>NC_072433.2:90257500-92657500 GCF_028878055.3 Symphalangus syndactylus
TAATTCAGAATACTGATGACAAAAAAACTAAAAGAGATATAAGAGAAAGTTGAAATTCAACACAAGGAAAACAGAAAAATGATGCCAGATTTGGAAGATAACACACCTGTATTAAGAAATAACCAAACAGAACTTCTGTAATTGAAAAATTTACTACATGAGTTTTCAAAAAACTGTTTGAAGCCTTAACAACAGACTAGACCAAGCAGAAGAATTTCAGAGCTCAAAGACTGCTCTTTCAAATCAACTCAGACAAAAATAAAGAAAACAGAATTTAAAACAAAGCCTTCAAGAAATATGGGATTATGTAAAGTGGTAAAATCTATGACTTGTTGGGATTCCTGTGAGCGAAGAAGAGAAAGTAAGCAACCTAGAAAACACAGTTGAGGATATAATTCATGAAAATGTCCCCAGTCTTGCTAGACAGGTCAAGATGCAGACACAGGAAATGCAGAGAACTCCATGAACTACTGTACAAAATGACTGTCTCCAAGGTATACAGTCATCAGACTATCCAAGGTCAATGCAAAAGAAAAAGTCTCAAAGTCAGCTAGAGAAAAGGACTATATCAGGCTATGATAGTAAACCCATCAGACTAACAGGGGACTTCTCAGCAGAAACCTTACAAGGCTGAAGAGATTGGGGGCCCGTTTTTAGCATTCTTAATGAAAATAAATGCCAGGCAAGAATTTCATATCCCACCAAACTAAGCTTCATAAGTGAAGGAGAAATAAACTCTTTTCCAGACAAGCAATTGCTAAGGGAATTCGCCACCACCAGACCAGCCCTACAAGAGATGCTTAAGGGAGCACTAAACATGAAAACAAAAGAACAATACACTACCACAAAAGCATGCATAAGCACATAGCCCATGGATCCTATAAAGCAGCTACACAATTGATACTACAAAGCAATTAGCTAACAACACTATCACAGGAACAAATCCCCACATATCAGTATTAACCTTGAATGTAAACAGCCTAAATGCTCCACTGAAAAGAAGTAGAGTGGCAAATTGGATTAAAAAAGCAAGACTCAGCCAGACACAGTGGCTCATGCCTGTAATCCCAGGACTTTGGGAGGCCAAGGCAGGAGGATTGACTGAGCTCAGGAGATTGAAATCAGCAAGGGCAACATAGCAAGACCCTGTCTCTATTTTAAAAAACAAAACAAAACAAAAACAAACAAAAAAAGCAGACCCATCATTCTGCTGTTTTCAAAAGACACATATCACCATAGTACATGTAATAACACACCTAGGCTCAAAGTAAAGGGGCGGCGAAAGATCTGTTATGCAGATGGAAAAAAAGATTAGGGGTCACTATTCATGTATCAGATAAAACAGACTTTTTAAACCAACAACAGTAGAAAAAGGACTAGGGCATTACATAATGAAGAAGGGTTCAATTCAACAAGAAGATTTATCCTATACACACCCAAGATTGGAGCACTCAGATTTCTATAACTATTATTTCTAGACCTAGGAAAAGATGTAAACAGCCACATAATAATAGTGGGGGACTTCAACACCGCACTGACAACGTTGGACAGATCATCAAGGCAGAAAACTAACAAATTCTGAACTTAAATTCAACAGTTGACTAACAACCTAATAGACATCTACAGAATACTCCACCCACCAACAACAGAATATACTTTTTTCTCATGTGCACATAGAAAATACTCTAAGATTGACCACATGCTTTGTCACAAAGCAAGTATCAGTAAATTCAAAAAAGATTGAAATCATACCAAGCATTTCAGACTACAGCATAGTAAAAATGAAAATCAACACCAAGAGAAACTCTCAAAACATGGAAACTAAACAACTTAACTCCTGAATGACTTTTGGGTAAATATAAAAATAAAGCATACATAAACATTTTTTGAAACAAATGAAAATAGACATACAACATACGAAAACCTGAGATATAGCAAAAGCAGTGTTAAGAGGAAAGTGTATAGCACTAAAAACCTGTATCAAGAAGATAGAAAGATCTCAAATTAACAATCTCACATTGTACCTATAGGAACTGGAAAATCAAGTAGAAATGAGTCCCAAAGCCAGTAGAAGAAATAACTAAAATCAGAGCAGAACTAAATGAAATTGAGTCCTTCAAAGAAACATACAAAGGATCAACAAAATGAAAAGTTTGCACTTTGAAAGGATAAATAAGGTTGATAGACTCGTAGCTAGATTAACAAAGAAAAACAGAGAGATCCAAATAAGCACAATCAGAAATAACTAAGGTGATATGACAACTGATCCTACAGAAATACAAAAGATCCTCAGAGACTATTATGGACACATCTATGTGCACAAACTAGAAAATCTAAAGGAAATGGATAAATTCTTAGAAACACTTATCCAAGATTGAATCAGGATGAAATCGAAACCCTAGACAGATCAATAATGAGTTCCAAAATTGAATCAGTAATAAAAAAATATACCAACCAAAAAGTTCTAGAACTCCAGATGGATTCCTAATCAATTTTTACCATATGTATAAAGAAGAGCTAGTACCAATCCTACTAAACTATTCTGAAAAATTGGGGAGGAGAGATTTCTCTCTGACTCATTCCATGAAACCAGTATCATCCTGATGCCAAAATCTGGCAAAGGACACAATGCAAAATGAAAACTACATACCAATTTGTCTCATGAACTTAGATGCAAAAATCCTTAACAAAACATGAGCAAACTGAATCTAGCAGCATATCAAAAAGTTAATTCACCACAATCAATTAGGCTTTATTCCTGGGATGTAGGGTTGGTCCAATATACACAAATCAATAAGTGTGAGTCAACACATAAACAGAATATTAAAACAAAAACTATATGATCACCTCAATAGATACAAAAAAGCATTCAATAAAATTTAACATCCCTTCATTATGAAAACCCTTAAAATACTAGGCATTGAAGGAACATACCTCAAAATAACGAGCCATCTGTGACAAGCACACAGCCAACATCATACTGCACAGGCAAAAGCCGGAGGCATCTCCTCTAAGAACTAAAACAACAGAGAGATGTTCACTCTCACCACTCCTATTAAACATATTACTGGAAGTCCAAGTCAAAGAAATCAGGCAAGAGAAAAAGTCATCCAAATAGGAAAAGAGGAAGTGAAATTATTGATCTTAACTGACAATATGATGCCAACCTAGAAAACCCTAAAGACTCTGCCAAAAGGCCCTTAGACCTGATATACGACTTCAGTAAAGTTTCAGGATACAAAATTAACATACAAAATTAGTAGCATTTCTATGCACCAATAACATTCAAGCTGAGAGCCAAATCAAGACCAGAATCTCATTTACAATGGCCACAAAAGAATAAATACCCACGATTACATCTAACCAAGGAGGTGAAAGATCTTTACAAGAAGAACTACAAAACACTGCTGAAAGAAATCACAGATGACACAAACAGATGGAAAAATATTCCATGCTCACGGATTGGAAGAATCGATATCATTAAAATGTCCATACTGCTCAAAGCAATCTATAGATTCAATACTATTCCTATCAAATTACCAATGTCATTTTTTGCAGAATTAGAAAAAAGTATTCTTAAATTTATATGGAACCAAAAAAGAGCCTGAATAGGCAAACCAAACTTAGGCAAAAACAATAAAGCCAGGGGCATCACATTACTCAACTTCAAACTATACTACAAGGCTACATCAACCAAAACAGCATGGTACTGGTACAAAAATAGACACATAGACCAGTGGAACAGAATAGAAACTCCAGAAATAAAGCCACACACCTACAACCAACTGATCTTGGACAAAGTTGAAAAAAAATAAGCAATAAGGGAAAAGACTCCCTACTCAATAAATTTTGCTGGGCTAGCTGGCTAGCCACATGCAGAAGAATGAAACTGGACCCTTACTTTTTACTGTGTGTAAAAACTAACTCACGATGGATTAAAGATTTAAATGTAAGACCTGTTTGTTTTGTTTATATATAAATATATATATACTTATAAATATATGTATTAAAAACTTATACACACACACACACAGAGCAAAAAGACAACATGAATTGGGAGAATATTTAAGACCCGTTTGCTCTGTTTAAATATAAATATAAATGGAATGGGAGAAAAGATTTGCAAACAATGCATCTGACATAGGTCTAATATTTAGAATCTATAAGGAACTTAAATAATCCAGTGAAAAACAAACCCCATTTAAAAAGAAGCAAAGTACATGAACAGACACTTCTCAAAAGAAGACAGTTATTAAAAAGTCAAAAAATGACAGATGTTGGCAAGACTGTGGAGAAGAGGGAACACTTATATACTGTTGGTTAGAATGTAAATTATTTCAGCCTCCAAGGAGAGAAATTTGGAATTTTCTCACAGAACAAAAAATAGAACTACCATTAAACCCAGCGATCCCATTAACAGGATTAATACCCAAAGGAAATAAATTGTTCTACAAAAAAACCCCACCTGCATTCATATGTTTATCACAACACTATTCACATAGCAAAAACATGGAATCACCATGTCGGTGCCCATCAACAGTAGCTTAAAGAAAATGTAGTACATGTACACCATGGAATACTACACAGCCACAAAAAGAATGAAATCATGTTCTTTGCAGCAACACAGATGCAGCTGGAGGCCATTATCCTAAGCAAATTAACAGAAACAGAAAACCAAAACTTGCATGTTCTCATAAGTGGGAGCTAAACATCAAGTACATACAGAGCTAAACATGGGAAGAATAAACACTAGTGACTCCAAAAGAGGGGAGGTAGTGAGGTGGGTAAGGGCTGAAAATTTTTCTATTGGATACTATGTTCACTATCTGGGTGATGGGATCAGTAAAATCCCAAACCTCAGCATCATGCTATATACCCTTGTAACAAACCTGTACATGTACCCCAATAATCACAAATAAAAATTTGAAACCAAAAAGAAATGGAAATTAAACATAAAAAAGTAGATGCTTCCAGCTGGCTAATTATTTTACAACAGTATCACATGTGAATTCTTGCATATTGCTTGTTGAATTAGTGATGATAAATATTAAAAAGTAGGCTTAATTATAGTTGGTGAAATACCTGATAATTTTTCTCACTTGGATTAGCAGTAAAATACTAAGAAATGAAGAAGAAAATTATGTGAGTAAATAGTATAATAGTTTTCAGTTTCACCTCTGTATTAGTCCATTCTCACACTGCTATGAAAAAATACCCGAGACTAGGTAATTTATAAAGGGAAGAGGTTTAATTGACTCACAGTTCCGCATTGCTGGGGAGGCCTCAGGAAACTTACAATCATGGCAGCAGGTAAAGGAGAAGCAGGCACCTTCTTCACAGGGTGGCAGGCTGGAGTGAGTGCACGCAGGGGAAATGCCAGACACTTATAAATCCATCAGATCTTGTAAGAACTCACTCACTATCACAAGAACAGCATGGGGAAACCACCCCCGTGATCCAATTACCTCCACCTGGTCCTGCCCTTGACATGTGGGGATTTTGGGGATTACAATTCAAGGTGAGATTTGAGTGGGGACACGGAGACAAACCATACTACCCTCCTTCCAGCATTAGCTAGATGGCTAATGAACTTACGTATAACTCCATAAAATCAAATAAGCAGGTTGTAGAAGAGCATCTTAATCTGTTTTGTGCCACTATAACACAATAACAGGTAATTTATTATTAACAGAAATTTATTATCTCACAGTTCTGGAGGTTGGGAAGTTCAGATGTAGGTGTCAGGGGGTTAAGACTTGGTCTTTCTGCTTCCAATATAGTGCATTGAATGTTGCATCCTCCAGAAAGGAGGAACTTCATTTTTGGCAGAAAAGCAAGAGAAAGAGAACCTATTCGAAGAAGCCCTTTTTATAGTGGTATTAATTCATTCAGGAGGGTGGAGATCCCATGACCTAAACACTTCCTATTAGGTCTCACCTTCCAACACTATTGCATTGGAAACTAAGTTTTCAACAAATGAGTTTTAGAGGGAACAAAAGCATTGAAACCATAGCAAAGAGTAAGAAAGCAGAGGTCCTTAGACATTATTGAAATAGAGTGATCTGGTTGATGATAGTCCCTTAGAATAAAATTTGTTATGGGCTGAATTGTGTTCCCCACAGATTCACATGTTGAAGTCCTAACCCCTAGTACCTCAAAATGAGACTGTACTTAGAGACAGGGCCTTTAAAGAGATAAAGTAAAACAAGGTCATATGGGTAGACCCTCACCCATATGACTGATGTCCTTACAAGAAGAGATTAGGACATAGACCACACAAAAACCAAGGGGTGATGGCCGTCTAAGGGTACAGTGGGAAGGTGGCCATCTACAAGGCAGAGAGAAAAGCCTGAGGAGAAACCGAACCTACTAACACCTTGAAGTTGGACCTCCAGCTTCCAGAACTCTGATAAAATAAATTTCTGTGTTCAAGCCACCCAGTCCTGTATTTTGTTTTGGCAGCTCTAGAAAACTAATATAGAAATTCAATATTTCCTTCTGTGCTTTTAAAGTTTACTTTCCCTGAATCTGTGTCCAATAAGTAGAGCATTATTAAGAATTAAGAACAAAGGAAAATAACCATGAATAACTTTTCTGTCTATTTGTACTTGATTCATGTTTTAGTCAAATCTCTTGCACACCACTATTATCTAATAAAAATGTATTTGGCTAACTCAGAAGTGGATTCCCGAATCTAAAAATCTTGGATGCTCCTACATTAGAGAAGTAGTAGAATATAAGAGTTGAAAGTAAGTTTAGGAGCTGGATAGCCTGGAATCACGTTGTGGTTCTGTAAATTAATCCATAAAATGGGCACATAACCTATTTTATAGGGTTGTTATGAGGATTAAATGAGTTGATGAATGTAAAGTTTAGAAAATTATGATTATTTCCTTAACAGCCTGTAATACGGTGACAATGAACTTGCAATTCATATATCTAACACCAGATGACAGTGTGGCCACCCAAGGTTAGATAGCTATGTAGTCCAGTAGATGCGCTAGCATGACTGTCTGAAATACAGGACAACCAAATTCCAGAAGATTTCTATGAAAATAAGATGAATTTAAAATCTCTATGCAAATACCAGGTCACATAAATATACACAAAATAAAAGCTTAAATAAAACATCTGATTTATTACTCACTGTCACTATTAGTTACTTTCTGTCACTATTCAAATTTTGGCTCTATAGTTTACTGTCTGAATAATCTTTGAAAAGTTTATCTTTTATAAGCTTAAATTTTCTTATATGTAAAATACTACATGAATTTAACAAAATTTTGTTGAATTCCTTCTATACATCACATTTGTTCAAGGAGCTGGGGAGATAGCATCTTAGAAAAAGGACAGAAATCCTTGCCTTCATGAAGCTTATATTCTACTGACTAGAATCTAGTGATTAACCAAAGAACCTCTATCATTTAAAAGCAGAGAGAGATTGTGTACCAGGATGTTAAAGTGAAAATCTCTACATCAATTTTCACTGAATCCCCAAAGGCCCAGAATGAAATAACAGATTCAGAATATCTCTACATTTTGTAGCTATGTGTTAGATAGACCATTGATGCAGTACTTGTAAAGGGGATGGTCAACAACTGCAAACTTTAGCTCAATACATACCTCAAGCATATAAAAGAATATGGACAGGTGAATGAATGGATTCTTTTAAAAGACAACTTATTGAGAGAAAGTTGTTGGAGGACTGTGCATAATCACCATAGTGCAGGGTGGGTAATATATTTTCTCAACTAAATGAGAAAGGGATCTTCAAGAGAGTCATTGGGAGTTGTTGACATGAGACCCCTAGCAGTGAAGCACATAAAAACTTTGAGAGGTTATGGCTGCTTAAGCCTGAGGGCACAGGGCCAAGAGAAAATAGCTGCACTGGAAGTAAGTTACACTTGTATGGCTAACCGGCAAAAAAGCACAAGTGTTTCTCACACACCGGAAATAAACTCCAAGGGTGTTAAGAATCCCTATCTGAAAGGACAATGTGATACCCATAAAGGGGATGGGCCATCAGATAGATGCACAGGGCATGCAGAAAGAACAGTGGTTTCTGGTTGGGGTGAGGCATTGCCAGCCTCACAGTCCAAGGTTCCCAGCAGCAGTGTCTTTGAGGAGTCCACCAGAGAAACAATAAGCATGGAGACATCACCCCAGGGTGGTCCCAGAGGATAGATCTCTGCCGGAAGGGTAGAACTTTCCTGTTCTTTACTTCTCCTCCCACCCTTACCCCAACTCCAACTCTGAAGTAAGACTCACGGAGAGCAAGAGGGAAGAAATCTGCCCGACCAGTCCCAGCTTTTTCACTGCCAACTTTCAGTCCAAAGCAGGCCATGCTGGGGCAGGGAAGGAATGCTCACTCTGAAGTGAGTTTGGAACGTTAACTGTTACACTGCACCAAACATTTTAATTACTAAAACAAGGATATTCTTGTACCTAGAGAGGATTAGACAATTTATGTTATTACTGAAGTTATAAAAACTATTATGGGACCTGCTTAAGTTCTCATCCGGAGACAGGAAAATACCTAGCCTTCTCCAAGTAGAGTGAAAATATATTTAACATGAATAAAGTACTTAACATGGTAAATATTTTCTGTTTTCATCATTGTTCTTCTAATCAGCCCTTGTAACTTGCTTGGGTCTGGTCCAGAGACAGGAAAATACTTAGTTTTTTCAAGTAGAATGAAAACAGATTTAGCATATATAATATACTTAACATGGTAAGTATTTTCTGTTTTCATAATTTTCCTTCTAATCAGCCCTTGTAACTTGCTTGGCTCTGAGTCATACAGCCCTCCTACTGAGGACTGAATGAAGGTGTACATGCCAAAATAGTGTACTGGGAAGAGTGGACCAAACAGAACTCACATACTCTTCCGTCCACACCTCGGGGCTGGCTCAGCCCTTTAGGGCCCAAAGGGAGGGGAAAATCTCTTTCTTGAATGCCTGATTCAGTTTTTCCTATCCTCAGCACACAGTCCTGTGAGCAGAAAGAACAACAGGTAAGAATACATTGTTTCAATTAAGGAAAAAAGTAAGGGGTGCTTTTTCAGAACAGCTCCTGGTACTAGCAAGCCCTCAATAGGTATTTGTAGAATGAGTACATGCATGATGTCTGTGGCAGCATGAGGGAGATTGGATTACTTCTGGGATTATGGTGGTAAACCAGCTCTGGCCATGAAAGTGAAATGGAGTAATTTGAATCATGCCTTCAGAAACATTTCTTTTCCACAAGACCATAGGCATAGGGTGTTTTCACTGTAGAATGCCACTCATTTCAGTAAAGGCAGCATTTTTCAATGTGATGTTCTGCCAATTCTTCCAGGTATTAATAGTAATATACAGAGGAAATAAAAGGCTAATTTGACTTTTATTTGGAAAATGCTGTACACTTTGTCCTCCCCACTTGGATATATATATTAGCATATTATGGAGTCTTTGAAATTGCTATGGTTAATTTTGCTAAACCCAGTGTATTTACTAACTTTATAGGAGGTTGGAATACTTTTTCTTTCAGCACACTTGTCAATATCCCTCTGACTAGTGTTCTGTTTAGCAAAATTCTGGAAAAGACAGATGAAGGTCTTGTCTCCAGAAAGGCCCTGTTCAATGGAGCAACAGTAAGTAAGTTAGTGTGGAAATCATCACCAGCCACAGTCTTCTGAAGTAGAGAGCAGAGCTGCAAGAGAGCAGCATTCATGAGGAGACGTAACTTCTGAGGAAGTTATGAAGAATCAAGAAAGGACTGAAAATCACTGTACCCAAAAGATGGGAAGGCCAAAAGGGAGTGGGAGCCCAATGGAGAAATGCAGTGTTTCACAATTTTGAGTAAGGCAAGACTCAGAACTATTTCTTGTTACTATAGGGGACAAAAGACTGAAGAAGTGCCTTAGTCTGTAATTTAGTAATAGTGAATTTTATTTATTAAGATTTCTACATCACTCACTGTGTGACAGGCACTGTTCAGAGCACATTACAAATATTGATTCATTAAATCCTCAAAATAACCCTATAGGGTAGGTACTATTATTGTCACCCCCATTTCACAGATAAGAGAACTGAGGCATGAATACACTTATTAACTCACAGGCCAGGACGCCAGCCCAGGTCACCTGACTCCAGTGCCCACACTGTATGCTGCCTTTTCAAATCCATCAAGTGGAACACAAGACACTGCTGAGGGTGATCCCATATGATTAAGTAGTGCAAACTTCAACTGCAAATATAAAGAAAAAACTCCCCCTCTTCTGTGTCCTCTGAAATGGGAGACAATTCTTCACCTTAATCAAAAGTAACTGACATTAATGTTTATACCTGTAGCTTCTTGATATAACCTTTTATATACACAAGATGAAACTAAAATCGATGTGGAGGATAGTGTTCCAGGTAAAACAACTTAAGTGATAAAACATGTTACCTCAACAATGTTGCCTGAGGGGCAGACTTACATATTTCATGAAAAATGTTAGGCAGAAGGTCTTGATGTCATTTCACACACCATTTAATCAGATTTAGCTCCAGAAATAGAAAGGAATGGAAAAGGCTACATTTTTCTTTTTAAAAATATAACTCATATTTTGGTATAAAAGTAATTTGTGCACACTACAGATAATTTTCAGAAACATAAAATTATAACTAAGCAAGTAAAAATTATGTAAAATCCCACTAGCCAGAAACAACTACACTGATTATTTACTTATAGTCTTTTTTTCTATGTTGAATATATGTGTGTGTGTTTAACATAATTGAGGTCATTTTGAATATATTTCACATCTTACACATTTTACTTAATGTTATATTATGAACATTTTCTTAAAATCTCGACGTCTGTAAAAATCTTTGTATAACTATAATGTTTGTTCTGATGTCTGCCATCTTGTTTTAGGTTTTTATTATGTTTCAGTGCCAGTTTTTACTCTTTCAATATAAAAAATAGACTTCTTTTGTTTTTATCTTCTGCATTGATTTGTATGGTTTTCAGTTCTTGTTTGTACTTACTCTTGAACAGAGGTTTCTAATTATGGAAGTCAAGATTGAAACTGACTTTTGACTCAGTCTACCTTAACAGATGAGAATGTTTTTATTTCCTCATACTTGTCCTCCTCCACCCTTAATCTCTGGTAATATCATTTGGGGTTTAAACTATTATTAACTATGTATATCTGTATGAAGAATATGTAAACATATATTTTTAAAGATATATTTATTTGTAAGGTTATAAAGATATAAATGTATCTTTAAAGATATATATATAAAACTTTTACATATAAAAAATGCCCTTCTATAAATATATATAAATATATATTGAAAAATATAAATATACAATATATGTTTATATATTTAAATATCTATATGTATTTTAATATATTTGTTTTTTAATAAATTAAAAGAATATATAAATATATGTATAGTATATTAAATATATAATATACATTAATATATATTTAATATGTAATACATATTATACATGTTAAATTATATATTATATATTTTAAAATATATTAAATTATATATTATTTATTATATATAATATATTTATTATATATCTATTATACATATTTTAAAGATATTTTTAAACATGTATATTATTTAAAGGTGAATTAACATTTGCAATAAATTTTGCGATTAATTTATACAGAAAGAATTTTAAACATATATTGCAAAAATAAAAATAGTATAAAGAACAAACACTCCTTAACCTTTACCCAAATTCACCTACTCTTAACATTTTATCCCATTTGAGTGCTCTCTCTCTCTCTCACACACACACACACACACACACACACACAAAAATACACAAAACAGCAAAGTTTTGGATCGGATTGCCTAAGTAACAGAATTTTTTTTATATCAACTTTCTTATACCATGTCTTAAAATGTAAGTACCCAGTTTTTTTGTTTTTTGTCAAATCACTTGCCAAATGTGCTCGCTTTCCTTCTTTCCCTCCTTCTTTCCTTCTCTCAACAGTTATTGAGCACTTTACTGTGTACTAGCACAGAATAATATTGTGGATGAAAGAAAGGAAAAAAAAGCTATGGTCCCAGACCTATGCTTTTCACAAGACCTGGAGGATTGCTGAGCAGTGATTCAATGCTTATCAGGCCTGTGCCGAATATCTTGAGGGTTAGGAGATTTCAGGGAGCAAAGAATCTGACCACAAAGCTATTGACTGTATCTGACCAGGTTGTAGGAACAAAGAAAGTGCAGGATTTGCAGCAATGGAAAGGCAGTCCAGGATTTGCCAGTCCAGGATTTGCAGCAATGGAAAGGCAAGAACAAAAACTGTGACAAAAGAGATATGATAAAGCTATGCTAGGTTAAAGGAAGAAAAGATGCTTACACTCCAGGAATGTAGCACTATCTCTTCTCTCTTTGTCTCTCTGTCTGTTTCTCTATGTCTGTCTTTCTGTTTTGTTCTCTCTGTCTCTCTCTGTCTCTGTCTCTCTCTCTCTCTCTCTCACCCACCCCCCCAACACACACACACACACACACACACACAAATACACACCAGGTTTGAGTTAAGGACCAACCTAAAGCACACACAGTGTGATTTCAAGAACCAACTCTGTCTATGATGATTTACCACTGAGAAACAACGGTTTTCCTGGTGATGACAAAAGGGTTAAAAAATATGTAGAGTGTCTCTAAAGACACTTTTTTACTTACTGTTACTGAAGAACACATGAACCAAAAAGCAGGTTTATAACTTGTGGATGTTGTGGATGTTAAGTATTAAAGATGGGCTTACATTTCAAGAATAATCAGTAAGGCGATAGTACAAAAATCACAATGCCTTTTAAGGAGGTCACAGTTGTCCTACTGTTTGCTAATGGTAGTTAACATGATAACTTGTATAATAGATTAAACTTGCTAAATTGTTATGGGTGGAAGTATCACTTCCTTAAAAGGCTAGAAGCTGTCAGGTGTTAAAAGAGGTTAATACAGAGTCTCTCTCTGTAAGACAGTAAGGAGTCTTTTTTGAGTAAATATTTAGATGTTCAAAGAACAGAAAGAGTAACTTGGAGGAGAGAAAACCTGGGCTTGGGAACAGTTTACGACTCTTGTCTTCAGCATTTCCCAGGAAAAAGGGCTCAAGTGGGCCAACAAAGAGACCCTGATAATTTGCTCAAACCCAACGTGGCATGTGTAGTTCTTACACAAATTCTGAATAAGCAGCCTTCTAATATCACATTAGTTTCTCTGCCAGGAAGCAATATTTCCGAAAAGAAGTAATTAAATGGATTTTCTACTCCAAATTTGTCTTGCGTGAACTTGGGTAGTAAATTTTTCCAGGGAATGCATGGGTGAATCCTTTTACTTAGACAATCACAAACTGTAGCCTAGGATGAGAGAGAAAAGAAACTGCAAGGTGATTTTGAACACTAGTTTATCTTTCCTAATTACATACCTCTTAACATTTCCAAGCCTTTGTCACGTGTAACAGAAGAAGGTGATAAGACTATCTTATTCATAAGTAACTGTAGTGAGATTGAGATTAGTGAACATCAAGATCCATACCATTATGTCCCTGTGAGTCTTCTAGTCATGAATTCTGTTGAAAGCTTAGGTAGGATGATCGCTTAAATATAAAGGTGTCTCAGAACTGGAAGAAGTCTAAGATATGATAATCACCTTGTAGCGTACATTATGTGTCCTGTTATTTAAACGCATATGTGAAAGTTCTGGGTTTGTCCTTTCAACTAAATTATAGTTTGAACTTAGTGCGTGTAAATTATGCATTGACAAAGGCAGAATACTTGGAGACGTGAATGTTATTATATGTTATTGTGGGGAGTTTTAAATAGCAACTGGAAACTTATGGTAAAATATTTATTTTAAATAGTTCTTCTTTACCAACATTATTTCAGAAACACATCTAACATGTGGCTGTTGAAGCAATATGGAAACATGAAACATTAAGGAAATGTCACTTATACGTTCATAAGTTTGGTTTGATGTACACTCACTTGATGTCTTGAGGAACTGGGGCTCTGTTGGTGCCATCCTCAATTAAAGTGGGAGCACTGTAGATACAGTGTTTTGCCAGTGTTGATCTACTGATTTAATAGGCATTCACTTGTTAAAATGAGTTCACATTTATTTGTTGTCTTATTTGGTTAGGTGGCTACACGGCTGATAATTCTCTGACTTTGAAAGTTTACTTGCAATTAATGAAAGCCCCCAAGAAAAGAAGGGGAGAGGTGAATGTGGGAATTGTGGTTGCTTTCATTAAAGGTGGTTTTCCTGTAGTAAGTTGAGATGCTTTGTGTCTACTGAGTATAATCCGTGTGGCAACCTCCTCCAACTTCACAGGCTCTATTCTCTCTACAAGATTTGTGAAGGAGAAGATTAATTTCACAATCATTTCTGAAGCCTCAGTTTGGCAACCAATTTTCCACATGGCATCCCCTCCACTGCCCCCAGTTCCGGTAAGGGCTTCTACCTTATGGAACTCTATCTGTCCTCCATACTAGGGTGCTGGGCTGGACTTCACATTGTTGATGTAGAAATTCTATACATCTTTTATTACTATGTGCCATAATTCCCTCAGAGCACCAGCAGTCAATACTGCAGTGTGGGTGAAAGTTTTCCCTGAAGAATTCGGAGTTATTAAAGAAAATTCATTACAGCAGAGAGGGGAAAACCCTTTTAAATTGTACCCTAAATATGTTTGTTTCTCTAGTCTAAATTCATGTTAAGGAACATAAACTATTTCTTAACTGCAATATAATATGGAAAGATGGAGCACACTTTACATTGCATATAGAGCCATGTCTGTTCCCCCTAGCTTACCTCACATGTGCCTTTGTTTTCTGATGTATGTGTCCATAAAGCCTTCCCACTATTAGTTGTTTTGGTGGGTCTCTGTTTTTTAGAACTAGGGCTTTTGCTTTCCATAATTTTAGCTCTCCTTAAGCCTCTCCCACATTTCAGGTATATAGGTTATATTAATACTGAAGGCGATCTGGAAAAATGAATATTAGTTTTATAGATAAGGAAATGGTGTTAGATAGGTTAGATAATTTGAACAATGTCATGTGGCTAGAAATCCTAGATTGTATGCTTTCAAAGTCCATGCTATCACCTGAGATTTTTATCACATTGTATCTTGTAAAGTAATTGAGTGACATGGTAGGATGTCAAGGCTGCTTCAACTGACCCATAAACATGCAAATCTTTTACGGCAATAGGAACAAAGCTTTTTTTTCTGTTAACTTCCTTTTTTCAGGAAAAGAATGAGTATAGAGACGAGTCTTCATAATTTAAAAAGATAAAGGTTTTGGCTAAGTGCTTGGGAAGAATAACAATTTGCAATACTGTAGTAGCTTAATTATTAGAAAGGTAAAAAACTTCATATAATTTCTGACTAGAAAGTTAACAGATTAATCAAGACTGTTAGCAACTGGAAAGTCTCAAGCTTTGGTTGAGAATTTTTCATTGACATTTAAAATTTTAATTTTTTAAAATGGGCATTTATTTTACATAATCAAAATTCAAAACATACAAAAAAATGTATAATAAAAAGTTGACCTCCCAACCCTGTCCCCAGGCCATCAGCTGTTTCTCCCTAAAGATAACTAATATTTTCCACTTCTCATTGTGGTTTTGATTTGCATTTCTCTAATGATGAGTGATACTGAGCATTTTTTCATGTGCTTGTTAGCAATGCATATGTCTTCTTTTGAAAAGTGTCTGTTCATGTCTTTTGCCCACTTTTTAATGGGGTTGGTTTTTTGCTTGTTAATTTATTAGATCTCCTTTTAGATTCTGGATATTATGTATTTGTTGGATGCACAGTTTGCAAATATTTTCTCCCATTCTGTAGGATGTCTGTTTACTCTGTTGAAAGTTTCTTTGGCTGTGCAGAAGCTCTTTAGTTTAGGCAAGTCCCATGTGTCAATTTTTGTTTTTGTTGCAAATTGCTTTTGGAGTCTTCATCATGAAATCTTTACCAAGGCCTATGTCCAGAATGGTATTTCCTAGATTTTCTTCTAGGGTTTTTGTAGTTTTAGGTTTTATGTTTAAGTATTTAATCCATCTTGCATGGATTTTTGTATCTGGTGAAAGAAAGGAGTCCAGTTTCAATCTTCTGCATATGGCTAGCCAATGATCCCAGCACTATTTATTGAATAAGGAGTCCTTTCACCATTGCTTCTTATTGTTGATTTTGTTGATGATCAGGTGACTGTAGGTGTGTGGCTTTATTTCTGGGATCTCTAACCTGTTTCCATTGGTCTATGTGTTTGTTTCTGTACCACTACCATGCTGTTTTGGTTACTGTAGCCTTATAGTATAGTTTGAAGTTGGGTTGTGTGATGCCTCTGGCTTTGTTCTTTTTGCTCAGGATTGCTTTGGCTATTTGGGCTCATTTTGATTCCACATAAATTTTAGAATAGTCTTCTCTAATTCTGTGAAAAATAACATTGGTAGTTTGATAGGAACAGCATTGAATTTGTAAATTGCTTTGGGCAGTATGACCATTTTAACAATATTGATTCTTCTATGTCATCTTATACCAGTCAGAATGGCTATTGTTAAAAAGTTGAAAAATAACAGATGCTGACAAGGTTGGGAAGAAAAGAGAATGCTTACACACTGCTGGTGGGAATGTAAATTATTTTAGCCACTGCAGAAACAGTTTGGAGATTTTTCAAATAACTTAAAACAGAACTACCATTTGGTGCAGCAATCCCATTACTGGGTATACATCCAAAGGAATATAAATCATTCTGCCATAAAGTCACATGCATATGTATGTTCATCATAACACTTTTGGCAATAGCAAAGACATGGAATCAACCTATATGCCCATTAATGGTAGACTGGATAAAGAAAACATGGTACATATGCACCATGGAATACTACACAGCCATAAAAAACAATGAAATCATGTCCTTTGTAGCAACATGGGTGCAGTTGGAGGCCATCATCCTAAGTAAATTAATACAGGAACAGAAAATCAAATACCTTGTTTTTACTTAGAAGTGAGTAAACATTGAGTACACATGGACACAAAGAATGGGACAATAGATCCAGAGGCTATTTGAAGGTGGAGAGTGGGAGAAAGGTAAGGATTGAAAACCTACCTATTAGGTATTATGCTTACTACCTGGGTGACAGAATCATTTGTACACCAAACCCCAGTAACACGCA
Organism: Symphalangus syndactylus; assembly: GCF_028878055.3. Taxonomy (NCBI): domain Eukaryota; kingdom Metazoa; phylum Chordata; class Mammalia; order Primates; family Hylobatidae; genus Symphalangus; species Symphalangus syndactylus. Next base: position 90,274,667 of record NC_072433.2, read on the forward strand.
ATTTACCCATTTAACAAATCTGCACATGTACCCTCTGAATCTAAAACAAAAGATGGAAGAAAAATACTTTTTAAAAGTCAATGGCCATCTGTGCCTATTTCCTATTGTACCACATCACCTCCTTCCTAGATTTTGTGGAGACATGTTAAACCCCCAAATCCTTTCCAACAGCCTCTGTCACTTCCAGTTTGATTAAAAAAAATAACAAAAAATTATATTGTCCACTTTTTGGTTATGCTTCTAGAGATATGTTCTAAATATGCATATGTGTTGCTTTTATCCTTCTTCAGTTTTAAAAAACATTTTATTTTGAGATAATTGTACATTCACATACAGTTACAGGAAATAATAGAGGGAATCTATATACCCTTTACCCAGCTTTCCCCAATGGTAACTTATAGTATAGTACTATATGATACTGTATTAATATTATGGTACAATATCAAAACCATAGTACAATATCACAACCAGGATATTAACATTGATACAGCCAAGACACAGAATATTTATGGAATCACAAGAATCCCACATGTTGCCCTATTATAGCCACATCCACTTCCTTTCCACCCCTACTCCCTTCTTAAACCCTGGCAAAAACTAATCTATTCTGCATTTCTATAATTTTGTCATTTCAGTGATGCTATAATGTTATAATGAAATAATGTTATAATGAAATCATACAGTTTGTAGCCTTGTGAGATTGGGGTTTTTTCTCTCACTGTAATTCACTGGAAATTCATCCAGGTTGTTACATGTATAGTTTTTTTTCTTAAATTGCTGAGCAGTATTCCGTGGTGTGTATGCACCATAGTTTAGCCATTCACTTGTTGAAGGACATCTGTTTTTTTTTTTTCCAATTCTTGTATATTATGAATAAAGTTAAATGTTCTAAGCATTTGTGTACAGGTTGTTGGGTGAATTTAAGTTTTTCTTTCCCTAGGAAAAATGATCAAGAGTGTAATTGCTGGGTTGTATGTGGTTGCATATTAATTTTTTTCCAGATTGTTTGTCTAAAGTATCTTCCAGAGTGGCTGAACAATTTTATATTCTTACTAGCAATGTGTGATTCAGTTTCTCCACATCCTCATCAGCATTTGGTGTTGTCATTATTTTTATTATTTTAGCCATTATGATAGTTGTATAGTGATATTGTGGTTTTAGTTTTTATTTCTTTAATGGCTGATGATCTTGAACATCTTTTCATATGCTTATTTGCTGTTGATCTATATTCTCTGATGAAATCTCCTTGTATCTTTGCCTCATTTTCAAATTGTATTGTTTGCTTTTTTAACTTGAATTTGAAGCCATTAATTATAAATTCTAGATACTACTACTTTGTTTAATATGAGTTCTGCAAATGTTTTCTCTCAGTCAGATTGTCTTTTTTTTTTTTTTTAAGAGACCTGATCTCACTCTGTTTCCCAGCTGGAATGCAGTGGCAAAATTATCGCTCGCTTCAGCCTTGAACTCCTGGAGTCAAACAGTCCTCCCACCTCAGCCTCATCAGTAGCTAGGACTACAGGCATATCCCACCATGTCCGGTTAATTTTTCTTTTTTTTTTGTGGAAATGGAGTCTTGCAATGTTGCCCAGGCTGGTATTGAACTCCTGGTCTCATGTGAACCTCCTGCCTCGGCCTCCCAAAGCACTTGGATTAAAGGCGTGAGATACCATGCCTTGCCCTTAGCTTAGCTTGTCTTTTTATTCTCTTAATAGGGTCTTTAATAAAGCAAATGATTTTAATTTTTTATGAAGTCCAATTTATCAATTTTTCCTTTTATGAGTCATGCTTTTTGTGTTATGTTTAAGAACTGTTTGTCTAGCCCTAGATCCCAAGGTTTTCTATTTTTTCCCTAAAAGTTTTATGGTTTTATATTTTATATTTAAGTTCTTGGTTCATTTTGAGTTAATTTTTGTTATAAGGTGTAAAACTTAGGTTAAGTTTCAATATTTATTTGCCTATAGATTTCTAGTTGTTCTAGCACTATTTGTTGCAAAGTCTATCTTTCCTCCCTTGAATTGCTTCTGCACCTGTGTCAAAAAGCAATTTGTCATATTTGCATGAGTCTGTGTTCTCTATTCTTTTTCCTTGATCTATATGTTTATTCCTCTATTAATACCTAGTTATGATAGGTATGTAAGTCTTGAAATAGGGTAGACTGACTCCTCTCACTTTATTTTCCTTTACCAAGGTTATTTTAGCCATTTTAGGAATTGTGCCTTTCTATATAAATTATGGAACTGATGTTTTTACTAAATGAGTCTCCAATTCATGAACATGACATATCTCTCAATTTATTTAGATTTAGATCTTCTTTTATTTCTTTAATCCAGGTTTTGTAGTTTTCAGCACACAAATCTTGTACATCTTTGATTAGATTTACACCTAAATTTGTATTTACTTATTTATTTTGAGACAAAGTTTCACTCTGTTGCCCAGCCTACAGTGCAGTGTTGTGATCATAGCTCACGGCAGCCTTCATTTCTCTGGCTCAAGGAATCTTCCTGCCTTAGCATCCTAAGTAGCTGAGACTATAGGTGCACACCACCATGCTCAGATAATTTTTTTTATTTTTAGTTGCTCTCAAACTCTTTGAGCTCAGGCAATCCTCCCACCTTGGCCTCCCAAACTGTTGGGATTACAGGCATGAGCCACAGTGCCCAGCCTATTTATCTTTTTTTGAGTGATTATAAATAATAATCACTTTTATCATAATTAGATTGTTGTATGTTTACCTTGTCTCTTGTAATTTTGCAGAACTCACTTTAGTTTTAGGTATTTTTGTTTTTTTTTTTTTTACATTCCTTGGGATTTTCATATAGACAATTGTATCATCTGCAAGTAGCGGCAGTTTTATTCTTCCATTCCAATCTGTATGCCTTGTATTTCATTTTCTTGCTTTATTGTTTACTGTACTGGCTAGAATTTCCAACACTATGCTGAATAAGAGTGGTGAGAACAAACAACTTTGTTTTTTCCCAGAATCTCAAGGGGAAAACACTCTTTCGCCATTAAATATAATGTCTGCTGAAGATTTTTGTTGATACTCTTTATGAAATTGAGGAACTTCCTCTTTATTCTCATTTTTCTATAAGTTTTTAAAAAATCATGAATGGGTGTTGAATTTTGTTAAATGCTTTTCTGTAAATTGTAAGATCATGTAGTTTTTCTCCTTTAGTCTGCAACTGTGGTGGGTAACAATAATGATTTTTGAATATTGACCCACCCTTGGATTCCTGAAATAAACTTCACCTGGTCACAATGTATATTTCTTTTTTGTTTATTGCTGAATTCTGTTTGCTAATATTTTGTGAGGCGTTTTGCCTCTACACTCACAAGACATATTGCTCTTTAGATTTTTCTCTTTTTCTGGTTTTGGTATCAGAATAAGACTAGCTTCATAAAATGACCTGGGAAGTGTTCATGCATCTTCTATTTTCTGGAAGAGATTGTGCAGAATTGGTGTTAATTCCTTTTTAAATGTGTGGTAGAATTCTTCAATGAAACCATCTAGGCCCAGAAATTGCTTTTCTGGAAGTTTTAAAATTATAAACTCAATTTTCTCAACTCTTGGTTGTACTTTGCAGGAGGATTAGCGAAAAGTATATCTACTCCTTTCCAGGAGGAGAAGTCTCCCCATTTAATTTCGACATATTGAACTCTTTTCATCACACTTTTCGTACAATTATAGCATACAAAACGCTTTCCTCTACGTCTTTCTTTTATTTACTATTATATTTTAGAGATCACTTTGTATTCGTTTATAAAAAGCCTCTTCATTTTAAAATATTTGCATAATATTAAGTAGTTGTATCATTATTTCTTTAATCAGTTTCCAATTAATGAATTTTAAGTTGTTTCTCTTATAATAATGTAATGAATAACCTTGCATATATTATTTTGTTGCAATGATTTCAATAAAAATTTACAGAATATTACACACAGCTATATGCAGTATAGCAAGTTAGCAATACAGGGGGCTTTTTTGAGATCCACTGAAATTACCATATTCTGTTTCTATTTTATGGCAATAAAATGGAAGTTACAGGACTCCTACAGATAAAGCCTGGTCTCTGTCCCCATCTCATGCTATGACAAGGAATATCCTGATGTTAACTGTTTTAGGCTTCTGCCTGAAGGAAAAATTCTTCTATTCTCTAAATGGTTCTAGAATCCCGAATTGGTTTGGCTCATGGACAAGGGTTGGTGCCCAGTCTTTAGTGCCTGCCCAGCTTTTGTAGACCTGAGTTGGCTAATGTCTGTATAGGATGGTATGTGTGTGTGTGTGTGTGTGTGTATGCATTGCAGAAGGTAAGTTTGAGGGTGAGGGGTACTCACTTTTTTTTTTAACTTTTCCCAAGAAAGAAATCATAGGCCAAGTCTGATATACAAATGTAATTTTCTTACCTCATTGGAAACACTGCCTGCTGAATAAATCTCTCTCAGTTCTTTCATAGGAACATCAAAAAAGGCAAGAATCAAGATCTCTAGCCATGTCTTTGTTGATATTTAGCAGCTTTCTGGGAAGAAGCCAGAGGTCTTAGTATACCTTGATTAAGTTTGTGCATCAATTGTTTGACATCTTAGACTTCAATTTCCCATAGAATTGTCTTCAGAGAATCATGAAATATTATGACATCACATTGTAATTGCATAATGACTTGTCTGCCTATTCACTTAATCTTAAAGTCCTTGAGTACAGGATTGTATCTTCTCATCTATGGGTTCCCAGACTCTAACACAGGTGTGGCACATAGTATGTCTTAAAAAATAAGAATTGGAAGGGACCTTGAAGACTATCTAATGCTATCTATTGTTAGGGGGAGGACTTCCTCCTCGCTCTTGATGTTTCAGTCTTAATGGAGAAAGTATCACTGGTAATTACATTCCTAATCTATCTCCTTTCCACTATATTCTTCCCAAGGCAGGAGGAGAGTATCTCGTTGGAGAATTAAACTGGGCATGCTCAACCTAGCTGTTTTCATTACCTTCTTGGCAATAAAGTGCCTGCATGGGAGCAGGTGTTCTCTGTTCCTTAAAACCTAAGTCTTACCTCCGCAGGCTTTGATGTGGGGAGGCCTGCCTGGCCTGATACTTCCTCTTATTGGGTAGGTATATCAGTCTAATTATGGGATTTAAAAAATAGAACCACTGTAATTGTACATTAAACTATGTCTTCCAATGTTACAGAAACAATTGGCACCACCTTTATGCCTTTTATTTCTCAATTTGGAATGGGGCAGGAAAGGGGGTGCTACTTGGGCCCTCTTGAAAACCATTTCTCTCACCTCTTAATTTATGAATGAAGGGGCTGAGGCCAACAGAAGTAAAGTTTAATTTGCCCAAATTCAAGTGATAGTTTATGAGTACCTGTTCTGTGCCAGTCTAGGTATTGTAGAGGATATATGTATAAACACAACTCAAGTTTTTTAAGAAGCTTATAATTTAGTGACCAACCGGAGGTCCCACAGCAAGCTGGAACTGAGAAGTGATTTCTCTGTTGTTTATAATGCTGTTATATTTTTGTTTCTTCTATTTTCTATCTTCTTTTTTATTGATATAATTGAGTTAAATAGGCTTTTCTATGCAAATTATGGAACTTAATTACGTTTTCTTTCTATGAAAGAGTATTTCTAAAAGCACAGATTTTAATTCTCTGACCTGCTTTCCTCCTCCGCACACAGGAGGGGCCCTTTGAAGATTATCAAATGGTATGCTGGTAAACTGGCTTTCTGGGGGGTGGGGAGATTAGAGAGGAATGGGAAGCCCTGTTTATAGAATTTGCCAATTTCTATGGTGTAAATACTCCTACCGTAGCTGATTTCAAGCTACTGATGATTTAACAACCAGTTTGCAAAGTTCCTGAAAATTTAGCAATCAGTACTTCTGAGCCAGATACAAGATACAAGCTGGCTTCAGCAGACCTTACCTACAGGTTCTTCTCCCACTCCTCACAGTAAAAATAGGCTAAATATTTACTGAGCACCTGTTATGTCAGTCTCTGGGCTTTCTTTGGGGGTTAGACATAGTCCGAGACCTCAGGGAATGTATAGTCTAAAGGGGGAGATGGTATATTTCAGCACTGTGTGGTATTAGGCTAGGGGAATGAGAAATATCAGTAGGAATCAGAAAACCTTCTTAGAGGCGGTGATATCTACAGTGAAATCTGAGGAATGGCAAAGAATTAGTCAGACTGAGAGGGAGGGATGGAGAAGAATGCTCCACAGGAAACAATTATGTACAGGCTTAAATAATGAATAAGCAGAACGCGAGTGTGGAGTTAGAAGTGGTCTAGCAAGAGCTGAAGGGCAGCCTGCATTTCCCTCCTGAGCGCCCACTCCACATATCTGGCCTTCTGCTTGACACCTCCATGAGGGTGTGCCACAGAGTCACCAAATTCAGCATATTCCAAAGTAAGCTCCTTACCCCTTTCTCCTCCTCAGCTTGGTCCACAGTACTAACTGTCTCTTACTTCTATGGCTGGATAATATTTTGAGACACTAATTTATGATTTTTTTTCCAACTTGTATTTACCCCCTTGTTGCTTTGGGGAGAGATGTGGCAGGGTAGAAAGCAGTTGCCTGCAGATCAGTTTTTCATTCTGGCTCTTACTGAAAACAGCCTAAGCCCTAGAGACAGAATAGAGTTTGCTGGCAATGGCAGAGTGTCTGGGGAAAAAAAAATGAAGAGGAAGGATTTTCCTTAAGAAGTTATTCCCTTGTATCTGGAAAGAAGAGGCTAGAAGTCAGTATGTCCCAAGGCAGTGGGATTTGAGCCCTGAACTTGGACCACCATAATACCTAAACATAAATGACTGAGGATGTGTGAGGCTTAGCAGGGTGGTCCCGGATCTAGGAAATTCCTCTGGCCTCGGGTGTGGTGCTGGAGCGAAAGGGAGGGAACCAGTGTATAGGGCAGGGCTGTCCCGTCTATAGGCGGGTTGTGCACTGTATCATGGAACCATAGATGGCAGCTCCGGGAAGGAACAAAGGAAACCTCTGTGGACAGATGACTGCAATCTGAAGGACCTCCCCTCCACTCCCTGCCATCATCATCCACTCATGGTCTGGCCTGGCATATGCTCTTGGAACTTTGACCCTGCTCAAGGGAGTGAAGGAAGAACTTTACAAAACAGTAAAGCCTTTAAAGAGAAATAAAATCATATGCAGATTCACGTTCTATGTTCTTCTCCTAATCTCCTCAGTGTCTCAAAGGGCTGATCCCCGTAGGCTGTTTCCCTGGCTCCCATGGCAGGTGTATCAGACTTGGCCAATGCAAGGCACTGGAAGGAGATTGGAGGGCAGGAGAGGAGAATGTATAGTACATTTCCCCCTTCTCCCTCCCTAGATTGCTTCTTTGGCAGTGGTTGTTTCTCCTCTATGGCCACAGCTCTCACCAGGCTGGCCATGCTGCCTGGGCCCTGGACTCCAATAACCCTGCCTCTTCTCTTATTTCTCCAGCTAGAGGCTGCAGTTGCTAGTTTCTGGATTACTGTGCCATCTCCTGATTAGCTTCTGACTTTTTCTATCACTTACGTTACCAATTCCTTGCATTCAGTTACTTCTGTGGATATTCAAAATGGTTTCTGTTTTCCTGGTTAGACCCTGCCTGAAACAAATGAGTTTACAGAAAAGAAGCCAATGTGGTATTTCTTGCACACCTGGCTTTGTAGATTCTGTTTTACATCATTATGTTGCTATCAAATTCACCTATTCTGTTCTCTCAAGCTGGTTGTTTGCTAGCTGACATCATTTACATCAACGTAGTATAATATTTCCCAGACAGCTGATATTTTAAAGTCATTTTAAAGGGATTTTCTGGAAAGAATGCCTTGAGGCAAAGACATAACTTACACAAGGAGCATGTGAGATGGAGCTTCTGAGTCCTCAGATTCAGAAGGCCTTTCAGGGCTCAGCGTCTATTCTACATTTGGGCCTAACCCTTTATATGAATGCCATTTTTCTTTATAGATTGAAGAGATCTTCATAAAACACTAAAAAGCTCTGGGAAGGGATTCTGCATTAACTTGCACCCCTTATATGCCCCTCAGCCACGGCACTTGCAACCCACATCCAATCCGAGTGAAGACAGTACCCAGTCAGCATCTCTAGGTGGCATAAACATATCTTTGATGGGGCCACACATAAAGCTATTATCAACCATTACTGCCTGGTGAATTGGTTTATTAGGTGTTCTTTGTGACACTCAAGAACTGACTTAAGTTCTGATTGGGTGAAGAGTCAGGGTTAGGATGGGAGCATAGAGCACCACCCAGGGAGGGAGGCAATTTGGAGACAATGCCCTCAAGAGAGCTAGCCTTGGGCCTAATAAACTAAGAGGGGAACTTTATTGCTTTTGGCCAAAGCACACTGCCAAACTCTCAGAGCAAAGGGCAAGTACAAAACATTCTTCTGAAAAAGTTATAAGATTTCAGACAGGAAGAAATGAAATTAAGTCTCAATATAAAATATACAATGTTTTGGAGGTGGTTTTATGAGAATGATCATCAGGACAATACACTATTGTGCCAAACAGATTATAATCGGAAATAATTTTCAGTGTATTCTCCTAATGTAGTGATGCAAAAAAACTTTCTTCATTTATTTATTCATATTATGTTGTGCTAGCTTCTATATTTTTGAAATTACATACAAATCTATGTTGGGAAAAAAAAGTAACTGATGTTTTCAAAAATTGTTTAGGGAACATTCCTTAAAACTTCCCTCTACCTTCCTGTACTTATTTTAGGGCACATAAGCAGTAGCATAAAATGTCTTATAGCTGAGCAGCCTCCGGGAGTCGTTCTGTTGAACTAGAGGTGTTTGTATATTTTTTGCCTTTATATTATCAGGAAAATATGTAGATTCTGGAACAAGTGTGAATCAAGACTTGTTTAAACTTGTATTAATCTACTCCAGATTTATGTCTTTTATGTTAAGATAAAGCATTTTGTCTTTTAAAAAATAACAAACTCTCTTGATTTGACACTGGTACCGAAATTTATAACACTTATAAACAATTTTGGGGTTCACTGACTGCGTACACATTCAGCCTTAGCCACTTAATAGGCATATGACCTAAACTTTCTGCATCTTTAAAATGTGGATCATAATTGGTTACTTCCTCATAAATGGTTATTGAGAGATGTAAATTTGGATATGCATGCCAGTAAATATTCTTATTGCTGAGCTTAACCAGTTCGGCAGAAATGTACATGAATTGAACGAAGCAAATCTTCATCAAAGAAAATAATTTATTACAATAACAGACAAGATCAACATTTGCGCAAATTAAAAAATAGTTAATCCAATCAGAATCTGAATTTGAAGTCCCCCTCCCGCCCCGCCCCGCCACCTTCACTGGATATTACGAGTTTTCGTAGACTGACCCTGTAATTTTTAATTTCATGGCCTTCTAGTTTTCTGTACTTTTGCTCAGTGCTGAACCCTTTAAGCAGAGACTCACAAGTGACAAATATCAGCACACCACTTAACTGAGAAAGCCGGAGTGTTCCCAGGTCCGCAAGTTGGAGCTCTTTAGTTGGAGTGCTGGGTTTAGACTAGAGAGCGGGTGTTGCGACTCCTCCTCCCCGCCACCAGTCAACAACCCCGCCCACCCCCGCCAACTTCTTCTGGCCTCTTAGCGCCTTTCTCCAGCCGGCCGGCCCGCCCTTCCTCCGGGTGTCTGAGAGCTGGGCGCAGGAGGCGGGCTCAGCGCTGACGGGCTGCGCCTCTGCAGCCAGAGGGAGGAGGCGGGAAGGCGGGCGGAGGAGGAGGCGGAGGAGGAGGAGGGGGCGGGGACTACGCAGGGCGGTAGCTGGCGCCGAGCGCGGTGGGAGAGGAGAGGGTACCCGACTGGCTCGGCTGGCGGCCTCTGCCCGGATCTCGGAGCCGCAGTCCTGCGCCTCTCCCGCCCCTGTCTCCGGCTCCGCAGCCCCGGGCACGGCGGAGGCAGCGGAGCCCTGGGCCATCGGTAGGTTGCACGGGGACGACGGCTCCGTCTGTAACCTTTTGTGCTGCAGAAAAGGTGGTGGTTATGGGGGGCTTGGGGGAGTGGGTTTGCCCCAGTCTCCGATCCCCAGTGCCAGCCCCAATCGCGGCGCCGCCCCTTCCTCTCCGCCTCGTGTCTGGGCCGGGCGCACGATGCCCGCGGTGCTGGGGAAACTGGGCCGGACCAGCTTCTGCGATGGGCGGCGGGGCTGCCCCAGCGTCCCTTGGCCTCGGTGGACCGGTTCCCAGGCACCCGAAGGGGACTGGAGTCTGGTAAACTGGGTGGGGCCCGCGCGGGGTGCGGGGAGCTTGCGGTTCCCTGGCACAGGGGTGGGGCCGGAGACGCCGTGAGTGTGCAGCGCGTGTGAGTGTGCGGGGGCGTGCGCCCCCGTGTGCGCGCGTCGTGCGCTCGCTGGGGAGGTGCGGGGACTCGGCGACCCGGAGCGCCTCTCCCGCGGTGCCGCGGTGCGGAAGTCGGGGCGCGTTGGCGCGCACGCTCGCTCCCTCCCTTGGCCGCTGTTCCCGCACCGCGGGGCAGCGGGCCTGGAGGCCCCATTGAGAAGTAGCTTTCCCCGGCCGGCTGCACCTTTGGCTGCGTGCCCGGCCGCGCTCAGGGTACGACTGCCCGGGTCAGATAGCACCTCAGGGCGAGCCCCGGTGGCCTGATCTCGCCGACCCTCCTCGTCCGGGTTGCAACCCGGCTGCGAGGCCGCCCGCGCCCTCCGAGTGTCTGCCGGTGCAGTGGGGGTGGACTGGCCGACTGTGGCCGTGTGCGCGCGTGTGGATTGGGGCCCGGTCCGAGCCAGAAGCTTAAGCGGCAGATGTCGTCGGGCATTGCCGCCCTCGCCCCACCTGTCGCGGGTGGACTTTGGGGCAGGTGGGAAGCGGAGGAGAGGGGTTTCGAGGCGGGTGTCAGTCACACCTCCAGCAACGCGGCCCCATTGTGAAGCTGCCAAACTCTAGTGGTGGAATCTGCAGGTCTCCGCCAGAAAGGAGATGGGAACGCGAAGGGAATGATGGCCCCGTCCTTTTCGCCTTGCTAGTGTTCCACACGCTTAGGAACTCCCTGCCTCTCCTTCCACCTCAGTTTTCAAGCCTGTGGGTTAGTGATTTGGGTGGAACGAAGATTTCCGTGTGTGTGTGTGTGTGTCTGTGGTGCACAGGTAAAGCTGGAGCTGGGAACTTTTTATTTGAGCAGGAAGAAGAATGGAGGCATTTTAGAGTGTGCTTGCCGCTCCTAGCTGAAAGAACAATTCTTGCACATTTCTGATGTTACTAGACTCATTTTCCTTTTTTTTTCCGAAGAGCCAACCTACAATTTAGGGTTGTTGTTTTATTTTCTCAAATCCTGTAATGCAGGATTGACACTAGAGAGATAGAAATGAGCCTTTCCAAAGTTTATTTTCCCAGTCATTTCAAAATATAATATTGGTTATTACGGCAGAAGCTTTTGGCCGCGATTTATGATTACACTATTAAGTTAAATGAATGTGTCACAGAATCCTCAGTGTTTTAATTATGTAACTGTGAATGCATTATAAACTTAAAATGAATAGGATGGAATATAAGAGTTAATGAATACAGAGACCTGTTAATTTGATAACAATTGATGTATAGAATATGCTTTTGCTAACATTTTAGTTTAATTGCAAATGAAAGTGTTAGTAACTATTTCAGTGTATAAGATATATTTGTTGATATTATGTAACAGTCAATGAATTTGCTCTTTGTATATTTCTGTGTATTTTAGAGAGCTGTTATAAAATTAGCTTAAAAGTATTTAATATGGTGAGAGTAATAAAGCTTTATGTACAGGATTTAAAATTTCTTTGCTGATTTGTAGCTGGGGGTGAGGTGGGGGATCAGCTCCTTTCCTCCAGCGAGAACTTGGATTTTGTCACTAGCCTATCAAAATAAGTACCTGGTTTTAAGCTTTCCCAAAGGTTACCCAATTCCACCGTGTACACCTGTCCCATTTTGATGATGCTTCCTAAGAGACAAATTTCTTGTAAAGGCTGCATGTTGACCTTTAGTTCCACTTACTGTCGGTCATATTTGCAGTGAAACTGAATGTTTTTCTAAAAGTAGAAGGATGACACCACGTGATAAGAAGATATTAGTAACCTAAGTTTAATTTTTACTAGCAGAAATGGAAAGATAATGAGTGCTACACTTTAAGGGGGTGGATTGCTATTAAAAGAACTGATACTAGAAAGAGAAACACATTTCTGTCTTACTGAACGAATTATGGGTTATCTTACGAAGTTAGCAAGGTTAATCGTTTGTTTGTAAGGTCAAGGATGGTTTCAGAAAAGTCACACCCTAGAGTATTGATGACTTAGTTTTTGCAAGTTGTAAATGGTAAAGTAAGAATATTTGAAAGAAACCTCTAAGATAAGCATCTAGGTGCAGCTAAACATTTTGTTTCATTGTTGTGTTGTACTTTGACAGTTAAACCATTTTATTTCTGCTTAGAGTTCAGTTAATATTCCTCCAGAGAAGTTTTGGTTCATCTTTTGCTTGTTTTTAGCGGTCTTTGAGACTAGTGGTTACAAAATATTTTCACTATTTTGAAAGGAATTTTTAAAAATTGCTGTTTGTTTTCCAAGTGCTTTTCCATTATTGGTCTCTTCTTAAATAGCCACTCTGAGAATTTTTTCTTTCTTTCTTTCTTTCTTTCTTTCTTTCTTTCTTTCTTTCTTTCTTTCTTTCTTTCATTCTTAAAAATGTTTTGGTGGGTGGGCTTCAGGTTAGGGCCATGAAAAAAATGAAAATAAATGTTTTGGTAGCTAGAATTAGAACTCACAGCTTCTACTGTACCAATTTCTTTGCCTAAAATTTGTCTTTTCTTAATATAAACTTTAATGATGAATGAGATTTTTGTTTACCAGTATTTGAAAGGGCTATGTGCTGGTCCTCATATGTATAATCTTACGATTTGTGATCGATGTTGTTAAATTTTTTCTTACTGCTGTTTTGTTAGTGATCTGTGCCGAAGCTTGAGATTTGCCACCTTTTTGTGTGTGTACGGATTTTGTGTGGACATAAACATTTCCAAATGGGGCTTTGTATATTTTTGGGAAAGCCACTCCCTTTTCTGGGTTCCTAGTGCCATTCAGGTTTACTGTTATTAGAAGGATTTATTTCCATTTCTGCCCTCCCCTCCGACGCAGTCTCAGGCCATCTCTTTATATGTGCACCAGTGCCTGCACAGTGTGGGGATATGTAATAAGACTCAAGAAACATTGTTGAATGACTGAATAAGTGAATACCTAAGTGGGTACACCCAAAGAACTCAGACCTGTATGGGAATTCAGTGTTCAAGCAGAAGGGTGTTTCCCTTTTTAAAAAAGTCATTGCCTTTCCATGTTACTTTTGAGTAGGATAACAATTAAAACAGCAAAACTGAGACACTTTTGAGAGTTAAAGGGGGTTGCTTTCAATAATTATGCCAGGGTATTGACTATGAATTGAGATGTATAGTCACTCTTCTTTTGAAAGGCATTCTTATTTACCTGTGATAATAACTATCACCTGAGAAATTCGATACATTTGGTAGTTAATGTTTGCAAACTTTTCTATTTGTAGAAGCTCCACTTGCAGTGAAATGTTGGGTGTCTTTTGCTTAGTCACCCATGACTTTCTTATCCAGAAGTCTGTGGGCAGCTCTTGGCCAATGCTTAGTTTTTCCTATTTTTATTGCTTATGGGATAATGTCCCACTGCATTCTGTTTCAGCTTCTTATAACTGGAAGCATTTATTATATCCTGTAGCCTTTGCTCTATTTACTTCGGTCTTTGTTTTTATGCAGCATTTAGTCTATCTTCTAAGAATTTCAAATGGACTCCCTTTACTCTTGCTGACTGTTTTGGAGAGGAAATCTGTTGATATCTTTCCAAGCCTTCAGTGTTCAGACATTGGCCAAAATCAGTTGCAAGCGTTAGAGAATTATAGATTTTTAAAGTATTTTAAAAATGTGTGTTATTTGAAAGATACATGTTTTGGGAATTTTTATATTACAATCTTTTAATTGTTATAAGTGGGAGATGGGGGTAGAACCCTTAGTGTAATTTTGTAGTAGATTTCTTTATGGGTTATGTCTTAAAGAAAAGGTATAATCTTATACTAGTTAGTTTCTGGTCTTGTTCTTTTTATTTATTTTTCCCTCTTTTTCACCATATACCTCCTCCTCCTCCTCGTCCTCCTCCTGCTCCTCCTGCTCTTCCGCCTCCTCCCACAAAGCAGTAAGCAGAATCAAAATTAGAAAAAGTGAGAATGTAATGGAGCTCCTGCACCTTGGTTTTTCTTGTGTTGCTCCCTTGGACATTGTGTTTATATTCTATTTTTGGCTTGGCACTGGCATAATAGGAATAATCAGTTACTACTCTTTGTTTACTATGAAATTACCAACCATTTCCTAGATTTACACATCAGCTCCAGTGGAAGAGTTGGATAATGTCTTTAAGGCTCCTCTGCTTTCAGATCCAGACTAAAGTTTTAGTTGATTTCTTTCTTTTGGTGTTGAAAAAGAAACTCTTTGAAAGTGTAAAAATTTTTCTAATGCATTTAAAAGCTTGAAAAGAAGAATATTGTCACCAAATACACGAGGCAAATTATATGAAAGTTTGAATGAGATTTAAGACTGTCAAAACTATTCTTTAGGATTAAGACATTAAGATATATCTAATGTTCCTCCTGCTTGTTTTTCAACTGACATTTCTAAAAGTATAAATGAAATCTATCCCACTTTGTGATAGATGTGGTCTTGAGAAACAAAGCGGAAATACATAACTGTATTTGATATCCAACCATATAACCAGACAGTATTGGTTGATACCTTTTTTTTCTGTCGCATAATTTATGATTTTAGAAAATAGAAGGTCATAGGAGAAGGAGTCCATGATTCAGAAGGATTTTGTATAAGACTTTCCACGATGTGCCACCAAATCCTAATATTTTTCAATTTGGAAATAACCTTGCAGCTAAGTAGTTTCCCCAACCATTTCACAAATGAGGCAATAAAGCTTTTAGATAAAGTGCCTCCCCATACACTTACAATAGAATTTCACTTATAGAAATTACTCGATATACATTTTGCAGGATAATGATTATTGTGTAAAAGGCTATACATGTGGTCTTATCATTGAGCAGAGGCCAGAGTGTAAAGTAAATGAACTTTGGAGTCAGACCAATTGGGGTTCCAATTCCTGCTGTGACTCTCATGTAGTATCACTTAAAAGAGTACTTTAAAATAGGGATACTACTAAAGAGTACTTTAAAAATGGGATAGTAATATTTTCTTCATGGATTAGTTAAGATTAAATGATATAAATTGTATATCGCTTTTGACATAAGGAAGATGCTAAAGAAATGTTAGTTTTTAAAACTCTTTCCCGTTAAAAATCCATTAAATAAGAAATGCAGATGAATGTTAATTAGTATTGGGGAAATTCTTTGGGATAATTATATTAAATAAACATTTTGTCTATAGGTAACAATTTTTGTTACAGTTTACTGTGTGTTAAAACTAGAGGCTTCATTGGTGGGGTAGAATCAAGGCTTACTTTTCAAGATTTTTTGGTTCCCCAATTTGAGAATAGTTGGTGGCAAAAGACATGAAAGGGAGTGTTTCTGTTATCTACATCTGAAGAAGTTGCAAAGGCTGGTAAACATGCTAGTTTCTTGGAATGACAGTTCTTGGTGCATTAGCTCCTTCCAGTTTCTCAAGCTAAAGAAGCACATATTAAACTCAGTAATTAACTATTTCCTTTGGATAAAACTCTCCTGTACTGGTAAGAAAAGTAATAAAGTTACAAACTCCTTGCCTTTTCTCTTGTAGTTTGTCTTTTGTTTGATAAGGTATTGTACTGTTGCCACTTCTCGGACTCTGTGCACCTACATAGGTAAAATGAATCTACTCGCTTCATTTGACACCCCTCCAGCTGCTTCTCTTGTTTAACCCAACAGAAAACCAACAACCAAAGAAACTTTTACAGGTGGAAAAGGACTTTGGAGCGTTTTCCTCCTCCCAGCAAATTAACCCTATTAACTAGGGAAGTAGGAGATAAAGATAGATTCTCTTACACATTAACTTCCCAGGTAAGAGAGGGAAGGCACAGAGGAGATGCTAGAAACCTTAAGTAAGGTGATAATTATAAAAAAGTGCTTTTTCAGTCACTCTCTTTTTTTGTTGTGTTATCCAAGAGACTTCTAATCATTTGCCTCACATCAGTCTTATGAAAGATTTACATTGTTGCTGCTTTATGGCTAAAATGAGTTGATACCAAAAATTAATTGCATAGTAATAGCATCACAAGTTGTAAAGAGCTTTGCAGCATGTAAAGCATTCACCTACCTCATTTCATTTGATCCGTCTAACAACTGTATTAGGGAGGAAGGGGGGTTATTATGGTCCACATTTTAGAGATTGATATTTATGCAGGGTCAAGAGGCAGAGTTCTTAGCAAGGCCAGAGCTAGGAACTATGGCCTGTGTTTTTGATCCTAGCCTAAACATTATTTTTTTTCCATAGAGTACTGTGAATCAGTTGAACACATGAATAGGACTAGGATGGTGAAACCAATACTTATTACCTTAATTTTTCTTGTCTCTTTATTTAGCCCAGTTAGCTACTCCTAGTCTCTAGGTAGAATTTAAGTAGCGGAATGCGGAGAAATACACATGATAAAATGTTTGAGGATGCATTTAGGTGAACAAACTCAACATTAATTGAATTAATTAATTATTGGATCCTATATAACCTATACTTGATGTTACTACCTCCTGCTAGTTTCATTCTCTTTTGCAGTTAGAATTGATAACATGTTATAAGTTGTGTTACTTGTTAACTTAAAGGTTTATTTTTGTATTTCATGTTTAGTACCTGGAGTAGAACAGAAAAATTATTATGTCTGTGTTCCCTTGGGACTCATTGGAAATTGTATAGTGACATCTTCTGGGATTTAGTCTGGTAAGTTATATTTTGCTTTTTCTGTTTGTTAACAGTTGTATGAACACAATACCATAATGTGTTTTTTAAAGACTACATAAACAAGTGAATGTGAAATGTCAGTTAATCAAGTGAATGTGAAATGTTGGTGTATTATTGCAAATATTTATACTATAATTACAAATTTTTAATGGTGATAAATGAAATTATTATTGCAATATGCAAACATTATTTTATTTGAAATGTTTGACTAAGTTTTCCTTCCTTTAAATTTCTTTAACATAAAGATCTTATGAAATAATATTTCAGAGTATAGTAGTTAGAGGTAATTGCTCCAATTTGGGGCAAATTTTAGTGAAAACATTAATCTCCAAACATTGCTGAAATAATTTGCAAAAAATTCTGGTTATATATTATCATACATAAAGAATGAGCTAACAGGTGTCTGAAAGGAGCATTATTTTCACTTAGTCATATAGCAGTTCACTGAAAATGTGACATTCTTTTTATCACACCCTGAATTTAAACTGTTAAAAATATGCAATGCTGTTTTCTTCCTTTAGTTGTCTTTTTTCAGTGTGTCATCTGTGTATCTTTGCTGACATAGTTGTCCATGTGTCTCGAAGTCTTTGAAGGGAAAAAAGAAATTCATAATGATCTGTGGTAGCTCCTTAGCATTCTCAAGACTGTATTAGTGCGACTTCATGCTTTGGTGTGTCATTCTGCTTGGGCGTTATCTTTGTACATCCTTGCTTTGAATTATGTAGAGAGGTCATAATCCTTAGAGAAAGCAGAGTTTCATAATAAGTGATTTCTAAATTTCTAGTCAGTAGCAGAATGATTCAAAGAAATGGTAGGGGAAAACAAATACTTTAATCTCATTAAGTGGATAAAACCTATTACATTTATGAAAATGCATTTTTGAACATTGGAAAAATGGAAACATTACTAAAATTTTCAGTTTTGAGGAAAAGAGTAAGAAGTTTGAAAACCATAGTACAAAGTACTTCAAGAGGATATTGAATAAAAAATAATGTGGCCTGGTCCCTGACTCAGCTAATAGAAATAAAGCACAAAACTAGAGCAATGGGTAGAAACTACAGTAATATATGTGTGTGTATCTATGTCTATCCATCTATCTCTGTATATACCTGTATTTATACAGTTGTCCCTTGGCATCCTTGAGGGATTGGTTCCAGGACTTCCCCCAGGTACCAAAATCTGATGATGTGTAAGTCCCTGATACAAAAATGGCATAGTATTTGCCTATAACCTATGCACATCCTCTTGTATACTTTAAATAATCTGTAGATTACTTATAATACCTATTACAATGTAAATGTTACATAAATAGTGACTGTACTGTATTATTTAGGGAATAATGACAAGAAAACAGTCTATACATATTCAGTATAGATGTAATTTTTTGCTTTTTCAACTATTTTCTCTCTGTGGTTGGTTGAATCCATGGATGCAGAACCCATAGAGACAGAGGGTTGACTGTATATATGCATGTACATACAGATATATGTGTAAATAAATCAACATTCTAGCAGAGCTGCACAAGGTGAAATGAGTCATCTTGGGAGATAGTGAGTTACCTGTCACTGCAGGTGTTCAAACATACACTGGGCAACTGTTAAGATTCCTTTTGATTCCGAAATTATATGGTACAAAAAAGTTTAAAATTTGGAGGACCATCTGAAACGTGGAAATATGTGACAAAGAATTCATTTATTTTTAATGTCAGGTTTATTATAACTTAGTAAAATCCATCCTTTTAAAGTGTACAGTTTGATGCATTTTGACAAATGTATCCAGTTATGTAATGACCACTACAGTCAACAAATAGAATATTTTCATCACCCCGCAAAATTCCCTTTTTCCCCTTTGTAGTTATCCCCTCTCCCCACCCTAGCCCTTGGCAATTAATGATTGATTCTGGCCAAGAGTTTTGCCTTTTCCAGAATGCCACGTAAGTGGAAACATGTAGTATATAGGTGTAACATCTGCTTCTTCCACTTAGTGTTTTCCCAGATTGTTCCACTTCATTGCTGAGTGGCATCCATTGTAGGGATGGACTGCAGTTTGTTCATCTCTTTCCCTGTTGATGGATATTTGGATTGTTTCCAGTTTCGGTGTTTGTGAATGAAGCTGTCATAAATACTCACATTCAGGTGTTTGTATGGACATGTATTTTCATTTTTCTTGGGTTAGATATCTATGAATGTGGTGGCTGGGTTGTTGAATGAGCATTTGTTCAATTTTATAAGTAAATGCCAGACTGTTCTCTAAAGTAGCTGCACCTGACAAAGGCTTCTAAGTAGCTAAAATAACTATGCCAAAGTGTGTGCAGATAAAGGAGCCCGATTCTCATTCAGCACAGATGTATTTTTATTTTATATGCAGTTTTAACACATTTGGTTAGCAGATATTACCGGCTCACAGAGGATTAGGAACAGTAAATTAGAAGGCCTAGGGGTAGGTTGTTAGCAATTATAAGCAGCCAAAAATTATGTTCACCAACATGACTATACAGTAATTACTGATTAAAAACAAAGCGGGGACTTACAAGAGTGAAACTCTTCTATCTGATAAGTTCTATCTGACAAGTTCCCAAGCCTATATGCATAGTAGAATCACCTGGGAATCTTTTACAACTTGCAGAATCCAGGCTACACCCCAGATCAGTTAAATCACAAATCTGGGATGGAAAACAGACATCAGCTGTTTTTGAAGCTCCTTGCATGATTCTGGTGTAGACAAGTTTGGGAACCACATGCTAGAAGCACAACATGGACTTGGAGCCAGGGGGCCTGGGTTGTAATTATGGGCATTAACTACCTATATGGCTCTGGGCAGGACCCTGTCTTGGTGGTTTCAGTGTCTTCTCTATATTTTGAGGTAGATGTTCCAGGTAGGTTATGTCCAAGATGATTCTGGCATTAAAACTATATCACTCTAGCCAGGGGCGGTGGCTCGCACCTGTAATTCTAGCTACTTGGGACATTAAGGAGGGAGGATTGCTTGAGACCAGCCTAGACAACATAGTGAGACCTCATCTCTAAAAGTATAAAATAAATAATTAACCAGATGTGGTGATGCACACGTATCTCCCAGCTACTTGGGAGGCTGAGGTGGGAGGATCGCTTGAGCCCAGGAGTTTGAGGCTGCAGTGAACTATCATTGCCCTACTGCACTCCAGCATGGGTGACACAGCAAGACCCTGTGTCTAAACAAACAAACAAACAAAAAACAAAAATAGGTGACTCTAGATATCATAGATATCACTAGACTGGTATTAGCCATGCTTAGGAGACCCTATTTCCCCAAAAATGGCTCTATAAGAAATGGTTTGATTCAAGTACTTCTTGAAAAGGATTTTCTTAACATGATGACATTTTTATTCTGCATATTTAAAATGGTTATGTTGATATCTGTTTTCTCTTATATGGTATTGCTGTATGTTGCTAAAAAAAACAGTGAAAGCATATGGAGCAGTGTTTGATTACTGGGAGTGAATTTTTTTATAATCTTATTTTAAAAAATTCTCAGAATGCAATTTCAAAAAGAATTCTTTGTATAGCAGTTTTGAAATTTATTAGCTATTTTCAGAGCTGGTCTAAGGAGCTAAGGCATCTAGATCATATTTTCAAAATGTTGCTCTTTGTGCCAAATAGACAGGAAGCTTGGCCTCTTGAAGAGTGTTCAAAGCTGTGCAGATTTTATACAGGTCTACTCTCTTGACTGTTCTTCCTGGTGCACGGGGTTCCACTCACATGTGTTATGGTTTGGACCTGTTTGCTTTAGTCTCAGCCAGAATACTGGTATTGGGGTATTGAATGCTGTACCTGATGCTTTTGAAATGTACACTGTATATATTTTTCTAATATATATAAGTGAATGAAATGTTATCTTCCCTTTTTTGAAGGAAAGTTTACATTTAGTTTGTAAATTTCTTTAAAGAGGTGTCTAAGTGTTTTAAGTGAGAATAGTATCAGGAGATTTGAGGTCAAAGAATGGCAGTCACGTCCCTTTCATACATCATTTTCTTTTTGGAAAAATCAAACACATCAAACAAAAGGAAACACGTCATCTTCCTTTCTTCTTTTGATAATTCCTATTTCTAAGCAATAAGAGGAGAAACAGGCACTCTTCTGGTGAGTGTATAGATGATACTCTTTAAAAGTGTTTACATTAATTTTTAGTTATATAAAGTAATATCCATAATAAAACCAGAAACATTATTAATAAGGTTTTGTGGTGGTTGCTATAAAAATCTAAAAAGTACATGTTCTTTGACTCAGCATTTTTACTTCTGGAATTTCCTGCAGAAATATTCATGTGTGTCTGTGTTTACTCTTGCATGTTTTCATTGTAGAAAGAAGTAATCACTCACTCTCACATTTGTAAATACTCGGAAAAAGGAAGGATATACCAAAATATTAATAGGGGTTTCCTCAAGATATGTCCGGCATTTGTAGGGGATGAAGAATGATTTTGCCATTTATAGTACATCAATATGAATTATTTGGACTGGATAGCTTTCAGTTTGCATGTATTGCTTTTATCGGTTTCAAAAACAATAACAAGGAAAAACAATCACTTGAGCACGTTAGTGGGGTAAGAAAAAGATAGAAAGTATCTGGAAGGGAAAGGTGGTTATAAAAAATGTTCATGGACTCTAAGACCTCTTTGAGATATCTCTGTGTATGGTTAAAGAAATTAGCAAGTAGGATGGTGCCCCAGGCTTAGAGCCTAGTGAAATAATTTTTGTTTCTAGGAGTGTGTCACTGACTCAGACACTCTATAGCATAGGAGCTGACTGTGGGCAATATCTGGATGTATCTTGGTGTAAAGTCACATTCTCAGCTTTTTGGAACCTTTGCTTTTCGTTCTCTCCCTGAGAATTACATTGTACCCTACCTTTACCGCATCCCTCCTATCAAGAAAAATATGTTTGATAAACTAATTCAGTCTGTAATAGAGAAAAATAAAGGTGTTTTAAGAGAAGACAGCAAAAAAGAGCAATATTAAACTTGGTAGAATTAGTTTAACAATAGAATTTCATGCCTTTGACATCTCAGCTAAAGGTTCGGGGAGTTGGAATTTTTTTTAACAGGCATGCTACTGATGTATAAATGAACTCTATATATGGGAAAGCTAATGAAGCAATTAATTTTTTGAGTTTCTTAGATGAAATACAGGTATTAGGATACGGTGTTTCTCAAAAAGAATTCTTTCTATAGCATTTGTCAGACTTACCACCTGTTTTCAAAGCTGGTATAAGGAGCCAAGGGCATTTAGGTTATATTTTCAAAGTATTAGTATTTATGCCCCAAATTTAGGTTTGGCCTCTCAGAGAGTATTCAGACCTATGCAGATTCTATAAGGGTTACAGGCTTTTGAACGTGCTTATCCTGGTGCACCAGGTTGTCCTATACATGTGTTGTGATTTGGACCTATTTGCTTTAGCTTTAGCCAAAATTTACAATTTCATTCTGTACCCAATGCTTTAAAAATGTGTACTGTGTACGTTTTTTTAAGAATTAGTGTTACCTTTGTCTGATATCATCTAGTTGGAGCCACATAAATTTCAGCAATATAGAAGCATCTATAAACGTTGCCAAATCTTTCATGTTTTATAAATACATTGGTGCCATTGTTACTGGTTGGACTGTGAGGGAATTAGATATTGAAGACCTTAGGTGTCATTTGAAAAATTGTATTGTTCCTGGTACTTTTTAAGAAGCTCAATTTCAAAAGCATTGTTCAATTACAAGTTGACTTTTCTATTCTTGTTTCATTTTCTGTTTTAGCTTCTTCTCTCCACAGACATTTTGCTGCTTCTGTAATTATAGCATTAATACTTTTTCTATTTTCTATTTACAGTCTATTTTTGCTTTAAATTATATATGAAAGGCATTAATGGAAGCAAGAAAGGTATCTTTGATCTCTGGGTTTTAGTGCTCTGGAATGAAGCAGTTGGCATTAGACCTGTTTCTTGACTCACACGTTATTGATGTAGTGGGAAGTGTGGCGCCTGTTGCATGGTACCTGTAGTAGTAATTTATGAGAGTGCTTTGTAATTGTTTATCTTGGCAGCAAGCTTTTTGGATACAAGGTTTATTTGACAATGTGAAACAAAATGCTGAGTCATGCATAGGCTTATTAAAAATAACAAGCCTGTAAGCAGTTTTTTTCCATGGTAAAACCTGAAGAATATACTGCCAAACACAGGCCATCTCTAGTTATAGTCACCATAGCTGAGTTTCCTGATGAATGTCTTTCAGTAAGAAATTTTGCTGTGGAAAATGTTGGACATCTGTATATCAAGATAGGTTGACTTTGAGACTGTTCAGTTTTTACTGTCTTTAGTGTCTTTTTTTTCTTTTCCAGAATTCTGGAGTTAGGAGGTACCTAGACTTCCTCTGCAGATGGGACAGTGTCTAAAGAGCTTCTGCCCATTGTAAAAATAACCTGAGCAAGTTGATTCTGTAACTGTTCTCAGGATCTTGCTTCAATATTTAAATCTAGTCAAGAAATTCTCAGGAATGTAGTAGCATAAGAAGTTTTGTTTTCTGTCACACAGAAGAATGGGAGGTATGCTGCTTATTCAGCATTCAGCCCAACTACAAATGAAATATTTGACAATGAGGGCTGTCTTTTCTGAAACCCAGCCTCTACCTAGCTTTCTTGGTGCAGCATAGTAGATGCGTTTAGAAGGGCAATATATAAGTAAAACGAATCCTTTAGAAAAACAGAAGCCGTTTGTGAGAGTCTTGTTTCCAGCGTTCATGTTCCTACGTGAATATTGAGACCTGAAGTTGTTCTTGTACATGTGGCAGTATATTGCAGAGACCAGTGAACCACCCAATGAGCTGTTAGTTTTGAGAATACACTATTTGTAGTTTGGAGGAAAAATACTGATGTTTGATAGCCAAAAAGTGCAAACAGTTTTCCAGCTCTGAGAATTGCTCGTCAGAAGTTCAGCAGATAGCAGCTATATATGTTATATTTAAAGTCAGCCTTTTCATGTTCCGGCGCCTTGAGACTCTCCCGCAGGAATCTTCCCTAGAATACTGACCTGTTTTGCATTGGCTTTAGTTGCTCCGTTGAGTATTTGTGTTGGAGGATGTTGGAAATGCTTATTCCTTCAACTTTCTGGTTAGATTCTTTTTTCCATACTGAATGTTTTGTCTACCTCAGTAAAATATGGTAGATTTCATACACCAGACTGCCTGGTTGAAATTTCCAGAGCTCTTAAACCACATCTGTATCTTCTACTTAACAACCTAGGTTAAATCATTGTCTACCAGGTTGATGTGTGAAGATCCTGTTTGGATAGTTCTCTTCCCAAGCCAATTGATTTTTTTTTTTTTTATGGTGTTATTGGCTGTTGGAAACTTAACTGATGAGTTACTCGTCTAACAATAGTGTCTATTTCATATCAAATCAGATTTTGACCTTTACACAAGTCTTTACCTCTCTAATTTTGCAGATGCTTCCAGGTATTTTCTAGCTAATATATTATTTCTGCCTATTTCTCTAAACCGTTGTGTCCTTCTAGGCTTTATCTTCAACCCCCAAGGATTCTCAGAATTTCTGACAGTTTACCTTGATGCAGCAGGATTGGCTTAGTATGGGGACAAACTTTTGATGATTCTGTTGCCCTCAGAAGCCTGTGCCCACTCCTCTTTACTGTAACTTTGTGCATTATTAACTTACTTAGCACATTTTTTCCCTCGTAGACAAAAAAGATGAATTTTAGCCTTGCTTCTGTATGAATTATTACCCAATTTGGAATGTGTGGGGTCTGAAGTCATAGATTTAAAGAAATTTGTAATATACTAAATGAGAATGCAGTAAGCTGCGTGGTGGGACTCCATGAGTTGTCATGGAGTGCCAGATTTGAAAGAGACCTAGACCAGAGTCTCAGAGCAGACAGACTGCTTGAGTGTCACTGCCTTGGTGACTCTCCTTGAGTGTGGTGCCCAGTCTTGGTGTGTGTGTGTGCCCTTTCCTCCATGGCCCTGGTTATTTTTTTTGCCTCACTGACCCTCCTCTCCTTTTCAGGATGAAATATCAGAGAAACAGCTACTACCTGTAGCTGCCAGTCAGGTTACGTAGGTTGGAGGCCTTGGCTATGTCCTCTTGCATTCTTTCTGGGTTACAAAATTAGTGAGATAGGAAGGATAAATTTGTCATTCGACTCCGAGTAAATATTCGTTTGTTTAGCATAAAAATTTGTTGAGGCTTCATATGGCTCTCTAAAGTTTATTAGCTAAGAAGTCTTATATGCATATCAGAGTAGGTGGTAGTCACCTGATATTCCAGTACTGTCAACAGAGACATAGATTCCTCAAATATAATTTATTTTATATAAATAATATAAATAAAAATATTTACATTAAAAATATAATAAAGCTGATTAAATCTAAAAGGGTTCAAGGACTAGAGTATTTTGGTGAAATAAAAATGGGAAATAGTCTAAGGTTGAAAATAAATAGTGAGTAATACTATATAGATCTTTTGGCATTTGCTTTATCTCAAATATTGTAATAAATGTTTGTTTTCAGTGGGGATCATAGGAAGGACAGCATGGTATCTGGTAACTTCACAATCTTCTAATGAAGGATATTAGAACATGTATGTGGTGGAATAAAAAACAACTTTCTAATTGCTTGGATTTTAAATGAATACCCAAACTTTAAGAAATACTTCAATAGGAAGTGGTTATTTGTCTAGTGAAAAGATTCATAAGAGTTATTTAATTTTTAAGTAAATTTTTCATCTTAAAATCAGTTGATGTCATTTTGATTAGCAATCTGAGATACTTAAAACCGTGTTATCTACTTCCAATAAAACGCAAGTACAAATAGTTTCTCAGAAATGAAACTGTCACTATTTCCCTTAGTATTTTCGTTTCCCAAATTTGATCTATCTGTAGCTTTCAGGAACCTAGCCGCCATTTGTTCTATTTCTTGTCAATGGAGCTTTCCAAACTATGTAATGTAATAATCGTAAGGAACTAATATTAATATTCATTGTGAATTATTCTGCCATTTATGAAACTATTGAAAAGTACAACGTCTTGGGTATTGAAAAACAGAATGTCAAGCCTGTGGTATTTTATGATTAAGTAGTCAATTAAAATGACATCTGATGTTTTATACATTTTTAGTATTAAAAATTATGTGATATATTGAATTTAGGATTAACTTTTAAACTACAAAATGATATTCTTTAATTCATTGGGGATATGGAAGGAAGAACATTTACAAGGTTTGGGGGAACCTTCCCTTAATACTCCTCATACTCTAAGAATAGTTTTTTAGGTCTAAATTGGATTCCTTGGCAGAAATTCGTCAGCTCAATCAACTTTATTATATGTTCCTTAAAGACAATTTGAAAAGAATTGCAGGTGTCAAGAGCTAAGCACTTACTTTAAATTAAATAATGGAAAAATTTAACTTTCAAGCCAGAAATATTTTGTGTGTTCTTATGGAACTATGTATGATTGCTTTCATTTGCTTAATGCTGAGATCTGTGTTTGACTCGGTTAATATTGCATTAAGGAATAAACTTTATGTGATTGAATAGAATGCGGAATTTAGAGAAGTGTTGTTGTTGTTGTTTTCTGTTTACTTCCCCATCTGAACTTTTTGGTAGTACATCAGACTTTAATTTAACTTGCCTTTCAGTTATTAAAGGCAGAGAGGTATTGTCATTTCATGCCCGCTCTGAAACGTTTAGTAGACATAGATACATGTCAGTGGTACATTGACTGTCTTTCAGGCAAGTGTTACTTCATGCTCCCTGAGCCTTCTAAAAGGACCTGGCCTGGCCCAAGTCTCTGTGCATTATATTCTTCTAATCTAAGTCTGTTTACTTTTAGGATTGTGCAGGCTGGTGCTTAAAATGGAAGTCGATATTAATGGAGAGTCTAGAAGTACCCTGACCACCCTGCCCTTCCCGGGGGCTGAGGCCAACTCCCCGGGAAAGGCAGAGGCAGAGAAGCCCCGCTGCTCCAGCACACCCTGCTCCCCGATGCGGAGGACCGTGTCAGGCTACCAGATCCTACACATGGACTCTAACTATTTGGTTGGCTTCACAACTGGCGAGGAACTCCTGAAGTTAGCTCAGAAGTGCACAGGAGGTGAAGAGAGCAAGGCAGAAGCCATGCCATCCTTACGCTCCAAACAGCTAGATGCAGGACTTGCCCGTTCCTCTCGTTTGTATAAAACCAGAAGTAGGTACTACCAGCCATACGAGATTCCAGCTGTCAATGGCAGGAGGCGAAGGCGGATGCCCAGCTCAGGAGACAAGTGCACTAAATCTTTACCTTATGAACCTTATAAGGCCCTCCATGGGCCTCTGCCTCTTTGTCTTCTTAAAGGTAAGAGGGCTCACTCCAAATCTCTGGACTACCTCAATCTAGATAAAATGATCAAGGAGCCAGCTGACACAGAAGTGCTACAGTACCAGCTTCAACACCTAACCCTCCGAGGGGACCGTGTGTTTGCTAGAAATAATACATGAATGACTTGGAGAGAGCTTAAACCAGTTTAGGTCAGCCTACGCTTGGCTAGAAAAAACCCACTGCTGTACTCTGTACATGACTCTTCACACTATAGATGGTTATATCAGCTAAGTGTTCCTGGAACATAAAAATTGTTTGGATCAAATTTGAATACAGGAATGAAATCACAGGTACTTGGGGGGGGATATCATTCTAGAGCACGCAACTGCAAAGGAAACAATGTTGACTGTTAGTTTGTATAGCTTTTTAGCTAGGAAAAAAAGGCTTTGGTACAGTAATTTCATCTTTATGATTCTGACACTCAAATTGGGAATGTTACCTGCTTGGTTGTTGCTGACTTGATATGATTCATTAGAAATTTATATCTTAAGTACTCAAGTACTTCTTGAATCTCTGTATTTTACTATAAAATGTATGTAATGGTTTGTTTTATGAAATTTAGAACTTGAACATTGCTGAATTGGACCACTTTTTATTTTTAAATATTGAGTTTAAATATTTTATAACTGGTTTTGCACTGAAAAAATTAACATTTCAGATTGACAAGACAGTAATCTTTCTTCACTTGCCTCAATAATATTATTGAGCAATGAATTTTTTATTTCCGCATGGAAAGTTATTGATCTCTATGGCTGTAAAATATTTCTTTATAGCGTTATTAAAGTGTGTCTTAATAAAATTAAATTTGGGATACAAAGTATTTATTTTACAATGGGTGGGTGGGGGAAGCTTTTCCAGAAAGTTTCCAATGTGACGTTTTCTTAAGTTGAAAAAACTCCTTAGTGCTTATTTTCTAACTTAAAATTCACCTGGAACTTTAAATTGGAAAGGATTCTTTTAATTGTGGATTATAGGCATAATACTGTTTGCATCTGAATTTTCTGTAAGTGAATAAAAGTTTAATAGAGGAACTCATGATTTGTACTATCGAATGATTAAACTAAGTATGAAGTGATACCATTCAGCATGGCATCAGGTCATTCCAGTTTTAGTTCTGTGCAACACAAGCACTCACTGAAATTCGAGTTTCTAGGATTAGTGTAGGAGCCTAACGTGCTTCTGCTGTTTTAATGGGTTAATCCTGGATTACTTAACAATTTATGTCAATTGCACTGGTTTAATTTGTTGCTAAAGAAATAATGCCCTGGCTTTAGTAACAAATACAGCTCAACTACTCTTGAATATATTTTGAAAAAAAAAAAAAAAATGTATGTAACTTACCTTTTGTAAACTTTCTATTTCTTTTTTCCCCCATTTTTGACTCTTAAAGGTGCAATTTATTACTGAATTGGGATTTCTGGCAGCATAGAACTGCTTTTTATTTTGGGGTCTGTGAGTTTCTTAGGTGTTAGCAATCTCGCTTATAAAATAAGAACACCTTTTAATTAATGAGTGGGTCATTCCTGGTGCAATTGTGATTTTTCTTTAGCCAGAATGAATGGCAAACTCTATTTAGAGCAAAGTAAGTATTAGAAAACCCTAGGAACTCTTAATCAACGTTTATTATACTTTCATTAAGGCAAACTATGTGAAAGAGCCTTGGGGAAGTTGGCCCATATCTTACTGAGTTGATCAGATTTCTCGTTGGGCTGGAAGTGTTTAGCTGTTGTATATTTTAAAGTAAATTGCACCTTTGTAACATATTGTATTGACGAATGATCACTAAGATTAGTTATATCTATACAGTCATTAGTTTGACAAGAAATAGAATCCTGTCAGATGCCAAAGAGTGGGATTTTTACGTTTAATGATTAAACACCATTATTTATTGACAATTTACCCTGTGGAACTGTATTATTTCTAACTATGAAATAAACGGGTGATGTAAACACACATTGTTGTGTGGTGCTTTAAACTAGGTCCACCATCAACAGGCTACTTACTGTTCAAGAATTCCACTGAAGCACTTATTTTAAGGCCCTATTTTTCTTGAACAAAACAGTGACAACAACGATCGAACCATTTACTTTTGATGCTCATTGGCATTTTATGATAAAAGATGTATTCATGGCAATGATATGTATTCACTCTATTAGGAAACACAACTGGTTACTTGTGAGACTTGTTCTGTCCATGTGCCTAAGTTTCTTAATAATAGCTAAATAAAAATTTGTAGCTTTTTTGTTTTGTTTTGTTTTTTACTGAAAGACAGGTGAAACTCTGTGGCAAAAATAGAGGGGTTAATAGTATGAGATATGGCATACTTAATCTTTTTTGATTAGTGAAGATATATAATTTTAAATTTGGTTTTCTAGAAAGAAAGTTTAAAAACTCTAGGTCAGTAATTTTCACAATGTGTTTGCAAAACCCCTTTATTAGTTCAGTCTTACTTTCTCTGCACCCCATGGAATTGTAGCCTATGGTAGGTAAGAACCAATTAAAAAAAAAAAAGGATAGGCTGGATCTCTTTTAGTTGAAAAACAATCCCTTTTGACATGGTTTCTATTTTTTAACTTTTTCATTTTTTATTCAATTTAATATTCCATACTAAATAGGGCACACTTGGCCAGAATATACCTGAT
The DNA here is from genome assembly GCF_028878055.3 of Symphalangus syndactylus. Lineage (NCBI taxonomy): Eukaryota > Metazoa > Chordata > Mammalia > Primates > Hylobatidae > Symphalangus > Symphalangus syndactylus. Next base: position 90,304,670 of record NC_072433.2, read on the forward strand.
GATATTATCTTACTGTTCTTGCCCCTAAACATTGCAGCACTCTATAACTTTAATTTTTTTCTTCTTTTGCAAAAGTACCGTTTGTTTGAAGCTCAGATGATGCATAAAGTTGCAATAAAATTTCATTCCTTGCCTCAATCTGAGGTGAGCTTCTTTTGCTCTTCTGACTTCCATTTGGTTGCATTTTACACCTCTGGATGCAGGGCTCCCATAGTCAGTAGTCATGGAAGAAGCGGCTCTATGGGGATGGATTTAACATGTAAAAACCAGTTCAGAACCCCCAGATCTTCTGGACTCCAGCCCAGCTGGGCTACTGTTCCAGAGCCATCATGTCCTGTCCATTGCTTCTTATGCCCTATAATGCCCGTCTGTGATCACTGTGTCTTTTTCCTTCCCTGGGATACTTTATTTAAGTGATTTCAATATTTGAGGTTTGAGAAGCTTTTTGAGGATTCTGAGTTAAGTTTTAGAGGCAAATTAGTGTTTCACTAAGGAAAATATTTCTTCAAATCTTAAGCAACCTATTTTTTCTTAGTTTTTTATTCTAGCATATATTTGTCTCAGAAAGGCTTTTATTCTATTATAATCATGGAATTTTTTAAAGGAACTTTTAAGTGGCCCTGGTCTAAGTGGTTCTCATTCAGAGAACAGAGGAGGAGAGACTGTCACAGTTTATAAATGGCATAAATGCTCTAGAAGAGTTGGGGTCGAAAGAGAGCAAGGATGTACATTACTGTAATGCAGACAGGACAGCAAGTATAAACTAAGATTGCCTTTTTAAACAATGTAATTTGATTAGAGAAATGGAAATTGATGAGGAAGATTGCCTTGGAAATATAATAAATGTGATTATGAAGCTAGAAGTAGAGGCTGTCAGCACTTGATGCACTTCACTTTGTAATATACGTCTTTAGATAAGAATTATGAAATGGACTTCTTTGACATTTTACATTGGAAAAAAGGATTTTTCTGTCTGAGAAGACTGGAAACAAATGAAAAGAAGAATGAGCTTGATTTGTTATTTTGAGTTTGCTGAGCCCCCAAGGACACTTCTTTCTTTACTCTAGCCTGGAGAGATGTTGAATTTGTATTCTTGCCATTGTGAAATGACTGTGTGCAAGATTTTTTCTTCTTCTTCTTCTTCTTCTTCCGAGACAGAGTCTTGCTCTGTCGCCCAGGCTGGAGTGCAGTGGCACGATCTTGGCTCACTGCAGCCTTCACCTCCTGGATTCAAGTGATTCTCCTCCCTCAGCCTCCCAAGTAGCTGGGATTACAGGCGCCCGCTACCACACCTGGCTAATTTTTGTATTTTTAGTAGAGATGGGGTTTTGCCATGTTGGCCAGGCTGGTCTGAAACTCCTTACCTCAGGTGATCTGCCTGCCTCAGCCTCCTAAGGTGCTAGGATTACAGGCGTGAGCCACCGTGCCCGGCTGTGCAACGTTTTATTAAATGGTTTCAGAGAGAAAGCCTGAAACCAAGTCTGAATGTTGTCACCCCTGACCGTGGGGTTGTGCTTGATGTACAGATGTATGGGAAAGCACAGAAGGAGAAAAGGGAACTCAGCATCTATTAGATTGGAAGAGAGTAGCGTAGTTGGTGGAATCCTTAAGTGATCCTGGCTGGAGTCGCTTCTGGAGAGAAGAGCTTTGATGCTTTTGCTTTTGTGAAAAAGCCACCTGCACTTTCAAAGTTCCTTCTGAATGTTCTCAAGAAAGGATTCTAATGGTGATCCGGTGGAAAGAGGAGGGAACGCTGGGTTCATGATAGTGACCTTTAGCCTGATTGGCCAGGAAAACTATTCTTCACTAAACTTTTATGTAAAAGGATTACACATTAAATATATATTTGGAAGACTTTGAATTATCTTTTGTCCCTGGCCTAAAGCCTCAGGGAAAGGAACTTACACAGTAAGAAGTTTTTGAACTTAAAGAAAGTCAGGTTTTGGCTAAGGGGTTGGAGCTGGGATGGCAAATACTGAGCATGCCGACCACTGTGCTCCTCGCTTATGCATGTGGCAGACATCACTGATCTATCAGAGCACAGTCCCCCTAGAGTCCAGATGTGGATGCATTATCTTTCTTAGCACTTTAGGCAGCTGCTACTGAACTGATCAGCATTACATAAGAGTTTTGCCTATCACATCCCCACACCCCTTGCAGTGGGTTACAAGGTAAATTTAAAAAATAGTCTGAAACTTTTGGAGTAGACCAATCTGTAGACCATACTGGATCCTGTCCTCTAACCAGAGAACAGATGAGAGTGGTCCCACACTGTGACCCATAAGGCATCTACTGAGCACATGCCGGGACTTTGGGAACAGAAGGGCTTAAGACAGTTTTTACCTTCAAGAACGTGCTTATTATTGGGAAAGCAGAAAGATAGCATAAGAGGCACCCCAAGCACATATTTTGTAGACTAAGTAACAAGAGAGGGGAGCTTAAATCCCATGGAGCTGAATTCTTAAGAAAGAACAATCTTGTTTATTTTTCTGTCTGCCTGGCTGGCTGATTGGATGTGTTAACTTACATTGCTGATCTGTATAAAAGTTGAAATGTAAAGATATATTTCTTGAAAAGCCTGGGGAGATGACAAATACTGGAAAATCAGCATCTTAACAAAATAATTGAATCTGAGGAGCATCAGGGAATGCTAGTGATGTTCAGGTGTTAACTCCCCGTCTCCTCAGTAGGCTGCTGAGATGAACTGAAGAGAACTAGAAGAGAAAGTTAAGGTGGAGAAGTAGTGTTAAAGAACTGAAGCCTTGGAGCTAGCAGGCAGGGAAGGCGAGTGAAAGAGTCGGACGGACTCGAGTCGGACCCGACTGGGCTCAAACCAAAGACACGCTGGTCGCGGTCAAGAGATTTTACTTGAGGCACCAAGGTGACGCCACACGGAAGAGGAGAAGGAAGGAAGAAGGGGCGAGCTGCTCAGGTGCTGGGTTTTTATACTCAGTGGGGCAACGTGGGCATCGGTGATTGGCTTAGGGGTGGGGTTTGAGTAAAAGGCAGGAGGTGTTCTTCCCTGATTGGCCTTCTCTTGGCGGGCTCGTGGTGTGGAGAACCGGGAACCGGCGCCATCTTACTGTGCCCATGTTACCTAACAGCAAGAGCTGTGAAAGAATGAATAAATAAATGGATACTTTAGTGATATTTTTTCCCTTTGCATTACCCTTCCCTTTTTTTCTGGGGCAAGGTGGGGTGAGAGTGACAGAGAGAGATTTACTTAATTAGGGTCAGAAGCACATTTAAAAATGTATATTTTTTATATAATTTGTATAAGAAAATTATGTGGAAAGTATTTTGCTCAAAAAGTTTCTTAATATAGATTATCTTTTGAAATGATCAAATAGAACCCTGAATTAGCTGGTGGATTTATGCATTTTATTTTCAATTGGGCATTTTTAAAAATACGATTTGGGCTTTTTTTTCTTTTCTTAGTTTTTGCATATTTTTTAGTGTCATGCTCATCTAAGATTTTAATGTAGTTACGTGGAAACATTTTTAAGGGATCAGGATATTTATAGGATTGAAATACTGTTTAAGGGTAGGCAATATAAGGTAATCTAGTTGGTTCAAAAAGATATTCATTAAACAGTATGAATTGACTTTTTTTATTAGGAGAAAATGACCTATTATATTGCATTTGGTATAACATTGCCTGGTCACCTTCCCCCCACTCCCTAGAAGGACATTTCTTAAATGTTTTCTGGGACAGGCTCTCAAAGTGAAAGAGATGGAGATTGTATTTTTTTCTTCAATTTTCTTTAAATCTTTCCTTAATTTTTTTTTTTTTTTTTTTTTGAGACGGATTCTTGCTCTGTCGCCCAGGCTGGAGTACAGTGGCGCGATCTCGGCTCACCGCAAGCTCCGCCTCCCGGGTTCACGCCATTCTCCTGTCTCAGCCTCCTGAGTAGCTGGAACTACAGGCGACCGCCACCATGCCTGGCTAATTTTTTTGTATTTTTAGTAGAGACGCAGTTTCACCGTGTTAGCCAGGATGGTCTCGATCTTCTGACCCTGTGATCCGCCCACCCCAGCCTCCCAAAGTGTTGGGATTACAGGCATGAGCCACCACGCCTGGCCTTTCCTTGATTTTTTTAGAGGAAACTTTTGACCAGGATAGATACCAGAGAATAAACATTGAAAGCATGACTTTCTGCAGAGACCATAGGAAATGCTACAGATTATAATGGTTCCTAATTTATGAATAGAAAAGATATGAGATACCTCATTTGTGTTATGCTAGATATACAACCCAATTAGTAACGAGATAAGTTTTCTTTGTTTATTGACAACTAGATGAAGTGATATTAGAAAGTTATAAATGGAATGTTCAGAGGGCAAAGATGGATTTTATATAAAAATGTATACAAACAAGTCCTCGTTTTCAAGAACCACCAAGACTAAACTACAGCAGCTTATCTGTGGGGACTGATGCTCCTTAAAATCCATGGATTCAACTTTTATTTACTCATCCACCAAATATTTATTGTGATATATTTTTTATGTGCCAGCCTCAGGCATAAGTCATGGGAATAGTGCGGGAGTAAGATCCAAAACCCATAGTCAAGAGTAAATAGTTACATTTTTAAATAAGTGTTTCTCAATAAACATAGACTTAACAACTTTACGACTTTTGAGGAGAGGAGAAAATTGCTAATTTCACCTCATGTGTGGGTAAGGCTTCACCAGGGAACTATGCTTGAGCCTGGAAAATGAAGAGGAGTTTGCAAGGTGGGTAGGAGGGGTGGGGGCCTACCAGGCAGAAAAGAATGCCTATATCGGAATACACAACTCCATTCTACTTTGCCTACTATCCAAACAACCTGGACAGAAGTCTGTCTGTCACTTATATTTCTAAAAATCTCCAAAACAGGAAATACAGCTTGACCCTTGTTATCTGAAGAACTTAGCAGTGGTGAAATTTCCAATCATGGTATTTGAACTGCCAAATAAAATTTTGCAGTCAGCATTTCTCTTAATCCAACAACCTTTTCACCTTCAAGTGACTTCCCAGCCTCAAATAGCCTCTCATCTTTCGTGGGTCTCTGGTGGTCCAGAATTTGCACAGATAATAGTTTTTTCTGTCTTTGGAAGACAAGCTTTTGGACCAGGTAGCCAGTTTTGGGCCCTATCTGGGGACATCGCTGGAAACTGTAGGCCCTGAGAGAAAGTCAGAGGTGCTCCACTGCAAAATTAGCCTGGTGAGAAGAGGGGAGGGAATCCAGTTTTCTTTTTCTCCACTGCCTTTGTTCTTTCCCAGTGTGGAGTAGAATGCCCTGCTCTGCAAGCTCCCAAACTCCACAAGTTCCCTTTTAAGATTAGAGGATGTTGTTCTGCGAAACAGTGCTCTTGAGGCTCTAAGGTTTCTCTTACCCTGGGCTGAGTGTGTCTAACCACTGTCATTACCTCCAGAATTCTCTACAGGCCTCTTTTGAAGATGTAAAAAGATAATTTTGCTGTGGGGTAGAGGAAAGAAAGCAGCAAGTGGAAATACCTGGGGGCTGTTTTTATTTTTTTAATCTAAAAGTAATTTTTAGAATCCAGCAGCTCAATTTTTCTCTCTTTAAGGGGCCAGCTATAAATAAAGGTACTTATAAATATTAAAATGCTAGAACCTTCATATAAAATGTCTGATAGTTGTGACCATTTTGATTGTGGTTTTATTTATTTATTTAGAGATAGAATCTTGCTGTGTTGCCTCGGCTGGCCTTGAACTCCTGGGCTCAAGAGATCCTCCCACCTCAGCCTCCCAGATAGCTGGGACTACTGGCACATGTCACTGTGCCTAGCTTAGATTTTGTGCTGTTAAAGATAAAGTCTCATCCACTCTGGCTCCACCACTTTTTTTTTTTTTTTTTTGCAAGATACAGCTGATCAACATGAGCCTTAATTTTATTTGTTCATAAAATGGGAAAAATAATTTCTACTTCCCAGTTCTTATGAGAATTAGGTATAATATATGTAATATAAAATATCTGTGACATAATAGTTGCTGAATAAAGAGCAACCATTTGTAGTAATAAAAGCAGAATCTGAAACCCTTAATTTGCCATGTTTTTATTCTCATAACTGCTTTTAAAAATTCTAGGTAGTACAATAAAAGCACTACATTTAAATTTAAGCATTTTAAAGATAAAATGAAATGTGTATACGTGTATGATGTGTGAATATATGTTGTCCCTCATACCTAATTAATGAACTAAAATTGTGTTTTCTGAGTGTGTGTTGACATCCCAGGTGGCGTAGAGATGATCCAATTGGGTGTGGAAAGAAAATATTAGATGTCCTTATAAAATTATTTTATCCTTTTAAAATTTTTATTTGATGTATACATTATGTAGTTTGCTAGTATAGTAGTAAATACATAAAATACGTAAATAACATATATTGGAGGTATTAACTCAATGTTTTAAACAAAAAAAAAAATCTCATAAAGGCTTTACAACCACTGGCCTAAATGGCCATTTATAACATAAACATAACACTTATGACAATTCATTTTAAGTTATATTTTATGTTTAAATTAGAGACAGGGTCTTGCTGTGTCACCCAGGCTAGAGAGCAATGGTGCGATCATAGCTCACTGTAACCTCAGACTCCTAGGCTCAAGAGATCTCCTACCTTGGCAATAATCCATTATAACATGAAAGTCCTTCTCGTTGAGTCCAATTTACCTTCTTGGAATTTTATCTTATTTAATGTTTGAACATAGGTTTGAGATTTAGCAAGATTTTAAAAGTGACCATTTTTAGATATTTATGGACAGTTTTATTTTGATTCTTATTCTACATATCTTTGCTAGTAATTTTCTATCCTGTGCAGTGGTTCTTTAATTGTTTGGATTTGCTTTTTGGTTCCAAATCTGAGGACTTGGTATGTTGGGAAATAAAAGATACTAGAACAGAACCCACCTGTCTCAATAGGTGTCTGAGGTTTGCATCTGTGAACCTTTTCTTGGGCACTCATTATATTTCTGGTTGGGGACTTCTTGAACCATGCAGTGATACATTTACTGAATATCCCATCTGCAGAATCCATTATTTGTGCCTGGAGTGAGGTCATGTCCTTGGCAATGGTTTTTAGTCATGTCTTTTTAGGATGTGATACCTCTTTACTTGGCAGAGCTTTCTACTTATCCACATTTCTTTGATTATTCAAGCACCCTGTTTTTAGAGGATTAGCAGAATTCCTAATCTTATTCTTTGGCTCATGACACCCATACATAATATGTCTCCAGAGGTTGATTCTCTTGCACTGACAGGTAAAAGGTTCATATAGTTTCTATACATTACTGTACTATACTATACTATACTATACTCTACTATACTATACTATACTATGCTATACTGTGCTACACTATACTATGCATACTATACCAGGGGAAGGGGGCAGTAAAACCAAAGACTGTGTTCTGATACACTTTGTTGTCAGAAATTTTGGCAACCAAAGCATAAATAACATGAATGACAAAAGAAAGTATGTCTAGAAAGTGGCTTCCTCCTTCCCTTCTCCCTCGCCTTTTTTTTTACTCCTCCTGTCTGTTCCCTGATGGCTGCCACAACTTCTAAGAGACAAAGTTGACCCAACCCTGTTGGCCTAGCCTGCTGGATCACAGCATTTAAGGCACTCAGTTAGATGTGGTCCAGGGAGCTATTTTCCGGTAACCCATACATTGTGCGCCTCATCTTTAGTACCAGCTGTCTCTCATCAAACTAGGTAGTACCCCAGAAATAATTATTTGCTGTAGTTAACTTTGCTATAGTTAACTACAGCCAACTTGCTACAAGGCACAATTACACATTACTTTTACATAATATGAAAAGGGATCCATTTTCATTATTTCTTTACTCTCCTTATAAAGAAGAAAATATTTCCTTTTTAGTCTACGTATCATAAGCTATGTGTTTACATCTCCCCATTAGACTTGTTTTGCTGTCATCTCAATGCCTGATCTGGTTTCTAGTGTGTATTTTTTTGTTTTTGCCTAGGGTAAATAGAGAACCCAGGGGGGATATTTTCAATTATTTCTGCTGAAGTTTTCTTGAGTTGTCAACAATGCCCCTATTTGTTGTCTAGGCACTGTGTAAACCGACTTAGACAAAGACTGCTGGGAATTCAGCGTGTCGCTGTTTTTCATAAAGAAATATATTAACTATCTTTTGATATTTTTTTCCAAAAATCTCTTGTGACTGGTGCCGCTTACTTTTTCATTGCTTCTGAAGTAAAAACAAATTCGTCTTTATGCACAACTGTAGAATTCTTCATTTTGTGGCAAAGCCTCAAAATGAGATTAATTCTTCCCTTTAAGGTGTCATGATGTATCTAAAAGATGGAGAAATCACACACATACACACACACACACACACACACACAATATTTATTTGGTTGCAAATTAAAAAAAGCCAAATAGCCTGTCTGTTAAATCTACATTCACTACACCTCTGTAGCTGTTAGTTTTAATAAAAACGGTGGTGGCAATGGAAAATTGGGGCAGAGGAGGGCTTTGTGAGCGTGTGATTGGATCTTTTTGGAATTACAGAAGTTTTCACAAAACATTTTGTACCTAAAGGCTTTTCAAAGCAGCATTCCATTCATACAATTTGTCTATGCAATCACAGTTTATAACAACCTTGGATGCAGTTGGTGGCTCCATCAGAAACTTGTACTAACAAGTTTCTTTATGTGGGCTGTATAATAAATAGCTGCCCATTCACAGTCTTTGTATTAGCATACCTGGGAAGTCTTGTTTTTCCCCTCTTAAGGCCTGCTGATAATAGGCGCCATGCATCATACTGATTCTATCAGTGCTTTGTTTTGAAATCAATTACTATTATAGAGTATATATATTTTTCCTTTGACCATTTCCTATATTAAAAGTACTTAGTTTTATTCAAATAATATCTTAAGAACCTATGGTATGCATAGAACGCTTTGGGCACTAAACCATATTAGGTAGTAGATGGCTGTTAAAGATGAGAGTAAATGGTCAGAAGCGTATCTGTTTTCCTTAAGTATTGCATGCTTTTTATTTTGTGTAAATATAACCAAAGGTATTATGGAGTTGGGTTGTCACGATAGCTCTATCATCAATTTGACAATTTGATACTAGTTATGTACTATTATTAATGTATGATTCAAGGAAGAAACTGAAATTATTGCTCTAAAAAGAGATAAAGAATCTTTACAAATAAATAATTTCACTTAATATTTTTAAAGTATGTGGACAAAAGATCTCCGCACAATTAACCTATGTGAGAGGGTTTGGAGATAATTGTTCTAGATTTGTTCAAACCCTTATGAAACTGGTAGTGTCAGAAATGAAAGGAACAATGCAAACAATATGGAAACTGAGAAAAAAATATGAGTTGGTTCAGTAACACTCACCTCCTCCTTTTTTTTTTTTTAAAGAAAATTATCACCTGGTTTAGATTTAAAAATAGCTTTTCAATTGCAGACTTCCAAGTTTATCTCAATGTTCTCAGCACTGTGGGCTCAACGTGGATGCACAGTGTGTGTTAAAAGTGCTTTTGTAACCATCTCAGGATTTTTTTAATGTCTTGTTATTTCTGTGAAGTCACACAAAAAAGTGACTGCTGAAATATGCAAGAAATTAGAGCAAGGTGATAGGATCTGGAGCACCTTATAAAAGCCTGACCTTATGCTTTAATTTGTTTATCTCCCACACAATGTTTTCTTTTCGAAAGTTTAATTGTGTTGTAGTTGGATTTTGTTGATTAGAACAATTATGCTGAATGACTTTAAAATCTCTTTGCATGCACTTTTAGCTTGGGCACGTCCTGTAATTACTCCGAGAGAAACCAGAGTCCTTCCCAGAATTCCCGGAGTAGGGCTGTGCAAGAAAACCACCCAAGAAAGAGCAATATGAATTTAGGGAAGCAATTATCTTTGTTCTGCATGCATTTCTGCTATTCAGCACTGCAAAGGTTGGTTATCACATTGAAAACTCCATGACTAGAAGGAGCCAGGACAATCTGAAACCAAGCAGAATATGCAACTGAAAGAACATGCGCCTTGAAATCAGACCAAACCTGGGTTTGAATTCTGGGCTTAAACCCTGGTGCTGACATTTTTAGCTGTATCACCTTGAGCTACTGTCTTTGAGACCCAGTTGTTTTTTGTTTGTTAGTTTGTTTTTGTTTTTTTTGATCATTGAGAATGTGGGCTAGGTTTACATGTAACTGCTTAGCACAGTGTCTGGTGGAATACTTTTTTGTTTTTCCAGCTTACTTAGGATAAAGGAACAGACATCCATTTACCTTTGACAAGTAATAAAGGATATTTGCATCATTCATTTTAATTGAATTTTCATTTTTTTATCATTAAAAGAATGCCATGGCACGTCATTGACCATGAAAACTCAGTTTATAAACAATTTGGGGCATTTCTTTCCTGCTTTAAAGAACAAGTTATTTCAGGATATCTTTTATATTTAATATTGTGCAATAGAAGTGATGTGGCTGATATCAAATCTAAATTGAGTTTCCAAGAAGAAGGTCTATTCATTGTGCATTTGCTTCTAGCTGAATTTTGAAGTAAGTTTTCTCTCTTTCATATTTGTACTTCATTTTAATGGTGAAGGCAATTTATAAAAATAATGCATAATCAAACCTACCTATCAAGGTAGAACAACCTTTAGCCCACTAATTTAAATTTCTTTGATAACAAACAAAAACACCCTGTCCTTCCATGGCTAAACTACAAAGCATCCTTTACTCAGATTGTGAAATTAATAAAATTACATAATTTATATACATAAATGTTAAAAAGCATTTCTAAATTGCTTCCAGGTCTAAACATATAGGTTAGTTACAACCAGTTAGACTTTTACAGTATTTTTTAATGTTTCTTGATATGTAGTGATAATTAAGTGCATATCCTTTTGGAATCAGATGTAGTTCAGCTAAATAAATTAAATTGAAAAGTAAGTTAGCGATTAAGTATTGAGGTGAAAATGTAGCCTTACCTTGCTTTCAGGCATTACCTTTTAAATAAGATATAATAAACCTCCAATTTTGAGTCTTTTAGTTATTAAATCTGCTTCACGTTTTGGTATGATTCTAGGCTAAGACCTTCCATCTTCTCCCCGCTCAGTCCCAAGTCATTAAATGGACGTGGTGTGAGTCATTAAATAGATGCTGTGTTTCATAATTACATCAATTTATAAATCCAGTTTTGGAAATATAAAAGCAATTGTGAATTTAATATTAGAGATCATGATAACTAACTCTCCTGTTATTTTCTAAGTTTTTTTTTTAATTGACTGTATTGGAGTAAGGGATCTGTTTTCTGTGTGATTCCCTCATCTACTTAATTAATACCTGATATAAGAGTTGTATGAGTTTGTGCCCTGAAATTGCTTATTTTTTGAACATCAGGTTTCTCTAAGAAATATTTACTGAGGACTTTTTTTCCTTTTTATTCGTGAGACAAGCCAGGAACTTTCTAGATTAAACCAGAACTATTCTGATAAATATAACCTCATTTATACATTTAAAAAAAAGTCATTGAAGGTCTATTCTGTCACAAGGGAAATCATTTTTCCTTTGACATACAAATGAGAGAGAGAAGTTAAATATAGTAAATAATATTAATGCAGTGACCATGCTGAGGACCCAAAAGCGTGACTGTTTTCCAATTTCAGCTTGGTAAATGGGGGCAGTAAGCATAGGAACCTATGGTCAGCTGGAATGAATGAGAGAAAACAGCAGTGACCTTTGCATCAGGGGAAAGACATCATTCTGCTTCTGGCTTTTCACAGCTTATGTGTTTGTGTTTTTAATGTATGACTGAACCTGAAAGTTCATCTCTAATCTTGATCCACAGGGAAATGGCAGAACTCCTAACCAGCCAAATGATACAAATTTAAATTTCCTGTGGAGGAAAGGTCAGTCATATTCTGTTCACTGGGGACAATCTCAGCACAGCTAGCAATCCTTCTGATTAAAATTCCTGTTGAGAGCTAGCGATTTGTCTGATTGGAAAACTAAATAAGTCCTTAATCACCTAGATAAGATGACATCACTGGGGCATCATAAACTGTCCAACAAATGAATAACCCCTCTCAAATATCCGCTTCATTTTAAAATTGAAAACCAGAAACATAGGGCTGCATTTAACAACAACTATTTATAGTTTTGTGATGGAAGGCCTCCAGTTTCCTATAATCCCCATTGTTCTCTAAAAATAAAGACCCATTTAACCAAGGAGGATTGACAAGTGATCTTGTGATGTATTCGAGTTATTGTTCAATGTGTGAGACTAGGGAGGTACCGTAACATCACAGCAACACTTATGGGAACCTGGCTGGATGCGGCACTGCCTTGGCCCACTGTACATACCTGTTTGCACACTTACTGTTGAAAAGTAACACTCCTGTAGTTGATTTCTGCCTTTCCAGTGAAACACATAAGCCTTTTTATAAGATGAGCACACAGCCAGCATATTTAGTTTGTGACAAGTGAGGGACCTAATGAATTAGACCAGCATGGAGATGATTCAGTTCCCTGCCTCCATCCCTAAGGCTCTTGTGTTTTTTAAACGTGGGAGTTTTGTATCTGTACCATCTCCATCTAACTAAGACCAGCCTATGAAGTCTCAGGCTAGCTTTTATCCTGAATTTAAAATAACCTGAGATGCACCATTTTAATCATAGGCCAAGAAAATGATGTAGAGGAGCAGCCTAACATCCTTGTTACTATATCTAATACCTATATTAGGTTTTATCTGAGAGTTTCCACTTACAGTTTACTTCTTTCTTGTTCACTTTTTATGTAAAAAAGCAGATACAACTGTAGTATCATATTTTTCTTGTAAACCAGAAGAAAGTTATAAAAAAAAGGGAAGAAAAGATATACATGCAGGCTAGGTGCATTTCCAGTCCAACGTTGAAATTACACAGGGAAGTGGCTGTCTTCCCTGCCTCCGTCAGTTTATGTGGGGAGCTCTGGAGAACCAGGGACAGTGACTGCATTCAGAAAGGTCCTGGGAGTCTTTATTTGAGGCTTCTCATCTCATTGCCGAAGGCCTGAAGGAGAATTTGGAGATTTCTCACAACCGGTAAACCCTGACATTTTGTTTTTAATCTCTTCCTCAGTGTGAACTCTGTCAGATGCTCTGAGAAGACACCCAACTACAATTGCTATCCAGAGTCTAAAACTGCTCCAGAGAAGGACTTTCTTTTGAAGACTATGATAGCGAATATATACTCTGAGCATGTAGCTTTTCATATGAAATTATAATAAATTGTGCATGAAGGTGAAACACTGAGGAAGATGCAGCCTTATTAAATTGAATTTAGTGGATGGTTAATTCTGATGATGCTGAAATATTGGTCATTCTGAAAAAGGCACATTGGGGCCAGGAAAGTCCTTGATGTATTTGGCATGGAACTGTGACATTTAGCTGTTAGGCTGGCCTGAAGCATCTTGGATAGCACTGAAGAAGTGAGGGCCGAATACTTAAGTGGTTTCACTTGTAATGCATTTGTGCCTGATTACAATTAAGAACGTTATAGATAGTAAATATGTGATCTTTATTTAAATGGATTTAGAAGGCTTTAATGGTCAGATAAGTAAGTTTGGGATATATTTTTATTTTTATTTTTATTTTTTATGTTTTATTTTTTTGAGACGGAGTCTCACTCTGTCGCTCAGGCTGGAGTGCACTGGCGCGATCTCGGCTCACTGTAAGCTCCGCCTCCCGGGTTCCCGCCATTCTCCTGCCTCAGCCTCTCGGAGTAGCTGGCACTACAGGCGCCTGCCACCACGCCCGGCTAATTTTTTGTATTTTTAGTAGAGACGGGGTTTCACCGTGTTAGCCAGGATGGTCTGAATTTCCTGACCTCGTGATCCGCCGTCTCGGCCTCCCAAAGTGCTGGAATTACAAGCATGAGCCACCGCGCCCGGCCTGGGATATACTTTTAATTGTGTAAGTTGGACATTTTCAGTTATCAGAATGCAGCCATATATTGTGTGTGAAAGTGAATATATTGTGTCTTTCAGATAAATAACTGAAATATGTGACAAAGGGGTTAACATTGGCCCATGCTTAGCAGGTTTTAGAAAAGCAAAACAATTCCAAATATTTATTTATTTTTAAAATGGATGCACGTTGTAGGAAGCAATGAACAAATGAAGACAAAGTCATGGACTGAAAGCTTGATAAAAGTTTGTGGAGAAATAAAATAACAAAAATTTAGAAAAAGAACCTTTAAACGTTTTTGCTGAGCCCAGTATGCAATTTCATAGTACTTAGCACTGGTAAGTTTGGTGAACCTTGGGAAGGTGATTAGGGTTTTTTCTCATTTATATAGTATAAGCCACAGATAGTTGTGTAGTGATAAACTGAATTTTAACCTCAATTCCATACTATCTACTTTCAAGGCCTTCATAGTGTGAAGTTATTCCTAAACGGTTTCATTAGTGAGTCTTCACATTTTAGAGAGAAAACAAATCAAAACTAATTTATCTTCTTGGTGGCCATAGTGCTTTGCATCATGATTTGCTTTGCTGACTCTGAGGACGGTTGTGTGTGAATGACAGACCGTGTCATGCAGTCTCCACCTCAAATGCTACTCAGGCTGCATAGGGGTCAAGCAAGGACAACAGGAATCTGCAAGAGTATATTATTTTTAAGGAGGCTTCAGATAGAATTTCACTTATTTATTTAGATTTCATTTGAAGATATATCCAGTTTTGAAATGGTAGCCCATTTGTCAGACAGTGATATAGAAAAGCAAAACAATAGTGATCAAGAGCTGTCTTTAGTGATTTGTGAGATGTATCCTATTTTTCTATCATGCGTTGTGATTTTCTACAACTTATTCTGGTAGAGTTCAGAAAAATCACACATTGTTGAGTATTAAAAATATCCAACAATGGTTAACTGAATATATATTCCTGTACACATAGAAGAACTAAAATTTTGAATGTTTAATAGTGATGTTTACAAATGTTTGCCAAAGTCACCATTTTAAAAGCATGTCAAGGGTGTCCTATTTTGCCACCTTATCTAACATTGCAAACCACCCCCAACTTTCCCTATAAACTTTCTTTGTTTTTTCTTAGTTTCTGTGACTACCTAATGTATTACGTATCTTGCTTACTGTGTTTATTTCCTGTTTCTTTTATCAAAATGTAAACTCCATGAGAGCAGGAATGTTTGTTCTGCTCACTGTGGTGTTGACCTAGAACAGTGCCAGGCACATAGTTGGCACTGAATAATAAATATTTGTTGAATGAATAAATTGAATTTAAAGAGACCCAGCATTTATTCATTCAACGGACATTTATTAAGCAGATACTGTGTGCCTGTGCCTCATATAAATACATATCTTGGTTTGTTAACACTTACTTTGTTAAATATGCAATTCCAAGTACCCTAATGTCCAAAGAGTCTATGATTTTCAGTATCTGTTTGATAATCTATCAAATAATTCACTGTATTTAATAGGCCCTACTGATCTGTAAGAATTAATACATATTAAAGAGATTCTACTGGAATAGTTTAAACACTAAGAGTACAGTATTATGTGCTTTTGAAGAATGGGAAAGAACTGAAAAAAAAAAAGAGAAATCTTCAAATCCTGCACATGATGTACTTGGTCAAATTAGGCGATGCTTTCTGTCCCTTGCCAATTTCTAGAGGCTGTTACTGCCCTGTTGGGAGCACATGCCTGGGCTTGAATGCTGGCTGTGCCACTTACGAACTGTGTCACTTTAGGCATATTCCTTAGTATTTTTGTATCTCAGTGTCCACATCTGAAAAGTTCAGTTGTTGTGAGAATGAAATGAAAAAACACATACAAAGTGCTTAGGACAGTGCCTAGAAGGTGGAATGTACTCATCAGTGGCAGTGCTGGTGTAGGCACTACCTACCCCAAAACAGTTTCTATTATTTATTTGTTTTTGGATTTGTTTGTTTTTGAAAATAGTGTCTATATATTTTTTTCACATGAGAAGCAAATGGCAAGCTGAATAGAAACTACGTTTAATGTACTTGCATTCTTTTTCAGATTCTCTATATTTGTTTCTTTTTTTAATTAAATACTGTGTTATTCTTGTCTTATTAGAGAAAGAGAAACAGTGATTATTAAATGTTGTCTAATTACCTTAGCCTGGTGTTGTTTTCACTCTAGGGGAGCCAGGGGTATGTACACTGTGTACACTGCGTTCCAGAAAGGAGAAAAAAAGGATAGGGGTTGTGAATTCAATAAAGAATTTGAGGGAACAGTTTTCAAGCGCATTGCACCCTGGGGACTTGTGTCTGGCATGGGGCTACCAGGGAGGAGACAGCAGAAAAGGTAATCAGACTTGTGAGCACTCAACCTTGCAATGGAATCTGGACTCTGCTTCCTGGCAATGCGACCTTGAATCAATCCCCTGACTTCTTAGAGAAGTAGAAAACAGTGAAGAGCAAATGCTGTGTAAGCAGAGACTTCCCATGAAATCCTTCTGCTAATCAATTAGCTATAGATTTGGGGCCAAATTCCTGAATTGCTATCAAAGTCTTAATTTTCTCGTCTGTATATTGGCCATAAAAAAAATCCTGTTACAGCACTGGTAAGATAAGGCATGAGCTAAATTACTTTGCACTGTGGCTGGTACATAAAAAATGCATGGTAAATTGTTGTTATAATGATGGGGAATGCCAGCACTAAACTTAAAAGATTTAGGGATTAAATGAGATATATAAAGCACTTAGCACATAGTACCTGTTTTTAAAATGTTCTTCCTTCCTTCCTTGTGGCATTCGCATACTTCTTTCAAGAGTAATTTCCACCTTCTGCTTCTTTTTCTCCTTTCCAGCAACGTCTCCTCACTCAGTCTCTGTAAGTGATGCTCAAACAGTGCATCTGCCCACATCTCTTGCTTCGTGATCATGAAATGCAAGATTCAAAGGAGGATGGCAAGATGGGCCACTTAGCGAATGCCACACATTTCATCTTCTTGAGCCTTCCCACTGAAAACATACCCACCTACACCCCTCTCTTCTTCCCAAAGATGATAACTCAGTACTTAAAATCACAGAATCCTACTGCTAGAGTTTAGGCCTGAGGTAGAAAACTGGGAACCTGGGGGCCAGTCCAGCCAGAGACATTTTGTTTCACCTGCCCAGGGTTGGCACAAGTGGTGATTTTAAAATTTTGAATTAGTTTTTAATGGTTTAAAATGTCAGATAGTTCAAATTAAAATATAAAACACAGACTCACACATATTTCTGGCTACTGTGAAAGTGGGGCAATCTGGCAACACAAAGTCCAGATTCTCCCAGGTGACAATGGTCTGGAATGGAGCAGCTGCCCCCTGGTGTCCTCTGGTTAGACCCAGCCCCCATCACTGTCTGCCTTTATTTGTATTACTGGCACAGTTCCTCCTGATCGTATGATATCCCAGTTCTTTCCATTTATAGATATGGGACTGGAAGCCCACCATGGCTTAGTGATGCGTAAAGAGGGCAAGGTAAGCTAATTACTGAGTGAAGATGTGAATTTGTGTTTTTGGACTCTTGGGCCTTTGCTCTTACTATCTCCTTAGCTGAAATGCGTAGAAGATCATTATTCAGTGGAAGATGGGTTTTTAAGTGTTTTATGGTTAATTTTCAAACATCTTAGCCCATTTTCTTTCTTGGTTAGATGATGAGCAAATATAAACAGCCCCCCAGGTTCAATTTTGCTCTTCTGTCCTTCCTTCTGTTCCTGGCTCCTAGCCATACCCACTGTGCCCATTTCCAAGTTGTAAGGCACTGGCCCTGCTTGTAGACAATGTCCAATGAAAACTAGGCAGCTTCATTTGATACTGTTTATCCAGGGATGCAAGCTCACATGCCTATGGGAGCCAGGCAGTTAATGTGTGTGACAGGCTGGGGTGACCTGGGCACTAGCAACCCTGAAGGAAGAGGACATTCCTACCTTGGCTCTGGTTGACAAATACCATGAGGGATTTCCGCTGCTGTCAGATCCTTTTATGTTTTTATTTTTAAGGAGAATCCCGAAGTTAGGATTTTATATGAAAACTTCTGGCTTTAAATTTGGCAATTAATTTACATCTTTAAAAAACTAACTTGGCTAAAGAGAACAAAGACTCAACAGTTTGTGAGTTCTGCCAAGGGAAAGTCCAGTTGAAAAAATGAACAGCTGACTACTACAACCCCTGCCATTGAAGGGACAGAGAGATACACAGAAAGCACACAGCTTTGATATCAGACAGACTTTACTGCACCACTCCTATGTGATGCTAACTAAACCACTACTTCTCTGAGTTTCAAAACCCTCATTTGAAAAAGGCTTGTAATAATTCCTTAGGTAGTTGATGTGAGGACCAAAGAGAGAATATAGGTACAATGCACAGAACAAGACCTGGGAATGTCTTAGTTCCCTCTTCCTCTGCTAATATCATCTTGGTTTTTTCAAAATGGTGTATTTGAATTTAAATCTATATATTTGTTGCTTTGCTTCTTTTTCTTTTTCATTCCATAATACCATAAAAATGATAGGCTGAAGACTGTTCCTACTGTCTTGGCTCTCTCATGCCCGCTGCTTGAGGTCCTGGACTGAAAATGATCCTTCAGGAAGAGATAAGCTGTATTGAATGATACCTGGTACAATTAAGAGACATCTCGAGCAAGCTCTTATTTATGGGATTAAGACAGAAATCAGCAATGAAATAAGTGCAAATATGGTATTCCCAAGTAACCGTTCACTAAGAAAAAATATGCTCTGTTCTCAAGCAGTATTTCAGTTAAAACAACACATACATGTCAGAACAATCCAGAAATGCCAGCAAGTTCAGATGTTCCCCCTTATTTTTAGGCATATTTTAACACTCATGACCGAAATACATATTTTAGAGCTTTTTTATTTTCTGGGAAAATAAAGGTATTCCCCAATGGATTTGGATGAACTTTGAGAGAATTTTAAATGCCTGTCAGAATAATGAGAGCCTTCAGACAGAGGAATGGCAAGAGAAATGCCCACCTCCTCCCTTGATGTTACCCCTTGCAGCTAAGAGGCGTGGAGAGTGAGATTAACTAACTGTAAGCAGAATTATGGGATTTAGAGTCTCTACCTATTGACTCTGTTATTATCCAGTTGGGAATTCTTTCGTTTGTAACAATTCTTCAGTTAAAGAAGGAAGTAAGAAAAGCCACAAAGAAAAGTTTGGAGTCAGGGGTGACCAAGCCAATCATATCCTATACTGAGATGCTGCCAGTGGTGGGTATCCCTTCCCCATTTATTTCTTTGTTTTTACATAGCATCTCTCTCTCTCTTTTTCTCTCTCTTTTCCTCTCCCTTTGTCATCTGATGATATACAATGAATGGCTTTTTATCTCTTAGACATTGATTTGCCTTTACCAAAGGAGGAGTAATTTTAGATACATCCAATTTTCAGAAGTAGAAGTGGGATGTGTGAGGCAAGTTTCAATTTCCCTAGGCATATCTCAGCTTTAAAGGAAATGTTCCCATGACAAAAATAAAAAATATTTGATAAAAATCTTTTTATATAACTCCCTATAATTTTTTTCATAGCTTGGAAGTGGTCTAAGAGTTGTGCGATGTAGCCGTTGCTAGGGAAACTTGCTTTTTAGTGAACAGCAATTTCCAAAGCAGATGCATTTCCTCTCTAACTAATGAGTGTGTAAATGGTACCTCTACCGCATTTTGCCTCAGTATTTTGGAAACAACTTGAACTATTTGCTTAGGACAGCAGATATCTGCTTTATAAAGTTGAAGCAAATAGACTCCTAGTATATCTTGTTTATATGCAACTTGTGATGCATATTTCAAAAGCACATTTGCGGTTTTTCACTTTCTTGTTGGAAGACATTTTACACCTGTCAATGGCAGAAATAATTGCTAGGATTTTTTTTTAAGTCCTCTCTGGAAGGTTTAACTATGTTTGGTTGCATGGTGCATTTCATTCCCACAAATCTAACTGCAGAGAGGGGAACTCTACTGATTTGGACTGGGAAGCCAACTGGAAGTTGTGCTGCATACTAGCAAATTGAATATTGTTATGCAAAGTTGGGTGGGAGCAATGCTATTTCAGAGGCTATAATGTTTCCTTCCAGTTCACTGATCCACTAATTTCCATTCACTTTAAACTGCTCTTGTATTTTTTCAGAGAAAAAAAGCTATTTTCTACCATTTGCACTGTTCCTAATCTTTGGCTTTGAACAAAATCTGTCTGGATAACAAGGAGATATGGTCACCCTCCTGCTTTTATGGACAGCTGGCAATGGGTCCAAACACATGCAAATAAGGAATATAGCTATTTCCATGAAAGGTGGAGCCACATACGCCCTCTAATTATGCTCTGAGATCTTACAAGGAGGAGAAAGATAGATTTAAGGAATTACGAAAGGAAAGGCCCAGAAAACGGGAACAGCAGCTTGGACAACATAAAGGATTGTCTGAGCAAAAGACAATATACAAACTTTTTTTTTTTTTTTTAGTATCTCCCTCCCTGAAAGATTCCTGTAAAAGTTTCTAAATCTGGATGCTTTTTATAGTACCATGGAAATGAAAGAATATTGGCCTGCTTATTAGTGTAAATTTACAAAAGACCTCTCTTGATAGAATTGTGCAAGATTATATGTGACTTTTTCTTTTTTAAAAAAATCATTTACTCATTTTTGTCTTAGAAGTTTTGTACTTCTTGACTATGTCCTTTAGAGGGATTAAAGCTATACTAATGTTGAGTATATTAGCTGAATGGTTTTAGATCTCAGTTAATTCAACTTGAAGCTTTAAGTTTTTTTTTTAAGTAAATAATATAGTTTCTTAATATAATACAGCTTCAGACTATACTGGCGTTCTGGTTGTGGCATGTGTAAGGGAGAATGGCAAGGAATGCATTTTTTTAAATTGTATCTTACACAAGAACTATCCGGAGGATTCTAATGCACATAGCATAAGAGTTGAATTTTCCAACAAGTTACTTTGGATTGTAATAGGGACTGCCTGTGGATTTGGTGAGGTTATTACCCCCTTTTCCCATTGGTATATTGAGCAGATAAATTACTTGCTTCTAGGGAATTGTGAGTTTAAAAATTTTTTTGAGTTACACATGGGAATAAAGTTTCTATTCTTGATGGACATTTTTTCTTTTTTTAACTAAACTCCAGACTTTATTTGAATTTCACCAGATTTCCATTAATGTCCTCTTTCTGTTCCAGGATCGAATATAGAGTACCACATTGCATTTAATTATCCTCTCTCACTAATGTTCTCTGGTCTGTGACAGTTCCTCAGTCTTTCTTTTTCTTTTTCTTTTTTTTTTTTTTTTTCCCTTTTCTAAGACTTTAACAGTCTTGAAAAATAGTGGCCAGGTACCCAATAGAATGTACCAAATCTGGGGTGGTTTGATTCTTTTTTCATGATTAGACTGGGATTATGGGTTTTTGTAAAGACAACCACTGAGGCAAAGTGCCCTTCTTGTCACATCATATCAGGGATGGATGATATCCACATGCCATCACTGGTTACGTTAGTCTTCATCACTTGGTTAAGGTGGTGTCTGCCAGGCTTCTACTGCAAAGTTACTATTTTCCTTTTTTCTACTCTATTATTTGAAAAGCAGTCTCTTATATCTAGCCAATACTAAACAGGGGGTGGTGGAAATTAAACTCCACTTCCTAAATGGAGAGGTATATCTACATACACATTGAGAATTCTTCTGTAAGGAAGATTTGTCTCTTCTACTCAGTTTATTTTTGCAATAATTTAGTTACATCAGTATTGATTCTCTTATATTTATTTTATACTTTGGGTTATAATCCAATACTGCTTTATTTTGTTGCTCAAATTGTTCCACCTTTGGCAATTGGGAGCTCGTTCAGGGTAGATTCAGTGCTCCTTTGCTGTAGCCCCATTTTTTTTTGTTGCTGTCGTTGTTTTAGTACTTCTTCACTTTCTGGTGCTACAAGATATGTTAACTGGGTGGCTTAAACAATGCACAGTTATTTCTCACATTTTTTGAAGCTGGAAAGTCCAAGATCAAGGTGCTAGCAAACTCGTTTCCTGGTAAGGGCCCTCATTCTAGCCCGCAGATGGCCGCTTTCTTGCTGTGTCCTCACATAGTGGAAAGAGAGAAAGCTCTGATCTCTTCTTGTAAAGACACTAATCCCATCTTGAGGGCCCTAACCTCATGACCTGTATAAACCTAATCGCCTCCCAAAGGCCCAACCTCTAAATACTATGACATTGGGCACTGGAGCTTCAACATGAATTCGGAGGAGACACAAACATTCAGTCCATAACAGCCCTAATACAATATGAATGATGTCCTTAAATGAAGAGGAGATTAAGACACAAACATAAGCAGACTGAGAACCTTAGCAAGAAGCCAAGAAGAGAGGCTTTAGAAGAAGCTAAACATGATGACATCTTGATCTTGGACTTCTAACCTCCAGAGCATTTCTGTTGTTTAAGCTACTCTGTCTATAACTTTGTATTAGTCTGTTAGAACTACCACACACACACACACACAGACACACACACACGCACACACACCATCTATTGGATTTTGGCAGTCTCATGTGAGAAAAAGGCATTAATGAAATAATGATGGTGATAAGTGGTGGGGGGGAAACTACAGAGTGTGAGGTCATCAAACAGGAGGATCTGATCCAATCTGGGTTCGTGTGGTGGGGCTGGGGGAAGAGAAGGGGTGGGCAAGTCAGTTTTTACTTAGGAAATGTCATTTGAGCTGAGACCTGAAAAAAACCAGAAAGCCAGAGCATAGATATCAAGGGCAGAGCGGCGAAGGTGAAGCTGGCAAAATAGACGAATGTATTACAAAAATGGGATCTTGTGCTCTCAATAACCTGCTTTTTCAGTTGGTATTTTGATTTAGGTGTCATTAAAGATTCTCTTAACACTGTCTTTCAAACGGTGCTCTCAGAATCCTAGGTGTCCTGGAGTACAACATTGCCAGGGCTTGGCTCTGGGAAGCTAAACGTACTTCAGCCAGAGCATCCATCTGAAAGAATGCTTTTATTTATACTGGTTTCTATAAACTTTTTATTTAACAAAAGTTTCTACCCAGAAAAAGTTTGAAAACCCACTGTTCTACAACATTATTGTTTTTTGTTTTTTAAGAGACAGGGCCTCACTCTGTCGCCCAGGCTGGAGTGCAGTGACACCATCATAGCTCACTGCAGCCTTGAAGTGCTGGGCTTCAATAATCCTCCAGCCTCAGCTTCCCAAATAGCTAGGACTACAGACTGTCCTTGAACTCCTAGGCTCAAGCAATTCTCCTGCCTCAGCCTCCCAAAGCACTGGGATTATAGGCATGAGCCACCGCACCCTGCCATGATTTTTAGTGATACGTGATTATCCATTATATTGATGTGTCTTACTGTATTTAAACAATCTTTCATAGCTAAATATTTAGGTTGCTTTTAATGTTTCGCTAAATAAACAACTACGA
The DNA here is from genome assembly GCF_028878055.3 of Symphalangus syndactylus. Taxonomy (NCBI): domain Eukaryota; kingdom Metazoa; phylum Chordata; class Mammalia; order Primates; family Hylobatidae; genus Symphalangus; species Symphalangus syndactylus. The sequence goes on from NC_072433.2 coordinate 90,328,123, forward strand.
TGAGCTTCTCTATTCAGAGTTTTTGGTGCTTATGGTAATTGATTTGTGCAATATAACTGATTCTTTCCTCAGGATTCTTTCTACATGCAACTGACTCTGTTCTTTGCACTGGAATAGCTGGGTAAAAGAGTATATTAGTTGTAATGCTACATAGTAAATAATTTCAAAATTTAGTGGACTAAAACAAAAATAATCCTTTCTTGTTGTGTCGGAGTTCAGGAGTGTCTAGGCAGGGTCTTTCATGAGGTTGCTGTCAGATGCTGGCTGGAGCTGTGTTCATCAGAAGATCTGACCAAAACTGGAGGACCCACTCCATGGAGTCTCATGTACATGACTGGCAAGTTGGTGCTGTCCGTGGCAAAGAAGTCTTTGTTTTTCCCTGTATGGGCTCTCCACAGGGCTGCCTGAGCGTCCTCAAACTTGGCAGCTAACTTCCCCAGAACAAAACATTCCAGAAAGCAAAACAGAAGTTGCAATGCAAAGGAAATCACACATTGTTTCTTCTGCCACATTCTGTCGGTCACTATGGTAGGTAAAATAATGACCCCTTAAAGATGCCTATGTCCTAAAACATGGAACTTGTGAATTCATTATCTTATATGGCAAAAGGGAATTTGCAGGTATGATTACATTAGAATTTTGAGGTGGAGAGATTATCCTCCATTATCCTGGTGGGTCCGATGTCATCACAGAGGTGCTTATACATAAACGATGGAGCAGAGGAATTTGAGTCAGAGATGAAGATGTGGCTACAGAACTGATAACAGAGTGACTGCTTGCTGGAGGAGGCAGCCAGGCCAGGAATGCAAACAGCATCTAAAAATTGGAATAGGGAAGAAAAACAGATTATTTCTTAGACAATCCAGAGAAAGCACACTCCTGTTGACACCTTGATTATAGCCCAGAGTGACCCATTTTGAATGTATGACCCCAGAACTCTAAGTGGATAAATTTGTGTTGTTTTAAGCCACTAAGTTTGTGATAATTTGTTATAGCAGCAATGGGACACTAATGCAGTCACAGGTACATAATTCACTGTGGGAGAGAACAGTAAGAAGGGATGAATACCAAGAGGCAAGGATCATTTGGAGAAATCTTGGGTGTGCTGTCTACCACAAAGGGTGTGCCTACTTTAAAGATTTTGATATCTATATTTTCATATTGCCACTTATATATATATTGTATGAATCTTTACAACTAAAAATTTAGATAAAACAGATTCAGTGAGACCAGAGGAGGTGTCTTTCCGATGACCAATATTTCCAGCCCATGCATCTTCTTGTGGAAGAAATAGAAAAGGGAAGTAGATTATTTGTCTAGGTGCATTCCTTTCTGACATGGTGGGAGGGTAGGTAGAAAATGGGGGGACAATCATCAAAGGACTTATCTCCATGTTTCTTGAAGCCATTTTCTTTTCCCACCCCAGTTTATTCTGACCATCTTCAATAACAGTAAATTCTCAGTTGCCTTTCCATAAATATATTTTTACCTAACAGAATTTAAGAATCATGTCAGATTTTAAAGCCAAGAGACAATTAAATATAGCTGAATTTTGTTTTCTTTATATATTATTCTGAGATTTGTCTGTCAACCAACATTGTTATGCTCTTTCAAAATGAGGTGCGTGAAATAAAGACATATGTGTATTTAAGAGGAAACAAGTGATTTCCATGGCAGTTAGAGTGAGCTTATTCTTGGAAAGGGCAAAGTTTCTGCTGGAGAAAATTTAAAAATGCTTATCTCTGGCTCCCTGTTGATCATGCCTAATATCTGAATGTGTTTTCGTAATGCTGATATTACAACCTTGGGCCACAGTGAATGAGGAAAGACTTATTTTTCCTACAGAGTATCTACTGTGCAACAGAGGAATACTGAGCAGGAGTCTTTCTCATTTTGGAAGTTATTTTCTTTCTGAAAGATACAAAATGCTTTTAAAATTAATTAAAACAAAAACGAAGGTAGGCTAGTAAGCAGGTGCTATTTCCAGCAAGGATGTCCAGATCCATCACTCTGGCTTTCTATACTAAACACGTAATTTCCTGGTCAAGGGAGATTTAGAGACCACTTATTGCTCTTATTTTATAAATGAGGAATCTGAGGCTTAGAGGCTTGATCTGCCATGAAAACTCAAGATATATTAAGTATTAGATTAAGCATTAGACCGAGAAATAATATATTTCATTTATCATTCAAGTGGCGTTGGAGTTTCTAATTATGCTTCCCCCGCCTCCCCTGTAGTCATACAGGAAACCTTCCATTGAAAATCTTGGAAAATGTAATTCAAACTCATTTAAGCCAACAGGGTTTTTGTTGAGCAATATAACTAAAAATCCACGGGTAGGTTTGACTCCAGCAAGGTTTGACTCAGGTACTCAAGTACCTTCTGCAGGGCCTGATTTCTTTCTCCATCTGTTTGTTCTGCTTTCTCTATGTCAGGTTCATTTTTAAATACACTCTGCCCTTACAGTGACATTAGCCTCTCCTTTTCCAGGTTCACATCTAATTGGAGAAAGTGCTTGCCTCCTTCCTATCTGCCCAGCAAGTCTCCCTGTATTGCATTGTTTTTTGATTGAATCATGTGTCCATTATTAAGCCAATTATGTTGGCTAGGATGTTGCCCTGCTCTGATTTATCAAACCTGAGCCATGTGCCATACTCCTGGAGCCAGGGATGCGGGCTGCCATTCTTGAATCACAGGGAAAGTTAGGAAAATTCTCAGTATTATTATCAAAAGAAGGGGAATGGAAGCCAGCTGGCCCCCAAGTTGCAAATGGTTTTCTGTATTGCCTTTAATTTCCCTTTTCATTTGACTTATTGAGCACCTAATATGTGCCTATATGCAATCAGAACAAAACAAGCAATGTCTCTGCCAAGATCAAGGCACCAGCAGGTTTGGTCTCTGGTTCCAAGATGGTGCCTCATTGCTGCATCTTCCAGAGAGAAGAAATGTTATGTCCTCGTACGGCAGAAAAGCAGAAGAAAGAATTCACTCACACAACCCCTTTTCATAGTGGCTTTAATTCATTCATGAGGGTGGAGCCCTCATGACCTAAACACCTCCAATTAGGCTTCACCTCCCAACACTGTTGCATTGGGGATTAAGTTACTAACACATGAATTTTGTGGGACACCTTCAAACTATAGCATTCTCTGACACATAGTTTGTAATCTCAGGGAAGAAGTGAGTGTGTGTAGAAATAATCACTAAAATTAAAAAGTGTCACAAATGGGTTAAGTAAAAAACTAAAAGAGGTTAGTGATTATCTATTAAAAATATATGCTTGAATATTTACATATAAAAGAATGTGATGTCTGGGATTTTTTTTTTTCAAAGTTGTTTGGGTTTGTAGGGGTAGGGTGGGGTAGAGATGAAATCAAATTGGGCACAGGTTGGTAACTGATAAAGCTGGTTGATGGATATGTGGGGGATTTATACTCTATTATCGACCTCTGTATATATTTGAAATTTTCTATGATAACAAGCTTAAGAAGGCAATTTTACAAACAAATATGTTATTGAATAAGTGCCATGAAGGAAAAATAAAAACCTATATAATGTATGGGAGGACCCAGCCAAGTTTCTATTTCTATGGTCAGGGAAGAGTGTCCAAGGAAATGATATGTTTGTTATAATCCAAAGTATGACTCGTATTGAGATAATAGGAGTGAGATAAGAGCTGGACTGGGCATGCTGACACTTTCTCGCAAACACTTCAATCAAATAAGATACTCCTTGTCCTAGGACAGAGGAGTGAGTCAGAGTGGGACAAAAGGTGATAAATGTCACTATAGGAGTGCCTCGCGAACAGAGTAGGGAGACTGCTGTTTCCATCATAACAAGTAGGAGTAAACTAGGTTAAGGGAAGTTAGGTGAATGGAGATATAGGAAGTGTTTGAGGGAGGCGGAAGAGTATGCGTGAAGACTTGCCCTACGCTCTGAATGAGGCACTGTGCCTAGTACTGGTGCTGCATAGGGATGAAGGAGGTTGGTCTTCAACCTCATATTGTCTTGGTCTGTGTGGGAGAGAAACAACAATAAACAAAGACACTTAAATACAAACAGTCTTCTGCTTACAATGGTTCAACTTCTGATTTGTCAATTTTATGAAGTTGCAGAGGCAATACACATTCAGTAGAAACCATACTTTGAATTATGAATTTTGATCTTTTCCAGGGCTAGTCATATGTGGTAAGATACTCTCTAGTGATGCTGGACAGTGGTAGAGAGCCACAGCTCCCTGTCAACCATATGACCATGAGGGTGACCAACCAGTACTCCACAGTGTACTGTACTGCCTGATGATTCTGCCCAGCTGTAGGCTAATGTAAGTGTTCTGAGTACATTTAAGGTATGCTAGGCTAAGCTGTGATGTTTGCGAGGTTAGGTGTATTAAATGCATATTCTACTTACATTTCAACTGCAATGTCTTTTTTTTTTTTTTTTTTTCCTGGTTGCCCAGGCTGGAGTGCAGTGGCACCATCTGGGCTCAATGTAGCCTTGACTTCCTGGGCTCAAGTGATTCTCCCACCTCAGCCTCCAGAGTAGCTGGGACTAAAGGTGTGCGCCAACATGCCTGGCTAATTTTTGTATTTTTAGCAGAGATGGGGTTTTACTATGTTGCCCAGGTTGGTCTTGAACTCCTAGACTCCAGCAATCTGCCTGTCTTGGCCTCCCAGAGTGCTGGAATTATAGGCATGAGCCACGGCGCCCGGCCTTGCAGTGGTTTTATCAGACACATAGTAAGTCAGGAGCATCAGCACTGATGATGAAGAGTAACTGCAATATCCTTTGACATCACAGAGGAAGTCAAGACGAATTCTGAGCACCTACTGGTGGAGAAGGAGAAGAAGAAAGAAGACAGATAGAAAAAGGTGGATTACGAAAGGATTCTTGGAGGAATATTTACTGAACTGATCCTTCAAGGCAGAAAGAATTCTCCTAAAGGGAGGGGCAGGAAGGAGCCCTCCAAGCAGAGAGAACTGCATGGTGCCCCTCCTGGCCTAATTTTGTCCAGCATTCCCACTTGTATAATTGTCTCTTCATTGTCATTGTTCCAGCTTCTAGGGGAAGGGATGCTTCTCCCATTACCCATCTGGGGTTCAGTGAAGCCACAGAATGAAGACACCTTCCCCCAACCTCTGTTCAGCACCCTTCCCCTCTGTCCTCCCACTGTCCCACACAGTGATCTTACTACTTAAGGCTCCTTGACGCTGCTGTTTCTACAGCTTGTGTAGGAGGGAGGCTACAAACAAGCCAGGATGCAATCCCATAATTACAGTTTTATTAATAGCTTGAAGTCAAGATTGCAGAGATTCAGAATTTGTCTCAGTAGAGTGAAATACACTTAAGTGAGTGGCAGAGGAGTTTTCATTGTATGCTGCTGCTGTCACATGGAGTGACATTGTCTTCCTTCTTTCTTCCTCCTACTTTCTAAAGCTTTTAAAGAGACATGCTTGAGAGAGTGCCTTTTTAGAAGTGAGAACAGTAGTGGGAGAGAAAGTTTCTCTCTCTGGAGCACATGTGACAAGTTTTTATCTGATGTCTTTTGCATAAATAGTGGTATTCCCACTTAAGACTCTGTTTTTTTCAAATAAAACAGTAGATTGAAAGCAACTTATCTTCAAAGATTCATCAAAGTACTATCTATACTTGAAGGAGTTATTTCTTGCCCTAAGATAATTTGTATAGAGTGAAAGCACAGGTGAGGTCTTGCCACATTGAATATTTTTGAACCTTTTAGCATCACAGTTTCAGTGTATGAGCAGGCAGTTTTAAGGGATGCATACCTGCTGGGAAAATAAGATGTAGCCTTTCATCAGAACTCCAAAAAGGTTTATGGACAGTCTGTAGTTGACCATAGGAGATAATCTGGAACGACCTTTCAGGTCTTCCATTACATCCCTTCAGGTTGATGGCCTCTCTAAAAATGTCTCCTTCCTCTTGGGACAGGCAGCCCCAGGCCAGTTGGGCACAGCTTGGTGAGCAGAGCACCTACTGCGTTTCAGTACTTTGTCCCTTGACCAGAGTCTTCCAGCAGTGATTGGCCTGCCCATCGTTGGCTGTGTTCAGCAACAGGGTAATAATTTGTGAACTACCCTTGTCTGTGTTGCCTAATTTTCTTATTTTCACCAAGCTTACATCTTTTTAAACTTGAAGGTTACTAATGATATCAAATTGAGTTCTCAAAAATACATTGAGAAGTTTTCTTGACCAAAAGATATTCATTCTCATTAGAAGCATTTTTAAAAATTTGATTTTCCACATTACTTTTTTTGAGCTCACCGCATCACCAATCTTCCTATTCTTTTTGTTTCCAGCCACATTTCTGCAGTGCCTCTCCGTCCTCCTAAGGGTCTTTTTGAAAATTCTAGTTTATTTATATCCATCTTGGTAAGGATGTTCTCTGAGGAAGGGTCGAGGAGTGGCATATGTGGCTTGGTCACTTTAGAAATGGGTCATATTTCTAAAACTGTTAACTTGGGAACTCCTGCACATTTTAAATTAAGAGGATTTGAGAATATTGAAAAGAGAATTCAGATTCCATAAATACTTTATTTATCTATTTATTGATTTCTTCATTTTTCGAGTGCTAAGTACTGAGCTAGGTGCTGTGGCGAAAGCAGAGATGAATAAGATGTCCTTGAGGTTGTTACAGTTTGATGACACAGACAGAAATAAACATTTTATGATACAGGGTACAGTGGGTTAAATAAACAAGTTCCAAGTGCTACAGCAGTTCAGATAAGGGAGAGGTTCCTTTTGGTTAGTAGGATCTGTGAAAGCTTGTTGGCAGTGACTTTTGAGCTAAGGTTGAAGAATGGATCAGATGACAGTGGGATGGGAAGAGAATAATTATGGGCTGATGGTGTGGCAAGACACAGATACTATCTGGGGGTAGAGGGGCATGTGGTCTGACTTGACTGAAATGTAATTTAAAAAGATGATAATAACAAGGAGAGCAATTATTTATTGGGTACCAACTATGTGCATACATTATTTCTACTCTACACAACCTTATGAGATCAGCATTATTATTCCATTTACAGATAGAAAATCTTCTTCTCAGAGTAGTCACATAACTTGCCCATGGTTATTTAACTGTGAAGTGGTAGTATTGAGAGTCAAATGCAGACCTGTCTGATTCAAAAGCCTCTGTTTCTTCTACTGTATTACAGTCTTCAAATTGTGTATTTGGAGAAGGAAATGAGGAATGATATTTAGCATTCAGATTAAAAAGCCTGAACTTCAGTAGATTATATAGGGCAAGAGACAGGAGGAAGTTTAGTCAAAGGGATATATTGTGAAGATGGTTTTACTCTTTCAATTGAATTATCTACCCTAAGTCCCATGTCTAAATGATGCACACAGGTGGGGAAAAGAGTATGCTTTGATTGCAAGAGACTTGTTAAATAAGGTATTTGTCTAGCAAAAGATTGCTCATAGCTAGATAACACTATAAAAAGCAATGACGATGACAGTAAGTAGATGTCTTCACTGAATGCCAACAAAAAGACAAAAATGATATTATCTCTGATGCTCACAACTACTTGTAGCACAGTTGTATCATATGTCACTTTGATGTAGTGGAAAGGGCAGAGATGTAGAGCCAGAAGAACTTGGTTTAAATTCTGCCTCCACCCTTTTCTAGTTATTGAGGTTATTTAATACTTGTGAACCTCGAAATTCTCATCTGTAAAATGTGTATACATGCATGTATATCATAAAGTTGTTGTGTATGTTAGAGGAAATGAACTTCTAATGCATTTTATAACAAAAGAGGAATAATTAGGTAATAAAAATAAAATTCTACTATAGAGGAGCCGGGCGCGGTGGCTCACGCTTGTAATCCCAGCACTTTGGGAGGCCGAGGCGGGCGGATCACGAGGTCAGGAGATCGAGACCACGGTGAAACCCCGTCTCTACTACAAATACAAAAAATTAGCCGGGCGTGGTGGCGGGCGCCTGTAGTCCCAGCTACTCGGAGAGGCTGAGGCAGGAGAATGGCGTGAACCCGGGAGGCGGAGCTTGCAGTGAGCCGAGATCGTGCCACTGCACTCCAGCTCTGGGCGACAGAGCGAGACTCCATCTCAAAAAAAAAAAAAAAAAAAAAAAAAAAAAAAAAAAAAAAAAAAAAAAAATATTCTACTATAGAGGCAAGGGTATTTCTGAGTATGCCCGAACAGAAAACATGATAATGGCATGACAAAAATATAATAGTTATAGTATCAAAATTTAGTCTACCTTGCTAAAGGTGGTTCTTTCCTTTCCAAAAAGAACTACATACCAAAACAAGCAACTGAGTATATAATGTTGAATTTAAATACATTCTCAGAATTAGGTGCATTTATATCCATATATATAACATCAAAATATTGCTAAAAATTATTGGTTGTAGAGCCTCATGAAAAAGACAACTAATTCTTACTATGCTGAAATATGCTTTTACCTCCATTGTATTAATGCAGTTCTGTCTGGCCTTTTAATGATAACTTTTAATTCTTTCTGAGAAAAAAACTCAGTACATCAAAAGTAGGTCATGCTGTGCATAGATTTCTTTTCCTAGCTTGATGTGCGCTTACCTAGTAGATTGTGAATTCAGTTCTCGGAATGAAAAATGGATGATTCTGACATCTCTGTTGAACATCAGAAATATAAACATGTGTTGAAAGTATTGCTGCAGTTGTTTTGAAGGTAATCTTCTTGCAAAAAACAGTTGTCTGGAAGACTGTTTTTGTTAACAGATTATTCTAATTGAGACCCTTGTGTGGAAATCTCCCAGAGGGAAATCCTATAATTGGTGAAAGCAGCAAGGAAATGTACAGCATGCCAGATAATTTCATCTTCCTGAAGCCCTTGCCCCTAATGCTTTAATTGATCTCATACCTTATCCCAGGACACAGAACCTCAATTAACTTATTCAAAGAATTATTTGGAACAACTTTTAAGCATATATAATTATCATTGACTTTAGGATGTGTTTATGCTCATCTTGGAACATATTCCTATTGAACAAGGTCCCTAATGAATTTTCCATAGTGTTGCCTAACTTCTAAAGCGGGAAACAAAAACGAAAACGAAAACGAAAACAAAACAAAACAAAAAACCTCCCAAATTGGGAAGAGATTTTCTTGAGAGAGTTTCTTTTTGGGAAATTAAGATAAAGTGCTGAGAAATAAGTCCATCCTGCAAAATATTTTGTCAACTTTTCCCTGCAGTAATCTATATACAAAAATATAGTTTTAAAATGTTAGTACATTCAGGCGATAAACCAATTAGTTTACCCCTCCCTTGCAATCTAAATCTGAGTAATTTGTTTTAACCTAGACACTTATAAAATGCTACAGCATCATTCACTGCTCTTAGTATACAGGTATTCCTTAGCTTTAAAAATATATACATTTTAACCCTAGGATTTATCCTATTTTAGGAATTTGTCTCTTGTAAGTAGTCATAAATTTGGACGCACAAAATGTACAAAATGGTCACTGTAACATTATTTATAAGAGCAAATATTTGGAAAAATCTTAAATATTTAATAATAGGAGGGGACTTAAATGAATTAGGCTAGACTCATAAGTTAGAATGTTATGTAGCTATTAAAATGAATTTTTTGAGGAATAGTTAACACCAGAAAATTCTCAGGGTTTGATGTAAAGATTATCATAAAAATTACATGTACAGTATCTATTCAAATTTTAAAAATATCAAAATATGTTTGCATTAAAATTATTGGAAGGAAATACATCAAAATATAACTGCATATTTTGGGGCAATGGAATTTTGGGTGTTTTGTTTTCTTCCCTGTCCATTCTTTCATTCATTTTTTCAGCAAGTCTTTATTGAGAATCTAACATGCAATTGACACAATACTAGACCTGCACATTCAATGTGGAACAAAAATTAAATGGCCTCTGTCATCATCATGCTACCAATTTGGGGGGAAGATATATATTAATAAAAAATCACACGAATAAATGTAAAATTATACCCATGATAAGTGCTAAGAAGGAAGGTGACTATGAGAGAATACAATAGGGAATCTGGCATAATATGGGGTTTAGTTCACTGAGGAACTGATGAATGAACTAAAATCTGATGTTTGGGTAAGAGATTTAAGCTGATGCCTGGGGGACAGGAATAGTATTGTAAATCCCCCATACTAGGATGGAGCATGGTATGTTTAAAGAATTGAAAGGAAGCCTAGTGTGGTGATGTGGGAAGAGGGCTTGGGGAGAGTGATATAAGACTTTGTTTTTAAAGTTTCATTCTTCTGCAACATGGAAAAGAATTTGGGAGGAAGAGAAGCAGAATCAGGGAACCCAGCTGGGGGTTTTAGCAGTAGGACAGGTGAGTGATGATTTTACATTGGATTAAGGTGATGAAGTTGGGGATGGAGAGTTGAGTGAAAGAATTAAAGATGTACTTATGAGGTAACAATGAAATTGACTTGATAATGGATTACACACAAGTGTAAAGGAGCAGGGGAAACTGAAGATGACTTCTAAATTTAACTTGAGCAGCTGGTTGGAACATGGTGCCAATCATTGATATAGGAATGGGGGAGAGGATCAGGCTTGAGAAGGGAGGTAATGTGTTTGGCTTAGGACTTGTTAATATGAGTTACCTTTAAGATATTCAAGTGGGGATAATAGAAGTCAGTTGGATATATGGTTCTCAAACTCAGAAAAGTCAGAGTCTATTCACTATTTTATCCCTAGTGCCTGGCACATTTTGAGTGTCCAATACATATTTGTAGAATGAATGAATGAATGGAGTGGATAGGTAAATTTGGGGGTCATTGGCTATGATTGATAACTGATATCCTATTGGATAAAATTCCTAAGAGCAGAGGATAGAATGAGAAGATAAGATGACATTAAAAATCCCCTTAGAAAATCCTCTATTTAATGACTTTGAAGGAGGGGAAGGACACAGAAAGTAGAGAAGTAGTAAGAAAACTGGTTAAGAGGTTACCATGCAAACCAGCAGAGAAAGGTCAACCATGTCAAAGGTGCTGGTAAGTCATGTAAAGTGACAACTGAAAATATTTTTTGGGTTTAGATACTGAAAGCCTTTGATGACTTTAACAGGAGCTATTTGGTAACGTGTGAGTGGGAGGTAAGGGGAGCAGCGAGTAAGGATGATATCTAAATGGTGATGTGGGGGTAAAAGGAAGTTATTATTATTATTATTTTAATTGACAGTCATTGGGAAGGATGGATTAAGAGTGTGTGTGTGTGTGTGTGCATATGTGTTTGTGCGTATGTGTGTGTGTGTGAGAGAGACAGAGAGAAATTTGAAAAATAAGAAAGAGAAGAAACAATCTATTACTTAAATTTCCTATGAAAGTCAGAGGAGATGAAATTCAATGCTATCATAAGTTCTAAAGGAATATTTTTAAGGATAGTAAAAGCTGTAGTAGTTAGGTGGTAAGAAGGTCTTTTCTATATTATTCTATATTTTCCAATGTCTCTATAATATGTATGTCACTTTTCTCATCAGAAAGTAGGTTAAAAAAAGACATCCTCATTTTACTGTCATTTTAGCCAATATTCTGAACTGCTAAATGAATGGAAATCTAGAGAAAAATGAATATATAGCAAATAAAAGTCTTGGGTAGATTAAAAAGTTTAGGTGAAACTAAACTAAACATAAACATTTTCTGAGTTTTGAAATTCATTTGAGATTTTATATCCCATTTCCCAGAACCACTGTCTCCAGGAACCTACTTTCAGCCTGGAAGTTTTACTGGTTCAGGAACAAGAAGCTATTCTTCCAGACTGGTTTACCATGGCCACTTCTGGGAGAAAAGGCGACATGTTCTGTTCCTGTCAGCATATTTAGAAAAAAAAGGTACATTATTGTTTTCAAAATATTTTTGAGGATAACAGTCAAATGGAGGAGATTTCTTAGCGTCCTCAAGTTATAGCACGTTTGTGATATATTAATATTAGGGTCATAGATCCAAACATAATCTTCTTTTAGTAGGGACTTACAGATCATCTAGTTCGGCAAATGTATTTTCAGACCAAGAAACTGAGGCTTAGAGAGAGTGACCTAATTAATATTGTAGCTTCTTCCCTCATCCCCATTCTGGTGAGGAGGTACAATTTGTTAAACAGAGAACATAAATATTTCATAATAAAATATAAAATATTGTGGGACTTGCTAATATCAGCTCTCATATTCAGAGCAAACTTGAATGCCCTCTCGACTCTTGTGTTTTTGGTCTGGTGGAATTCCCAATTAATGGCATAGCCTTAAAGCAACATTTCCCAGACGGTTATAACAAATGTTACTAGGTCTTCTATTAATGTTGCATAATATATTCCTCCTTTGAGGTTCACACCTCACCTTAGCATATGCAGAGTTGTCATAAGCCCTGAAGTGAATTATATTTTAAAACTTTTTAAGAGCCAGGCACATTTAATATACATTTTTAAGAGTTGTATTGTTTAAATAATAGAGCAGGAAAAAACTTTAGAGATTTATTTAGGGTAGCAGGAGTGGGGATAGTCAGACATGCAATTGTATGGAGAAACCATCACCAGTGCTCATTGAACTTTGCCTACCTCCCTCCCCAAGGTGCTGATTCCACCAACATTTTCCAGGGTGCATGCACTAGATGACAGCAAAGGGCCTTAAAGAATTGTGGAAAGCATGTTAAGCAACTATAGGAACCAGCAGAGCTTCAGTAACAGTTACAATGGTCGCCTATCAAGATGACAAAAGGCTTCACCTGATGAAAATCATCTCTTACAACAATGGAAAATTCCAATCATTAGAGTTTTATGGATGGTTAAAGCATTGATTCTAAAAGGCCCCATTTGACCCAGCCATCCCATTACTGGGTATATACCCAAAGGACTATAAATCATGCTGCTATAAAGACACATGCACACGTATGTTTATTGCGGCACTATTCACAATAGCAAAGAGTTGGAACCAACCCAAATGTCCAACAATGATAGACTGGATTAAGAAAATGTGGCACATATACACCATGGAATACTATGCAGCCATAAAAAATGATGAGTTCGTGTCCTTTGTAGGGACATGGATGAAACTGGAAAACATCATTCTCAGTAAACTATCGCAAGGACAAAAAACCAAACACCGCATGTTCTCACTCATAGGTGGGAATTGAACAATGAGAACGCATGGACACAGGAAGGGGAACATCACACTCCGGGGACTGTTGTGGGGTGGGGTGGGGGGAGGGACAGCATTAGGAGATACACCTGATGCTAAATGACGAGTTAATGGGTGCAGGAAATCAACATGGCACATGGATACATATGTAACAAACCTGCACATTGTGCACATGTACCCTAAAACTCTAAAGTATAATGAAAAAAAAAAAACAAAAAACAACAGAGATGCTTCCTGGAGGAACCCAAGTGGAAACTTTGAACTGGCAGTTGGATTTATGAGTCTGGAATTCAGAAGGGAGGTCTGGACTGGAGATACTCAATTTGGGAGTCATTGAAATATATGTAAACAAAGACAGTCCTAGTTTGGACAAGAGCATATAAGGAATGTGTGTAGAAAGAAGAGGTCAGAAGGCTGAGCCCCAGACCACTACAGTGTTGACGGGCCAGGGAGAGCAAGAGGGTCCAGCAAAGGAGGCTGAGAAGAAGCAGCAGGTAAGGACACCAGCAGTGGTGTCCCGGGGGCCAAGGAGAGAGTGTTTCAAGAAGAGCACTAGGTGGGGTGAGATGGCCCATGCCTATAATCCCAGCACTTTGGGAGGCTGGTGGATCACCTGAGGTCAGGAATTTGAGACCAGCCTGGCCAACATGGCAAAACCTCGTCTCTACTAAAAATACAAAAATTAGTTGTGTGTGGTGGCGGGTGCCTGCAATCCCAGCTACTCTGGAGGCTGAGGCAGGAGAATCGCTTGAACCTGGGAGGGGAGGTTGCAGTGAGCTGAGATCACGCCACTGCACTCCAGCCCGGGCAAGAGAGTGAGACTCCGTCTCAAAATAATAATAATAATAACAACAATAATTTTTCCCACTGTCTGTAAGCAGTTACTATGAAGCTTTAACTACATTTCCTGTTAATAACTGAAACCTCAAAATACTTCTTTTGAAAAGATAAGGCAATTTCCTCTCTCTCCCCCCTCAGAGATTGCCAGATAGCAGGTGGCCACGTCACTGCCTCACCCCATCACTGAGCTCCCTGCCATCACCTCCCAAATAAATCCTTGTACCCAATCCTGGTCTTAGGGTCAGCTTTTGGGGGACCCCAAACCAGGACAGTGTTTTCTGGAATACCCAAATGTCTAGCAGCACTGGGCCCACACTTTGTGGGTAAAAAATGGAGTCTGGCTGGACACGGTGGCTCACATCTGGAATCCCAAAACTTTGGGAGGCCAAGGCAGGAGGTTTATTTGAGGCCTTGAGTTTGAGACCAGCCTGGACAACATAGTGAGACCATGTCTCTACCAAAAATACAAAAATTAGCCAGGCGTGGTGGCATGTGCCTGTAGTCCCAGCTACTCAGGAGGCTGAAGTGGGAGGAATGCTTGAGCCCCGGAGGTGGAGGTTGCAGTAAGCCATGATTCACGCCACTGCACTCCAGCCTGGGTGACAGGGCAAGACCCTGTCTCAAAAAAAAAAAAAAAGTCTGGAGTACAGAGGCAGCTAACTCTTTCAGGGTCCCCAAAGAGGCTCTGCAAAGTGGGGAACCCCCCACTTTGCAGAGCCTCTTTTGGGACTCGCCCAGTCAGCATCTGAGCTTGTAATCCTGCACATGTAAGATACAGGCAAGAAAATGTTCTTTTTTACATTTTCAAGTACTGAAAGAAGAGACATACAACAAACAGACATATTTTTACAATTTCAAAACCATAGCACAATCTACGCAATGCTTATAATGGAAAAAACTAAATAAATACTTAAACAACAACAACAAAAAAAACTGTAGTTATTCAAAATGGAAAGGGCAGTATATCAGAAGGGCAGGGTTGATGTACAAATGTGCAAAATGATATTGCTAAATTCCAATATTACTTTAACAATTATTTAATAAAAGTGTTTCAGTAAAGAATAGGCCATCCAAAGAGTTACATGAGTGTTTACCTCATTTAAGTTAAGTGAAGAATACTATAGAACCTGAATTTTTAAATTGACTTAAAAATTTCACATACCATAAAATACATTCTCTTAAAGCATACAATTCAGTGGCTTTTAGTACATTAACAAGGTTATGCCACCATTACCAAAATCTGATTCCAGATATTTTCATCTAAAAAGAAACCCCATACACATTAGCAATCATTTACACTTTCTCTCTATCCCCAGAGTCTGGCAACCACTAATCTTTCTATCTGTATGGATTTGCCTATTCTGGACATTTCATATAAATGGAATCATACCATGTATGGCCTTTTGTGCCTGGCTTCTTCCACTTAGCATAATGTTTTCAAAGTTCATCTATGCTATGGCATGTATCAATACTTTTTCCTTTTAATGGCTGAATAATATTCCATTCTATGTATATCCAACATTTTTTTATGGGTTGCTTCCACTTGTTGACAGTTATGAATAATGCTGCCATGAACATCTCTATACAAGTGTTTGTGTAGACATATGTTTTCAGTTCTCTTGGGTATATATCTAAGAGTGGAATTGCTAGGTCATATGGTAATTCTATGCTTAACTTTTTGACAGACTTCCAAACTGCTTTCTAAAGCGGTTGCACCCTTTTACCTTCTTAATAGTAACGTAAGAAGGTTCCAATTTCCACATATCCTGGACAACACTTGATTTTGTCTGTCTTTTTTGTTTTAGCCAACTACTAGGTGGGAAATACCTCATTGTGGCATTTCCCTAATCACTAATGACGTTGAGCATCTTTCATGTGCTTATTGTCTATTTGCCTATTTTCTTTTCTTTTCTTTCTTTTTTTTTTTTTTTTTTTTTGAGATGGGGTCTTGCTCTGTCACCCAGGCTGGAGTTCAGTGGCGCAATCTTGGCTCACTGCAACCTCCGCCTCCCAGGTTCAAGGAATTCTCCTGCCTCAGCCTCCCAAGTAGCTGAGACTACAATCACCTGCCACCACACCCGGCTAATTTTTGTATTTTAGTAGAGACGGGGTTTCAGTATGTTGGTCTGGCTGGTTTCGAACTCTTGATCTCAGGTGATCTGCCCACCTTGGCCCCCCAAAGTGCTGGGATTACAGGCATAAGCCAACATGTCTGGCTTATTTGCCTGTTTTCTTTCAAGAAATGTTGATATGGTTTGTCTCTGTCCCCACCCAAGTCTCATCTTGAATTGTAGCTCCCATAATTCCTATGTGTTGTGGGAGGGACCTAGTGGGAGATAATTGAATCATGGGGGGTGGCTCCCCCATACTGTTCTTGTGGTAGTGAACCCCTATTGCCTGACTCTCATTCTCATTCTCTCGTCTGCCACCATGTAAGACATGTCTTGCTTCCCCTTTGCCTTCCACTGTGATTGTGAGGCCTCCCCAAGCCATGTGGAACTGTGAGTCGATTAAACCTCTTTCCTTTATAAATTACCCAGTCTTGGGTATGTCTTTATTAGCAGCATGAGAACAGACTAATACAAATGTCTATTTAGGTTCCTTGCCCATTTTGAAGTTGGGTTATTTGTTTTTTTAATGTTGAATTGTATGAGTTCTCCCTATGTTATGGATACTAGTACTTTATCAGAGATAATCTGCAAATATTTTCTCCCATTCTGTGTATTTTTCCATTTTCATGATAGTGTCCTTTGAACCATAAATACATTCACTTTTATATCAACTATCTTAGAACTAAAAATTTAGAGGCAGTGGCTAATAGTGAATGAAAATTTAACAGATCTAAATAAAATAAATGTTCAAGAACATATTATTTTGTGGAACTTTTCAGTTTCTTTAAATTAAACTCAGAATTATTTGCTAAATATTTTACCGTTCAAACATTGAAATGAAGGATTTGCCTTTTAAATGGAACTCTTCATTTCATTGTAGAGAAAGAACAAGATGTCTTTGCCTTCATTCTTTCCTGACAAAACTGGCTCTTTATTGTACCCTTTGCTTAATCAGCATAAGAGACACTCTAGAGCAAGCTCATTCATGTTGAGGCACAAAGATATGTACTGATGAGTGAAAAAGCATCATCTTGTAATTTTCGGTGTCCTGAAACTCATAGGTAGATTTCCTAATTCTTCTTTCTAAACCATGTCTCAAGGAGAATGCAAAAAAAAAAAAAAAAAAAAGATAAAACCTTAACAAAAACAACAAACAGTATCAGGTATCACTTTCAGTTTGGAGATCAGCGTTCCCCTGATTATCTAGTGGGAACATCTTTGTAACGATTATAATGATAATGGTAAAAACACTTGCTATCTTTTATGGGATGTATCCTATATATTAATTCAGCTAATGCTGTGAAATAAATATTTTAGGTATCTCTATTCTCAGATGAGAAAACTAATTTTAGAAAGGTTAACTAACTTGCCTTAGATTGCACAGCTAATTAATGGTCAAACTATGAGATCACTTTCAGAGGCATTTAAAGGAGAGAAACTTAATCCTATACTGAACAGGCTGAAAGGTGATATTCTACTGCAGGCTTCCACTGATTATTTTATTTCTAAGGCAGGCTTCTTAACTTAAAGGTCTATCCACCTGTGACTAATTCCTCTGTTCAGGGTTGGGATGATGATGTCGTTGGTAATAATGAGAATATCAACAATGACAATAGCTTCTTTGAGTACTTCCCTTTGTTACCACAAATGTCTGCAGCAATACTCTAAGGTTATATTATATCCAGTTTACAGGTGAGGAAGCTGAGGGGTACAGTGGGCTGCAGCTTGTCTAGGGTTATGTGGTGGCAGAACTGAGAATAAACTCATTTTTATTTGACTTTGAAACACTGAACACCATTACATGTAGACAGAAGTTTTTGACTGATTTGTCACCATCATTTAGTTATCAATGACTTTCATAGATTTTAAACCCTGGGATTTAAACATTGTATATAAGACCAGAGATGATAAATAAATTTAGCTTAATATAATTAATTGTACAGTGAAAATTCTCACATGTATAGAAGAGAAAAACCAAGAATAAAACAAGTTACAGTAGTTATCTATTTGTTGCCTGCCAATTTCTCCCTTTGGCACCCACAGTAGCCTTGATTTCCATTTGGGAACCATGTAGATATGAAAAGGTAACACCATGGATAGCTCCAGGGGTTATACATCAGGTTCGATCTAATTCAATTAGGGAAGTCCATTTTCCCAGATGTAGTAACGTGTTCCCAGGTGGCCTGAGCTGGTCCAATCGGAATGAATTTAGGACTTTTCCCAGGGACGCTAGGAAGGACACAGATGCTCTTCTCTAATGTGTAAGGGCCTATTCTCGAACTACTGCAGCCATTTTTTTTTTTTTTTTTTTTTTGTGACGGAGTCTCGCTCTGTCGCCCAGGATGGAGTGCAGTGGCCCGATCTCGGCTCCCTGCAAGCTCTGCCTCCTGGGTTCACGCCATTCTCCTGCCTCAGCCTCCTGAGTACCTAGGACTACAGGCGCCCGCCACCACGCCTGGCTAATTTTTTTTGTGTGTACTTTTAGTAGAGACAAGGTTTCACCGTGTTAGCCAGGATGGTCTCGATCTCCTGACCTCGTGATCCACCCTCCTTGGCCTCCCAAAGTGCTGGGATTACAGGCGTGAGCCACCGTGCCCAGCCTCATTTTTGTTTACATGGGGGAGTCATTCTGTGGACTGATAGGTAGAATGAAGAACTGAGAGCATTGCAGAGAATTGCATCTAGTCTTGATGTGATAACAAATGATATTGCCTGAAGCTTGATCAGCCTCTGAGCCTTTGAGTCATGTGAATCATTCCCTTCACCTGTTTAGCCATTTTGAGATGTTTTCCTAACTTTTGCAACATATCTGTACTGATGCCATCTTCTCTGATTCCACTTGCTGTCTCCCCTATTCACATTTTCTCTTGTTTATAGGACATCTTGTCTTACTAGTCAGCTTTTCATGTGTCATCTGTTTTTTTACCTTCAAGATTATAAGCTATATTTGTTGCATTAGAAAGAAACAGGTAACACTTCCCAAATTATATTTCATACAAGGAAGTGTATGCTTCTTACTTAAGACTTTTGAGGGGTATAGCAAATAAATTTTAGAACAAGAAGTGCTTTTGGCCAGGTGCGGTGGCTCATGTCTATAATCCTAGCACTTTGAGAGGCCAAGGCAGGTGGATCACAAGGTCAGGAGTTCAAGACCAGCCTGGCCAACATGGTGAAACCCGTCTCTACTAAAAACACAAAAATTAGCCAGGTGTGGTGCTCTGCACCTGTAGTTCCAGCTACTGGGGAGGCTGAGGGAGGAGAATTGCTTGAACCATGGAGGCAGAGGTTGCAGCGAGCCAAGATTGCGTCACTGCACCACTCCAGCCTGGGTGATAGTGCAAGACTCCGTCTCAAAAAAAAAAAAAAAAAAAAAAAAGGGTGCTTTTGTCTACATAATTTTTCTTATTAAGTAACAATAAAGCATTTAGCTGAGTAGCAAAGGAATTAAAAGCCTATCAATGGTGTTTGGTGTTATTAAGAAACTATCACATTGTCATTCAGTTTGCTACTCTGTGTAAAGCAAACTGATGTACACCGAATTTGAGCTATCTAGTGTGAAGAAAACGTGTGTGTGAATGTGGGTGTTAGCACTTTCACACTGGCAAACAAAATCAATATTGTGACATAGCTAGACAATATCCAAGAAATAATAAAGTGTATCTTAAAATATTCAAAAATTCAACTCATCAGTCTGTGCGCTTCTTGATCAAAGGTGTTAACAATTTTTTATTTGGAGGGGTTCTTTATACTGACAAAAATGTGAAGATTCCTCACCCCCACACTATAGTAATATGGTTTAGTGGCTATTGAAGAGAACATACTTCTGAATGGTGTTGGACAATATGCAAATCTCATAGAGAGGTTAGATAGAAAATTTATAACAAACATAAGATTGAGAATATATGCAATTGAAGAGTATATATGTAGGTGGATACTAATTGATTAGAATTTGGGAAGAGTCACTATTGAACTCAAATATTCTGGATGAAGAAGCTGAGACATGGCTTTCCAATAATCAATTTTGAATGGATTTGTGGAAAAAATGACATTTCAGTCAGTTTAAAATTAATGGCTTTATTAGGCTGTGTTTGCATTGCTATAAAGGAAAATCTGAGACTGGGTAATTTATAAAGAAAGGAAACTTAATTGGCTCACGGTTATAAAGAAAAGAGACTTACTTGGCTCACTGTACAAGCCTGGCACTAATATCTGCTGAGCTCTGGTGGGGGCCTCAAGAAGCTCACAATCATGGTGAAGGGCAAAGTGGGACTGGGCATGTTACATGGCAAGAATGGGAGCAAGAGAGCAAGGGGTCATGAGGTCCCAGAGTTAAACAACCAGATCTCATGTGAACTAACTGAGTGAGAACTCACTTATCACTTAATCACCAAGGGATGGTACTAAACCATTCATGAGGAATCTGCCCCCATGATCCAACTTCCTCCCACCAGGCTTCATCTCTAACATCGGGAATCACATTTCAAAATGAGATTTGGAGGAGACAAACATACAAGCCTTATCAATGGCAAAGAATAGCTTAGTGGTTTTGAGGGAGAAGTGGGTTACAGATCCTTCGCATTTCTTTGAAAAATATTGAGTGGTGGGCTTAAGATGATGAATAGACTAGGGTATGCAGAGGAATGTCTGAGATGAGGGTAGGGTGACATGAAACACCCAGAGGAAAAGAAAATAATAGTATAAACTTCTTGACACCATCTTCATTTTTGTTTTCATGACTGAGTCAGCATCAGTTAACTTCAACTCCCAACGTGCTTTTGGCTTCTACAAGGGACTTCTTTCCTGTGCACCTTGATCCACCCAGTGGAAAACTTCTGTCATTTCTGTCTGAATGCTCTGCCTCTGAACCACTTGCATTCAAGGCCAGTGATCTTACCTCTTAACTATTTCTGCACTCCATCCATTCCATTCCATTTCCTGCCATTGCCTTCTCTTTGTCTCTCATCCTTACTGTTTTAATAGCTTCCTGACTGGCCTCACTTGCTTCCAGTTTATTTCTGCTCCATTTCATTATCTTCACTGTGGCCACAGTGAATTCTCAAATCAAGAAACTGCCCACATATTTTATTGTGTATCAGGTTAGATGCTGCTCCAGGACAAAGACAAATCTCGAAGGAAGGATTTTAAGAGTTAAAATCCTTAGATGGCAAGATCTTACCACCTTGCCCAATCTTTTTTTCAGTCTGATCCCTGCCATTCTCTATCATCCATGCAATGTTCTAGGCTCATGGAAAAGAGTTAGATGTTTCTTGAATATGGTATGCATGGATACATCTCTGAGGTGTGGTTTGTACTGTTTCTTTTCTTTCTTTCGAGACAGAGTCTTGCTCTGTCACCCAGGCTGGAGTGCAGTGATGTGATCTCGGCTCACTGCAACCTCTTCCTCCCAGATTCAAGCAATTCTCCTGCTTCAGCCTCACGAGTAGCTGGGATTACAGGTGCCTGCCACCATGCCCAGCTGATTTTTGTATTTTTAGTAGAAATAGGATATCACCATATTGGCCAGGCTGGTCTCGAACTCCTGATCTCAAGTGATACACCCATCTCAGCCTCCCAAAGCACTGGGATTACAGGTGTGAGCCACTGTGCCCAGCTTGTGTTGTTTCTTTTGCTTGAAATGACAACTCTGTGCCCCAGTACCTCTTTTTACCCTAATCAAATGAAGACCCGCCAATTGGCTTCCAGAATCCCTCTTCCTCCACAGTAGACAATTTCTCCTTCCTCTGCATTTCCAAAAACACTTTGTAAATACCTCTCTTTAGCACTTATGAATGGAAATGTCAGAATTTGTTTCAATGTTTCTAATCCCATATTGGGTTGTAAACCTCTGTGTATCCCTGACTCCAGCCAGGCCTAATATGTGGTATCATTCAATACTCATTTGTTGAAGGACTATATCATTGACACCAAGAGGCAAATCTTTCTGAGCCTTTGTAGATGAGTGTACAGACTCAGAAACCTTTTGGTCCCTGGCCTCTGGGTAATGTGCTGTATCTAAGATAATAACTTCCTCTTGACTTTCTTCCACATATATCTGTGCATACACCAATACAAAGAACACATACTGGATGGCTAACAAATAGTCATTTAGTAGATTCCTTATTCTCTTTAAAGGAAATGCTGTATCATAAGGACCTATACACTCTTGTGTATGCTGTTGTCTTCTAATTAATATTAGTAAGTAAAGAATTTGACTCTAGCTGTGATAAGGTTAGGAATTCAAAAGAAGGTTGCATATCCCCTGTGATTTTTGCACGTTGAAGAGTGGAGGAAAAGAAAAAGGTTTAGTGGCATCATAGGACGTTGCTTTTTTGGAGCAGATTCATGGCTGTGTAGAGATGTGATTTATAATTCAGTTTACAGGTTGTAGAACATACTAGTTTAAACCAGGAGATCTGGAGTGAGAATGCTTCAGTTTAGATCCATTCTGTGCTCTTTTAATGACTAACTGTATGACCTTGAACAAGTCACTCAACATCTGTACATTTCAATTTCACAACATGGGTTTGTGAAGAATTGTTGGAGGATTCAATGAGATAATCTATATAAAGCACTTAGAATAGCATCAAGGACTTATAAAGGGTTCAAATAATGTTAGTTATTATTATTATTTGTTCTCGTTAATGAGTTATTACCAGTGGTATTCTACATGGAAAACATGAATGTCTGCTTTTTATTTGTCCAAAACTGCTTGCTCATTCACTAATGTTAATTTTTGATGACTCCAACCAGTGGCTGTTAATACACATTAAATCATAATTGTGAATAATTAAAAATCTAACTTCAGACATCTACCCAGTGCACAAAGTGAATCTATTAATTTAAAGCTGTCAAACTGCCTTGACCCAATTCTTAGCTAGAATTATCAGAATCGGAACATATTCTTAGAAAAAGTATGGGATAGCAAGTTCCCTTACATATATACCTGAACCTCCCAACCATTATGCATTTTGACTTCTAATGATTCCTAATAATAGAAAAAAATGGCGGTTTTTGCCATGCTAATTAGTGTGGAATCATTACACTACAAACAACAATTACTCACAACATAGTGGCCTTACAATATTAGGAAAATGATAACATTTTTGGTTTTTTAAAAACTGTAGGTTAATTAGAGTCAATCGGCTTGGTCAAGCTTGAAAGGATTTCCAAAGTATTGCAATATAGAGAAGGCAAATATTGATTAAAACAACACAGTCTCAGGAAATTTTGTAGTGATTAGTTTGAATGCTTTATATTTGAACAATGGAATAAATATCATAGAAGTTAATTGGTAGTCAATACATTCTATGCAATATAGCCCAGTTTATTATGCACCTAACAAAGCAATGTCTATCTACATAAGTGCAAAGTATCCTCAATTAATACTTTCTTACTATCCATTTACAATTTATACAATGTGCAGTATATACTAATTGCATTAATAATTGATTAATCATGAATCGCTCTCAAAGAATGCAGTGTTAAAACTCTTCTTGAACAGTTGGAAAAGCCCACATGTACAACTCACAATCCTGTCACTATGAAGTTAGGGGATGAATCTACTGTAGATACATTTAGTGAAGTTCATAAAATTTAGGTAATTTTCATTATGTCAAACAGAATTTGTTAGTGGTCAGATATAACAAGTTCTTTGTGCAACTATTGCATTACAGAGTCATCCAGGCAATTCACATGCAATTCGCTTATATGCCAAGAGATATTGAGCTTTGAGAACTTCAGTATGGATGACCTAGAATTTGGTAAAAGAATGCTGTGCAGATCATAGTTTGGGTTAACAAGCTCTTTGGAGTGGCTTTTATTATTCACTTTCAAGTTGCTTGTTTGAGTATTTCTAGTATTGAGCCAAGGAAAAAGAAATAAAGCCACATTTATCTCATGCAAAGGTTTATATGACCAACTCTAAATTAACTGTACAAATTGGGGGAGAAGCAAAAAGCACAGAGCTAATTAAAATTCCTAGGTGATCCCTAGGTCTCATATATGTTTCAGCTTATTCTCCTTCCAGCTCCTTTGCAGAGATACAAAAATAAAACAAAAGGGATTGCCTTATATATCACCATGACCTTTCTCTCTACATACTGATGAAGATAATGAGCAGTGAAACAGAAAGCGTAGGCAGAAGGGAAAAGAAGGGCTCAAGATGATCTGCTACCATGTTGGGCTTAGCATAATCATAAATTGACTGCATTTGAATAATCCCTTTTCAAATTAAGTGAGGATTCAGTGTCCAAATTTTATTTGGGAAAAAATAAACACCCCCGTCAAGCCCCACAATATGCAATCCCTACCCTTCCAAATCTGCCTGATTATCTTACACTAAATTATTCCATTAGCAATGAGGTTTTCATTGCCTTTGAGCAGGAAGGCAGAGAAGATTAGAGAATGTGGTCTGGTACTTATATACAACGCAGCTCTGACTTTGCCTCTTGAGTACACAGTAGGAAAGAATACTGCAGCGGACTGTTTTCTCCAAACTAGTTTATACTCAGATGACACCAAGCCATATAAACAGGAAAAGAAATATACTAGACATGTATGGGAAATGTACTAGACATGTATGGGAAATATACTAGACATTCCCCATCAAAAATAAATGTAAAATCAGGGTTCATTGTAAATCAGAGACAGGGATTCTGAAATAAGGAGAAGGACAGAAAATAAAGATGATTTGTTGATGAGACTTGTTTTTCTGTTCACATTCCTTTCAACTCATTTATGAGGGCTGCATTTTTGTAAAGGTCTTTTGTAATGTGCCTATTCTGAAATGGTGTGTGTGTGTGTGTGTGTGCGTGTGTGTGTGTGTGTCTGGTTGGTGTTGTATGTGCGTGCTGTTTGTTGTTAGTATATGTTTGAACTGCATATTTGCATCGCCCCAAGATTCCTGTGTTGAAACTCTAACCCCGATGAATAGTATTCGGTGGTGGGGCCTTTGGGAGGTAATTAGGTTTAGATAAAGTCATGAGGGTAGGGCCATTGTGATGGCATTAGTGTCCTTAAAAGGAGAGAAGGAGACTAGAGCTCTCACTCTGGGCTGTCTGCAAAACAGGAAGTAGGTCCTCACCAGACACTGGATCTGCTGGTACCCTTACCTTGGACTTATCAGCCTTCAGAACTACATTTTTATTGTTTAAGCCACCCAGTCTGTGGTATCTTTCTATAGCTTCCAGGACTAAGTATGTATGTTTGTGAATAGCAGTTGGTGGGGTGTTTGTGTATGTGTGGTGGTTGGTGATGTGTGTGGTTGTTGGTGGTGAATATGTGTGTGTGAATGGTGGCTGGTCGTGTGTGTGGTAGCTGATGTTGTGTATACTTGGTGGTGTGTATGTGTGTGTGTGTGTTGTTGATAGGGAGTGTGGGTTTAACTTCTGCTAGGTAGGCCACTGAATTAATATCTGGCTATTTGAACAAATGAATCTTTAGCATCCTTAGTTTATGGGGAAGCACAGATCAATGCTGAGATACTGGCTATTTGCTTTATAGTCTTTATTGCTGACCAGTGTTTGTTCTAGTGAGATTTTATAGTAGTCCTTGATGAAGTCCTGAACCTTCTCTAAAAGCAGCTGCCCTTGAACTGAGCCTTCTTTAAAAGAAGCTGCCCTTTCAACTAGGGAAGATCCTCCTGGTTGAAAATCTTTTCAACCTTCTTTAGGAGGAGAAAGTGAATGATGAGAATGGAGTGAGAATGAGAAAAAATGTCAGGGAGAGGAAAAGAGGATTAAGGAGAGACAGAGAACAAGAGAGACATCCTCTCTATGGAACTCTGTGCAACTCTGACAACCCTAGCATGATCTTGGCTTTTTCCAAATGGGGTTCTCTTTTACCATCAGAGTTGTCTGGGTTCCCAAGGCTAACAAGAATATCTCTAGTGGTGCCTCTCCGATTATTTGCAACTTCTATAAATTAGCTGAGGACTATTGTCCTGGGTGGTATCACAAACCAGCAAAAGACAGCCATTCCACCAACTTTATCTGGGACAAAATTAATCTTTTCAACTCTTTGACTAAAAAGACTTGATTCATACTAAGCCCTAATAACCCCTTTTGGACACATAATAGCCTCCCTTCCTTAGCTCACATAATTTTTAAAAGAATCAAATGGAAAAGGGGAGAGTATCTTCACTACTTATTATCTGTTGTATATACAAGGTGACTCTACTTCAATAATTGCAATGGCCAGAGAAGAATTATTGCTTCCTTGATTCTGTGACTCTGTTTTGTCCTCAGAAGGTGTATCCAAAAAAAAATCAATGTCAGCTGGCTTTAGAATAAATGTTTTTAATGGGCCTGCTGCTGCCAAGTCTGCCCAGGATGCTTGATCAATGTCTCTGCACCAGTGATAGAAGCACTGTGACTTCAGCAGCCTGGTTCTGAGCAGAACTTCTCAGGGGCTCTTGATTTAAAATGCTTACAGGGATCAGACAGGTATTATAAATAAGTGGAGCAATTAGGCATATGACAATAGGCAATATGAGAGACTGTGTGAAATTGGAGAATGTATCTATTATGTAAAGGAGGCAGCTGCCCGTCACCCTTGTCAGTTACCATGAGACAGTGAGGGCCCTGTGTTGCAGGAACATCTGATTTTTAAGATAAAATTTCTCATATGGTTTCTTTCTATATCTAGCATAATAAACAGACTAAGTTGGGGTCACATATGGTTAAACTTGTGAAGGGGTCATCTTGAAGAAAAGAATTAGGGAAGCTTCTAATATTAAAACTCCTTGTAGAAGCACATTTTTGTTTCCTAGGGCTGTCATAATAAAATACCACAAACTGGGTAGCTTACAATGACAGAAATTTACTTTCTCACAGTTCTGGAGGCTAAAAGTCTAAGATCAAGGGGTCGGCAGGTTTGTTTTCTCCTGAGACCTCTCTCTTTGGCTGGCAGATGGCTACCTTCTCACTGTGTCCTCACATGGTCTTTTCTTGTATTCATGCATCCCTGGAGTCCCTTTGTGTGTCCAAATGTCCTCTTCTCAGGACACCAGTCAGACTGGATTAGGCTCTACTCTAATGGTTTATCTTAATTACCTCTTTAAAGGTTCTGTCTCCAAATATAGTCACGCTGTAAGGTACTGGGGGGTTAGGGCTTCAACATATGAATTTGGAGGAGGGACACAATTCAGCTTGTAATGAGGCAACACTTCACAGCCTGGGTTCTGCAGAGGCAGGCAGCTTGGGCATCTGCACCCATTCTCCTCATTCAGACCAGTAGACAAGTATGTATTATAAACAAGGAGGGAACAACTCCAGCATCACATAGACAGTGACTTAATTAATGGTTTACGCCTATCCCTAGACAAGAATCCTGAAAGAAACTTGTGATTAATGCAGATTATAAAGGCTTGCTAGAGAGAGTGTGGAAATACTCAACTCCTGCAACAGAATCCACTTGTTTCATCAGTGCAAGGCATATTCCATTCTGGAGATGGCATTGTCCTTAAATAGTTAGTAATTGGTACTTCAGTGCATTCCAGCATTTGTTATCAAGCACAGAGCCTATTCTGTAAGACAAAGCATCTGTGGAAAGAAGTGGTGGTTTATGCTCCCCATTTGTGTGTTGCCACAGTCTTAGAAGTCAATAACTGTTTAGCCTTCCAGATAGAGGCTCCCACATTGGTGATGAGAATAACTTCACAAACTGTTTTTTTCTGGTCAAGATGAGTTTACCTATTTTGGACAACAACAATAATAAAAAAAAAAAGCACACTAGAAACTGAATATCCTAAGGAAGTGCTTGAAGCTCTTCACTTTAAAAAAAAGTTTATGTTCTTTTTGTTGGGTGGGAAGAAAACCAACAAAATAAATCTGGTAACTTAAGAATTTGATACTGACTTATACAACTACATAGCAAGAAAAAAGAAACCTAACTGAAAAAACAAGCAAAGTGCTTGAATAGAGATTTTTCCAAAGAAGACATACAGATGGCCAACAGTTATATGAAAAGGTGGTCAACATCACCAATCAGCAGAGAAATGCGTGTTAAAACAGCAATGAGATATCAAATTACACCTGTTAGGGAGGGCTATTATCAAACGGACAAGAGGCAAGTGTTGGCAAATGTCTGGGGGAAAGGGAACATTCGTACATTGTTGTTGGGAATGTAAATTTGTACAGACATTATAGAAGACTGTATGGAGGTTCCTCAAAAAAATTAAAAACAGAACTACCGTATAGCCCAGCAATTCCACTGCTGGGTATACAACCAAAGGACATGAAATCAGTGTCTCTAAGAGATATCTGCACCCCCGTGTTCACTGCAGCCTTATTCACAATAGCCACGATATGAAAACAATCCAAGTGTCAACAGATGAATGAATTAAAAAAATGTAGTGCACACGCATGAATATTATTTGGCCATAAAAAAGAAGAAAATCTACCATTTTTGACAACATGAGTGAACCTGGAAGACATTGTTAAGTGAAACAACTCAGTCACAGAAACACAGATACAGGATGATGTCACTTGTATGTGAAATCTAAAAACATCAAACTCATAGAAACAGAATAGAACAGTCATGACCAGGGGCTAGGGATGGAGGAAATAGGAAGATGTTGATCAAATGGCCCAACTTTCAGTTACAAGATGAACAAATTCTGGGAATCTAAGGTATAGCATGAGCGGTGATGAATGTGTTAATTAATTAGATTGTGACAATTATTACATAATGTATATGTATATCAAATCATCACCTTGTATAATTTGAATATATACAATCTTTAGTTGTCAGTTCAGTATTTTTAAAAGAATTTGACTCAGTGTTCTCATTTCACATGTCTGTATCTCACTTGGTTACTGGCTGAATCAAAATGGTGTAAGTGCTGCAGCATTTTTGCAATCCAATGAGTAGAGCATCAACATATGGTATTATATTTGGAGTCCTAGGAAGTAGGGTCTTCTGGAAAATTTCTAGGCATCAAACGGCTGTGAGTAGATTGTTTTTTTTTTTTTTTTTTTGAGACGGAGTCTTTCTCTGTCCCCCAGGCTGGAGTGCAGTGGCGCGATCTTGGCTCACCGCAACCTCCACCTCCTGGGTTCACGCCATTCTCCTGCCTCAGCCTCCCGAGTAGCTGGGAATACAGGCGCCCGCCAACACGCCCGGCTAATTTTTTGTGTTTTTGGTAGAGATGGGGTTTCACCGTGTTAGCCAGGATGGTCTCGATCTCCTGACCTCGTGATCCGCCCGCCTCGGCCTCCCAAAGTGCTGGGATTACAGGCTTGAGCCACCGCGCCCGGCGTGAGTAGATTCTTGACTTAAGCTTTCTCAGTGAGTTTTTTCACTTAAGAGTTTGGATTTAGGTCTCAGAGGCTCTAGTTCATCCCTGTGAAGTGTGAGGGGATAGAAAAACAGGGTTGGGGTGAGAGTTGTCATATGTAGGCCATGTGTACCCCAAGACAGAGAAAGCTCATCTGCAGAGAAGGATTTGAATAAAACAGACAAATCAAGAGAAGTAGAAAAGGGAGCCTCTTCACTCCTAAGATAGTGATAAGTTAACCACCGCCCCTAATTCCCAATTCCTTGCTTCACTTTCTGGTGCAGTCCAGGTATATTTTCTGCCCTTGGGTTACATGAAATATCCATATATCTTTCTAGTAAATACCACTATTCACTTAAGATACATTGAAAGTTTCTGTTTATTGCAATCAAAATACATCCCTGACCAAATCAAGCAATCAATTAATCTTGGAAATCATTCAATTCTGAATAATCATCCAATTCTGAATAATCATCCCAGGTCTTTTCGTTTCTTCATTTCTAGATTGTCTTTGTAGTCAATTGTAGATTTTCCCACCAGTTTACACTCTTCCCAAATTTTGAAGAAGCAAATGCAATCATTTTTATTTCCCGGTTTATATTGCTTCTGATCAGATTTTCTATAGTTTGAAAGTTTTACTTCTGAAATACTCCTGAAATATGGAAGCCAAATATGCTAATTTTAACAATACAGTACTGGTCCACAGTTAGCTTTCAATAAATAGCAAAAATTGATTCATTTTTACTTCTTTTCCCAAGTCTTTCATGTGGCACAAACTTTGTATTGTTGGATAATACACTTCTGGTTTCTAGGTGGGTATTGACCTGGTCTGTACTTCTAAATGTATGTTAGAATTGGTGCAATAAATCTATCAACTACTTGAATTCAGATACCATCAGTATATTTCAAATTTCTTGTCTCTTTCTTTACTCATCTTCTGTGGAGAAGCGCAAAATAGTCTAGTGCAGAAAAACTTAAGGCTAGATGAAGATTCATTTTAATGGGGAAGATGTGGGATGTTCTGTTTAATTAAAGGTATAGTTTAGATGTCTATTGCTCCTCTAAATTAAATGCCCTACAGTCACTTGGTATAAAAAGTCAATTGGATAATCAGGGCCAGACCTAAAGTAGACTGGCTGTCTCTGTCAGGTGTAAAGCCCATGGGGTTAACACTTCCTTTGGAAGAAAGCACCCTCCTGTTACTATGATTTGATAGCTCTGCCTTCAGCTCTAGAAGCTGTGGCCAGGTAATTAGTGATACATCCTTAGGGTAGCCCCTGCATAGCTGTTATATAATTTAGGCAAGAATATGGCCTCCTTAAATTAAAGCTTTCCTAATGCCTTTACGTGTTCTTTTTATTAAAAAAAAGACATAACACTAGTTTATACAATTAGAAGTGACTTAGGTACAACAATGTGAATATACTTAACACTATTGAACTGTACACTTAAAATGCTTCAGGTGGTAAATTTTATGCTATGTGCATTTTGCCATAATTCTTTTTAAAAAGAAAAAAAGTGGCTTGTGATCTTTTTCTTACCTGTGGTTTTTCTGAAGCCACAGGCAAGTGCCTATGTAGGCTAAAATGGTTCATTTGGTTTTAAATTTATATTAAAGGTTTTCTTAAATTAACTGCATTCTACCACTCACCTTAATATTGAAGATTCTCAAACATCTAGTAAATATCCCTGCCTTCCTCCTGTTCAATTTCTCTCTATGAACATTTATCAAGCATTGGTGTATCTGAGACTAGACAGAGGAATGAGAAGCAGGCTTTGCTCTCTGCCCTCAAGGAGCTGCAGACCAGTTGGGATAAGTGACAAGCAAATACTGGGCAACAGTTCTGAGAAAGATGTCTGCACATGATGTTTAGGAAATCCAGGAAAGGATATCCAGCCAATTCTGGAGTTGCGGTAGAGAGCAGACATGCAGGGCTCACCAGACGTGATGTCTGAAGGAAGAGTGCGTAAGGAATAGCTAGATAAAGAAAGGAGAGCAGGGCATTGCAGACAGAAGGAACAACATCTAAAAAAAAATGCAAAGCATCTGGAGAGGGGGCATAAAATACTGCAAATAATTTCGTATCTTTGGTAAGTAGTATTTGTATGAGAAAGAACTGGGCAGAGGATAGGAAAATGGGGGAAGTGGCAAGAAATGAGGCCTGACAAATAGTCAGGGTCCAATCTTGTATGCCGTGTTCAAAAGATTGAACTGTGTCCTAAACCTTCCCCAAAATGTTTGAAGAAGAACCTTAGAAAAAATGTAAACAAGAAATTCCATCAGATTATGGTTTAGAAATATCACTTTGACAGTGCTGTTGAAATGAATTAAAATGAAAAAGCTGGATGACTTTCCAGTAATTCAGGAGAGAAGTGACAAAAGTCTGAACCAGAGCTGTGGGCCTGAAGGAGCGGAGAGGGAGTTGAGCAATACAGGGGTCATTAGATATGAGAAGAGTGAGGAGGGAGAAGGAAGGGTCAAGAAGAAGTAGCATTTTAAATGCTACACTGAAGATTTGTGCATTTCACTCTATGTAAATTCCCTTCACCCAAATAACTGTAGTTAGTAATAGCTATGCTCAGTGTTGAGGTAAAGTGAACTGATGACTACAAACTACTTTGAAATAAGATGGATTAATAGAAGGCTAGATGGATTGATATGTGATAAAGCAAGCACAGCACAAATGATAGTTGTAGAATCTAGGTGGTGGGTTTATGGGTATTCACTGTATAATTCTTTCAATTTTTCTATAAGACTGATAATTTTCAGAATAAAATATGAGGTAAAATGTTGCTCCTATTGTTCTTTATGCAGTGTAGAGGAGTTATAATATGCCTTATTGTGCAAAACAGTTATAATTTGAATAACATGAAAACCTCATCGCATGCACTGCTTCAATAATATATCAATAATATATAGCATTTCCATACTGTGGTCATATTGATAAACTAATGGATATTTTACTTCAATCTGTTGGATTTGTGAGCCATATTTTTTTCTTCTCCAAATTAGCTAGTATATTTGCAGGTAAATGACAAGAAAAACCATATATTGCTGTAAACATCAACAAATAAAATATATGCCCTATTGCTTACTCCAGATTATGTTATTTCACTTAGAAACTGGTGTAGTTGACTTTGGGTACTATGTGTGGGGAATGGGGAGAGGGTGCTAATTATATCTGAGAAACAGACAAATAAACAAATATTTCCTGATTTTTTTTGTGTGATCAGGGCAATGATTGTGTCCTTAAACAAAGGAGACAATCCAGGAAAAAAGAGTAGATAGGGAATGGGCGGGGGGAGGCAGAAAGGATTATTTTAGGTTTTACATGCTGAGCCTGAAGTGTTGCAGACAGTTGGACATATGGTTTTGGAACTCAAGAGAAGGTTCTGTGCTGGAGATTGGGAGTCATTAAAATATACCAGTGAGTCATTGGAATATATCCAGATGGTGATGTAGATGAGACCCTGAGAGAGGGGCGCAGAGTGTAAGAAAAGGCAACACAGGACTCTGAGGAACATTTAAAAAAAAAACAGAGAAGTGGAACCTCACTTTGCGACTAGGAAGATATGTCCAGATAGGTAGGCAGATAGGGAGAGAGAAACAGAGAGAGAGAGAGAGAAGGAGAGAGAGAGAGATCACGGATCTGAGAGGAAAGAGCCAATCAGAAGGAGGGAGTAGGGGAGTGATTCGTAGTGTCGGGTGCTCCCCAGAGTTCAAGTGAGGTTAAGGCTAAGTAGTTACTACTGGGTTTGGTGGTTGTAAGTAATCAGAAATCATGGTGAGAACAGTTTTGGTGAAGAGGTGAATTATAGTGTAATGAGGAGTTTACATGCAAATAGGACGTTGAGATGTGGATACAGCAACTATAGATTATTCTTTAAAGAAGTATGGCTATGACAGGTTAAGCAGCTTTTTTGTTATGATCAGAAGGACTCAAGTATGTCTGAGGGACAAGCTCTTTGGAAATAGACTAAATAAACAGAGGAGAAGGGGTAATAACTGGAATGGCTGTGAAGGGAAGGGACTCTGAGGCCAGGTGGAGGGTCTGGGGTTGGATGGGTTTAGGGAGACCTTCCTGCTCCTTACACTGAGATGAGGGAAAGAAGGTGAGAATGGGTGTAACTAAGTTCCTTTTCTGGGTAGGGAAAGAGGATGGGCAGGAAGGTGAAGAAGCTCAGTTACTGGCATCTTATTTGTCCCGTAAGGTACATTATGAGGTCACCAGGCAAAAGTGATAGGGAGAGTGGTAAGGGACTTATGAAGAGAATAATATGTGGAATTGTGAGCAGGAGCAGAATAGAACATGGAAGGAAATGCTGGCCATCAGAAGGTACAAGTTGGGTAGTGTTTTCCAAGAGCTCTCAGTTACCTAAATATAGAAGATGTCTACCTAGCCTTTTCCATTCTGAGAAGCTTGTGAGCTCTCAGCTGCCTTCTGCTCTGGGTTTAAGCCTCATCATAGGCAGAATGTACCTGGGGCTGATACCTTTTATTTTGTAAAGAAATTTTCCACCTGTACAAATTACAAGAAATAAACAACAACGACAACAACAAATGTGTTTAAACATGTTATTACTGGAAATCCAATTTGAAATACTGCCCATTTTATATTTTTTGATATTAGCATCACAGTCATATTGACCCCCACACCAGTATGACCACCAAAGCTGGGCATGACCTAGTATGTATATTACATTTTACAGCTTGTCTCCTTGGGCAGGTTGTGTATTCTGCTTCCAGAAGGCTGAATGTTCCCTTATGGCAAGACAGAAGTTGCCAAGTCTAACCCTACCCCCTAGCTCCTGTCTACTCAAGTGAAAGGCAAGATGTCACAGCTTTAAATCAAGATCGCATTATTGACCTTTTTGTTTCCCACTGTCCAGCTGTCATCTCAGTGTTCTGCTTTCAGGATTGGAAAAATTGCCTCCAATCCTGATCTCTACTATTTCAAATGTGGTTCAGGTTAGGAGTCAACCTATGGTCAGCCTCTGGTATGGGTCTTTCTGTGTGCAGCTCTAAGATGCTTCATTTTGATACCATGTTTCTCATTCTGAATTGATCTCAACCTCAATTTCACCAGCAAGTCTCTTTTTACAATCCCCAGCTTGTAGAGATCCTACAGGTAAGCAATTTCTTGTCTTCTTCAATGTTCATGTCACCCACTGCTCCTCGCTGGCATCAAAAAAATCCTATCACTGCATTTTTCCTGAGTCACTGCACTCAAGTGACAGTGCAGTGTCCTTGGAAGCTAAACCAGACCTCACTCAGTTTCCCTCAGAGTAAGATAAGCAACTGTTTTCAGAAACAATTTGTGAAGTATTGAGTCAATTCAGAATCAAATTCCCACATTATTTCTAACATTTCCTCTCAACTTTGAAAATGGCATTTTTAATTTAATCTCATTCTTTAGATTCAACTAAGTCATTCAGACTGAATGGCTTCACTTCTCTGTCTTCTGTTTATGTAATGGTGCTCCCCAGGGTCTTAGTCAACACATATTTATTGAGGACCAACTTGAGCTTGTCACTGGTGATAAAGAGGTGAATAAATTATAGTACCTGTCATCAAACACACTCATAGTTTGGCAAGAGACAAGATAACAGCAAATATATAACAGCAATTCTCAAAATATAGCAAAGACACTAATCAACTGGAAGGCTAGATTCTTTAGCCCATCCTTAGATGTGGGGGAGTTGAGGAGGTGCCAGAGAACGGTGGTAAGTTGATGCAAAAGATATGAGAACTACACTTTGAGAAACACTGAAAGACAATATGTAAGGGTTGCAATAAAGCTATTGACTCTGGGTGCTCTGGGAGCCACAGAGGAGCTGACTGTCTCGTCAAGGTAGGTGGTAGAGGTGGGGGAGGCTGAGGAGAGGTTTTATGGAATAACTTCACTATCTCCCCTCACATGGCCTGTGAGGATGAAGTGCCCCCTTTTGGCCCTTTGTCTCTAAAACCTCTTCTAAAGTATGTTCTACTTGATCTGTATTGTGCACCCTTCTGTCTTATGTGTTTTCATGTTTTCTTTTTATTAAACAGTTATACTGTCAGCAACTTTGTGGGGTTTGTGTGTCTCTCCCCACTTATAGACATGTTGTAATTAAGTAGCGGTTTCCTTCAAGACTCAGTTTCCTATACTAAGCTCCTTATTTCCAAATTTCAGTTGCTCCATATGCTTTTTGCCTTTAGCAAACAAGTTCTTTTTCTTAACCCCAAACTGAAAATTCCATTCTTACTTTTCCAGTCGTTGAATGCATTGTTTGCTTCGGTCAGTTTGAAAGAAAGAGATAGGATACCGTCTTGTGGAAGTGGACTGCAAAGAAAGTGTCCAACTAAGGACAAAATATTTTCTTTCTAGAAATCTATTAGCTTTCATGGGCATGAGTTTGTAGTTTTTACTCTTGGAAATTTTGCTGAGAGAAGACTACACAAGCAGACCTGTTAGAGCAGTTGATGATAAATGTGTATGAAAGGTTATCAATAGACAACTTAGCACTGTAACATTTATGTCTTGGATTTGCACTTTAATGTGGAGAAAGTGCAAAATGTATCACATGCAAATCTTTATGTAGCTAGTCTCTTATATAAGCCTTCACTGAGAAATGAGAAACAATGTCAAGCTTTGAATTTTTTTTCTTTTCCTTTATCCAGTGTATTATTTCCTTCAAATTGAAATGTTGATGTATAGGAACAAGACTTGTGTTATATTGTCAGGGAGGAGAGATGTGAAAAATTTGTCATGCATTTTACAAAAGAAGATGCCATGAGCTGAATTGTGTTGCCAACAAAATTCATATGTTCAAGCCCTGACCCCCATTGTGACAGCATTTGGAGATCTGGCTTTCAGGAAGTATAATAATTGATGTTAAATGAGATAATAAGGGTATGGACCTAATCTGATAAGGTTGGTGGCCTTATAAGAAGATCTTTCTCTCCTTGAGCACATACAGAAAAAAAGCCAAGTGAGCACACCGTGAGAAGGCTGCTGACTACAAGCCAGAAAGGGAGCCCTCACCAGAACCTGACCATGCTGAAACACAGATCTTGGACTCTTAGCCTCCAGAACTGTAAGAAAATAAATTTCTGTTGCTTAAGTTACACAGTCTAATGGTATTTTGTTATGGCAGCCCAAACAGTCTAAGGCAAGACATGCTTATGAGCATCTGTGGATTCGGTCTCTAGTTCTGATTCTACCACCTTTAGCTCTTGTGGCTCTAAAAGTTTCAGGAGACCCCACTTGCCTTTCTGCAGAATGAGAGGGTCAGACTGGCTAACTCCTAAGATCTTTTCAAATTTTTGAAATCTTTGATTCTAGTTATATCAAATGAAGTTCTTTGTTGAAGATCATGTAATACCAAGTCTGAAGCAGGCTTCAAGACCTTTTTGCCTAACTCTCTCATTTAGTGGAAGAGGAAACTAAGACCTCAATAGATTAAATGATATGGCTTTCCCAGTGTCACACAGATACCCCTGGCAATGCCTGGAAGTGTAGTTTTGTTTGTTCCTCTGCCTATTACACTGTTCAGTGAGTCGTCAGCTGTTAAATAAGAATAATATTTTCTATAATGGACCTACTTCACTGGGGAAATGTTAATGAGCTGGAAAATACTGAGCTTTTCAGAATAAAGATATTTTTATTATTGTGTTTGATTTATGATAAAAATATTCTGTAAATGTTTTCTTTTGAAGTTACCTATTATTACATCTAAGTATTTTTCTCTAAATATTTATTAATAGTAGTGCCAATATAGATACATAGTAATATTTTGTTATAAATTCTGTATTTGAGAGTAATGTATGAATATGGTAATCAAATAATACAGATGAGATGAAAAATTTCTTACCCACTCTTCTCCATTCCCAATTATGTTTTCCAAAGACGTCTTTTAGCTGTTACTTTAAAATTGTCTTTGAAAACTACCTTGATAAATTTAGATAATGTACTTATTCCTGTACTTCTCCATAAATCAATAGATTATACCCATAGACTTCCTATTAAGAAAGTCAAGACTTTTAACTCATTTACCTTACTCTTACATCTCTATCTTCCATGCCTAAGTTAGATACGTATATTTAGTTTTTCTAAATCTTTGTAACTTTAAATAATATAAAATTCTATTTTTGTTGTTGTTGTTTGTTTGTTTTTTGAGATGGAGTCTCACTCTGTCACCCAGGCTGGAGTGCAGTGGTGCAATTTTGGCTCACTGCAACCTCCGCCTCCCGGGTTCAAGCAATTCTCTTGTCTCAGCCTCCCAAGTAGCTGGGACTACAGTTGCATGCCACCACGTCCGGCTAATTTTTGTATTTTTAGTAGAAATAGGGTTTCACCATATTAGTTAGGCTGTTCTCAAATTCCTGACCTCAGGTGATCCACCCACCGCGGCCTCCCAAAGTGCTAGGATTACAGGCATGAGCCACCGCGCCTGGCCAAAACTCCATTGTATTGACAGAATTTCTTGATTCCTTTTTTTGTAAAATGAGTACATCTGTGTAAAAGTAGGACCCCTACTCTTTTCTCATTTTTCCTTTCCTGCTTCTACATCTGCCTATCAGCTATACTTTTGCTTTTACATTGTCAAGTTTAGCATTTACATTCCTTTCTGTAACCACATATGTTTCTCCTATGCTTGTCCAGACCTTGATTTTAAATTTTAAAAACCAATGAAACAATGCTTAACGTTTTCTCTTTAAATAATGTTTTGGGACCCCAGATATTCTGTGCAAATAGATGTTTTGTAAAAACGGAAATTGGAAACTTGCCAGCTAGGCAATTTTGGATTAAAAATTGCATTTATTTGAATTATGATGGGAGATAAATGTCACTATTCTGCACTTTCTTTTTTTAAATGAGAGTATAATTAAATTGCCAGAAAATATCATGATATTTTTAATTTTTTAAAAAACCGTGTTAATTTTTATTAAATCAGAATCTCTGGTTTGGTTCAAAAGATCTGATTTGACATTGCATTAAATTGTATTTCTTTAGGAGTCTTCATATTGACTCTTTAACTGTTTTACTCACTGCATTTGGTAAAATTCTACGTTTAATATGTTTCTGCTGTGTGATCCTTGAAATTATTCCATGTAATTAATCAGAACCTTATTGTAAATCACGCTAGAGTCACGCCAAAAATATTTTATTATTGTTAAAAGCGTTAAGTATGGTAGTTGGTTTGTGATGAAGGGAAAATCTTAATCCTAGTATTCTCCCTTGTACTGAATTCCGCTATGTCCAGTGAAGCTTGTAGGAGGTTTCTGTGGGTTTTGGGTCAAGTGTGTCAATATTTTAAAATTATGATAACACCTCTAATACATTGTGTGTTTTTTTTTGGTCATATTTTTCAGTAGGGTTGCTAGGAAGTGTTTGTATAGCAGTGACTACAAGTCTCTATGCCTTTTTGATGAAAATATATTCTTGACCTTCCTTGCATATTTAGCGTTTTACATCTCACAGACATAAATCTCGGAGCTAAGCTTAGCTCACATAGCTAGTATATTTTCACTTTCCCAAGGGTAGCTATATCATGTCTGAGGTAAGAAGATCAATACAAAATAGGATTCTCTAAGTAAGGGCTAACCTAGCACCAAATATAGCCCTGACAAAGCATTTAGTGGCTTCCTGTTTGTGATATTCATCAACGCTAGAATGCTGACTAATACCAGGATTTGAGCTCTGCAGAGAACTATATGGGAGCAACATATCTGAGACAGTCTTCATACTTGTCATGGTGTCTGGAGGTTTTTATTTTTACAATAGATTGCAGTGGAATTCCCCTTTAAGGCTCTTAACTCCTGATTGAATCACATTTCTCATTATGACAAAATTTATTATGAACTAGTATCACTATAGTTTCATGGTCTCTCCTAGATTATGAACTCCTGAAGAGCATTGATTATATTTATTTTCTTTATATCTTTAAAAGTGTACTGCAGGATGTTTCTTGTAAATGAGATATTTGGCAAATGCTTATTTTCTGTCTGATACTGTGCTGAACTCTTTATATGCATTATTATTCTTATTATTTTAATTCTCAGAATAACTCCATGAGGTTTAGTACTATTTCACAGATGAGTAACTTAAGGAAAAGAGAGCTTAGGTCACTTGACCAAAGGCACACAGCTAGTTAAATGATGCAGCTAGGATTGGTCTGTGTGCCTGAATTCTTCCAGATTGTCATGTAGTTTGACTCATACACTATGTAGCCTTTTAAGATAGTTTCCTCCAGTTAGTAATATGCATTTAAGTTTTTTCCATGTGTTTTCATGGCTTGATAACTTATTTCTATCTAGTGTTAAATACTATTTCATTGCCTTGACATACTACAGTTCATTTATTCACTTACCTACTGAAGGACATCTTGGATGCATCCAAGTCTTGATAATTATGAACAAAGCTGCTATAAACACCCAGGTGCAAGATTTGTGTGGACATACATTTTTATGTTTTCTGGATATACCAAGAGGTGAGATTGCTGGATCATATGGTCAGAGTTATATTTAGTTCTATAACAAACCACTAAACTGTTCTATTTTGCATTGCCATCAGCAATGAATGAGAGTTCCTGTTGCTCCACATCCTGTGAGCATTTGGTGTTGTCAGTGTTTTAGATTTTGGCTGTTCTTAGATGTGTGTAGTGGTATCTTGTTTTAATTTGTGATTCCCTAATGACATGATGTTGAACATCTTTTCGTATGTTTATTAGTCA
Source organism: Symphalangus syndactylus (assembly GCF_028878055.3). Lineage (NCBI taxonomy): Eukaryota > Metazoa > Chordata > Mammalia > Primates > Hylobatidae > Symphalangus > Symphalangus syndactylus. The sequence continues at coordinate 90,368,219 of NC_072433.2, forward strand.
TTTGTATATCTTCTGTGGCATCTATTCAGGTCTTTGGCCTATTTTTTAACCACGTTGTTCGTTTTCTTATTGTTGAGTTTTAAGAGATTTTTATATATTTTAGATAAGATTCCTTTATCAGATGTGTCTTTTGCAAATATCTTCTCCCAGTCTGAGACTTATCTTCTTATTCTCTTGACATTGTATTTTGCAGAGCAGAACTTTTAAAATTTAATGAAATGCAACTTATTAATTCTTTCTTCATAGATTATGCCTCTGGTGTTGTATCTAAAACGTTATTGCCATATCGAAGGTCATCTAGATTTTGTCCTATGATATCTTCCAGGAGTTTTATAGTTTTGTGTTTTACACTTATGTCTATTATTTATTTTGAGTTAATTTCTTTGAAGGGTATAAGGTCTATGTCTAGATTCATTTTTTCATATTTGGATGTCCAGTTTTCAACCACTTGTTGAAAAGACTATCTTTGCTCCATTGTTTTGTCTTTGCTCCTTTGTCAAAGGTTCTTTGACTATATTTATTCAGATCTATTTCTGGGCTCTCTGTTCTGTTTCATTAATCCATGTGTTTTATTCTTTCACGAATACAACACTGTCTTGATTACTGTAGCTTTATAGTAAGCCTGGAGGTCGGGTAGTCTCAGACTTCCAACTGTGTTCTCCTCCTTCAATATTATATTGGCTACTCTGGGTCTTTTGCCTCTGGAAAAAACTTTAGAATCAATTTATTGATATCCACAATATAACTTGCAGGGATTTTGATTAGAATTGCATCGAATCTATATATCAATTTGGGAAGCACTGACATCTTGTTAATATTGAATCTTCCTGTTTATAAACATGGGATATTTCTACTTTTTTAGTTATTTGATTTCTTTCATCAGAGTTTTGTAGTTTTTCTCACATAGACCTTGTACATATTCTGTTAAATTTAGATCTAAATATTTAAATTTGGGGGGGAGTTAATGTAAATGATAATGTGTTGTAAATTTCAAATTTCACTTGTTCCTTGTTAGTGTATATAGAAAAGTGATTGACTTTTGTATGTTAATCTTGTGTTCTGCAAACTTGCTATACTTGCTTTTTAGTTTCAGAAGGATTTTTGTTGTTCTTTTGAATTTTTTCTATAGATGATGAAGTCATCTGTGAACAAAGACATTTTATTTCTTTCTTCCTGATCTGTATACCTTTTATTTCCTTTACTTCTTTTGCGTTAGTTAGAACTTCCAGTATGATTTTGAAAATAAGGTGAAAGGGACATCCTTGCCTTGTTCTGATCTTACCAGGAAAGCTTAAGAGTCTCTCACCATTAAGTGATGTTAGCTGTAGGTTTTTTTTTGGTAATGTTCTTTACCAAGTTGAGGAGATTCCCCTGCCTTTTTAGTGTGCTGAGAGGGTTTGTCATGACTGGGTATTAGATTTACCAAACATTTTTCTGCACCTATTGATATGATCATGTGATTTTTCTTCTTTAGCCTGTTGATATGATGTATTATATTAATTGATTATTGAGTGTTGCCTTGCATGCCTGGGTTAAATCTCACTTGGTCATGATGTATAATTCTTTTCATACATTGTTGAATTCAATTTGCTAATATTTTGCTGAGGATTTTTGCATCTATGAGAGATATTTGTCTTTAGTTTTCTTTTCTTGTAATGTCTTTGTCTGATTTCAGTATTAGGGGAATGTCTGCCTTATGGGATGAATTAGAAAGTATTCTCTTTGCTTCTATTTTCTGGAAGAGGTGGTAGAGAACTGGTATACTTTCTTCCATAAATGTTTGGTAGAATTTACTGGTGAAGTCTTATGAGCCTCATGCTTTCTGTTTTGGGAGGTTATTAATAATTATTAATTCAATTTCTTTAAAAATATAGGTCTATTCAAATTGTTGATTTCTTCTTGTGTGAGTGTGGATGTATTTTATCTTTTAGAAACTGGTTCATTTCATATAGGTTGTCAAATTTGTGGGCATAGAGTTGTTCATACTATTCCTTAATTGTCCTGTTAATGTCCTTTGGACTCTTCAGTGATGTATCCTCTTTCATGTCTGATATTAGCAATTTGTGTCTTCTCTTTTTTTTTCTTAGCCTAGCTAGAGATTATTAATTTTATTAATCTTTAAAAAACCAGCTTTTGGTTTTGTTGATTTTTATTATTAATGTCTTGTTTTACATTCCATCAATTTCTGCTCTAATTTTTATTATTTCTTTTTTTGCTTACTTCAGATTTAGCTTGTTCTTCTTTTTAAGTTTCATAAGGTGGAAACAGGTTACTGATTTTTGGATCTTATTTTCTAATATATACATTAGATGCTGTATATTTACTTCTTTGCACTTCTTTCACTGCATCACACAAATTTTGATAAGTTGTGTTCTCATTTAGTTTAAAATATTTTAAAATTTCCTTTTTGGTCCACATATTTTTTAGAAGTGTGTTGTTTCTTAGTATTTTGAGATTTTCCATGTATCTTTCTGTTATTGATTTCTAATTTAACTCTATGATGATCTGAGACCATATATTATATAATTTCTATTCTTTTACATTAATTAAATTAAATATTAAATTCTTTTCTTTTAATTGAGTTTTATGGTCTAGAATGTGGTCTATCTTGGTGAATGTTCCATGTGAGCTTGAGAAGAATGTTGTATTCTTCACTTGTTGGATGAAGTAGTCTATAGAGGTAGATTATATCCAGTCAATTAGTACAGAATTCCAGGTTGATGTTTTTTTTCTCTCAACATTCCAAATATTTGACTCTGCTCTCTTCTTGCTTGCATGGTGTGTGAAGAGAAGTCTGATGTAACTCTCATCTTTGCTATTCTATATGTAAGGTGATTTTATTTTTTGTCTCTGGTTTCTTTCAAGATTTGGTCTTTATTTTTGTCTTTTTTAAAACTTCAATATAATATGCTGTAATAGACTGAGTGTGTCCCCCCAAAATTCATATTCTGAAACTCTAATCTCAATATATTAGGTATTTGGATGTGGGAAGGTTGGGGGTAATTTGATCATAAGGTTTGAATGCTTACAAATAATATTGGTATCCTCATAAAAAGAGGCCAGGGAACTAGCTAGCAGCTAGCTTTCTTCTGCTATGTGAGGATATAATGAGAAGATGGCAGTCTGCAATCTGGAGAGGGCCTTCGCTGGAATCTGATCATGCAGTCACCCTTATCTGACTTTCAACAACCAGAACTATAAAATAAATGTTTGTTCTTTAAACTACCCAGTTTGTGGCATTTTATTATAGCAAGTTAAACTAAGATATATGCTTAAGTGTAGTTTTGTTTTTGTTTTTTGCATTTGTCCTGCTTGGTATTCTCTTTGCTTCCTGAATCTATGGTTTGGTGTCTTATATTAGTTTGGCAACATTCTGAGTCATTACTGCTTCAAATATTGCTTCTGTTCCTTTTTCTTTTTCTTCTTCTTCTGGTATTCCAGTTATGGGTATATCATACCTTTTGTAGTTTTTCCACCGTTCTTAGATATTCTGTTTTGAGATTTTTCAGTCTTTTTTTCTCTTTGTTTTTCAGTTTTGGAAGTTTCTATTGCCATATTCTTAAGCTCAGAGATTCTTTCCCCAGCCTTTTATAGTCTACCAATGAGCTCATCAAAGATTCTTTATTTTTATTATAGTGTTTTCCGTCACTAACCTTTCCTTTTTATTCTTTCTTAGAATTTCCATCTCTCTGCTTCCATTATCCATCTGTTCTTGCATGTTGTCTGTTTTTTCCATTAATATGCCCTTAGCATATTAATCATACTTTTCTTAAATTCCGGATATGATAATTGCAACATTTCTGCCATATCTGACTTGAATGCTTATTCAGTCACTTCAAACGGTGTTTTTTGCCTTTTAGTATATCTTGTAATTTTTTGTTGAAAGGTGGACATAATGTCATGAGAAAAAAGAACTGTGGTAAATAGGCCTTCAATAGTATGGTGCTAAGGTATGGAGGTAGGGGAAGCATTCTATATCCTGTGATTAGTTTCAGTCTTTAGATGAATCTGTGTCCCTAAATTTTACCTGTACTTGTCTGTTATTTTTCCCCCAGTAAGTGGGACAGGATGGCTAAAGGGGGCTAGGTTCGGGTATTTCCCTTCCTCTAGATAAGTTAGGCTCTGGTAAAGTAGTTTCACCTGAGGGAGGCCTCATTAAGAACCGAATGCTCTGGTGTGTTTTAAGAAGGTTCCTTTTCCCCACCCCCAGCCAGAAGCAAGGGATTTTCCTCCAATACCTACTGTGAGAACCTGCTCAAGCTCCTGGAGGTAAAACTCACAAAAATGTGGAGGGCCCCTATGGCTGATTCCCTCTGGAATTTTTAACTCTCAGAGTTGTCTGCCCTGAGCCTCTGATAATTTGTCAATTACAGTTTGTCATGGAGGTTCCTGCTCTAGTAAGTCACGATTCTCTATACTCGATTGTCTGTCTTTCCAATTTTGGGGGCAGTGGTTTGCCCTGTGACCTCAACTCTCTGAGAGATCTAAGAAGAGTTGTTCATTTTTCAGTATGCTCAGCTTTTTACTTGTTATGATGGAGTTGTGACTTCTAAGCTCTTTACTTGCTAGGGAAACAGAAGTCTGTCTGAACTCTTGATAACCATTATGCCTCATGTCTTCCCCCTGGTTATTTAGCAAATCGAATTCTGTGCTGTGTGGTGTCTTAGCCTGGGTTCCTCAAGAAGGAAAGTCTGAGTTAGAGCCTTGTGTGCTATTATTTTAGCAGGAAGTTCAATTCCAGCAAGCAAGAAGCAGAAAAAAAGGGAGTGAGATAAGGAAAGGAGAGCCAAAATTGTGTTAGGAAACTGGCCACTTCCTGGTATTGAGTTCAATTGACTGTTGAATTTCAAGAAGCCTTTGAAAAGATTATATAAACAATTATTTTTCAGAATAGTCTGTGGGGTGGAGGTGGGACTTAAGACTATCTGATGTCTCAGTCTTCCATTCATCAAAATTTCACTCCATGGTTTATCTCCCTTCCCCTACATTTCTGGGTTGCACAAATGTTGGTTAAAAAAAAAGTCTCATGGTGTCTTAGTTTTGGTTTCCCTGGAAGCAGGGCATGAATAAGGGTTTGGTGCAGGTGCAGATAGTTTATGAAAATTGTGATCCAGGAAGCAGGAGTAAGGGAGTTGGGAGGAAGAGTGAAAGAGAAAAATACAATGTAAGAGTGCATTATTGAGGTTCCTACGGTAAGCAATAGGGGCTTCATTCCAGTACAGAATTCTTCTCAGAATTGTACATTCATAGGATGGGAAGCTGGAGCATTAATCCACTATCTCCCGTCCCCCACTTATTGAGAGTTGCCTATAGGGGCTCTAAGTCTCTTCCCTTTCTGGGAAGTGCTTAAATATGCATTCACATGCTTACATGGACATCTGGGATTTTGGAGAAGGCTCCTAGCTTGAAAAGCAGGGAGATTGAGATATCAGCATGAGTCTGTGCTTGTGTGCAACTGCCCACAACAGAGGTGGGCCCGAGAGATGTGACATAGTTTATCTGATGCCTTGGGGAACAGGGAAGCTGTGGGATGGATTCTCGGAGCAGTATTTCTTTTGTGGGGTGGTGTGAGATTATGTCTCCAGAATGGTGCTGACATGCTGATTTCAGGTGACTCATATTGTTTGTATAGTCAGGGACCCTGTTAAAATATTTGCCTGGGACTTCACATACCCTAGGGAAACCCTGCCTGTGTGAGGTAGGTTGGAGTCATTCAAAGTTCAATGCAGTAGCTGCAGCTAGAACAACAGAAAAGTAAGACTGAGAGGACATATAGTGGCATATAGGAGGTAACTGATATCCTTGGCTAAGTGCTTCTTCGGAAGTTTTACAGAGGATTTTTAGAGTCTTTACTTTTCTATATGAATAGAACAACGTTTGCAAAAATTTTATGAGTGAGTCCACATGTAGAGAGGATTGCAAAATGTGGCTGCTGCAAATTCATGTTATTCTGATGTATATACTCCTCCTATTCAGAAGGGGGTGGGGTCTGTTTCTTCAGTCCACCCTTTTAAACCTGGACCAGCAGATAACTAGCTTATGAGTATCTATATAAGAGAAAGTACAGTACTGGAGCTAGCCTTGTGACTTCCTTTGACTAACAGAACAAGGCAGAAGTGACATTTTGCGAATTCTGGGACTTGAGCCTTAAGTGGTTGTGCAGCTTCTGCCTTTATTGTCTACACTGAGGCCAACATTGAGGGAGGTCATTCTAGCCTATTGTAGGATGAGAGGCCATGTGGAGGAGAACTGGGGTACCCCCACTGGTGGCCAGCACCCACTCCCAGCATGTCAATAAGGCTATGGTGAATCCACCATTCTGGCAGCCCCTCTCTCTCAATGCAGTCGTAGAAGAGACTCGAGGCAAAACTAGAAGTCACTGCACAGCCAAGCCACAGAATCGTGAGAAATACTAAATCATTGTTTCAAGACACTATGTTTAAGTGGTTTGTTATTCAGCAACAGATAACTAATCTAACATGAGCAAAATCCTGATAGTCCTTGGAACCATTTTTATGCCTTAATGAGATAGATGACTAAATTAAATGATGTGTTAATAAGTTAGCAAATACTAATAAGGTTTCATGTTGAGTTTTGGAGAGTTCCTCTTCAGTATTTAGCCAATGAAGAAACCACAAACAAGGAGTTGCTGTTCTATGCAAAAAAGTAAACTTATGAAAATTACACTCAGTGAAATAAAATGGCAAACAGTGCTTTAAGTAGTTTGTGTAACTATAACTAAAAAGAACATTTTATATGCATGAACCCGTGGCTTATGGGAAAAGAAGTGACGGTCATAATGTCCTTGTGTAAATGGTGCAAGTTTGTACTCGAATTCTAAATTATTTTGTGGATCATAGAAGTTACTAACACTTACTGAAAGGGTTTGAGGGAAGGGGGCTCTGTTTTCTGAGTAGGAACTGAGTTTAACCTGTGGTGTTGTGAAGGGGTTCAGAAGCTGTCAATAATAGGAAAGGGGAGGAGAAGCCCAAAACAATAGATTCCTTATCTTTATCCCTTTGCTTGTGTCTGTAGTGTCAAAAGAGCAAGAGATACCAAATTTCCTAATAATAATATAGAGGAAATCTCATAACCTGCCCTTTTAGCAGAATAAATTTGAGTTTGATTATACAATGGAAAAAGAGATATAGAACATTTTCATAGGATCCCTGATTGAAAGAAATCTTTCCTGTGTAGTGTTTGGTACAGTAAGGCTGGTTCTTTGACCAACTGATAAACTATATCTAGATTATACAAATTGGTAACTCATCTATCTAACTTTTCTTTAGCTTGCATTGTGTATGAACATTGTGTTTTACAACAATTGAGCTGCAATTGAAAAATTCAAGAGTTTTCACACAAAAATCTGTACTTTTAGCATCTCTTGAAATTTGGATGCTCTGGCCACGGCTCTAGAGTGGGGCACAGCAACCACTTTAGACAGATCCCACATTCTCCAGTCAGTAGACTCCACTCACTATCCTATCAGTCTGGCTGCTGTAGGCATGTGCCAATTGTTATAGAATTATTTCAAAGGGATCTAGAGTCCTGGTAATCTGGACTTGACTACTTAAACAACGATAAATAGCTTCATTTCTCATAGGTGGAAAATGACCAGAAAAAGTGATCTATTCATGAAATATCCATTTTAAAATCATTTCTCCTATTAAAAAACCTCAGTTCAGGCAGAAGATTAATGTGTTTAGATAAAAGGTCTAGTGTGTGTTCACAGCTGATAAAGAGATGCATTCAGTCTGAGGAGAAGAGAGAAGGGTCCAGTTACTGACAGTGAAAAAACACCCATGTTTTACTTTTGGTATCCTCTGGGAATAAAGATTTCTGTTGAGTCTGAGCAGAGAGAATCAGAGTCAGCCCTTTAAAAGAAGCAGCAAAGACAACTGGCCTGAAAAGACTTGTTGAAAACACTTGTGTATGTGTTCTCATCATTCAGCTCCTACTTATAAGTGAGGACATGTGGTATTTGGCTTTCTGTTCCTGTGTTAGTTTGCTAAGGATAATGGCCTCCAGCTCCATCCATGTCCCTGCAAAGGACATAATCTCATTCTTTGTTATGGCTGCATAGTATTCTATGGTATATATGTACCAGATTTTCTTTATCCAGCCTATCATTGATGGGCATTTAGATTGGTTCCATGTCTTTGTTATTGTGAATAGCGATGCAATGAACATACGTGTGCATGTATCACATAGAACGGAATGACACACACTGGGGTCTTTTGGAGGGTGGAGGGTGGGAGGAGGAAGAGGATCAGGAAAAATAACTAATGGGTACAAGGCTTAATACCTGGGTGATGAAATAATCTGTACAATAAACCCCCGTGACATGTTTGCCTATGTAACAAACTTGCACTAGTACCCCTGAACTTAAAAGTAAAAAGAAAAGGAGGATATACCTCAAAGACAACCTGTATGAATGATGACTAAAAAGAGGATACCCTACCCTTTCTCACTATACCTTAGCTTAATAGAACATTCTAGAACTTTAACAGAACCCTATTAAAGAAAGCAGGGAACCCCAAGAGAGCTAATATTAAAGTTTTCCAAAATCTCAGTGAAATGGTACCTTAAGTTTGAAACCACTATAGACAATAGACTTTAAAAAAAAATACCTAGAATTTTGGACTGAGATTTATGTCCATTATGTTGTCAAAGAATGTACTTATTTTAGGGAGTTAAATATATTCCAATAATTACAGGTGGCTTGTGTGTTAAAACTATTTTTTGTCCTCTAATACTATTAAGTTTATAAAATATGCCATTTGATTCTGAACTTGATTATTACACTGAATATTAGAGTCATGGTCCCAAGAGTTAATTGCCTTCGCATGTGGTTAGTCATTTGCTGCCAACTCAGTGTCTTTCTTTTAAGAGCATCCTTATGTCCCTCCTCACCAGCCAGAAATGTTTCCAGTGCTGTGCGCAGGTAATGACTCTTTAAATTACTGTCATTCAGTCATCTTCTGGACAGGTTTTCTTTAAGAGTCAGCAAATGAGCAGGACCTTCAAGGACTGCTCTTCAAACTAGTGGGTCTCCTACTTTGTGTGGACATAGTTTCCATTGGGAAATGTTTCCTTTGGTTCCAGGTTTCTATTTCAGGGCACTGAAATAGACATACATTGTTATTCTTTCTTAAAACTTAGTTGAGAGTCCCAATGGAAATTTTATTAATACGATAAACCACATTCATTCATTCATTTAGAAAATATACGTCAAATGGAAACTATGTGCCCAGGATATTAAATAAAATCTTCTAGCTTTTCTCTGGGAGTGCACAGTTTCCTGCATGAGAGACAAATAAATGCATGCTTATAAAAGTGTGAAAGTACTGTAGTAAAGGTAGGAACTGTGTAACATAGGATAAAAACTGGAGGGAGTTGGGAAGTCAGATTATGAAGTGGGTCAGAAAGCATTCTGAGTGAAGTGACATCCAAAGTGTGTTTTGAAGTAAGGAGTAGGAATTATTCAAGAGAATAAAGAAAGTGACCTGAATGCCATGTTAGGAAATTTGGACTTTACCTAAAACTGGGTGTAGTTCCATGTAACACCATTAAAGGATTCTAAACAAGAAAGAAGTTTGATATGAGTTCCCTTTTAGAATGAACACTTTGGTGACACATGTGGAGGATGAATTAGGACCAGTGCAAAGGCAGGAGAAAGGACATCTAGTAAGAAGTAGTGAAAATAACTTAGATGATATAGTGTGAGAGCCAGAACTGAAGCACTAGAAATAAGAATATCTACATATGTCTGTCTATATATCTCTATGTCTATATCTACGCATAAAGGAATAGACTCAAAAGATACTAAGAATGAAGAGGATTCGTGCTCTGAGAACTGATTGTATGTGTGGGGTGAGGAAAAGAAAGGAGTCAAGGATGACTTCAGTTTTTCTGCGTGGGTGGCTGATTGTACAACTGGATTATCCACAATATTGATGAATAAGGTGGAGGGGCAGATCTTAGGAGACTGATGACGAATGAATCTTTGGACTTTTTGACTTTGAAGGGCCAGTGGAACACTCAAGAGATTCAATTATCATTTGGATATGTGGGTCTGCCGAATAGGGAAATAGCTGGGCTGGAAATAAATGTTTTAGAGTCTTCAGCACATGGAAAATAGCTAAAACCTTGAGAATATATGAGATCATTCAGGGGGTGTTTATAAAAAGGAAGGAGAAGATTACCAGTTACAAATTTTAGGGGCACACTGACTTTTAAAGGATGATCATTTGAAGAGGAGTATGTAAGAAATGATGTGATCTGGGAATACCAGTCTATAACAATCACAAAACCACTCTTCTTAAAAATTTTAGTTTCCGTTTATTGACTGAAAAATAAGTTCTCTAATATCATCATTTTTCCCATTCAATTTTGTTTCAAAAAATGCACATATTTTATCATAGGCATATTTTTATTAATAAAATTATGGGCCAGGTGCAGTAGCTCATACCTGTAATCCTAGCACTTTGGGGGACTGAGGCAGGCAGATTGCTTGAGCTCAGGAGTTTGAGACCAACCTGGGCAACATGGCAAAACCCTGTCTCTACAAAAAATATTTTAAAATTAGCCAGGAGTGGTGCTGCGCAACTGTAGTCCCAGCTACTTGGGAGGCTGAGACGGGAGGATCACCTGAGCTTGGGGAGGTCAAGGCTACAGTGAACTGTGATCACGCCACTGCACCCCAGCCTGGGCAGCAGAATTAGAGTGAGACCCTGTCTCTAAATAAGTAAGTAAGTAAGTAAATAAAGTTATGTAACTATGTATGCCAAAAGAAGCATATTTCACTGATTCACTAATGGGTACTGTCTAGTTGTTTTTTAAACTATGGAAATGATTATATAGGAAAGTAAAGACACCCCCAAATTCTTTGACACTCTTCCCATTGAGAGGTGGGAGTATAATATCAATGTCCCCCTTTTTTGAATCTGGGAGGGCTTTCTGTGTGCTTTGACCAAAAGAGTATGGCAGAAGTGAGGCTGTCCTGGATATTGGTAACTTCCACTTTCTATCTCTTGGAATAGTCTATAGGACCCCTGAGCTGTTATGTAAGAAGTCTACTACCCTGAGACTGCCATGCTGGAGAGGCTATTTGTAGGTGATTTGGTTAACAGTGCCCTTTCAGCCATCCTTGTTAAGGCACCGGACATGTGAGTAAACCCATTTGGGATCTTTCATCTGCCACCTTAACACCACCAAGGGATCTTTGCTGATCCCAAGTGGAAGGTGATACTTATAGAAATATTTTCTAGATTTGGTCTCTTGCAAATAAAAGCTCTCAGTAATTTCAATGCAAAGAACTGCCTGAATGCATCTATGCTCAAAATGAGAATGCTCTGTGTGAACCAACAAACTAGACCTCATTTTGGTTGTCACAGTTGTCGTGGAATAATTGCATCTTAATCTAAGGGCAAAGATTATCTTTTATGCTTACTGTCATCCTGTCCTCTAGTGTAAGAAACAAGAAGCCAGTCTGTGGCAGATGGAAAATACAAGGCACCCATGACACAGAGGCATCGCTAGATTTCTTAAATTGGGACCAGTATGCTTAGAGATTCTTATGTTTAACAAGCCAGTATTTACTCTTTTGCCTTTAACTTTTATTAATTAATTTATTAAGGATAAATGTCCCAATTGGATATCATAAAATATAGTTTTATTTTAGACTGTACATTTTTATTTCTCAACACCTGAAGAGCCAAAAACTGAAATTACCATTTTTACAACTATCCTTCAATTTATACAATGGTGAGCTCATAAGGGTGGAGTTTGACAATGATGTTTGACAACTGTAACAGTTCTTGTTCCTGTGATAAGAGCCTATATCTTCTGATGTCACATGCATGTTCGCATTGATGCTTCACATGGGAAGCAGGAGAACACTGCAAAGGTATGCTGCATGCATTGCTGCTTTTTTGCAAAGTGGTGAGAAACAAATTGGCACTAGGAATGTTTTGCTGTGAATTTGGTGAATGGGAAAGAGAAGTAGAAATAGAAATATATGAAAAATATGTGAGGGAGTCAGCAAATAAAGGACTAAACAAATGCAATTTTAAAAGTGATAATCTTAGATACTTATGCATGTTTTGACGAACATAAGGTGACATAAAAAAAATGACAGGAGCTACTTGAGATAGGATGGTTGAGTCAGGCCCTCAGAGGATATGTAGCTGGGTAGGTAGGACCTGGGACTCAGCAGTTTGCATAGATGCTTTTCAAATATTTTTCTTCCCCTAGCAAGCTACGAACTTCTCCCTTTCCTAGGCACATGCATGGACATCTAGTTTACCAACTCTTGACTGGCTGCATTCCATGGTTAGATTAACGAGACACATTATAGGAGTAATGTAATTAATTGCACAGTTGGCTGGCTCACTTTCTTTATTGATCATTTTTCAAACAATAATGAATTTCCAAAAGATCAAATCAAGATAATGCAACAATTATTTTAGAAATGTAAAAAATAAGTTAATATTTAGCAGGCATTTACTGGATGTTTAGCACTGGCCTGAATACTCTATGTGTATTAATTTACTTTTTACAATAGTCCACAAGATTGGTGCTAACAATATGTTTATGTTAGAGATGAAACCAGTTAGGCCAAGAGAAGAAAATAATTTACCTCTTGTCATGCAGCTAGGAAGTAGAGGAACTGGGATACAAATGTCATAGTCAGACTACTTTCCATCACACTATGGACGCTGTCTTCATAGAATAGCCATTTCATGTAGTTGAGACTTTGGTGGGATCATACCAGTTGAAGAATTTTTTGTATATGATGTGATTTTTTGAGGATGAGACTTTTTTAGGGCAACTGATAATCCTTAACTTGACCTTGGGGATTCAAAAGAAAATACAGATGTGCTTTTTTTTTTTTTTTTGGAAAAAGTACACTGAGGAAAATGTGTTATATCCAAGCAATATTCTGTGTAAACAGCTAATAAATCAGAAAAAAAATGTTAACAGTAATTTAGCAGCAAATGTGGCATTTGACCTGCAACTCGCAGATGAATTCCCAAATGACATGAATAATTTATTTTAGGAAGATGAAATGATATGGGTTATGTAATGCTTGATGAGAAATTGCAGTCATAATCAGGGAAATTGCTTCTACTTACCAGGGTCACCAGTGGAGGAAGGAGCTGGTCCCTGGATGTCATTTTCCACCTTGAGAATCTTGGCAGAAGCAATAAGTGCCTGCTGCCCAGATGTGATCCAACTAGAGTAGCTCAAGTTAGCTTCATTATCCAGAGGCCTCAAAGGCCGTTTGAATATCTAGCACCCAAATGGCCTCTGTGTTATTTTCTAAGAGGTTTTGCTCCAATCACATCTCCTCATCTCAGAGCTGCAGTTACATTTCCTAGATTTGCACAGATCCAAGGCTCTCCTGGAACTAGGATAAGCTGTCAAGTTGTAGGGCAGCTCAGTTTCTTCTTGGAATTTATGTCCTAAGGGACAAACACTCTATAGAGCATTTTGAAAGCTGACAGCTTAGTGTTGGCAGCTGAATTTTGACATTCATACTATTATCAAAACTCTCTCAAACAGCTGAAACTGTAGGTATGTGACAGTTAAGCCTTCTGTGAGGCATGTTTATCTGGCAGGAAGAATGCTATCAGTTCCCTTATTATTATCCTGTGCATTTCAGTTGCTTTTTTGTTAATGAATTAAAATTAATGCATTGTTGAGATACCTAAAATGACAAGGCAAATGAAGAGTCACTGTTAAAATTTTAACCTCAATACTATCTACGCTCGATTTAAAGATATGGCTTTCCTGCTTCAAAATATTTATCTGGAAAATTTACCACTGAGTTTCTGAAAAATGTAAAAAGCTATACAAGAATTCACACAATTGGTAGTCTCTATAAAAGCTTATACTTAGTCCTTCCCTTGTGGACTTATATGGAGGTAATGAAAAACAGTATTTCTTCCCAGGCTAGAGCTGACATAATTGCTAATGTTGAAGTCTGAAAACATATTTTATCAAAATAAAGAGCTGGAAGTGGAGGTTTTTTTTGAAAATTCAACCTGACCTTCTTAATTTTCATTCCATTAAATGCTGAAAAAAATCAGTGTTTAACAAATGATAAAGGACAAGAGTTAGACCTAGAAAAGGGCGTGTTAGAGTTGAGGGTTTTTTTTTTTTTTTTTTTTTTTTGAGGAAAGAATGAATAGCACTCCTGTCACTATGCTTACTTCCTATGTCTATTTTCATTAGTAAAAACAAAAATGAAATTACATTACTCATGATAAAAAGAAATGGCTATTTGGTTTCTAGAAAAATAGCTAAAAACACAATCTTTCTGGTTTTTGAAAAACCACACCTGTTAGCCTCAGCCTCTGAAGAACATTCACCAAAAAATAGAGCAAAGAATCCTCTCTTATGCTTAAATACTAGAAGAGCACAAATTAAAATGTGTCATTAAAGTAATTAACCCAAACAAATCCCCCTGATTGGCACAAATAGAATGTGAAATTGTGAAAATTTTTGATGTCCTTTGATTTGTGGCTGGAACTGACTTTGATTGAACAGCTTCAAGATGAGTCATGGTCATATTTCCCATGTGTGTACTCAACACCAAATAGTCCATTCAGTACATTAAACTTCCTCAAAACAACCCTCAGTGCAAAAAAATGAAATGTTCTTAGTTGGGCTTTTCTCATAAGTTTTCCATAGACACAGATTTTGAATTAATCAGTGCCCCAATCTGTTCCGTAGGCTAAGTTGTATGGTAGCTTTGTAATAATATTAATAATAAATAACAGTAACAACAGTATCTAACACTTAAAGAATGTGTATGATATGCTAGGTACCATTCTAAGCCATTCATATACGTATATACATGCAGACACAAACATGCACATTATATATCCATATCTACATATATACACACACATATATGTATAGTCTTTAACTCTTGATGTTGGTAGATGCTATAGTTATCCCCATTTTGCAAAGAAGGAAATAGAGGATCAAATATATTACATAATTTGTCCAAAGTCACAAAGTGATGAGAGTGTTATTTAAGTCGGGACTATCTCTCACTGTAGTGCCTGTGTTATTTATTTTCTCATTGTATTTCCCTTTGTTCGAGTCAACAGACCTTTTACATGTCGAAATATATTCATTTGAAGTTACCTGCACCACAAGAATTTCAAAATTCCATGAGTTCTTTCAAAAATGTGGTCAATATAGTGAAGAGAAATAACCACAATAGAAGTGATATTTTCAAAGCTTCCATACAAAAATGTCTGGAGGAAGCCCCTCAATAATGGAAAAATTTTGATTGAAAGTTTAAAAGGTGATGAAATCAGGACCAATAGCAGCCAACTTTATATCCCTAAAGTTTCCCTCTCATATTTTCATATTCCCCTTTCTACTTTAGAAAAGCTGATTTTTAGAAGTGATGACAGAAGTATTACGGAGTCAGCCCTAATAGCAGCTGTCAGCTCAGATTAGCGCAAGTAAAAATTTCTGTTTCTTCTGCACATCTGTTGTAGCTTTGTGTTTGTTTTTTTTTTTTTAAATCTGTGGATGGTGGGCTATAGCATGGTATACAGATTTTTTTTCCTATATTTAACATATTTTCTGTATTTCCTTTTCATTCATTCATTACTTTCATTTCCTTTGCCTCATTTCCTGAAAGTTTTTCTATTAATGCATACTAATTGATTGGCTCCATGCAGGCACCAAAGAGTAAATAAAAGTATGAATGCTTGGCTTAAATAAAGGTTTATTGGGACTTAAAATATCTTGCCCTTATGATTTTATATATAAAATTATTTTTTATATATCATGCACCTCTGAGTTTTAGAGTGATTTATGACAGCTATTAATTGCAATATTAAGATAAGCTAGTCTTGAGATGTAAGTTTTTGCTATCTTTTTGTTAAAACATCTGTGTTTTTGGTCAGAAAATCATATCACCTTGTGTCATTTCCTTTATTAGTAGTTCAAAACAAATAAAAACCAAGAACAATGAGCAAGCTAGCTGGGTGACAAAAGGTAAGATTTTTAGATTGCTTAATTTTGTCTTTGCCAAAGGGCTTTTAGTAAATGCTTTGAAGCATGCGCGCACTCGCACACACACACACACACACACACACACACACTCACTTAGTTCCTTATTTACATTTCTCACTGTTGAGATAGAATGGAGCTTTATTTGGAATTTCTTCTAAAGGAGGTGACTGAATATTATCACCATCAGTTTCCTCTTAATTTCCTACTGGGATAGCTCTCTTAGGGCCAGCTGCAGCCATCATTCCACTACATGTGAGCTGCCTTGGGTCATGTGTGGTCAATATAGAGGAGGTATCGCTGCAACAGAGGTGATATTTTCAATGTTTCAGATACAAAAATGTGTGGAGACAGAGCTGGTAATGGGAAAATATTGATTTGTGAGTCGAAGCTCATCAGGACTGATAACAGCCACCTTTACACCCCACGAAGCTTTCACAGAGTTTGGCTTCTGGCCAACTCTAGCTCTGTCTGGAAGGCAATCATAAGGAATGGAAAATAGAGGGGTTTATACTCAGACTTTAAAAGTTCTCAAATTCCATTCCAGATGGCACCAGAGATTTGAAACTTGTTTCTACAACATCTGAGCCTCAGTCTCCTTATCATTAAATTTGGAGTAAAGCTATGTATTTTTACTTTTTTCCAAGGTCTAAAATGAGAAGATGAAAGCCTGTGAAATTTTCTGGGCCTCTCAGCAAATGTTTCTGAGCCTCTCAATAAATATGTCTATTTCCAGTTTGCTAGTAGTCTGACAACAATTTCCATTTTTAGAATGACAATAAAAATAGAAGGGTAGATACTGATAAAAATATATCTTTCTTGGGTCGAGACATTTACGTTAGGACTCTTCCTTTTGGAATTTGTGATGCTTTACATCAGCAGTTTTCAAGTGTGGCCCACAGATAGCCTACATCTGAACTGCTTGGGGTGTTTGGTAATAAAGTCAAATCACCTGTCTCTATCCTGGACATAGTGAATAAAGAGTCTCTCTGAGGAAGGCAACTGGGTGAATATGTGTTTAGCAACTTCCCCAGGAGAAATTTTCCCTATACTAAAGTTTGAGAAGGATTGCCTTACCTTATATACAGTGCTTAATACTTTATAAATGATAAATCACTTACACATTTATGCTGTCATTTGACTGTCACAGTAACCTTGTTAGATACAAAGAGCAGACACATTTCATTTCATAGATGGGGAATCTGAGACTCAGAGAAGTTCCCCCCCAAGGTTACAAAGACATTAAGAAGCAGGACTGTATTCAGTGTTTCCACCCCAGTTCTCTTTCTACCTCATCTCACCCATTCTTTTTCTACATAAGAAGATGCTAGCTGCAGATAGTTTGGGGCATGCAGGTGGGTCTATACAATACTTTATTCTATAGGCAATAGAGATAGAACAAAGATGTTCAAGTAGTACAATGACTTAATCAGATCTATGAGGCAGCCTAGGGGATGGCTTGGAGAAAGGACAAACAGAAGCTAGGGAGTGAACTGGGAGACTGATGTCCTTTCTTCCACATCAGTAATGTTGGCTAGGTTACTCATGCCAAAAGTTTTCAAATAGCAGTCTGGAAGGCACCAGAAATGAAATACTTTTCATGAACAATACATAGTTATGAAACCTCAGAAAATGGTTCTTTATGGTGCTTATTAAATTTTAATCACATTAACATGGCTGAATAACGGGTTGTGAACTCCCTGAAAATAGAACCATGTTTCATTCATCTTTGTATTCCCAGAATCTAATTTTGTGTTGGCTGTATAGTTTCATTAAACATGTTCATTGTTTGTTTAATGAACTTTAGTGACTAATAAAAACATTTGTTTTATATTGACAAATGATAATTATTTTGAATATACATAGTTCATATTTTACATGCTTAATATATATCATCATAGCCTTAGGCATATTTACTCCTTTGACCATCACAACCACTTGCTCTATTATTAATAATCTCTGTTTTGCACATGAGAAGCACAGAGTGGCTAGGTAACTCCTCTAAGGTCAGTCACTTGGCCAAGTTGTAATCCTAGCGGAATTTGTATTTGAATTATGTAGCCTGCTTCCAAAGCCATGCTATGCTACATTATGTTCACAGATTTATCTGTACATTTCAATTGCTTATCACCGAAACATTATTTCATGTTTGTATAAAGTTTAATAAGTATACCATATGCCATGCTAACTAACAACCCTAAAATATCAGTGGGTTGGCCCAATAAAAGTTTATTTCATAATTACAGTTTGATGTGGCTCAAATGACTTTGCTGTGTGGCTCTCATCCAAGGCATGACTCTGAAACCTGGGCTTCTTTCAGCTTTTCCTATTCCAGATGGAAGAGGTGTCCTCCAGGGTTGAGCAGGCAGGAGAAGAGAAATGATGGAGGCACTCCAGCTCTTAATTGCCTTGGTCCATAAGGTCACATGTCACATCTGCTCACATTTCACTGGGCAGCACTATTCACATGGCTCAATTTAACTACAAAGAAGGCTTGGAAATGTAGAGGAGCATATGGATCTTTGATGAGGATTGCTAATTTCTGCCACAATAAAAAGGATAATAATAAATATATAAAAATAAAACATTGGGAGCAACGTATTTGCTTTCAGGCTCTGGCTCTATACTTAGTTCAACAAACTTGATAATGTAATTTACCTGTTTTGAATCAGTTTCATCATGTATAAAATGGGTATAGTGAGTGAAATACAACTCATAGGTTGTTGTATTAAGTGAGGTAGTAGAAGTAATGATTATAACACAGTAGTGGGCACACAATAAGTACTCAATATAGGATAGCTATTGCATTAGTCAGGGTTCTTCAGATAAACAGAATTAATAGGATCTATCTATCTATCTATGGAATTGGCTCACACAATTATGGAAGCTAGAAAGTCCAAAATTTGTAGTTTTGAGTCTGAAAGCCAGAAACTGCTATAGAATCAGGAAGAGATGATATTTTAGTTTAAGTGCAACCTGGTAGGAGGATTTTCCTGTGGGAGGGCCAGCCTTTTATTCCGTTCAAGCCTTCATCTGATTGAACGAGGCCTACCTACATTTTGGAGGCCAATCTGCTTTAATCAACCTGCTGATTTAAATGTTAATCTCATCCCACGGTCTCAGAAACATCCAGAGTAACGTCTGACCAAATATCTGGGTACCTTATGGCCCAGTTAAGGTGGCACATAAAATTAACTGACATAATAATTTTCATTATCATCACCATCATTAGATATAGTCAATAGAAAGAGTTTTCTCAATGAAGTTTATTTTTTCCTCAATGAATAATTAGATGTCTGTGAATGCAGATAAGATTGTGGTGCCTAGAGTGGGCAGGTAAAGTTGGTAGCCCTTTTACTGGACTACCACCTTAACAGTCAAACAGCCACCCATGAGAAGTGAGCACAGTTAGATAATTTTAAAAGATGTTACATGGAAGACTAGACACAAAATAGTCTCATCAATATGGTTTTTCTCTTTTTTTCTACACTTTCTATAGTAATTATTTTGGTGTTATGTTTATTCAAATACTGTTTGTAATGTTTAGTTCAATTTTAGCTAGACTTTCATAATCATATTAAAGCTAATCACATCTGTAATTCTTAATTTTGCATTTCGTGAAGTCTTTACTGAAACAGTCTCCAAACAATCAGCGAGGCAAGAGGGAAGAAAAGCTGCCCAAATCACTCAGGTTGTTTAAATAAAACAATCAGCTGATTAACTTAATGTCTTACCTTCAGCTGATTGTCATCATGGAGACACAGATGAAGAGACATTCCAGAGCCATGTTCATCCCTGAATCACACTGGACAGACACAGGTGCATGGAAAGATATTGTATTCCTGTTGCCCAGAAGTCTAGCAGACATAGGCTTTGTTGAAATGGTGGAGAAAATAAACTATAGATACATGGTTCTTTCCAGAAAAATGCCTTAAATTTTTGGAAAATCCAACACGGAAACTTCCTTTGGGAGCGTTCATGAGGCCAGCTGTGCAGGCTCAAGCTAGTCAATCTGTTGGACTTAAATATTGGTCAATTAATAATTATTACTAACCAGTTGTTTGAACTCATAGAATGTCTTCCCCGTGAGTCACAGAGGCCAGATAAGTAATGTAGACAATAAGGAAGGATTAATTCCTACAAAGTCTTATTTTTTGGAGTATCTCCCAAAGTATATAGAATAATGACCCTAGATTGCTCAACTGATGTGGACCTCAAAGTGCACATCTAGGATGTTAAAAAAGAAGCATCTATAATGAACTAGGCCAGAAGAATCTTATTTTTATTTTTATTTTTTTATTTATAAATACGTTAAGTTCTGGGTTACATGTGCAGAACGTGTAGTTTTGTTACATAGGTATACATGTGCCCTGGTGGTTTGCTACACCCATCAACCCGTCACCTACATTAGGTATTTCTCCTAATGTTATCTCTCCCCTAGCCCCCCACTCCCGCAACAGGCCCCGGTGTGTGGTGTTCCCCTCCATGTGTCCATGTGTTCTCATTGTTCAACTCCCACTTATGAGTGAGAACATGCAGTGTTTGGTTTTCTGATCTTGTGATAGTTTGCTGAGAATGATGGTTTCCAGCTTCATCTATGTCCCTGCAAACGACATGAACTCATCCTTTTTTATGCCTCCAGTGTAACTGTGGAGTCAGGAAGAGATGCTCAGTAGCCCACCATTACAGGGTATTCCCATCATAATAATAGATATAAACAACCCTGAAAGCATAAATAATAGTAAAATGTAATCAAATCTTAAGGAAATGATGAGTTTTACATAGTGTCACTACGTTTAACCTTGATTGATTGAAGTTTAAATAACTTAATTTTTATGGTTGTGTTTAATTGGCTTTTATGAGCTAAGCCAGATCTAGTGTACCAGTAGATGTGGGGATAACTTTCACCACCTCTCATTTTCCCATAATTGCATTTCTTTGACTTTTGAAGTCTTTAAAATCTCCAACAGTACTTTTTTGACATTGTAAATGAGATTGTAAATTTCATCAGGAAGCATCTACAGTATTCTAATATTGGTAACTAAGACAGCTCTTAGCACAACCATCTAATATATATATACTAGGCACTTAGCAAATCCTTACTGAATACAAATAAAGATGCAGAGATATCTAAACTGAATTATACCTTAAACCTACCAATTAACAACTTTATTTTAGCAGGGGTTCAGTGACAGCTGAAAGCCATGCCTATTGAGTGGAAATGGGGTGGGTGGGCAGGAGCAAAGTGTGGGACCCTTAAGGAAGAAAGCATTGACTTTCACCATAAGCTGTTGCTTAAGTGGTGATCATAATAGGAATATTCACACAAACTTAGGATTCAGTGGCCCAATTCTGGTTGCTGAACTCTGGTTCATTCATTTATTCAACAATATTTTATTGAGCACATACTGTGGTTTAGACTATTCTAAGTACCATGACCATAATACCAAAAAATCCCAAGCCTGTGCCCTCACAGAGCTTACCTTCTATTGAGGAGAGACAATTAACAAACAAGTACGTACATAGTATGTTAGATAGCCAGAAGCGCAGTAGAGAAATATAAAGCAGGAAAGGAGTTTAGGATGAGCCAGGGTAGTGGTGGGGACTTGCTAATTATATAGAATAGTCCAGTAAGACCTTTCTAATATATGGGACATTTGAGCAGAGGCCTGAAGGAAATGAGGGAAGCAGCCATTTACATCATATCACTTATATCATGTATTTCCTATGCTTGGAAGGCTCTTGCCCCATATAAGATATATTTCCTGTACTTATAGGAGATAAGTACAGGAGTCTGAAGGTGGGAGCACGGTTGATGTATTTGAAGACAAGCATGGAGTCTACTATGTCTATAGTGGAGTCAACAGAGAGGGAGTGGTAGGACATGGAGTCAGAGAGTAAGCAATGAGCCAAGACAAAGAGGGCAGATGTGTAAGCTGATCTGTGAGTTACCTTGCTATCAATCCAATCTGGGTCTCAGGCCCCTTCCAGGCTACTCCTCAGGGCCCTTATAGATTCCAGGATCCTGCCTTCTTATTTACCTTCACAACTCTTCTGCACACTAGATTTGGCTGAATCCTCACACCTGGACTTCTGCCTTTGCACTCATATGGTCACACTCAGGTCTTGACAATCTTGGTCCAGTGCCTCTCAGGAGCATCTGCCACATTAGCATGTTGAATGTGTCCCTTCATGACTCTGTGCACAGACTTTGCCTCCAGAAATGCCCATTCTCATAATATTTCATATATCTTGTTCTGCTTTATCTATTCACATGGTTGCTAACGTGTCATAATAAAACATTTGAAAACTGTAAGTGATTCAAATGAAAGGAAACTTTAATTGGTTCACAGAGCAACACAAGTTTCAGGTATGTTTGATCCAGGGCTCAAATGATAACATGATCTGCTAATTTTCTAATTCCTGGCTTACCATAAAATTGGCTTTGGTTTTAGGCTTCACATGGTGGCAAGGCAGCAGCTCCAGACCTGTCTTTTCAGGTAAAATCTAACAGAAAAACAGTATTTCTGTCTCTCTCTAGTGTCTCAGAAAAAGTATCATTATCTCTTTTCATCCTGATTACCCATCTCTGAACCAATCGCTATGGCTAAGATAATGTGAAGCCCTGATTATCTAGGCCTGAGTCACAGCAGGCCTTGCTCACTGCAACCTCTGCCTCCCGGGTTCAAACGATTCTCCTGTTTCAGCCTCCTGAGTAGCTGGGATTGCAGGTGCCAGCCACCATGCCCAGCTAATTTTTCTATTTTTAATAGAGACGAAGTTTTGCCATGTTGACCAGGCTGGTCTTGAACTCCTGACCTCAGGTGATCCACCCACCTCGACCTCCCAAAGTGCTGGGATTACAGGCATGAGCCACTACGTCCAGCCAATAAATATACATATATTTTATTTCTATGTCATAGAACATAATATAGCATTATATTATTATCAGGTCCAGGGCCATGACTACACCAGGGTCACACTAAGGGTCAGGTTCGGGGCCATGCTGAGGTCCGAGGAGAGTGGGTGGATGGGTGATAGCTGAAAGAACACTAGGGATGGAGGAGCGTAGGCAGGTGAAATGTAGTTTTCCTCAGCAGCTCTCTCATTAGCAGCTCTCTCACACTAGCTCTCTCACACTGTCTGCCTTTATCTTGGCTATTTGCTCCAGCTGTGTGGCTCCTCTCAGCAACTGACTCAGTGGCTCCAGCTGCACCCACACACAGCTGCATGACCAGCCTGAGCAAGGCCAACTCTCCCTTGCCTTCAGGGTCAGCAGCTTAACTCTTTCTCTGAGCACGAGCATGAGCCTTGTCCAGCCGTGCTGTGCCCTGGCTCCCCTCTGTCCATCTGCAAGATGGACAGCTCTGGTACTATGTCTCTTTCTCTGGGCAAGAGTGCAAGAACCAAGTCGAGCCATACCCAAGAGCTGAGCTGAGCCGAGCCATGTTCCCCATGCACAGTGTCAGCAGGGCAGTTATACCTTTTACAGACAATAGTGGCTCAGAGCCAAGTATGAACTTACACAAACAGATTATATAACAAGTGGCGTATGCGCCTGCGCCCTAAACTCACTGAATCACTCTGGCCTGGATGTCCACCTTGGCCTATTCCTTGAACAAAGCACATCCATGTACCTTACAATTATATGTGCATTATTTTATACAATGCTTTTTAAAATCAGTTATTATATATAAGGAGAAAGATATGCACTTACATTGCTTTTCATAATTATGTAACTACCTTTACTAGTTCTCTTTGTTTTTTTGTGTATGGATTTTAATTACTGCCTGAGATTACACGCTTTCAGTCTAAAGAGCTTCCTTTAGTATTTCTTATAAAGGGGGCATGTTAGCAACAAATTCTCTCAGTTTTGGTTTGTCTGGGAAAGTATATGATATGGTTAGGTTTTGTGTCCCCACCGAAATCTCATCTTGAATTGTAATCCCTATAATTCCCATCTATCAAGAAAGAGACCAGGTGGAGGTAATTGAATCATGTGGGTGGTTTCCCCCAGGTTGTTCTCGTGATAGTGAGTGAGTTCTCAGAGTTCTGATGGTTTTACGAGAGGGCTCTTCCCCCTTTGCTTGGAAGTTCTTCCTGCTGCCTTGTGAAGGTGCCTGCTTTTCCTTCGCCTTCTGCCATGATTGCAAGTTTGCTGAGACCTCCTCAGCCATGCTGAACTGTGAGTGAATTAAACATCTTTCCTTTATAAAGTATCCTGTCTCAGGCAGTTCTTTACAGCAATATGTAAACAGGCTAATACAGTATTTCACCTTCAGTTTTAAAAAATAGTTTTGCTGGCCATAGGAGGGTTTTTGGTTGAAAGTTTCCCTTTCTTGAGCATGAATATGTTGTCCCATTACCTCCTGGCCTCCATTGTTTCTTCTGAGAAATCACTGTTAATTTTATTGGGGTCTCTTATAAAAAGCAGTCATTTTTCTCTTCTCGTTTCAAGATTTTCTCCTTGTCTTTGACTTTCAGTACTTTTACTATCATATGTCTGTTTGTAAATATCTTTGCTTGTATTCTACTTAGAGCTTCCTGATGTGCAGGTTTTTGCTTTCAATAAATTTGGGAAGTTTGTAGCTATTGTTTCTTTGAATATGTTTTCTGCTCCCTTTTCTCTCCCCTCTCCTTCTGGTTATCCCACTTATGCATGTATTCGTGCTCTTGATGGTGTCCTAATTTCTTGGAGTCTTTTTTCATTTTTCTTCATTCTTTTTTTCTCTCTGTTCTTCGATTTGCATATTTATCTGTCTTCAAGTTCAATCTTTCTTCTGCCAGGTAACATATATTTTTGAGTCCTTCTAGTAATTTTTTATTTCAATTATCGTGTTTTTCAATTCCAGAATTCTCATGTGTGTTTTTAAAATAAATTATCTTTATTGATAGTTTCTTTGATGTAAATTTACTTTGTTCATGATGCCTTCCTTTAGTTCTGTGAACACATTTATATGTTTATAATGGCTATTTTGGGGTCTTTTTCTGTTAAGTCAACCTGTGTTGCCTGCTATTTTTTGTGTATGGGTTATACTTGTTTCTTTGCATGTTTTACAATTTTTTTTTGAAAACTGGGCATTTTAGATAATATACCAACTCTGGCCTGTTTCCTCCCACCTTGAAGTTTGTTCTTGTTACTTGCTTCTTTTTTAAATTTTTTTGCCACTGGCTGATTCTTTTAGGAAAGTGTATTTTCTACCTATAGTGTTAAGTCTCTGATGTTGTGCCCCAAGGAAGTGTACTTTTGGGTCTGCCTACAGTCACCCTGAGATAACAGTATTAGGGCTCTCAAGAAAGTCTCTTTCTCTGAACTCATTTAGCACTTAAGCTACACTAATTGCCTGCTGGTTTCTCTATTGTTATCCAACAATACTCTGGAATTTAAATTGCTCCACAAACTAATCCAATCAAACTGTGGCTCTTTTGATGAAATATTTTCTGAAGTCCATGCCTGATATTTATTCTGACCCCAGGAGAGCTCCTCTCTGTTATCCTATCCCCCTGGTTCCCTCCTGTAAACTAGGCGACCTACAGTCTAGGCTGTATCTTTATTAGGTCCACAAATCTCCAAATTGCCTTTCACCATAACCTTCACTGTTCTTGAGAGAGCACTTAAACTTGAACTTCTCCATGCTCTATTGCAAATAAAACTAATTCCTTTGGGGAAGCTGTTCAAAACTATCTGCTTTAAAGCCTGCTTCTCCCCTCAAGCAAAATCTCTAAATCAAGGCTGTAAAGCTGGGGGTGGGAAAAATAGCAAGCTTTCCTTTGTGTGACAACCCTGCTCCAGGAGCTTAGTACTCAGAAAAGGAGAGAGAGATCTGAGGTCCTCTCAGCTTGCCTCCTCTGAAGTGGAGCCACTGCCTCAAAAGCCAGGGGATGGCAATCACGGTCCCAGTATTCTTAGTCTGTTGCGCTCATTCTACAAGTGGGGACTTTGCAGAAGGGAGCCTCATTGCTCAACTGCTCTCACCTGGGACTTAGCCATGGCAACAGGTAGCTGGGGTAGGATGAGAAATACTGAAGTCCTACTCTTCCTGGGAAGAAAACCCTCTGACTAGGTAGGAGCAGGGGTGGTGGCAGAGGGAACTCTGGTTTTGTGGCTGTAGCAGCCTGGAGTGGAGTCTCTGCCTCACTGAACTGGGAGCAGGGAGGGAGGGAATGGTCTTGGCTTGTGTTCCACAGATTCTCATTTTTCTTACTAACTTTTTATAGATTTCTTGCTATATAGCAAGAAAATTATAAAAAATTAGTATATATACGTACATATGTGTATATATACGTACGTACGTATATATATACGTACGTACGTATATATACACGTACGTACGTATATATACACGTACGTACGTATACATATATATGTGTATATATACGTATATACGTATATATATGTATATACGTGTATATATACGTATATACGTGTATATATACGTATATACGTGTATATATACGTATATACGTGTATATATATATACACACATATATATATATATTTGTTTTCATTCGCTGTTTGCGCCTAGGAAAACATTCTAAGACTTTAAGTGGTTGTTTTCCTAAAAATAATTTTCTCCAGTATTACTGGGGAGCAGATCAGCAGAACTCCTCACTCTGCTATGCCAGAAGTCTGTGTCCTCTACAGTAGATTTTAATCAATGCCAGTTGTTGTCTAAATCATGGCTAAAATTAATTGTGCACTTTGGACACCATGGGATCTGACTGTACACATCTAGAACAATACCTCTAGTCCCAGATCCAGATGCTTGGTCTCATGCCACATGCAACATGACCTGACAGTTCTGACCTCCCAAAAAGTTGCATATTGCTATGAATGTTTTCCCATGTCATGAGCCCTTGGCAGGAACTGTGGTTTTAATTTTGATTACTACCTGTAGGGATGATGCCAGTAGGGAAGAGAGAGGGATAAGAGTAGACTGCCTTTTACAGTTTTGTCCAACATCAACTCAGTCCTTGTCACTTGAAGTCAGCATGGATGCTACTTCTCAAATGTGTGTTGACTTCTTTTTACAGAATATGCATGTTTCTTTATTCTCGTTTTTCAGTAGTTGTGCAGAATTTTCTGTTCTTTGATAATTTTTTTAAACACCTATTATTCAAGGACACCAGCCTAGGATCACAACTCCCCTGAAAGGATAAATATTTGCTTCAAAGCCTGGGTGTTCTCAGGTTCAGGACAAGTGCAGCCTGTAGGTCATGGATATCTCAGAGGTACAGCCCTCAGAATGCCTGGAGCATGCCTTAACTGAATGGCCATTTGCTCATGCAGTTGGAAACAGGGACTATTTACTTATTCAGCCAACATAAATGGAATAACCACAGACTCTCAGATACTCTGATAGAACTGAGGACATTGGGGAAACATTCACAGTCTCTTCAGAGAATTTATAGTCTTAAGGGGAAGCAGAAAAATAAGCAGCAGTTCTAATGTCATGTGACACTGTGAGAGAAGGGGAGAAGCACAGGCTGCCTGCCTCAGATACCACCCCCTCATGCTGGTATCCAGAAGGCAATGCCGAGGTTTCATAGTAGGGAATGGGAAGGTGGTAATGTGTAGATCCCTGTTTTGTTTATTTATTTATTTATTTATTTTCGTCTTGAAAGCTGAGAAGTGAGAAGAGAGCTGAAAATGTATAAGAGTGTGCCCAGGCAACTGTTTTCTCTTTGCTTTTCTAATAAAAGCAGAAAAGGAAAGAGGTTTTATCATCAGCAGTGGAAAGCAGAGGTGCTGGCAGTGTGACAGTGGCTGTGACTTAGGAAGGGAGAGTCTCCAATCCAGGAAGACCTTCTCCTCAGCAATGTCCAGTTCAGGAACTGACAGCATTGGCACAGGCTCCGCTTGGCAGGATGGGGGTTAATTGTGGACCATGTCAGTTTTGCTGCTTGAAAATTTTGAGTGACAATACCTCTCAGGTGTGAAGAGAGGCTGAGTCTTCCTCTTGGAAGGGCTAAAAGGAGCCTGTTTGGACTTGCCTGTCAAGGCTTACCAGTGGAAGACACCCTCCTTGTGAGGCTGAAATGCCTGGATGTTATCTTACTAGAAAGAAGGAAACAGTGGATACCTTCGGGAATGGACCTACAATTTATTGTTTACCCCATCAAGCATGATATTACATTGAATCTGAGCAGCTACAATGCTGAGCTGGTGCGCAGGAGGCCAACTCTGCAGGTTTACTTAGAAAGTGGGCAGAAATGACAGTAACCATAAAACAGATAACAGGTAAGGCCTCAGAAGTGGGAAGAGGCAGGAAAAATGAGCAATGGACATAGCGTGGCAGAGCCACCCAAGGCCAGAGAAGCAAGCTGGTTCCAGAGCATAGTCAGATGTGGGTTGGTCTGGGCATTCAGAAAGTGTTTTCAGGAAGCACACTTAGGCAACTGGGGAGGCAATGGGCAGAGGGTGGGGGTGTGGATGGAACTTCTGAGCTTTTTCTCTTCTAGCTTCCATCTGCTTTAGGGGAACATTCCAAGGTTAGGTCTGGCACATTTTGCAATACTACGCGGTGGATTCATTACAGTGGGTTAAACGTTGATTGCGCACTATGCACAAATGGAGATGCTGGGGTTTCCAGACTTGACGATCAGCTATCTGAGGGCGCAGAAACAGGCCCTCATCATTATTTACCCTTGCTTTTGAAATATACTTCCGTTTTCCCTCCCTTTAGTCTGGTCCCATGAGTCCACTCTTCCATACTGTTGCCAGAGTGGAAATTGATTGTGTCTCTCTCTTGCTCAGAGCTTTCAATTGCGCTCCCGTGTTTGTAGAATAAAGCTCCTTAGCAGAGGTCATAGAGCCTTCCTTGACCTGGCCTCTACCTGGCTCCCTGCTGTCTGGTTGCCATTACTGTGATGCACACACATTTTATGTTTCAGCACTAGCAAGCCACAAACACACACAGCATTTTACTTCATGATTTTACCTTTGCTTATATTTTTCCTTTTGCTTGAAATGCTCTTCCATTTATCACCCCCTTTTCTTTCCGAGGCATTACTTCCTTGAAGTATTTTTAGCCATTTCATTCTGTCTCTCAAGACCCTGTACTCATTTCTAATCGTGCACTCACCATATTGTGTTATATGCATACTTCTCTCCCTTCCTTACTTACCTGTGAGTTCCTCCAGGCTATGTTTTATTTATATTTGAATCAGGCAGAGCTAGGCATAATGCCTGGGACGTAGTTGGTACTCTAAAATATTTGGTTGAATAAATGAATGAAATGATATATATACATATATATGTATATATATATATATATTTTGAGATAGAGTTTCACTCTTGTTGCCCAGGTTAAAGTGCAGTGGCACAATCTTGGCTCACTGTAACCTCCACCTCCCAGGTTCAAGCGATTCTCCTGCCTCAGCCTCCTTAGTAGCTGGGATTACAGGTGCCCGCCACCACGCCTGGGTAATTTTTGTATGTTTTTTAGTAGAGATGGGGTTTCACCATGTTGGTCAGGCTGGTCTTGAACTCCTGACTTCAGATGATCCACCTGCCTTGGCCTCCCAAAGTGCTGGGATTACAGGTGTGAGCCACTGTGCTTGGCCCATGAAATGATCTTTAATTGCCTCCCAAATGACTAATACTATATAGCATCTGTTTGGTTTCCGACTAGAGTCTGGAAGCAATAGGTGCCTTCATTTAACCATTGGACCTAGAAAGGTAGCAACCCATAGCCTGCCAGGCTGAATGCACCTGAAAGCCTCAGGAAATCTTGTCACTGTGCATTCTATTATGTGACTACAACTTGAGCTGAATAGGGAGAAATGAATCCTGGCCAGCACTGAGCATCGTGCCAGGAACAGAACAGTGGGGCCATTGCAGTCAGCAGAGTGAAAGGTTACCATGGCGTTGTCAGGGAGTTTTCTTGAACTATGACTGGACCATATTTCTCTTTCCACCTGAGCCACTGCTTCATGCTACTGAATGGAGAAGCCTTTGGCTTTCTGTATCCATGGAGGAATGCAGCATGCCTCTTATCTCCTAAACCTGTCCCTGCAGAAAGCTGCCTGCCCTTGGAGTTTCTCAGCAGAACAGTAAATGTGATCTCAGTCTCTCCCAGCGGCTCAGTAAATATCATGTGATACAGAGTGCCTCAGCCAGGTGACACAATGAGAGCTGAAAACACCTCGGGTCGTCTGTACTGTTGCATTCCTTATGCACAGCACATCCTAGTTGTCCCACTTACAGCATCTCTCATTATGATTTCCTTTTCTTTCTCTAAACGTAAGCTAGGTTGACCTCACTGAGTGGAAAGTCAAAGGTGTCAACTGACTAATAAACTCTTTTCCTGTTCAGGGACAGTGTGGGATGTTAGGTTTTCCACCCGAGGGGAGGATGGGGGCTGAGTAGGGCTGCAACAGAGGAGAGAGAATGCAGTGCACTTCGAAGATGTGAGTGACATGCTGCTTAGATGGAATGTACACCATTTCCTTTCCTGTTCAGAGTGAGATATTTTTTACCTTCATACAAATGAGGTTGTTGAAAACCATGATATTTTAAAATACCCACATAAACAAAACCTTTGTTTTGAATGCAAACCTATGGAAATCAATACTCACAATCTGCAGTAAAAAGGACCATCTCTTGATCTTGGATGTTTCCTAGCTAAGCACATTCAGGGTGTCATTGCTGGCAATGGAAAGCCTAGAGTGCCAGCAGCCTCCACACTGTGATTTAGGGAAGGGAGTGACTGAGATTATTTTAGTCAGAGGAACTGGTTCTCTGCTTAGCCTCGATATTTCATAAAAAGCTCATTGCAGCAAAATTTTCATTTGGCAGCATCTGCGGTGCTATCATCTTGATATCTTCACATTAAGTAACAATGGCACTTCAAGGTCAAATGAAAGTCAAATTGGCATGATAAATATTCATTGTCAGCCTCTGTTAATCCTATGTATTTTCTGTAAAGATACAGGCAAAGCATGTAATCAGTAGTGTTTGTAGGAACATAAAAAGTTATAGAAATTCTGGGGTCATAGAGCAAATAAAACGGTTCAAATGTTAAGATATATATGGTATAGTGAGAAAATCACTAGAATGAATACTGCACTCAATTCTGACATTGTCGGTTTCTGACAAATCATTTAAATGATATACCTCAATTTTCCCAACTGTAAAGTTAGAATGAATTACATAATTATCTTTTATTCTTATTCCTATTCTAAGTGATAGCTTTTCTAGATGCAATTAGAACTTCCAAAGTGTTGCAAAACACTGAAACATACTAGGAAAAAAAAATGTTTTGTTTTTTTTTTTTCTGAGCACTTAAATAATAGACTAGGTATCAGTTTCTTAAACAAATGGAATGAAAATCACAAATAGACTTTTAAGGTTAGGAAAGAAGCCTGGAATGTGAAGGGACTAGATTAAAAGAAAATTGGCCTGTTTACATTTCTACCGTAGAGTATTGGATGCTGTAGCAATAATGGACCTTTATTGGAATTATTTTAGAGGTTATGAGATTACATAATGGCCTGTGTCACCTAGCGGCCAGAGGCTGGGATGTCAAGTGTGTGTACCTTTATCAATAGCCAAGCTTCAAATGACTGAGAAACAGCTACTTCCGAGAAGACTTGGAAAGTAAGGTATTCTATTTGAGGATAATGTAAGCATTTGTTTCTGGAATTCTGCCCAGTAACCCAGAGCACACAAAAAGGTCTTAGAGTAATTTGATCAGTGTTTCTGTAAAAGAACACCAAAGCCACAGATTCTGTTACTGGCAAGACAGAAAATGCATTATAAGGGAAGACAACATGTTTCATGGGATGATGGCTTGGCCTGGAGAGGGCTTGGGAGAGTTAACTGACAGCAATTAGGAACAATGATTAATGCTAACCTAAACTTCTGGGAACCCTGCCTGAACATGCTTGTCAGGGTGTGTTGGTGTTTGCAACGTTGCCTTTTGTTTTGCATCTGGAGCCTGACGCAGTTTTGCTTGCAGTCCTTGTTACTGTCTATTGGCCCTGTTTTGAGCACTAACATGAAAAGACGAAAAGAAATACCCAGAAACACCCTTTTTTCTCACCTGATCATCTTAGACAGTATCCACAATTGCATTCCTAGAGGTATATTCATCTTCCTGGCATTATTGTTTTGGTGTATTCACAGAAGTCTGTGGCCATAATCCTTCTGTAAGCTGATCTTTTATTTAGCTCCTTGGATGAAATATTGGTAATCATTGTAAAAATGATGAGCCTATGTTGATATGTACATGGACCTTTCCCTGTTTGACTGGGGGATGGGGGGGTAATGTGAGGGCTGGGCAGATTAAAAACAGATTCTAGATGCCTCCAGTGAGCTCCTTGGTGAAATATTTTATTTACATAGGTTATATTGAGCAACTTTAATAGAGGATATTGTTGAAGAAGTAGAGAGCAATTTTCTGATTGGCGAGACCTGTAGTCATTAGGCTGCATTTATCAGTAGGCTTGCCTTGCAGTTCAAGGTTCATTGAGATAGATAGACTAGCAGTGCCTCTCAATGCTGGTTTCTCAGGCTACACTGGGTTGCTCAGGTTGAGTAGGCAATGAGGAATTTGGGGAGGTAGTAGAAGACACCTACTTGACTTCAGGACTAAACCTTTTTCTTTGGCTGCCTTTGTTGCTGTTGAAAAGTTGGGGTTATTTTGTAGTTCATGGGTTGGCAAACTATGACTCGAGCAAAAAAAATCTGTCTTCCTACTTGTTTTTGTAAATAAGGTTTTATCAGA
The DNA here is from genome assembly GCF_028878055.3 of Symphalangus syndactylus. NCBI lineage: Eukaryota > Metazoa > Chordata > Mammalia > Primates > Hylobatidae > Symphalangus > Symphalangus syndactylus. The sequence goes on from NC_072433.2 coordinate 90,400,990, forward strand.
ACACAAACATGGTTATTTATCTACATATTGTCTATGGATTCTTCTGCATGAAAACAGCAGAGTTGAATAGCTGCAAAAGCGAACCTTAAGACCTGCAAAACATAAAATATTTACTATTTGGTCCTGTATGGGAAAAAGTTTCCTGATCCCTTCTATAGTTCATTGCAAGTAATCTGTTGCTAAGATCTGCTGTTGGTCTTTGGTGTTCTGTAATGTTGCTCAAATAAATTTAGATGTGAATTTCTTTTTATTTTTCCTGCTTGAGATTTGTTGTTCTTTCATCAATTATTGGCCATAAACTCTTTGAATATTGTCTCTCCCCATATCTTCTATGCTTTTGAAACTCTGGTTGAATTTCTTAGAATCTCTCATTCTAGTCTCCATTTTTCTTAACTCTATTTTTCATCCCATAGGATCTCTGTGCTGCATCCTGGGTATTTCTACACATCTGTTTTCTGATTCAGTTTCCTTACTTATTATCAGTTTGTTAAGATTTTCTATTTCTTCATGATTCAATCTTGGTAGATTGTAAGTTTCTAGGGCTTTATTCATTTCTTCTAGGTTATCCAATTTGTGTACAATTGTTCGTAGTAGTCTCTTTAGACTCTGTATTTCTGTGGTGTCAGTTGCCTTTTTTATTTCTGATTTTATTTGGGTCTTCCCTCTTTTTTTTTCTTAGTCTAACTAAAGGTTTGTCAATTTTGTTTTCCAAAAACCAATGTTTAGTGTTGATGGTCTTTTCTGTGGCTTTTCTAGTCTCGATTTCATTTATGTCATCTCTTATCTTTGTCATTTTCTTCCTTTTTTTTTTTTTTTTTTTTTTTGACAGAGTATCGCTCTGTTGCCCAGGCTGGAGGGCAGTGGCGTGATCTCGGCTCACTCACAGCAACCTCTGCCTCCCAGGTTCAAGCAATTCTCCTGCCTCAGCCTCCTGAGTAGCCGGGACTATAGGCGCCCGCCACCACACCCGGCTAATTTTTTGTATTTTTAGTAGAGACGGGGTTTCACTGTGTTAACCAGGATGGTCTCGATCTCCTGACCTCGTGATCCGCCTGCCTAGGCCTCCCAAAGTGCTGGGATTACAGGTGTAAGCCACCGTGCCCGGCCATTTCCTTCCTTTTTTCCAGATCTAGAAGTCCTATTTAGCTTTTTTTCAGATCTGCCTAGTCATCTTATTTGTATTTTCATATCTCCTCTTTTGCTTCCTTAAACATATCAAGCATATTTACTTTAAATTCTATGCAACTAATTCTAGTATATGAAGCTATTGTAGGTTTGATTCTGCTGTTTTATCCTCATTGAATCACAAGGTACTGGTGTACTTGTGAGCTTTGTATTGTTTCTAGTGGTGAACTCAGGTTCCTTGGGTATTTTCTGTGGAAATTCTTTGAGCATTTTTATGTGGTGTTCAGGGTACATAGTGTACCATACAGCTAGAGAGTTGTTCTAAATCATGTTTGCCATACCATTTATACCAGAGATCCTTCAGTGTTAGAGGTTATTGAAAATTTGCCTGGATTATTAATAAAACTAATGCTTTGATGTTAAATTGCCTATAACTTTCTGGAATCTCTTCTTACTTTTTACTTCTTGCTTATTGAAGGAAGAAAAGTGAATCTTATAGTCTCCCTGGGATCCACAGTGACATGATGAAAGCCAAGAATCATTTCATATCTAGAAATCTTATTTGGTTGTTTTTCAAGTATACCTTGTCACAATTGTCCTACTTCCAACATTCCTCAAAATTGTATGTAAAATCTGCATCACCTTATCCCTTAAAGCTATTCTAAATGATTATTCTTGGCCCTTCATGCAAATTCCTCCTGTTTTGAGGCAGATGACATGGTATACCTTCTCTGTTATCTTGTCCTTGAAATCTACCCTTGGAATAATCATTCCCATTCAGTCTCTAAAGGCTCTGGGTCTGCCATGGTCTTTTGTTCTACTTTTAGTTCTGACCTCATCTTAGGTGACTTCAAAATCTCAGATTTCTGGCTTTTTCATCTTCAAAATAACCTTGTCAACCATTGTATAGCTCCATAGACACAAAAAACTTCTCCATCTTGAAAATCAAAAAACTAGATTTTCTTCCTTTTGACCACAACTTCCTGTCCATTTAGGTTACTTACTAAGCTGTTGCTGATATACCAATCCTTTGACCTCACTGAGACCTCCATTCTCTTTACCCTCTATTTTCAATGTTTCAAACATTTCTCATACTTTTATTCTCTTCTTATCCTTCTCATGTTTTATAATTCAGGACTTCAAACACTGCTGTACTAATACCCTAAGCTGACTTGCCACATCCTCTTTCTACTATTCTAACTGGCAAAACCTCGGTCCTCGATGAAACAAAATGCCTGTTTTTTTTTTCTACTTCCATATCTGTGCTGATGAGAGAGTTCCTGAAGAAATATCATGATTTCCACTTTGCTAGTGGTTGACTAGATTATTTGGACACATTCTTCCTGCTGAAAATGACAAGAAATGCTGAATATAATATAAAAATATCTCTTTTGAAACATTGAGGAATTAGAAATATATTAAGGAATTACCAAACCAAAATTTAAGGGAAAGATAACTCAAAAAAGTAAGCTGAGCACTGAAGCCATGTGGCCCACACGCATTTTATAACATGGTAAAAATTGCACTTTGGTTTTGGTAGCCTTATTGGGTAAGGGATCATAATTTAATGTCCAGATCCAACTCAAGTAGAAAAATTTAATAAGCGACTAACCCTATTTCATACACACACACACACACACACACACACACATACACATATATAGACATACATATGTTCTTTATATCAATAATGAAGCTAGTCATGGGCTAGATCTACTTCTAAGGGAGTGCAACTTAATCTATTCTGATTGGTAAAACAATTTTCTTGGGAACAGAATTTACAAAATGCTTAGAAATAGTTGCATTAATTTTTCTACATCAGAAGCCCATCAAATGGGTTATTAACTCGACTCCCTTGCTTCATCCCTTTGTCATACTTACCTGGTAAAACCCCACTTAAGTTCAACCCAACTCTCTGCCTACTACTATGCACAGGTTGAATGTGTTTTGAGAAGCACACATACCCAGGCTGACTGGCCACTCTTCCCATCACTGCCAAGAGACCTTTACACAATTCTTAAAAAATACATATATTTTTTATTTTAAAAAATATATATATTTTTTATTTTAAAAAATATATATATTTTTTATTTTAAAAAATATATATATTTTTTATTTTAAAAAATATATATATTTTTTATTTTAAAAAATATATATATATTTTATTTTAAAATATATATATATTTTTTATTTTAAAAATATATATATTTTTTATTTTTAAAAATATATAATTTTTTTATTTTAAAAAAAATATTTTTTATTTTAAAAAATACATATATTTTATATATATATGATACTTTAAGTTCTGGGATACATGTGCAGAACGTGCAGGTTTGTTACATAGGTATACATGTGCCATGGTGGTTTGCTGTACCCATCAACTCGTCATCTGTATTGGGTATTCCTCCTAATGCTCTCCTTCTCGTTGCCCCCCAACCCCTGACAGGCTTCAGTGTGTGATGTTCCCCTCCCTGTGTCCATGTGTTCTCATTATTCAACTCCCACTTATGAGTGACAACATGCAGTGTTTGGTTTTCTGTTCCTGTGTTAGTTTGCTGAGAATGATGGTTTCCAGCTTCAACCATGTTCCTGCAAAGGACATGAACTCATTATTTTTTATGGCTGCATAGTATTCCATGGTGTATATGTGCCACATTTTCTTTATCCAGTCTATTATTGATGGACATTTTGGTTGGTTCCAAGTCTTTGCTATTGTAAGTAGTCCTGCAGTAAACATACTTGTGCATGTGTCTTTACAGTAGAATGATTTGTAATCCTTTGGGTATATAGCCAGCAATAAGATTGCAGAGTCAAAGGTGTTTCTGGTTCTAGATCCTTGAGGAATAGCCACACTGTCTTCCACTATGGTTGATCTAATTTACACTCCCACTAACAGTGTAAAAGCATTCCTATTTCTCCACATTCTCTCCAGCATCTGTTGTTTCCTGACTTTTTAATGATCACCATTCTAACTGGCATGAGTTCATAGCTCATTGTGGTTTTCATTTGCATTTCTCTAATGATCAATGATGATGAGCTTTTTTTCATGTTTGTTGGCCGCATAAATGTCTTCTTTTGGGAAGTGTCTATTCATTTTCTTCACCTGCTTTGTGATAGGGTTGGTTTTATTTTTTCTTGTAAATTTGTTTAACTTCCTTGTAGATTCTGGATATTAGCCTTTTGTCAGATGGACAGATTCCAAAAATTCCTCCCATTCTGAAGGTTGCCTGTTCACTCTGATGATAGTGTCTTTTGCTGTGCAGAAGTTTTTTTACTTTAATTAGATCCCATTTTCAATTTTGGCTTTTGTTGCAATTGCTTTTTGTGTTTTAGTCATGAAGTCTTTGCGCATACCTACATCCTGAATGGCATTGCCTATGTTTTCTTCTAGGGTTTTTATGGTTTTAGGTCTTACGTTTAAATAGTTAACACATCTTGAGTTAACTTTTGTATAAGGTGTAAGGAAGGGATCCAGTTTCAGTTTTCTGCATATGGCTAGCCAGTTTTCCCAGCATCATTTATTAAATAGGGAATCCTTTCCCCATTGCTTGTTTTTGTCAGATTTGTCAAAGATCAGATGGTTGTAGATATGTGGTGTTATTTCTGAGGCCTCTATTCTGTTCCATTGGTCTATATCTCTGTTTTGGTACCAGTACCATGCTATTTTGGTTACAGTAGCCTTGTAGTATAGTCTGAAGTCGGGTAGCGTGATCCCTCCAGCTTTGTTCTTTTTGCTTAGGATTGTCCTGGCTATACAGGCTCTTTTTTGGTTCCATATGAAATTTAAAGTAGTTTTTTTTTTCAATTCTGTGAAGAAAGTCAATGGTAATTTTAATGGGAATAGCACTGAATCTATAAATTACTTTTGGCAGTATGGCCATTTTCATGGTATTGATTCTTCCTATCCATGAGCTTGGAAGGTTTTTCCATTTGTCTGTGTCATCTCTTATTTCCTTGAGCAGTGGTTTGTAGTTCTCCTTGAAGAGGTCCTTCACATCCCTTGTAAGTTGTATACCTAGTTATTTTATTCTCTTTGTAGCAATTGTGAATGGGAGTTCACTCATGATTTGACTGTTTGTCTATTATTGGTGTATAGGAATTCTTGTGATTTTTGCACATTGATTTTGTATCCTGAGACTTTGCTGAAGTTGCTTATCATCTTAAGGAGATTTTGGGCTGAGATTATGGGGTTTTCTAAATATACAATCATGTCATCTGCAAACAGACAATTTGACTTCCTCTTTTCCCATTTGAATACCCTTTATTTCTTTCTCTTTTCTGATTGCCTTGGCCAGAACTTCCAATACTATGTTGAATAGGAGTGGTGAGAGACGGCATCCTTGTCTTGTGCTGGTTTTCAAAGGGAATGCTTCCAGCTTTTTCCCATTCAGTATGATATTGGCTGTGGGTCTGTCATAAGTAGCTCTCATTATTTTGAGATACGTCCCATCAATACTGAGTTTATTGAGTGTTTTTAGCATGAAGGGCTTTTGAATTTTATCAAAGGCCTTTTCTTCGTATATTGAGATAATCATGTGGTTTTTGTCCTTGGTTCTGTTTATGTGATGGATTATGTTTATTGATTTGTGTATGTTGAACCAGCCTTGAATGGCAAGGATGAAGCCAACTTGACCATGGTGGATAAGTTTTTGATGTGCTGCTGGATTTGGTTTGCCAGTATTTTATTGAGGATTTTTAGATTGATGTTCATCAGGGATATTGGCCTGAGATTTTCCTTTTTTGTATTATTTTTGTTTTGTTTTGTTTTGTTGTGTCTCTGCCAGGTTTTGGTATCGGGATGATGGTGGCCTCGTAAAATGAGTTAGGGAGGATTCCCTCTTTTTCTATAGTTTGAAATAGTTTCAGAAGGAATGGTACCAGCTCCTCTTTGTACCTCTGCTAGAAGTCGGCTGTGAATCAGTCTGGTCCTGGGCTTTTTTTGGTTGGTAGGCTAGCTATTAATTACTGCCTCAATTTCAGAAGGTGATATTGGTCTATTCATGGGATTCAACTTCTTCCTGGTTTGGTCTTGAGAGGGTGTATGTGTCCAGGAATTTATCTATGTCTTCTAGATTTTCTAGTTTATTTGCATAGAGGTGTTTATAGTATTCTCTGATGGTAGTTTGTATTTCTGTGGGATCCGTAGTGATATCCTCTTTATCTTTTTATTTATTTATTTTTTTTGAGATGGAGTATTGCTCTGTTGCCCAGGCTGGAGTGCAGTGGCACAATCTCAGCTCAATGCAACCTCTGCCTCCCAGGTTCAAGCAATTCTCCTGCCTCAGTCTCCTAGGTAGCTGGGATTACAGGCGTGTACTACCATGCCTGGCTAATTTTTGTATTTTTAATAGAGATGGGGTTTCACCATATTGGTCAGGCTGGTCTTGAACTCCTGACCTCGTGATCTGCCCACCTAGGCCTCCCAAAGTGCTGGGGTTACAGGACTGAGTGACCACACCTGGCTCCCTTTACCATTTTTTATTGTGTCTATTTGATTCTTCTCTCTTTCCTTCTTTATTAGTCTGGCTAGTGGTCTATTTTGTTCAACTTTTCAAAAAACCAGCTCTTGGATTCATGGATTTTTTTGTTTTGTTTTTTGAAGGGTTTTAGTGTTTGTCTCCTTCAGTTCTGCTGTGATCTTAGTTATTTCTTGTCTTCCGCTAACTTCTGAATTTGTTTGCTCTTACTTCTCTAGTTCTTTTAATTATGATGTTAGGGTGTAAATTTTAGATCTTTCCCACTTTCTGATGTGGGCATTTAATGCTATAAATTTTCCTCTAAACACTGCTTTAGCTGTGTCCCAGAGATTCTGGTACATTGTGTCTTTGTTCTCATTGGTTTCAAAGAATTTTATTTCTGCCTTAATTTTGTTGTTTACCCAGTAGTCATTCAGGAGTAGGTTATTCAGTTTCCATGTAGTTGTGCAGTTTTGAGTGAGTTTCTTAATTCTGAGTTCTAAATGATTGCACTGTGGTCTGAGAGACTGTGTGTTATTATTTCCATTCTTTTGCATTTGCTGAGGAGCGTTTCACTTCCAATTATGTTGTCGATTTTAGAATAAGTGCTATGTGGTGCTGAGAAGAATGTATGTTCTGTTGATTTTTGGGGTGGAGAGTTCTGTAGATGTCTATTAGGTCTGCTTGGTCCAGAGCTGAGTTCAAGTCCTGAATATCCTTGCTAATTTTCTGTCTCATTGATCTGATTAATATTGACAGTGGGCTGTTAAAGTCTCCCATTATTGTTTTGTGGGAGCCTAAGTCTCTCTGTAGGTCTCTTAAGAACTTGCTTTATGAATCTGGGTGCTCCTGTATTGGGTGCATGCATATTTAAGATAGTTAGGTCTTCTTGTTGCATTGATTCCTTTACCATTATGTAATGCCCTTCTTTGTCTTTTTTGATCTTTGTTGGTTTAAAGTCTGTTTTATCAGACTAGGATTGCAACCCCTGCTTTTTTTTTTTTTCTTTCCATTTGCTTGATAAATATTCCTCCTATGTGTGTCTTTGCATATGAGATGGGTCTCCTGAATACAGCATGCTGATGAGTCTTGACTCTTTATCTAATGTGCCAGTCTGTGTCTTTTAATTGGGGCATTTAGCCCATTTACATTTAAGGTTAATATTGTTATATATACATTTGATCCTGTCATTATGATGCTAGCTGGTTATCTTGCACATCAGTTGATAGAGTTTCTTCATAGTGTCATTGGCCTTTATATTTTGGTATGTTTTTTTCAGTGGCTGGTATCAGTTTTTCCCTTTCATATTTAGTGCTTCCTTCAGGAGCTCTTGCAAGGCAGGCCTGATGTTGACAGAATATTTCAGCATTTGCTTGTCTGTAAAAGATTTTATTTCTCCTTCACTTATGAAGCTTAGTTTGGCTGGATATGAAATTCTGGGTTGAAAATTCTTTTCTTTGAGAAAGTTGAATATTGGTACCCACTCTTTTCTGGCTTGTAGAGTTTCTGCAGAGAGATCTGCTGTTAGTTTGATGGGCATCCCTTTGCGGGTAACCTGACCTTTCTCTCTGGCTGCCCTTAACAATTTTTCCTTCATTTCAACCTTTGTGAGTCTGACAATTATGTGTCTTGGGGTTGCTCTTCTCAAGGAGTATCTTAGTAGTGTTCTCTGTATTTCATGAATTTGAATGTTGGCCGCCTTGCTACATTGGGGAAGTTCTCCTGGATAATATCCTTAAGTGTGTTTTCCAGCTTGGTTCCATTCTCCCTGTCACTTTCATGTATACCAATCAATCATAGATTTGGTCTTTTCACATAGTCCCATATTTCTTGGAGGCTTTGTTGGTTCCTTTTCATTCTTTTTTCTCTAATCTTGTCTTGATGCTTTATTTCATTAAGTTGATCTTCAGTCTCTGATATCCTTTCTTCTGCTTGATCGATTCAGCTATTGATACTCGTGTATGCTTCACAAAGTTCTTGTGCTGTGTTTTTCAGCTCCATCAGGTCATTTATGTTCTTCTCTAAACTGGTTCTTCTAGTTAGCAGTTCCTGTAACCTTTTATCAAGGTTCTTAGCTTCCTTGCATTGGGTTGGAACATGCTCCTTTAGCTCAGAGGAGTTTGTTATTACCCCCCTTCTGAAGCCTACTTCTGTCAAACTCATTCTCCATCCAGTTTTGTTCCCTTGCTGGCGAGGAATTGTGATCCTTTGAAGGAGAAGAGGCATTCTGGTTTTTGAAATTTTCAGCATTTTTGTGCTGGTTTTTCCTCATCTTCATGGATTTGTCTACCTTTGTTCTTTGATGCTGATGACCTTTGAATGGGGTTTTTGCTTGGGCATCCTTTTTTGTTGATGTTGATGTTATTGCTTTCTGTTTGTTAGTTTTCCTTCTAACAGTCAGGGCCCTCTTCTGCAGGTCTGCTGGAGTTTGCTGGAGGTCCACTCCAGACTGTTTGTCTAGGTATCACCAGCAGATGCTGCAGAACAGCAAAGATTGCTTCCTGCTCCTTCCTGTGGAAGCTTTGTCTCAGGGGGGCACCTGCCTGTATGAGGTGTCTGTCAACCCCTGCTGGGAGATGTCTCCCAGTCAGGAGGCACGGGAGTCAGGGACCCACTTGAGGAGGCAGTCTGTCCCTTAGCAGAGCTTGAGCACTGTTCTGGGAAATCTACTGCTCTCTTCAGAGCTGGCAGTCAGGAATATTTAAGTCTGCTGAAGCTGCACCCACAGCCACCCCTTCCCCCAGGTGCTCTGTCCCAGGCAGATGGGAGTTTTATGTATAATCCCCAGACTGGGGCTGCTGCCTTTCTTTCAGAGATGCCCTGCCCAGAGAGGAGTAATCTAGAGAGAGGCAGTCTGGCTACAGCTGCTTTGCTGCACTCAAGACTGACCCCATATTAGGCCATAACCTCAAAGGGCTAGGCTGTCAAGGAAAAGGGGAATCAGAAAGAAACTGCTGGAAAGGTTGCTTTGGAACTACACAGTGGAGAAGAAATAAAGGAAGGGAAAAATTACTCTTTGAAAGTTTTGGACACAGGCTAAATTTTGTGCAGATTTGCAGACTGAGTTCATATATTTTGGGTGGTCTGGGGAAATCTCAAGCCATGAATTTGTTTTAGGGTGGTTGTAACCTGGCATTGCCCTTGGTTTCCACACAGAAGTAAATTCACATTCTCTTAGGAGGAAGGTAACTATATCTAGACCTCAGGGAATCCCCACAAATATTTTTCTGGACAAATGAAAATTATATTGTCAAAAATAAAAGCAAGTACATACGGCAATAGAAAATCATAAGTAGAAAACATTAGGACTAACAGAAAAAATTGGTCTACAAAGACTTAACATATTGAAATAATTGGGCATAAATTGTAAACATCTATGCTTACTCTATTTGAAGAAATAAGTAGCAAACACAAAAACTATAAAACTTGACCTACTAGACATAAAAAAGAGCCTAGTAATATTTCTAGACATGAAAAAAAAAGGTAACCCAAATTAAATCCAATGTCTGGATCTACAACTAGAGGGAAAGTGAATGGAGATATAGATGAAAAGAAAATAAAATACACAGAATAAATAATGGGGAGATATAAAGGAGAAAGGTACAAAAGGAGAGGTTAAAATTCATGGAAGAAGGTATAAGGAGAGGGAAAATGAGGACAAACGCAATTTTTGAGGAAATGACTGAGAATTTTACACAACTGAAATAAACTAACCCAATTATTCAAAAATCAATAAGATTCAAAAACCAAGTAGATTAAATATGAATGTCATACCTGGCTATTTTACAATAAAACCTCACAACACCAAAGAGAATCATTTCAAAGTGGCTAGAGAATTATGTCAGTACTTTCAAAGGAGCAATATTTAGCCCGATTGCTGACTTCCACCATCAGCAATGAAAATCAGAAGTCATTGGAATGATATTACCAAATATTTGGGGGAAAAAATCCCTGCCAAGTTAAAGTTCTATACCCAGAGAAAAATCTGTAAAAGATAAAGATGAAATAAGATCATTTTTAGACAAATAAAAATAGGGCACATTACCCCTAGCATACCATCACTAAAGGAAATTCACACTAGGAAAGGGTGAGCCCCAATGAAAAACCTAAAATGAAAGAAGAAATGAAGAATAAAGAAAGTAATAAATACACGGTAAATATACTTACTGTAGATAATAATGTAGAGTTAAAGCATAGTATAAAAATACATGATTAATAATTACATGTTAAATGAGAAAACTCAGTGAAAGCATTCTGTGGTCCTTCATTATCTGGCACGAGTGTAAATGTATTGATAAACTTTAAAATATACATATTTATAGTTAAATAGTTATAACTTTTGGTTTCAGGGGTACATGCACAGATTCGTTTTATAGATAAATTGCATGTTGTGGGTGTTTGGCGTACATATTATTTTGTCACACTGGTAATACGCATAGCACCCAATAGGTAGTTTTTCGATCCTTGCCCTCCTCCCAGCCTCCATCCTCAAGTAGGCCCCAGTGTCTGTTTTTCCCTTCTTTGTGTTTACGTGTACTCAATGTTTAGCTCCCACTTACAAGTAAGAACATGTGGTGTTTGGTTTTCTGTTTCTGTGTTAGTTTGCTTAGGATAAAGGCCTCCAGCTCCATCCATGTTGCTGCAAAGAACATGATCTCATTCTTTTTTATGGTTGCATAGTATTCTATGGTGTATATGTATCACATTTTTCTTCAGTCTACTGTTAATGGACATTTAGGTTGATTCCATGTCTTTGCTATTGTGAATAATGCTGTGATGAACATAAGCCTGTATGTGTTTTTATGGTAGAATGATCTATATTACTTTGTGTATATACTCAGTAACAGGATTTCTGAGTCAAATGGTAGTTCTGTTTTAAGTTCTTTGAGAAATCTCCAAAATACTTTCCACAGTGGCTGAACTAATTTACACTCCCAACAGCAGTGTATAAGCATTCCCTTTTCTCCATAGCCTCACCAGCATGTTATTTTTTGACTTTTAAGTAATAGTTGTTGTGACTGGTGTGAGATGGTATCTCATTGTGGTTTTGATTTGCATTTCTCTGATGATTAGTGATTTTGAGAATTTTTTCACACTGGCTGCATATATGTCTTCTTTTGAAAAGTGTTTGTTCATGTCCTTTGCCTCCTTTTTAAAGGGGTTGTTTTATGCCTATTAATCATAAATATATATGTACATACATTTTAATATGTATATTATATTTCATAATAAAGTTAATAAAATGTTTAATCCAGTGATTTGGTTCACTAAAATTGATGGTCTTCAACTTGAGTTAGCAGGACTCTCGATGCTACCTAGCAGTTCTGCCTGTTCTCAGTTGTCATATCCCCCACATTCCCCTTAGGAACTAACTTAAATATTCCCCACATTTCTCCAATCTCCTACTCTTCCCCTGCTCCCAGCATCTCCTCATCTTCAGCACCTTACCTTATCTCTCTGTTTACTTTCTTCTCAATCTGCTAAAACAGTGGTTTTCAAACATTTTGATCTCAGGACCCCTTTAAACTCATGAAAATTGACCTCAAAAAACCCTTGTTTAGGTGGATACTCACAAAGCATTACCTATTCTGAAATGCTGAACATTTTCAACATGGATACTCTGTCCTATTTATTTTCACTGAAGAGAAAACATCACAGGAGCAGAATTTATGTGTTACTAACCTTGAACTCCCTGGAACCTGACTCAGAACTTGATACTTTTTTTTTTTTTTTGGTTATTATTAATTCTACAGGGTCATTTTTCTGTCCTCTCTAATTATTTTGGTAAATGTGAGAGTTAGCTGGTATTTCAACCGAGTTTCTTCTAAGATTCTCCTTTAGGTGCTCTGAGTATATTTAAAACAAAATGAAAGAATAGTTTATGAAACAAAAGTACAAAACCAATTCACTCCATTCTTAGGAATACTCAAAAAAGAAAAAAGATCCAATTTCACACTCCAGCTGAAGTCTGTCCTATATCTGAGAAAATTGCCCCAGGTGTCCACAATGGAACTTCTGCTTGAGATTCTAATATGCTAAAGATGATTTCTCAGGAGATGTTATTTCTCTGAGAAGTGACTGAGAAAAAAGCTTTGTCAACAGCAAATTAAAATAAAGCTGAGGTACAATATTATTATTCTGGCCAAATGTAGTGATTTTATTCCATCTCTAGGAAAAGGAAGAGATCTGTAAGTATGCCCAGGAGGAAAGCAGGGCTGATCAGGGATGCAAACGACCTGAAAGTGAGTGTGTGATGGCTTTGCTGCAAGACTGTCTGCCCCTTGCCTCTATTGAATGGAGATTTGTATTTTAGAATTTTAATCTATCAAAGCCCTTAAAAAGACTACATAAGACAATGACTTGCAGCAAATTTCATTATATGTGTGAATAGTGCTGTAGCCAGATTCTGGTGTCATTTCACACATTATATTTGTACTATTGCTAGGTAGGCTGCTGCCGGCCCTAAGGCAATGTGTGTGTGTTTCTGTGTGTGTGTGGGCAGGGGGCTGGGTTTGGGGAAGTCTTTAACAGGGAGGATGGGTGAAAGGCAGTGGGGAGGAAAAGGCAGGTAGGGGCAAAGCTGGGAAGAGGTATATGTGACTTGTCCTTGCAGATTTAATATCTAGGCCATCCTGGGAGACAATTGCCCACATTGAATTAGATGTTACAAATGGGATGGCATAAAATGGGTTGGGATGTAACTGGTGATGTCTTAGTAGATAAAAAATTGGTGCTTAATGCCACCCAAGAAGTTACTTGCTTTAAAAAGTAAAGTTAAAAGGATGATTTCATTCTTCGTAAGTACCCCTAGTAGAAACAAACAAAAAATAGAACTTGTTTCACACCTGAGTCTATCATTAAATCTGAAATATGGTTTGAGAGGCAGAGAGAACCAGCTTCCCTGCAAAGCCTTAAGCGAGCCCTTTGTGCTCTCCAGCTTTCATTGAGTACATGGGTTGCCCTAGTGATGAATGTCCTGCTTTGTGTGGTCTCAGCATTTTTTTCTAGAGAGGCTGTTTCTAATGAGAAGGTGAATAGAGGGGGCTTCTTTTGAAACTAGGATAAGAGGAGGGCCACTTCTGAAAATGCAAGCATAATGGTGCCATTCCTTCTCACAGAGATCTGACAATCGCCCCCTCTCTTTCTGTCTGTCTTTCTCTCTCTCTCTTTTTCTCTCTATCTCATTTCTCTTTTTATTACTAAGTAGCTTTCAGTAGGCTGCTTCGGCTAAGTACTGTTTTGGATTGGCCTATGGTCTCAATACCCTGGGATCTTCTTTTAGAAGTAAAGAGTGACCAATTAGATCTCATTTTGTCACTCTGGCCTCATCTTCTTTCCTCTAAAAAGGGACTATTCTTGATGTTTTAGGGTAGGACACACCCCTGCTCCTTTCTCCTACCTATTTTCAAATGCTGTCCTTTTTCAGATTTACCCACGCACTAAGAATTATGCTTCAGCCTGTTTGAAGCTTTCTTCTCCTTCAGGATCCATTGTGCAAGGCAGGAGTGGGAGAAAAGCATGTAATTGCTATATTTTAGGACTGGCTTGAGGCTAGCTTTGATTGAACACACACAGTAAACTCTTGATTATCCATGCTAATGGAAGGAATAGTAATTCAGACCAGACACATTGTTTCTATCTGACTTTGAAATGTGTTGAGTGATTTTTTTTGAAAGCAGTAGCAGGTGGTTTACTTAGACTGTATTAATAGTGAAATTTCTTTTGTGATGCCACTGTTTTGGTAGACAACCTTGTGAGAGACACCACTTTCCTCCTTCCTCTTCCTACTCCACAACCTTACCTGGAACAGACTCCTAGTGCCTTCACCTTACATATTCCTTTTTATGTCCCCCTTCTCTTATCAAAATGAACTCTTAGGAAACGGTAAATGGGTAAGGCCAAGTAACTAATTAAAGGAGCGTAGTGTCATTTAAATAGGAGTGAAATCCCAAAACTAAGAAAACAAAAATGACTAATATTTGTATCATATTCAATATTTGCATTAAAAGGGTGTCCAGTTTCATGATGGTAAGGTATTTGCTGTTTTGATGTTACATATTTTTATTTGTTTTGTTTATTGCTGCATCCCCAGTGCCTAGAATAGTGCCAGGCATGTAATATGCACATAATAAATTTTTGTGGTATAAATGAATGAAAAATAATTTTCTTATTTATTGAGACAGGGTCTCCCTCTGTCACCCAAGGTGGAGTGCAGTGTGTGGTCATGGCTTACTGCATCTTTGACCTCCTGGGCTGAAGCAGTCCTCCCATTTTGGCCTCCTGAGTAGCAGGGACCACAGGCATACCCAATGGCACCTGGCTAATTTTTAAAAAACTTTTCTAGAGATGGGTGTCTCTGTATGTTGCCTAGGCTGGTCTTGAACTCAAATAATCTGTCCTCCCTGGCCTCCCAAAGTTCTGGGATTACAGGCATGAGCCACTGTACCCAGCCATAATTCTCAAAATGCTTCTTCATGTACTTATTTTTTTTTCCTATTCCTGCAACTCTCCTAGAATATAGATGTCACAGCTATTATTAAAATAATTATTGATTTATCTTCCCTTTTGTTTATCTGTAACTAATTTACATATAAACATATGTAATGCTCCTTATAAATTCTAATTCCTTATAAATAGAATATATAATAATGGAAGTTTTTTTTTTTTAATGGACAGTCTTTTTGAGTTTATACTATTTTGCATTTTGCACTTTGCTTATTTGTCAGACAAAGTGCATCATCACTTTGGAGACATCATCTTTATGGAGACAGCTTTTCTTTGGCGATAAGTGACAGAGCGGTATGCTGCTCGCAGGCCATTTCTATCACTGGAACTAATCTGTCACAGTGTGTTTGTGTGTGATAAACCACTTACTGCACAGAGTAATAGGAATCCCACCCAAGCTATGCTCACTCCAGTCTATTTTTTAATAAATAGAGTTAAGCAAAAGATCTTTCAGATTGTGCCATTTTAGTTGAGAGAAAATAAAACAGAAAGAAAAGGTCAAAATGGAATGGCACTTCTTTTCCTTTGTGATCCTCTGTAAGGAATGTAAGATGGCAATGGAATATTAAGGTACATGGCTTCTAATTTATCCTGAGGTGGTGGGAATTGGCTTGGATTCAGGAACTCCCCGCATACGCATGTTGTGCTAGTGGAGTGAGTTAATTGCTTGGCTTTGGAGCCAAATCTGGGTTGAGTACCAACTCTTTTACCAACTTTACCAATGGAGCAATTTACTTAGGGCCTCTCAGCTTCTGTTTCCTCATCTTTAAGATGATGATAACAATAGCATCCATTTCACTGGGAGAGTTAAATTTTAGTTAAATTTTTAGAAGTCTGCAAATAATTTCATACCTGGTGCACACCCACAGTTGTTATGGCTTTGATTAACACTCCTTGAGTATTTACTGTGAGCCCAGAATCATGCCAGGTAATTTTCTTTTTTTTTTTTTTTCATATGCTCTGCAACTTCATATCTACATCAACCTACTTTTTCCCAGTGAGAAAACTGAGTCTTATAGAAGTTAAATAATACACTCAATGTGACACAGCCATTGGGGTGCTGGGAATTTGGATCTCTCTCTCTTTGCATTGTATCATGTGGCCTTTCTGGGGTTTTGGTGCCCAAACAAGTTGAATCCATTCCACAGCTGTGTCCTCAATAATAAATACCTTACCTTAAGATATTGGGGAGATAAGACACAAGAGCATTTATTAAAGCAGGGATTTATCGAACTCTCTGGACATTTCTCCTCTTTCATGTTCTTTGGGGAGTATTTTCGGTGCTGAGGCTTGGCAGGGCTCAGCTGAAGTGACACTTCCTCAGAGAAGCTTTCCCTGACCACCTGTCTGGGGTTGTTATTAAACCATGCCACAGCTGCTATCGTGACATTTTTCATGGCCTGAAACTACATGTGTATTTGCTTGGGTCCTTGCCTGTTTAACCCCAATGCACCGTAAGTTCTCTGAGAAAAGGAACTTTGCTTTGTTTACTGCTGTATTTTCAGTGCATGGCACAGTGCTCAGACACTGGGAGGAACTCAATAAATATGCGATCAACTTACAAATGAAGAAGTGCAACTGCTGTGAAAAGGCTGCAGTCCTGGGAGGCAAGCTTTGTGTTGGAGCAATCACACTGCCAGGCTTTCAGTAATAGATAAAAAGGTGGGGGTGGGGTGAGTAAGAGTTGCCTGAATTTCTGCCCGTAGGTCTGCTTCATGCCCTTTTGATGGCAGGAGGGAGCTGTCCTGATTTTTTTTTTTTTTTTGCCAGGGAATGAGGCCTTGAGGTGCAGTGTGTGGCTAAATATGTCACAGCTCAGCCTCTGCTTCATCCTCATTAACTCCACTTCATAGCTGGCCAGAGGCAAAGATTAATTTAGTGACCAAGCTTAATAAATAGATGCTTCTGGTCTTACGTTTCATGCATTGCTTTCAGAGGCTGAGAGCTCATTGAAGTGCCAGTTTCAAGATGTCAAGGGCAAGCAGCTGGGCTTGAGGGAAGTGCAGAGATATTTCTGCTGAGCCTTTGTTCCCCAGCCCATCTTGCAATCATCAAAACTGCAGCGACGACAGGAAAAGCCTTCAACATCCATTTCCTGTGTAGCCTAAAAGCCGTGTTTCTCAAACAGATTGCCTTTGTAAGACATTGCTACATACATGATTCTCCAAGCATGTCAAGCCACTCTTGCCTACAATGTAGTGTGGGAAAATTCTAATATTTGTCACCACCTATACATTTTTATTTTATCACCACATGGCATCTGACACAGAAATCTCTAATCTCATCCCTCTGGAAGGCCTTGGCGGAGTTTCTACTTTGAAGGCAGCTTGGCTCCGGGCGCCATCTCTAGTGTAAATCGAGTCTGAGGTACTAGACAGTAAACAATATTGTATCCCACAGCGTCTGAGGTGACCTGAATAAGTTCCGCAGTGCGTCCACCATAGTGATGACATCATTACAGCATATGTGTATGCCCATATCTATGTGTTATTGTAATGTATAATTAATACAGAGCTAAAATTAAACTCCTGGGTGAAAAGAGATGGGCAGGCTGAAGAGGCTGAGAAATATTAACCTCTAAGATGCTGCTTGGTTGCAGCAGCTGTAGGATTGCAGTGCTCTTAGTATCAATGTGTGTGTGTGTGTGTGTGTGTGTGTGTGTGTGTTCCTTTTTGTTAATGTTTCAGCCTTGAGGAATGAGAATTTTGCAGTTTAACCACCCTTCATCCCCTCCAAGCTCCCTAAGAAGCCTTTGTTTCATTTAATCTTGTCCTCAGGCCTCTCACTTATGTACTTTCATTTTTCTAGATAGTGTAATTAATTTCTCTCAAGTGGGGAGACTGACGAAGCAGGCAGAAACAGGACATAAGCATCACTTTCCTGTGGCGGCAGTTCCTTCGCTCTCTTTTGGCACTGACTTTGGACAAGAAAGTATGTGACCTGGAAAGAGTCCTGACTCTTGTTTACAAATAGTGCTCACAGCACCCTTCACGTTCTTTAACCTTGAAAATAGGCGACCACGGAGCACAGTTGTTGCCCTTGATTATGAATGAAGTTTGACTCTTGGAGAAGGTATTCTTTGAAACAATTATCTAGGTAACTAAGCTTATTTTTGTTTGTCAAACCCATACATCACTTCAGCCTCTGTATTATGAGTTGTGCTAAATGTACATTACTAAGAATATAGAGAAAGGTTATTTTCATTTCTTTTCTTCCCTAATGACTATGTTAAACTCGTGGGCAGGCATGGACTAAACAACCATCTGGCAAGACATGGCTCCTTAACTCCCACTTCCTGTTGTCTACACATTGACTTCTATTTAGCCAAAGGCACTACCACGTTCTACCAGAAGTTATAGTTGTTTAAGTTCTGCATCTCTTGTCTACCCCTTGATCCTGCATCTCTACATTTGGACAATGATCTTATTTCTTATTAGTTTTAATAACCTCTGGTTTCAAAGGAAGGTTTCTAGTCCACTACTAGAGCACTTTCTAACAAGGCGTACTACCTGCTTATCACAACATCTTACGATTCACCAATTCCAATGAGCGGTGTGTGTGTGAGAGAGAGAGATTTAACAAAATCATTCATTGACACTTGCTTGTCTGCAGCAGCAACTGTTACATGATTTTCAGGTTTCTCTGTGTCCTGCCTTTGTCACTTTGATCTCAAACAAGCTATTAAACAACTCTGAACCTTGGGCTCCTCATTAGTAAATGGGAATAGAGAAGCAAAGTTTAATTCTCAGTGGGTGTTGGGGATTTGCAAAGCATCCAACATAGATGAAAATCTTCAGTATATTTTTTATGTCTTTGCTGAAGTAGAAAAACCAATGCTGAAGTTGCAAAAATATGCATCTTGGAATAGATCAGAATGTATATTTAACTGACTGGAAAGTCCACTTGACAAAATTGGTTTGAATCCTACATCAAGTCTGTTGCTATTAAATTGTTATTTCGACAATATAATTTTTCTATTTTAATTGCCTGTAATCCCAGTACTTTGGGAGGCTGAGGCAGGTGGATCACTTAAGTAAGCCCAGGAGTTCAAGACTAGCCTGGGCAACAGGGCAGAAATCCCATCTCTACTAAATATACAAAAATTAGCTGGATGTGGTGGCACACACCCATAGTCCCAGCTACTCAGGAGGCTGAGGTGGGAGAATCATCTGAGTCCTGGAAGTCAAAGCTGCAGTGAGCCATGATCATGCATGGCACTGTACTCCAGCCTGGGTGATGGAGTGAGACCCTGTCTCACATACAAAAAAATTTTTAAATTAAAGTGACTCTTCTGAAAGGTTCAAATAGAAAATAAAGCACTAAAAATAATACCACAAAATATATCATTGGCCAAGTATGGTTATTTTTATGATTCTTATATTATTGTTACATTATGATTATGGTGACCAAACTTATTTATCTTTACTTATATATGGTTATTTAGAAAATTTAGAGAATTAAATGATAAATGGTAGTAGACCCAGAGTGTCTATAAAAACAGGCTTAGAAGAACAATCTGATTGAAAGAGCTAGAGTTGGTTTTAATGTTATGTTTGCATGGCAGGCCCACTGTTTTTATGCAGTTTTCTTGCTTATTAGGGATGACTTTGATGCTAGCCTGGGCATATGAAAATATGGCACTTGTATTAAAGCTGCATTTGCATAGCAAGTCCAATGTTATTACTTAACTGGTATGCTTACTGGGGGCTTTGAGTACATTGATGAGCCAGTAGTGGGGCTGCAATTTGTTTTTGCCACCACTGTAGAGAAATTTTGTCCCAGATATATTTAGAATTTCTGTTTTAAGTAGAATTTGTTTAAAATATAGTGTGAAGAATAGACATGTAAAGAATTCAAATGTTGCCAATTTCACTCACCACTAATTCCTTGACTTGGAATGATTTTTCTTTTCACAGAAACAAGGTGTTTGAGAAAAGTAGTTGAGAATTGCAAATGTGATATTGGAGTTATACACGTGCTGTGATTTTTTTTTTTTTTTTTCCTAAGACACAATATGTTTGCAGGATCTGTGATGTTTGCTCACTTTAAGTCTGGATGCTTGGATAAGCCGAGGGTTCTCTAATTCTATGTTGAAGAGACAGGATTATAGTTTTTTAATATTTTCTAAAAGGCCACTTACCATTTTTTTTCATATTTTATGTTGGTATTTTAAAGGGACAGTAATGTACATCAGGAGTAAGGTAGATTTTGCATCTTGCACAGAAGATACACACTTTAGAATTCATCAAACCAAGGTCTCAAAGCACTTAGTGATTGGACTTGAGGTCACTCTGTCCCCAAATCGTTCATTTGTTACACATTCTACCCAAAACCCTAAGATATCTCATATTTTTCAATGAAATCGCTAAAACGATTAATCACTAAAAAAAAATCTGGAGAAATTGCAGTATCTATACTAACTTTGCAGACTCAAATTTATAAGACTTGTACATATGTGACTACCCTGGCAACTACATTTAACTTTGTAAATCAAGGAACTAATTTTTGCAAAGGCAAAAGAATGATTGACAGCACAGACTATACTACAGCACTTGTTACATCGTTTATTATTTTATTCATTTAGTCAATAATATTAATCAGTACTGTCTGTAAAAGTGGAAGATCTAAATACCAAGACTAGAGTAAAATTTGCGTTTTTTACACCAAACATCAGCCATTTCAACTTTTATTGATCACTACTTCTTTTGATCACTATGTAAATATAGTTACTCACTAAGAGTCTTGTTTTTAGAATAAGAACCCTTCTGGGACATTTACACAGAAGATACACAATCTAGAATTTATCAAAATCCATTCACAGATCTTACAACGACCAACATAATAACTCAGTGTTTGTTCTTTTAACAGTCGTAGTTACAATTCTGAGAACACTGTCTATCAAGTTTGAGTTCTTATAACCACTCTTCCTTTTGATAAGCAAGAACAGAAGAGAAAATGAGAGATATTATGACCATGACATTCTCACAGTCGCAAAACAAGTAAAATTAACTTGCAGTTGAAGCTTATCTCTCACTTGTCATATTTTTTCTGCCTAGATCCCTAAACACTGAATTTAGAATCAGTATGTGAACATATTATGTATATTTCCCAGTCCATCATTATTCATTTCTGAAGTTTTCAGTTCATTTCCCAAAATTTTCCACATATTAAAAATGGCCACTGCTTTCTATTTGGGATTTGATGTGCCTAATAAATAACCCTATTCCCTCCCATCTAAGTTAGAACACACACACAGCACACCATGTGAGACATGCCACATGCCCATGCACCCCACACACGTACACATAGAGAGGAGGGGAGAGGAGAAAGAGACGGCGGGTCACAAGAGACATGTGAAAAGACTCAGATTTATTATGCAGATACAAAGTGGAGAGGAACACAAAACTCACATGGAAGCCACATGTGCTTGGTAACACTAAATTGAAGGGATTAAAAACACTGGTAGAGCTAAGACAAACCTAGGTCTCTCTTCAGCAGTGCTTACTGCAGATTGTCTGGCTCTGAAGGAGAGAGGGACCCAGAAGCTCTGAATTGGGCATGTCAGTTCCTTCTCCCAGAATCACCAGGCCGATCGTTTACTCCATCAGGAGGATTGAGTGAGAGAGTGGAGAAATACCAGGGGTATTACTCTAGGGAAGTTTCCCACACTTTTACTGGAATGGGAACATGATTTCTAGTAATAGAATTTTATCAGTTAACAAATTTTATTTATAAAAAAGGAAAACTGACTCAGCAACTGAAGCCAATAAAAGGGAGAATTTAAAAACTGGATCCTATATAGGTGACTCATGGAGCTGGAAAGGGTGAACACTTAGGCACTGGGATGTGTAGACACAGGGAAGCTTCTAGAATGATGGCAGGAGGAGCATGGGAGCTGTCTCTGTGGGTCTAGTACGGCTCTCCAAAGGATTCAGCCACAATTTCCTTCAGCTCTGTGTGTTTCTGCTTAAAATTCAAATTGTAGGAGCTTAAGCCTCATTAGTCTAGTTTGGTTTAGATACCCACCTCTATTGTCAAGGAGTTTAATTATTGATAGTATAATTATTGATAATTTCATCAATTTCTCATCGTGTGGGGAGGAGTCATTCACAAAGGGAATTTATGCTGGAATTTTTTTTTAAAAGTAGTGTAAGCATTACATATTCTGATTAGGTTCTATTCTGAAAAAAGGATGATCTGTACATTTTATTAACATGGGATTATACCTATTTCATTTAAAAAACAAAAATAGTATAATTTTTCTTTAAATTGTCATCAATATCACTTTGGAATGTCTCTTTGGAACAATAATTAAACTTATGCTCTAAGCCTTTTTGAAGGTTGATATAAAAAGGCTACATGAAGGACACCTTTATAGGAAATGTAAACATGTGAAGACAAAATCTTGTTGTGTGGTTCAGAACACAAAACTGTTTTTCATTCTAGATTAAGCATTTCAAAATTTGATAATGAAGGTTATCTAATCCATCATTTCTCTTTTTTGCCTTGGCTACCAGGAAACTCACAGCTTACGTCTTTTGTTCAATTATTGAAGGTCTTAGCCTGGGTCTTTCTATCATGTGTTTCCTGTGCTTTTATCCTTGATTAAATAGTATTGAGGCCTCTTATGTTATGGCTAATTTAAATTCCTTTTGGATGTAGGATGAATAGAGTAACTACAACTAATTGATTAGCTGTATGACTAAAGTGGTTTAATGTATACACAGCTGAAACTTCACTGGAAAATGGTATGGGACGCTATATGTGGATTGGTAGCTCTCTTGGCTGGATTGATACTTCACAATGCACTCAGTTGCTTTCCCAGAGTCCTATGAATTGAGTGAACTTCATTAACTTCTCCAGCTTAAGGAGGTGTGTGTGTGGTGGGGCAGGAGAAGCTGAGATCTGACACACGGAAAAGCTTTCCTGATAAGCCTATTGTTGTCAATAAGGAGCATTTCCCCAGCCCAGACAGTATTGTAGCTTCAGAACATAGGCCTGTGTATTCAGTAGTAAGGCTGTTCTTGGGTGAAAGAATGAAGTAAATAGTTTCCATCCTCTGTTCTTTAGTGGTCCCACGTCTGCCCTGTCTAAGAGGCACTTTCTGCTATTGAGATGGTTAATTTTAGTGTCAACTTGACTGGATTAATGCATGTCTAGAGAGATGGTAAAGCATTATTTCTGAGTGTGTCTGTGAGGGTATTTCCAGAGGAGATGTATTTGTGAGTCAGTGGACTGAGTGGGGAAGATCTGCCTTTATTGGGGGGGCGTCAGGGGTGGGCACCGTTCAATCAGCTGGAAGCCAAGACAGAACAAAAAGGGCAGAGGAAAAGCAATTTCCTCTCTCTATCCTGGAGCTGGGACGTTCTTCTCCTGCGCTTGGACATCAGAACTCCAGTTTCTTTGGTCTTTGGACTCTGGGACTTGAATCAGTGTGGTGTCCTGCCTCCTACCTCGACTCTCAAGCCTTCAGCCTTGTACTGAGAGTTTCACCACTAGCTTCCTTGGTTCTGAGCCTTTCTGACCTGGACTGAGCCACAGTACCTGCATCCTGAGGTTCTCCACCTTGCAGATGGCCTGTTGTGGGACTTCTCAGCCACCAGAATCATGTCAGCCAATTCCCCTAATAAATCCCCTCTCAGGTATCTATATCTATCTGTATACCTATATTCTATGGATTCTGTCTCCCTGGAGAACACTGATTTATGCAATTATGAACTCTATCCAAACTCTGGCCTTTCTTCTGTCTGCCTCTTCAGTTTCTTTTTTGGGTGGCAGGAAAACAATGGCTCCTTCTTAGGAAAACAATTGGATTTTTATGAAGGTGCCTTAGTGCCGATAAAGGATTATTGGTGTGGGAACTTTGAAAAGAATGAAGTTGGTGGGAGTAGCTTGGAGGCCAATGTCTTTGATTGGGTCCCCACACAGCCTCTAGAGGAAGCAATGCAGGAAGGATTGAAATTAACCAAAAAGGAGGGAATGCTTTAGCATTTGCTATGATCTAACACTATGTTCAGTGCTTGCCCTTTTGTTATTTTATTCAGTGGTGGAATATGTGATACAATATGTTCTCATGTACGTTTCCTGAGCCTGTCATGTCTTACATCATTTAGGTCCTTAGACATTCTTCTCAACTTGAGAGTCTCATATTATGACACATTGAGTTTCCGAGAAAGTAAAGCCTGAGACAAGGACTTGGGTGCAGGCAGTTTATTGGGAGATAATCCCAGGAAGTAGCATGCAGGAATGAGAAGAGTGAAAGCCAACCTAAGGCTGTGGTATCAAGGGCATTGCTGTAGACAGTAGGGGCTCAGTTCTGCTGGGCTTGATGAGACATGCTCAGAATGCTCCTGAGACTTGTCTGCCTGGAAGACAGGCAGGAAGCTGGGGCGTCCATCCACTAGCCCTTGCCCCTCCTTGGCTGAGGATTTCTCTGAGAAGGTAACTCCCCTGCACTTGTGGACTATACCCAAACAGACAAAATAGGCTCCTGCAGTATCAGAGAGGCCCTAAGCAGAAAAATACAGATTATGTTTGAGGTGGGGTGAGGAGAGATGGTTTCATCTAAGCTTTCATATATTATACACCACAGCTGTCCTAAAATCAGAGGTGGTTTGTGATACAAGGTACTTGAGGTGTCTGCCAATGAAATAATAGGAAATATCTCTTGGTCTCTGCCCCCAGTTCCTGGTACAGAGGTCCTAAAACCCTTAGAATTTCCTAAGCAGTAAGGGCGCTAGAAGAATCTTTTGTTCTAATATTTAATCTCTGCCCTGGTTACTGACACAGAGCTCACAATTTCCTGAGTTATAGGAGCATCTTTTGCTCTAATGGAGAGACTCTTGGTGTGCTCCTAGATGGAAGCTTCTCACGATAAAGGCAAAGCCATTACTATAAGCTTGGAGATTTCAGCCCCATCCCTATTCTCTGGAGAGGAGAGAAGGGGTGGAAATGGTTGATAACCCATCATGCCTATGTGACTAAACTGCTATAAAGATCCCTGAACTATGGTATTCAGAGAGCTTCCAGGTTAGTGAACACTTCTGAGTGCCAGGAAGGCGCTGCACCTCACTGAGTGGGGACAGAAGCTTCCACACTCAGGATCCTTCAAGATCTTGCCCTATGTATCTCCTCATCTGGCAGTTCACCTGGGTTTTTATTATATTCTTTATTAATAAACTAAGTATGAATAAAGTATTTCCCTGAGTTCTCTGAGCCATTCTAGCAAATTAATCTAATCCAGGAAAGGGTTATGGGAATCCTGGATTTATAGCCCATCATAGGTCACAACCTGGGACTTGTGACTGGCATCTGAAGTGGAGGCAGCCTTGTAGGACTGAGGCCATAACCTGTGGGATCTGATGCTATCTCTAAGTGGATAGTGTCATAATCGGATTGATTAGAGGACAACCTTTGGTGTCTGCTGAAGAATTGCTTAGTTGGTGTACGTGGAAATACTTCCACACATCTGATGTCAGAAGGGTTTTGTTAAGTTGTGTGTGAGTAGAGGGAAAACAGTTTGGTTTTTCCTCTTGCTGCTATCTTGCTTACTCTGGTTCATTTACTACTCCTTTTGTCCATCCATCCATTCAACCAAATGCACTTATTTAACACCCATTCTATTCCAGGAAATGTGCTAAGCCCTAGGAACATAATGGAAAAGCAAGACATGATCCTCATATTTAAGGAGCTTATATGTTATTGAGGAAACAAATGAGTTCATAAAAAGTAGCAAGAGTCAATTTCCATTAAAAAAATATCAGGGACATTTTGGTCTTGGAAGAGTCAGAGAAGGTTCTTTTTTCTGGAAGAAGCAAAATGTAAGGTGGTGGAAAAGCTAGGTCAGGTATTACCATTAAGCCTCTTATGACTGGTCTTATGCTGTTCAATAAAAGTTAGCTGGGTTGGTTGGAACTCTGATAGCTTTACCTATTAAAATTCAGCCTTTAGCAATTTCTGCCAAATTACTCATTAAGTATTAGAATTAGATTTTTGCCATAGTTTGAATATTTGGCTGGGTAATTGTTGGTTAAGATAACATTTCCATTCTATGGCCATTTTTTCTCGATTACCATTTTATTTTTTTGGCTCTACATACACCTTTGCTGAAAAACCAAAAGCTCACCTCTGTGAATAAAGTGACCTGAGCATTGCTGATTGTTAAACTTTTTGGCAACTTTGAAGTAAGCAAATGCCAGAGAGAACCCTTCAAGGAGGCATGGAGTAATTAGGGGCTGCAAACTGTCAGCTACTAACAAGGTCCAAGAAGTTTCTTGCTGCGTGAGTGGATTTCCTAGGTTTGCCTGCGTTGGAGTTTAAATAAAAAGCTGTTTTGGCTGCTGATGTCACATTCCAGAATGCCCAGGTGTACTCTCCCACAGTGCAGTCACAAATGGAGACTGTTTAGCATCACTTGCTGCTGAGAGCAGCTTAAGCTTGCATCTGAGGTGTCACTTTCTGCCTACTGTGGGAAATTCTTCCCAAATGGTCCTTGGCTGGCATCTTGCCCCAGCTAAAATCGATGTAATATATAATCCTTTGAATCTGGGCATGGGGCCAGCATAGCAGGCACATGATTCTCATGTGACAGGGAAAGACGGATATGAGGGAGCTGTACAACAGTATCTCTACAGTCACTTACACACTCTAAAATGGCAGGATCGTACTATAGAATGGACATTCGTGCTAATGATCTTTCTTCTTACCTTCATATGGAGAGAAGATTTCCTGGGCATATCGGGAGAAATTCATTCATTACTCAATTCAACTATTCAAAAATATTTATTAAGTTCCCACAACCTGCTAGGCACTGCTGAGACCTGAACACATGGTAATTAACAAGATTGAGAACATCCCTGCTCTCATGGAGATTATATTCCCATGGTAGAGGTAGGGAAGAGACATAAAACTATATAAACAAAATGATCAGATTGATAAATGGCTATCTATTAATACAGAAGTAGAGTGATGTGATAGGGAGTGCATGGGTGGATTTTCTGAAGGCTGGCAGGTGTGAAATGTTGGAGCCCATTAGTGGAGCTAGACCACTGTGGGGCATAAAAGCCTGGGTGATGGTGGATGACCTGCACTGGTGACAATGATGTGACTGTGAGGAGTAGGGGGAGGATCATCTGTTGGGAGAATGTGAGTAATCAACCTAACCTGGATGGGATGATCAATGGGTATGAAAGGCAAAGGGGATAAGTAAAAGCTACCTTTGAGCTGGGAGCACAAGCCTCTTAGTGGCCTGTGGTGTTGCACCTGTGAGGGCAGTCCCACTTGCTGTGAGGAGGCCAGGATGACCCTCCTCTCCTCTTATGCAGTGTTGTATGGACTGGGACACAAGATGCAGATGCTTATTCTCACTGTGAACTGGGTGACAGAACTGAAGGCTTCTCCAGTTTTCAGGACAATGAAATCCCTTCACACACTCTGTCATCATCCTTTCCTTGAGGGATCTATTCTCCTAACGCTTACAGCATCTATGACTTTATCCCTTAGGGAGGATGCATGAGGCAAGAGATTGGAGATGCATGAGCCAAGAGATAATTTTTCCACTCTATATATGCACCTGCTATGAACGGCAGGCTGGCAAGAAAATTTTCTGTCCCCTTCTGTGGTACAGCAGAAAGCAAAATGTGCATATAATTGATTATCAAAGATATGTTATCAATATCTTAAATTTTTCCTTCTTGCAAGTTTCTGTCCAAAGGTCATCTCCTTAGAGAAGCTATTTCTCACCATCGTGTCTAAAATACCCACTTCATACCACCCATTTAGTCTCTTTTCTCTGTTATATACTTTTACTTCATTTGGGTTTACATTTTAAATTTTATACTGACTTCTTGAGTTGAATGCTTAACTCATTATTTTCAATCCCTCTACCCCCTCTATATGTGAATTTAAGATTGTGAATTCTTCTGAAGTATGACATCAGCTGTATCTAATTCTGATATATAGTATATTAAAAGTTGCCATTCAACTCCAATTTTTTTTTTCAAATTTTCATTGTGTTTTAATATTTGAACAACATATTTAAAACTTTTAAGATTTTCAAATGCATGGAATTTGGGGGTTATTTTTTGCTGATTTCTAATTTAATTGTATTTTGCTCAGAGAATGAGGTCTGTATTATGTCAGTGTTTGGTGTTTAAGCTTTGCTGAGTTGTGTTTTATTTGATTAGTTTTTGTAAGTTTTCCACGTCTAGTTAGAATAGATGTTCTCTAATAGTACTGGATATTATATAAATCTATTGTGATATTTAAATCTTCTGTCCTCAAATTTTTTATTCATTTGATTTCTCAATTCTGAGAGAGTTGTATAAAATTCTCTCATCATGATTATTTTATTTCTCTTGAACATTTTTTTCTCATGTTTTTGTTTATGTATTTTCAAGCTGTCTCGTTAGGTGCTTACAGGTTCAGCTTTTACAGTGAATTCTTTTTATCATTTTCAAATGCTCCTCCTTTTCCATGTAATACTTTTAAACAATCTTAAAGCTTTTTTTCCTAATATTAAAAATGTAACCCCATTTTTTTTTTAAAGATAGGGTCTGGTCCTGTTGCTAAGACTGGAGTGCAATGGTGCCATGATCTCGGCTCACTGCAACCTACGTCTCACAAGTTCAAGCGATTTATTCTCCCACCTCAGTCTTCCAGGTGGCTGGGACTACAGGTACATGTCACCATGCCCAGCTAATTTTTATGTTTTTAGTAGAGAAGGGGATTCACCATGTTGGTCAAGCTGGTCTGGAATTCCTGACCTCATGTGGTCTGCCTACCTTAGCCTCCCAGAGTGCTAGGATTACAGGCATGAGCCACCATACCCAGCCAAAAATGTAATCCCACTTCTAGGAAGTATTTTCTTAGGATAACTTTCTACATAATTTTAGTTTCTATTCTTGGGGGGGACCTTAGGGTTGAGTGTTTTCCTTGTTACCATATAGAGGTGGATTTCTAATAAGCTATGTAAATAGCCTCAGTTTAAATTACAGTTTTATTCTGGTTACTACTTTACTTGGATTTCTCTGCCATCTGAAATTGTGCTTTTTAATTTCATTATCTGATCTTCTTCTTGTTTTACTTTGTCTTCTTTTATGCTTCCATTAAATTACAAAACTTTCTTTATCTTTTTCTTCTGGGTTTCTAATTATACACTTTATTATAATCTGTAAGGACTTTTCTTTAAAATTTTAACACGCATTCTTAGGAAAATATAAATGTAATCAAACTCTCTGGCAAACTTTTTGGCATCATCAATAAAAGGGCTATTAGATGTCCTAATGTTGATTACTACATCTCATATTCAATGCTTGTGTTGCTTGGTTGTGTCAGTTCTATTTTTGTGTGTTTGGTTTCTCTAAGAAGCAGAAACCGTGACATGATTAGATATGCAAGAGATTTATTAGAGGAAATAAAGGGGGGAGCAGGAGTAGATAGGGTGAGCCTTGAGGCCACCATGCAGGATTGACAGTGGTGAAAGAAGAGATGGAAGGAAATTGAGCAGGAAGAACCTTGGACTTCAATGCAGTTCTGAGAAGGTTTTGGTTAGGATAATGAGGAGTTCTGAGCAAACGTTACCCAGCAGAAGAATTTCATATTGGACAAGAATGATCTGGCTCTGGTACCCTTGAGATTAGACCTCAGAGTAAAGGAAGGAAGTCCAAAGATTCAGTAGCTGGGGCTGTCAGTTAAATATTTTCTTCTCAACAAATTATCTTGAAAGGATATGTGAGTGGCACACCTCCATGGCCTCCACAGCCTTAGAAAAATATCTCAGACCCATATTCAAGCTAATTCTTTCCTCAGTTCTGTTTAACCTAACCATCAAATTTTTACTTTCAATGATTACATTTTTCAGTTTTAGAGGTTATATTTGTTTTTCAAATCTGTATAATACTCTTTTTCAGTCTCTTAATCTCTTCTTATATTTTCTATGCTCTTTTTTAACCATTTTAATTGTTTATTTTATAATTTGTATACCTCTAACTCATCTTGGAAAGTTTTCTAACATGTCATAACTTTGTGAACTTATATTCCACTGATATGTTTTTCTAAGGCAATACAGGGAAGATTTATTTGCTGCTGCCTGATTCTCTAGAGATACTTCTGGCTCAGAATATACTTTCCTTAATTCTTAGCTTATAAATTATTATACCACTCAACTGGAACTCAAAACTCATGTGTAGTACAATCTTGAGCATATGGGATATTTATTTTTCCTACCCATGACAGAACCAAGCTTCCCTGTAGTTTCATTGGCAGATGGCTTAAATTTTTCCAATCTTTCTTCCACTGAGGATGCAGCTCTTTTAGGATTTTGGGTTTATGCAGAGTCTCAGATTCAAGTTCTACTTCATATGGGCCTATCCTCTTTTCTGCTGTCCCTCTGTGTGTATTAAACCCAAAGCCCCTAGCTATTAAGTCCTATATCCAGGTCCAACTACCCTTATCTTGTTCCATGTCAGCTTGCACTGTTACTATTTTGGTTTTCAATTTCACCTTTGTTTTTCCAGTTTAGGGATATCTCTTATTTTTTTACAATCTTAGCCATACTTTTAAAAGTAGTTTGTCTTTTCTTTTTTTTAATATGGCTTTTCTGAGTCTTTGCAGCATGAGGAATTTTTTGTATTGTATCTCCTCTGGGTTGATATTCCAGACACTCTCTCTTTAACCTGCCTTATTTTCCTATTAGTACTTATTACTTTATCACTTAGTGAGTTCTCCAGAAGCAGATGCTGAGATGGAGTTTATTAGGATTAACCTATGAAAGAAAGTGGGAAGCAGGATTGGGCAGAGGAAGAAGTCAAACTGCAATGTGGGCCTGCTATAGCTTTTGTCAACCCTTTGGGGAGCTCTGGAGCAAATACTGCCTGTCAGAGTGTCTTCTGGTGAGCTAAAATGGCTGAGTCTCTACATCTCCTCTTCCCCACTTAGTTACCAGGTACAGACTTCCTTGAGAAAAGTACGACCTTGAGAAAGGTGGCTCTTTGCAGCTGGAGTGGATCCTGAAAGAGATGACAGCTGGAGCTGTCTGCTGACCACATTCCCTGCAGCTGGGCTGCAAGTCCTTCCTTGAAGAAGGATCTGGACAGCACCTGTCTGTGTCTACCACACACTTTGCAATTTATACTGTTTAGTCATTACTCACTTTTTTTCTTTTTCAAAGAATGTAAGCCCTGTGTACAAAGCAAAACCTGGCCTGGAAGAAATAGAAAGCCTCTGTTGGTAAGCAGAGGGAAACTAGGTGGGATTAGTTGAGTAGACCTAGATTCTGACGGGTCTTGAATAGTAGAAGGAGAGTTTGGATGGATTCATTGGTGCAATCGTTTTCTATTTTTGTCATAACAAATTACCATACACATATCTGCTTAAAACAGCACACAGGTGTACCTCACAGCTCTGTAGCTCCGAAGTCTGAGTCCTCTGGGTCCCATAAGATTGAAATCAAGGTGTTGGCGGGGATGGGCTCTTAGCTGGAGGCCTTAAGGGAGAATCCACTTCTAAAATCTTTTGGATTGTTGGCAGGATTCAGTTCTTTGCAGTCATAAGGCTGAGGTTTGTTTTCTTGCTGGCTGTCACCTGGTACCCTCTTTGAGCTCCTTCAGGTCCTCTGAGGGGAGCAGGGGTAGATAGGGAGAGCCTTGAGGCCGTTATGCAGGATTGACAGTGGTGAAAGGAGAGATGTATTCCTTGTCACCTTGCCTTCCATCATTGAACTAGCAATGGTGAGTTGAGCCCTTCTCATGTTTTGAATCTCTCTGACTTTCTCTTCTGCTGTATTTCTTGTGCTTCCAGCTGGAGAAAGTTCTCTGTTAACAACAGCTCATGTGATCCAACTGGATCTACCAGGATAATCCAAGATAATCTCCCCATTTAAAAATCTGTAGTTTTAATTACACATGCAAAATGTATTTGTCATATGATATGACATGTCACAATATCTGGCACGGACATATTTGGGAGCCCTTTGCTGCCTACCACTGCTGGAGAGCAGAGGCTTCAGAAGAACGTGATATGAAACACATGGCATTTTAAATGAAAGATTTATCAGCAGTCAGGCAGAGAATGGACTGTGAGAGGCTGCTAATCTAATAGAAACTGAAACCATGAGGGTCTAGATGGGAGCAATGACAGTAAGAAGAAGAAAAAGGATGTGGCCTTCAATAAAAACATCCCAAAATACCTACCCAGACTTGCTGGCAGATTTCCAGTGGTTGGGATTGGGAGTGGGTTACATGAGATATTGTGTTTGAAAGATGACAAGTTTAGTGTTGAGCAAGTTCAGTGTTCTCATCCTAGTGTTAGGCTATCCAGGCATCAGAGATTTACCACAATTTACTCTCCTTGACACAGAGACAGCATTACATGGAAAAAGACTTGATGTACATACATCCATTTTTATTCTTGACACTAAGAACACTCATTCTAGAAAATGAGGGATGATCAATAACATCCAGTTATCTATCCAGATAGAGAGTAATAAAAGTACACATGATCCAAAGTAACTTTTTAAGGCCTGATTTATGTAACTTTTACTAGAGAATACAATCTGTAATTCTAAGCGACACACTTATCTTCTCCAGTGGATTTTACTTAGGTTGATATTAAATAAGTTTGTATTCTCTCTGTATGAACTGATCGACTTGGGAATTTCCTTTGGATGCATGTTTAAAGAAAATCTGCTTACATAACAGTTTTTCCGGAGAATATACATAAATGCAGACAATTAAGAATGTGCTATTTTACCATTTGACCCAGCCATCCCATTACTGGGTATAAACCCAAAGGATTAGAAATCATGCTGCTATAAAGACACATGCACACGTATGTTTATTGCAGCACTATTCACAATAGCAAAGACTTGGAACCAACCCAAATGTCCAACAACGATAGACTGGATTAAGAAAATGTGGCATATATACACCATGGAATACTATGCAGCCATAAAAAATGATGAGTTCATGTCCTTTGTAGGGACATGGATAAAACTGGAAACCATCATTCTCAGCAAACTATCACAAGGACAAAAAACCAAACACCGCATGTTCTCACTCATAGGTGGGAATTGAACAATGAGAACGCATGGACACAGGAAGGGGAACATCACACTCTGGGGACTGTTGTGGGGTGGGGGGAGTGGGGAGGGATAGCATTAGGAGATATACCTAATGCTAAATGATGAGTTAATAGGTACAGCACACCAACATGGCACATGGATACATATGTAACAAACCTGCACATTGTGCACATGTACCCTAAAACCTAAAGTATAATAATAATAAAGTTTTAAAAAAAAAGTAGGACTTAATAAAAATCATGATACAGTGTAAAAAAAAAAAAAGAATGTGCTCTTTTAAAATCTTATTGTACAGTTGGTAGAAACAAAGATAAATCCTCCATGGGCTTAAGGTGAGTCTGACCAGGTATTATCTCAGATGTCATCGGCTTTCATCAATGAATTCCTGGCAGAACTGGAAAAAGTAGGTAGAATGAGTGATGTCCCAAAACAGAAAGGTCATGTTGCTTTGTTTCCAGTGCTAAATTCTCCAGAGTATCTGGATGAGCTGGCTTTTGGGAGCTTGCATGACTGGCAATTCTTCTTTTAATACCTGCAGGCTTTAACCTTCGGGTCACTCAAGTTAATGTTGTAGAAGGGTTAGAGAAAAATATTCTGAAGTAGAAAACAGATGGAAAAGGGGCAGAAAACATTTGAGGGAAATGGA
Organism: Symphalangus syndactylus; assembly: GCF_028878055.3. Taxonomy (NCBI): domain Eukaryota; kingdom Metazoa; phylum Chordata; class Mammalia; order Primates; family Hylobatidae; genus Symphalangus; species Symphalangus syndactylus. Next base: position 90,434,801 of record NC_072433.2, read on the forward strand.
CCAACCAGAGTGTCTAATTGTATGGACATGGTATACTTTTCAATAGTTGATGAATTTGCTTTTTCATTCACTGTGCTTCTTTATTTCTCATCAATAAATGCCAATTTTTATTCTGCTGATAGAGAAAAGCAGCATTACTTTCCAATGGGGTAGCCAGGTTAGGTTTTATGGTTCCTAAAATGACACCATGCAGTAAACTTACCTGCATTTATGGATAGAAATACTTTGTTTCATGGCTGAGACTGAATTTGGGCCAGTGGGAAGAAAGAAGGAGGAGGCAGTGTTGGATGTGTCAGGTGAGAAGTCTCAAACAGTAGCAGAGGAGAATAATTGATCAGCAAAGGCTGGGTGTAAGGCAGGGACCTGAACCTGGGGCCGAGGTGGGTATCAAGAGATCCACTATCCTTCTGATACACGTACGCTGTCATCTTTGAGCACACAGATGCCTTTCCTGGAAGTTTTCATTAAAATTCTAGGTAGTACAGTGGGTCCAGAAGGAGCATTTAAAGAAGCAAAACAAATAGAAAACTAGGTCGATAGTAGGAAAACAATTCCTGAAGCACAGTGGTAGGACAAGGATGAGGGATGAAAGGAAAGAACTTCTTAAAAGCAACTTTCCTTTTCTGAAAGGATTAAAAAAAGAGACAGTGAGGCGTTAGGGCAGTGGGGAGGAGTGTTAGCTATTGCACATCAGTGGAGTAAAAGGCTTTAGAAGAAGATGAGCCTTATTTGCATATTTTCTGGAAATGTGTCAAGAAGAGTGAGAGCATCTCTGTATGTAAAACTTCACCCAAAATAGATAATCTGAGTGAAGGAAATATTATCAAGGGAGCTAGCCTGCCTATTGACATTTATTTAACTCTTTCAGAGGAAAATACACTTTGGCAAGAGCCTTTTTGGGGAAAAAGAATGTATCTAATTTCTAAACACAAGAAAAGGCAACAGATTCAAAGCCAAGGAGTATTTTTAGATTGAACTTTCATAGTGCTTTAATTTAGTCAGCTGGAAAAATGCTTCTTTAAAGTATAAAATTATTTTAATTTTCTAAAAGCTTTTCATTTTGGCTTTAAATCTGGAATTTATTGTAAAATTGCCCTTCTATTAATTAATGATGGTGAATATATTACTGAGGGGACTTACTGTTGGATAGAGTAGTGAACTTGTCCCTATATACTTAGCAAGTAGCGCTATTCCCTTAGCAAGTCATGGGGCCAAAGATGTGAGGGCAGTTTTGACAAAAATATGAATGACAGTGCCCCAGATCTATATAAATCACTAGGGACACAGCTCAAAACTTATTGCTGAATAAAAAAGCAAGTGGCAGAAGGATATGTACAGTGTGCTATTTCTGGATACATATAAGTATAAAAAATTTGAAAGAAAATTTATGTATATTGTGCTACTGTTTGCCTGGTGTGGGGGAGTTGCCTGTGGGACAGAAAATAAAGAGGAGAAATGAGAAACGAGGTTGGTGGTTGTTCAAGAAAATTTCAATTCCTTCCTTCCCTTTCCTTCTCCCTTCCTTCCTTAAAAGAATGCATGCATGAATTTCTAATGCAGTTTTATTTAAAATTATATGTGTCTGTGTTCTAGGGAAAAAGATCATTAACTGAAACTATATTTGTTTGTGTGTGTATGTGTATATATTCTGTCTATATATAATATATATTAAAGTTCAGTGTATTAAAATGCCAGTATTAAAACCCTGAGATGGCACTACTAATCTTCTATTTCTCTATCAGCCATTCCTTAGAAGAAAATCATGCTTGAAAAAAAAAGAAACCCAACCCATATTTCAGCAATCAGGGCAAGAATAAGGTTTGGAAACACTGGGCAGAGAATTAAAAAACAAAAAACACATAAAGGGACAAATGGTGTAGGAGAAGACTGAGTGGAGGGAACATAGGCAAAGACAGCCATCTGGCACAGTCAAAAGCATATACATATACCTCCAGGCACACCAGCTGCAGTATAAAGTAAGTCAACCCAGGTGGTCAGTATCTGGTAGGAAAACAAATCATTTGAAACTTGTGGATTTAAAAAAATTAATTTGAACCATATAAGTGTCATAAAAATTCGTTAGGCTAAAGTGTGAGAAAATGAACCTGTAACATTGGGTAGACGTGAAGCATGTGTATCATAAATTTGACTAAACCATTCTCCTGTGTGTCTGTGTTTTGTTTTAAAAGAGGGTCCAGAGAAGACAGTGACTCTAAGAGAGGGTGGGAACGTGATCCACTAAGAGAGGCTTTGATCTGTGAACACAGACTTCAGCATTACAGGGACAGATACTCCTTTTTGGTTAAAAGACAGCTTTTGTCTGGAAAGTTCCCCTCTAGCAATACACAGACCAAAGCAAAAGATATTAATAGGACTGGTGTGGGCATGAATCTATCTCTCTCATAACTGATTGGTCTGTAATCTCATGCTATCCTGGGTCTTATAAATGAAGCTATGTAAGTGAGGCCATATAAGTAGAAAGTTGGTGTGGCAGGGAACACACATGTTGGATCACATTTCTTTCTTTGGTTTTGCATTTCCATGTTCTTCCTATTTCTTCTGGAACCTTTTTCATCTAATCTTAAAGCTTCAAATGAAAATAGACAGGTTAGCATTTGTAAATTATCTTGGAGGCCTCTCCTTATCCACTTTGCACTTTAACTGGCCATTTAATTTCAGTGACTAATAAATAAATTGATATTGGATGTAGAACTGGGGGAGTTAGGGATAAGAAAAGACATACTCCAAATAAAGGGAAGGAACTAACAGGTTTTGGTGAGAAAATTACCTTTGGTGCTTCAGTGCGTCCTGCAGTAGGCATCCACCTCAGGTGGGTTTTGCATTGGTGACCTTGAGCCCCTCCTTCACTGTAAAAGCTGAGCAGATATTCTGCTGAATAGAGCAGAAATAGAACTCCTCGTGGAGAGTAGTAACCAAGCTGAATAAATCATGGTTTCAGAGCCTGACTTGACTTTTTTTTTTTTAGTAGAAATTTGTGCTCCTCTAATGGAAGGGTTTTGGAATACAAGGGCATATATAATTTTCTGAAAATAATTAGATCTCTGTAATACAGGCATGTCTAACAATAAATATAAATTCTTTGGCAAAAACAAATATGAAGTTTTATCGATAAATTGATGATTGCGCAGGAACTCTAGGCCATATTGACTTTAATAAAACATTAAGTGGTTTAATTAAATCATTAATTCCACCCTCAGTTCCATTTTTCAAAAGGCATTCAATATAAAAATAAAATGGTTTTTTTTTAGCTGCTTCTCTTTCCTCTATAATTCATTAAGATGAGTCTATAGATTGGCTTATTGCTATTCTGTTAGGAAGCAGTTGCTGCCATTTCAAGAATATCGCACTTTAAGCAGGATACAAGGAGATATTGATCTGAAGGTGACATCTTCCTTCACTTTTCATAAAAGGGTTTTTTATTCCTGAAAAATCTATAAAATGTGTATGAATGCAGAGGTTTATGTCACAACATTATTATGATACTAAAATAATTGTTAGCTTATTCCTCCAATCTGTGGGGAAAACTTATTGAAAGGTATGTGAGCAATCTAAAATGCATATAATGGTAGTTACAATATATTAGCTTTTAAATTTTTATTTTATGAAAGTAATATATGGCAATAATTTTTAAAATCGGGCTTACAATGGAAAGTAATAATCTACCTCACCTTCCCTATACTTCAGTTTCACTCACCAGGGGCAGCTATTTCTTTGAGTATATATCTTTATATTTTAAAATTATCTGTCTTAGCCTAGATCCTCCAAAAACAGATAAAGTCAAGAATCAGTGTTTTCATCCTTGTGTGGCATAAGCCCAGGAAGGTGAAGGTGAGGAAAAAGGGAAATCAGCAACAAAAGCACAAAGCAATGCCATGTAATGTGTCACCACTGGAGATTAGCCATCACATCATCTCCGCATGTGAACTTCTCCACATGGCCTGTGAGGAGGAACCCTGTCCCAAAATACTCTGGGGATGGGAAAAAGGAAGGATAATTGATCTGTTTGGCTTCCTCCTGTCTCCTTTTTCCCTTGAGTCAGAGTTCACTCCATGGGACATTCACTCTTTCATCCGTGGGTATCATGTCATCTGGCCCCTGGTGGTCACTGGGGAAGACCTACCCCACTCCCTGTGATGTGGCATTCCACTGAAGTCCAGGAGTGGAAAGGTGACCCAGTATGAATGTGCTTCGCATGTGGGGGTTGTGGGCCATACAGGTGGTGGACTTCATCATAACTCCAGCCATTTGGGGAACTTGACAAAATGGTGGAGGTAAGGATGGTGATTCAGCCTGTGGGGAGACAATACCTTCAGAAAAGAGATGGTGGGGTAATAGGAGGGATTGTACAATATACATACTATCTTTAATTCCCCGATTTACCAATTTATGACATTAAATATTAAAGTCTTGATATTGGCCAATGAGTATTTAACTCTTTTTCATTCCTACGCCATTATAGTTATATAACAATTTTGTTTTAAGTAACAGTCGATGTTTGCATTATTATGACTACATAAATTGTTATTGCTAAGAGAAGTGCTGAATATAATTATAATTTCTTTCTTATACAACTTTCATTTGGATATAACTATAATTTCTTTCTTATACAACTTCCATTTTTTGCTAACTACCACATTTTTATTTGCGTTGTTTTCTAAGTACTTGTTCTATTTTTCATTACAACTGGAAATGAACTTTTTTTTCCTTAATCTTTACACATTTCAGACAGTCTATAAATTCCTTTTTTTTTTCTCCCGACCTCTTACTGGGAGCCCTCAGTTCTACTGCTTTAATATGGGCAGAATGTTTTTTTAGACTCAATGATGTGGAATCCTTGTTTCTGGATCTCATGTTTTACTTTTTCTTGGTTAAGTTCCTTGTTTTGCTTGATCGAGTCCAGTCCACAGTGGTTACCTAAGCTAAATGTGGTAGACCCTTCCAGTGCTCCTCCCTAATCAGTTTTCCTCTTGCCCTAGAAAAATGGAGGGTGACAATTCACTGACTCCTTGCAGTCATGTAGGGTCATTGACCAGTTCCAGCTAATGGGCCCTGAGTAGAAGAGACCTGTGCCTGTTATAGGCCAGAGCAATTTCTTTCTCCATGAAGGAAGCCTTGTGTTGAGAAGGTCACAGATCAAAAACAAGCCTAGATTGCCAGATTGCCATGGGAGACATTTGCCCTGGGGCGTCTCCTGGATTCACACAAATTCTGAGCATGTGAGAGAGAAATTTGTGCAACAATAAGCATTTGGCATAGTTTGTAACCTGGCCTGTCCTGACTGATATAAAAAGGCTTCACGGGAAATACAATTTTGAGTTCTTTCAGTCTGAAAACATTGTTATTCTGTCCTTACAGAACAGAATAACATTGACTGGATATAGAATTCTAGATTATAAAGAGATCCAATGTTATTCTAATTCTTATTCTCTTTTTGTATATAGCCTAGCTTTTCTTACTGGAAGCTTTTAGGGTTCTGTTCTTTTTCTTCCTTTTTGAGATGGAGTCTCTCTCTGTCGCCCAGGCTGGAGTACAGTGGGGCGATCTCAGCTCACTGCAACCTCCGCCTCCTGGGTTTAAGTGATTCTCCTGCCTCAGCCTCCTGAGTAGCTGGGGTTACAGTCACCCGCCACCCCGCCCAGCTAATTTTTTGTATTTTTAGTAGAGACGGGGTTTTGCCATGTTGGCCAGGCTGGTCTCAAACTCCTGACCTGTAGTGATCTGCCCACTTTGGCCTCTCAAAGAGCTGGGATTACAGTGGTGAGCTGCCACGCCCAGCCAAGTGTTCTTTAATTATCTCTTGTGTTCAAAAAGTTCATCATGTTGCGTCATGGTGCAGATCTTTTTTTCCTTTGTTTTTTTGTCTTTTATTTCATTGCGTTGGACACTATGAGGGTCAATTTAGAGATCTATATCATTTGTCATCTCTGCTAAAATTTGTATTGTATCTTTGATTTTCCTTATTTTTTTCTTATTGTAATTTGTATTAGTTGAATATTATGTAGTCTGGAATTACTCTCCTTTTTCATCATATTTTCTCTTATATTTCCTTTTTCTTTTTGTTCTACTTTGTAGAAGAAATCCTCATTTTGTCTTTCAATTCTTCTACTGGATTTTAAAATTTAATTCATTCCGTTTTTACTCATGAGTCTTTTGTTTATATTTTATAGAATCCTATTTTTAATCTAATAATAATTTTAAATATATTTGAATTGTTCCTTCCTGTATTGCCTCTAGTTTTTCTGAGTTTTGTCTTTCTGTTTTTTGTTTTTAAACCTTTCATTTTGGAAGTTTTCCTAAATATCTGGTACTTTGCTGTCCAATCATTCAAGTATTATGCACTAAGGTGCCAATTAAACCTATGTGCCTGGGAGGTACTTTTTGACTAGGCTTTTTGGTGAAAGAGTGCTTCCAGATATCTGCAGATCTGTGAGACCATTCACTTGCCCCTGGGAAGATTCCCCTAATCACCTACCTCCTTAAGTACAAGCCTGATTGCCAACCTTTTTTGAAAACAGTGGAATGAGGAACTCCCACTTATGAGCATGAAGACCTTCCCTCAGTTCTCCAGATGTGTAAGTCTGGAGACTCCCTGGTTCAGTTTCTCAGATAATAATAAACGTCCGGCTTTCTATGGTGGGAAGAGAAGATGGTTACTTGGTTGTAAACAGTGGGAGACAGATGTGCCCATGGAAGGGTGGAATGAAATGTGTTATTGGGGCAAAAGAAGGGGGAAAAAGATGTCTGCAGAGAAGGGCGGTTCACAGCTGTGTGTGGAGGGGGAGTTGGAACCTAGATGGGGTGAGAAGAGCATCCATACAGAGCATGGCCCTGCATGAAAACTGAGTCACCGCAGAGAGAGAAGGTTGTTCTCTAGAGGGCTTTGTACCTCAGAATGTTGGAACCCAGTGGGTGAGGGGGGCTTCACATTGGGTTGGGAAGGAAGGATCATTGTCTGATGTGGGATATTAGAGTCTGGGTTGGGTAAGGAAGGTTTCCATGTGGTAAAAGATGTTGAATTAGTTTCCTAGGGCTGCTGTAACAAATTACCACAAACTTGACTAAAACAATAGAAATTAATATTTTCACAGGTCTAGAGGCCAGAAGTTAAAAATTAGTTTCACTGAGCTAAAAATCAAGTTGTCATCAGGGCTTTGTTCCTTCTGGAAGCTCTGGGGAAGGATCAATTTCCACGATTTTTTCATTTTCTAGAGGCTGACGGCAGTCCTTGGCTTGGGGCCCTGCATCATTCTTCTATTTTTCTTGTCACATCTCCTTTTCTGATGCTGGTGCTGCTGCCTGTTTCTCATAAGGTCCCTTGTGATGATATTGGGCCAGCCTGGATAGTCCAGGATAATTTCTCCATCCCAAAAGCCTTAACTACATCTGCAAGGCTATTCCTCTTCTTCTTTAAAAGCAAAACAAAACATAAGGTGGTATTCACAGGTTCCAGAGATTAGAATGTGAATAACCTTTAGGGAGACATTTAAAGCCTACCGCTGATATATACAGAAATATACATGTTCATGTACACACACAGGCACACATTCAATAGCTCTGCCTGCTGAGAAGGCCTGGGAGGAGCAACACCCCAAAACCAATGAATACAACTAGTGACTAGGTCTTGGCTTCCACTGTATTTTGGGTTTTACAGGAGGTATATTCAGGGCCATACTTTTACACCTGCCTTAATTGGGCTGCACAGGGTAGTGTGTAACCTTGAGCAAGGTGGCTATCTGTAGCTGGGGCACTCCCTGAAGTGTCTGACAGCTGACAGTACCCTTAGTTTCAACCAAAAGGAATCAGGGGTTTTTTTTTTTGTTTTTTTTTTTTGAGAAATGGCTGATTCCAGGACTGGAGAGGGAAAGTACAGTGAGTCTGGAACATGTTTTTATGCCCGAAAGTAAAGAAGTTCTCAAGGAATGATATGGCCATATCAAATAGACACAGAAGACAGTTTAAAGGAACTCCCACTGACCAAATCTGAGATAATTTGAGCATCAAAATAAGTAATGATAAAGATAGATTATGATCTATTGAATAAAACCAGAAACCACTAATCCATATTGATATACAGAACAAATTGAAAATTTGAACTATTTACATAGTTCAAAAGTACCTCTGCACAAACTATTAGTCACAGAGGAATAAAGAATAACTTTGCATGGAGAAGCCTGGCAGACTTTACCTTAATCAAGTGATTGAAGTGTACATAAGTAATAAATAATAGAGCGCATATACCACCTGATAGGAAGCAAAGAGAAGAATACAGCCCCACATCTGTGATATTTTTAATCTAATTATCAGTAAAATCAGAATAACCCAAACTGAGGATATTGTGATGCAATAACTGACCTGTAAGCCTCAAAAGTTCCCAGTTAATGAAAGTCAAGGAACTGTTCCAGACAGAAGACTAAAGAGACAACAACTAAATGCAATGTGTGGTTCTGAGGTGCATCCTATAAAGGACATTAATGGGACAACTGGCGAATGGGATCTGAGGATTAGTTGGTGGTAATATATCAGTGTTAACTTCTAAATTTTGATGGTTGCATTGTGATTGTATAGTAAGGCATTCTTGTTTTTGGAAATACATATTAATGTATTTAAGTGTGATGAGTGTCATCCCGGCAACTTAAATTATCCAGAAATAAATTTGTTTTTATAGGACTTGTAACTTTTATGTGAATTTGAGATTGTCTTAAAAAATTATAGTTTGCCTCCCTGGTTTTTGCCGACCAGCTCATAGCATTGCTTCTAGATTGATTATTGATCCTCTCTAGGGTGAAGGGAAGTATCTAAGAAGGCTAAAGTGCAAAATTAAGGAATAAAAATTTATGGGGAATATTTCATTGCCTCCTACCCACCCTGAAAAATGTCTCCCTAAGGTTGACATTTTTTCGAATCAGTCTTTCTCATTTCAGCTCCGCTAAATTCTCAGCATTAAAACTATAAGCCACTGATTTGCTTTCTGATATTTTATCCCCAGTGCCAGCCTAGTGCCAGGCACATAGGATGCTCAGTGGACATTTAAAGAATTAATTAGTGGTGTCCTCGGGAAATGAAGTTAGCAACAACAAAGTCCTAGAAAATAACTTTGTCCAAACATCAATTAACTTTTTCATTAATATGAGAACTCAGCAGCAAAAGAAGTTTTTGTTTGTTTTGCTTTGTGTTATTTTTAATGAGATGATTCTATTTATGGCTCCTCCATCTGCATACATTTTCCTGAACAATCTCAGGCAATTAGCTTCCTGGAATATTGCTGTGTGGGAAGTTCCTCTATTCCATATTTTCTTACTCTTACCTGCTATAGTTACCATCTCTCAAATTTATGGAAGATACCTCTTCAATTTCTTTTCAACATGTGACTCCAGATTAAGGGACTTTTCTTGGGTCTTCATAAGAAGAAAACTTAGTTTTATCACTGACCAAAATCTTACTTGCTATGCAAACCTCCTCAATGATTAACTCTGGATTCAAATCCTAGTAGCCAATATTAAAATTCTAATAACAGCTAACACCCGATTCCTAGGTGCCAGTCGTTGTGCCAAGACTTTTAATGTACCAGTTTAATCCTTACCACAAGTTTATGAGATAGACACCATTTTTTATGTGCCTTTTGTAGCTGAGGAGACAGATATTAGTCTGAGCTTCTAGCAACAACTCCCAAATCTTCACGGCAAAACTGGGCTGCCAAGGAGCTGCAGCTCTGGCCACCATCAGAGAGCTGCCTGTCCAGTTCAAGCTGCTTTCTACCTATCAGCTTGAGAATCAATCTTTCCACAGGAATGCTCCTGCTCTGCTACCTTCCCACTTAGTTCCAAATTCAAGCCTTGTATTTGTGTATCTGATTGACAGAAAAATCATATCGGGAACCCAAGCTGCTAGGGATTCTGGGAAATAACTTCTTTAGTGTAGCTCTGTGGTATGGGAAGCAATACACAAAGGACTTTGGAATAGATATATAACAGGCTAATCCTCAGTATGTCACAGAGTGAACTTCACTTTTGGGATTGCTTTGTGTTGACGTATGCCTACAGCAAATTTGCAAATGCATCCTGGAGTACGAATCACTTTATTTTAAGCATCTGAGCTCACACAGCCCTCACACTGATTGCTTGAAGTATGCCTATCTGAATGAGATGTGTTTCAACAATTGTATGAGCCCACTTTTTCTTGTTTTCTTAAGAGTTCTGGTAGTTTCTAACATGAATAATATGTTTCATTGATTTTCAGTTTAGTTTTTATAGAGTCACAGATTTCCGAATTTCTCAGTCACCTGGAAATAGCAGCCTTCCATCTCTCAGCTTCTTAGTGATACAAAGACTGTGAGGCACTCAATCTCCAGCCAAGACTACTTGGAGAAGAAAACTCACGTTTCTATTGCTATTTGTTTTTTCTCAGTAGTGTATGGAAGCTATAGCTCAGCACTTTCCAGTAGAAATATGCTGTGATCCATGTATGAAAATTAAAATTTTCTAGTAGCTACATTAAAAAACTAAAAAGGAACAAGTAAGCTTATTTTTAATATATTTAATCCAATATATTCAGTATCTTAACATTTTAACATGTACCCAATAAAAATTATTACTGAAATTTACATTTTTGTGGCACTAAGTCTTCTAAATCTAGTGTATATTTTACACTACCAACACTTCACAAACCACATTTCAAGTGCCTGATAGCCACATGTGTCTAGAGCCTGCCTTATTGGACAGTGCTGCTATAACTAGAGAGATAACTGCTGACTTTGGTTCAAAATGTGATGGTCACATATGTTTAGGTATTCATTGTCTTATTTCCCTGTAATGCAGAGATCTGTGAAAGGGGAATGAATCTATTAACATCACTTCTTTTGGTGATGTGGAAATGTGGCAGGAAGCTGGTGACACCACCATGCCTTTATTCTGCCCTAAGTGTTTTCGGCCTTTTAACCATGCATGGCTGAAATGTTCTAGTTAAGGATAAATTTATGACCTATATGATCTACCCTCCACTTCTTTGTACCAGCTATGCTGGGAACCTTATTTCTTTCAAAGACACCCTTAGTTGGGCTGGATTTTGATGCAGTAACTACAAAGTAGAAAGTACTTCTTTTCCATTGCTCTATGGTGGTGAAATGGTGAAACTTTCAGACACTTGATATGGTGGGCCTGAATTTTCTTTCTTCCTAGATAAAATAGTTCTTCATGATCTTTTGCTCCTCTTTTGTGGAACGGAAGGTCAGTGTTCACTAGAACTAGACATTTACTATTTGTCACATTCCCCAACTGTGTTGTCTTAACCTGTCCTATCTTCTGTCACTAAGGTCCTATGCAAGCACAACTTGCTTGCCATTTGGGGCCAGGAGAATCTATTCTACCCAAAATTTCTAGTGTTTTCTTGCTCTTACTTATTAGTGTCATTATAGGAAGCTCTGAATACAATGGTCAGTGGTCTTTAGGTTTTAGGAAAATTAATATTTGAATACCTTATATGAGGGGATACAGCCATTCCTGTGGCATAATTCTTATCCTGGTAACCTGGTTATTATGCCTTTGGGAATACATTTTCTTTAAACATGTCAGGAACTCACCATCTTATGACTGAGCTCTCAGTCTGCCAAGGTTCAACCTACGGGTTCTGTGTCAATGAACTGACTTCTATTTTTCAGGAGAGACTAGAAGGGAACCTAATACTTTTCTCTGGGTCCCCATTGTTTCTATTCTCCATTTTCTACTTTCACTGAAGTTCCTTGCCATGGTACTGCCTTCTCAAAGTAAATCTTTGCCAGTCAGCTCACTTTCTATGCTATACAGGAGCTGTTGTCTCAAATTCCATTTTTCTTGGGTAACCTCCAGACAACAAGATCTTTCAGGTTGCAACAAACCAGTTTATTTATCTTGAAAATGAGAGTAAAAATAATCACCCATTTCACTCCTTTTGAAAAAGAGGATGAAAACTTCAAATGAGTTGGTTACTTTGAACATTTTCCTTGTTCTATCACATTCACCTGTAAATGGACAGGCAGTTTCTTTCTGGGTCATGTTGATAATCATTTCACAGGATTTATTTTTAAGGTAATTTTAAGGCAGTTTTAAGATAAAGCTCTTTACAGTCAGGGCTAGGTATTTGTTTTTCTTTTTATCATTTCTTTTATGATCTCAGTGAGTCATTTACTTTTTAAATTCTTGTTTTAGTACAAACCAAGAGTTTTACTATATGACAAGAGTATTGAATGTTCTTTGCATATGAAACCATTGACTTATAATTTTGGGACTTATGCTTTGTGTTATTCTTGTATTGGCAGATAATTTTTTTAAAAGGCACCAAAACATGATTTTTTTTTTTGAGAAAAACCAGCAGAGTTTTAGGGGTACAAGTTAAGGCTTTAGAAGAGGGCAAAACTAATGATCATGAAGATGTTTAACCTATTAAAAGACCTGTTACCACTGGCAAAAATCAACTGAGCCAAATAATTGCAGAGTGAAAAAAAAAAAAAAGATTTAGCGTAAAGCACTTTACTATCTTAAAACTATTCCATAACTGTAGTTCAACTATTCCATGACTGTAGTCCAAGGGGTGGTAGAGAATCAGATCCTTTAGCACCCTGTTCTTCTCTCTCTCACGGAATGTTGACACAACAAATAGTTGTAGGGCTTTGGTAGTGTCAAGACTATGTCATGCAAATTTACCATATTCATTTTTAGGCTGTTATAATTAGTTGAAAATAACGATGCAAATATGAGTAGTGATGCTTTAATACCTAGTCAGTTTATTTAGGAATTGTCCTATCTCTTAGCAAAATGCTTGACTTCAATGCCAGAACAATGATTACTTTATGAGTCTATAACAATTAATTCAACCATGACTTTCTTCCCAGTTCACCTCAGTGATGATATGAAGCCCATCCTTCTCAGGTATCCATAATTACCTCATCTTCATACTGGGCTCAGTATATTTGTTGATCTGGCTCAATCTCCTTTGCCCTTGGTGCCCTGGAGCTCCTGTAAACTCCTTTGCATCTTCAACCTCTTTTCTGAATTGTTCATTTGTTTTTCTTGCTGCCACAGAAATCCAGCTATTCCCAAAGAGGCTTCTTCTCCTCTTCTGGGTCTTAATTTAATAGAACTTCCCTGCCTATCCTATATGACTAACATTATTTTTCTCTCTCAGAATAAAGTGGTTATTTTCCTCCTTGTGTTCATCACTTTTTGTACTTATTTAATTAATTTATTTACTGTGTCATTAGTTTATTCCTAGACTCCCCCAAATAGGGAGAGATCCTCTTGGTCAGCTCCTCTATGAGGACAGAGACCTTGTTTACAAGGCAGCTGTTCTCCAGCACCTGGTACATGTTGAGGATGAATGAATCAGTAAATCATCCATGAGGCTAAAGATTTGAATACATTTTAAAAATCAATTTTATCATTTGGCTAGAAATATTAATGCTGTGGTCCTAACTTTTTCTTTGGTAAATTTAGTATTTATCAATTGTATTATGACCTATTGCTGTTTTCACCAATGTGCATGAGAAAAAAATAAATCCTGCATAGTTTTATCAGGTGGCTACATTTATTTTATTTGGTTTCTGAAGGATTCTGAGTTTGAGGCAGGATATGATGGAACAATAATCTTATTTGTTATGACATGTTTGTTTATTCTCAGGGAAAAACCAGAAATGTTACCACTCTAGCAATCCGTTGATTAGCACCTATATCTTCTTTAGCTGAACTGACGCACACTTAATTCTAAGCCACTCCTTTATTTGCTACCAAGTATAAGCAGTTCCTGAAGTAAAATGCCACAGTTGTGAACAGAAAAATGGATGCTGTCAGGGAAAAGAGGAACTTCCAATTGTTAATGATACTTATTTTTTCAGGACTGTAGTAGAAGGGGGACCTCCATTATTGCTAGTGCATTTCAAGGGGTTTTTGTCCAATTAAAACTCTGTCATGGAATTTTAAAATGTATTATCTCAGGGCTTGAAAATGCCTAAGAAAGTTTTTTTTTAAAGATTATAAATACATACATGCACACAAATTCCTCTAAAAAAATCAAGATGTTCTCATGAGAATAAGGAAAAAAAAATCACTGAAAACAATATCAGTATATTTTTGTGGAAACCTATAAATCACAATAAATGTTGAAAAAACTAGGGCTGTATGTTAAGTATATTGGTCCAATTACTATCAGATTTCACATGCAATTAACATTCCAGAGAAAGGTGAGAGAAGCTAGAACAAAAAGTCCATGTGAAAGTAGAGCAAAACTATTGGGTGACATTACCTCACCTTGCTGCAAAAGCTAGAGTAAAATTCCCAACAAATACATCCTAAATTATTTTACAGCATAGAAAAATATAACATGGATCATTTAAAGATAAAGTCATAATTACAGTGACTACAATTGAATGAATTCACTGAGCAAAACATTTTATTTATGTCTACAAGTTGAGAAACTGATGACGCATAAAGGACAAATATGTATAATCAGTTGGAAAAATCTGAGAGGGCGATTTTAAAAAAATAAAGGATTTGGTGTGGTTCACTGGCATTTACCCAAGAGGGTTCCTGTTTCAAACTCACATTCACAATGTAACACTTCATTGCTTTTCTCCTGAATCAACACAGTAACGGGACTCTACAAAAGGTCAAGTTTTGAATCCAGTGTTATTTGAACAATGTCCACTTTATCTTGTTTTCTATTTATAACTTTAATTACAGATAACTTTTAATTACAGATACCTTCTTTATAATCTCAAACTAAATTGTAGTTTATTGTGTAACATAGTAACCTTTTAAATATATGGGGTAATTTATTCTACTCTTATGAGCCCAGTAAAAATAATAGTTTCTCAAGAACTGTTGCTTAAAATAGTTTTGAAATCTATTTTGGGCCATGTCTACCTAGTGCGAAAATAAAGGTGAGGACTAAATATCTGAAAAGCCAAATGACTTGTTGCAGATAATACAGCCAGTTGGTGTCAGAGCTGGAAACAGTGTTATGGGCTACAGCTTAGTAGTGGTGGGTAGTGACTGCTTTTGCTATGAGTAATAAAATTCTTTGTCTCTGACATAGGAAACTTGTGTCTTCTTCAAGCATTCACAGAATTGTGGCAAGCTAGCTCATTAAACTGTATAGTTACTTTGATGGGAATTCTTTGGCTTCGAGGTCTTCTCTACACCTATGTATATAAACCTATGTAAGCAGGATAAAATCCCAACAGTTGGCTTCCTAAAAACTTATTTTTTTTTTGGAAATGCAACCCTTCCTTCCCCACACTATACTCCAAAAAAACAAACACACACGGTGTTAGGGCTGCAGAGCTCCTAGGGTTTATTTATATATGTGTATATAATATGACCTCATCTCCTTGGTCACAAGTAATTGGTCTTTCAGTTTGTTGGAATTGGGATTGAAAGAGAGAAATTTATTGTCTCACAAGGACCTGGACCTGAGAACATACAAACTCGAAGCTATCAACTAAAATCAAGTTACTCCATGTGGATGAGGAAACAGAGAATACCAGTTTGTGAATTATTCATAAAGTGACATATGTCCCACTTTGCCTGGGACATTCTCTGCTTACATCTGTTGTCCCAGTATAATTATTAATAGTGTCTTCTCTCAAAGCGTTCTGATTTAGAAGCAAAATTATATGGTCACCCTAATCACTCAAGATTCTTTGATGGCAAATGATAGTATTCAACTTGAAGAGCAGCTGCATAGGTATCAATCTGGGTCTCACCATCCAAGCCAAGAAACTCAACTTGTAAGAATTAGGAAAGAGTGGATTGACAGCATCTACTTCCATGAGGGAGAAAGTCCCTTGGAACTATGAAGGCTTCTATTTCTCATGTTTGGTAAAGGAGAATCTCCGTTTTTGAGATTGGTTCTCCTATAAGTGTTACTGGGTAGGCCCTTGCTGTTGTTACTAGTCTTATGCAGAGTAACTGACCCTAACATGTTGATCCTAGATATGATTGCTACAAAGGTTTTGCTACCCCATTCTCTGGCCATAGGTTTTATGAATATGCATGTTAAGCAGGCTTCATGTGTGGATGCTGAAAAGAGGTTGTGACCGTCACTGGGATTTAACCCATTTATGCCTAGTGTTCCATTATTGGAATGCTAAGCTTGTGGGAGTTATTTATATCTTGCTCAAGGTCATCATTAAGGTCTGATTTTTCACACAAAAATTTGCAACTTCCGGCATAAATGGGTTAAGACTCATGATTTGTGTACTCATGCTCTGTATCAACTAAAGTCAACTTGCAGGGAGAAAGAATGAAGCAGATGCACAAAGAGTAATAGAGCAGAGAGAGAAGATATTGTGAGTTTCTTCTCATGCTCCAGTCACTGCTCAGGCTGCCCCTGATGTGTATGCCACCATTTCTTCATAATTATAATATATTTAGGCTCAAGTTCTCCCTAAAAGCTTTCTGTAATTTTTCATCCTTAAAGTCCTATTACAATTAGAATATAAACTCAAAGTTAGCAGATTCATATTTCATCTGTGATCATATCAGTAACTATAACTGGAATTCATTTGTTTATGTTTTTACTAGATAAATATTTAAAGCTTAGGGTATGTTGTACATCGTGCTAGCTTCAGAGCATAGAGTAAGCAGGATGGACACATTCCTACCTCCCTGAAGATATTAAACCAATAATTACAAATACCAAGATCCTTCCTAGTCTGCTTCAAAAGGTTGATCAAATAACCCACTAGCATATTTTAAACCAGTATGTTCAAAACTTTGTGTATCATGAGTATTCCTCTGCTTTAGGCTAATATCCTGTGAAGAGTCACTGAAATAAAAATTCTCTTAAGAATGGATTCCATTTTTAAAAGACAGATTTGGAGACACATGAAAGGATATTCATTCACCCAAATATATGTACATAAAATGGCATATATAAGATGTAAGTTTATTGTTATAACGAATGATTACTTTAAAAAATTGCTTGACATGTTGCTGAAATGAGTTTTACATGGTTGTTGGGCAAACTTGGATGGAAAACACAATTCTACTATGTTAGCTAAATCTCTATGGAGAAAGTGAGTTTTTTTTTTCCCTCAAAAATTGAGGGGATAAAAATTGTTCCAAACCCAGGAATAAGTTGGGAGGTGATTTGGAGACAAGGAGTCATTGAGAAGATTTTCTCAGGCTGCGTAGATGAGACAAAAAACAAAATAGATGGATTACTTTTAGTGTTCCCTTCTTAAGTAAAGAAATAATTGTGTTGTTTGATATTTATTCATTTATCCTCATAGAACATAATTCTACTGAGAAACCCAAACACCAAACAATCGAGGGTTTTTCCTTCTAATCTGCAAGTTAAGTCAATAGATGAGGCAGAACAAGAATTAGAGTTACGCCAGTACTACTTAGGCCCTGCAGGGACCTTCTGAGAACATTTTGGATTTCCAAGTTTACCAAGGAGTTGGGCTAGCAGAATTTTGACAACCATAGGCTGTGGATTCTAAATGGCAAGATTATGTGGCATTTGACCCAGAAAGTCTGAAACTGCACTTGGCCCTCTCTATTAGGTCCTCTTAAGACAGAAACCCTGATGGATCTCTCTTCCATCCTTTCTACCAGCAGACAGTGAGGTGAAAGAGATGAGATGTATTCCTTCCAAAGCTGTACACAGTGATGTGAGGTCTGTATATGGACTGACAAATCCTTGCTAATGATATTGAAATGGAGTTCAGTGGGGCCACACACTCTCTCGGAGCTTTTCATACACCATTCATTTAATTCGTATAAGCGTATGAGGCAGGTACTATAATTACCCTCACCAATTGATGAGGAAACTAAAGCAAGGAAAGTTAAAGTACCCTGCCCAAGGTCACAGACAGGAAGTGGCAGAGCTAAAATCTGAACTTGGATGCTCTGGCTACTGAGTGTATGATTGGATTTTTTTTCCTGGCTCTCCTTAATGGTAGTAGGCTGGTAGCAGCCAGTAACTGTGGCCCACAGTAGGTGTTCAATGAACAGTTATTGGCTAACTGATTATTGGGCTCATCAGGAGATCTCCTTGATTTGACAAAAGGCTAGCCCTAAAAGTGCAGTCAGATGCTGCCTATGTAGAAGACTGGTCTTGCACTTCTACCTTCCTATTTTATCTATAGGAGATGGGAAACTTGTGGATTTTGGGAAATGTTCTTAAATTAGAACTAAAAAGTTATTTTGGGGCCACATATCTCTTTGAGAATCATATAAAAGCTAAGAATCCTCTTAACATAAAAATGCTCACTAACAAAATTTTTGCATAATGTCCGAGACTGTTTTGATCTCTAGAACCATCCAGGAACAGAAACAGTAGTTTTGGGGGAGTGACTCTCTGAACTTTGAAGGTTGATGCCTTTCAGTTTTTTTTTTTTTTTTTTTTTTGAGACAGAGTCTCACTCTGTCACCTAGGCTGGAGTGCAGTGGTGCGATCTTGGCTCACTCCAACCTCCGCCTCCTGGGTTCAAGCAATTCTCCTGCCTCAGCCTCCCAAATAGCTGGGACTCCAGGCACACGCAACAATGCCTGGCTAATTTTTGTATTTTTTAGTAGAGATGGGATTTCACTATTTTGAACAGGCTGGTCTCAAACTCTTGACCTCGTGCTCTGCCCGCCTCGGCCTCCCAAAGTGTGCTGGGATTACGGATGTGAGCCATTGCACCTGACCGATACCTTTCAATTTCAAGTGATTTATATGGATACTTGATTCAGAGAAAACTGTATTCACATTTTCTGAGGTAGTTGCTTTGTTTTTCTCCTTCAAGCGAAAGCTCTGCTAATGTTACAGTTAGCTGTGGCCACTAACTGGCTGCCTGGTAACGGCACAGTTTGTGCATTCCATGGCCAGGGCCCAGAAAGGCAGAGCGCACTGCTGGGGAGCGGATGTGTGAGCCCCAGGTTTCTGACATGAATGTTACTGATGCTGCCTCTGCTGAAAGACCTCATTATTATCATGGCAAATACTGGGAGAACAAAGGGACCATTTTCAGAGCGGAGGGCTATCTGTTATTGTTAATTGAATATTTTCTGATTATGATATTAAGTTGGTCAGAGCATGACAGCATGCCTTTTTTGGCATGAGTTCATTTCAGCAGCTTCTCTTAATACATGAACTGAGTAGCACATCCTTACACACTCACAAGCCTCCTTTTATTTGAGTTGTGGTGAACAACAGCTGCAAGCTGTAGCCATCTTTTTGAGGACTTCAGTCTTTTTAGTGGGGCAGAGGTACAAAGTATAGGGAAAATAACATGCATTTCTATATCTTTTGCACATTTAAGACTCTGGAGAAGTATATAATATGAATTAACATGAAGTCCTTCCATGAGATTGTAGAAATACAAGCAAGATTTATTGCTAGAATCGAGATGTGTCAGTTCTTACCTAAAGACTGAAAGTATTTGACAACTTTGGGTAGTGAGTGGTTTCATGATCTCTGTGAAGCCATACCGCATTGTTTTGGGTGCAATGAGGAGTAGAATGAGTATGAAAACACTGGATGGAGCAATGAAGACCTGAATTCAGTTTTGGTTCTGCCATTAACAACCTATTTCATCTTCAATAGACAAATTACCTCCTTGAGCCTCTTCTGCAAAGAAGAGGGGTTGAGCTATGAGGTTCTTGTGAGGTTTGAAACACAGTACTATTATTTTATAAAAAGACAAGGTTTCAGTTTTGTGAGTTTCTCCAGAGCACTTGAATCTTACAGCTGAACTTCTTGAAATCTGTGATTCATATTTCATTAGTTAGGCCATGGGACTTCTGAGTACATCACAACATTTTGGATACACATGGAGATTGTTCCACTGAGAAATGAAACCAATGGTTAGGGTTTCCTTTGAATTTCTCTGTATTTTACTTTCAGGATCAAGAGAAGGGTATTCTTCTTTTATTTTTAGTTTGCACTGTGATAGAAATTCAGGTAGTACGTAAGACCCATGTCTTTGAGTTTTCTTCTCTAAATTCAGCCTAACTCTTTATTTTATTGTTTCTAGCAATAGCTATTATTTTCTTTCATCTGGGAAGTCTTGGGAGAAACTTGGGCCAGTTGACTGTAAAATGGCTTGAGAAAGGAACGACCAGGCACAACGATCACGCCTGCAATCCCAGCACTTTGGGTGGCAGAGGCGGGTGGATAACAAGGTCAGGAGATCAAGACCATCCTGGCTAACATGGTGAAATCCCATCTCTACTAAAAATACAAAAAATTAGGCAGGCGTGGTGGTGGGTGCCTGTAGTCCCAGCTACTCGGGAGGCTGAGGCAGGAGAATCGCATGAACCTGGGAGGTGGAGCTTGCAGTGAGCCAAGATTGTGCCACTGAACTCCAACCTGGGTGACACAGTGATACTCCATCTCAAAAAAGCGGGGTGGGGGTGGTGGCGGAAAGACAACCTTGTTTGGATGAATTATTTATTTATCTTTTAAGCCACTTTATTTTCATGATCTTAATTTTCCCAAATATCAGCTTCCTGCATCATGGCCTAAAGGCATTCTAGGAAGCAAAGAGCCTAAGCACAAAGTGGAACATTTAGCAAGGAATGTAAAAGATAAAATTAGAGAAGCTTTACTGTACTTATGCTCTCAAAAGAGAGAGTACAGTGCATACAATATTTTACTGCTAACATATGCAGCCTGAGGGGGAAAATATGAGGGTATTAGTGAGGTTGATATAAGTTGTAGACCTCAATGTCACATTCGATATTGGTGCAGTGCTTTGGTTCAAAAACAAAATTATAATCTCATCTCACAGTTTTAATACCTTGGAGGAACATTCATTTGAAAAGTTATATAATGATAGACATTTTGTTTGTTTCTACAAGTTGGTGATGATTTTGTGGATCCTTTTAAGAGTTAGGGTCTCTTTCGCATTTTGGTTTTTTCTAGAGGTCAATTCATGAAGTCTTGAATAGCCTAATGCAAAGGAAGCCATTTTTTCAGTAGATGCTTTCAGACCTGTAATCCAGCTGCAGAAAAAAATAGACACAGGACCGGTCATTACACTATTTGTTGGACTCTGGGGAGAAGAAATATTACAAAATCTTTTTATTTATTTTCTAATTGTTTCTCTTGGTTATTTAGTTTGAAATTAATAGGATAAACCATGTTCCTTAGATTGTTAGATTTAATAAAAATATAAAATACCAAATGTAGAATATGCTGTGGTAGTAATGAAATATGCTAATATAAAAGGATCAGAAGAGGGTATAATGTTTGTAAATAGTGATTGAGCTATAGGGTTTTAAAAATTGTTATTAGTATTTTATTGTTTCTATTTAACTTTAAAGCTTAATTGATCAAACACATAGTAAACTAATATTGCCATAAAGGCAAAATAGTTCTTTGTTAAACTCTTGACACTTCAGCAAACATGGGATGATGTTTCATGAAACATGTCCATATAACATTTACTCTAAGGGATGTTAATAGATCTTATCAAAAACACACACAAACACCAAAACAGTTTACTGGTATTCTTTCCAGAAGTCTGTCTCAGATTTCCTGGTTAATGTGCTTTGTTTCTCTGAGAGGATATATGATTTGTGTCATTTCTTAAATTTACTTTAGGTGTAAGTGGGCTACTTTGTGGAACCAGAGTTTTATGTACTATGTGACACTCTGCTTTTATGCTTAGAAATATTTCTGTAATGACTCTATTGTTTCTTATAAAATCCCCTATGGATTTGGCAGTGAGATCCAAATATTCAACCTCATCTCTTAGAGAACCCAGTGGATTTTATCAGATGGAAGTTAACTGTGTTTCATTGACCTTTTCTCTGATCTGCTAGCTGGATGGAGCCTCACCCTCAAGGGAACTATCTTAATCTGTCACCCATATTGTATAGCACAAGCTCTGGAAAGAAGATCCTGGCAACATATCTAGCAGTTCTATTCTCAAGATCCTCCAGCTGTAGCTCATCTTTAGAAATGAGTGGAACAGGCAAGGTTTATGCAATGGGAGAAGGCCCAGAGAGATCTTTTCTCCATCCCCCAAATGATCACCTGATGGAAATTCCTGAAATTCCACTTTTAGAGTGTTATTTCTTTGGGTTAGTATCTGGTTCTCACAAATATCTCTGGAAGTTTTACCATGTCATGTGTTTTAACAAATTACTGTGAATTTCTTTATTAGATCCTTTTTACTGGATGGGGTGAGGGATGGTCATGAAGCAGTTGCAGGTATGGATGGGAGATGGAGGACGCTGGATGCCTTGAAGATTGGAGTTAGGTCAGGGAGACTTGAGGGATGGAGATCCTCTAGGTACCAAAGAACACTTGCTTGGCCTCATGGCTTTGTCTCTGTGAACTTCACTGCCCCCTTGTTTTTTTCAGTATCATTATGAACTAAGTGCCCATTTGTGCATGACAAGCTTGATACTGAACATATCATGAATTAGACAGACAGGTAAGTCCTATGTCCTTCAATGGCTTATAACAAAACCAAATAACTGACCAAATTCAGATAGACATTTTAGTAAGAGTTGTGTGAAAAGAGGTGAAACAGCAAATCTGTGAATTAATAAATTATAGTATTTACAGATTATGGTTATAGTGGATTTTTTATGTTGAAGCCTGAGTCAGCCAGTGCCTTGGGAAGAATTGTGGACTATTTTTCCATTTGAAAAAAAAAAAAACACACTTCTAGAAGAGTTATCTAAGGATGCATTGACAAAAATCCTGGAGAGTATTAGCTATGAAGACTGCAAAGGAAGAGGGAGAATTGAACTGAAGATTGAAGTTGGAATTGGAAAGTAAGGATGAGAGTTTGCTAAGAAGGCCTTCTCAGGACTGGTAAAGGAGAAGAAATAATACAAAGATCTTGACTTACCGTTGGTTTTCTGTTTCATTTTCCGCGCAGAAATAGAAAGTCTTGAACTCTTCGGATGGAGGCTAGAGTTCAATTACTAATTGTTTGGAACTAAGGGTCTGTTCACTCACCCTATATCCTTGCAGATATAGACCACCTAAAAAGGAAAAAAAAAGAGAAGAGGGAAAGAATAAGAAGGAGAAAAGATGTCTGAAAAGATGTCAAGAAAATTTTGTGTCTGAAGGAAATGCTAGTCCAGCTGTCTCATTTTACAGATGAAGAATCTCAGACTCCAAAAGAATATGTAATTTAAGGTCACGTGCTAATGATTAATGGCAAGACTGGTAATGGAATTTAGATTTCCTGGTTTCCATTTTTGCAATCTTCTTACTTCACGTTCAGTATTTAGCTTTGGGTTACTGTGTGCCCAAACTAGCTTCTTTACCTGAAGGACACATTTTGAAATACAATTTTCTGTATCAAAGAGTGACACCTGCAATATCACATTAAAAGGAAAATTAAATAGTATTTGCTTGGGCAGAACCACTAAAGCAGCCTTTATAATCCATGAAGAATTATAAAGATTTTCGGCCGTTTCTGCAACATACACGATTCTCACCTTATTTGTGCATATGCAAAGCACATTTAAAACATGAACCCATAGAGTGATATGAGAGAGCCAACTGAATTAACAATGAAAAGAAATGACTGGCTTAAAAGATAAGTTCTCCCTCGTGATCCTTTGAATCCATGTTAGTGGTTATAAATTGCTTGGCCTGAATCTTGTTTCCATTATTTGGGGGTCAGGAGACAGATCTCAATCTAGGAGAAGGTTCTGAAAAAGTCAAAACCCTTGTTTGCTTTTCATAGTGTCTTCATGCTCTGAGGCCAGCTTGAATCTCATGCACAGGCTCTAGACAATATGAGTAATGGCGATGATTAGATGTTTAAAGCCCTCTTGCTCACTCCTATTCTCATCCCCCACATCCTCCCAAGAGCCACTTCAGTGCACTACTAACAGACAAAATATGAAAATACCATTTGGATTTTTACCACTTTACCTGATAACTATTCTATGCTAATACATTAATAGACTATGCAGGGAAAATGTAGCCCCTTTGAATATGGCTGGCTTTTGTTTTCCTTTTACTTACACTTGGTAGCAAAGTACACTGTCAGGAAGACAGCAATTTTTCTTTTTAAACAGAATGAATGGCTTTTCGACTTTAAAAATTAGAAAAAATTGCTTGCTTTATTGGCAGCTGTGGGTGTTAGATGCAATATTAAATTTCTTTACTATTTTCATTTTTAAAAAGTCCATTTTAGAACTAACTTCAGAAAAAGCATTCATTTTAGAAATGACAGATTTAAAAAAAAAAACCTTAGTAGGCTCCAGTAATATGGTGTTTACCAAAACAGGGAGTGATTTGTTTGAGCTAGATGTCTGTATCTGTCTATATCTGTATCTATATTTGTATTTATATCTATATAATAGCTTTATTGAGATATAATTTACATATCATAAAATTCATCCATTTAGAGTGTACAACTCAATGATTTTAGTTTATTTATGGAATTGTGAAACCATGACCATAATCTAATTTTAGAACATTTTCATCACTTCAAAAAGAAACTCCGTTCCCACCGATGGAAGTGTCTGCTGCCCTCATGCCGGCTGCAGCAGGGAAGCACGGCAGGGGCTGCACGCTTCATGGAGCCAGTGGGAGCCCTGCCCCTTATGAGTTGGAACAGGAGCTCCCTGTGCGGCTGCAGCCACCCAAGCTGCAGCTGCAGACCCAGGCCT
The DNA here is from genome assembly GCF_028878055.3 of Symphalangus syndactylus. Lineage (NCBI taxonomy): Eukaryota > Metazoa > Chordata > Mammalia > Primates > Hylobatidae > Symphalangus > Symphalangus syndactylus. The sequence continues at coordinate 90,459,430 of NC_072433.2, forward strand.
CCTGTAAGCAGGAGCCCCACCCTCCTGGGCGGGGCTGTAGCCGCCCAACCTCAGCTGTGAATGGAGCCTCCCTGTGCTCTTGGGGAACCCGGGAACAGGCAGGATCTGCCTTCCTGGGTGCAGCTGCAGCCTCCGCATTGGTGGCTGCAGACCTGGGCCTCCTGCTCCAGGAAGAAGGCAGGAGCCAGGGACAAGCGAGAGACCTGCCCCTTCCCATGGTGGGGCAGGAGCTCTGGGGTGCAGCTGAGGCACTTAATATAAATGAAATCATGTAATATGCGGTCTTTTGTGGCTGGCTTCTTTCACTTACTATGATATTTTCAAAGTTCATTTATGTTGTATTATATATCAGTAACTTCATTCCTTTTTATTGCCAAATGATACTCCATTGTATGAATATACCACATTTTATTTATTCATTAATGATAGACATTTTAGTTTTCTCCTTTTTTGGCTATTATGAATAATATTGTGAATTTTTGTGTACACATCTTTATGTAGATGTATGTTTTCCTTTTAGTATATACTAGAAGTGGAATAAGCAATAGGCTAGATATTTTAGGACTATAGGATACCTAAAGGTGTATCAGAAGGTTATTTTGATATCATTTAAAGCTTTTTTATTTATTATTTTTTAGATACAGGGTCTCACTATGTTGCTCAGGTTGGAGTCAGACTCTTGGGCTCATGTGATCCTCCCACCTCAGCCTCCTGAGTAGTTGGGACTACAGGCACACTTTATCATACCTGGCTGATTTTGCCATCTTAATTTTCTACTCCAAACTATAGTACACAACATTGAATGTCGCTGCACTAGTTTGTGGCTTCTTCCTACTTCTGAGATTTTTTTTTCATGTGTCTGAGGAGGTATAAATACCCTCATCTATCATTATCCTTTTTAAGAACAGATAGGTTTGTCCAAGAAGTGTTTGCTACAAGGATTTTCTGACCATTTTTCTAAGCAGTTCTAGGGAAGAAATGATTGGCAGTAAAGATATCCAATTATAGCTCCATTACCTCATTTGAGGTGACCTCATTGAGCTGATCTCTCTCTGTTATGGATAGCAGCAGTAATTAGCAAGCTAATTTGGATAGAGATTTCTTACAAGAACTGTGCAAGTATTACATGTTCCATTTGTTGTAATAATGTAAAATATATCTTTCTGAGACATGCACACAGACCTCGATGTGATTTATTCAAGAACGATAGTCAACAGTCACAATTGGTTACTTGTAGTTTTATTCTGGAGAGAGGGAAAAGGAAAAAAAAAAACCTCATCAAGTGTATAGTGAATGAAAAGGGGCTTCAGGCTTAAATAGAAGACTAAGGGCTTCTGGCATACTCATCCTGTGGATTTTTCATTAGCAGGCACAGGTGAGCCAGCAATGCATGTTGTTAAAGTACTAACCCTCTCCTTGACAGTAAGGAAATCCTCTAGGGAACTGATGAGGCTATTTCTCCAACTCCCTCATTACACATCAGAGGTATATTTATCTAGCTGAAAGTAAAATGTGGGGTTAGTGTCTAATATGGTTTTTACAGGAAACCTGCTGTGTTGCTTCTTACATCTTGCTTTTTCCCCTTATATTACTTTTATCTTTTCCCTGCCTTACTTTGCTGTCCTCAGTATTCTCTCAGCATCTCAGGTGACTGTTACAAGACATAAGTCATGCCAACAATACTACAGATACCTCCAAAAATAGTAACTGTCATATAAGATCTCCCAGATCTCTAATGAAGAATATAAGGAAATAGACTAAAATACAAAATAAAATAAAAATAAAACAGTAAAGCATCTGAGATACTGCAGGCAAGGATCCAGGTCTCTATGTAGCAATGACCACAGAAGCCAGGATCTCAAGAACAAAGCAACTAGTAGCAGACACATTACAAATTTAATTAAAAGGAAGTAACCATCTAAATACTGTTTCTAAGATTTTGAACATAAAACTGACCACTTGAACAAATACATATGCAGAGACTAAGTGTTTTCGATTATTTTTTTCAAATTTTTTGGCTGTGATCCAAAAATTTAATATGTACAGACCTTGACATATTTTCATATTAGAGCAAAAGCTTTCTGAAACATCATAGTGTACCATGACGTTTTCGATTCAAACTCTGTTCTGTTGTCATTAAAATACTGGCCACAATGTACTATGTTCATTGCTGGACTTACTAGTGGGGGTCAAAACCTGTAGTTTGATAAACATTGATATAAGTGGTAATTAAGGCCTGCTTCAAGATTATGACCTCTGAAGGGCAGGAGATCAAAGAACCAGGCCAAAGTGGAATGTACAAGAGTTAAGCAGAGATTGGGTAATATAAGTAAAGAAGGAATTATAGATCAGACCAGCGTAAAGGTCATTAGTTACTTAGCATCAGCTAGAAGAATTGAAAATTAGCATTAGAACGGCATAATCTTTGTGAATATAACAATGATTAGTATTCCTTGTATATCAATATGATAAGTTAAACTGAGTATTTTAGTGCCTGTAGTGTTCATGGCATAGCATGGGTTCAGCCATTCTCAACAAATTCTTCGGCTGTCCTCATGACTCCTGTGGTTGTTATGACAACCAGCTGGACTGAGTAGACCCTGTTTATTGCAGTGAGTGTGCTGATGTCCAGGCTGCAGAGATCAGACAAACAGTATTACTGACCAAGTGCTACTTTAAGAAGACAAATTTCTGCCAGGGGGTACTATACGTAACATTGTGGGTAAGAGTTTGGGCACAGGATTTAGGCATCATTTGTTTACATTTTGTCTCTAATCATTTAATTGCTGGGTTACCATCAGCATGTTAGGTAACTTCTGTAAGCCTTAGTTTCTCACCTATGATAATATAATAACAGTGGATGTTTTGTTTAGATTAGACTTAGATAACAAACCTAAAGTGCTTATCCTAATCCTTGACACATAGGAAACATTCAATACGTGCTAACTTTCCCACTCTCATCCTGCCTAAGCAGTATGATCCAGCCCTCTAAGAAAATGTGGCTTATCAGGGAGTGATTCTTAGTGGAGGATGGAGAGGGCATATTTATTTTGAGAATTTCCCACAGGAGTTTTGAATATGCCTCCATGAGCCTCAGTTTGTAACTCAAGAATGTATAGGAAGGTTGATCAGAACACTTAGAAGAATGATATAAACCTCAATTTATTCAAATCAAAAGAATGGTAAAGGGCTTCAGAAGAGCTCTTGCACAGACACCTTAACCCTGAAGAAGGGTTAGCAGCTGATCAGCCTTGGGAGAGCTTCCATCTAGACCAGTGGAAGTCAGAGTGGGAGTGGGGAGGGGGTGGTGGTAAAGTTCACCTTCTGGAACAAGGTACATCCTCAGGCAAATGGTATTTTTTATTCAAGAGTAGAATCAGGTAAAAACAAAAATCACAGGCTTCTATTTTAGAACATGGCCTAGATATAAATTTTCTGTTGGAATTTTAGTAAAGGAAATGTTTTTTTTAATCTGTATTTGAGATAATTTGGGCTAGAAATTGAGGACCTATGGAGATAGAAATATTCAAGAAGTAGGACTGGGAAAGAATGGATGAGTTTGGATTAAATATTTTTATTAACCACAAAATAATGTATTTTCAAGAGAGGAGCTGAAAATAAGAGGGAAGGTCTTCAACATGTCAACTACAGGCATCTGGTACTCACCTTCTCTACAAAGAGGAACCAAAATAGTAGATAATCATACTTCAAATAGATAACCCAAGAAGAAACAGTGGAAGTCAACAGAGAAGTGAAAGGAAACACCTAAGGCAAGAACGGAGCAGAAAAACGAGGCAACTTGCTCAGCCCAGAGCACTATTTCTTTCTGGTTTAGGGTTTGGTTTATTCTTGCTTTTCTAGTTTTTGAGATGCATAATTGTGTATTTGTTCCACTTTTCGATGCAGGTGTTTGTTGATAAACTCTACTCTTAGCAGTGCTTTTGCTGTGTCCTCTAGATTTTGGTATGTTATGTTCCCATTTTCATGTAAGACACTTTTTGACTTCCTGCTTAATAAAGAGTTAATAGTTGCTCCAGAGCATGTTATGTAGTTTCCATGAATTTGTGCAGCTTCGAAAGTTCTTTTTGGTATTAAATTTTTAGTATTAATTTGGTATTGGTATTCTGTTGTGTTCTGAGAAGATATTTGATTTGATTTTAATTTCTTAAAATTGGTTGGATTTGTTTTGTGGCCTAACATATGCTTTATTTTAAAGAATGCTTTATTTTAAAGAATATTTCATGTTCTGATGAGAAGAATGTGCTGTAGCTGTTGGATGAAATGTTCTCTAAATATCTGTTTAGTCCATTTGGTTTAAAATGCAGATTAAGTCTAATGTTTCTTTGTTTTCTGCCTAGATGGTCTGTTCAATGCTTAAAGTGGGATGTTGAATTTTTCAACTATTATTGTATTGGAGTCTATTTCTTCCTTTAGCTCTCATAATATTTACTTTATATTCTGTGTGCTCAGTGTTGGGTGGTGTATATTTCTATTTGCCATGTCCCCTTGCTGAATTGACCCCTTTATCAGTATATAATGAGCTTCCTTGTCTCTTTTCACATTTTCTTTCCTTAAAGTCAATTTTATCTGATATAAATAGAGCTATTCCTGCATGCTTTTGGTTTCTATTTGTGTGGAATATTTTCTTCATCCCTTTACTTTTACTTTATGTGTCTTTACAGGTGAAGTGAATTTCTTGAAAGGAGCATATAGTTGGGTGTTTCTTTGTTATTTTAGAATATCTTTTGTTCTTTTATCTCTCTTTTATGGTTTACCTTTATGATTTTGTGGTCTTAAAAATTGATACAATTTGATATCTTTCTCTTATTTGTTATCTGTTCTACTAGTGACTTCTATACTTTTGTATCTTTTTATGATAGCTATTCTTTCACTTCCAGATTAGGGCTCCCTAATGCTTAACAGCTTGAGCATTTCACATAGGGTCAGTCAAATGGTGATGAATTCTCTTACCTTTTGTTTATCTAGGAAAGATGTTATTTCTCTTTCATTTCTGAAGAATAGCTTTGCCGAGTATAGTATTGTTGGCTAGCAGTTTTCTTTCTTTCAGCACATCGAATGTATCACCCCATTCTCTCCTGGCCTGTAAGGTTTTCTACTGAGAAAACTGCTGTTAATCTGATAGGCATTCCTTCATATGTGACTTGATGTTTTTTCTCTTGCTGGCTTTAGAATTCTCTGTCTTTTACTTTGGACACTTTCACTATTACGTGCCATGCATAAGACTTTTTTGGATTGAATTTATTTTGGAATCTTTAAGCTTCCCCTCACCTGAATTTCTATATCTCTTGATGTAGATGTAAAAAGTTTTCAGCTGTTGTTTGACTAAATAGGTTTTTGTCTGCCTTTGTTCATTTCTTCTTCTTTGGAACTTCCAAATTTTAAAAATTTGTTCAATTTTTGGTATCCCCCAAGTCAAACATAGGCATTCTGCAATCTTTTTAATTCTTTTTTATTCTTTGTCTGACTGGGTTATTTCAAATGGCCTGTTTTGAAGTTCAGAAACGATTTCTTCTGCTTGATCTATCTATTGTTGAAGCACTCAACTGTATTTTTTATTTTATTCATCGAATTCTTTTGTTCTAGAATTTGTTTGGTTCTTTTTTATATCTATGTCTTTATTGAATTCTCATTCATATCCTGAATTGTTTTTCTGACTTCTTTGTTTTGTTTATGTGTGTTCTCATGTGTTTCACTGAGTTTCCTTAAGATCATTGTTTTACATTATTTTTCATGCATTTCACAGACTTCTTTTTCTTTGTGATCTATTTGTGGAGAATTATTATGTTTCTTTGGAGATGTCATGTTTCCCTACTTTTGAATGTTTTTTGTGTGTCTGGTATAACACTTTCCAATTCTATGGATTGGCTGTCATGAGGAAATACTTTTTTCTGTAGGTCTACGTATTATGTTGATTGGGTAAGATGCTTTGGCTTTGATTCTGAGTGAGTCCAATAGCATAGTCTTTGTACAATTTCTTCAGCCCTGATAGTATACTTGGTGTCTGTGAACTCCTCAGTGACTTAGGCTGAGGTTTTTCATAGAGGCTGTGGTGCAGCTTTGCTGGGAATGAGAACACCAAGTGGGACAGCGCTTTGGCCCCTGGATGGTATACGCTAGTGCTAGCAGTTGCAATGGGGTAGGATATATTTTCAGGACTGCAGGTGGCATGCATGAGCTCTGGAAGCAGGCAGCATGCCAATTCTTAGTCCTTTGGATGGTGCATCTGTCTTCAGGTCTCCGGATGCTGTGTATTGATTCCCACACCTGGGTGGGTGAGTGCCAGTAGTGGTGGTGGGTGGCATGACCATAACGTTAGAGCTCTGGATGGTGCTTAAAGAAATTATATAACTGTTTACATCTGGAAAGAGTGTCATATGGAAGAAAGGCCAGGCATGTAGTGAAATGAGTTCTAGTTTTGCCTTTGAACTGGCTTTTCAATTTCCTAATCTCCATTATTAAATGAGGGGATGACAAATTACTCACAATTCATAGCAATCATGGTCAGTTAAGTTAATTTGAATATTCTTTCATTAAGTACACATAATAAAGTGTCATTTTTGGAACACATAATACCTTAGAAAAGATAACCATCAGAAAATAAAATGCAAGGTAAAGGATGATAATTGTCAAATGACAGGTTAGTTCAGAAAAGGGAGAAGGTTTATTTATCTAGGACCATCTGAGATTGCTTTAATAGTAGAGATGGACAGCACTTGAATAGATGTTTGAAGGACAGCTAGAATCTGGACAATTTATATTGGGTGATCAGTAGGTAGGAGATAGTTCAGGGGAGGGAACTAGCACAAATAAAATCATCGGGTCAGAAAAATATTAGCAAGGTGGGGTGTGGTAAAGAAATAGAATGTAGGGTACTTTAGCAGAAACAGTGGAAGATAAGGCCAGAAACAGGAGTTTCTGGACAAAATATAAGGCCCTGGAGTGCTCTGGAGGCAACAAAGAATGATAGATGTCTCTAGAAAGAGTTATGGATAAGAGCTGAATATAAACAGGAATTTCATTTTCTTCTTCGTCAATTTTTTTCTTTTTATTGATAAGTTAGGCTACCTGGGTTCAAATTCTGTCTTCACTGTCTACTATTCAGGAGAACTTAGGCAAATTATTTAACCTTGCTAAGCATCAGTTTCTAAACCTGTAGGTGAGATAATAACCTACCTTATAGGGTTGTTGTAGAAATTAAATGAAATAATAAGTAAAAGCACTCAACAGAGTGCCTAGTACAAGAGCTGCTCTCACTAAATGACAGCTGCTGCTTTTGCTGTTATTATATTTAAGCTATTTAATAGAATAGTTTTTGCAGCTCTTTAATTAGAACTTTTCTGTTCAAGTAGAGCCTCTGACCTTTTGGGATGAGAAAAGCCACCTAGTGGCTGTCATTACTATTTTTAACCTCTTGTAATCAGTGGCAGTCTCTGGGCCCCAGGGGTTTAAAAGCACTTTGCTAACAGTTCTGAATTTGGAGTAATCTGTGGATTCAATCCCAAGCATTTTCGTTCTGTCTATGAAAACAGTCCCTTGAAAATTAGCTTAATTGATTTGGTAATTAAAGGAGTTCAGATGTTTATAGTGATATTTTATACTAAAAGTCCCAGTCAGTGACTACTTTGGAGGTTTAATTGTTTTGTTTACCTTAATTCCCATCCTGCTATCAGCTGTTTAAAGCCATGAATTTGGGGTTGAATAGAAACAGCCTGTTTTTTAAGGGCTTAGAAAGACTATCTCTTCATAGTTGAATGATGTTAGTGTCATATTTTAAAATGGAAGGGAGGGTAGAGAAGACTCATTTCATTGTTCATCTTGAGTGATGAAAAACGGGCCATGGTATGATGCTCACTTTGTACCTCTTGTACACTTCCAAGGTCAAAATGGTCACTGGACACCTCCTTCCAATTTGGCATGTCTACCTAGCTAAACATAAGCATTAATCCTAAAAGAAGAAATTAAATGACTGAGATTCCAGGATGTTCACAATTGCTAATTACTGCTAATTATTTAAAGATTATTCATATGGGAAAAATTTAACTGCAAATAGAACACCAATAATATATTTTGTCAAAAATTATAAGAAAGTTAAATAATTTATTTTGCGGAAATCAGGTGCAATTATTTTGTTAAATTATTTGTATGATCATTTGTACATATAACTTTAAATTATTATATATAATTTAATAAGTATGTATAATACATAATAAAATACAGTAAAACATAAAATATATCTAATAATATATGTAAGAAAACTTTTTATGTACAGAGCTTTCTTAAGTCACTTTAATAACAATGACTCATTTGATCTTCACAACAGTTTTGTGGAATATTAATAGATAGCTGTTATTCCCATTTTATTAATGAGGAAACTAAGTTTTAGGAAGTTAAGCAATTTGCCAAAGAAAATAGTTAATATGTGTTTTTTTGTTGTTGTTGTTACTCACTTGTCCAAACTAGGAATACTACGTGCTATAATTTGAATATTTGACCACTTTAAACCTCATGTTGAAATTTGATCCCAATGTTGGAGGAGGGGGGCTAATGGGAGGTATTTGGGTCATGGGGGTGGCAAGGGATGATTGTATTTTGCAATATGAGAAGAACATGAATTTTGGGAGGTCAGGGGTGGAATGCTATGGTTGGATATTTGACCCCTCCAAACTGGAAAGATCCCCAGTGTTGGAGAAAGGGCCTAATGAGAAGTGCTTGGGTCATGTGAGCAGATCCCTCATGAATGGCTTGTTGCTGTTTACATGTTAATGAGCAAGTTTTGCTCTGTTAGTTCCTGCAAGAGTTGGTTGTTAAAAGAGCCTAGCACCTCCCTGTTCTCCCACTTTCTCTCTTGCCATGTGATCTTTGCACATGCTGACTTGCTTTCCCTTTCCACCATGAGTGGAAGCAGTCTGAGGCTCTGACCAGAAACAAATGCTGGCACCATTCTTCTTGTATAGCCTGCAGAACTGTGAGCTAAATAAACCTCTTCTCTCTATAAATTACCCAATAACAATGACTTAGACATTATGAGAAAAGAGTGAAGTCACTACCTAAGAAAACTATTGGTATTGACTCTGAATGCATCAATGACAAAAAGAATAAAGGAATTTACTTTTCACTTTTCCAGGCAATAGAATGTGGGGTGAAGGGTACACTGGAGTTAGCCTGGCTGTCTTCAGATCCCACCTTCATTGCTTACTACATGTGATCTTGTCAAGCTATGTACACTTTGCAGCCACTTTCCCATTCTAATTTGTAAAATGGGAACAGTAATAATACCTCTTCTCTGGAGGACTGATGGAAGAATTTAGGTAAAGCACATGGCACAGGGCCAGGTAGAAGATCAATAAGACTAATATGTTGCTACTATTATTATTGTAATTACTATTATTTCAAGTGAAATTTGAGTCTATACCTGAGGCTTGGGTAGAGTGATTGTTAGCATAGAAATACAAGCAACCGTCCTTTCGAGATGCAATAGTGTGGGACCCACATGTCTGTGTTTATATCCAGCTGGTGCAGAAGACCCAGACACCCTGGGTTCTTGATAGCCAGAGGTGGGAGGCTACTGTTGTGCAGAGTAACATCTTCCCAGACATGGCTTTGCAGGTGTAACATAAAAGGGTCAGCTGAGTGGTCATCCTGTGCCAAAAGTCTTCAACTCCCAGACCAAGTCTGTCTGACACTGGGGAAGCCACTGCCCTACATGGTTCTTGCTAAGACAATCTGAATACTCGAGCAACTAGCCAGAAAACCTAAACTTATCCATTGTCTGTAGGGAACTTCTCTTCTTCCTTCTCATGTTCATAGACATCCCTTCTTTTTGGCTTCTATTTTATTCTGAGGAAATCAAAAGTTTATCAGTCAAAGAACAGGGAATCATGTATAGAAAGGAAATGGAAACAAGCACCTTAGCAAAGACTGTTTTTAATGCCCCTGTCTATAAGCGCTGAGCCTGATAAGTTAGGTAACATGTCTGGGAAGATGTTACCTCACTCACCATTGGGACTGTCTTCCTAGCCCTGTTCCTGGTATGTCCACTGTGATGAATAGCAATCCTTGGTTCATGCTTTTCCTTACCTGTAACTCTCCTTTGTGCAATGGAACTAGTTAAATGCCCCAGGCCAGCTCAGGTCTTAGGCTTTCATGGTCAGTGACATGGAAGGCCAAAGATAAATCAAAATTCTCTTCCCTGGAGGGCAGCCCTTCCTCCACAGGCCTGGGAACTGGGAGGGAACTTGGAACTGTGACCTGAGGCTGGGAGCACTGTGCTTTATCTCTTTATCAGAATGCCCTGTCTGTACTTGCCAGTTCCTCTTCTTTGTTTGGTTTCATTTTTGCTCTTTAGTTTTAACATGGCAGGGCAAATGATTTCAGAAGGCAGAGTTTGCTGTGTTCTTTGCTGCAAAATGGGAGCCTGCTGGGAGTTTGGGTGTTCATTTTTTCCACTTTGCTTCAGACTCTGAGTGCATTAGCAGAATAAATACCTCTTAAAAATATTGAGGCTCATTAGGATGACACATTGGAGAGGTGAATGAGTGTGCTCAATGTTGTGTTCCAGGTAAAATGAAACACAAGTCCTGTTGTTTGTCAATGATGATGCTTGTTATTGTTCTAAAAGGACAGTTACAGGGTACCTGGCGGTACATTTAAGCTCAAACAATCCAAATTTTCCCAAAGGCACAAGAGCCAAAATATGTAGAGAAGATAATTGATAATTACTTTGCTTGTATACCATTTTGTGAGGAAATGAGCATATTTAAAGGAAATCTATAATCTCATTAGAAATCATGTCTATATCATAAAAATGAAACAATTGGTATTAAAGCAATTTTTCCCCCAACAGTTTGTAGAACAAGTCCAGAAAGAGAAATATCAAATGCCTTAGACGTTGAGGTGATGACTCACCTGTTGATGTTACAAAGTTTTCTATCAGTTTGTAGGTGAAATTTAAATTAAAAACCATATTGCTCCAAAGCTTGGAATCATGAACAGGCAGGAATCGTGAAAATTGGCCTAATATGTCTACAGAACAAGGATGTAAACATAAAGCACTGTATTTCTGAATTATAACACACTCATTTTCTAGTAAGCTGCTCAATCAATAGCACCATCCTGAGATATCCCTGAGATCTTATATTTGGAGAGTAAAAAGAAAACAGCAGCAATGGTTTGTCATCATGGGGAACTACTGGAGTTCTTCATGTGAAACAGAAATTCCACCCCCGTTTGTGACTCCCCACTGAGTCTTACTGAGAAGGATGGCATACAAACTCCTGAAAATGAAAAGAGCAGCAGGAATGCAAGCTCCCCCATAGGAACTGAGCAAAAATCCCTGTTGACTTAAGATCCTCTTTCCTAGCTTTTAGAACACATCTGAGACGTCCCGGGGTAGACTGCATGACATCTAACATGTTCCTTTCCCCCTCTGAGAAGAAATGCAAAATGAAAGAAGAGATAAATATCAAGGAAATTTTACCTGGCGGACAAGATGGGCCACTTTGTCCATTGCCTCAAGCCACCTGAAAGACAGTAAAGTGAGAGGAGATGTCCTTGGGGAACTGGATAAGTGTCACTTGGAGGAGCTTGTTGTTTCTACTGAACTCATTGTTGAGGCAGAACAGTCTTGAGGCTCAGATATATTTCATTGCTCTAAGTTTATAGTTGAAGGGTGACACATTTGCAAAATTGGTGTTACTAGGTGGCAAAATCGCACTTCCATTTGGCATATTTGAAATATTCTTATCCTTCTCCTTTACTATAGTTTACTTAATGCCTGAGAATAAATGTAGTCAGTCTTTACAAAGATGTATGAATTTATTAACACCAACAAGGTTAATAACAATTGGTATATTAACTGTAAGGTACTGACTATTAAAATACGGAAAGACTGGTAAATAATCATTGTCCTGAGTCTTTCCCTAAGTGTTCCTTGGACATAGAGGCCTCCTTTAGCATACCATTAATGCCCCTCCCTGAGGACTGAATTTTCTTAGTTTTGCCTCCTTAGCTAGGCACCAGCCTATTCAGCCCACCCTATCTTGCCAATCTTTTTCAATTTTCTTTTAATACCCTAACTTCCAGTCAAACTGTACTGCCTGCTACTCTCCCCAGAGCTCGATTTATTCCCTTTGCCATCCTATGTTCTACTTCTTTGTTATATGCTTATCCAATCTTATGCCATACCCTTCATAAACAACTCTTTCATACCCCCATCTAGAAACCCTCTCTTCCTACTCTCAATTCTTATGCCACTTTGTCTTTTCCTATTGCACTTCTCAATTTTTATTTTGGATTCAATATATTGAAATAAATGCCCTATCTTCTTAGTTAAGAGGGATTTTTTGAAGGCAAGGATTGGCTCTTCACCATACTAATAATCTTTAGAGATCTTAAAACAGTGTCTTTGGACATACTAGACAGCTAATAAATATTTTGTGCATTAATTGAAGCACAATCAAGTTGTTACCATGTTTTCTTATTTGTCTTTTAGAGTCCCATGCTTTTGAATATACAGTGTTCCACAAATAGAGATGGTGTATTGTCTGCCTAATATGTTTCAGATCTGGGACTACCTTTAAGATTGGAGCTGGGCCCAAATGTTCTTCAGGAAATGTGTCATTGATCCTAAACATTGTTGACCTGTGGCCTTTTTGTCATTTACTTTTTGTCCGCCACTCTATCTCACCCCTCACTCTAGCATTACTTTCAATAGTTTTCAGTCGACTCATTGGATTGACCTATGATCTCCATTCCCTCAGGGACTGAGTAATGATCATGGTAGCTAAATGATCAGAGCTCATAGGCTACCCTCTTAGATTGTAAGCACAATCCTCCTCCTCTATTTGAGTTGTATGTTAAGATATCAACTAGTTTCATTCCTCTGCAAAGCTACATTATTATGAATATTTTGCTTTTCAAACTATCTTTAAGTTGTAATCCTGATAAATTATTTTTATACCTACAACAATTTATTCATCCAATTAGCTTAAAATATATACACTTGGCAAGTTTTGGAGATGCTAGATGAGATCTGCAGTAATCATTACATTTCTCAAGAAAAAATGGAGATCTAAGGTGAGTTAGCGTATGATCCTTATGTTCTTTGGAAATTGTTAGAAAAAATCTGGAGGGAAAATGAAGAATCAAACCTTTCCTACCAAAAAAAAAAAAAAAAAAAGAAAAAAAAAAAGACATTTATTGACTCATGCCTCATGCTGTGAATCTGTTGTTTCCTTTTCTGCTTCCAGTCTTAAGAATCTGTAAGTTTGCTGTGGAAGAACCATTTCCCTCATTCAGAGTGAAACTATGTAAGATAAAAGATGAGTGAATTACCTTTTCATTTCTTGGTTTGAGGTTGCACAGAGGCAAAAAGTCCTAGTTCCAGACTGAGGCGCACAGTTAAACATAAATGGTTTTCCCAAGCTGCTATCAATGCTAACTTCTGCACCTTCTAATTTTATTACTTCTAGAGGTGGCCATTTTCTTTCATCCTGTAATTGATAAGAAAGATGTTCAATATGTGCACTGTAAGCAGATAAGGGAGAAAAAGAGAAAGGAAAGGAGGACTAAAATGATGGTTTTGATTGATTGTTTTTTGGTTCTGAAATGAAAATAAAGCCAATAAGATTTTTTTTGTGGATTATGTTCCGTGAAACTCCAAATTTTCTAGCTATGATATTTTCCTACATCCTTTTTAAATAGTCTATTTATGTGAATTTTTTTTTTTTTTTTTTTTTTTTTTTTTTTTTGAGACCGAGTCTCACTCTGTCACCCAGGCTGGAGTGCATTGGCGTGATCTCGGCTCACTGCAAACTCCACCTCCTGGGTTCATAATTATTCTGTCTCAGCCTCCTGAGTAGCTGGGACTACAGGTGCGTGCCACCATGCCTGGCTAATTTTTGTATTTTTAGTAGAGACGGCATTTCACCACACTGGCCAGGCTGGTCTCGAATTCCTGACCTCGTGATCCGCCTGCCTCAGCCTTTATGCCAACTTTGGAGAGTATTATTCATTATTAATGTCCGTTTTTTCCCACCAGAAAAAAAATCAAAAGAAATCAATATCACAAAATATAAGTGGTTGGTAGTGACATACATCTCTAGTTAGTACCTATAATAAACATATATTTCATGCTTATTGTATATCAGGCCCTCTTCCAAATTCTTTACATCTATTAATTGATTTGTCTTCACTAATGCTCATGAGGTAGTTACTCTTATCTCCATCTACAGATTAAGAAACTGCCACATGGAGAGAATAAAAAGTATATTTCTTTAAAGGACGGTAGTTTAAAATATCATATACTATGTATGAAAAACTAAATCATTTTATAGGTAAATATTTTATTTGTACTTATTTTATAACAGTATGTCAAAACATCCTGTCCGTTTTTCATGTCCTAAGAACATCTGCACTGAGACTTAGCTTACCGCAAAGTCACTCATTTTACATGTATAATTTAATGACATTTTAATAAATTTATAGAATTAGGAAATTATTATCATAAACTAGTTTCAGAACTTTTCCAATAACCCCCAAATTTCCGTTGAGTCTGTTTGTAAGTCAGTTGCTACTGCCTCACACCCCCAATCACAGGCAACCAAAAATACGTTTTCTGTCATTACATATTTGCCATTTCTGGACATTTGATGTAAGTGGAATCATACAATATGTGGTCTTTAGTGACTGGCTTCCTTTACTTGTTATAATGCTTTCAAGTTTTATCCATGTTGTATCACTTATCAGTACTTCATTACTTTTTATTGCGAGTTATATTCTATCATACGAATATGCCACATTTTGTTTGTCCATTCGCAAACTGATGGACATTTACTTTCCAGTTTGAGCTATCTTGAATAATGTCTCATGAACATTTGTGTACAGGTCTCAGTGTGGACATATGCTTTTATTTCCCTTTGGCAGATTACTTTGGTGAAATTTTTGGGTCAAATGGTAAATTTAACTTTTAACTTTATAAAAAACTGACCAACCATTTACCAAATTGACCATGCCATTTTAAAGCCCCATGGGCAGTATATGAGTTTTTCAGATTCTCCACACCCTCATTAACAAGACAAACTTGGTAATGTTTGTCTTTTTGATAGTAGACATCCTAGTGGGAGTTATCTCATTATGGTTTTTATTTGCATTTTTCAAAACACTCATGATGTGGAGTACCATGTAATGTGCTTATTAACCACTGATATGTCTTCACTAATGACATATCTCTACTTTGGTGAAATGTCTTAAAGTATTTATTCTATGAGAAATAATTTTCTGGACAATCAAATGATATATGAAAAGGGTACAAGTTGGCAAAAAAATACCATTTTTGGGTTTCTTATTAGTGTTATACCAATAATTGGGCACTAAATAAATACTTGTTGAATAATAAATATGTTCCTTTGAATCTAAGTGTCTTAGATTATATATCTTAGATTACATACATATTGTAGACATCTCTGCATATGTGTGTCACAAAGAGATGTGTCTTAACTTAAAGGTTCTTAACCAATTTTAGGTAATAAACTCCTTTAAGATGCTGATGAAAGCTATGAACTCTTTCCCTCAAAATACACATATATGTATGTATGCCTGTACATAGACACATATGCAAAAATTCCTTGCAAGTCACAAGTACAGGTAGATGGAAAGAAGAATACTATTCAACTAAAAATAGTATCTCATAGTAGTGTGGTATTTTCATGGGCTCTTTTTTATTTTTCACAACTACTCTATGAAGCAGAAGCTAATATATCCATTTTCTAGAGGAAGAAACAGATTTGATGAGATGGTCCAAGGTTTAATGGACAGAAACACAGAGACACAACTTATGCCCTGGTCTCCTAGCTCTGTCTTCCCACACTGTTTCTGTTGAATATCTGGCTTCTTGGGCCACTGGAATTTGGAGAACTGCTGGATTTTAAAGTCAGCATTTGAAGGCTGTGATATTCAACATTTCAGTAGACAGAGTATTTCCCGACATCATCAACTTCCCTGGAATAGAGACGGAGATCTAGAACTTTGATCTGTTTAAATAAATATCCAGATGATAGCACATCTTATAATAATTGTATATAGCCAATAATATGACATTAGAAACCAGAATAATATATTTTCATTTGCTTTAATAAGGCTATAGACATTGTATGCCTGTGCAGAGTGGCTAATTATATGCTATTTTCCCAGAAGCATCTTAAACGATAAAAAGAAATGAGATAACATAAACAAGGCCTGGAGATTTTATTCTGTTGGTAAGTGGCAGGTATACTTATTTACTAAAAGCAGATACTCACTGGGCCTGCTTTCCTGTGGATCCATTATACAGATAAGATGACATAATATGTTGCTCTCCCAGTAGCAATGCTGTTAGGTTACTCTGGGACTACCAGTGTCCTCCCACATCCTTCGCTGTAGGGAATGCAAAGGAGTTCTTTCATATGGCACAGACCTACCAAAAATAGTATGAGGATCTTTCCCTTATGAGTCACTTATGAGGATCTTTCCCTTCTGCTAAAGTTGAAACTATGTGAGAAGAATGAATAATTACTGAATGGACTGAATTTAAAAACGAGGCCTATGATCTCCTACGTGGTCTACATCATGGCCCAGATTCCATTTTTACCAATCTCAGCTGCTGCCTCTGCTTATGAGCCTGCTATGGCCCTGGGAGCAGCTGCAATAAACCCATGGAGACAGATCCTGTGTAGCACGTGTGGGTGCTCTTACAGCTGTGCTTACCCATCTTACTGTTCTCTCTGTTTCCCTCTCCCAAGCACCTCTAACCTCTGCTCCTATGGATATACAGATGTTGGAAAAGATTCCCCATTTAGTCTAATCCTAATGCTGCTTGGACTATGGTGGCATATTCCCCACTCAAATGTTTTCTGAGGATAAAGGACAATTAAAATCCTTCTATCTTACTGCCATGTCCTTGGGGTTTTTAACTCCTCCCTTAAACAAGCCCAATCCCTCAGTTTCGCAATAATTCTTAAATTGCTTCTGATTGATTCCTTCCCTCTAGTTCTGCCAAAAAGTCTCTCTTATGTTGTTACTGGAAACAGTGAAGATTTTTAAGACTCTGGTTTCTCTACAACTTTAAATTATCCTTTCTAAGGCACAGAAAAGCTCCAGCTCCATTTTTCTATTCCTGAGCCAAATTGTAGATCCAGCTGTGTGCAGGATTGATTAAAATAACAGAGATGCTGAAAGGATTTACCAAGGAATTGTTTAGTGATGTCCAGCAGCAATAGACTGAGAATAAAGGAACCTGGGTTGTTTGTGCCAGATGGCCTTGGATAATGTTGACATTGTTTGTTATGAAAATAATACTTTTACAGAAATCATCCCAAAGGTCACACAGCTCAGAAAAAGGAAAATAGTAAACAATAATAATGAGAAAAACTCAACCCACAGTGAATACACTTTTAAATTATTTATATAAAGAAAAATACAGATAAGGGCATTTGTGACTCTCTGCAACTTGGGTTCTCTGCTAAAATAAAATTACCTACAAATGTTTTAAAATTATTGGCTTTGGTTAAAGTTTTGTTTTGAACCTGCTAGGAAGTTTTTATTGTTGTTGGTAGGCCTTCCTGTTTAAGAAAAGGGAAAAGTCTGGGACCCTCTACCAATATGTTTCATTTTATCTGGAGGCACAGCTATGAAAATCCATATACTAAAGAGGAGCGAAAAGGCATCTTTAGCCATGAGAAAGAACTAATTCTCAGTGGGGAAAACAGCCAGGATAAAATTTAGAGGGAAAGAAAGCATGTCCTAAAGCAAAACACCACATGAAAAGGTGCATGAAATACACATCTAGAGAGCTATATTTAAAGCTGGGAGTTTGAAGCAAAATTGAGGAATGGCTATCCCTCAGAGGCTTATTAATGATGCTGAGAGCTTTATCTCTAGGTGGCAATTTGGAAGCACCCCCTCCCTGTCAGTGACTGGAAACCATCACTCCTCAATAGCTATGAGAATGATGGCCTCTGTCCATGTCATAGCTGATAGGATCAGGGAAGGAAAGATACAAGAGAGCTTTCACTGGAGTGATCTTTGTTCTTTGTCCTGTGAATAAATAGAAGTCTCGCCATGCTAGGGATTGTAAGCCCCTCACTATACCACTCAAGAGTATTTATGTATGCATGCATTTCCATAGGTATGTATATTTGTATTTGTTTATTTATGCATGCTTTCCCTTTTTCCCTCCAGGTAGGCAAGAAACAATGGACAAAGGACAATGAACAGAAAGTAAAATGAACATGCAAGTCAGACCCTTGTTCATGGGTGGTACTGGGTTCCTTGCATAAGCTTTAAGAATTTGACATTTCTCATATTGCTTTTATCAGAAAATTGAGACAATCTTATTGCTCCCAAACTTTCAGTGACTTTTTAAATAGAAGCACCTGAATAAGATACTTCATCTTTAAATATGGTCATAGCTCTTTCTTTGCTTTTATAAGGACGCCTGGCTGCAAACTCAGAATTTTGTGCATTTCTTTTAAGTTTGTCTGGAATGAGGAATCATTTTTTAGCAGTGATAAATTCATGCTGGCTGCACCGTGTCATTTCCTGGCACCAGGGAGACTCTAGGTTCCAGGAAACACAGGCAGCTCTTGGGGCTGAAGGAGTTCATGGGTATCAGACCAGCATATTACACTGTGCCCAGACAGGCTTCCTGCTGGAAAGTTAGCCAAGGGGGAAGGATGCTGATGGTATTGGAGTCTGAGTTGCCTAGGCTCTATAGCTTTGAAGAGACATTTCTGGCCTCAGTCACATGGCTCAATTGTCACCTTTTTCCTTGGCTCCTAAATGATCCCTTAATAACTACCACGCAATACTTTCATCACAACAGAAAGACTATGAAATAATAAAACCGAATAACAGTAATGACCTTGTTAGAAGTTGTCAGAAAGTTACCAAGTGAACCTTAAAATCAAAACATTCTGCATCTTAAGCTCTGCAATTAGATGTTTGTCCCCCCTCCTCCGTCCCCAGAACTCATCATGTTGTTCATTTGTAGCTAGACTCAAAGGCTAGATGATCTGGGTTGGAATTCTCACTGTACTGTTATTAGGTCATCTTTGTGACCTTAGGCTTGTGACTCTCTGTGCCTCAGTTTCCTTATTGATAAAGAAGAGTTGTTATAAGGATTAAGTTAATATACGCATAAGGTGTTCAGAACACTGCCTGGCATGTCATGCAGGATGTATAAATACTAGCTTCCATTATTATACAGAAATTTGATGAAAGTGAAGAGTGAGAACCTAGAGAAGAAGTTAACAAAGAAGCTTTAATAGGGGTGCCAAGGGCAAATTTATTAAAAGTAAACTTCTACATCTGCATTTTTTTCTCCAAGAATTAAACTATATGGAGAGTGTTAGGGCTTTCTCTCTGAATTTCAGTGACTTCATTTATAATGGAGGAAATAGCACTTTCCTTTGTGAGGATGAGATGAAATTACTTACATAGTGTTTGGCCCATAATGACTATTCAAGGAAGGTTTTTTCTTTCCCACATCCGGGGTCCACTTTCAGTTTAAGCACAAATGAAGCATCACTACAATATCCCTAAGAATCAAAAAAAGCTATGAGAGAAAAGATCCTCCAGAACCAGTGATGGCCATTATTGGGAGGGCGGCTGGGCTAGAGGCAGGGCCAGGGCTAAGGCTGGGGTGGGATGGAGAGAGAGGGCAGAGAGGGGAACTAGGCTGCTCATCACTTTTCTATTTGGAAAGGAGTTACGATGCTCTGATTGGTTGGCTCCTGTGCCTGAATTTCTGCAATTCAGGTGGCAGAGCCCATTTAATGCTTAATCCTACACTATACTCAGAGATTTGGGGATTTAGTACTTGTCTCTGGTTAAACTTGGACTTAGAATCTCCCATAACCCACAGATAAAAGCTGACTTTCCTGCAGACTGAGTCTTCCTTCCTCTGTGATCACATTCTGAGAGGCTGCCTTTGGGCCTTGACCAAACTCTGCCCCTCCCACACCTGAAATAGCACCCTGGGCTCTAAACCGTCTCTTCTTTCCTTTCATCAGAGCTCCCTAAATATGTCTGTACCTTCTTGCCAGACACTGTACAAGGCACTCAGGTTCTACCTTTAGTTCTTTCTCATTCTTGACAAAATTCCTCAGTCCTCTTTCCTTGGATGCTCTTAGATCCCTGGATTTTTCTAATTTTTCTAAATCCAATGTGTTCATTATTACTTGTGGCCCTTTCCTTGCCCATTCTGCCCCTCATTATGAAAGGAGTGACCTGGTTTTCCTGAGAGGAAGTGTTCTGGTTCTCAGTGGACCCAGATGTTTATGTATCCACATGATGGCTTACTCATTGCTTCTGAGTACAGGAAGAGTGGTTCTCTTTCTCTCATCTGTTTTTTTTTTTAATTCTATTATTATTATACTTCAAGTTTTAGGGTACATGTGCGGAATGTGCAGGTTTGTTACATATGTATACATGTGCCATGTTGGTGTGCTGCACCCATTAACTCATCATTTAGCATTAGGTATATCTCCTAATGCTGTCCCTCCCCCCTCCCCCCACCCCACAACAGTCCTCAGAGTGTGATGTTCCCCTTCCTGTGTCCATGTGTTCTCATTGTTCAATTCCCACCTATGAGTGAGAACATGCAGTGTTTGGTTTTTTGTCCTTGCGATAGTTTGCTGAGAATGATGGTTTCCAGTTTCATCCATGTCCCTACAAAGGACATGAACTCATCATTTTTTATGGCTGCATAGTATTCCATGGTGTATATGTGCCACATTTTCTTAATCCAGTCTATTGTTGTTGGACATTTGGGTTGGTTCCAAGTCTTTGCTATTGTGAATAGTGCCACAATAAACATAACGTGTGCATGTGTCTTTATAGCAGCATGATTTATAATCCTTTGGGTATATTCATCTGTTTATAGATCCCTCTACTTTTTTGATTTTTAAAATTGAGGTAATAAACTGGAAGAAAAATTCTGTTTTTCCTTTGAAATATTACCCTTCTTTTTAATTCTACTGATACCACTTTGGTGCACAGCCTTAACATCATGCCTGTGTCAACACGGCAAGCTCCTAGCTGAGTTTCTTCAATGTCAGACTCTTAGCAATTTAATCTAAACAGTCTGATAGTGCCCACCCAAAGTCTACTTCCACTGCACTGTCCATGGTCCCGGTTGCCACTTCTCAGCTTCCTCCTTTGTTGCTTGATTTGTAAAAATAGATCTGAGCCCTTCAAATATTTTTCCTTCACTAGCAACATTCATCCTCTAGTGGGCTGTAACTAAACTTTTCTAATGAGGTCTGAACCCTCACTTACAAATTTGTCCTTCCTTGCGTACTCTCTCTTTTTAAAGACACCTTTTAGAGTTCTCTTTTTATGATTATTCTCCTATCATCGGTTAATAGTTCTTTATATTAAACTTCCTTCCTCTGTTTACATTAGTCTGCATATGTTAACTCGGCTATACTGTGGTGCACAGATATTTGGTCAAACACCATTCTAGGTGTTGCTGTGAAGGGTTTGTTCCCACCCCCCACCCCCGAAAGGAAAGATTATGGTTTATTAGGATTTTCTTCACTTCCTGGGTTTGTCATTAATTTGTGTGAAGTAAGTATTTGGTTATTTTTTCCTTTTATTGATACATAATATTTTACATATTTATGAGGTATATGTGAGTGTTTGTTACCTGCATAGAATGTATAATAATCAAGGTAGAGTATTTGGGGTATGAATTACCTTGCATATTTATCATTTCTGTGTGTTGGTATCATTTCTATGTGTTGGTATCATTTCTATGTGTTGGTATCATTTCAGATCTTCTAGTTATTTTGAAATGTACAAAATATTGTTGCTAAGTATAGTCACCTTGTTTTGCTAGCACACATTAGAATTTATTTCTTGTAACTGTATGCTGTGAAGGTATTTTTAGATGTGATTAACACTTAAGTCAATAGATGATGAATAAACCAGATTACCCTCCATAATTTGGAAGGGTCATTCAATCAGCTCATTCAATCAGCTGAGGTACTTAAGAGAAAAAGACGGAGGTCTTCCAGAGGAAGACAGAATTATGCCTCCAGGAATTCCCTTAATCTTTCCCTCTCCCTCTCTGTATATATATTTATTTATGTATGTGTGTGTATATATACAGATGACCCTTGAACATCACAGGTTTGAATTGCACAGGTTCACTTATATGCTAATGTTGTTGCTACTGCGGCAAGCTCAAGTGTCGTGAACATACTTATCAGTAAGGCTTTTGGTTTACGGTAGGTTATTAGTACAAGTTGACCCTTGAACAACACTGGGCTTAGGGGTCATCGATCCCCTGCACAGTCAAAAGTCTACATATAACTTTTGATTCCCCCAAAACTTAACTACTGATAGTCTCCTGTTGACAGAAACCTTGCCAATAATCACATACTTGCAACACTTGAGCTTACAACAATAGCAAAAGAAAAATCCAGGTAGAAATGGACCCACACAGTTCACACCCAAGTTGTTCAAGGGTCAACTTGTAGTTTAGTTTTTGGGGAGTCAAAATTTATATTCGGGTTTTCGACTGTGAAGGCAGGTTGGCACCTCCAACCCCCAGGTCAACTGTATACAGACTCAGACTCAGACACAGACACACACACACATACACACACATATACACACACACACACTATTGACTCTGTTTTCTCTGGGAGAACCCTGTGTTATTTCTATCTCCTGACTGGACCCACACTGACAAACTAATGAATTCATTAAAAATATCCAATCAAGGCTCTTTTGTTGATTCTCAATGTCCTTTATAATCTGGCTCCACCTTAACTATTGAATTTGAGTAACAATTATCAGTTTCCCAGAACATTCCACAATCCCACACTCACTTCTCCTTGGCCTATGCCCAAGTTTCCCTCACCACTCATGCCCTCCCATCACTCCTCCTTCCATCCACATCCTAACTATCCTTCAAGGTGCAGCCCAAACTCCTCTTCCTTCCTTAAGTCTTTTTGCCTCTTGTAGTCAACAACAATCTCTCTCTTCCTATAAAGCATGCTTGTGTCACACAATTCAGTGCACAATTATATAATACCTTGTGTGGTTCTTTCTTTCAGTATTCATTGAGATTAAATTCTTTTTTTTTTTTTTTTTTTATTATACTTTAGGGTTTTAGGGTACATGTGCACAGTGTGCAGGTTTGTTACGTATGTATCCATGTGCCATGTTGATTTCCTGCACCCATTAATTCGTCATTTAGCATTAGGTGTATCTCCTAATGCTGTCCCTCCCCCCTCCCCCCACCCCACAACAGTCCCCGGAGCGTGATGTTCCCCTTCCTGTGTCCATGAGTTCTCATTGTTCAATTCCCACCTATGAGTGAGAACATGCGGTGTTTGGTTTTTTGTCCTTGAGATAGTTTACTGAGAATGATGTTTTCCAGTTTCATCCATGTCCCTACAAAGGACACGAACTCATCATTTTTTATGGCTGCATAGTATTCCATGGTGTATATGTGCCACATTTTCTTAATCCAGTCTATCGTTGTTGGACATTTGGGTTGGTTCCAAGTCTTTGCTATTGTGAATAGTGCCGCAATAAACATACGTGTGCATGTGTCTTTATAGCAGCATGATTTATAGTCCTTTGGGTATATACCCAGTAATGGGATGGCTGGGTCAAATGGTATTTCTAGTTCGAGATCCCTGAGGAATCGCCACACTGACTTCCACAATGGTTGAACTAGTTTACAGTCCCACCAACAGTGTAAAAGTGTTCCTATTTCTCCACATCCTCTCCAGCACCTGTTGTTTCCTGATTTTTTAATGATGGCCATTCTAACTGGTGTGAGATGGTATCTCACTGTGGTTTTGATTTGCATTTCTCTGATGGCCAGTGATGAGGAGCATTTCTTCATGTGTTTTTTGGCTGCATAAATGTCTTCTTTTGAGAAGTGTCTGTTCATGTCCTCTGCCCACTTTTTGATGGGGTTGTTTGTTTTTTTCTTGTAAATTTGTTTGAGTTCATTGTAGATTCTGGATATTAGCCCTTTGTCAGATGAGTAGGTTGCAAAAATTTTCTCCCATTGTGTAGGTTGCCTGTTCACTCTGATGATAGTTTCTTTTGCTGTGCAGAAGCTCTTCAGTTTAATGAGATCCCATTTGTCGATTTTGGCTTTTGTTGCCATTGCTTTTGGTGTTTTAGACATGAAGTCCTTGCCCACGCCTATGTCCTGAATCGTATTGCCTAGGTTTTCTTGTAGGATTTTAATGGTTTTAGGTCTAACATATAAGTCTTTAATCCATCTTGAATTAATTTTTGTATAAGGTGTAAGGAAGGGATCCAGTTGCAGCTTTCTACATATGGTTAGCCAGTTTTCCCAGCACCATTTATTAAATAGGGAATCCTTTCCCCATTTCTTGTTTTTGTCAGGTTTGTCAAAGATCAGATAGTTGTAGCTATGCGGCATCATTTCTGAGGGCTCTGTTCTGTTCCATTGATCTATGTCTCTGTTGTGGTACCAGTACCATGCTGTTTTGGTTACTGTAGCCTTGTAGTATAGTTTAAAGTCAGGTAGCGTGATGCCTCCAGCTTTGTTCTTTTGGCTTAGGATTGACTTGGCGATGCGGGCTCTTTTTTGGTTCCATATGAACTTTAAAGTAGTTTTTTCCAATTCTGTGAAGAAAGTCATTGGTAGCTTGATGGGGATGGCATTGAATCTATAAATTACCTTGGGCAGTATGGCCATTTTCACGGTATTGATTCTTCCAACCCATGAGCATGGAATGTTCTTCCATTTGTTTGTATCCTCTTTTATTTCATTGAGCAGTGGTTTGTAGTTCTCCTTGAAGAGGTCCTTCACATCCCTGGTAAGTTGGATTCCTAGGTATTTTATTCTCTTTGAAGCAATTGTGAATGGGAGTTCACTCATGATTTGGCTCTCTGTTTGTCTGTTATTGATGTACAAGAATGCTTGTGATTTTTGTACATTAATTTTGTATCCTGAGACTTTGCTGAAGTTGCTAATCAGCTTAAGGAGATTTTGGGCTGAGACAATGGGGTTTTCTAGATATACAATCATGTCATCTGCAAACAGGGACAATTTGACTTCCTCTTTTCCTAATTGAATACCCTTTATTTCCTTCTCCTGCCTGATTGCTCTGGCCAGAACTTCCAGCACTATGTTGAATAGTAGCGGTGAGAGAGGGCATCCCTGTCTTGTGCCAGTTTTCAGAGGGAATGCTTCCAGTTTTTGCCCATTCAGTATGATATTGGCTGTGGGTTTGTTGTAGATAGCTCTTATTATTTTGAGATACGTCCCATCAATACCTAATTTATTGAGAGTTTTTAGCATGAAGGGTTGTTGAATTTTGTCAAAGGCCTTTTCTGCATCTATTGAGATAATCATGTGGTTTTTGTCTTTGGTTCTGTTTATATGCTGGATTACATTTATTGATTTGCGTATGTTGAACCAGCCTTGCGAAAAAACCAAACCTACGTCTGATTGGTGTACCTGAAAATGATGGGGAGAATGGAACCAAGTTGGAAAACACTCTGCAAGATATTATCCAGGAGAACTTCCCCAATCTAGCAAGGCAGGCCAGCATTCAGATTCAGGAAATACAGAGAATGCCACAAAGATACTCCTCGAGAAGGGCAACTCCAAGACACATAATTGTCAGATTCACCAAAGTGGAAATGAAGGAAAAAATGTTAAGGGCAGCCAGAGAGAAAGGTCGGGTTACCCACAAAGGGAAGCCCATCAGACTAACAGCTGATCTCTCAGCAGAAACTCTACAAGCCAGAAGAGAGTGGGGGCCGATATTCAACATTCTTAAAGAAAAGAATTTTCAACCCAGAATTTCCTATCCCGCCAAACTAAGCTTCATAAGTGAAGGAGAAATAAAATACTTTACAGACAAGCAAACGCTGAGTGATTTTGTCACCACCAGGCCTGCCCTAAAAGAGCTCCTGAAGGAAGCACTAAACATGGAAAGGAACAACCGGTACCAGCCCCTGCAAAAACATGCCAAATTGTAAAGACCATCGAGGCTAGGAAGAAACTATAGCAACTAACGAGCAAAATAACCAACTAACATCATAATGACAGGATCAGATTCACACATAACAATATTCACGTTAAATGTAAATGGGCTAAATGCTCCAATCAAAAGACACAGACTGGCAAACTGGATAAGGAGTCAGGACCCATCAGTGTGCTGTATTCAGGAAACCCATCTCACGTGCAGAGACACACATAGACTCAAAATAAAGGGATGGAGGAAGATCTATCAAGCAACTGGAAAACAAAAAAAGGCAGGGGTTGCAATCCTAGTCTCTGATAAAATAGACTTTAAACCAACAAAGATCAAAAGAGACAAAGAAGGCCATTACATAACGGTAAAGGGATCAATTCAACAAGAAGAGCTAACTATCCTAAATATATATGCACCCAACACAGGAGCACCCAGATTCATAAAGCAAGTCCTCAGTGACCTACAAAGGGACTTAAACTCCCACACAATAATAATGGGAGATTTTAACACCCCACTGTCAGCATTAGACAGATCAACGAGACAGAAAGTTAACAAGGATATCCAGGAATTGAACTCAGCTCTACATAAAGTGGACCTAATAGACATCTACAGAACTCTCCACCCCAAATCAACAGAATATACATTTTTTTCAGCACCACACCACACCTATTCCAAAATTGACCACATAGTTGGAAGTAAAGCTCTTCTCAGCAAATGTAAAAGAACAGAGATTATAACAAACTGTCTCTCAGACCACAGTGCAATCAAACTAGAACTCAGGATTAAGAGATTAAATTCTTATGTACCAGGCACTGTGCTATGCACTTTTTCCCCCCAAGAGGACTTTTGGGTGGGAAACATGATGAATGATGATGCTGATGATAGTTTCTGTTTCCTTAGTGTAAATTACTTTCCAGACATTTTTAATGTTATCTTAATTCTCATGATTTTATAAGATAAATTAGTCTCCACATTTTATATATGAGAAAACTGAGGCGTGAGTGTCTTATCTGTGGGCATGTGAGTAGAAAGTCCTTGGCAGAGCCAGAATTGAACTCAAGGTCAGCCTGAAAACCTCTTTTTACTAGGTCATGGCTATCATTCATGGAAATGATTGAGATGGCAAGCTTACTCAGAGCAACCATTAGAGACAGTAAATATGAAAACTTCTTTTAATTTTAAATTTTAAAAATGTGGTAAAATATGCACAACATTAAAATTACTATTTTTACTATTTTAAAATGCAGCCATCACCGTCATTTATCGCTAGAACTTTTTACATCTTCCCAACTGAAACTGTACCTATAAATAATAACTCCCTATTCCCCTCTGCCCCTAGTCCCAGGGGACCACCATCCTACTTTCTGCGTCTATGAATTTGACTATTCTGGGTACCTCATATAAGTGAAACCATAAAATATTTGTACTTTTGTTACTGGCTTTTTTCACTTAGCATAATGTCTTCAAGGTTCATCCATGTTATAGCAGAATTTCCTTCCTTTTTAAGACTGAATAATATTCTACTGTGTTCCATAATTTGTTTACCTACTCATCTGTCAATAGACACTTGGATTGCTTCCACATTTTTGCTATTGTGAATAATGCTCTTATGAGCATGAGTATATAAATATCTGTCTGAGTCCCTGCTTTCATTTTTGGGGGGTATATACCAAGTAGAGTTGCTGGATCATATGGTAATTCTATGTTAAAGTTTTTGAAGAATGGCCATACTTTATTCCATAGTGATTGTACCATTTAACATTCACACTAGCAGTGCATGAGGGCTCCAGTTTCTTCCCCTCCTTGCCGACACTTGCTATTTCATATTTTTGATAATAGCCATTCTCATGGTTGTGAAGTGATAGCTCACTGTGGTTTTGATTTGCATTTCCCTAATGATGAATGATGTTTAGCATTTTTTCATTTGCTTATTGGCAATTTATACATCTTCTTTGAATAAATGTTTACTCAATTCCTTTGCCCATTTTTTAATCAGGTGGGTTTTTACAATTTAATAGACAAATAAAAGTTGTATATAATATTATGTACAACATGATGTTTTGAAATATACATATATTGTTGAATGGCTAGATCAAGCTAATTCATACATGCATTACCTCACATACTTGTTTTCATGGTGAGAACACAAAATCTACTCTCAGCAACTTTAATGATTTAGTCATCTCTTCAGGGAGATTGTTCATCAGATACTCTATGTTTGGGCCTGTGTGCTTCCCTAATAGTCATCATGTAATTAAAGATTTTTTTATATTTCTGAGGAGCCAGATGAGATTAGCAAATTGGGAGTATGGTCTGTTATTCTTAGGTAAGACACCAAAAGATCAGGGTACTCCCTTTTCGGAAGGTGACCAACAGGCATATGAGCAGGGGGAAAGAACATGTAATATGTGCAAAATCTCTGTGGGCATCTGAAAATTATAGTTGTCAGGTGGTTTAGTATTTCTAGTAAATAACAGACAGAAGCCTTCCCACTGAGCCTACCTTAACCGAGAGAAACTATCTTATGATCTACCGTGGAAGCCCAGGGAGGTCATAAAAGGAGTTAGAACACCTCTCCCTCTCTGCAGTAGGTGCTATGTCATACCCAAAGCAGTGACTGGGAGTTTCTAGTAAACGTCTTTATCTTTAAAATCAAGAAATGTGGATGGCTCAGACATTTGACAAAAGGAAATTTTTGCCCGCATAGTGCTAAAAATAGTTTAGGTGATTTCTGAATGCTGTTTAGCTTTGTCTCGAGGGAAAATGAGCACTCTTTGGCTCTGATTCTTCATGTCCATAAGGGTTTGTCTTGCTGATTTTGGCAAGGTTATAAAAAAAATCCACTATGAGGGCTACATCACTTACATTCTCCAAATGAGGAAATGGAAGGGAGTGAAGTTAAGTAATTTGACCAAGGAAATGCACCTAATAGTTGGAAAATCCAGGATGTGAACTGAGGCTTTCCTAACCACAACATAGATTGTCTCCATGAAATGAGACTTATTTCAGAAAGCCTGGATTTACTAAATGCCACACTCACATTAATTCCAGAGGTCAGAGTTGTTATTATCTCTATCTTATATAGTGAAGGGAAAAGGCTTCGAGAAGCTCCTTGAATTGCCCAGGTCCACTCAGGTAGCCAGAGCAGGGGTAGGGCCTGGACTCATCTGTAATACTCATTTCTAATCTCTAATCTCTTCTTAGATAGATTATCTCATGTAGGTCTTATGGTCCCAGGTAGAAACAAGTTTCATCTCAAAAGGATTACATGTGTTTCCTTGAAAAGTAGCTAGAACAGTGCTGGATCCAGGGGAACGGCTTAGTTAAACACACGCTGGCCAAGGTGGACAGCTGCGAAGGAGCCCGTGATTCTGATATCCGGCATAAAGGTTTCTTCTGGAATTATGTTTCTGGTGTCTTGCTTTGTTTCTTCATAGCTAGACATAATGTAACCTGTACAGAGAGAAGTCTTCTAGTTCTGTTTTTAGTAATCTCTCCCTCTCCCTACAATTGGGTGAGAGGCACTTCTCTGGTGGCTTTTGCCTTCTTTCAATCCTCAAGGCTCTTTACTAATGTAGACTGGCTCTGCAGGATGTGCTATTCAGGACAGATATACTGAGGATGGAGAGAACCAAAAGGAGGCCTAACTTCAGATCGCATGAAGATGTGGAAGAGTTATTCTAGTCACTGGCTAGACCAGTGCTTTGAAATGATGTGTAGGTTTAATTTGTTATTCTATTCCACATTTACACAGAAGCAGAATAATTGACTTGGTATTAATTTTTTTCCCTTCAGTGGAAAAAACATGTAGAACCTCAAAGCTAAGTGGTATTTTCTTATAAAATGTTTTAACTCTATAAATTCTACTTTTATTTTACTCATAGGATTTTTAAAAATAGATCATTCCCTGGCTTTGTAGATCAGAGACATTATTCCTTGGGATTAAAGTCTGTGATTTTTGGAAATATTATTGAATATAATGGCAATAAGAATAGCAACTTTTAATTTTCTGCCTGTTTTGTTCCAAGGATTGTGCTAGCTGCTTCGTATATATTAGTTTATATAATCCCAATAATATCGCTTTAGGATCTGTATAGTCACCTCTAATGTCAATTTGAATTATGCAAATTTGGCATGGTATTATATAAACATCAGGCACAAAATCTGAAATAAGGTGAATACCCCCAAATTAAATTAAATCAACAAGAATTTTAAAACACATGGGCCAAGAGAATTTTGTTTACTCTATTTCCACAGATATTACTTATTTAGCTGGTAATTAAAGTACATGGCTGAGGCTGTGGAGAAAAGTGAACCCTCATGCACTGTTGGTGGAAATGTAAATTATAATAGTACAACCACTATGGAGAATGGTTTGGAGGTTCCCCAGAAAAACTAAGAATAGGGCTATCATATGATCCAGCAATCCCACTGCTGGAAATATATCCAAAAGAAAGGACATCAGTATATCAAAGAGATACATGGACTCCCATGTTTGTTGCAGCACTGTTCACAATAGTTAAGATTTAGAAGCAACCTAAGTGTCCATCAACAGATGAATGCATAAAGAAAATGTGGTACTTACATGCAATGGAGTACTATTCAGCCATAAAAAAGAATGTGATCCTGTCATTTGCAACAACATGGATGGAACTGGAGGTCATTACATTAAGTGAAATAAGCCAGGCACAAAAAGACAAACACCACATATTCTCACTTTTTTGTAGGATCTAAAAATCAAAACAATTAAACTCATGCACATAGAGAGTAGAAGGATAGTTACCAGAGGCAGGGAAGGATAGTGGGAAGTAGGGTGGGAAGTGTGGCGGGGATGGTTAATGTGTATAAAAAAATAGAATGAATAAGACCTAGTATTTGATAGCACAACAGGGTGAGTCTGGTTAATAATAATTTAATTGTACATTTTAAAATAACTAAAAGAGTGTAATTGGATTGTTTGTAATACAAAAGATAAATGCTTGAGGAGATGGATACCCCATTTTACATGTGATTATTACACATTTCATGCCTGTTTCAAAATATCTCATGTACCCCATACATATATACACCTATATACCCACAAAAAAAATTAAAAACTAAAGTACCTACCATCCTTCATCAAGTTTAGCCTTGAATTCCATCAGTACTTGGGAATGCACTTCTTCCATAAAATGCAATTTTTTTGTATTGTGACCACACAGAGCACAGGACAGTGCATTCCTTGTGCATAGTGAGCAATCAGTAAATGACCAGTTGATGGACTTGGACAGGGTAAAAGGGAAGTGTGGTCAGAAGGAAGCTAGTTCATTTTTCATCTTTGGAATGTGAACCTGACCACTCTCCTTTCATCCCTTCCTAGCTCATGAACACGGTTTGCATTTCCAGCTGAGGTTGCATGATACACTTGTGATGTCCAGCTGAGTATCACTAAGTGGTTTTAATTTTATCTTCTTAGCCTTGCTCACAAATTTCTTTCTTGCTTTCTTCCTCTCCCTCTGTGCCGCCTCCTCCCCCCTTTCTCTTTCTTCCTGCCTTTTTTCCTTCCCCAAAATGACATGCATGAGGGTTTTTTGTACATAACGTTTCATTTTGAAATAACTGTAGATTCACAGGAAATTTAAAAAAAATAATACGGAGAGGTATCATGCACCATTCACTCAGTTCCCCCCAATGGTAACATCTTAAATAGCTATAGTAGCACATGTGTTGTTTAAATGTAGTAGTAGCTAACTGAGTTTAAGTGCCCAGGAAAAATCTATATTGAAATGCAGTTACCTTCTCCTCTGGCCTAAAACCAGGGCAGGTGTCATGAGTGTGCTACTAGTGTCATCAAGTTCCTGCAAGTAGAAGGATGCAATCAGCATCTTGAAATTTTTAGTGATTGTATCCTTGAATTTATGTTTTGTAAGTGAAGCGTGATGAAGCCTCCATTCATCTACCTCCCCGTTACATCCCTTTCTTCCTGGGACAGGGTCTTGGCCTCATGCTACTTGGCTTCCACCCAATGACCAGCACTGCCCTCTGCCTCTGAAAGGGTGCTGGGTTTGGGTGCAGGAGGGTTTGGGTGGGGACAATGCACCAAGTACTTGTGATGGTCTGCACTAGCCCAACAAACTTCCTTGTGCTCTAGGAAGTACAACATTAAATAACACATACAAAACACCATAACAAATCAAGACAGAGATGGTGGGCAGAAGAAAGGGAAAAGCTTTCAAACTGCATTTTTAACAAGCAGTGAACAGTTTCATTTTGCACTGGACGCCACACATTTCATTGTCAGCCCTACTTAAGGCTATTTTATAGCCCAGCCTCTTGCAAGAATCTTAGGCATAAAGATTACTATTTATCAGGAAATAGGAAGCCTCAATAGAAGCACAGAGGAATACCTGTTTGTCAAAGTCTAAAATAATTCCCACTAATGCCAGAAAAATCCTCCTACAACACATTCTTATTAAATCATGGACGGCTCTAAACCTGCAGTGCTCTTCACTTACAGAACGCGGTCCATGGCCAGAGCCTGGCTCTCAGGGACTCTACATGAATAATCTACCCTCATCTTATTTTCTGAATTTCAAGTTTCACCAGACCTTGATTCAAATCCATGCTTGCTTCCAACTAAATACAGTTCCTGCTTTCCCAGTTCTGTGCTTTTGCTTAGGCCATTTTATTTTTCCTAAATGCCATTTTTACTCATTCTTTGAGGAGGAACTGTCACTTCTCTCCTGAAGTTCCCAGACTGTGCCCACCTCACAGCATTCACACTGGTTTTCTCTGCCTATATTGCTCTTCCTCTAGGACTTGACTGGCTACAGTCGTCATCAGAGAGAAGGTCGCCTCTTCAAAGAGGTCTACCAGAATAGCTGCTCTAAGCTAAACTCCATCCCATCCATTCCTGTTCTATTAGTTGTATTTATCATTTCTAAAATAAACTTTATATATTTAATCTTTTACTGGCATAATGACGATCTCTCCCTATCAGAACAGGGCCCCTTTTTGCCTCCTTCACTTCTGTCTCCTGTGTACTTCAAATGGTGCCTAGCATATATTTATTGAATAAAGGAAAGGCCTTTTCCCTCCTCCAAACACAGGATCATAGTGTATGTCATATTTTGCTTACATGTTCTCTCTCCTCTTAGATACTGTTAACTTCTTGAGTGGGGAGAATGATTCATTTTCATTCCTCACAATGCCTAGGAGAGAACTAGGTAGGCTTCAATAAGTCTTCCTGAATGAATATATGAAAATAAATGGTGCTGAGGAAGAGCATTTTTTTTTCTCTTTCAGAACAACTGAACACAGCATTAAGCCACAGAGATCAAAACTAATTGCTGGAATGAAAAGCACATGCCATTAGCATTCACTGCATCTGTACCAAGGACGGCCTTGGAAAAGTGTGTAATTAACTAACGGCATGCAGTATTCAGCATGACCTCTGTGCTCATCACAGTGCCATTCTGTTCAAGAAATTGGTTGCCTTTGTGGCCTGTAAGATGAAAAATTTCCCAAAATAGAGACCAGGGATGAGGTTTAGTTCTTACAGGGGAGATCAGAGAGAAAAGGCACCTTCTTCATAAGCATTGAGTATCTGTTATTCTTTTAGCAAAGTAATTTGTTTTTCATCATATATATTAATAAAATGGAGATACACACCTACAAATCATTTTGGGTATCTAGGAGGTATGAAGAAGGTAAAACGAGGCATTAATGTGGGAGTGGCATTTCAGGCAGAAATGAGATCATTAAATCAAAATGGTGTACATTAAGAAAAATAGAGGAGTGATCTGTTCTGGTTATTCTGGGCAAGGAGAACATGAGACTTGCTGACCAGCTCAGCTGGGTTGAGATGTAGCTTCTTCAATGTTTTGATAGAGCTTGGAGTCACAAAAGACCACAAAGGCACTGGAGAAGACAGCAACTATGCACAAGGCCAGGAGATTTGGAGGACAGAGAGAGGGGAAATGAATGTTCTGAAACTTATTTGCACGACTCCCTCTTCCCTTATCCTAGAGAAGAGCATCTCACTGGTCGACTCTGAGTTTCATGGCTTCCCATGGGCATCCCTACTGTGCTGAAAACATGGTTGGCTCCTCTTTTCCCTTAACCACACAGAACTTTTGTGATGGGAAGCCTCAGTGATGAGACCACCATGGTTTCATTCTTGTGGGGAGTTAGTGGGTTCAGAGAGGGCTTCTTGAGAGGGAAAGGCAGCATGTGGCACACACAGAAAAACACAACTGTGCGAACTGGCAGAAATGAGAGTCATGCCGCAGATGCTAAAACATATCTGCTGGGGTCAGATACCTCCACAGGAAGCCCAGGTGGACCGCAGGTGCTGACAGAGAAACATGTGTGACACAGGGTGGTGAAGAATGGGTGGAGCAAATTATTTTACAGCATCCTTGCAGGAAAGGTCCCGGATGGCTGATGTGTGTAGTCTTCTCTCCGGGAAAGAAATATCCATTATGGATAGGGGCAGCATTGCTGGGCTTTTATGAACTTTCCCTCCTCCTCCTGGCCTTGTTTCTCTTTAGTCTTCCAACTGATATTTTGGACAGCTTTGGGCTGCAGTGACAGGAACATGGGCAGAGGCCAGAGCCTGAAATCTTGCATATAGGAATGCCTGGAATTGTAATCATGCCCCCTAACCTGCAAGGGGCATGAAAGAGGGGGGCAATAGTGTTCAGAGCAGTCTGACAAATAGTGCCGGGTGAGAAAGCTATTACTTTTCTTCTTTCTTCCACTATGAAGAAAATCATTCTTATTTCTTGGAAAGAAGAAATTCTGTGTAGCCTGGAATTACCTCCCAAGCACATTTTTTCCTTTCAAAGACATCCACTTTTGTGCTTACTGCCATCTTTGGCCTTGCTTCTCCACTCTATGGCAGTACAGAGCAGTCTGCCTTTAGACTAGTTCAGTTGGGAATCTGAGCTGGGTTTTTCCATTGGCTGGATGTTTCTGGCTAGTGAGTAAATTATTTATTTGTCACATCAGTCACCTAGTAAAGTAGCACTTTCTTTTTAAGACTGATAGCTCCAGTGTGCCAAATAGTACCTAGGGGTTCCAGCTTCCGCCAAAACAAAGAATAGTTTAGCAGCAAAGGGAATCTGGCAAATCTGATCAGCTCTACCTCCAAAATTCATCTCTGGTATGTCTCCTTATTTTGGGTCTATGCAGTCACTGCTATGATTGGACAGGCCACCTGTGTCTGGATTGCTATGACTGCATCTCTACTGGCCTCCCAGTTCCACCCTTGGTCCTCCTCCAAGCTATTCTCTGCTCGACAGCCAAAGGCATTGTATCTCTTTCCTATCATTGCTGTATTAAATTTGCCACCGATTTAGTGGCTTAAAACAACATAGTTCTGGAGGTCAGAAGTCTGCAAGTGGTTTCACTGGACTAAAACCAAGGTGGTGACAGGGGTGCATTCCTTTTGGAGGCTCTAGGAGACAATCCATTTCCTTACCCTTCCCAGCTCTAGAGGCTGCCCCATTGCCTAGGCTCATCACCCTCATTGCTTCAACCTTTGTCTGAAGGAACCCTTAACTTGGCCACTTACATCCTAGAACTTCATAGCACATATCATACTCTCTAGTGGATTATCTATGTGTTTATTATATCTCTCATTAAAATATAAACCCGATGAGAGCAGGCATCATTTTGTTCTGTTTACCAACAGTATTTCCAATGCCGGCCATGATACCTTGCAAATATTTGGCATCCACCCAATATCTATGCATTGAAAAAGATAGCATGAGGATCTTACGGAGGTCAGCATAAAGCATCTCTCTCTGCTTTACATGTCATTGGTTTCTGCATCCAAATTTGGCTATAAGAATCATAATTGGGTCAAATTGGCAGGAGTTTCCAGTTATAGAATCCACTATTTTTTTCAAAGAAGCCAACGTTAATCGTGTGACTGCTGGTAATTGGGCTAGGACCTCTTATTCATTCTCAAATGCCCTGGTGAATCAAGCATTCCAGCTCCCACTTAACGGAATATACTAGGGCTTGTGTTAAGTAACTTCTTAGATTTACAGGGCCAGCAAATAGTAGAGTGGACTCTGAATACAGGTTACATGATACCAAGTGCACACACTGTAGGAGCACGTACCCTTGAACACATGAAAATACTGTTTAAATTTTTTGACACCTTGTTATTTCTTAGTAATTTTATGTGGTCCTATTATACCAATTTCATTTACATATACTACAAAAGGGCTACTTTTATAGCTCTTTATTATAGTCCCCTAATTTTATACTATCAGCTTCATAAAAATCAATTACTATCCTAAATGTTAAAGGCTAGTGTTTTCATTATTTTAGTCCTTAGATGTTTGTTTCAGGCTACTTATCTTAGTAATCCTTAATTAAATTTTAGTTTTTTATCTAAATTCAATCGAGCTTTTGAGTAATGATAACATTTTGATAACAGTGATATTAACAGCAATCAGATGGATCCTTTTTTTTTTTTTAATTCTGGGGAGAATGCCATTTAGGCCTTCTTTGTGAACCAGAAAAAGCTATGCCTAAGTTCTTCTTGTGAAAACTCAAGATACACAATGCCAAGGGCTGTGTGTTCTATGAATCAGCAGGAAATTCTGGCTCCAATCCCATGTTGTAATATGGATTTCCTTTCATCTCAGGCAGCTTAATACTTTAGAAAAAGATCTCTAGAGGAGATTTTTTCATAAATTTTTTTAACAAGTTTAAAAAAAATCCTTATTTTATGTCATTTTCTAGACTTTATGTCGTTTTATTTTTAATTTATTCTTTGAAAAATTAAAGAATTTGTATACACAGTCTACATAATAGTTCATAAAAACAAGTGAAAACGCTATTGAGTAAACATTGCCATTTAAACTATTGGCCTTTGACGATCAATTAGAAATAAAAATCACATTATCTAAATTGATTAAAACCTTGCTATCTATGGTATGCACACCTCAGAGACTGAGATATAAGGAGGCAATTATAAACTTCTATTTTTAGATCTTTGTCTCAAATATAATAATAAATTAAGCTTTATGAGTATTTCATATATAGCATGCCCCTGGCATTGTCATGTAGTTTGTATTTCAGAGAGTCACAAGTTAGGAACCTGTACCTGAGGCCTCCATCTGCTGAAAGAGTGTGAGTCCCACAATATGAAGGTATTGTCTGTACAGCCACGTGTTCACTTTCACCATTATTGCAATGTTAGTGCCTTGTTAAGTGGATTAAGAAATTATATTACCTTATGTTTTTAAAATTCCTACAATACTTTCTACTGATATGGGACAGTGATCACAAAAATATTTTGCATAACACAGAGTTCTGATGGTTATGTTACAGGAATGTCACATTTAAAGATGAATCACACACACATTGTTTTAATAATAATAATAGTAAACAATCAAACCTCGCCCACCAAGTTTGCTGACCTTTTTCTGTGATAACAAGTAGCTATCCATAGTGTGCTACAGAGCAGACAGCTGAAAAAATAAGGAGACTTGATATGCCCCTTCCAGGTAATGGTCACATTTTAATAATGGACGAGAAAGGAACTGCTTTTGAAAGAAATTCATGTTATAAAAAAAAGTATTTTGGGGATATTTCGATCATTAATAATTTAGTTGGCATAAATAGTGGGTTTCACCTATAAAAACGTATATCTACACACTTAAGGAGCTTGAAATTCCCAAATCTTTCAAATAACATATTCTGAATCCATTTCTCAGAAATAGTAAAACGCACCACTGCTTGGTTAGTTTGCTTGAATGAATGGACATCAGAGAAGATGGAAATTTACTAGCCAAATTTAAACGACAAAAATGTGTTTAATTGGTGGATGGTATCACAAAATGAGTACCATGATTTAGGAAGTGTAGCCAAGAAAGCAGTTCCATGTGGATGCCTGCATCGTTGGAAACTGTTTAGTTATGATAGCTATTAAAACTATGTAGGAAAATAAACTAAATTCTGAACCAAGCCTTTGAATTCCTGCCTGGCAAAATGTTAAAGATGTAAAAAGTAATGAGATGTTTAATCAGTTGGTTTCAATTACAATATTTTTAGAATGAGAGACAATATGAAGGGTTTTTTGAACTTCTAATAAAGTTTTAAATGCTTTATTTCATCTTTTAAAATTTATATTTTTGTGTAAATTTAGCAATATCGGTATGACTAGCATATGAATGTAATTTATAAAGTGCCATATATTGGGGATGCACGCTAAAGATTTTCTGAAAGATATATATGTAATAAACAACCTCAGGGATCACTGGACTGGACTCCCCACTCTTAAACAATTAAAATAAATTGGGGAGATGGGATACACCTTTCAATTCTTTTAAAAAAATTTTCCAAAAAATGAATGTTTAGAAAATTACTACCATTTATTATTTGTATTTAAAAAAGAAAAGACAATTTGATCCCAGAAAATTAGGAAGGATGTAATTGCAAAAGAAAAAATAAATGATTGAATTGAAAATAATATGCTTATAAAGAACTTAATACAATGTCCTTAATTATTTTTATTTTTATTTTTGCTGTGGACTCTTTGAATATCATCATGGAAGATTATTGATCTGCACACCCTAATTCTATTTTCTCTTTTCCAAATGTAATAAGTCAAGTTCCTTTTCTTTTCTTTCCTTTTTACTCTGTCATTAGTTTCCTAACACTGTATGCATTGTGACCTATTCTATGACAGTTATGCTCCATCTCCCTGGGCACAGGGCACCATAAGCCTCCCTCTCCCCTCCTGATCCTGACCCCAACACCTCTCACCCCAAAGCCCCTCTGATACTATTGCTATTGAAACTGACTTCATGGTTGCCAGAGAGTGAGCATTTTCTCATATCCCATTTCACTTTTGCATCCTGGATTCTTTTGGCCCACTCTAACCCTTTGACATTTTTGGTCATACACGAATATCCATTTGGCTCCTCTTCTCTTAGTATATATTTGTCCCCTGACACAACTGCTTTTTCAAATTATGAAAGTCATTTGAAATCTAAGCCTACCTTTTGTGATACTAAATATCCTTGCATCTGGCTGTAATCTTAATGATCAAACTTCACCTTCTATTTTCTTGGTTATTACTGAAAATGTGAAGTTACAGATTTTCAGAAATAACACCTCAAAACCTCATTGATGTATCTGCTTCCAATAATGTGAAAGAATACTGGTAGAAAATTTTGTGTACATTTTCTTAGCTAATTATTTGTTCATTAGTCATTTGATGTCTATGTTAAAAGAAAAAAAAAAGACCTAAAAAAACAAAACCACATTGAAATCTCTGCAAAGTTCTGCAGTACTCATAGTTGCATAGTATTTTTTCTTAACCACCAAAGCCATCTCTTAGTCATAGGAAATGAAGTAAATCGGAAGGAACCTTCATGAAAACAAAATTTTTCTAGTTTTCTTCACACTGTCAACAAAGAGAATATTTATTGTGCTTTCATTTTCAGTGTACAGCCTAAGTCTCTGCCCTTTGAAAAGTTATGTAACACAGGTTATCCTTTTATGCACATGTGTCAATATTCTCAACAGTGGAGCAGTTAGGGTTAACTCTAGGCAGAGTTCATGCTTGGTGCACTCCCTGTTCCCTGAGATACTACGTTTCCATTCTTTAGTCAATCATTTCTTTCACGTATCTCTCCCCACATTACTGGATGGTCAAGGTGCCACACACAGCATTAGTTCTTATTAGGAAATTCCTCTTTTACCTCCTCCTCCCACCTGTAAGGAAGTGAATTGATGGAGAGTTGGCATTCACCTTTGAAATTTATTGGCTTCTAGTATACAGCAACAACAAATGGACTTAGATCCAGGAAGGGTATGCATTTTATTTGTCATGGAACTCCCCAGGAAAAAATTTAGAACAAAATGAATATTGATATTGTGCTTAATTACAGAAGCAATGATATTCTGAAGGTGTTTCCAAGAGGGTTCATACAATAGAAGTTTTTTTTTTTTTTCTTTAAAAAAAAAAAAAGAAAAAACAATGGAAAAAGTGAAACTAGCAAGTGGTGGCAAGTGAGGGGATACTTTTTCTTCCTGGGTCTTCAAGTGATGGACAAAGGCAAGGCTGTCTTCAGAAGGAGTGCGTGATGGGGGTATTATCTCTCCTGGTATAGACCTAGACTTGGAGATGGTCAGAACATTATGAGCTTAGCCACTGTCTCAAATGATGACCTGGACTTCTACAAGGCTTCTTGGTGGTTGGTAGTCTAGAGATTTCAGA
The DNA here is from genome assembly GCF_028878055.3 of Symphalangus syndactylus. NCBI lineage: Eukaryota > Metazoa > Chordata > Mammalia > Primates > Hylobatidae > Symphalangus > Symphalangus syndactylus. Next base: position 90,499,696 of record NC_072433.2, read on the forward strand.
ATTATAAAGCAAACCAATTATATTACAATACCATTACCAAACATTAAGGGAAAATTTGTGATATGGTAGCATCTGCCTTTTTTCTTTTTTGAGATGGAGTCTCGCTCTGTCACCTAGACTGGAGTGCAGTGGTGCAATCTCGGCTCACTACAACCTCCACCTCCCAGGTTCAAGTGATTCTCCTGCCTCAGCCTCCCAAGTAGCTGGGACTACAGGCACCCGCGGCCACTCCCGGCTAATTTTGTATTTTTTTTTTTTTTTTAGTAGAGGCGGATTTCACCATATTGGCCAGGCTGGTCTTGATCTCCTGACCTTGTGATCCGCCTGCCTCAGCCTCCCAAAGTGCTGGGATTATAGGTGTGAGCCACCGTGCCCAGCCACATCTGCTTCTTTAGTAGCATATTAAACAATAGGATTGAGTAATGGGACTGGGCACTACCTTAATTTTGCAATAGTGATGAATATAAACTATGTTGTTCAGTATATGAATAACTGTAATATAAAATATCTGCAATTTCTGTTATTAAACATTTGGCAGAACAGCCAATTTTATGGTGGTTTGCTGCCTATTTTATAATTAAAGAAAATTTTAGGTTTCAGTTGAATATTAGTGATAAAGAGATAATATTTCTCCCTATCCAACTGAAAGAAACCTTTTAATACTGTACTCTAAGGGGTATTTGGACCCCAGGTTAAGAACCTCCATATCTACAGGGTGAAGTGTTTGGTGAAAAACCGTAAAGGAGGGTGTCTACAGTGGTATGAGGATTCAAGACTGGTAAAAGGAGCACAGGACAGCAGGAAGATGTTTAGATTAGGAGATTCACAACTAAGATATTTCTGAGATAAATTTTCTTTCCTTAATTCTTAGCACCATCACCCAAAGCCTCTTATCTCTTGTATGAATTAATACAATGCCTCCTGACTGATCTTATAACCCAAGCTCCCAGCACCACCATGCAGTCCTAAAGAATAGCTTTATTTATGTTTCAGTTATGCTTCTGTGTTCAAAAACCACTCAATGCGTCTTCATTGGCCCCCAAATAAAGTACAACTCTTGAGTCTGAATGTAGAGTTCTTTATTATTTGGCTTTGTTCTATCTTTCTAGTCTAAGTCTCCATTAGTCTTCTCCACATATCGCATGATGCAATCAAATTGGCCCACTTATGGCTCCCTAATTGGATCCCAACACCCTCCTGTGTAGCCTTTTCGTCAGGCTTTTGCTTCCATCTGGAATTCTCTTCCCCACACTACATGTGCAGAAATCCTACCCATGTTAAAAGTTTAAGTTCAACAGCCACCCATCATGAGAGCAGAAATTTTGTTTCATTCAACTTGGTTTCTAGAATAACGATTAGCTGTATCCCTTACATATAAAAGATGGTCAATAAAAACATTTTAAATGAATGAGAAGGTTAAACATGGGATCCTGGGGAAATCTCAAGATTAGAAATTGGTGAATTTAAGATGGAATTCAAGGTAGCATGTTTCAGCAGCATGTGTGAAAGACTGGAAGGAGTCCTACCATGTAGAAGAATAGAGAGTTAGCCAGTAATGAATTGGAACTCTTGTATCACTTTATTTGGATATGTTTTTATTTTATTTGGCTTTATCTCTTTATTTTGTTTTTATTCTCAATATCTTCTCAACGATGAAAAGGAGGAGAAGGTGGTGATGCTATAAGAAAGGGGCCCTGCATATTGGTGCCAGCCGATTCCACCATGGTGGTATGAATATCAGCAGTCCTACATATGCCATGGTGGTTTGCTGCACCTATTGACTTGTCCTCTAAGTTCCCTCCCCTCCCCTCACATACATCCATGTAACAAACCTGCATGTTCTGCATATGTATCCCGGAACTTAAAATGCAATAAAATAAAACAAATGAAATCATACAAAGAAAAAGAATATCAGTAGACAGGTGGGAGGTCTACAGAATATCCTTTACAGTGAGAGTATTTTTTTAAAAGGTTCCTTCCCATATAAACTCAGACTTTCCCTTTCTCAAATGTTGCCTGCCTTTAACTTACATGAGATTCTGGATAGAAATTCTCATGCTAACCAACTCCAGCTTTCCAGTTCCCATAGTACCCATTACAGAACAATGCAATCTCAAGGCTGCTGATGATATCAGATCTGATGAATTCTCTGTTCTCTATAAATTATTCAAAAGCAATTTCAGCTTACCAGAAATGAATTTCCCTTTCTATGCAAAAGGCAAGTTTTGGTCATTTTCACCTTAAAATAACCTAATGATGCTCAAGAGTAAATAGATGGATTCAAAATATTTCTCAAGAAATTTGTCCTTTGAAGGCTAAACTGACCTATATTCATATCTCTTTGCTAGATTCAAATGCAACTTGATATCTGTTAGATTAAAGAACTGGAGAGAATTAATATTAAACTGACCTTGAGCTCTCTCAATTTCTGATGAAAAGTTTCAAGTTGCAAATGTTCCTTCTGTGCTTTCAGAACACATTTTTCATAGCTAGATAAGGCATTCCATTTGCAAGCTTTTTAAGATTTCTTGGGTAGAATTTTATGCAATTTATTCAGTATTATAATTCCCATGATATAACAAATGCATCTGACCACCACACAAAATGGCAGTGATTACAAAGAGATTCAATGACCATAGCCTAGCTTGCCTTGTCATTGTGTTTGGCCCAAGGAAACAGGAGATAGCAGTCTGTGCCATTATGCAATATTTAGGACAAGGATGACTCAGTTTAAATGGAAACATTATCTTAGTTTTGAGGTAAAAGGGCAGCTCTGCTAGGAAATAACTTTTTATGTAAACAATGATGACAACCTTATCCCAAAGGGAAAAATGCAAATGACATATGTACTTCATGAATAATTTGTCTTAGTTGTCCATTCTTGGAATCATACCCCAAGAATTCCTTGTGAAGAACAAAGAGACAAATTTTCATTGACTTGTTCTCCCTTTGCTGCTTTAGCAGATAATTTACTCAAATAAGGTAATTCCAAGAAAAAAAATAATGTACTAGGGAACCATAAAATAGTTTCCACCCTAATGAAGCCTCTGACATTTTGGTTAAAACACTTAAAGAAGTGTGAATAGTGGTTTAACAGTCTTTGTGCAAATGTTGTCAGGTTTCTGGAACACCTTTTCCAAAGGATCTGCTGCTATAACTGCTGCTGCTGTTGCTAGTGTTAGGCATTATGGCCTACTGGAAAAATCTGTGGAAGAAAGAGATCGTATGCTTTCTTTTCAAATTTTTGAGCATAAAATATAAATAATCAAGCATTTATCTGACTATAATGTATCAGGCAGCTAGATAATCCTGCTGTTCTGTTTGGTTATTGGAGTTGGGTTAGTGGAAGGGTTATTTAAAAACCCAATACCTAATTAAGGATGGAAGGTAGGTAAAGAGTCTAGATTTACTCTTACTGTTCTGGGCACAGTTTTCTAAATTGAATACAAAGATACCAGTGGATATGAAGAACATACAGATTTTCTTCATCGCTCCAAATGCATTTGCCATGTCATCATTATTTGCTGCAGAAGTTGAAATGGCATCCTCCCAACCCACAATTTCACCAACAGAACTGCTTCTGCATTGTGTCCCAACAAGAGGATGAGGTGAGGGCTCAATGTTCTTGAGATTTGGAGAGAACAAATTACTGCCCACAAAATTACAACATCCATAGGAAAAACAACATTGTATTTTTGAAGGATGGCCAATATCCTTTTTAAATTCAAATTTAGAAGGAAACATGCTCCTTTATATATTACAGATTAAAAATCACAAATTACCAAAGACCTGTCTTTTTTTATAAAAAGCAATATTAAAGATCTCATTAAAAACTCTCTAGTATTTTGCAGGTTTTTTATGATGCACTAATTTTCTCTTTTCTCTCAGAGGTGTTTTAGCCTCTTTCTACTTTGAACAATTGACCCTGTGCAAGGAGAAAGAGAGCCATGTTGAAGAGCTGATGCACTGATACAAATATGAACTTACAGAGCATCAGTTCTCAACTTGAGTGTGCATAACATTCATGATCTGTGTGTTTATTAAAATCCACATTCCTGAGCCCCATTGCATAAATACCAATTTGGTAGACCCGATGTGATGCCTGGAGTATCCGACAACTGCCTAGGTAGTTCAATTTGAGAAACACTGAGATAGAGAGGTAGGAATAGGCTGGTGATTTTAAGTGCTCTTTCAAGTACTACTTTTATGTATCTACAGTTTGCATTTGGCATCCTCAGTTTGTCCTTAGTCTGTGTCTTGCGATGTCCGCCTCCCCTTCCAGCACGCCCCGACCTACCAGTGCCACGCTGCTGCACTCAATTGCCCCTTCACCCTAGGGAAAGGGGACATATCTGATGTGGTGCAGAAAGACCCCTCTCCCGTTCCTCACTTGAGCTTTATTTCCTTTGGTATTTTTCTTTATACCAGGTAGCAGCACTTAAGAAGCAGCCTGATAAACTATCTAATGCTTGGTAGGAACATAATGATTGAAAACAGTTTAATGCTCCCTCTTCAGGTCCTTTGTTTTAGCTGTTTCATTCTCCCAGATCTTTGTTTTACCTTACATCATATCTTCTGAGACAGACTTCCCTGACTATACCTTGAAAATAGCCTCCCAACCTCATCCCACCCTTTCAGCCACTCTCAAATCCAAATATTTACCGGTATCTAAAATTGTCTTCTTTCTTTTCTGTCTTTTCCCATAGTAACGCATAACTTCATGAGAACTGTCGGCCTTGTCTACCATTTTTGCAGCTCTATTCCTGGCATATAATAAGTTCTCAATAAGCATTTAGTAAGTAAGTAAATGGATATGGATTTCTCTCAGGAATATATTTTAAAAGCAGACATGGCATGATGGCTTTGCTTTTATCCCTGGGAATTTCAGGTACTGGGCAGCCTGGAAAGGGAGCTGTTTTTGGATACTAGCCTTCTAATTAACAACCTGAACATACCCTTGGCAAGTGGGATTTGGTTTTAGGGACGAAAGCAGAAGGTGATGAGAGAAAGTCAGAGAAGCAAAGGGGTGGATTTCCTCCCATTCTAAAATGTGCTTTTTTGGGGGGTGGTGGGGGGATTTCTTAATACTGGGCAGATAGCTCCAACAAAGTATTATCCTAAGAAATGTGGTCATCCTATAACAGACAACATTCCCCCCACATACCCTAACACCCTAACACCCTCCTAACCCAGAACTAGCTGCTTAGTGCCATTCCTTTCTTAGGGGAATTTATCCAAAGTCAGAAGCTGGTGAACAGTATCAGCAGGAGGATTTCAGATGAACATGAGCTACCTGGCTTAAGGGCTGTAAATCTGTTGTAAATTGCATAATTTTTAGTCCTCGTTTTTCTATTTTGGAAGAGAGGGTTTAAATTATTTTTTTGTGTCTCTTCCAGCATTAACAGGAATTTTATGATTCAAACTATCCACGGGCTCTGAAAATAATCATGCATGAGTAAGCTGCTCCATCTACTGGGCATCTCTTAAATTACAAATAAGATTCCAATGAGGTATGGGAACTTGGAGATGACCCTAAGATCTCAATTATATTAATTAACCACATACATATATTGACTTGTTCTCTTCTTTCTAAATGCAGCAAGCATTCTTCTATTAATTGGGCATTTCTCTGCTTTACTCCTGTGATCTCCGCAAACGATGCTCACAAATCCTACTTAATAGTTCACGTGTTTGCCTCTCTGTAGTCTTACACCTTTCTCTAGGGTCTGACACAGTTAGGATGTGGGAACAGGTGAGATCTAGAGTAGAATCAGATTGTCAGGGAGAGGTCAAAACCCAAGGTATAAACCTAGGAGCTGAACCTGGGGTGTGGTCTCCAGGAGCAGGTGGTTTGCAGTCAGGCACAAAACTAGCGACACAAGCATTAGGAAGGAAACTCAATGTAGTAGAAAGAAAGAACATCATCTTTTTAGCCAAGCAGACCTGAGTTTGAATCTGTACTACTTGGCTACACAACCACAGAAGTTTACTGAGAATGGGGTAAAAACGTGTCAAGGGGATGGAATATAGTATCTGAAACTATGTCCCAGGCCCTGTAATCACTGGTTTACATACATTACCTAATTTAATCCTCATAAAAGCCTTATCAGGTATTATATAAACACAATTTTCTATTAAATATTGGTGGCTCATTGCTTTTTTTATCCCACACATTCTTCCTGGATAATCTGGCCATGCCTGTAATTTCAACAACAACCTATATAACTTCAGCAGACACTTGATTGTTGCAGGTTAGAAAAGATAGTGAATGATAGCATTCGGTGGCTTTTTCAAAGATTTTGCATTAGACGGGGAGGAGAAACATGGAAAGTTAGGAGAAATGTGCATTCAAGGTAGCTCCCCCCACTACCCTCTTCCCAAGGATGGCAGAGACAAACATGTTTTTAGGTTGAGAAAAAGTGAGATCAAAGATATAGACAAGTCAAGTCCAGACAAGGCAAGCCCACAGCAAGACAGGTCCACTCTCCCACTAAGATGCTTTTGTCTAGCAGAAAGTACTTCAAAGCAGCATTTGACTCTACTGACCACTTCCATCGTCTTGAAACACATTCCTCTTTGGGCTCCGGGAACAAAAGACTCCCTTGTTTTCCTCTTGCCCAGTTCCTGCTCAGGCTTTATTGCGGGATCATCCCCCCGCGCCAGACTTCTGACGGGCTCTGATCTCTACCCAAGGGCTTTGTCTTCAGCTCTCTTCTCTTGTAATCGACATTCTTCCTAGGTGACCTCATGGCATATAGTACCATCTCTAAATGCAAATGATTAACATAGCTGAATCTCTTTCCAGGTTTCTCCCCAGAGCTCCAACATTCTGTATCTACCATATAGTCACCTGAATATTTAACAGGCATGGGGCCGTTTGGGTTACAATGGGACCATAACGTGCCATCAGAAATAAACAATATTGTTTCCTTTCACCATCCATTCAAACCTATTCTTTGGGCCTGTTTCTCTTCTGCCTCTTGGTTTAATTCCAGGGTAAGTCCCAAGAGTTACCCATTTTTCTGGTAATTTTTAGTTAACTAAAAGTCGTAGCATAAAATGATTATTCTAAGGTTTTGGGCTGCAGAGCCAAACTGACCTTCAAAGCTCACACTCTATTCCACTTCTCCACCCTATCTCCATTTACTTTTAGAGCTTTACAGCTTTTAAGAGTGAATTGTTAGCCTCTTGGCAATTTTGGAAGGAAATATTGCTCATTTTTCTTTGATAAAAGGAAATAAAGATTAACAGGCCTTAGCTACAAAAGACATTCAGGATACATGAATAAAATATTTAATCTTATTTCATGCTCCAAATTTTATTCTTTGTTCAAAATGAAGTCTCCTCTCATTATTCTGTGCCATGCCATCCATCCCCTGGACTCCTCACCCAGCATAGCAGAGTAAATATGCTGCGATGATCAGAATTTCTGAAATAGAGACAAGTATTTCAAACATAACACTGTGTTTTTCTTTGAGCATGTGTAAAGCCCAGTGTCTGAAGTGCCTCCTAGTCCCCCCCACACTCCCACATTTGGGTTCTTGCATATATACAGATTCATAGAACAGAACACAAACTGGCTTGTTCTGCTACAATGTAGAGGGAATACCTCCTTTTGTTTTTAACCTGGCTGAACATTCAGTCTTATATAAATTCTTTTGCTGGAACCTATGGGCTAGATATATGTGATTTTGGGGATAGATGGCCTACACAGTACATGTTTCCATCATTTATTCCATTATTTATCAATTTTTTTGTATCTTCAAATTTTCTCTCTACTTGATACTACCTCCATCAGGCATTCACATTTAAATTGGTACTTCACATCTTAAAAACTGTGACAAAAACAACTCTTCCTTCATACTACCTTCCTTTTCAGCTGTCATTGGAGTTCTCCTTTTGGTAATGGCAGACTATTTAGAGTATCAACTCTATTGCTGAAAAAAATTAAAAAATTTAAGTATGTGTCTCTTCGAATATATCAGAACTAGTAAGAGAGTGAAGACCACTGGGGCTAAAGTCCAGCAAAAGATGAGCCCAACATTGGAGTCACTTCCATCTAAAAAGGCTGAGAAGCTGAGCAGAGCTTTCAACAGATTCATGGAGTCAAGACCTCGTCAGAGAGGTGGTCCTGATATATAAGACTGAGTTAAAACCTTGAAGAATAATGCTGGAAATTAGGGCAAATGGGAAAAAGACTAACTCTCACAGGGACTGAAGGTTGACTTACAATCATTTTAGCACTGATTACATTAAAATGGCCTTGGATTATGAATATTATTATTTTCCCAACAGAAACAAAATTGCAGAAATGGCAGATGATAGAAACAGACCTACGGGGGATCCAGATAAAGAAACCATTAGACATGGACTTTAACATGGCTATGATTAATACGTTCAAGGAAATAAAATCATTTGAAAATTTCAGCATAAACAGAAAACTATAAAAAAATCAAATGGAAACTATAAATGAAAATATTATTGAAATTAATGACTGTGGAGTTAATCTGCTATTAAACTATAGAGTTGGAAGTATGTCAGAAGAATATATGCAGAATAAAGCACAGAGAGACAAAAATAGTGTTATTTCGGCTTTCATTGTTCTATTGAGAAGTTAGCTAATGATCTTATTATTACAATGAGAGCCCCCCACCCCCCCAAAAAAAATTGGAAAGACATATTCAAAGTTCTGAATGAAAACAACTACCAAATCTAGACTTCTATATCCAATAAAACAATTCTGAAAGCATTAAGGAGGTATAAAGATAGGTGCAAGGATAACTGAAAACTAATCACCAGTAGTAGACCTCTGACTAAATAGTGTTCTACTGGAAGAAGGAATATAATCTCAGGTTTAAATTCTGACTATGTGGTAACAGGTGAATATCAATAGAAGGTAAATATGTGGGTACATATAAAAGAATGTTGATTGTATACAGGAATTCTAATATAGGATTTGCAAACTGTACAGAATTCAAATACATAACACAAATACATTACTTAGGACATGGTTAATTAGATGCTATAATATCCATAAAATAAGTACTAATTTATACTATAAGAAGTCACAGTGGATGTGGTAATCTTTTGAATAGCAATTAAAATTATAGCAAAAATTAATAACTACCAAGATACATAAAGTAATAAAACTATTTTAGAACAGAAGGGACAAATTGAAAGCAAAAATAATAACATTTAAACTCTATTATATCATTAATTACATTCACTGTAAATGGACTAAATGTTATTCAGTTTCCCTATTTCTCTAGTCTCTCTCACAGCCAAGCTTTTCATAAGACGAATCTTCAAATGCCGTTTGCAACTTTCAGTTGACATTAATGAATTGGCTGTTTCTGAACTCACTATTGATAACTAAGGCTGCTTTTGACAAAGTTATCAATGACTTCCATGACACAAAACCCATTGGATGCTTTCCAATCCTTGTCATAATATGGTCTCTCCATAGCACTGGGAAACATTAATCACCCTCCTGCTTGAAACCTTTTATTTTTTTGTTTTGTTTTTTGCCCTTGGCTCTATGACACAGTTTTTGGAGTTTTGCTTATATCCTCTGGCCACTCCTTCAATCACCTTTTTTATCTCCTTTTCTGTATACCCTTAGGACTTGAGTTAAGGACTCTCCTTTAATCTCACTTTATATTCTCTCCCTTAGCAATCTTATCAATTTCCGTAGCTTTGAACACTCTGTATACTCTCTACATACCATCCTGTAACATATACTGCATATAGGGTTTATAATATAGAATAGCCAGGTACCCACATAAGAATATCAATCACATTGTCAATCACAGTATTACAATAGTTCAAACTGAACTGTGGATCTTACCTTTCACTCTACACCCTTGTAACCTCCTATTTCAGTAAATAATACATTATCCAACCAATTACTTTTGCCAGAAACTTCCTTCTTATTTACCTTTCTCTTTGCTATAAATGGAAAGTTTGTCCCTGCCCCAACCTCCCCCAATTTCATTTGTTGAAACCTAATTGCCAAAGGGAGTACATTTGGAGGTGAGGCCTTTGGTGCTTAAGTCATGCGGGTGAAGCCCTCATAAATGAGTTTATGGCCTTTATAAAAAGAAATTCCAGATACTCCCTTGACCTTTCCACCATGTAAAGACACAGTGAAAAGACAGCCATCTATGAACCAGGAAGTGGGCTCTCGCCAGATACTGGATCTGCCAGTGCCTTGATTTTGGACTTCTCAGCCTTCAGAACTGTGAGAAATAAATTTCTGTTGTTTATAGACCATGTAGTTAATGGTGTTTTGTTATAGCAGCCTGAACAAACTAAGACATGCTGCCACATTTAATCCATCACCAAATCCTATTGATTCTAGCTCTTAAGTATATCTGGACATCTATCTAGTTTGTTTATTACTCTTACCTGGGACCCGACCGCTATCACCTCTTGCCCATACTGGTACTGGCTTTCTAAGTAGTAGTTCCATTCCACTCTTGTCCCACTTCAGTTGATTCTCTACATAATGGAATGATCTTTTGAAAATTCCCTTGCTAAACCATTTTGGTGGCTTTTGATCATAGAAAGAAGAACACCCAAATGTCCCTGTTATTGCCTCAAGGCTCTGCGTAGTTGGCCTCCCACCTACCTCTTTAGCATAATCTTCCTTCTCTGGCATCCCCCTTCACTCTGGCTTTAGCCACATTGACTTTTTCTGAGTTCCTCAAACATACCATGCTTTTTCCAGCTGAGGAATTTCACACATGTTGTTTCTTCTGCCTGGGGAGTTCTCATCCCAATTTTCTGTCTGGCTAACTTCTCCTCAACCCTCCCCTCAAGCCTGTTATATCGTTAAAATGGGATTCATTATGTCTCTTCCTCTTCCTAATTTATACCAGACCCTCCATTTTGCTTTTCTGCCACTTGTCAACTTAACTGCTTCTCAGCTCCAAATTCACCCATCAATATATACTCTGCAATAATAGGCAGAAATATTCTATATAGTTCTTCTTTATAGAAAGCATGATGCTAAGATTTCTTAGCAGAGGAGGCTAGAGGAACATTCCAAGTGGGAGGGGTGCTCCTGCTCTTTCCATCTGCTGCAGGGTGGATGTGTGGACGTTAAGGGGTGCTTTGTCCCAGCCATGCACCCAGAATGCACTGTCTCTCTGAGACCTTGCGCCTCTCACATGGTCTGGTAATCATCTTTCTGTGACCCTTTCAGTATAGGCATTCTATACTCCAGGTGTCCTGCGTGCCAGTGCAGGTGGAGTGATTCTCTCTGCTCATCTCCTGTCTCTCCTATGTTTTTCTCTTGCAGTCCTTCCTATACTACCACCTCCCAACAGGGCCTTTCTAACAGGAACACCTCATCTTCCAGGCCTCTTGCTACATGGACATCCTCACTCTCATTGCAAACCCATGCACCAGCCACCAGCTGAGGTTTGCCTGACCCATCTGTGCCCTAATGGATTGCTTCTTGTTTGCCCTGTGACTGCAGACTAACCCTGGCCTGGAAAATCTGCTGCCCTGCCATCCAGTGGATTCAAGGACAGCTCTCCCATGAGATCTGAATTCCCACCCTCTGAGAAGTATCTCCCTCCTAGGTCTGTCCTTCTTTGGGCATGCTCCCTTGGTACCATATACAGTTTCTTTTATATTTTATGGTTATTCTTTTATTATAGTTTAATAACTCTTTTTATGAAACTCTCCCTGTTTAAAGCACTGAGTGATTCTAGTTCTTGATTGGATCTAGATTGCTACAATTCTCTTTTCCCTCCCTTTAATTTTACTTATAGTACTAATCACAACTGCATATTTTGTGAATCTGTTTCTTAATATCAGTCTCTTCCATGGAATTATAAGCACAAACAGGGCAGGCACTGTGTCTGTTTTGTTGTCTTCCCAGCGCTTAACATAATGCCTGGCTTTTAAAAAGTACTCAATAAATATTTGTTGCATGACTGAATACTGTATGGTTGAGTTCATTTTCTGCTCATTTATTCTGTTATCTTCTTATGCACAATTAACTACTCTCAGTCATTGCTATCTATTCTGGTGATCAGACATAATGTATTCTGAAACCTGTAGCCCCAAAGGGTGTCTGATTTTGGCTCTTTATAAACAAAATAAAGCTGTATTTTTATATTCTCCCATCTCCACATTAAAACCTCGTGTGTTTCTGAGTCATAATGGGGACTTTAAATGAAAATAAAGGGCTGGGCATGGTGGCTCATGCCTGTAATCCCAACACTTTGGGAGGCCGAGATGGATGGATCACCTAAGGTCAGGAGTTCGAGACCAGCCTGACCAATATGGTGAAACCCCATCTCTACTAAAAATACAAAAATTAGGCGGGCATGGTGGCGTGCGTCTGTAGTCCTAGCTACTTGGGAGGCTGAGACAGTAGAATTGCTTGAACCTGGGATGTGGAGGTTGCAGTGAGCTGAGATCGTGCCACTGTACTCCAGTCTGGGTGACAGAGAAGGACTCTGTCTCAAAAAAATAAAATAAAAATCACCACCACCACCACCACCACAACAGCAAAAACCCTATTGTGGTAATGATGGTCTCAACTGTAGTTACAATAGTTTTTTTCTTAGCTGTGTTCAAATCATAAGATCCACATCTCTTTTCCAAAAAAGACTAGCAGCTAAAAACCACATATTTTAACTCCAATTACTAATACCACTACAGTTCTAATTTTTCACATGAATTCCACCCCAGGATTCATCCACTCAAATCCCTGCAGAGCCTGGTGGGTAATTTAAATGACTGGGCTCAGTGTAAGGAAATGAGGAGTAGTAGGGATTATGGCAAACTGACGAGCACATGCTTCACCTAGTGCATTTAATTAAAAAATGTATAAAAACACTGTGCTAGCCAAGCATAACATCTGCAGAAAGCACCAGTCCTGTGACTGCCACCTGGCAAACCCAGACCTAAAACACTGCTCCAGAAACCCTTCTGAGTTTCAAGAACCAGGCATCTTAAAATATGGGGTGCTTGACATAAAGTTGCCATATATATCTAGATATATCTAGATATATGGAAGGGCTTTATTTATTTGTTTATTTTTTTGAGACAGTCTGGCTCTGCCACCCAGGCTAAGTGCAGTGGCATGATCTTGGCTAACTGCAACCTTCACCTCCCAGGTTCAACCAATTCTTGTGCCTCAGCCTCCTAAGTACCTGGGATTGCAGGCATGTGCCACCGTACCTGGCTAATCTTTGTATTTTTAGTAGAGAAGGGGCTTCACCATGTTGGCCAGGCTGGTCTCAAACTCCTGGCCTCAAGTGATCCACCTGCCTCAGCCTCCCACAGTGCTGGGATTATAGATGTGAGCCACCAAGCCCTGGCCAGCATCTACTATTATCACCATTTCACAAGAGGAAACACAAATTATCACCACAAGTTAGGAAGGATGTAATCTCAGAATAAAGAAAAATCCATTCCAAGAAGAACAATTGGCAAGATTACGTTAGTTATTTTTATTTTTATCTTTTGACTATAAATGGGAATAAACTTGGTTATGGTACTCACCCAAGTTACAAATTAGAATTACTTTAAAAGTTTGAAAAAGATCCTATAATTTCCAGGACCCCACTGTTGGAGATTCAGCAAGTAAGGGAGAAGCAAACAGCTTGCATGTGTACTTTGGAAAACTCTTCAGGAGGCTTCTGAAAGCCTGCCTAGGTGGAAAACTTCTGTTCTGTTCACTTTAATACTCCGAACACAGAGACCAAGGACAGACCATCTTTTCTCATCCTGATTAGAGAGAATCCTATTCTTCTGCACTGGAGGGAGACAAAGTTTTTCAAAGTAGCTGTATGGCTCACAGTGCCATGAAAGGGAGAACACTTCACGGTTTATGTCACAAGTAACTCATAATCTAGAAGTAGAAAGTTTTCACAATAATTTCACAATAATGAGGAATAATATGCAAAATTATTCCTCATTTTAAAGAAGTATCGATTTCTTTATTGATGTATTCCTTCCTTTGTGCCAGAAAGGAATTAAGGTTATTTATATACGTGTGTGTGTATATATATGTGTATGTATATATGTGTGTGTGTGTGTATTTATGTATTTATATCTTTATTATATCTGCAGCTTAAAATTAAGAAACTAGGACAATGCAAAATAAAGGCAAAAAAAGAAGATTGTATCATGAATGAGGTACAAAACTGCTGTGAACACTCATTAGAGGTGGGTCACAAATATGACCCAGAGTTGTTAGAGGAGAGAAGAGGAGGTCCTGGAGGAGGAAGTCTACTCAGCTCCCATAAACTGTTGCTAGGGAATTTTTCAAGAGAAATTAGAAACTGAGATTTCTATGTGAAAGCTCTGTTTTTTATAATGTTTGCATCTAAGTAATCCCAGCACTTTGGGAGGCCAAGGCAGGCAGATCACCTGAGGTCAGGAGTTCAAGACCAGCCTGGCCAACATGGTGAAACCCCATCTCTACTAAAAATATAAAAATTAGCTGGGTGTGGTAGCAGGTGCCTGTAATCCCAGCTACTTGGGAGGCTGAGGCAGGAGAATTGCTTGAACCTGGGAGGTGGAGGTTGCAGTGAGCCAATATCGCGCCATTGCACTCCGGCCTGGGCGACAGAGCAAGACTCCATCTCAAATAAATAAATAAATAAATAAATAAATAAATAAATAAATAAATAAATAAATAAGACACTGTGTTGCATAGAGCTGAGAAAATACTTGTGCTGACAAGATGTGGCTTGCAGTTTGATAGTTTGAACTGCACATTAGAATCACCTGAAGCGCTTTCTCCAACTACTCATGCCCCAGCCCCACCCTAGACTTGCTGAATTAGAAACATCTGGGAGGGGAACTGAGTCTGCGTATCTCGAGAAAGCTCTCTAGGAGACTCCAACTTTTACCTGTAGTTAGAAATCACTGCTTTAATGAAATCTGGGAAATGAAAAAAGGTATTTCAGGCTGCTTCTCTGGTACTCTGCTTCAGAAGCTGTAATGACATCCAAGCCCTGTCGCTTTGACAACAGTGCCCAGGTACTGATTGTGCCCCGCTTTGATTTCTCCAGGGTACTAGATATGCAGTTCATTTCTTAGATTTTGGCTTTGATAAGGAAGTTTTCACAGAGGATCTGAAAGTAAGAATAAACAAGATAGAAACGTACGTGCCAGCCTCGATTTATGCAGCAGCAGAGAAAATAGATTACAATTCTCTGAGCTTCTAAAGAAGAAAAAGTTCCTGAGAAGTCACACGAGAGAACACTGCTTTCACAATCCTAGAATATGGTACCTTACAAGACAATAGTTTGGTCATGGAATGGTCTACGTGACCAGAACTTTCTGAGATTTCTTGTTCTTACTCTGTCAGCCCTCAGCCCTCCCCTCAGTTTACCTTTTTATGTTTGTAATAGTAGAGGCATCCATCATGCTTCAGCACAAACCACCTCTTTCTCCAACTCTTCACGATCCCAGAGTGAGTCCTCTTATGTAGGTAGCCATGGCAGGTGGGCCAAGGGGTACTGGGGCACCAGCTGATATCAGATCCTACCACCAGGGTCAAGATGTCTGTACCTAGAGGCATGCATTCATAGTTCAGTGGCTGAAAATCTTACAATCAACTGGAAAGACTGTTACTATTTAGTAAGAATGGATGAGAAAAAAGTTACAGTTTTTTATAAATGGAATGAAATAGAATCCTACAGTTGGAATGAACCAAAGAGTTCCTCAGTAATTCAAACACTCATGTTTGAGGAAAATGAAAACTGGAGAGGTAAAGTGACTTCACTGAGGACCCCTAGCTCATAAGGTGATGAATGAAGTCTGGAACCCAGGTTCCCTGCCTTCTAGTGCAGACCTCTTTCCATTCAACCACCCAGCCATGTTTGTTCTGGTTATGAGTTCCTGAAGTCTATTCATTTTCACTGTTTATAATAATCAAGCTAAATCTTTAAACAGACTTTGATTTACTTCCTAAGGAGGAGGATGAGTGATGCTTAGCTACCTTTCCACCTTACTTTTGACTTAGGTTAGCTAAAGGCAAGATCTAAGTCACTGCTTATAACTATTGCCAATATTGTCTCTGATAAAAATCAATGACAAACCTTTGAACTTGCAAATAGACAGAAGTTCTAGGCAGGGCAAGCTACAAATGTTTCTTTTTCCTTTTCTCCCCCTTTTTCTTGCCTATTCAACATAGTGCCAAGGGTTAAACCCTGAGCTTCCTGATTCCTGTCTTGTCTTTTATAGAATGCCTTATTTGGTGTCTGGACACTAGTGGCACCCCTTTCCCAAAGGATTGGCATGATATAGCCTGGGGGAAAATTGTCCCTATCCCTGTTAATATGAGGTCACTGTTTACCCACTATGCTTTGATGCTGCAATGTGGACACAGGCTTTTATTGTACGCCTACTTCTTGATGCTTCTAGAAAATTCTCTGAATGTCAATCAGACAGATAGCAACCCTGACATGCTTTGAAGACTGCAAATGGGATATGACTTCATTTACAATTCCTCTGAGAGGAAGGCCATATCCCTGAAGGAAGACAGTTGGCCTTGGCAGCGCTGACTTCATCGTGATGTCTGACATTGAGATTACCGATCTGTTTAGAGCTGTCTATGGAAATGGGGGTCAGCAAGGAGACTCTTCTTCTATAAATGACAAGCTCCAACCCAGGGGATCATTCCTGGCTGAGCCACATGGCCCTGAAAATAAAGATTTGTCCCAGAAAGGCTGACACAGTCTTAACTTTAGCAGCACGCAAAGCACCTTCATAATTAAATAACTCTCTGTGTGTCAAGATAATTCTTCATTGCCATGTAAATACATTTTAATTTATTGAACTGCCCTTAAGCTCCTGTCAAAAACACATGCAGAAAAATGAGAAGAAATGCTCCAGGTTGACCGGCAACCCACAAATGTCTTTGTCTTTGGACTTCAGTCCCCAAAGAACTGCACTTCTGGACTAATATGCATAGTTGACACATCTGCCGATTTATTTATGTACTGCTGCAGTGGGCTGCCCCTTGAGGTCATTTTCCTTTTGCTTACACAGACTGCCTATGGGTTTCTCTGATACTGATCAGGCTAAGCTTGTGTTTCAGCCCAGCCATAAACATAACATGGTGCACCACAAAAAATTCTCTCTGGGGCAGGAATACAGATGGCCCTGCTGAAGCATGGTGTCATCATATTAGAGGAAAGTTTTTCACATTCAGAGTTAGGACATGATCCTGATGCATGGGGACTTGCTGGCTTCTAAACAGCTGTCGGGAATAGTGGTTTTATACTCATAAACAGGTCCTATTGGGGGCCCAGAGCACGTGGGCCTGACATTCACAGAGAATTTTGATTTGAGACTTTAGACTTCTGATATTATCTTCAAATGAGGTTATTTGTATAGTCATTGTAATTTCTGTGTGTTAACCAAACTGTCAAGTACAAACATTTAAAAGCTCCTGGTTTTGTTACTATTAGCTTACTGGGACCCTAACATATGGAAGTGCCTTAGTTTACTGTTTCTCAAGCTAAATGTAGATGCCAGTTAGCTGATGGGTCTGTTGAACTGCATATCCTCATTCTGTTGGCCTGGCATAAGGCCTGAGAGTCTATGTTGTAACAAGTTCTCAGGTGATGTCAGACCGCTGTTTCAGTCCCAAGTCCCTAGGCATCCCTGTTTCTGACAGCCTCTGCTCATTAGCACAGTCTTTGCCACCAAACATATTTCTTCTTTGCCTTAACTGTGATTTAGTTTCCCATCTGCTTTCATTTTCAGTTGCAGTATTTTTCAGCAAAAGAATTATTAGGTTTTCCCCAACCTGCACTTTTTTCTCTAAGTATCTCCCCACTTTGCAGAAAAGAAACATATAACCATTGCCTTTCTCTTCTGGATATCCCCAAATCTTGCTTGCTTTTGGGGGGAGCGTCGGAGTACGTGGGTAGGTAAATGTCTACAGCCTGAGGTGAAGGAGTCAAGAGAACTATTAGTTTCATGAGATGAAAGAGTTTGAAAACCCACATTTTTAGAGAATCCAGTTATTTGGTGATGGCATCCTTAAAAAATAAAAGCTATACAGCAAACTCTTCTTCCCTAGCACTTTGGTCTAGAGTTTTGAAAGTACAGAATTGTGGGTGAGATTATTTACCGCTGCAGGAAAGAGAAAAATGATTTCTTTTTCTAATTCACACTTTCTCCTTAGATCATAGTCTTCTTATTATGTCACCAATCTTAAACTGTGTCACAGTCGCACCTCTGCTGTCAGGCAAACTCCACCACTGTCGCAGGTGCAGGTGAGAAATGTGCAAGATGTGTACTTTCCGGAGGGTTTGCACTGTGCTCAGTAGCTGAGGACCTGCACTCCAGAGGTGCTTCTGTATTTGGTTTTAGTAAAGCCTGCACTTAGTGAAACAAGGAAGCCCTATGGAAGCAAAGAACTTCCAGGTTGATTAAACCTCACTGTTTACCATTACTCTCTTATTGGTGATTGAATCCTCCATTTGATTCTGCAAATAACCAGCCCTTATAAAAGCCAACACCTGGATCATTTGAGGTCAAGTGTTCGAGACCAGCCTGGCCAATATGGTGAAACCCCGTCTCTACTAAATATACAAAAAAATTAGCCGGGTATGGTGGTGGGTGCCTATAATCCCAGCTACTTGGGAGGCTGAGGCAGGAGAATCTCTTGAACCCGGGAGGCGGAGGTTGCAGTGAGCCAAGATTGCACCACTGCACTCCAGCCTGGGCAACAGAGCGAGACTCCAACTCAGAAAAGAAAAGAAAAGAAAAGAAAAGAAAAAAAGCCAAAACCAGAAACTAAAAGAGACCTAATTAAAATAAAAATTCACATGGAGAACGCATGTGTCACTCACAATGTGACACCAAGTGCTTTTTTAAGTCTCCAGTTTAGCTTTTCCCATCTGCAGAATAAAGGTAATTTGTACAGGTATGTGTGACTGGTATTTTTGAATAGTATTTTTAATTATAAAATTAGACTTTAACACATCTAGTAAATCCCCTTTTTAATGTGAGGCTAGGGAGATAAGATAACACTTGCCTCACAGGCTAACAAAACAGATTTCTAATCTTAAGGCTGTAATCTTTTGGCCATGCCTCTAAGATGTGGAGCTGTGCACTGATGCTGGGTTGGGTGTGAAAGAATCGCCAGGGAGAGTTGATTAAAATTACAAATGTGCAGTCACCACCAGGAATTCTGCATTTAAAAGAGTTTCCAGGAGAGTCTGACATACAGCTGGATTTAGGATTCAGTGTTCTGGGAAAAGTGATTTGCTGTTCATAAATCTAAATCAGTAAAGTAGCAACCAGTAGTAGGATAGGATTTTACCGAAGTTTTAAATACATGGGAATGAGTCTGTACAAAAATATATAGTGGTCAAAAAGATATCAGTTAGACTTGCAGGACGTTTATGCAAACAGAAATGAGAGGCAGGTAGAAATCTTTAGATTTCTAAATGAGCTCTTAATAAACACTTCATAAATATGTATTCCAAAACCTCCATATGACACATGAATTTAACAAAAGATTCTATTCATTGTGTCTTGATTATTGCTTTCTTCAGACAAGTTGATAGCTTTCCTTCCCAAAGAGAACCCTCAAAAGTTTGTTTCAAATTCTGGATTTTCCAGAAAATACTCTGACCATTTATAGAATTGTTAACAAAATTAAATATGTAAAGAAAGCACTACATAAAATTTTAATTATTCCTATTATTTCTTCCTTTTCTCTTCCTCCTTAGTTTCATAGTCATGTATATTCTTCTCGGAGGCCCAGTGCTTCTCAGTAATCCTGTGATGTTTTTCCTTTTTTTCACCATTACTGCCTATAAATTTTAGAAGATGGAGAAAGCTAAAATCACGTAGGGTGAGTGCCCATCCCTGGAGGCATTCATTTGTTGCTTTGGACTCAGATGCAGATCGTTGAGTGAATCATAACACTGGGGCTTGGCACAGGATAGTCTTTAGAGTACAAGTCTCCCTTTTTGCTTTGTTTTACTCTATTTTCTCCTCACATCTTTTGTTTCCCATAATAGGCACTCACAAAATGTATTTGATGTAGGAATATGGCACACTATTTTGTGTATCTTTCACTTTTATGTGCATGGTATCATGCTAAGACCGACCTTCCTCCTTCCCTCCTTCCCTTCCTCCCTCCCTTCCTCCCTCCTTCCTTTCCTCCCTCCTTTCCTCCCTTCTTCCTTCCTTCCCTGCCTCCTTTCCTCCCTCCTTCCTTCCTTCCCTCCCTCCTTTCCTCCCTCCCTCCTTCCTTCCCTCCTCCTTTCTTCCCTCCCTCCTTCCTTCCCTCTCTCCCTCCTTCCTTCCTTCCCGCCCTCCCTCCCTCCCTCCTTCCTTCCCGCCCTCCCTCCCTCCCTCCTTCCTTCCTTCCCGCCCTCCCGCCCTCCCTCCCTCCCTCCTTCCCGCCCTCCCTCCCTCCTCCCTTCCTTCCCGCCCTCCCTCCCTCCTCCCTTCCTTCCCGCCCTCCCTCCCTCCCTCCTTCCTTCCTTCCCTCCCTCCCTCCTTCCTTCCCTCCTTCCCTCCCTCTTTCCTTCCCTTCCCCCTCCTTCATTCTCCCTCCCTCCCTCTCTTCCTCCCTCCTTCCTTCCCACCACCCACCTTCTCTGTCTCTTTTTCAATTCAAAATCTTGTTTTAAAAATCTATCCATGGTGCCAGCTAAATGCATATCTAGTATATTGTTTCAAAATGAGGCACAGAAGTTCAAAGTATGCCTCTATTATGGCTTACTTATCTATTCCCTTAGAGATGGGCACCTAGATTGCTTCTGATTCCTCTCGACCACATAGAACACTGCAATGAATGCCCTTATATGTGGCCACTCAATGGTTTCTTTGGGCTTATCTGCCCCAAAATGCAACTGCTAGGACATGATTTATAAGTGCTTCACTAGATGCTGCCAGATTGTTCTCTGAAATGCCTAAACCCAACAAGAGTGTATGAGTGTTCTTATGTACTTATATCTGTATATCCTTGCCAAAGCTGGCTGTTATCTGATTTTCTAATATATTTTCTTTCCTAATCTAGTGGATCTAAAATATTATCTTGTTGCTAATATGCATTTCTCTGATTACTAACAAAGTTATTCTTCAACAATTTATTTTACTGACACTATGTTTTAACTTTAAAATTGAGGTCTTTAATATCATTGAATCCACCTTTGTATATGGTATAAAATGGAAGGTACAATGTATGAAGGTATGAATTCAACTTATTTTCTATAAGAAGTCCCCACTGTATTATGGTGCTACTTTATCATATGTCATTTTAGTAAACATTTGAGTATGTTTCTGAGATTTCAAGTCCATTCTATTCCACTGGCCTATCATCTGTTCTGTGAGACTGCCATACTTTTTTAAATTATGGTTTCATAATATACCTTAACATCTGGTATGAAAAGTTCCTTTGTCATTGCTTGGTGTATTCACAAATAACATAGCTATTTGAAGACATTTATTTTCTACACGTTTGTGGGTAAGTGTGACAAATTACTCAAAAATTTATAAAATGTTATTGGAATTCAGTTGAATTTTTAGATTAATTTTGTGAGAATTAAAATCTTTACAGATTTTTTTACCCATAAATATACATTTCCAGTTATTTAGGTCATCTTTTATGTACCTGGATTAAGTTGAATTGGTCAGAACTTTTGATGTTAGGACAAACAGAGGTTGTTATAATCAGCATTGTTCTTCTGAATCTCAAAACAAGTTTCTCCAGTAAATATTTTTGTTCGTGTTTATGTACTTTTATTTATGATTAGGTTTTTAGTAGATAGTCTTTATCAGGTTATGAAAGGAAACTGTTGTTTCTACTATTTAGGGGATTTAAATACAAACACACACAGACACACACGTACTGCACTTTATTAAATAATTATTTTGCACTATCGAGACAGTTGTGATTTTTGTCTTCATACTAACGTGAAGAATTGCATTAAATTTTTTTTGTGATTAAACTATATGGGTATAAACTTTAGTTGATTAGGATATACTATACGTATTTTTAATAAAAAGTTTGGTTTAGGTATTTACCATTTTCGTTAGAATTTGTATATCTATACATAAATAGAATGGATATATTATTTTATTTTTCATAATGTGTTTATCTGGTTCTGGAATCAAGGTTACAGTAGCCTCATAAAGTGAGCTGAATAGTCATTCACTGTTTTCTGGAAAAACCATATAGAGTAGAGATTATTTGTTGTTTGAAAGTCAGATAGGTCTCTTCTATAAAAATGAGGAGACTAGTATCCTGGGCTTTTGAATGGGAGATGGGGTGGGGATGGAAATGGGAAAGAGATGAAGTGGTGTCTTTGTTTAGTCTATCAATGTGTTTAGTTATGAGAGCCTGCAGATTGCCTATTCTTGCACTAATTTAAGCACTCTAAATGCTTCTAGAGAATGTTTTTATTTATCTAGCTTTAAAGTTTATTATTCTACAGTTGTTCAAAGTAGTATTTTATTCTTTGAAAAACCATGTATGTTTTTCCCTTTTACTTTGTTATTATCTATTTTGTCTATTTACTTCTTTTTCTCTTTTTCCTATTTATCAGTGATGCCAGAGATTTGTCTGTGTTGTGAATCTTTTGAAAGAACCAGCTGTTAATTTCATTAGTATGCTGTATTTTTCTTTTAATACCCGATTTCAGTAATTTTATCCTGTACTTATTTTTTATTTCTTTTTGATTTCTTTTTGTTTATTCTATGGCTTTTTTAAACCCTAACTTATTGAGTTGAAACTTCATTCACTGAATTTTAATTTTTCTTGCTTTTGATAAAGATATTTTAAGTATAAACTCCTTCTAAATACTATAAATTTAACATGTAATGTTTTCATTGTTACCCTGTTTTAAATGGTATAATAATTCTCAGAAGCATTAACAAAAATTTAAGCCATGTAACTTTAAAGAAAGTTATTCTTTTATAATTTAATTTTAATTTAATTGCATTATTGATAAAGAATATAATCTGTATGATGTTGAGTCTTTGGAATTTATTGGGGTTTCATTCATGGCCTGATATGTTGTCATCTTTTATGAATGTTCCATTGTACTCAGAAAAAAAATATGCTTTGTGGGATGTAGAATCTAGTTATTCTCTCCAAGTTCAAACTTATTAATGCTTTTTTTAAGTTTTATATACTGGTACTTTTTTAAAAGTTTTACTTTATTGTAGTAGGAACATTTAACTTATCTACCCTGTTAACAAATGTCTAACTGTACAATACACTATTGTTGACTACAGGTACAGTGTTGTAGAATGGATCTCTACAACATATTCATTTACATAACTAAAATTTCTTTCTGGTTAGTTAGCAACTCCCCTGTCCCACTTTACCCCTGTACCTGGCAAGCACCTTTCTGTTTTTTGCCTCTATGATTTTGACTGTTTGAAATGCCATACATGAGTGGAATTATGCAGTATTTGTTCTTTTGTGATTGGCTTGTTTCACTTAGCATGATGTCCTCAAGTTTCGTCCATGCTGTCACATATTGCAGAATTTACTTCTTTTTAGGGCTGCATAGTATTCATTTATATGTATGCATATTTTTTTAATCTATGTTGATGGACACTGTGGTTTCCACATCTTGGCTATTATAAATAGCACCACAGTAAACATGGGAATGCAGATATCTCTTTGAGACAGTGATTTTATTTCCTTTGCATAAATACCTAGAAGTGAGATTCCTGCATCATACGGTAGTTTTCTTTTTAATTTTTTGAGGACTTTTTGTGCTATTTTCCACAGTGGCTACAACATTTTGCATTCCCACCATCAGTGTGCAAATGTTCCAATTTCCCCACATCCTCACCAACATTTGTTGTCTATTTTTTTTTGATAGTAGCCATTCTGGTAGGTGTGTGGTGATGTCTCATTCAGGTTTTGATTTGCATTTCCATGATAACTAGTAACATTGAGTAGTTTTTTCGTATACTTATTGGCCATTTGTATGTCTTCTTGGGAGAAATTCCCTAGCCTATTTTTGAATCAGGCTGTTAGTATGTTTTTGCTATTAATTTGTATGAGTTTCTTCTGTATTTTGGAGATTAACTCCCTCATCAGAAGTTTTTTTAGTTTGATGTAGTCCCTCTAGTTTATTTTTGGTTTTGTTGCCGGTGCTTTTGGTGTCATATCCAAAATGTATGCCAAGACCAATATCAAGAAACATTTCTCCTATGCTTTCTTATAGGAATTTTAAGGTTTCAGGTCTTATATTTAAGTTCTTAATCCATTTTGAGCTGATTTTTGTGTAGAATGTAAGATAAGGATCCAATTTCATTGTTTTGCTTGTGGCTATCCAGTTTTCTCAGCACCATCTGTTGAAGAGACTGTCTTCACCCCATTGTGTATTCTTGGCACCCTTGTCAAAGATCAGTTGACCATATATGCATAGATTTATTTCTGGGCTGTCTATTCTGTTCCATGGATCTGTCTGTCTGTATGCCACTACCATACTGCTTTGAATACTATAGTTTTGTAATATATTTTGAAATTGGGAAATGTGATGCCTCCATATTTGCTGTTCTTTCTCAAGATTGACTTGGCTATTTGTGGCTTTTTGTGGTTCCATGTAAATTTAAAAATTTTTATTTCTTTATAAAATGCTATTGAGGTTTTGATAGGGATGACATTGAATCTATAGCTTGCTTTGGGTAGTATGAATATTTAAATAGTATGATGTTTTCCAATCTATAAACATAGGATATCTTTCAATTGTTTGTGTCTTAATTTCTTTCATCACTGTTTTCTAGTTTTTAGTATACAAATCTCTCACTTCTTAGTTAGGTTTATGCCTAAGTATTTTAATTTTTTGGTTACTATTGTAAAGGGGATTGTTTTCCTAATTTCCTTTTCAACTAGTTTGCTGTTAGTGTATAGAAACACAATTGAATTTTGTTTGTTGATTTCCTATCCTGCCATTATGCTGAATTCAATTATTAGTTCTAACAGTTTGTTTTTGGCATCTTCAGGGTTTTCTATTTATAATATTGTGTTGTCTGCAAACAGGGATAATTTAACTTCTTTCTTTCTGATATGAATATGATGAACTTGCCAGAGCTCCAACATTACCAAGACACTTTTTTGGACATCCCTGGAGAAGGCAGTGAAATGGATACACAGATCAAACTTCCCCCTCCCCAAGGGTAGCAGAGTGCTGGGAATTTTTTGTCCTTGCTCTATGCTGAGCAACGGGAAGGATCTATGGTGCTTAACAGCCCAAGCTGCTGTCTGTGTCCTCTATCAGAGCTCCACAGCCAGCAAAACAGAATCTAGTCCCTGCTGAGGTCCCTTGGAAAAGTTGGGGTGCTAGATGTACAAATTACACTCGCTCCCTGCCCTTAGAAAAGGTTGTAGCTCAGGGGTTCCCTTCTTGATTATACAGTGCTGGGCTCGGTGTAAGGATTCTGTCAAGAATGTGTCCCAAATCTCCCTACTGGCTTCGGTGAGTCTAGCTTAGTGTTTGCCTGGGATGTGGAGCCTTTCAGTAAGTTTCTGGATTTCTTACAAAGAGAATTTGTCTATAACTTGTTGATAAATTCATATGTTTGTAAGGGGGAAAAGGGTCTTCCTACTCTGGGATCTTGCTGATATTATTTCCTACTAATGCTTAATTTTTATTTGGTTGTATTACCACTTTATGAGATTGGTAAGCTATGAGTTAGATAAAACTGTTTGCACTGGAGAGCGGTTGATATAGACAATAGGAAACTTTACTAAATTATTTCATCACCTTTATTTCCCATGATTACTATAAAATCATTTTGGATTTGTATTTCTCTTTGCTACAGTGTTTCATTTAAGAGTATTTCAGACAATCTTTTATAAAGCTAAATGCTCACATATGTCTTTACTGTGCACTTACATTTAAGTAATAGTTTAGCTGGATATTACATTTGAGTTATAATGCTAATTTTCTTTAACATTTTGAAAATATTATTGCATTGTATACCATTATCCAGTGCTGTTAAAAAGTCTGATATCAATCAGATTTCAGTGGTTTTCTGTCTTGAAACTTAAAAAAAAAATTTCTTTATCTTTGATGTTCTTAAATTTCACTACAATATGCCAACATGAGGGTTTTATTCCTATCTATGTGGCGATCTATAAGTGTTTCCTGAGTTCTCTCTTCTTTCTTTAATTTTAGAAAAGTCTAATTTTTTTCTTCAAAAACATTTCTCCTTCCATGTACTTATTTACTTTTTTCCTTTAGGCACTCTTGATTGAAATATTATCATATTGGCTTTTCTAATTGTATCCTATGTATTTCTTAACTCTTCCTATATATTTTCTTTTTTAAAAAACTCGCCTGATGCTTTCTATGAAAGTTCTTACATTAAATATTTTGGATCCTTAAAATTTTTCTAGTGTATTTTTTCTGTTATTCAGCTCACCTACTGCATTTTTATTTCAACAATTACCTTCTTTATACCTGGTGCTGAACACTGGTTTTCCCTTATGTCTGCTTTTTCTGCTTTATATTAAATATCCTACAAATGTCATTTTTCACCACTTTTATGATATTTATTGATCTTATTTTAAATGCTTGTTCTCTCTGATCTATTAATTTATTTTGGTTTGGTTGTTATAGATTGTTCCATATATTATCTTTCTCTTACTGCAGTTATGTTTCTGAGATGTCTTGTTATTTTTACTAGATAACTCTTACTTCTCTGGGATTATTAAGTACTTTGGCTGCAAGTATGTACTGGGAGAAAGTTTAAAGTCCAGAACATAGCTGACATCCCTCCTGGTGAGTGTGGTGGTAGAGACAGGTTACTCCTCAGGGCAGTAAGCCTCTTGGGTTGCTATATTAGCTCAATCACTATGTTTGCCTCATTTGCTTCCTTACAAGATGACCCTGAATCTCAGGCACTCTCCCTTTTCCTTCGCCATAAACTCTACTCTTCCTCAACAAAAAGCTGTGCTATAATTACTTAGTCCTAGGATGTGCAGGAGATTATATCTGGGTAAGGAATGATGGACCATCCTGATACTATCCCATTGACTCCATTATAATAGGTGCTGCTGTTTCTCTGGCTTTCAGGTGATGTGGTGGAGAACTGGTCACCTAGGTCCATATGGAATAGAAAAAACATTAAGAAGCAGTTCCTCAGCCTGTTCCTTACATGAAGTGTTCAGCTCTTATCTGCTACTGGCTGTAATCCTCACTGTTTCTAATATGCACCTGTACCAAATGATCTTGCTTTTACTTTTAGCATCTCAGATCTGTAATTCACTTTTATGTTTTTGATGTATCTCTGATGTTCGGTTTGAGGAGAATCGGAACAGACACAGAATTAAGGTTTCCTCTGGGGAGAAAAGTGAAGGTGGCAACCAAGGAGTGGTTGAGCCCAGATTATATCAGCAGATAAGTCCATCCGCCCAAGTAACTTCCAGGAATGGCTGTTGAATATAGCTTTTCTCTCAGTATCAGTGTTAGTTCCTTATCTTGTCAGAAATCAGAAATCTCTCCATTCAAGTTTTAGAGATGATTTCTATTTGTTTCCATTAGCCGATGTAGTGAGGCTGAATGGTTTAGTGCTATAAAGAACATTAGGCCTCTTGGGAAAAATAAAAGAAGTACTAAAAGTAGCAATATTTCTAAAAGTAGGTTTTATTTAACTCAGAAAATTGGAAATGTAATTATCTGTGAGGAAGAACCTAGGAACAGCTAAATCCAGATGGGTAAGATTTCCTTATTGTATGGAATACTATCAATTCATTAGCATAATCATTATATTATCTCCATTTCTCATCTGTACTCCACACAGGATAAATATTTGTGCAAGACATATAAATAGCTGTTGTACGTGCTAACTGACAATGACCGTGGATTCCCGGTGCAGCTAGTCCAAGTCCCACAGAGCAGCAAAACACCAAGCCAAATCCTACAACAAGTTTCAGAATCACTTATGAAGACACAGCATTTGTTAGTGGTTTTGTTTTGTTTTGTTTGTTTTTTTTGTGCTGCTCTTCTACACTAGAGAAGTCTCAATGTTGCTAATCATCAAGCATGATTTCATCATGAGAAAAGGGCAAATGATACTTACTGCTCAGCCAGTTACACTTACTGATTAGCACATGTGACCTATCCCAAATGCACACATTTTTAATATCTCATTGCCTGCTAATAACCTTCAGAGGCACTGAAGTTCTCATGCAGCCTTCAGGAAGCCCGGAACAGGAAACCACACCAAATAACTCCATGAGGGAACACAGCATTTACCAGCTGGATATTTTTAGGTCTGCAGGGAGACAGGGTTTGTAACACAGTGCCAAAAAAGTAAGTTGTTTTGCAGAGAGGAAGATGGTGTTACCTTTCCACAAAGTGAAATGTGAGAGGATGCAAGGGTATGGGGCATGTATCCTCACTGTTCTTGTGGTGATTCCATTTACAACACAATTGCTTTAAGGGCCTCGGAAAATCTGTAGAAGCTTTAGATCTGTGATTTCTTCATTTCTTTCTCTCTCTCTCTTTTTTACATTAAAATCCTGAGGCTGTTAACTGTAAAAACTGATGGAAAGAAAGGGAAAACGAAGGGAGGGAGGAAGGAAGGAAGGTGGGATGAAAGGGCGGTAATAGTAAATGAATTCTTGTAATGAGAATTTTTCTGTGCATGTACAAGGAGTTTAAGTAAATGTTTTGATAATAATAGGGTATGTTTTACTTACTGCCATTTTCTGGCTTCAGTTTAGTGGCTAGCCATCAATACGGAAGGAAAATGGGAGGGAAATGTGATTTAATTTCTATGAAAACTCATGCTGATGACAAGGCATTAAAAGGTACTTTGGGAGAGAAGTGCACTTACACCTGTAGGTGTCCCCTCCCACATTGGAACTCTGGCAGCTTTCTGCTCCTACAGATGAACTCTGGATTCTGTAACTGGCCCACCTACCTTTCACTGCAAGGTTCACAGCTTCTGCAAGCTCGACACTGGTGACCTCAGTGCCATTGACAGCCAGTACCGCATCTCCAATCTGGAGCCCGGCTTCCTTGGCGGCACTGTCTGTGAGTAGACAGACAACAACAGTCTTATTGAGGGAGGGTCCCAAATGGAGTACCCTGCTATTTGTCCTCTTTTTAAAAGGCTCTTTCTCTGAAAGGCCTTTCTTTCCAACTTTAGACAATTGCCGATGTCATTAATAAGAAGGAAAATGCTCTCCTTGCAGCCTCCCTTTCATTTCCAGGACGCGGTTTCCTCACACATTCAGCCAGGCTGCTGCGTGGCCTCTTTGCAATATAATAGCAAAGCTGCTCAGAAACTCAATCTATTCATCCGGCAGAAGGTTGAACTGCTAGTTCTCATTCCCTCATTGCTGCTAGGTTTCTTTGTAACCCTGAGAAAATCATTTAACCTCAATATCTCCATCTATAAAAAGGGGGGTGGGGGCAGAGCTTCTCTGCAGGATTGTTGAGAGAACAAGTAATTGAAATACTTACGAAGTTGTGGCAAAAACAGATCCTGGAGTAGTGAGGGGAAAACAGAAATCAAGAGCTGCTTTTACTTTCATTGTATAGGCTCCTTTCTGAGATGGCTCAGAAAGGAAACCAAAAATAGCCTAAGCTTAAGGACTTAGGCTTTGGAAGATGGGAAGGACCTTTCCAGAGGTTATTTATTTTATCCCATAGTTTTCTAGCACCTGCACTTACTGCAAAATACCTAATATTCTTAAGGCCTAAAAAGGATATAATAAACCATTTCAAGGTTAACTCATTTT
Organism: Symphalangus syndactylus; assembly: GCF_028878055.3. NCBI lineage: Eukaryota > Metazoa > Chordata > Mammalia > Primates > Hylobatidae > Symphalangus > Symphalangus syndactylus. The sequence goes on from NC_072433.2 coordinate 90,529,418, forward strand.
TAATAAGGTCTCCCATATCTTCAACCAAAATTCTTCCTGCTGCAGTGTAAATCTATTTTTATTTTTTGCTTCAGTTTAACCCCATTTGCTCTTTCTTAGGACTCAGTGCTGGGTATATGTGTGCTATTCATGGACTTGAAGAATACTATGCAGTAATATCAGGCTTTTAGTATTTAGAATGTCATAAGCCTTATTAAGGAATTTTATTTTCAAAGTATGATTCAACAGATAATGACTTAGAATATTTACAGTAATGACTATAGTTTGTCTAAATCTATCCGTAGTAGGAGTCTTCTCTGCTTGGATAAGCAATGGCCCATCAATGTAGGAAGGTAGATAAAAAGTAATAAATACCATGAATGATATTTTCATTCATAATATAAACCTCATAATGAACTAAAGTCTCATGGCACGGTTGATCATTTGAATATGTTCCTCCATAGTGTTTTTAGAGATGAGGTTTCACTATGTTGCCCAGGCTGGTCTCAAACTCCTGGACTCAAGGGATCCTCCTGCCTTAATCCTAGCACTTTGGGAGGCCGAGGCTGGCAGATAACTGAAGCCCAGGAGTTTGAGACCAGTGTGGACAACATGGTGAAATCCAGTCTCTACAAAAAATACAAAAACCCGGTATGGTGGCATGTGCCTGTAGTCTTAGCTACTTGGGAGGCTGAGGTGGGAGGATCATGTTAGCCCAGAGTGGTTGAGGCTGCAGTGAGCCATGATTGTACCACTGAACTCCAGCCTGGATGACAGAAGTGAGACCTGGTATCAAAAAAAAAAAAAAAAATAGAAATAGATTCAAGATTCATAAACAAAGGGTCAAATGTGAAAAGAGAAATGTAGAGCATTGAAGAAAAAATCTTGAAGAATAATTATCTTTAGGGAGAGAGGGGAATAGAGGAGACAAAAAGCAACACAAAGAAGGAGCAGACGGACCTTACAGAGCATAGATGCAAGAGTATAAAATCAACAGAAGGCACGAGAAGCATTTCAAGATATAAGGAAGAGTCAACATTTCTATAGCAATGCCATAAAAGTAACCATTGCATAGCATTTTTAATACTAGTTCATTCAAGAAGTCAAGAAGAATGAGGACTGAGGAAAGGTGATTAAATCTGAGGTAGGAGAGTAAATGATAACTAAAGAACTTCAAGAAGGATTATGGAAGTGGAAGGAAAATGTATGAGCCATTTGTCCTGATGAATATATGTTAAATGATTGACTAGATTGCCTTTCTAGTAGATAAACTACTATAATTAAAGGTATGTATCCAACAACAAATTGTCTCTCCTAAGTAAAATGTGTTTTCAAACAACAATCTTTTATTTAAGGAATCTATCAATATGAAAGTAATTTTTTTAAAAAAAAAAACCTTTATTGAGATATAATGCACATACCATATACTTCACCCACTTAAAGTGTGCAATTGAATAGTTTTTAGTATATTCAGGGAGTTGTGCAAACATCCACACCATCTATTTTAAAATAATTTTTTGTCACTCTAGAAAGAAACTCCATAACCAATAGCAGTCATTCTCTATTCCTCCTAACCCCTCAGCCCCAGACAACCACTAATCTGCTTTCTGTCTCTATTGACTTGTCCATTGTGGATGTTTCATATAAACTGAATCATATAATATGTGGTCTTTTGTGTTTGGCTCTATTCACTTAGCATAATGTTTTCAAGATTCAGCTATGTCATAACCTGCACTATATTCCTTTTAATTGGTGAATATTCCATATAAGGACACAGCACATTTTGTTCATTCATTCATCAGTTGATGGGCACTTGGGTTATTTATACTTTACGTTTTTTAAAAATAAAACTGCTATGGAAATTTAGGTACAAATTTTTCTGTGGACATATGTTTTCATTTGTCTTCAGTATATACCTAGGAGTGGAATTGTTAGATTAAAAGGTAACCCTACGTGTAACTTCTTGAGAAACTGCCAAACTTTTCCAAAGAGGCTACACAATTTTACATTCCCACTAGCACTGTATGAGTATTTTGGATTTCTCTACATTCTTGCCAATATTTGTTATTATCTGACTTTAAAAAAGTATGAAGTGGTCTAGTGTATGAAGTGGTATCTCATCGTAGCTTTGGTTTGAATTTCCCTGATGACTACTGATGTTGAATGTTTTATCATGTGCTTATTGGCTATTTGTATACCTTTGGAGAAATGTCTATTCAAATCCGTTGCTCATTTTAAAATTTGTGTTACTTTGTATTATTCAGCTAGGAGGGCAAAAATGATTCTTGTTTGTAGAGGACTTATTTCTAGGGTATAACCCTTTTGAATAGTTCATTTTATTGTTTTTACCTTTAATTATAAAGGGTGCAGACTATATTCTTTTATTTCGTAGTATAACTTACAAATTTTCCCCTTATGTATTAATCATGGTGGGAGTTTGGGGCATTAGGTCTTCTTCAAAGAGGGAGATATTTTAAGGTGACCCTGCAATATACTACACACATATTTGCCCTATTTGATTCTGGTCTGGGAGCAGATGGAAGTATTCAGCTTACATTGCACAGGAAGGTATAATATGAGGTGGTGGGAAAATGAGACTGATTTTCTAAATTTACATCTCCCTCCAATAGGATACTTTACTAAACAGTTCTGTATTTATTATAAAGAGCTAAATGCTGAGTTATTTCATCCTTTTATGCATATTTACATATAATACCGAATCTGAAAACCTTATAATTTCAAAGGGGGCTTGTATTTTTTATTTTAAAAATCGTATTATAACAGCAGCATTTTAAATTCTAGAGCTTTCAGAAAGATGGGTCTATCCATAATTTCCTCTACGGTTTGCTCTTCTCTAAATGTATAGTTTTCTTTTCAAGTTTACTTAGTATCAAAGTTGGAACATCTGTTTCTTTTGTTTATGCCAACAGATCTCAGAAGCATTTAGGCTTTCATAGAAAATGTTCATGCAAATGCCATCGGGTGTGGGAAATTCGTTATGCAAGCTACTAGCAAGCTCAGTTTCTGTGTACTTATAGATAATCGTTTCCATCCCACCTACAGGTCTCTTTGCTTTATCTTTTTATCTTCAGTGTGTAATTAAGCCTCTCTAGTGCATCCAGAACAATGTTTTGTGGTGTGAATAAGATTCTCAGAAGTGCTGAAAATACGTGTAATTTTAAAGTCCCTCAACCCCTCGTTTAGTAGATGTGACTAGACAATGGATTTCAGAGGGTGCTCTTCAGCACAGAGGAATACATTTTTTAAAAAGAGAAGTAGACTCAGCAGCCACATGAATCCCTGCCAGGGCAGCATTTTCTATGTTGAATAAAATCCTAGGTTAACTATGTATTGTACCATTTCTTCTATAGTAAAGTTGCCTCAGCTTTTCCTATTACAGAGCCTCAGGGCCTCCTAAATATGAAGTCATCTGCAATGCAAATATTTTTATTTGTTTCACATTGAATATATGAGATACAGTTAACCATATCAGTTGAACAGTTGCAAAGGTATCAGCAATTAAATAAGTCATAACATTTTATTAAGCTGCATTTATTTTATCTAGAAAGACAGGCACAAAAAGGTGTGTCAAGATTTTGGATATTTTGAAAAAATCCAGTGAACTTATTAAGTCAGACCAGTATGACTTTTAAAGGGTAATCATTATTTATATTCCTTCTAAATTTCCTCATTTCTTTAAGACTGATCTTGTGAAGTCAGAATTTGAGAAAGGAAAGGAGAGAAGAGGTAAATATTAGGGAAATGGGAAAGGAGAGAGAGAAAGAAACAGGAAGAGAAGAAGGGAGTGGGGAAGTGTGAAACATACATTAATAAAGTCTCCATGAATAAACATTTATTTTGTTAAAGCCAGATTGCTTTTAAAAATTCAGAAGCCATATTATGATTTTAAAAATTTGCCTGTCTTTGTGTCTTTAAAGATAAATAATATCACACACAATTGTTTTTTGTTCTTGTTCATTCAAAAGGTATTAAGGGGCCAACTAAGGTTGGCCTTGGACAAAATTTGCAATCTTTATCTTCTGTCATCTGAGTCCTATTACCAAGTTTCTCTTCAGCCCTCCTGCCCCATTTGTGGTCTACACTTCTACTCCTAAATTTCATCAACATTTGGGAAGTTTCACTGACTGCCCTAACCATTTAAGAAATTATTTGCTAAATAATCATCTATATATTTGATTAACTGATGAAACTTTAATTGAAATTCATTCACATCAAAGTAAAAATATACCCATGCACTTGCATTTTATTATCTAATTAGAGAGTAAAAGGCTGTTTATCTGGATAAAATAATTATCAGCTTAGTAACTTGGCCCTTTGCTTTCCTATAAATATTTTAGAATCAAGTTGATAATTTAAAAAAAAAAATGAAAAACCCCAAAGCTTAAACAAAACAACTACTCTCCTAGAATACAGATTGAAATATGAAGAATTTACATCTTTAAATATTAAGATTTAAGAACAATGAATGTATTTTTTCCTGCTGTTAATTTAGGTATTTTATTTTAAAATTTATTTCTATATTGTTTTATTTTCAAAGTAGTATTCTTCACATTTTAATTAGAATTATTCCTATCAATTTGCTTCCCCCTCACCTCCCTACCCTCAGGGCTTTCTATTCTATACCTTTTGTGGCAATCTTAGATGTCCACCATCCAGCTCTATGATCCACCATCCTGCTGTGAAGGCTGAAATTGACTCAAAGCCTTCAACTGCTACCCTTATCCATCTCACCTCACACTGAGGCCATGTTCTTCCTGGGCTGCTTCCAGCCAGTGACTGACTTTGGAGGGGCTGTTAGAGTCAGGCTTTTGCTGACCAGTCTCTAAAGGACCCTCTGTTCTGGGACCCTCTATTGGTCTGTCTCAGAATTTCTCAGGGCCACACTGCAGTTCAAGGCTCTAACCCAACCCTGTTTCCTTTCTCGTCCTCTTTTGCAGGTACCAAAATGACATGCATTGGGGTCCGAAGGTTGTTCTGCCCACTCACACTCTGTTCCCTTTGCTGGACACAGTGATTTCCTCCAATCTCTTGTGCATCTATTTTCATCTGGATGTCTATTTTTCAGATGACAGAAATTAAAAAGTAACTCCCTTTGCTACTTTAAAGAAGTTTCTATCTGTTTCTAATTTCCCAATATTTTTGTAAGTCATGAGAAGGTAAGAGCAAAAGGGATCAACAACACATGAGTAAGGATTGGCTTTCAATAGGAGAAGGAGACAGGGGGACACAAGTACAAATTCAAGTACATTTGAAGGTGTACAGGTGGGATTTCTGATAAATAGAAAATAGAGACAGGAAATAGTCAGGAAGATAATACATGCTTGCAAGTCTGAGGCAGGCTCAAGCTGGGGAAGAAAAGAAGCTTTACATTGGATAAGAATTCAGAAATTTTGATTATTATACTAGACTGACCTGTAGTTCTATGATTATTAGACTGGACTGGACTTCTAATGACAAAACAAAGGGTGATGCCTTTATTGTCTAAGACAGACTACAAAAATCAGGATTCATCCCAGAACTCACACAGAGAGGGAGGAATGGATTAGCATGGCAAGTTAAACGGAGAGATTTGAGAATAAGTTGTTTTATGTAATACACCAGCTGAACCCTGCTCATTCCATAAACAGTTAAATATTTGAGACAATGTTAGTTCAGCTGTGTAGCTAAGAAGAGCTCATATGCTATTTATTGTATTTAATATTTTTCTTAACAGTTGAGAATAAACTAGGTCAGAATCAAGTCATAAAAAATTCAAAGGCAATTCTTTGATAGGAATGACAGGATTTTTAAAGAAAGTGATTAGCCTTCAAGTACTGTTATACCAAGAAGAGGCAAAACACTTCATTTGTGGACACTAGGTGGTGAGTTGTTCGTGTGAGTGTTGTTCATTACTCATTTGGTGCAGAGTGTTACTGTGTCAGTATGGCTTGAGTCTGAGCGGTCAGAGGTCTTCTCCCAATACCCTCTTTTCTTATCCATTATGTACTAAGTCATGGAAGTTAGTACATCACTCCACCCTCAGGTCCAGGGTGGGCCCTGGTTTTCTGGTAACTCAATCAGGACAATTCCATTCCCCTTGCATTTAGCCTAAGTGAAATAGCTCACAGTGGTCCCCAAGGGACATGGCAAAATGACGACATTTGAGGTTTGAAGCCTGTCTCCACTCTCTTTCTGACTCTGTGATTTGTGATGTGAAGGATGAAACTGCTGAGATTGTTTTAAATCCAAATGGAAAGCTTGCAACACCAAGGAAGGAGGTGAAAGAAATTATGCTTTTGATGAAAAGTTTGAGCCACCAAAACAAAAAAAAACACCTGTACTATTTCCAAGCCTTCAACTTTTGTGAGTCAATCCATCGCCTCCATTGCTTAACACACTGTGAGTCAGATTTTCTGTTGCAACAGAAAATCCTAACTGATATAAATCATAGCAAAATAACTAGTTATAGAGATAACAATTCTGAGATCTGAATCCTGCTATACCCATGATTATAGCTATATAACCATAGGCTAGTTTAATTACTTAGTGGCTTAATATATTCATCTGTCAAATGGAAGTGATAATATCAAGTTTCGAGTTCTATTGTATAAATTACATGGACCAATCCTACTCAAACTATTCCAAAAAATAGAAGAGGGAGGAATACTTCCAAACTCATTCTATAAGGCCAGTATTACCCTGATACCAAAACCAGACAAAAACACATCAAAAAAGAAAACTATAGGCCAATATCACTGGTGAACATTGATGCAAAAATCCTCAACAAAGTACTAGCAAACCAAATTCAACAACACGTTAAAAAGATCATTCATCATGACCAAGTGGGATTTATCTTAGGAACGCAAGGATGGTTCAACATATAAAAATCAATCAATGTAATACATCATATCAACAGAATGAAGGACAAAAACCATATGATCATTTCAATTGATGCTGAAAAAGCATTTGATAAAATTCAACATCCTTCAAGATAAAAATCCTCAAAACACTGGGTATAGAGCATATATCAACATGATAAAAGCCATACATGGCAGACACATAGCTAATAGCATACTGAAGGGAAAACCTGAAAGCTTTTCCTGTAAGATCAGGAACATGACAAGGATGCCCACTTTCACCAGTGTTATTTAACATAGTACTGGAAGTCCTAGCTAGAGAAATCAGAGAAGAGAAAGAAATAAAGGGCATCCAAATTACCCTTCTTTGCAGAAGATATGATCTTATATTTGGAAAAACCAAAAAACTCAACCAGAAAACTATTAGAACTGATGAACAAATTCAGTAAAGTTGCAGGATACAAAATCAACATACAGAAATCAGTAGCATTTCTAAACGCCAACAGCAAACAATCTGAAAAAATGAAATCTAGAAAGTAATCCAATTTTCAATAGCTACAAATAGAATAAAATATATAGACAATAACCAAAGAAGTGAAAGATCTCTACAATCAAAACTATGAAATACTGATGAAAGAAATCGAGGAGGACACACAAAAATGAAAAAATACTTTACATTCATGGATTGGAAGAATCCATATTGTTAAAATGCCCATACTTCTCAAAGCAATCTACAGATTTAATGCAATCCCTATCAAAATACCAATGGCATTCTTCATAGAAATAGAAAAAAAAAAATCTAAAATTTACATAGAACCACAAAAGACCCAGAATAGCCAAAGCTATCCTAAGCAAAAAGAACAAAACTGAAGGAATCACACTACCTGATTTTAAATTATACTAGAGCACTATAGTTCCCCAAATGGCATGGTACTGGCACAGAAACAGACACACAGATCAGTGGAACAGAATAGAGAACCCAGAGATAAATCAGTACATTTACAGTGAACTCATTTTTGACAAAGGTGCCAAAAACATACATTGTAGAAAGGATAGTATCTTCAATAAATGGTGCTGGAAATACTGGATATCCATATGCAGAAGAATAATCTGAGATCAGTGCTTTGAAAAAATTGGACCCAGAACAGTGAGGTTGGTAGAAATATAAGATAAAGATATCCACACCCACCATGGTGCCATAGGGGAGACCTAACAAGGTTATGACAGAGAGAACCCAGGGCCACCAGGGTGTTTCTGAATTACATTATAGTCAGTTATTTGTTTGTCTATCTCCTGATCTGGACTGTGAGTTCCCAGTCAGAAACTGTGTCTTACCCATCATTTCATCCTCATGCAGTATCCCAGAGGCAACAGAGTAGATATCCTAAAAATGCCTGTTGAGTGACTGTGAGAGCCCTGTGTACCTGAAGGCTGGGACAGCATGGGGCAGATGGAGGGGGGAGTACGACCTCAGGAGGATTAGAAGCCTTCCTACTTTGCCCTTATGCCCCAATGCCTTATCTGGCCTCATTGTTATCCAGGGTCGCATTTCATTTTCCTTTGTTTTCAGCTTCAGGGTTCCTCTGTTGCGTGCCCTGTGATTCCATTAAGAATCTACTCTCATATCCATAAATTATTTGGTTTCCCACTACATATAAAAGTTAGGTTTACACCTATGTAGTCTATTAAGTGTGTGATAGCATTATGTCTAAAAAAGCACAATGTACATACCTTAATTTAGAAATGTTTTATGGCTAAAAAATGCTATCATAATCATCTGAGCCTTTAGCCAGTGCTCATTTTTTTTTTTTTTTTTTTTTGCTGAATACTTTAAGTTTTAGATTCAAAATCCCATGCTTATTTTTCAATGAATGGCTAAGGTTAATTCATTCATATTATTATGTGACTATACCTAAGTATTCTAAATGTCCAAAATACAAACCTTGTATTCTCTTATGTATGTGTAGAAAACTCATTCAGATTTACAACTTTTCCTCGATAAAATCCTCCACTGTTGAATTTCATATTTATAAGAAAAAACTAAGGTTATATTTTACTCTACAGTTAAATGATATTACATATAACAATGATTACATCTTAGCAGTACAAGTGAGGTTAAGATGAAACTAAGCACATATTGATGTTTGTACTGAAAGTATTATGTACCTCTTCATAGAGCCTGTCATATTCTCAAACATCTTTAGCAACTCCCCTTAGTGCCTGGAACATATTAGGCATAGTGTTTGTTAAATTCATGGTTGTATAATTTAAAGTATGCTTTTCAATCTGAATCCACGCTTTCTTGAGGTAAATTACTTATTATTTATGTCACTGCATATTCTCACTTGTAAGTGGGAGCTAGACTATGGGTACCCAAAGAGAGACCTAGTGGCATAATGGACTTTAGAGACTCAGAAGCAGGAGGTTGGGAAAGGATCGAGGGATAAAAAGCTACATATTGGGTACAGTGTACACTACTCGGGTGATGGATGTGCAATCTCAGATTTCAGCGCTACACGATTCATTCGTGTAACCAAAAATGACTTGTACCACAAAAGCTACTGCAAGAAAATATATATTATTTAAAAAATAAAATAAGTTGTTTACTATTTATGAAGGCAATTTACACCAATAAAACAGAAGTTCACAAAAGTTCAAATTTTGTAGTAAATGTTGGGCTGAAATAATAATTTCACATGCTGAAGCTTGTAATTGAAGCATAAGTTTGCTTTTTAACCATAAACCTTATTGCCTTAGGGAACTATATATAGCTATTAATTTTTAGTTCACTAAATTCATCTTATAAGAACATCATGGAATTATTAGAATATCAATGAATTCTGTAAAAATACATAACAAATACTTATTAAAGGTATAGTTATTAAATATATTAAACGTAAAAAAGCTGTAAAATCATATATAGTACATCAAAATAAATACATTATAATACCAAATGAATATTTCATATATGTTTAGAAACCAGGACTAGACCTAATTGTAATAGCAAGACAATGCAGAAACAATAAAATAGTTGCACTGTAGAATTGGAATACTAAGTAGTAATTTGTTACTTCTTTATACTGTCTGGTGCATTTTTTCAAATTGATAAGTATTTTTTATTCATAGGATGAACCCACACTCTTGACTCTGTCTACATTAATCTTTATTCCAACTTTGGAATTATTCTTCTATGCTTGAATGAGCTATTAATAAAGCTTTTATTTTAATAGCTTCAGATTCTTTCATGATGTTAAGAAACACATGGTACACGTATAGTCATATGGGACCATACGTATTTCAGCTCCCCAAACACTCCGTCTGGTGTTTACGTTCGCTGACTTCAAAGAGGCTGGAGGCTGGCTACATGTTCTCTAAGACATATTCATTTTACCATAATTGTAGAGTCCTTACCAGCTACTGGGTGAGGTTTTTTACTAAGACATCTGGGACCATCCTCAGGATTCACATCATCCCCTCAGAAAACCCAGGCTGCTGAATGAAAATTCTCTGTGTAGAATCCTTTTTCCTCAATATCAGTTTGAAAGCCAAGGTCCACAGAACGGCCCTCTTCTGAGGTGACTGAGGAGCAAGCAGAAAAGTTGATAACATCAATTACATTCTGGTAAGAAGGTCCATGCACTGATGGTTAATGTGGGAAAGTAGCTGAATGCATGCAGGGGTGAAGTCTGAATTAATGAAGAGTGTTCTCTTCAAAAATAAGTCACTAACTTTGCAAGATAGTTCTCCTGGAAAGAACTTATATAATGTCAAAATATTGTAAATCAAGACAGGTATCGCTTCAGGGCCTAAGGTGTGGTAGCCTGTGCATTAGAGGAAGCACTATTTCCTTTTGTGAAGAAAAAATACAGAAAAAATAATTGGCAAGACCCATATATTAGTATTTAAGGGTCAAGATGAAATCACATAAAAAATTAGCATTAGAGTCCCTTTGAAAGTTCCGAATACATGACAAAGGATTATAAAAAAAAAATCACTATTTTTTCTCTGTGCCCCGAAGAAGATAATGCAAAACATACATTCCTAAAACACTCACCGTGTTCTCATATGTAGAGTAAAGCACACAAGGAGGCATGTACAGCTGTATTTAACAGTTTCTTTCATGGCACTTAGGGTTTTCTGTGTATTCAAGAGTGTTTTGGATAGTGTGGAAGGCTGTGGCAGAAATGAAAATGAGACTGAATTTCTATATTACTTTCTCAGCGTTTCTTTGTGGCTCTGTTGCGGAGGTTAAAATCCAAATAAAGTCATGCCCCAAGCCTTTCAGTCTTTCAAGAGGGCAGAATAAAGAAGCACTATTGAATAACCAAAATATGCTTTCAAGAAAAGCATACATCACTTACTTGCATTTCTCAAATACCATGAAGAGGGTGGGCTTTGAAAACCACAGCAACGCTTTTCAAAGAACAACAAAACATTCTGTCCTTATTCTCGTCTCTTTCCATTGCTTCTCTTACACCACAGTTGCTCCAGTGCTTTTTTTCCAAACAAATTCTAGATAAAGACATTTCCTTCTTCCCCTCACCCTGTCTGCTGTAGGTCAACTATATAAAGCCCATGGAAGAAATGGTTTTCTTGCTCTCACTGATTTTCTCGGGAGAATCATTCCTAATGGTTCTGTTTTTTTGCCTCTACCTTTCCACCTCTGCTTTCCTGGCACTGGACTGAAGAGAAGTAAGTGTTAGTCATTGTCCCAACACACAGATGAATGCAACAATAGGTTCCTAACTCAAACCTTTGTTTAACTTGTGTCAAAATGGTCAAGGGTGGTATATTGACAAAGCATCCAAGAACACAATCTCTTGCAGACAGTCAAGAACAAAGTCCAAATATCTTTTTTTCCAAACCCCAGATATCTGTAATGTTAGCTCTTGTATTTTTTATTTTGTACACCAAATGAGATTGCACTGCTCATCTGAAAGCTAAAGCAATTTCAGATACCTTCATTACTCATTTATTGAATTGATTTAAAATAATTCTTGTCTCATGAGTAAGCCGAAATTATAGGCACAGTTGGGATAGACTGACGAGTAAGACAAGGGACTCAAAATGAGGCAAGAAAATTCACAGGAAGTAGAGTGATTATGGCTGTGGGAGAGAAGAATATAATAAGACTGGACCTTGAGAAGTAGATAATCTTTCTGTGGGGTGGGAGACAGGTGGATAAATATGGTCTAGACAAGTGGCCAGGCACAGAGAAGCAGGTACTGGCAAGATAGACTATGCTGATGGAGTAAACAAGTTTGTGAGTGTATGAAAATAACGAGGGATGACATATGGGAATATTATGCAATGATAAAGTTGGAATGTAAGTTATATGATTATTTTATGGGACATATTATTTATTGGAATAAAAGTTATAAAAACGTTGTAATGGAATACTTCAAACCAGGATATAGGATACCTTCTTCCACATGTCATATTTCAAAACTCCTTAAGAATTTTTTGCTTTCATTTGTTGAGTAAGTCTGAGTATGACATTTGACTTTGAAGGGTAGGTGGAATAAACCCCCAAAATTATAGTAATTTATTAACCTATCTTTCTGAGCTTTAAGGCTAAATCAAAGCTTTGTTACAATAGCATTTGCTAAAGTTACAGAAGCCCTAAAGGATTTTAAAGTATTAAAGTATCTTTGTTTGTTTGATTTATGTCCCATATCCTTGGCCTTAAAAAATTCAGCTACATTTTATATTAAAATATTCATAAATATTTTATGAATATAACTTACACAGCTTTCTGGGCCTACTGATTTATCTACATTTTTTTTCCATGAGCAATAGTTCTCCACGGTGGATGTATGATCATCTTCCTATCATGTAAAGGTCTGAGGGTGGGTCTTTAAATTATAGTGATCTTTGTTTTTATCAGCGTGCATGAGACTGTTAATACATCTCACTTATTTACGAACAGATTCGATTATGTGGATGAGCAGTTCTCTGTTCATTCAGTTACCAAGACAGAGCTAATCAACATATTCTTACATAAACTGAGACATAAAATTTGTGTTAAAATCCAGTGGAGCAGCAAGCCACACACCTGCTGCAAGCTTAGAGCTGCTAGATTTCTCAATAACTGTCCCTGTGGAACTTTGAGCCAAATAGAAAGCAAATCCAAATATATCTTTGTCACAATACCTTTGTCACCAAAATTTGGTTTGCCAGATGAACCTTTTAATAAATGAAAGTTTACGACAAAATGAGCTCTTAAACATGCTTATTATTACGGAAATTATGTTTTTTTTGTCCTTGAAAAATTTAAATACTAGGCTACCTTTTAATTATTACTTTTTGACTTTAGAATAAAAAAGATAAAATACTTATACCAGTTCCAGGTGTCTTTAGACATTCTCATACCTCTTTCATTCCATTGTATTATTTGAGGATAATGAAAAAGTGGTATATAATGAAGTGAAACCCTGATTGGACTTTCCCAAAGAGAGACCAGGGCTAGATTTAAAGGTCCAACTGGAGGCAGTGTGTTCTGGGTTTAGGTGCATAGACTCTGTTCAGGCTGTATGGGTTTGAAACTCCGATCCACCATTATCCACAGCTGAGTGACCTTGGACAAGTCATTTATCCTCTCCATGACTCAGATTCCTCATTTAGTAAAATGAGGATAAAGATATAGTATTTATCTCTTAGTGTTGTTGGGAGCATTAATAAGCCAATACACTGAAAGCACTTAGAATAGTGCCTGACATTTAGCAAGCACATCATAATTGTTAGCTCTTATAATTAGAAGCCAGAATTATTTTGCCTTTCTTTATTGTCCTTCTCTGTTTCTCTCTCTCTCTCTCTCTCTCTCTCTCTCTTCATTCTTCCTATTTCCATGCAAAGCAATATTTGGAAAATACATTTTCATGATAATTTAAATAGCTGAATGAAATAAGGAAATTGCTATCAAATATCCTTGCATGATTAGACCCAAATTCTTTCCACATCTGTTTGTGATACATGAACCATTTGAGATTATAAAAATCAGAGCTCCATTTTGCAGGCCTTTCTGACTTCAGTTTACAGCTTTCAAGTTATTTACCTGGTGTGCCTTAGTCAGCATTCCCCACAGCCTAGATGGATTGATCAACTGTGTCCACACACATAAATATGTCATTCCTAATGTCTTTTCCAGTTATTATGTAGGAAGTCAGAGATGAGTGAGATTAACAGAGTGAAAAACACCAGCTGTAATGATGCTCGATAAAGCTGTCAGGTTTTAAGTCATGGGTTAGTAGCATATCCTGACTCTGTAAATGAGATAAAATTTAAACCACACATTAAACAATGCTAGCCCCAGCAGCTCTTAGTGAATTGCAGTCTCTACTGAAAAGTTTCTGAAGAAATACAACATGCCTTCAGTGTGTTGTAGCTTGGATAAACTGAAAAATAGAAATGGTAGACATTTCAATTCTCTTTTGCCTAAGGTGAAACAAATTGTTATTATGTATAAGTTTTCATTCAAAACAGAATTGACCCAAAATAAAACACAATCATTATTTGAATTAAAATGATTGTGTTATTTTGGCATGAAATTAGAATTTGCATAAGTTATACAGCTGATTCCTGTGTTATTTCAACTGGGGTACTAGTAAATTATTTAAGTGACTTTCTAAAAGGAAAAAATTCCCTGATTTGCAGTGTTTGCCAGTTTCCATTGTATAAACACTCCCACCATTGCCAATGTCAGCTATTAACCTGCTGTTGCTGAACTGCAGGGTTAGAAAACTGTGCATAGTTGGCCTCTGTGGGCCACTGGAGCTGCCTCAAGCACACCTGTGGTTGTTTCTTTTGCTCAAGAAATGCAGAGCAGACATGAATGTCTAAGAGCACCAGTAATAAAGAATATGGCCATAAAACAACAAACTTAAACTGAAAGTGTCCAGGTAGCTGAAGGATACAGTGAACTAGAAGAAACTGGTCCTTCCGTACTAGAAGGAAATCAAAACTAGAGAAGCAGATTCCATTCTCTATGACACATGAAGATAGTCCACAGTTAATCAAACTAAACTAAGTTTCCATCCAATCTAATTTATTACTTTAGAGCAGTTTAGATCAATCATAAATTTTTCTAGGCAATATGGAAGCTATTACTATGTGTAATAAGTTTTTATGATTACATATAACATTTTGTTTTTCTTATAACAAAATTGTTCATCCCTCAGTTTCCTTATCCTTAGTTCTTAAGATGGGTAGATGGTAATTACTGTAGTGTTGGGGTTAATTGCTGAACACTTTGATCATTTTGGTTGCACAGGTTTAGGGGTATAAACTGCAGTTGAATTTCTCTGCTTATAATACAGAGGAATTTTAAGGATCAAGGAAAAACTCCCAAAAAATAAAATAAAAATCAATGACTATCAGTATTATATGAGGGAAGCAGTGCTATAACAGGGCCTTTTTAACTGGCTATAAGGTAGTGCAGGGGCCTTTGAAGCAAAGCAATATCTGAAGGGGATTTCAAGTTGTTTGCTGTGAGGTGTGTAATATAGAGACTCCCTCTGTGTCTCCTATGATGTCTTCAGTAAATTCTGTATTTCTCACTATTGCTTTTGTATGAGTATATTCTTTGGTGGACCTGGAAGCAAAGAGCCAATCATAGACAACTGATACTGAATTTATATGCATAAGAGTTGTATTCTTACATGAAAATAAACTTTTCAAAGACTGCAAGTCTGTGAAACAGAAGGTCAAGTAAAACATAAACATCAGTTCAAGTATATTGCTGACTAGGAAATACAGTTTGAGGAATCCATCTAAGTGAAACTTCAGGTATTTATTCATCTCCAGACTAGGGAAAATTATAGTACACAGAAAAAAAATACCTCTATACCCTTTTGTAGCTTGGACACTGAAGACTAAAACCACTTGCCAGCATTATTTTTTCATCAAAATTAACACGACATCATTCCGCAGCTGTTAGCACAGTCTTATTCTTCATGGATACTCTTGACGAGGTAAATACTTTATTATTCAGTACTTCACCCCAAAACATCAATTCCTCAATAGGAAGCACCAACATATTATTCTCTTAGACTCTTTGAAAGCCTCAAAATCCTTACCTTGCCATTTCCATTAGTCCTAAACTATTAAATCATAATCTTTATCCAATTCTAAACAAGCTCTCACATTGAAAGATCTGCATTAAACCAAATTTCTAATTCTTAATAAAGTCCAACTTTGCCTTTCCCCCTCTGAGATACTATCAAAGCTCTATTGAGGGTAAATTGCCTCTGTCTCTTATCTCTGTAAGCAATAAATAGTTGTGTCTTATCAATGGGCTATATTGGTGATATTTGATGACCTGGAATTCAACAACATCATTGCTGTAATATGAGAACAGAGCACTGGTTTATCATAGAGCTGTGACATGAAAAATATGACACCCTCAAATGAGTAGTTTGAGGAGAATGCAGTAGAAATCACTATTTACAAAGTGTGGACAGGATTTAATGAAATCAGATGTGATAGAGTGGGATAAAGACTAGTCCATCCAACACTAAAAGGATAACAGGATGGAGCAGGTACCATTTACTAGAACACACAGCCATAGAAGGCAGTATGGAGAGGGCCACTTTATGGGAGTGTGGCTTTAGGGACACAGACAGACCTTGGCACACCATAGTAAGAGACCAAGGGCAATAATAACAAGGCCGTACTCTACTCACTCCTTCCAGGAGCCTCCTGATCCTCCCCACTGGTCAACTCCAACAGGATGTCAGAAGGTAAATTAACCCCTTGATGTAGTCCAAATAAATGAGACTCCTGGGGCAAAGAGAAAGGTGGAGAAGGGTGGAAGAAGAATCTAGAGGGACAAATGGAAGCTATTCTCAGAGATGGTTTCAAGATAGTGGAGTAAGCATGAACCAGTCTCCCATTTTCATAAAAATGCTGGAAAACACATATTCCCTATGACCTATTCCTGCAATGTCTCTCATTTTACGTATACTGTGACAAGTTCAATTACACATATTTTGAGACAGGAGTTGCAGCTAAATTTTTATGCATAATAAAAAAGAGGCACTTCAAAGTCCAGAGAACTATGAGGAAAGATATAGAGGTTGGGTCTGCATGTGATGTGGTATGTGTTTTAACATCCACAGGTATGTATTTGAAAACAAGAAAGTAATTCTCATTATGTCAGAAACTGGGAAATACCTGAAATCTGGAATCAACCTGTAGACCACAGAGTGAAATCACAGCAAAAAATATATATGTGAGCATGTTTTGATGCAGAATAGTGGGAGCATCAAGAATGTTCCATGCCCAAAGAGTGAGAAGCCAGGGGCCAGAGAAGTCTTGGGTGCAGACAAGAGGGTAATTAATTAGGGTATTATGCCAGAAACAGCAAGGTAGTTTGATGCCCACACATCATCCACTTTGAGCTCCACCATAGATCAAGTAGCAATAATGATTGTACCTGCCTCTAGCCCAGAACAAATGTGTGCGTGAAAAAGTCAGAGATTGATGTCCAAAGACACCCAGATGGGATATGGACTATCCTGTGGCAGAACTCAGTTGTTCCAGCCTGAAGGATTCTTATTCACACCGTTGAATATAGCAAAAACCATTGTGGATGCTTTGCTGCCTGCCCATGTGAGTTGCTCAATTGGAGACAGCAATCAAGTGGATAGAGAAGGAACCAAAGAATGAGCACCCAGGTGAAAATCACAGAGTATTTGGGAAAAGCCAACACTGTGAAAGAAGGACAACAAACTCAGCAAATGTGAAATGCATATTTGAGGAAACAGTTGATAGAGCAATTTGACTAAAACTTTATATAATATGCTTAATGTTCTCAGAAGTACAAAAAATAAGGACAGTTTGATAAAAAAGAGCCACTTAGAGATTGTTGAAATTAAAAATAGAGTTGTTGAAATAAAAAAGTTAAAAAACAACAAGCTGAAGAGCAAAAAGGATTTAGATGAGGAATGAATTGCTGAATTGCTGAGCTGGAAGATGGCACTAGGTTTTCTCAGAATATAGCACAAAGAGATGAAGAGATGCACAAAAAGGAAAGTTAAGGCATATGGGGGATAGATCCAAAAGTTTCAATGTCTATCTGAAAAACATGCCAGCAGAAGGCAAATAAGAAAGGAAATTCATAGTTGAAAAACAAACCTAACAATTTATGAGAGTTGAAAAAGAAATAATCAACCTTAAAAAGCCAAACAGGAAAAAATATTCAAAATATAAACACTGAGAGTCCCAGTAGAAGAAAATTTTAGAAAACCAAGGATATGGAGAAAACCCTGAACAATACCAGAGACAATATTGGATTAATGACAAAAGAATCAGATCAGATTCAGACTTCTGATCAACACCACTGGTTACAGGAAGCCAATGAATCAGTTTCTTCAGTAATTTGAACCTAAAACTCTGTACCAAACTATCATTCAGTATTAAGAGAGAAATGAATCCATTTTCAGATATACAAGAATTCAGTTTACCTCCCACGGAATCTCTGAAAAAAATATTAGATTACTATAGTTTAAAAGGAAAATAAAATAAGTCCTGTTAGAAATAATTGGTAAAAAAGCAAAGGTGATGAAAACTTATTGAAATATATTAAATATTATTAAAGTAATTGTTAAAAATATACACTAAATCTAGAATATATAAATGCAGCAGTTGATAAGGGGAAGGGGAACTAGAAGTGGAAGAAAATGAACATTAGAACAAATGTTTAGCAGTGGGATTATTTTATTGGAAGTCTAATGTAAGAAGTGTATTCTCCAGGGAGGTATTTCAAGGACATATGAACAGTAAAGGGATAATAAAACAACTCTATAAGATAGTATATGTTAAAATAAAAATATAGGATTCCAGATCTTCGGTCCTTGCTGCCAAATAGAAGCCACTGGAAAATTAAGACATTGATTGAGGAACAAGAATAAAAATTATCAGGACAAAATAGAGCATTTAAATTGGATTCTTCACTGTTCATATGAATATAAGAAGGCTGTGGTGGTGATAATATAGTACGGTGTTTAATTATTTAAATTACTTATAATCTTTGTCCACACATTTACAGCTACATTCAATCCCTAACCTGTGCCAACTTTCTAACTTGCTCTGAATAAATTATACCACTGCCTTCATGAATTGTACTTGTGTCATTGGCACAACCTAGGACAATCACTATTGTCTTTTCATAAAGACATTTTTCTCAGCATCATGATACTATCCTTTGCTTTTCTCTCTTTAATGAAATTTTCTCGTTTCAGTATCTGTGTTTTCCTGAACAACTGGATTATTTTGGTAAATAATATGCAAATAGCAAATGTCTATTCGTTGGATAAGTATCTTTTAACAACTTCAGCTGTTAGAATCTTAGAGCCAGATTAGTGGTAGTATGTGCTAAGTGTACAAATCCCCCTTCTATTTCTTTTTTTTTTTTTTTTTTTTTTGAGACGGAGTCTTGCTCTTTCACCCAGGCTGGAGTGTAGTGGCGCGATCTCGGCTCACTGCAAGCTCCGCCTCCCGGGTTCACGCCATTCTCCTGCCTCAGCCTCTCCGAGTAGCTGGGACTACAGGCGTCCGCCACCACGCCCGGCTAATTTTTTTTTGTATTTTTAGTAGAGACGGGGTTTCACCTTGGTCTCGATCTCCTGACCTCGTGATCCGCCCGCCTCGGCCTCCCAATCCCCCTTCTATTTCTTTAACCCATATTTTCCCTTCAGTTGGATTTCCAATTGGCAAGCTATCTTTCACTTTCAGTTGCCACTGACTGTGGGACTGAGATTTAGACTCTCAATAGAAAGAGAAACATTATCAAGAACACATCCATTTAAACACTCCCTCATTTCAGAAATTTTAAAATTAGAAGAAAAAATGTTGCTTATAATTAAACACATTTATCTTATTCTTTTATATCATACATATTTTTGTAAACCAGCTCAAATTTCTAGAAATAGGATACAAATTTAATTCAATAAAGGACCCTCTCGCTAGTTTTTTTAGTATCAAGAGAAAAGCAGCCCTTAGCAGGCAGTTGTGTGTTTTCAAGAAAGTAATTTACCAAGTTGAAATTCCTTAGTGGATAATAGTTGATGATTCCAAAAATATGTTTTATATAAAAGCTTATAATCACTATATTGCCATGTTCAAGTAAGAGTTTATGTTCTGGAGATAAAGGGATGGGAGATTGGTTACATTTCAGTAAGTCGTCGCATTTGCTATGGTTTTGGAAAAGAAGCTGGCTGTCTACTCACTGGATTCTTCTGTGATATTGCTGGCAAATAAGCTCCCTGCTGCTGAACTGGGTCTTTTGCCTTCTTTGTATTGCTGCCTCCTTCTGGCCCACTGGTCAATTGCTTCTTCCTGGGAACCATCACTAGCTCTTCCACCTCTTGGAACGAATTCCTGGGATAACTTTCAGAGACTATTTATTTCCAAATACCAATCTAGATTAAACCACATTAAACATGAAAGTGAGACAACATATTCAAGATAGATAAATCAAGATAGAAATATCATATAGTCCAATCATTGAAACATATAATTATAGTAGACTAGGACTAGATAATTTCATTCAACATTTTTATGGTTTACTTTCAAACTTGTGTTACTTAACAAAAAGAGCCATGTATCTTTAAAAAATATATACTTATGTGGAGAAAAAGGTGGGGAGGGTGATCACTAAGCATTGCCTTAGTGGATTCAATTCAACAGGTATTCCTAGGGTATTAGCAGTATGCTTGATACTGTATTAGTTACTGTGGAGAAATGCAAGTAAATTGTTAAGTATGTCCCCTAAACTTTCAGTAAAGAAATAAAATGTTATTACCTGAATAGCATGTGTAATTATAATCTATGATATTGAGTTTTCTATTAAACTCAAGTACTTATGGTTTGACTTTTATTAATCAGGAGTATACAAATTTCGTAATACTTCTGCTGCATACGCTGGCTAAAAATGAAGAAAAGTAAAAAAATGCCAAAATGCATGAAGGCTTTGTTAATTTTATATTTGAATCAATAATAACTTGAAATACTTTATATAGTTCCAAACTGCTGCTTTCTGTCATCACAAACCATGACATCATGAAACTGTGTATTAGGAGGAAGAAACCCCAAACTACTTTTAAAAAAGTAACTGAAGGCCGGGCGCGGTGGCTCACGCTTGTAATCCCAGCACTTTGGGAGGCCGAGGCGGGCGGATCACGAGGTCAGGAGATCGAGACCACGGTGAAACCCCATCTCTACTAAAAATACAAAAAAATTAGCCGGGCGTGGTGGCGGGCGCCTGTAGTCCCAGCTACTAGGAGAGGCTGAGGCAGGAGAATGGCGTGAACCCGGGAGGCGGAGCTTGCAGTGAGCCGAGGTTGCGCCACTGCACTCCAGCCTGGGCGACAGAGCGAGACTCCGTCTCAAAAAAAAAAAAAAAAAAAGTAACTGAAAAAAGTAAAAACAACAACAACAAAAAATAAGAGAATATATAATACCTAGAAAGTAATTTAATGGGTTAGAATTAAGATTTTATGTGATGTTACCTTTTGATACTGTATGAAAGGCAGGCAATATAAATTTTAAAAGAGGCCAACTCTTGACCTTTACTTTTATTCTATTCCCAGCAGCAAATGAGTACTTCTAATTGGATCTTTGCAAATTAAAATCTAATTTATCAATATCAAAATTTATTTTCAGAACTATTTAAATAACAAATGGGATATATCTATGAAGAAATAAGCATCTTTATATATATATATAATTATTAATGATCCATTTATGTAACAACTTAAAATTCACTTGTCAGAGGCCTGGCGAGGTGGCTCACACCTGTAATCCCAGCACTTTGGGAGGCTGAGGAGGGAGGATTGCTTGAAGCCAGAGGTTTGAGAACAGCCTGGGCAACATAGCAAGACACCCATCTCTAAATTTTAAAATTAGCTGGATGTGGTGGCATGCACGTGTTGTCTGAGCTACTCGAGAGGCTGAGGTGGGAGAATCGCTTGAGCCCAGGAGTTTGAAGCTGCAGTGAGCTATGATCACACCAGTGTACTCCAGCCTGTGCGACAGAGTGAGACCCTGTTTCTAAAAAAAATAAAATAAAATTCACTTGTTGAGGTTAAACAAGTGAGGAGAAAGAAGAATCATTACATTACCTAATTCATTTTCCATCACTTTGCGGTGGACTCCTACCTCTTATGAGGGTGACAGGAAAACAACATTCATTCTATAATATTCAGTGTTCACTTTCTACATACTAATTTCTATTGTGTTGGTTATTGGAGCGGCCACAATGAGCAAGATGACTTTTGCTCACTAGAATGTTACAGAGTGATGGAACTTTTAAAAATAATATAGAACTGATCTCCGGCCATTTCTCCAATGCTTGTTCTAGTTCCGCTATTTTTTTGAGATTGAGAGTGTAGGTTAACTATGAAGGCATTCATGAGGAAGATAATTTTCTGATATCAAATACTTTACATGTAACAGCAATTCTTTTTTGAAAGTGTGGAGTATAAAAGAAACCTTATGGACCTAGGAAACTATGTGTGATAATATGGCCCTGGGATATGGTGGGAAGACTTTTCCTCCAGGATCTTTTCATATACTTTTGATCTTTTCAAATTAGGGGAAAGTATATGTTCTATAGTGTGTTTTAAAATGTGATCTGAAAACCATTGAAATGCCCACCAAGTACAGAGTATCACTTCCACTGTCCTGCTTGGTATTTGTGGACTCTTAGGTTTGCAAAGAATATAGAAGGTGATTTGTTCCAACCAACCTCTCTATGCTCAAAACATTTCTACAAAATTTCTACCAGGTAATCATTCAGTATAAGCTTGAACACTTCCCAGACTCAAATTTATTCCCTATTGAGTCAGTCTAATCCTTGTATACTACAATATGATAGAAAGTTTTTATGTGATGCATTGAATCTATGTCTCAGTAATCTTCCTTCACGTGTGAGCCTCCCCCTTATTCCATGAATACCCAGTAGATATTTATCAAGTCTTTCAAGGAGTCAGGCAATTTGTTTGTACTGAAATGAAGACATTCAAATCTCTTGAGGGACTCTGTTAAAATGCACACTATCACTTTGTAGCAACAATATATTAATCCACTAAAAAGCACAAATGTTTTACCAACTGCTATGGTTTGAATGTATGTGTCCCCCAAAATTCATATGTTGGAACCTAAGATCCAATGTGATATTATTAAAAGGTGGGGCCTTTAGAGATAATTAAGTCTTCAGGGTTCTGCTCTCATGAATTGGCTTAGTACTCTTTAAAAGGGCTAGATTAGGCCTTTTTGCCCTTCTATGTGTGCCATGTGAGGACGCAGCAACAGGGAGCCATCTTGGTAGCAGCAAGACACTTAATACCTCACCAGACACTTAATACCGGCACCTTGACCTTAGACTTCTCAGCCTCCAGAACTGTAAAAAACAAATCTATGTTCTTTATAAATTACCCAGTCTCTGGTATGTTGCTATAACAGCACAAATGGTCTGAGATACCAAACATGAGTGTGAAAGTGGAAAGCTACCACCTTGAAAGCCATAGCAGGGCCTGGGAAGTGAATGGGAAGACCACAGAAAAGAAGCATATCTGGGAGGAGCCCTGCTGGAGAAAAGCAGAGCGTTGCCGCTGAAACCAGGATCTTGGAATGTGCATGTGCTGAGAAATGTTGAAGTGGGCACGGGTATTGAAAGCTCCTAATTTCACCAGAAGTCAGTTTGCTGGAAACTATCCCAACAGTTGTATTCTGCTACAAGAAATGAAATAATTTTTTATTCATCTTTTTATTCCCAGTGCTTGGGGCTGAGCCTAGGACCACAAACTTTCTCAGATTTGCAGTCCTCTATAACTTTGTGCCTTGATGTGAACTCTTAGAATCACTCCTATTTTAGGAGAAATAAAACATTTTACACATTGTATGTAAGTTTTGTGTTATAATACATACAAAGGGCTGTTTATGGCTATTTCTACGCCATGTAAAAATATCATCTAATCCTTCTCATTGTAATTTTCTCAGGCTAGCCTACTTTTGGTTTCCTTGTTACATTTTTTTATGATATAGAATTTCTGGTTCTTTGGCAGAGCTCTTAAAGATATATTCACACCATTAACAGCTGAATAAATGAAGCCTTGAGCAACTACTTTTTTACCCAACAATGTATAGCCCTCACCTGGCAGAGGAAGAACTCAGTGTTTAGTTATTAAAGGTTTGACTGGTATCTTTCCTTTATAACATGATGGCTGTTACTTCCTGCCACACCCCCCATACCTTCTCTTGTTTATCTAGTTCAGAGGTCACAGACTGTTTACTTTGTACTGTGTCTCCCAAATCTCATGATCTGCAGACTCATACATTAAAGAATCCAGGTCTCCTGCTCTTTGGAAAAGTCAGAAGGCCTGTCTGTACTGGACCTGCATTTTCCTTCCCTTAGGACACACTCACTAGTTCACCAACACTCCAGACTTGCTCACATACAGCCTGCTTTACTCATTTACATCACCTGCCTGGCCCCTGTAGACAGTTCAAATTGTGACTTCTAATCTAGTTGATTCCTAAACGCACACAGGTGGTGGAAGGAACTACACAAATATTACAGTGAACACTCATGTCAGGGACTCTGACTCTGAGGCACATGCATAGATGTTAAGGGGTTAGAGGATTGCTTTTCAAAATGTAAGCATAAGTTTGTGCCTATATCAATTTTATAATTTTCTGGTAAAGCAGTCCAAAAGTGTCCCAGTTTCTCAAAGCAATATACTCCCTGAAAAAATTACCCAGTTCTAGCCTGAGATATCAGTAGTATAAAGACAATAATGTTGAATAAAGTATAAAGATACTCATAGTTCTAGGAGAGTTAAATCTATGCAAACATTTATAGATTCAAATTTTTTTGTATAAATATTATAACTGCTGAACTATTTTGTTGTTTTTGTTGTTGTTGTTGTTATTGTTTGTTTTGGTATGTGAACTATTCAAAGTAACCTGATGTGACTTCCCTGCATTTATTTTTCATTCAATAAATATTTGAGCACCTATACTACAGGACAGGTACTATCTAATTTTATAAATATAGCAATGATCAAAACAGGAAAAATCCATGCCCTCCTGGAACTTATATTCTAGTGAAAGAAGACAGAACAAAATCAAAATAAACCAGTGAAATATATAGCAGATTAGAAGGCAAAAAGTGCTATGTATAAATGGAAAAAGGATAGCACTTGCCTGGGCTGTAATGAAGATGGTTCAGATTGCAATTTTAAATGAAGTGGTCTGAGAAGACCTTCCTGAGAACATGCTGTGTGAGCAAAAATCTAAAGGAGATGAGAATGAACCATGTAGACATATAGGGGAAGACTGGTCCAAGTAGTGGGAACAGTCCATGCAAAGGGCCTGATGTGAATCTGGGCTGGAAGTTTCTAGGAAGTAAGTCCATATGGCTGGAAGAGTGATCAAGGAAAAGGATACAGGGAGAGAGTTGTAGGAACAGCATTTTGATGAATCAGTAACACAGGGAACCAGTAGCTGGAATTGTTTTCCAAATGGGACAGTTTCAAAATCTGATGTGTAATATCAGCTTTGAGAGGATTCTGACTTGAATTACTGATTTTCTTAAGAAATGTTTCCCACTGGGAGAGGCAGGACAGGGAGGAACATGCCTCTGGAGGAAGGAGAGTCAACTTGGGAGATATATTCATCCAGGTGAGCATGTGTTTCCTTTGGGAGGCACAATTGTTCTTACTGCAGGTTCCCTTGCAGTTCCAAATAACTATAGACTGAAGCCAGTGTTGGGATTAATGTCATTGATCCTGATTTCTGGATGGATATTGGCACCAGGAAGCAGTCCCCATGACTGATGGTCCTTGCTTTAGGGTGTTCATATCAAGCAGATGACCGTAGAGTTTTCATACTGTTTTAGGGCATTTACTCTCTACAAAGCAAATTTCACATTTTATTCTAACAGTTATGTAATTGATTATGCTTTTTGTATTTTATTTCTACTTCTAAATTTTACTAATTTCATTCAAAAATCTAGAGACAGAACTACAAAGAAAATATACCTTCTCCATTAAGTTTCATCATTCCAAATATAATTTCTGAGGCTATTAGGATTATTACCAGCAGTTTAGAAGACAGTTTTTACTCATTCAAAATGTATTTTAATTTACAATATGGAATAATGCTAACATTAAATATAAAATAATTTGGACTCATTTAAAGAAACAAGGGCCTTCTGTGAAGTGACAAAAATGATATAGTGCTGATTTGAGATTGAAAGCAGACAGGCAGAATTATGTACTTAGGAAAGAACTTCCATCTTGGCCCTACTTGAGGTCTGGAGAGCTTCTGGGTTCTATCAACAATTTGGTCCAAGTAATGCACAAGGGAGGTCAAAGGTCTGCTGGAGGTCAGAGGCCCCATGGTGGCTCAGTGAGGATTAGGCAAGGTTGTTTCTGTTTTTTGTCCTTTGTTGTAATTACTATTCCACATGGCCTCCCAAGACATACATACAATGCCTCTGTAACACCACAGCAAGATTTAAAAATATATTTTATTACAAACATATTCTTCATATTCTTCCTATTCTTCTGAACATGCTTAGCTTGCAAGAAGGAAAGAAATGGTGGATTATTTAAGAGTGGCAAAGACTAACATTTCCTACAAAATTGATTTGGCAATACATCAACCTTTTGAAGAGAAATTGATTTTTTTTACATTAAACTGCAGGCTTGGAGATGCACTATTTATGGGTGGAGTGGGTGATAATGTAAAGAAACAGACTGATATATGCTTGCCTGTGTTCATCTAACTCTAAAATATATAATATATCTTTAGCAATAAAGAAAACATCCCAAGCAATTTAAAAAAAGCCCTCATCTTAAAACTTTCCAAAGCTAAAATATGTAAAAATAATGAAAGTTAATGATTCTGTATAGCCCACCATACCTTTCAAAGCTTGCTTCTGAGGTGGCATCAACATGTGTATTTGGTAACAATAATTTTCCTTTGAGTCATTTTTGTTCTCATCTTCTTCAGTATTTGGCCCTGTTGATGCAATCCTTTGGCACTGTGCTGGCTCCTGTTTAAAACTAGTTAGTCCAAGGTTCTCCTTATCTTGGTTACCATGTAGGTCCACATCATTGGTCAGTGTTTTTTCAATAAGAAACAGATTATCTGAAGCACACACTGCACAGCTGGACTCAGCAGTGTTTGCTGAAAAATGCATTTGAAAACAGACTTTGTCATGATTCTCATTTGACAGGTCTTCAAAATCTCTGTGGTATGCATTATTCACCACTGGTATTATCTAGCATTTGTCTTTTTCAACATTTTCCAGAGAGCTGGGTGACTGTTTAGGGTTTTTCATTCCCATGGGACAATTAGAAAAAACTGTAGTTTCTTTATCATCTTGAGTAATTAATTTTTGCTCTAACTCATCAGTTATGAAGGTCATAACTAGCGCTTTTTTTTTTTTCCTACGTTTTGCTCTGGGCTGCTATCTCTGGATGACTTGCGACTCTGGTTCCATTCCACACTGCTGTGGCTAATACCCTTGAGCAGACTCTTAGCTGCTAGGCTGCTGCCAGAAGCAGGCCTGAGATTAAGACACGGTGTAATCTTCCTTTCCAGTAGTAGCTGTGCTTTTGCATGAGAGTCACTACGTAAAATGGCTTTGTTAAAGTCTCTGTCAGTCACATTAATCCGCTCCTTCTCATAATCTATCACACACTCAGCACAATGATTAAAAGAAAATGTACTCTCAGGGTTTTCCTTATGTTCCAAACGTCTGGTGGCCCAGTGAGGTGGGCCGAACGAGGTGCAAGACTGCAGAGAAGTTTGACTGGAAGGGAAAGATACAGAATTTGAGTTCTCACAGCATTCTGCTGGTGGAGTCTTGCTTCCTTTGCAGTAGATGTTGGCTGCCTTTGCCTCTATGAGCTACATACTCACAGAAGATGAAGAACTAAAGGTGAAGTCTTTGCCATCTTGAACTGGAAAGATGTCAGTAATGGTACTTGGCAAATAATTTATTCCTTCTGTGCTTTGCTGTATGTGTGAGTCTGATGTGATATTTCCTGGGATATCAAAGTTGATTTTTCTCTCTTTTTCCACATCCTTAGAATCCTCAAAAGGCATTTTACTTAAATCTGCATTACTTAAACTTGTGGTCTTTTGGGTATTATGTGAAGTAGGAAGAATTTTTTTGAGAAGAGTCTTAGACTCAGAGAAATGTTTCTTTCTGGGGGTGTTCTGACTAATTTTAAAGACCTTCTGCTGAGAGACAGCAGATTCTACCTCACAATCGTCTAAGACTGTAGACAGTGTGTCAGGCTTATTTTTCTTTCTCTCCAGAGTTGAGGTTAGAGAAATCACCACTGTATCAAAATTCTTCTCCTTCTGGACAGCACACACGCCAGGAGAAGAGATACACAAACAATCTCAGCTCTGATGCTTGTTTTCAAGCTGCCACATTTCAGGGTGCCTAATACCAGACTGTGATGGAGACCTGAAAGGTTCTTTAGTGGTGTGATTTGAGGAAATGTTTCTGTATTTAGTTACTTCTTTCCTTTCTTTTAGGATGAGTTATATTTATTAATATATTCTGTGTCTTACTCATGTAGTTGACTTTAATTTCTTTTCTTTCAATGGTTACTTTCAGCAAGGGGCTGTAGGTTCTGGCGATTTCTCCTTCACGTTTAGACAGCACCTCAGGTTTTAGTTCTTCCACCAATATATTCCTACGTTTAGGAAAGCAGCTCCTAGAAGGGTAGCATCTCTGAATGGGTCTGATAGAGCAATGCTGGCAACATTTTGGATGTCTCTTTTTTTGTTGGGAACTGTATTCCTGGTTTACAGAAAAAGTTTTTCTTGATTTCTATTTGCACATTGAAAGCCCCACGTTTCACTTCTGTAATAAATTTGCCTTTTGCTGGCTTAAAGCCTTCTACTGTGCCTGGGAGATTCTGTAATGTAATGTTTTCTGATAATGATTCTCCATAGTCATTAAATATGATCATAGGTAAGACCTTCTCCAGTTGATGAGAGACAGCCAATGGAGGATCATTATTTCCCTTCTTCCTACATATTTTGCTGTTGGATGGATGCTGTTTCTTATCTTTAGGGAGAAAAAAAGAATTCTGCTTTTCATTCACAGAAGCAGACGTACCCTCATCTCCATTTTCCTTAGATTTCCCTAATGCCCCAGTCTGATGAAACACAGGCTCCAAGGTGTCTCCTTTGACTTCCTTTTCAAGAGCTTTTATATTTTCTTGGCATGCTCAGCCAGCAGGCTGAGATACACCTAAAGAGGAAGCAAAAAAATAAAAATTAAAAAGGTTTACGTGTCCATTTAGAGAACAGATGTTCCAGTTTCTAGAATAAAATGCAATGCAAATCCTTTATAAGTATTTTGGGTATCGGTTTTCATTCATTTATAGTATGTCAAAATGTTTTTCACAAAAGTTCATTTATAATAAATATATCACTTTAAATCAACCAATTCTCTTAGAGTGTAGAAATATCACTGGTAGTTTTACGAAGTAAGAATTTAATTAAGCTTTACTCTGAAACAGCAACTTCCAAAAGTGGGTGAAATGAAAATTTCACAAGAAACATATGCAACTAAATTTTAAGTGCAACTCTTGATAAAGAACAGCTTGCTGTGATCAGGTATTTGAATATGGCATTATATTACAGGCTAAGTCAAGCTCAATATAATTTGAGATGGTACTACAAATGAAGATGTGGGTAAAAAGAATGGAAGAAACATAAGCATGCTTTTAGACAGACTTTCAAACATGTCCAGTAGTATCCTTTGCCCTGGGCTTTTTATAGAATAGGTTCACAAACTCAAAGTCTGTGACATTTAAACAGATAACATAAACAAGTGAAGCAGGCTGGGTACACATATTCTCTGTTAGTCAGCTCCAGCCACGTGAAAAGGTATCCTAGTGTTACTGGATCCTCTTATTTTTCCAGAAGAGAACTGGAGTCTGGATTTTTTCCTATACTGTAAAATCTCTTAATTTCTAAGGATTAGTTCAAAATTTTAAAAAAATGACCCTCTATAGGTGGAGGCCAATATACTTAGGGACCAGCTTTTGCCCAAGAACTACCAGCTTGCAACCTTCCCTCCTCTGTTTTATAATATTAAAATATATTCCTGTGAGAAGCTTGTGAACCTGAGCATGAGTCACCAGAGCTTGTGTAAAAAAACAGTGGACAAAAATATCTCAAATTCTATTTTAAACTACATCTGACATTATTTGTTAATAAAGAAGAATAGGCAAAAAGTGAATACTTATATCATAAAAATTGATGAACCAGGTGTCAAAAGGACATTTTAAATAAGTTTAAAATTGGAATGGATTATTTATGCATTTATTTTAAATGTTTTTAACTTAAAATGATTTTTATTTATACTTATAAAATGTTACATAAAATGCTTATAATTATATAAATACTTACATAGAGAATAAATTCTCTTCAGGAAAAAGAACAGCATCGAGCATACTGAGATCCCTTGAGGAGTCTAACCATTCCCATTTGCCTCTCTTCTAGCCTGAAGGAAGGTCTTTTCTCTTGTCAGGTACTGAAACAGTTTCCAGTGGGCCTGGTCACAATCTGAGCTCTGTAATGTGGAAGTCATAAGAGAAAAGACATGAAGACCTATCTCTCTAAAGGCCATTTACAATAGACCATGGACACAATAACAGTTTATAAACTGATGGACTGCCTTCCAGAACTGGACTTTATTCTTTATTTATTCTTAAAATAACATCTTCATGCCAAGAGCCATTCTGTTTATGCCCCCTTTCAATTTTATAATTTTATATTTTATAGCCCCTTTGAATTGACTACATTTTAATTTCTGCAAAAAGGGATATAGAGCAGAGAAAGTTACATAATAATGCATTGACAACAGATTCTAAGAATAATGGGTCCTAATAGTCCATATCTGAATAAATATTTTTATTTAGATTTTTATTAGTTATAATACATATCATTAATAATGCAGAAGTATATAAATAATAACTATAGACCAAGCTTCAAAATCATTTTATATGTTTTTATCTTCCTAGTTTTATAGACAGTCCTGTGATAAAGAAGAAAGTACATAAACTAAGCAGTTCATTTTATACGTACTTAGAAAATCATTGAATTGGACTTACATACTGTGGTATTCAAGATTTCCCATTTTTTACAGGCTTTCCTTCTTTTCCTCATCATTTTGGGGAGTTGTGGGTCTTCACTTTTCACTGCCTTTTGAAAACATCAAATAAATTTGAAATTTTTTCCCATCAGAATTTCGGTTTAATCAAATTACTGAGTAACTCAACTCACTTGCCAACTTGATAGCATGGGTATCTTTCTGTGGTATCCCCATATGCTTTTCCTTTAAATATATTTTATTGTTGTAATTACATTTACCTTTTTTGTTTAGTTCCATCTCAACCATTTAGTGCATTGTTAGATATATATGTACATGTGTATATAAATGAATGTTCAAACATATAGATATGTAAAACATATACACATATATTCGTATTTGTAGACATTTAGGATGCAAGTTGATGCATATTGTTTAATTATTTTTATGTTTCATTGTTTCCTATATTAATAGAAACACCCAATTTTTTGTAAAGTTAGCCTAAATCCAGTATTATGAAATTTGTAGCCCTGCTAAAAATTAAGTGGGGTAGGGAGATGGTTTGCCTTCATTACACTGTCATTATATATAACCATATTTAAATATTATGACTGAGTAAACATATTGGTAGAGTTGGTAATTCATTGTAGAAGACCAAATTCTTTACCTTAACTGTGAAAGAAAGGGTTATCTTCTCTGTTGATTATGTCTTAACTAATAGAAGATGTTGGAGAAGGCATCTGCGGGAAGGCCATCTCCTAATTTCCCAATTATCACCTTGAGCAGGCACCTGCCTGTGCTCAGAGGTAAGCCTGATTCTAATTGCTTTACTTTAAAAGAATTAATCTGTCTGTAAGGATGAAAACGAAATAGTTTCTCATGGAAGCAGTTTGCTTTAGGTATATTTGGCCAGGCTGTGTCTTTGGACACCTCAGTCGAAAAGCTTGACTCTTATTTGTTTTATGTAAAATGAGGCTGCTTTGTGGCCAGTTTTGGCAAAAATTTATTAAAATTCTTCATAACTCATCTCTCTCCTCCAAATCATAATATCTGTTGATTTAAAATCCTTTTTATTCCATAGCCTCTCCAAATCTCTTAATTTTCTGAAAATTCTGCTTCCCTAGGCTGCCTTTCTTATATAGAGCAGTTGATACTCTTTTGGCATCTTTCAATTAACCTGTCTACATTCTCCTGCAATAAGCAAAACTACGTTCCTGTGGCTGATGAGGTGAGCAGTAATCCACTCTTCTTAGAAGGCCAATGTGGGGATTGGGTTGGGTAGAGGATTACAAATGCACAATTTAATATCTTTCATTTTTTTATCCCTGTCTTACACATATTGGATTTTCTAATTTAAAAATGCTTCAAAAGCATTTGACTAGGTATAGATACTATAGAAAAATGTATGGAGGTTACTCAAAAAATTAAAAAAAAGCACTACCATAGGATCCAGTAATTCCATTACTGAGTATATATCCAAAGGAAATGAAATCAGTATTTCAAAGAGATATCTGCACTCCCATGTTTTATTGTATAGCTATCACAAGTCAAGATATGGAATCAACCTAAGTGTCTAACAACAAATGGAGAAAGAAAATGTGGTATATATACAGAATGGAATATTATTCAGCCATAACAAATGGAATCCTGCTATTTGTGACTACATGGATGAACCTGGAGGACATCATGTTAAATGAAATAAGCCAGACACAGAAGGACAAATACCATGTGATCTCATTCATATGTGGAATCTTTAAAAAGAAAGTTGATATAATAGAAGCAGAGAGTAGAACAGTGGTTATCAGAGATTGGGGAGAAGAAGGGGTTAGGAAGGTGGGGAGCAGTTGGTCAACAGGGTCAAAGTCTCAATTAGATTGGACCAGTGAATTCTGGTGTTCTGTTGCACACTAGGGTGACTGTGGTTAACAGTAAAACATTGCATATTGCAAAACAGCTAGAAGAGAGGCTTTCTGAATGTTCTCACCACAAAGAAATGATAAATGCATGATGTAATGGACACACTAACTACCTTGATTGGATCATTACACAACATAGCTATGTACTGAAACATTAAATTGTACCTTATAAATTTGTACAATTACAGTGCCAAATAAATACTTTTTTAAAAGCACATGACTAGGTTAGTGATTATTTCTCAATGGTTTCACATAGTTTAAACAGAAAAATGTAGCCTGCTGCACTGCATTTAGTTGAGAGCACTGGACTTTGACTCAGAATATCTGGGTCTGTACCGTGGCTCTCTGCTCACTCAGCAGATTGTGTCATATCTGTGAGGCTGAATTTCCTTTACCTCTAAGATAGAAATGCTAACAAAATTTAACTTACAAAGTTGTCTTGCATAAACACAACTGAAAACATTATTAATGGTTCCAGTGAAATGGTACTTGCTATTAACCTCCATTACAGTATATATACATAACAATTAAAATATACCCTTAATTAGAGCTGAGCAGTGGCTGGCTTTGGGAGACTTGCCATCATATCAGAGCTGCAGGTGAGGGCTTCAATAAAGCTGACCAAACCATACATTCTTTTTGTGCTAGAATGTCTAGAAGTTTTCAAGATTATCTCATCCAAAGCTCTCAATTCTGTATGTGAAAAACTGGGACCCAGGCCATCCGTGCTTCCTCAATCTCACTAATGGTGGCAAACCAATAATTAGGTAAGCTCTTTCTTTGAGCAGACACACGTGGTATAGATGCCTTGGCGATATGGTTAGGCTTTGTATCCCCACCCAAATCTCATTTTGAATTGTAATCCCCAGGTGTTGAAGGAGAGACCTGGTGGTAGGTGATTGGATTATGGCAGTGGGGGTGGGGGGCTGTTGTGGGAAGTCAGGAACCCCAAATGGAGGGACCGGCTGAAGCCATGGCAGAAGAACATAAATTGTGAACATTTCATGGACATTTATTAGTTCCCCAAAATTAATACTTTCATAATTTCCTACACCTGTCTTTTCTGCAATCTCTGAACATAAATTGTGAAGATTTCATGGACACTTATCACTTCCCCAATCAATACGCTTGTGATTTCCTATGCCTGTCTTTAATCTCTTAATCCCATCATTTTCGTAAGCTGAGGAGGATGTATGTTGCCTCAGGACCCTGCGATGATTGCATTAACTGCACAAATTGTTTGTAAAGCATGTGTGTTTGAACAATATGAAATCTGGGCACCTTGAAAAAAGAACAGGATAACAGCAATGTTCAGGGAACAAGAGAGATAACCTTAAACTCTGACCGCCGGTGAGCTGGGCAGAACAGAGCCATATTTCTCTTCTTTCAAAAGCAAATGGGAGAAATATCGCTGAATTCTTTTTCTCAGCAAAGACATCCCTGAGAAACAGAATGCATCACTGAGGGTAGGCCTCTAAAATGGCCCCCTTGGGTGCGGCCGTCTTTTATGGTCAAAACTGTAGGGATGAAATAAGCCCCAGTCTCCCATATCGCTCCCAGGCTTATTAGGAGGAGGAAATTCCTGCCTAATAAATTTTAGTCAGACTGGTTGTCTGCTCTCAAACCCTGTCTCCTGATAAGATGTTATCAATGACAATGCGTGCCTGAAACTTCATTAGCAATTTTAATTTCGCCCCTGTCTTGTGGTCCTGTGATCTCGCCCTGCCTCCATTTGCCTGGTGATATCTTATTACCTTGTGAAGCATGTGATCTCTGTGACCCACACTCTATTCATACACTCCCTTCCCTTTTGAAAATCACTAATAAAAACTGCTGGTTTTATGGCTCAGGGGGCATCACGGAACCTGCCGACATGTGATGTCTCCCCCGGACAATCAGCTTTAAAATTTCTCTCTTTTGTACTCTGTCCCTTTATTTCTCAGACCAGCCGGCACTTAGGGAATATAGAAAAGAACCTATGTGAAATCTAGCTTAAGTCAAATACCTAGATGTTGTCCTTGACCCTTCTCTTTAGCCTTCCTCATCCAATCCATCAG
The DNA here is from genome assembly GCF_028878055.3 of Symphalangus syndactylus. Taxonomy (NCBI): domain Eukaryota; kingdom Metazoa; phylum Chordata; class Mammalia; order Primates; family Hylobatidae; genus Symphalangus; species Symphalangus syndactylus. Next base: position 90,564,357 of record NC_072433.2, read on the forward strand.
CAAGTTTGCCCTACTCTGTTTCTAAACATCTTATCCCAAATATGTCCATTTGTTTTCTACTCCATTATTACCACCTCAATCCAAGCCACCAGATACATTTTTTAAAATCTGGACTAGTGCAATAACTTCCTAGCTGTTTCTCTTACTTCTATATTCATATCCTTTGATTATATAGCAGCCAGATTGATTTTTTAAAAGCATAAATTAAATCATGTTATCCCACCCCCTGCTTAAAACTCTCTAATGGCCTCTCATTTCACTTTGAAAAATTCTAAGCACCTCACATTTTTATACATATACATAAAATATTTTATTCACAAGTAAAATATGTCACTACTGACCTTTGGATATACATTAAGGAATCCATTTCACTACAAATTTCTTGGGTTTATATTTTTAATGTTTATTTTTTCTGTACAAAATTGGCAATAAAGCTCAGGAAAGTTACTATGATTGCTATTATATTATCAGCTGAATCCTATCACATCTGATGTCTTTATATCAGATTTTACAGGTCTTTTTTTTCCAACTGGGCTTTAACTCATTACTATAATTTACAAGAAGAAAGAGGAAAAATGTAAACTGGAAATACTAACAATATCTTTCTACTGCAGAATTACACAGTATTACTGTTATAACAGTAATACTGTTATACACAGTATTACTTTATCTGGATGATAAAGTTTTTTTGGGGGGAAAGATATTGTTATAAAATTTTACTGGTGTCATTTTTCTGACAAATTACCTAAAAATTACCTAAAATTTCAATTGCTAAGTTGAAACATTTTCCTTGAAACAGTCAAAGGAAATGTGCTATTACCAATAAAAAGAGAAAGACTCACGAAAGAGTAGATAATGATATAATGATTGCTATTAAAATTCTAGAAAGAGACTAAATATGAAATAAATTCAGAAGGTTAAATGCTTAACTTCCAGGGTAGCACAGCATCTAGTACTCTTTGTAATTCCCATTGGCTTCAGTTTTCTATAGAATCTGAAAGAATTCTTATTATGACTTCATTTCCCCAATTTTAACATTACGTCTATGCTCTCTGTACTCTCTCTCTCTCTATGTATTTATTTATTTATTTATTTATTCATTTTTTGAGATGGAGTCTCACTATGTGGCCCAGGCTGGAGTGCAAAGGCGAGATCTCCGCTCACTGCAAGCTCCGCCTCCCAGGTTCTTGCCATTCTCCTGCCTCAGCCTCCCGAGTAGTTGGGACTACAGGTGCCCACTACCACACCCAGCTAATTTTTTGTATTTTTAGTAGAGATGGGGTTTCTCCGTGTTAGCCAGGATGGTCTCGATCTCCTGGCCTCGTGATCCGCCCACCTTGGCCTCCCAAAGTGCTGGGATTACAGGCATGAGCCACCGTGCCTGACCTATGTTGTCTGTACTATATTTTTAAGGAAATTCATATATGTAAAACAGGTTCTGAAAAGTTCAAGTGTAAACATATTTGGAGAAAATTTAAAATTTCCATTTACTTTTAAAAGTATGTTTAAAGTGTATAAACTTAACCATTACTGTCAATTCTGATTTTAAATGGCATGAGATTTAAACTATATTTGTCCTTAAATTAAAAAAAATATGTATGAGCATAAGAAGAGTTATACAGGAAAACAGGTGTTTCAATAATGCCCATATATCACTTCAGACTTGCTCTCAGCTTCTTGTTTACAAACCTGGGACCTGATCAGTAATTCTTAGTGAATAGTTTGCCAGTGTCTTGAAAGTAAGAAGCCTTAGTTTAGACCATTGAAGGCTGTTTCAGTGCCTATTGCAAATTGTTCTTTATACTTTTACCTCCTTCTCTCTGTTAAAAACATTGATGAGTAAATGTATTTATATCTGTATTTATATGCATTTGTGTGGATACATGTTTGAATCCATTAGTTTAAATTTTTAATGGAAATATTCAAATCTCATATGTGATGAAACCCATTTTTACTTTCCCCAAGCATACGATGCACAGGTTGTTGAGGCATACAGGGAGTATTTAAGTCCATATACAGAAGAGGCCCTTGGTGATCACTGGAGCATAAATTGCTTAAGGTCTTGAGTTTAGAAGAATAGGTATAAAAAACTTCAATACTAAAATAACTTTAACCATAAGCTTTGTTGGAATGCCATCACTTTATTTGACTCACAATTGATCAAATGTAACTTAAGGGATAAAGATAATCCTTGGAGAGACAAGAAGCCCACCCGATAAACTTTTTTTTTTTTTTTTTTTTTTTTTTTTTGAGATGGAGTCTCTCTTTGTCTCCCAGGCTGGAGTGCAGTGGCCTAATCTTGGCTCACTGCAACCTCCTTCTCCTGGGTTCAAGCGATCCTCCCGCCTCAGCCTCCAGAGTGGCTGGTATTGCAGATGCTCGCCACCATGCCCTGCTAATTTTTGTATTTTTAGTAGAGATGGGGTTTCACCATGTTGGCCAGACTGGTCTCAATCTCCTGACCTCAAGCGATCCGTCCTCCACGGCCTCCCAAAGTGCTGGGATTACTTACAGGCATGAGCCAATGCACCTGGCCCCACCCTACAAACATTAAGTCAGAGTCTCTGAGGAAATGAAATGCAGATAGAAAAGAGGATCGTGTAGTGTAGAATTTACTGTTTCTAAAGTTTAAAGAACTGGGAAAGAAAAAATTGATATTAGTAAATGAAAAGACAAATAAGCTTAGTATCTAATAATGTGTGATACATTCAGTAATACCAGAAAATCTCTTAACAGTTCCAAAATGTCTGTTGTTTGACTGTCGATATGTGTGAGATCATCTATCCAAATCCCCGATTTCTTATTGGAGAAAAGTGGGAGAGATGTAGCAAATTGCCCAAGAATCATGTCCTGAGATGCTGCTTCACTTTCTCTCTCCTCCATGGTAAAGGTTCTGAAAGTGTATAATTTTCTTAAGATTTTTGAAAGATTTTCATTGCTTTACTCTGTTAAACGTAGAGGCTCTTCCTGACAGCCCCTTTCCTCTTTCACTTTATTATGGAATGATAAAATTGGGAAAATCCAGTGTACTTACAACAGAGATAGCCTTTGAATTTGGCACTTTGCATTATGGGCTTAAAGTTCCGAGCTGAACTTGATGTAAAAATGTAAATATAATGTAAATTTCAAGGAGTTTACTGTTTAGCATACGAATTCTCAAATTTGAATGTGGTTGAGAATCACTGAGCAACTTGCTAAAAATGTAGATTTTGACCCTCACTTTAGAGATTTGGAGTCTGATTGGTGATCCAGGTGTATGCAGTTTTAATGAGTGCCCACTCTCCCACCCCCTTATACACACACCAAGTGATTTTGATTAGAAATCCCGCTGAAGCAGATCCCATTGAATAGGTAGAATGGAACTTCATTCAAAAAATCTTTGAAAGCCTTAAGATTTTAGGCTAGGGCTGTCCTGAGGAAACTTGCTATGAATTGTTTCACTTTATTCTATCTCATTTCTCATCTCTCTCAACTGCACACACTAAGGCTTGGATTTTTTGTTTTATTGTTTTGGCTTAAGATTCTCTCTTTCTATATCAACAAGCTTCTAGGAAGAAAATTCAGTGATAGATTGCTTTTTATTTTTTTCTCACCCCAGTGTGAAGAGGCTCTACCCAAATTGTGTTCTAAATCAATCTTATGTGTTAGCTCACCAACATCCTTTTTTCATCTTGTACTAACTGGAACTTGTGATAAAAATCTAGCAAGTCAGATTAGCAGGCCAGGGCTGTTGGAGTAAGAAGACAAATCATGTTGTCTTTTTGATTGCTTGCTCTCCTGTGTTCACATTCAGCTTCTCAGAGGCAAAGGGTTCCTATAGTTTGGGTATAACTGTAAGAGCTGAAACAATTGGTAAGTACATGGAGAATAACAGCGTAGTGCAAGTGTTTGGAAGGAGGGCACTTGGCAGGATGACTGAGGTATTTAGTTTTGTCTTATTTATGATGGAGGATCCATCAGCTCATTTCCTTAGTGCTGCAGCATCTGTAAGGCATATTCTTTATTCTGGAATTGAACCAGACCCCTGGCCGCTCCACAGTTGACTTGAGCCCCCTGAGCTTCAGAGGAACTTTATTACTGGGTTCAGCAAACATACATAAAACACCTCAGTGAATATAGCCTTAGGTTATTCCAGTCTTCTGTGGAACCACTAGCGGTATGACCCAAAATGTGGGATCCACAAGGGCTAAGACCTTGTCTATATTTTGATATGTTCCTATTCCATATGTGTGGAGGCAACACAGTATTCAATAAATATTTGTTGGATGAATGAACACAACTTTATTGTTTCTCAATTTCAGTCATTTGCATACTGCCTTCACGAGTTCTACAACATTCATAAAATAGCTGTGCTGTTATTTGATTATAGTTTTTTTATTTTTTTTTTCTTTTACTTTAGCTTCATGTTAGGCAATAATATAGGTGAAATCCTGGGTTATATCTAACACATATTAAAAACAAATAATAAAAAGGAAATATCTCATCTTGCACCACTCCAAACCATTGTGCATTCCAGCAGTGGTGTGCGTCCCTTGCTTTAGAAGATTTTAAAGATGCAGTCATACTCTATGTACTATCATAATGACATTATTAGACTAGAAATCCCTGAAGAACTGTATTTTGCTTTGCTTCATTTCCTCTCTAGCATTAGAATGACTATTAGACTGGAAGTTTAGCTAATCCCACATGCAGAATGATGTATGAATTAAGTATCACTGTATGAAGAGAAAGCACCCTATCCAATTACAATTAGAACCTTAGCTACTCTATATATTTTTTGAATTGCTAGGTCTGAGAAATCTGTAATTATGGTTTTCCCCTACGCTGACCTTGACCAGCACAGGGAGTTTCAGAATCTATCTTGAAAAGCCCATTTTCAAAATTGACTCAGTCCTATGTGACATTTTACATTACTCCTCTTTGACTAATTATAGTCCACAATAAGAAGTGATAAGTTCATTTTAACACATGTATTTCAAATAATAAAAAGTTTACTAAGAAGGTGTAGTTCCATTAAGATGAAGAAAGAAAAAATAAAGCACACACATGTACTTAAATATATGAATAGATGCCTTGTAAAAGTTAGCAAAAGAATAGGCACAAAAGGCTAATTGAATACATCTCAGGGACTACTTTTTTTCTGCTCAAGACTTTCCTTACCTATTAATTAAATGAGTAATGCCTTTGAGTTTTCTGAAGAGGAATGCTGTCTCTTTTTTTGCTTATTGAAGTGGAGCCACACTACTTCAATAACCATGTTACAGAAGAGCTGTTTCTCTAAAGACTTAATAATTGCTGAATCGTCAACTCTTGCTGGGTTTAAATGACATCCTCCTAATTTTGAAATATTCAACCTTAAACCTCAGTTTGAAGTAGTATTTGAATATACCTTCAAACAGAAACCTCTATGTATAACTCCTCCAAAACATGAAATCCCTGTAACTCTTTCAGTGAAGTTGTGTTGGTGTTTCCCAGGGGCAGAGCTCATCAATTCTGCTGACACCAGAGAGTTTCCGATTCCTTAAAGCAGAACCCCTGTGATATCTTCATTCCTTTCCAGTCTAGAATCAAGGAAAACTGATGTATAACCACCCTTCTAAATTCTAAAGATTAAGAAAAATCTCAAGTAAATATTTAAAATAAACACTCAAAATATATCTTATCCCTAAGCAAAATTGTGCTTTGCTCATGGTAGCCTAAGAAATGGCTGTATGTTAATTCTACTTCAAGTCATTCAGTAGAAAATAGTAAATATGACCTTTAAAATATTTTAGTGGCAATGTTATCTATTATTAAGAGCCAATTATTGTTAGCAACATTTAGGGCACTTTGGACAGTGCTAAATCTCATTATTTGTTCATAAATCAAGGTAACTTGAATTACTCTGAAATTATTGTGTTACCTCAGAAAAATAATTTGATAAGAATATTAATGCAAACAAGATACAAGGGCTTTGAAGAGGCTTTAATCAAAAGATTTAGAGGAGAAATCTCCAATCTTAGAATCACCATGTTAAAACATTTTCTATGCTTACTTATTCACTTAAGTAAATACATTTCTGTGGCTTAATCCAAACAAATGCATGTTTTTGAAAGCAATAAAAAGGCATTTATTTTAAAATGTTCTATGCTATTTCCTGCTGACCTTCTTTTTATGTAGCTTAAGCCACTGACTGTGCTGTATTTTTGCCCACTGTCATAAAACAGTATGTAAATTGCAGTCTGGCCAATGATGAGGGAATGAGAAATTATGCTTAGAATTAACCTGTCAGGTTAATTTAATCACTTTATGAAGGGTTTTAAATTGGGCAGATAATCAGTGCTAACATCTGATTCCATTTCAAATTCACTGAGGTCTCTACAGTCTCATGGGATGAGAATAAGTTATCAGTGGATTTTGGGTAGTGTGTGTACATCTTCACAAATCAGATAACATTCAGAATTTTTATTCTACTTTTTGTAAAAATAGTCTGGGACCACGAAAGGGTCATCACATCTAGTAAGAGTTGAAGATCTGAAACAATACAGTGAAATTCCTGGTGTCATTTTAAAGATCTTTTTGAAAACTTGGTCAGTGGATGATTTTTTTCCCCTAGAGAGAAGATATCAAGACTATCTTATAAGCATCCTAATTGTAATTTCATCACATGATTAGTACAGATTTCTTTAAGAAGTTAGATGATTTTACATATAATTAAAAGGTCAATTGCTAGCAACTAAGGGAATTACATCTTAAATATAGATAATAAAGGTTTATTTTTCAATTTATTTTCCAAACATATAATTTAGGAATACTTATTTAACATAATTTTAATCTGACATTAGATAAACGAGCTAAAATTAAATTATCCAAGAGGAAAAGGAGATTAAAAAATATCTAATATTTAAATTCTGAGTGAGCATGGGGAAGGTAAAAAGAGCTGCCTGAATTCTTAATGGTGAAAGGAGTCTTTCATTGCAAGTATAAATTTCCATAAAAATCATAGGAAGTTGTCACTAAAAAAAATCTTGCTTTCCAAATGCACAATTTGTTTAAAATAACCAGATGTAAAGATTAAGTAACAGCAAGGTTGCAAATAGGTTATTTTGCAGTTTGATTTGGTATTATTTACAAAAAGATATTGGCCAGAATATTTTGCCTATGAAATTGTTCTAAATCACAGAGTAATTGCAATTGTAACAGAAGAAATTTCAATGTCCTAAATGTCTTCTTTCACGAAATCAGATCAAAATGTTTTAAGTAATTAATATAAAAACAATTAAATATAAACATTTAAGTAAAATTAAGTATAAAATTAATGAAGAAAAAATTCTACTAACTTAAAACAGATGAAAAAATCATTTTGGTGATTAGCAAATCTAATGCTGCAACGGATACAAAGCAGAATATAGGAATTCAAAACAAGGTCTACTGCTTTGAAATGAAACTGACCCTTCCTGCATTCAGAATGAATTTCAATTATGTTTAGAAGCCTAGCTTGTCAGTTGCATTTTCCTTGCTTTCCAAATGCACAATTTACTTGAAATAACCAAATTAGGATATGGATGGTGCTTATTCAAATGTGCACATGATGTCTTTCTTAGCGTAAATAAAAGAGGCCTAAACACATTGATTATTTAGAATTTTCTTTGGCTGTATCCATTCTGTCAATTTGGTAACAAAGTAAGTTACAAACAGCTGTTGGATATTTTGTGACTGGAAAGAAATATTATTAAATTGTCTTCATATATAACATTCAAATAATATTCCCTTTGCTATTATCCTTTGCCAAGGAACTAATTTAGAATGGCAAGGATTAAAACAGAGAATATGGCATTCAAAAAGGAAGAAAAAAGCATGTATAATCAGCTCACCTGGGTAAAGCCTTCATAAACTGCTCAGTTCTGAAGGAGACACGGATAAAATGCAGTATGTATTTTCGAAAAAGCAAGAAGCTGAAGATTTGAGTACCTTTTCTTGCTCTACTTTAGATTTATCTGGGTTCTCTAAATCCAAAATCTGATTAGCATATTTAATCTTATGCAGCATCAGGCATGATCACCCATCCTTTAACAAGTCTATTATCTGTCCTAACCATTCCTAACAGTCTGTTTATATTCAAATATACTTTTAGTAAACAACGATGCATTGTGTGCTTTTGTGGCTTCAGAATTTTGATAGTGGTATTTATTAAACACATCTATGACTTTCACATGGTGCAGATGAAATAGAGGCAAGCCAAACAGAAACAAAAACTTAGATGATCTAGTTCAGCTTTTCACATGGTTTGGGCTAAATATTAGGTAATTCATTTACCTTTGTGTAGTAGACTGGGGCAGAAGCAGTATGGCATATAGTATGGTAGAGGTAATAGACTTTGACTCAGAAGACTTAAATTTCAGTCTGTTTCCATATCCCATGTTTACCTTGGGAAACTGACTTGACTTCTGTTAGATTCAGTGCGCTCATCTGTAAAACTGGGATAAGTGTTACAGTTTCTGATATAGAAGTTTTTTAATCCCATGAGATATGTAAATGAAAATATAGTTTAGAAGTACAGTTTAGAAGGTTAAATAAATAAAAAATTATTTCTATTTATACTAGTAACATATGGAATTAGCCATAATTACTCAGGTGGTCCTTAATGAATGTTAACGCATAACAAAAATTTAGAAGGCTTGTCTATGGCTCTCCAAGAACATAAGTCATGGTATAATAAGAGGTTGAAGGAAAGGAACATGATGAAAGTTGAAACGGAAGAGGTAAATTGCCATGCTAAGGAAATTAGACTTTTCCTTTGTCCAAGGACAGTGAAGGGCATTATTTTGAAGGGTTTTAAGTAAGGCAAAGGCTAGATGAGATTGTTCCTTAGCAAGATCTCCTTGGCTGCAGTGTGAAGAATTGATTGGGAGTGAAACTGGAAAGTAGGGAGACCAGTGTAGGAGGCTGATGCAGAAACCAGATGAATGATCTTAAGTAGGATGGTGGCAGAGGGAGAGAGAGAAGACGGAGAGGGAAAGAGAGGGAGATATCAAGATTCAAGAAGTATTAAGAAATTAAAAAGACAGGATTTAAGAGATTGTTTGGCTGAGGAGTACAGTGGGTTAAGGGATAAAGCAGACAAATTAAAACAGTGCCCCAACTTCCATGTTAGGCAATATTATAATAATACAGGAATATAGAATCAGGAAGATGCTTGGGGAAAGATAATTTAATTTTAGACATGCAGTATTTGGGAGGCTCTGGGACATCCAAGCAGGTGTGTTGGACAGTTGGAGACAGAAATGTGGGATCCAAAGAATGTCCTGCAGAAATGTGTAGAGTAACAAGAGAAGATTCAACCTGAAAAATAAGCAAAATTTAGGAAACTAAAGAAGGAAACTGAGACTGGAAGTGCTTTTGTCAATGCAGAGTTATTAGGAAACGTCTTTAAGATAGCTCTGGTAAGAAAGGAAAGGATCTGGGGTAAAGAATTTGGGCTCAAGTTTTGGCTCTCCTATTAACACCATGACTTTGAGAAGTTACCCCATCTTAGCCAACTGTAAAATGGGGATAATAATACTAATATTCATTTTATGGTTAAGGATAAAATAACTGTCAACCTTCTATATATAAAGTCATATGTAAAAATTACTAGTATTATGAGAATAAGCTAAACAGTTATGCTTCCTTAAAAGCTCGTTGTAAATAGAGATCTGTATTTCTTAGAAATATATTGTAAACAACAGGTAAAAAGTAACTTTTATAATGTCCAGAAGTCTAAATTTGCAAAAATTACATTAGTACTGATGTTAGATATACTGAACAAGGAGAATGTATATACTATTTTCACTGTATAAAACAAAACTATTTATATGATAAATTTACCATTATTAATAGAATGAAAAATGTGTTTATTTTTCATGAGGATGTAGGAAGTGGCTGGGAACTAAAAAAAAAAAAGATTGGTATGGCAAGCCTAGTAATTTGTAGAAAAATATGGTATTTTTGGAAATAATAATTAGACATTCCTACAGCCATGAAAACTTTGAGGTCCACACAGATACATGCATATTTTCTCCTGTTACCCCAGAACACACAGGGTTCCAAGTGGCTTCCCACCTGTGGATACACTCCCATGGAAGCTCTCAGTATGATATAGAGCAGGGATGATGGTTGGGACCAACAAAGCACCTTAGGTTTGAATTTGCACACATCCTTGAGCATCCTTTCTTTGGAGTTCGAATTCCAAATTCTCCAAACTGCTTGGTACTATTCAAATTTGTTCCATAAACACAAGTAAACCTAATGAAAAAGCAAAATAACTCTTAGCAGTAAAGCTGTTGGATAAATGGCATTTTAAATAATTTTTACCCCCACTGATAGAGATGACTTCAGCTCACTGCTACCTGAGAGTAGTAGTAAATATTTATAAAGTACTCTACTGAGATGTTCGGAACATCACACTGCCCCAATAGACAATTTCAGGCTAGAGTGAAATGGGCAGGATAAAAAGTAAACAAAAATAAACTTTAGACTAGATCACTTGTCCACTTAACTCTGTTCTAAAATAAACAAGAGTACCATTTTCAATTTCTACTGCTGGGTGGAACTTCCACATTACTAAAAATAAAACCTCCTCACAAGTTAAGTGGTTAGAAGAATGTTCTTAATCCTCCACAGGTGAGGCAAAGAGTTTGTCTGGTATAGTTACCATGAGCCAGGAATGGAAAGCCAGGGCATTTTTTCATTCTTTATGCTGAGTTTGTCTCTCTTATCAGACTTCTGGTTAGAAAGAAAAATGTTTCCATTAGGAGAAAGTTTCCCCCGGCCCCAACTTAAAATCTGTTTAAAATTTCTCATCTGACCCACTATTCTGGAGCGTTACCACTACACCAGGAGTTGCAAAAAGGAGGAGTATTTGTTGTCTGATGCTATGGCTTTGACTGCTTAGCAAGAAAAAAAAACAAAAAACGAGTAGTCTTGAAGAAATAAAGTTAAAAGTGTTACTTCCACCAATGAATACGACTATATATATGGATATCCTTCAGTAAAAATAGAATGAGTAATTTGCCTCTTAGCCCAATTAACATGCCCAAATATTCATCCTACAGTTGAAAATTCATTTTTTTCTCAAACAAGAATTCAGGCTGCTGATTACCTGTTTTCCCTATGCCATCCTTATTATTTAAATGACCTTCCTTTTGACCATTTCTAGTTTTGGGCAAATAAATGGAATTATTTGAAAATCTATCATATATAATAAACTTCACTCCCTCTTTCAGAAATTCTTTTGAATTCTATCCTGATTGTCCTGGAAGGATGGTAGGGTATAGTGTAGGAAAAAAATATTTTTTAGTATTTAGTTTATGTTCACAAGTAATTCCTCTAATCAATGACTCATTTTGAAGATGCAGGTACTTGGCAACATTATTACCCCTGCCCCAAAATACAGCCTGTCTCTCACCTACTCCTGTGGGCTTAAAGCTCTCAAGCATCTGCCCCCACTTTATCAAGCACCCTCCCCGATTTGCAGAGAATATCAAACTTCCCTGTCTTTTCCAACCTCTTGGCAACTACTCTTGCTTTGCCTCAGGACCTAGATCTTACATATTTGAAGACAGAAACTCCTAATTTTGCACATTGGATTTATTTTGTCCTACATATTTTCTTTTCTAATAGAGATAGCCGCTTTTAACCTCAACAAACACACAAATTTCACTCAATACCCACCACCCACCTCTCTCTCTCTCTCTCTCTTTCCCTCTCCCTCCCTCTCCCTCTCTCTCCCTCCCTCTCTCCCTCTCTCTCCCTACCTCTCTCCCCCTCGCTCCCTCCCTCTCTCTGAGAACCTAATAACTGGGTCTCAGCCCTAATAAAATTTGCTCTGTGAAAATTTTACTCTAAATAATTAATGGATTTGTTTTATAGAACATCTTCACCTAATATTTTGTTGTATCCACATTAGCAACACAGTTCCAGGACCAACTATCTATGTTGTTATGTGGGATTTAATTTATTTGGCTTATTAACAAACTTATTCTTCCTCCTTCCATCTCGGTCTCTCCCTTTGTTATTCTATTATTTTCTGTCTTCAGCCAAATCCTTAACTGGGTCTTTAAAAGAATTTCTCATTTTTCCAACTAAATAAAATATGTGGCTTCTAACTCTTCATGTTCCATCAACATGTGAAAATATCAAAATCCAACAATTAGCAGTATTAGACAAGTAATAAAAATAATATTAGATATATCACTTTAATCCTTAAGAGCAAAAATTATTGACTTTATATATGTATGTGTATATATATATAAGTCTGTTTGTATTTGACCCCAAACTATATTTTAAGTTTCAAATAAAGTTTTAAGTCTCCCAAACACAGACACTTTTAAAAAGGCTTTTGCATTTCTTGCACATATCAATTCGAAACAGGTTAACCACTGAAATACAGCTTTTCTCATTTTTCAAGACACTTGTCAAAACATGTTAAACACACACACAATAAACAAAATAGATTTTAAAAATTTAATGTATTATTACATTCATTTCCAGTAGAATACATTCATGGCACTATCACATCTACTATTCTTTTGAATTGGCCATTCCTTCTATTTACATAGCTTTTCACCTCTCAGAGGTTGGCAATTTAAGAGTTGTTATTAAAATAATAATTTACTTAGATGCTGATTTTTCCCCAAGTAAGGATTAAATATCCAAAACAAAATGTACAACTACACTTGTTGATACTTGATATCCTACTTTCCTATTTTAACATTATGAAAACCTGGAATTTTACAATGTAATCTTAGAATCTGTAAGTGTTAAAAAGTACATTTGGAGTAAAACTGAATTTCAAGATGCTCTATTTCATAATAATCAAGGTACATTATTTTCTATATACTTATGTAGCTCAAATTTTATTATGTATCTAAATGTCCTGTATCAGTTTTAATTTGGTTTAAATTCTTGATACCAATAAGCCTTCATCAATTCCTAAGAAAATCACTGCTCATTAGTAAAATAAAGTTTTATCTGACAGTTATCTTTAAGTTAAATAAATGTTAAGTATCTAAAATTTTAATATTTGGTAAATTAAATTTATTCTTATCATTCCTTCTTTTAATTTTGTCTATATATATTTTTAGTAATAGCTTCTAGTTCCTTTTACAGGGAGAATCGTCCTCTGCATTATATAGTACAGACTTGTAATTAATTAGTTATGTAACTTTCACTAATTAGGTAAATTCACCTTTCACAATTTCTTTTTTCTTATCTATAAAATAAGGAAAGCTAATTTCATATATTATCCTTAAGGTCTCTTCTAGCTCTAGCATACATTAGTAAAGATCCAAATTATACAAATTTTGATACTCATAAACCATAATAGCTATTAAATCAATTTCAAAATAGCCTTTCAAAATGTGACTTTCTACGTTGCAAAACTGTGAACTACTATGTTTTGCTTTCTCTGGAATCTTACTGATTCAGCTCTAAAATATACTTATTTTGTCAAGGCTTCTTAGAATGTGTTGAAATAAGGTCAAAGCCAAGATATATTTGAGCATAATAAATAGTATTGGTAATGATTATACAATTTTTTGCTAAAACAGATACATCACTCATCACAAAATGAAATACAGCCAATGTTTTAAATTAAATATGTAAATTTGCCTGGGACTTATTTAATATCTGACATTTGATGAGAATTCCTTTCAAGTTTAATTTCAGTGCAAAAGCAGACAATCTTGATTTGTCTTAATAACAGCTTTAGGTATAAGTAACATATAAGTAGATGTGTTAATTAATTTTAGGTCTAAAAGAGAGGTCCCAGATATAATATTATGCTTTTCTCCTTCCATGAGGGTGTGGTATTGAGATCACTATTAAATTATTAAATTAGAAAATTCTTAACACTGGTCAAATTAGACGAGTGGCAACACTGTAACACCTCCACTGCTAAAACAATGGAACCCCCAGGAAAGAGGAAGTGGGACTACATTGGGGAGATGAACAAAAACCAGATATTGACAACTTAAAGGTAACAAAAGGACTGAAAAACCAATGCAAGCTAACTCAAGCTAATACAAGCTAAAAATTCATTAAAATTACTTTGTTTCATTTCTCAAATCAGGAACTTTCTTTGTCATCAGTTTAATGCATACAAGAGGCACTGAAATTTATGCACATTTCTAGAACATCTTTCCAACATGATGTCTCTTATTAGAAAAATGGTTTTGTGAGATAAAACTGTGAAGGAAGAAAAGAAACCAAGAAAGAAAAAGTTCAGAGAAGGCTGACCCAGATTTAACATAATCTGAGGCAATATTTAAAAAATTTGTAAAAATACGAATTTGTGATTAAGACAGAACATTTTGAAAATATTTCGAAAACCCAACATGATATTTTGTGTTGTGACACTCTCAAGAGTACTGAATAATCTCTAATATCACTTGAGGAATGAGTGTTATTAGAAAGTATTAAATAATACCCAAAGCTTAGTTCTTAGATTTAGAGATTGGGATTTATTCTAATCCAGTGTTTGATTAATTGATGTGCAATAGCTCGGCTTGGTGGCACAAAGAATGCCTGCTGCTTCCCTTTGGTCAGAACATCCAGGACCTAAAACACACCATAATAGAATGCATTAGGATTTCAAAGCTGTCATATTTAAATACTATTCCCATGCTTACATAATTCAATTAAAATGTGATGAGTTTTACAGTGAATAGCAGCAGAAAGTGACAACATCCATATTTACACGCAAAGTTTTTTTTTTTTGGAAACAAGGTCTTGCACTCTGCCACCCAGACTGGAGTTACAGTGGTGCGATCATGGCTCACTGCAGCTTTGACTTCCTGGGCTCAGGCGATCCTCCTGCTTCAGCCTCCCAAGTAGCTGGTACCATAAGTGCACCCGGCTAACTTTTTAAAAATTATCTGTAGAGACAGGGTCTCCCTGTGTTGCCCAGGCTAGTCTCAAACTCCTGGGCTCAATCAAGCTTCCTGCCTTGGCCTTCCAAAGTTCTGGGATTACAGGTATAAGCCACCACACACAGCCTCAACATGCAAAATTTAGGACAGCATTTTCAATTGCTTCACTAAGTGATTCAATTTTTAAAATGTTCCAGAAAGACACATTCCCTAATGAAAATGACATCACGAAAAAGCAAAATGTATGCTCCACACTTAATTTCTAAGCAAAGCCAACTTTTGAAACAGATTCTTTTTTATCAAATTAATAAGCAATAATCTAATTTCCATCTTTTAGGATTAAGCATAGAATAAAATTAATTTTATGCAGGCAATTTATCAGAATTTCAGGTCAGATGAGTAATTTATCTTTTAATATATTATTTAGGAATGGCATTTTAAAAAGTTATTTTAAGTGTATGTTTATTATACAGTTATGTCATTCTTGTCCTTAAGTACATTTTAAAATGAGTAAGAACTTTCTGAAAATTTTAAGCACTTACTGATGTTTTTTGAGAGCTACTTGTTTTAATGTTATAAACTAAAATATAAAATGTCTAAGAATATTCCTGTTTCTCATCTATGAATTAATGTTTATCTAAACCCACTGATAGGTATTATTATTGATGTGAAGGAATGGAATCTGAAATTTGAAATGGTACAGAATCATCTCTACTAGAAAAATCTCACAGAATAAGTTAATATAGATCAATTAGTGAAACATACTCCTCCTGTATGGAATTACTAATTACCATGTAATCCATGTATAATGAGAGGGCCAAAGGCATCATTCAACTTGCTGAAAATATGCATCCTTGCTCTGTGACCAAACCAATACAGTCAGGGAACAATCAATAGAAGAAGGAAATTAAATTGAACTTTACCTGTTCTCTAGTGAACCAGCGGGCATCCTCTATTTCATTCTTGTCAACTTTAATTTCTGTAGACACTGCCAGAGCTAAGCAACCAATCATTAAGGAGGAAGGCATTGGCCATGGTTGACAAGCGACATACTGAACATGGCCAACTTTGACTCCACTTTCCTCTTCTACTTCTCTCCTAACAGCATCTTCTATTGTCTCTCCTAAGGAAATGGAGCAAAAGAACAAGTTGCTGATGAACATGCCCTGGACATTTTGTGTCCTGAATGGTTCAAACATCTGGAAATCACTTTGGACAGAAACCCAATTCAAATAATCAGAAAGCAGAAGCCTAAAACTAGACTGTAATTGAAGAAAACATAATTTTTTTAAAGTACATGACCACATATAGAATATCAAAATGCCAACAATAAACTTTTCACTTTTTTAAGGTACAAATTTGTCAGTTACATTTTAAAAATAATGATACCATCTAAAAATATCCAATACCTAATATTGGTTAAACACTATGCAAACACTTTATATCTTATCTCATGTATATATTGTCCACAAAATAGTTACAAATTACATGATTTTTACATATAGCTCTTTCACACTAAAATTCTGAAACTTTTTTTTTATTATGTTTTCAAACAATTATTGCAGGTAACTCTTTTCAGGTCATTAAAAGATTACAAACTACGTAAGATGAAACTTAATACTTTTTCTAAGCAATTGTTTTCCTCTAGATGACTGCTGACTCTGCTATGATAAGTGATGCCTATAAATGTACTTTATTTTTCTAATTTGTTGGAATTAAGAATTAGAACAGGGGAATTTGTTTCTAAGTAAAATCATTTCTAAGTAAAATCTGGAAGTTTAGAAATATTTTGCTAAATATTGCTGTATTTAGCAAAATATATTTTAAATATAGCTTTCTATTTCAAATAGATTGATAAATTTCCTACACGAAAATTAACAACTTATAATAATCAAAAGAACACACATAGTAAAAATATAATTATAGACTAGCGTAAGGTATTTGCAAAACCATAACAAAAGATTAGCATATACTACATATTTAAGAATTCTTAAAATGAATAAAAAAGGATAAACAATGAAAACAAAACTAGGTAAAAGATAAACATATAAAATTCAGAGAAAACTGAATGCCTAATACACATTTGAAAAAAGATGTCCCATCGGCAAGAAAATGAAAATGAAAACGAGATACGATTTCATTCACCCCTCAGAATGACAAAAAAGTCTGAAAATCCTAACTTGGTGAAGATGTGGAATAATGGAGCATTTCATGTTCTGCTGGAGGAAGTGTAAATTGGCAGAAACACTTCAGAGACAACTTGGCAATATATAGAAAAGGTTAAGATGCTCATATCACATGAGCTGGTGGTGCTACTCTATGTATATAACCTAGATAACTCTTGCAAATGTGCACGAGAAGTATAAAAATATTAATTGCAGTGCTGTTTGTAATAAGAACTTTAAAATAAACTAAATGTCCAATCAGCAGAATGGATAAATAGTGGAATATTCATGAATGGATTACTACCCAGCAGTTAAGACAATGATCTAGAACTGCTAAAGACAGCACAGTGATTTGGAGCAAGAACTCAGAAGCCAACATGACCAGACTTAAATCTCTTCCTTATCACTTATTAGCTGTTTGATCTTGAGCAAATTGTTTAGTCCCTATGCCTTAATGCCCCATCTGCAAAATCACTGTAATAGTGTATTTTATAAGGTTGTATGAAGATCATACGAAAAATATATATAAAACACAGCCTGATACTCTTTTATATATATTATATGATCCTCCTCCAAAACACAGCCTGATACTATAGGTTTACTATTATTATCTAGCAATGCAAATATTGGAAATTGAAATTGAGATAAAACATTTATTAATTAGATACATGCATTCACTCCACAAACATTAACTGACTTTCTACTACATGTGCTATAGGCATGTGCTATGAGGGTTTCAGATACAGCAGTGGATAAAATAAACTCCCTGTGCTTATGAAACTTATATTCTTGAAACAGCAGATAATAAATTAGTAAGTACATATATACATACGTACATACTATATTAGGTGATGATGAGTGCCATAGGGAAAAATCAGGCAGGATGATAGGGATTGTGAATGCAGGGTATGGGGGCTAACTAATGTATCTGGGGCAATCAAGCAAGGCCTCTTCGAAAAGGTGACAGTTGCATCTAGTACAGAAGGAAATGAGGTGGAACCTAGATACCTGGGTCAAGAGCAACATATCAAAGAGCAAATACTGAATTTTTAACAAAGCAGACCAAATTACCAGGAAAAGTAATTTATATGATTCTCATATAAAACATGAGAATTACATGTTTAAACTATATTATTAAAATTGTATCAAGTTTAAAATACCTTAAAATAACCCAGTTTTATAACATAATTTATCAGAGATTATTTCTCAAATGTTACCTAAACTTCATATTTTGAAATTATAAGTTAAATATAAATTATTAAGAAATGGCTTACCAGGCTCAATAAATCCAGCAAGGCAAGTAAACATGCCTGGGGGAAATCTTTTCTGCCTGCCTAAAAGACATTTGGTCCCATCTGGATGAATAACTTGCATGATTACTACTGGATCTGTTGAAAAAAAAGATCAGATACATGAATGGCAGGAAAAACGAATTTAGATTCATTGTACAAACACTGTCTGATAGGAAAATATAAAGGTATATCTCCTATAGGGATAGAACTTTTGTCTGGTTGTAAGAGATTGCTTCTTTCTGCCCTAATGTAGCTGATAATAGAATATCTCAGGGAAATTGTATAGAATAGTGTCAGTAAGCTAGAAGAAGACCATTTTTGTCCATCTTCCCCCAATCTTAACAGCAACATTTATTCTGTACTTATGGATGTTAGGTGTATTATTACTTTTTAATGAGAAAAAAATTTGAGTAGGTAATACATGGAAATAAGGAAAATTCAAATTTTACCACAGTAAATAGTTAATTTCCCTCTCCCATCCTAACCCTTAACAAAATGTTTTTAAAAGCTAATGTGGTTCTACTATTAGATTTAAGTCATTAAATAAAATTTAAATAACAGTTCATCTCTCTAGAAGTTACTAATTCAGCAAATTCTTCTCACTATATCATGACTAAGAACTAGGAATTAAATGTAAAAGGCTCTTGAGCAACAAAAACAGATGTCACTAAGCCATGTATTTTTCTCCCCAGAAGCCTCCTCAGGTGTTGCTGAGCCTATCTATTCTTTTTTCACACAGTTTTAAAGGTCTGGGATATCAGATTTCCAAACCTACAGCAGACTCAAGGCAGCAATTAGAAGAGAGAATACATGCAGACATTAACAGTAATGAAAAGCTAGTGCCAGACTGTACTGCTTTGGTAATGCCTCAAACAGGCAATAAATTGTTGGGGCTTTTCCTCCACTAAGTAGAGCCAAATTGGTTGGCTTTTGAAATCATGTATCGTAACATATCAAATTCATAGTGAGTAACCCAAAGTTAAGAAATGGCTATTGATGTACCATGCTTTTTACTTGAAAATCATGAAAGTATGTAACACTTTAACACTTACATTCTTAATGGTTAGACATGTTTTCCATAAAAAGGAAAACTCTTTAGCTCCTCACAAATTTTCTCTTTCCAGAATATCCTATTCCACAAGATCCAGGTGGCTGAGATATAAAATAAAGGGCTTACCAACTCTTGGGTATGAGGTATTATGAACGCCATTGAGACTAGGACAGTCCTCTTTTAAACAGACTCTCTTATAGCCACCTTCTTCAATTTTAGTTGCATTTCCACAGGTTGGGCAAAACTTGTATCGACTGTGCCAGGCAAGAACAGATCTTGCTTGAGCTACAACCCCTTCAAAAAAAAGAAAAGCACAAAAATTTTAATTCTGTAAGAAATTAAAATCAATATATAAGTAAAATGTTCTCAAGCTACAATAAGAATAGCTGTGTGATCAGGGGTTTTAGTATTTCTATTTTTATAATGTGTATTTTTCTTTTAAAGTAAAAGATTTAATTTTCTGGATTACAAAAATTAGATTTTTTAGTTTGAATAAAATATAACTTTCATATAAGATAGACGTACTAACATCTATCTTACATCCTATATTAGATCAGGCTTTTACTGTAGGTGATTTTAAAATTTGGGGTATTCATGATTCTAGTGTAGAGTAAGTTTACAAACAGTGATTTTACAATAGTGATTTTAATAAAAATATACCACAAAGTCAGTTCTTAAGTGAGATTTGTACTCTAAAGGAAATATTACTAGGAAACTGTAGGAGGCTATCACC
Source organism: Symphalangus syndactylus (assembly GCF_028878055.3). Taxonomy (NCBI): domain Eukaryota; kingdom Metazoa; phylum Chordata; class Mammalia; order Primates; family Hylobatidae; genus Symphalangus; species Symphalangus syndactylus. The sequence continues at coordinate 90,584,486 of NC_072433.2, forward strand.
ACTCTCTTGGTGACTATGCCATTGATGCTCCGTGCCATGTGGAACACAACCTGTTTTCAACTGGAGACTGCATGTACACAGTATAAAACACACTGCATTTACTACATTCATGGTTAACTTTGTTTACCAAAAAATGCCTAATGGGATAAATCTTAAAATATATACACTTTAGTTATAGGTTTTACTTTGGTAGTTCAAAAAAAATTAATATGACCTGTCCAGAAATATTACAGTTGAGGCAATAAGACTAGAAATGCTGTATTTTAAATGCTTGACAAAGTTACCCTCCCTAAAATACATTATTTGGTCTACAGATTCTTGAAATGAACAAAATAATAAAAATTCTAACATCATTTAAACTGGGAAAAATAAATAAAACAGTTGCAATGAATAGACAACATTACATTTTTGCCTGCTACATAACCTTATAGTATGTAACTTACACTAGGGTATTTACATAATTTCAGAATCATCACAATAAGAAAAGCTAACATTTGTTGAGTACTTACAATGTGCCAAGCATCATGCAAGGAATTTTATATAGATTATTTAATGTTTAGAGCAACCCTAAAGAAGATAGGTACTATTATTATCATTTTCTGTAGGAGTAAACTGAGTCACAGAAAAGTTAAGTAACTGTGTAAACTTATAGAGCAAGTGAGTTAAAAAGCCTCAGTTTTCCTACACGGGAAAAAAGCAAGCAACTAGCTCATTTATCAGATCTTTTTGATCTTAAAATAATGTATATATGTCTAAAGAAAATAAATTTTCTTTAAAAAGTTTGATGATTTATCCACAGGTGTGGAGAATAAAACATACCACACCAAACTTTGAGGAGATATTTAAGCAGTCTCTGGAAGGTCCTCTATCACCTTAAGGGAAGGTGGTCACTGACAAGTGACCTATTCCTAACTTCCCAGTAACTCATCAATCTACCATAATCTGGTTTCTGTTCCTTTCACTCCACTGACATTTCTCTTGTCAAGTTCATCAATAGCTTCATATTACCAAAGACAAAGATTCTTTAAAAAATAAAACAAAACGAAACAAAAAAAAAACGCTTTGCCTTCATCTTACTCAAGTTCATAACAGCATTCAATACATTTGACCACTCCCTCCTGGAAATACTCTGCTGTCTTGGTTTCCCTGAGGCCTCTTGGTCTGTTCCTACCTCATGGCCACACTGTTTCCAACTCCTTTGATGGCTCTCCTGCTTGCAGCTTACCTTTAAATTTAGGGGGACTCAGGTCTTATTCTGAGTTTTTCTTGCTTCCTCTCAACTCTCCAAGTAATCTCAGGAGATTTTTGGGATTTAAGTATCTTCGTGTTGATGACTGCCATATGGGTATTTCCAGTTCAGACATCTGATTGTAATGTCCATTTCTAAAACTTAGTATGCCCAAAAGTAAACTCTTGATTTTTTTAATCCAAGTCTGTCCTGCTTTCCTTGCTCTACCCATCATCCTATATTATTGAGAAATGGTATCACTATATACCAAATTATTAAAGTCTCTAGCCTAGCAGTCATTCTTAATCTTTTCCTTCATTATTATATATCCCATACCCAATTCAATAGCAAAGACCACTGATTTTCTCTCCAAAATTTATCTTGCATGTACACTCTTTTCCTCCATTTCTACTATCAGTACCTTAATTCATGCCATATTACCACCATCTCTCACTTATAAGGGTCTCAACCTACAGATCAAGCCCTATCCATTCTACCTCAAGAATATCTCAAATTCTCCCTTTGTCTCCATCTCCACTGCCTCCATTCTAACTCAAGCCATTGCAATCTCTTACTTCGGCAGTAGTAATACTCAATTCCCTCTTAACAAGACTCCCAATCCCAACTTTCACACTTACTTACTTACATGTGTACAATTTATGCTCTATGATGCAGCCAGGGTGCAGTGTTTTTTTAAAAACAGTATTTTAAACACAGGTTAGGTTACATTTAAATGGCTTTAGAATCAAAACCCAATTTCTTACCATGACATAAAAAGCCCCATCAACAGAATACAAAACAAATCAAAACAGGCAACATCTTTGCCATCATGTTCTGTGTGTAGCAGGAACTCAAGAATTATTCAGTGAAGAATCAAATGAGATCATCATGCACCAGGGTTAATTCTCAGGAAATCCGTCTGGGCTGATTAGAACTACTAACTGCCCAGGAGAGTAGTCCCCTAGGGTGAGAACTTTAGGAGGTTTCTGATGAAGATAGTCTAATTTCACTGCTTACTGGAAAAAGAGTGCCCCTGGCAAGTGCAAGTACATACAACTCCAACTCCACTCTAAAAACCAGATTTTACCAATGAAAAGCAGCATTCATTTCTTACCAGCTTCTTTTTCTTTCAATTGCAGAAGGGCTGGCATAGGAGGATGAAGAAAGTAACAATTTTCATGTCTTTGCTTGAATTCTTCAGCAGCAATAGGATCTATACCTAGAGCAAACCAGGCAACCAATCCATCTTCCTCCTCTCTTGGGACTTCACCAGCATAATTAAGTAGCTTGTCTTTTATTTCAAGTTCTACTCCAAGAAAAATCAAGGTGATCTTCTCAGGCTGGGCCAAATAATCCTTTATATCTGTGTAGTTCAGCTGACAAAGCCTAACTTCTGGTTGTTGGAAACTTTCTTTATTGCCACCTAGAGTAACCAAGGGATTTAAATCTGAGAAAAGAATAAAAACTGTGGCTGGATGGCTTTCTTTAGCTAGTAGCCAGTCAGAATTATTTCTCTTTTCACTTTTCCGGTCCAGTAGTGTTTTGCTAAAATAATTTTCACATTCTTCCACTTCATTCGTTAGGAACCAAGGCTTCTTCCCACCTTTAGCAGTAGCTAGTAAATTAGCTATATGCTTATAACCCCAAAATACAGCAATATCCAGTGCAGTCTGCCTTGATTTATTGACAATTGATCTGTCACACCTATAGATGGAAGAAAAAATTGGGGAGAAAAAGTAAAATAGGAAGTAAACACTTTCTCCTGTATTTATTTCAATAAAATATTTCCAGATGCACATTAAAGTCCTTCTTTTTAATGATTACATAGATTTTTTTCTTTTGTTACATAGTTTACTATTGGGAAGGTTAAAAGAACAATCATAAATGACAAAAAGTTAGAGACAGTGGATACTTACACTTTCTGGATAATTACTCACAAAATAAAACAGTATTAAGCTTTATGCACTATAAAGAGATACCAAAATTCTACAAGAAGTCCTTGGTAGTCATAGTGAGATCTGCATTTTCTATTTGGGAGAAAAATTTATAATTAGACTCCTCATAAATTTGCTTTGCTATAAAGAAATAATTTCTGAATGAAAAAGGTTACAAAGTTTTAAGTTAGAAAAATTGTGCTACATTTTTACATAAATTAGCCAATGAGTTATTTAATAGTTCAACAATATAAATATGGAAACAAGCAAAATTTTAAAGTAAATATGTAACAAAGAAATTAAACCACAAATCCTTTCAGGTGGTACAGCCTAAAATGTTTACCCTTTCTCAAGCAGAAATTGGACAATGTCTGGGTGCCCATTCCTTGCTGCATACATTAAAGCAGTCCAGCCATTTTCAGAAGTTTCATTGAGTAGAGATGGAGAATGACTGAGTATTCCTGTTAACTTGGCAATATCTCCTTCAGCAGCTGAACAGTGAAACTGAGTAACTATTTCTTGCTTCGGACTTCTTTTTACAGAAGACATTTCTTCCTTAAAAGAAGGAAAATAAGGGGAAAAAGCTTATTTGCAACTGCTTTTTTATCAATGAATGATATTGTTAGAATAATAGCAATGGTTTCCAAGGCAGTATACTATTCAAAAGGCAATCCTTAAACAGCATACATTTCAATTTCAAAATGTTATCAGTTTAGAATTATAAAATACAACACAATTTATATGCCCATGGGAGTTACACAAAATAATGAATAAAGAGCTCTGACAGTACAGACGAGGGGAAAATAATGAATAAAGAGCTCTGACAGTACAGATGAGGGGGCTATATCCTTGGGATGGGGAACCAGGTAACATATAAGGAGGAGGTATTTAGGGTAGACCAGAGGGGACTTCACGATGGGGTGGGGACATGAGGGGGAGAGCATTAAAACAGATGGAAGGCAGAGAATTTCTAAGTTTCACAGGAAAACAGTTTATTGTTTGACCTTGCACAATTAATTCTGTAATCCATCTAGGATCTATTTTTGTTCACGGCATGAGGTAGGGGTCAAGATACGTTTTTACCCAATGCATAATCCGTATTACTCCGCATTATTCTTGAAATTACCATCTTTGTCCTACTACACTGAGACAAATATTGTCACAAATCAGATGACCATATATTTTTGGTTCTGTTGGACAGTTCTGTTGGTCACTTTGTTGTCCTTGAATCAGAGCAGCTTTTAAAACTCATTAACTTTATCTGCTTTGTCACCTTTTGTTTCAGTGGGGTAAAAAAACCCGAAATAATTGTCCCATACCTCTTAAATATTGCCTAATCATGGACTGCAGATGATAGAGCACAAAGTGAGCTTTTTTTGTCTTTTTTTTTTTGGCGGCGGGGAATGGTAAAAATGGTTCATGATTCAACTGTCTGTGAACTTCTCACAGTATTTTTTTAAGGTATAATTCTTCTTTCTATGAAATGCTATTAAGATTTGGGATTCTAACAACATTTCTATCATTCTAAGCAATAAGATTTTTAAGCCAAAAAGACAGAAAGGTTATAGCCCACAGTTTTTGATAGCTGCCGTCTCCTGGGTTGTGAAAGGGCGATCTGGCTGATGAATTGCATGGCAGGAATAGTATGAACAAAATTTACGGAAAACAAGGAGTAAACGTTAATTGTCTCATTTTGGAGCTGTTCACCTTTCGTATTTGTGTCTTTCTGCTACTTATAAATAGGTTAAAACTGCTCACAGTCATGGAAACACTTGGATGAAACCTAACAGTGGAAATTTGTTTAGAAATTAAATTACCAGGCCGGGCGCGGTGGCTCACGCTTGTAATCCCAGCACTTTGGGAGGCCGAGGCGGGCGGATCACGAGGTCAGGCGATCGAGACCACAGTGAAACCCCGTCTCTACTAAAAATACAAAAAATTAGCCGGGCGCGGTGGCGGGCGCCTGTAGTCCCAGCTACTCGGAGAGGCTGAGGCAGGAGAATGGCGTGAACCTGGGAGGCGGAGCTTGCAGTGAGTCGAGACTGCGCCACTGCACTCCAGCCTGGGCGACAGAGCTAGACTCCGTCTCAAAAAAAAAAAAAAAAAAAAAAGAAATTAAATTACCAGAAGTAATATCTACATGAGAGAATAATTTTTGATTTATTATAGAATTTACTTCGCTATTCCTTTCATATTGAAATTTCTAAATACGTTAAAAATACTATGCATAACAAAAGCTATAACTTTTCAGGACTTTATTTTGAATCACTGCTGTACAGCTCCTGTACTGATCTCCCTTCCAAATTGTCTTTCTCTTATTTTCCAAAAACCCTATTATAGTATTTTCAGCTAGATTTAGTTTGAATAATATTTCACTGTCTTATGTTCTGGGGTCACCGCCACTCCCTCACATTCTCACAGGCCACGCCAGGTGACTGCAAAATTGTCCTTCAAAAATACGGCGTCATTCACTACCTCCAGGGCAATGCTTATGCATATGCCATTCTGTGGAGACAGGAAGTGGAAAGTGTACAGTTTTCCCTCTAGCTTTCCCAGCAGAAAAGCCATCTAGAGATAGTACCATTATTCATTCCAGAGAAGCACATGAAGTCTAACACCCGATTCTACTGTTTGATTTACTTTTTCAATTCTCATTGACAGGTTATAGAAGGTAAAGATTTGAAGGCAGAATAAAGTGCTGCCCCTGTTTTCCAAGACGCTCAAGGACTATTCCGAGAAATCATTTAAAAGAATATTAGATTTAAAGGGACATAAATTTTTAACAAACCAACATCCACTTTTACTGACATGTAACCCGGGGCCCATGACTTCCGCATGCTCACACAGACCGAATGGGACAGGACAGACCTCAAATATCGCTCTGTCACTGAAGTCACTGACCATCAATTAACGAATTTCATCCACTCCCTGGGCACTCAAGACCAATTAAGCGCCACCCGTGCACGGTCTCTGAAAATGGTAAAATGCCTTGAGATATTTTACTTTCTTGCCACTACTGTGAGATTCCTTCTTTCGGGGTGAAATCACACCCTAAGTAGCGCTTTCTTTTCCCCATCTCAGCTTGGGCAGGAAACTCTACCAACCTCAGGACCGCCTGCGCCTCCGCCCTGTCCCAGGAGCCCCTGCAAATGCGTCCCTGGCTCCCGCGCCTGCGCCCACCAAACCACTACGAGGCTGCGCCACACAACCTGGCGGGGCCACGCGTGGCAGCGAGGGAACCAAAGAGCCCAGGGAACTGGTCACCGCCCCCAGAGGGGACAGTGAGACGACTGACTCCCCACTCCTTTTACTAACCCAAAGGTGACCACAGTAGAGGCAACCAGGATGCAGTCGAAAGATTTGGATATCCCACTCGCTTTTCCTGGAGCCGGATGCAGCCTTCCCGACTTCCGGTGGAGATCTGGGGGTGGCAGGGGGGCCTTCCCGCGGCTTTATGGGAGATGTAGTTTGAAGCCCACAGGTTGTGCGCAACGGGAGAAGGGGCGGAGATTGGGGGTGGAGGTGTTTGGGAGCCGGCGCGGGAGAGATCACTGTCTAAAGGATTGGCGCTGAATGAAGGGCTGAAAATCCTTCTCCTGCGACTGTGATGTATAGATAGAACGTGCTGCAGGCGATCGGAAAACTGTAGGCCTGAGGAAACTATTTTAAATTTTCCAGCGTCTCGCACCCAACTCCCAGCCCTGTCTCCAATACAGTCCAATGCAATTGAGTGCTCAAAGCATTCTTTCCTGTTAAATAATCCTGGAATATTGACCAGACCAAGTCACTCTTAAACGAGATATTCGGCCTCTGTAACACCTTAATCATTCACCCCATGGGAAAACTGGTATCATATACTGACGCCTAACTTATTCAGTAGTCCTTTAAAAAGTATGTATCAAGCGCCCACAACACCTCATTGGGTTGTGAGGTGTAAATAGGATAATGTATCCAAAGCTGTGCAGAGCGGGCACCCACAACAAAATTATTGTCGTTATTTTTACTTCAGTTCCTGTGCTTTTATGCTCCAAAATCTACAGAAGTTATGAGTCCGAGATTACAAAACTAGGTGTTGGCGGTCTTCTAACTTCCAGACCGGGGCTTTTTCGTTTACTAAACTCTCTGCTTGGTAATCAGCAACAGCTACAGGGGTCTCTTACAATTGATCATTGTTTCCCACCCAGATTTTACCCTTGTAAGCTCCTTCTCACCGTGAAGCTGTATGCACCAGTTGACATTGATCATGACGGCTTCTTCTAACGCCCTGTGCTGCTTTTTTTTTTCTTTCTTTTTTTGAGATGGGGTCTCACTCTGTCACCCAGGCTGGAGTACAGTAGTGCGAGCTTGGCTCACTGCAACCTCTGCCTCCCGGGGATTCAAGTGATTCTCCTGCCTCAGTCTCCCGAGTAGCTGGGATTACAGGCGTGTGCCACCAGGCCCAGCTAAATTTTGTATTTTTGGTACAGACGGGTTTTTGCCATGTTGGCCAGGCTGGTTTGGAACTCCTGACCTCAAGTGATCCATCTGCGTTGGCCTTCCAAAGTGCTGGGATTACAGGCGCGAGCCACTGCATCCGGCCGCCCTATGCTTCTTTATGTGACTAGTTGTCTTCAGCCCTTAATGATTTCAGTGACCAGACAGGTGGTCAGAAAGGATTAGTTACTTCACTTGGAGTACCCAATCTTTGCATTCAAACATATGTTAGATTAGTATAGTGAACCCTCGTGTATTAATGATCCAGAGTCAACAATTATTAATATATAGTTCTCCCAGTTCTTAGGATTGTTTTGAAGTAAATTCCAGACCCCATATTGTTTTGATGACAAATATTTAAGAATAAACTTTTTGGAAATATGAATTATATCTAAAATATAAGGGCTTTGAAAAACAACACAACTTCAATATCCCTAGTATTACAAATTTAACAATAATTCTGTAATAACATAAAAGAAACATTCAATATCAAATTTACTCACTTGCCTCAGAAATTTTATATGGTTTTCAGTTTATTCATCTGAACAAAGTCTCCACATCACATTTGATTTTTAAAAATCCGTGGATTCCTTCCTCTTCCCCTTTTTTTCTGGCAGTTTATTTGCTAAAGAGTAATGATCATTTGTTCTGTAGAATTTTCCACATTCTGAATTTTGCAGATTTTATTCCTGTGGTGTCCTTTCCCCCTGTATTTCTTGCAAACTGGTAGTTAACTTTTTAGAATTACTCAGATTAAAGTTTGATTTTTTTTCACAAAAGACTTTATAGGTGTTATAGTTTACTTTGTATTGAATTACTTCAAGAGGCTTACAATTTCTGGTTGTCTCTCTTTTTTTAATGTTATACTTGATCATTGGGTTCAGATGTTGTCAACCTGATAACATGTATGATAAATAATATTATAAATATAAAAATATGGCAAATATGTTTATGATAAATATATGACATTGATATATAATTATGATAAATATAATATTATTTAAATATTAAATTTATGATATATTTATTATAAATATAAATTTTTCCATCAACTTTTCAGCTAATGGTTTTAGCAGCCATTCATGATTATTGCCTACATCCATCATTTTGTTATGAGTTGCAAATAGTGATATTCTAATTTGATATTTACTCTACATTTACTAACAAATTCTTTTATAATAAAGAACTTCATCTAATTAAATATCTACACAGTTTATATGGAAAGATAGGATAAATGTGCGATTTTCACCATTATTTCCTAATCTTCAGAATAATCAGCTAGTTCCCTAATATCCTTCAGGTTTTTAAGTATACAAACATGCCTTGTTATATTGCATTTTGCTTTATTGTACTTCACAGATAGTGCATTTTTTACAAATTGAAGGTTTATGACAACCTCGTGGCAAGCAAGTCTATAGGTGCCACTTTTCCAACAACGTGTTCACTTTGTCTATCACATTTTGTAATTCTTGCAATATTTCACACTTTTTCATTATTATATCTGTTATGGTGACCTGTGATCAGTAATCTTTGATGTTGCTATTGTAATTGTTTTGGATTGCCACAAACTGCACCCATATTAGTTGGCAAACATAATCAATACACGTTGTGTGTGTTCTCACTGCTCCATCCACTGGCTATTCTTGTCTCTCTCTCTCTCTCCTCAGGCCTCCCTATTCCCTGAGATACAACGATATTGAAATTAGGCCAATTAATAACCCTACAGTGGCCCCTAAGTGTTCAAATGAAAGGAAGACTCACACATCTCTCACATATTTTAAATCAGAAGCTGGAAATTATTAAGCTTAGTGAGAAAGGCATGTCAAAAGACAAGACAGGCCAAAAGAAAAGCCCCTTGCACCAGAGTTAGCCAAGTTGTGAAGGCAAAGGCAAAGTTCTTGAAGGAAATTAAAAGTACTACTCCAGTGAACACATGCATGGTAAGAAACTGAAACAGCTTTATTGCTGATACGGGGAAGGTTTTAGTGGTCTGGGTGGAAGATTAAACCGGGCATAATATCTCCTTAAGCCAAAGCTTCATCCAGAGCAAAGCCCTAACTCTCTTCAGTTGTATGAAGACCGAGAGAGGTGAGGAAGCTGCAGAAGAAAAGTTGGCATCTAGCAGAGGTTGGTTCATGAGGTTTAAGGAAAAAAGCCTCCTTCATAACATAAAAGTGCAAGTTGAAGGAGCAAGTGGTGATGGAGATGCTGCAGCAAGTTATCCAGAAGATCTAGCTAAGAGAATGGGTGAAGGCAGCTAAACTAAACAGCAGATTTTGAATGTAGAAAAAAACAGTCTTCTACTGGAAGAAGATGCCGCCCACAACATTCGTATCAAGAGGTGACAAATCAATGCCTGGCTTCAAAACTTCAAAAGACAGGCAAACTCACTTATTAGGGGCTAATGCAACTGGTGACTTGAAGTTGAAGCCAATACTCACAATTTTGAAAATCCTAGGGCCCTTATGAATTATGCTAAGTCTGCCCTGCCTGTGCTCTCTAAATGGAACAACAAAGCCTGAATGACAGCACATCTGTTTACAGCGTGGTTTACTTAATAAGCCTACTGTGGACACCTACTGCTCAGAAGAAAAGGTTCCTTTCAGGGCCGGGTGCAGTGGCTCATGCCTGTAATCCCAGCACTTTGGGAGGCCGAGGCGGGCGGATCATGAGGTCAAGAGATGAAGACCATCTTGGCTAACGTAGTGAAACCCTGTCTCTACTAAAAAAAAATAAAAAAAATTAGCCGGGCATGGTGGCGGGCACCTGAAGTTGCAGCTACTCACAAGGCTGAGGCAGGAGAATGGCGCAAATTCAGGAGGCGGAGGTTGCAGTGAGCCAAGAGATCACACCATTGCACTCCAGCCTGGGTGACAGAGTGAGACTCTGTCTCAGAAAATAAAAAAAAAAGAAGAAAAGATTCCTCTCAAAATATTATTGTTAATTGATAATGTACCTGGTCACTGAAGGGCTCTGAGGGACACTTACAGGGAAATTAATGTTGTTTTCATACTTGCTGTCACAACATTCTGCAGCCCACAAATCAAGGAGTAATTTTGACTTTCAAGTCTTATTATTAAAGAAATACATTTTGTAAGACTATGGCTGTCATATATAGGGATTCCTCTGGTGGATCTGGGCAAAGCAAATTGAAAAGCTTGTGGAAATGATTCACCATTCCAGAGGTTATTAAGAACATTTGTGATTCGAGCCATGTATGGTGGCTCACGCCTGTAATCCCAGCACTTTGGGAAGCCAAGGTGGGTGGATCACCTGAGGTCAGGAGTTCAAGACCAGCCTGGCCAATATGGTGAAACCCCACCTCTACTAAAATTACAAAAATTAGCCAGGCGTGATGGTGGGCGCCTGTAATCCCAGTTGCTAGGGTGGCTGAGGCAGGAGAATTGCTTGAATGCAGGAGAATCGCTTGAACCCAGGAGGTGGAGGTTGCAGTGAGCCGAGAGCGCGCCATTGCACTCCAGCCTGGGCAACAAGAGCAAAACTCCATCTCAAAAAAAATAACATCTGTGATTTGTGGAGGAGATCAAGCCATCATCATGAACAGGAGTTTGGAAGACATTAATTCCAACCCTAACGGATGACTTTAAGTGGTTCAAGACTGCAGTGGAGGAAGTAACTGCAGATGTGGTGGTAGTAGCAAGGTAATCCAGATTAGAAGTGGAGCCTGAAGATGTGTCTGAATTGCTGCATTCTCATGGTAAAATTTGAATGAATAAGGAGTTGCTTCTTATGGATGAGCAAATAAAGTGCTTTCTTGAGATAGAATCTACTCCTGGTGAAGATGCTGTGAACATTATGGAAATGACAACAAAGGATTTGGAATATGACATCAATTCAGTTGATAAAGTAGTGGCAGGTTTGAGAAAATGGACTGCAATTTTGAAAGACATTCTACTATGGGTAAAATACTATCAAGCAGTATCACGTACTGTAGAGAAATTTTTTGTGAAAAGAAGAGTCAATGATGTGGTAAACTTTATTGTGTCTTATTTTAAGAAATTGCCACAGCAACCCCAGCCTTCAGCAGATCAGTCAGCAGCCACCAACATTGAGACCAGACCCTCTACCAGCAAAAAGATCATGACCTGCTGAAGGCTCTGATGATCATTCGTATTTTTTTTAGCAATAAAGTATTTTTAATTGTTATGTACATTTTATTTACACATAATGCTATTCCACACAATAGACTACAGAATAGTACCAACATAACTTTAATATGCACTGGGAAACCAAAAAAACTTATGGGCATCACTTGACTGTGATATTTGCTTTATCGTGGTGATCTGGAACCAAACCTGCACTATCTCTAAGATATGCCAGGCTGGGCATGGTGGCTTATGCCTGTAAACCCAGCACTTTGGGAGGCAGAGGCAGGTGGATCACGAGGTCAAGAGATCGAGACCATCCTGGTCAACATGGTGAAACCCTGTCTCTACTAAAAATACAAACATTAGCTGGAGGCTGGGGCAGGAGAATCGCTTGAGCCCAAGAGGTGGAGGTTGCAGTGAGCCGAGATCACACCACTACACTCCAGCCTGGTGACAGAGCCAGACTCCATCTCGGGAGGGACAAAAAAGAGATATGCCTCTATTTATGAACACATGGATGCTAACATTTTAAATGTATTTAAGGTTATTGAAGACATTATTTTAAAATATTTTCATAATATTACTTTGATCCTCAAATTGTTTCTTACTTGACCAGTGGGAACCCCCTCAAGTGGGCTTCTGAGTTTTTTGGACCAGACCCCTGCAGTGTTTGATAGCTTACTTCCTTTCTGGTATGACAAAATGTTTTAAGCTAATCTTGTAAATATTTTGCTCTAGACCTGGAGTCAGCCATTTCTCCAAAGAGCCTTGGTTCCTTTTAGTGAGAAATGGTATTTAGATATGGCAGTCTTTGTATTTGTGGTGCTCATTGCTGGTGAGTTACTGAGTATCTCCCTGGATGTAACTTTCTCCCAGGGAAATTGAACAGTTACAGATCTTTTCCAGTAAGATTTCACATTCGAAGGACAATATGGTCTAATATCCATAGATGTTAATGAAATAAAATAATGTTTTCATTTTATTACATTTCCATTTAGAAACTTAAGGCTCCTGAATGTGTACAAGAAAAAGTTAAAACTCTAGCTTTGGATATTCTCCTTAATATGGACCCAACATATATTTTTAGCAATATTTTTTCCCAGAATGTCGTATATAAAACCTTTCTGATCCAGACAAATTGGCCTATACACTGTACTGACCTAGGATATCTCTTGCCCTCACCACTTGTGCTCATGCCACTTTTCCTACTTTAAATGCTTTCCTTTTTCCAAATCCTACCCACTTCTTAAAGCCCAGGTCAAGTATCACTTAATTGGATCTTCATTACTGTCCATAGAATTATAGGTTTCCCACTAGTATCTCCTTGCTCTTACCACTTCATTGTATGCTAGCCCTTCTTCCAAATGCCAGCATCTATATCTCTTTGCCTGAGGGTTTTTTTCTTTTCACAAAAGGACTTTTCCCTCCAGCTCAGCAGATCAGCAAAGCCAAATAATTAATAGCTCTTGGGGCGTGACAGGAATTGATATATAAATACCTCAGCCTTTCTCACCCTCTTACTCAGAGGCACATGTTCTACACCAGCTGCCAGTTTTCCCAAAGGGGATCAAGTTCTCCTTATCTAGCGTGGACACTTGATTAGGGACCAACTCCCTTTATTGGCTGACTTTCCTTCCCTGTTTCCCTGCCATTCCTCATTTCTTCACTTCTCTACAATTTTTTTCTTCCTAGATAACCAATGTCATGTGACTCCCTTTCCCAGGATCTGCTTCTTGGAAAACCTAAACTAAAACAAGGATATTTTCCCTCCTTTCAATTCACACTCTCAATTTTGTGGTGATTTGCCTCCCCTGCATAGCTTGGGGAGAATCATTAACCCAATGATTAAGTAAATATATCCCTATTATCAGTTATTCTAGAACACACATCCTTTTGTCTTTATCAGAACAGTGTTGTTACAAATCAGTGCATGAAATTTTGATTGTCCTTTAGATGAATAATTTGGAGTTCACATTTTAAACCACTTTTTTTTTCTTGCCTATAGTGTCATTTTACAAAATGGCTTGTCCTTCACTATTACTAGCCCTCTAAGACCACATGTACCTCTTGTTATTTAGTTTTAGCTGCTTTGGAAAGTTACTTGGTTTCTTTTTTGGGTGCCCTGCGAAGGAACACATAGACTATTAAGGCAGATGTATGTTAAATGTATTATTCAAATTTAGTAAAATCCAGTCATTTTTCTCCAAACCAGTAGAATCTTGATGTTATGGGCAACATATAAATATGAGTTTAGGTAATTTTACTTAGTAATTAACTTTATGCTATCTGGAGATATGTCTTATTCTTGCCACACATTGCTTTTTATTTTTTATATTAATACTTCATGTATTTTTGCCTTTTTCTCTAATAGCTTGTACTTTCTTTAAACATAAAGAGTCTGATTTTTAAAAAAATATTCTCGAGTAATAGCTGCATTTGTCTCATTAGCTAAGGCACTTGATAAAAGTTGGTGGATGGTAGTGATGAGATATATCGAGAACTGTGCTTTATATTTAGAGGTGAATTCAATAAAAGTGAAGATCTCTTCAGCTCTACATAAGGGCCTTGATATTAGTTTCATATGTGACTAAAGATAGAAGAGTTTCTAATTTATATACATTATATACATATTCTGCATTCTTTTTTTTTTTTTTTTTTTTGAGGCAGAATCTCACTCTGTCTCCCAGGCTGGAGTGCAGTGGCACTATCTCAGCTCACTGTAACCTCCGCCTCCCAGGTTCAAGTGATTCTCTTGTCTCAGCCTCCTGAGTAGCTGGGACTATAGGCATGCGGCACCATGCCCAGCTAATTTTTATATTTTTAGTAGAGACAGGGTTTCACCATGTTGACCAGGCTGGTGTTCAACTCCTGGCCTCAAGTGATCCGCCAACATTGGGGTCCCAAAATGCCAGGATTACAGGCATGAGCCACCAAACCTGGCCTCTATTGTACATTCTTAAAAACACCTAGTTTGCTCTGGACTTAGTGCCTTCATGCTAGCTGTTTCCTCTTTTTTGCAATACTCTTTTCCTAGATTTGCTACTTACAGACTCCTTCTTGCATCCATGTGTCAGCTCAAACGTCATTATTTTTAGAGGGCTCCCATGATCACTCAGTTTACAGTGTTTCTCCTACTGATACTTTCTTATTTCTGGCATTCTTATTTTTGAAATTTCTTGTTTCTAATGTTTATTTATTGTGTTTCCTTATTAGAATGTAAACCACTACGTGAGAAAGTCCTCATTTATCTCACATGGCTGTTTTCCCAGGATCTGGGATTTTGATTCAGCATGTAAGAAATATTCAGTGAATATTTGTTGATGTTAAACAAGTGTTTGTTTTCTTATTTATTCAGTCAAATATATTTTTGATGTTGCTATAATACCTTGGTAATTAGAACTTTTCAAATAACATTAAGCAAGAACATATCTGACTTTCTGTGTGGTTGTGTTTACTTGTATGTTTATGGAATTTAGGCATATCTGGTTGCCTCTCTCAAGGAGTTTCTTGTCTAATGAAGTAAAGCAGATGGTAAACAATTACATGCACCATGATAGAGTGAAGATAAAGTGGGGAGCACATTCAGGGCACCCACTGTAGACTTGCAGGGCAGGATCAGAAAGGGTATAGTGGAGACTTGAAGTACTTACCCATGTCTTTTTTCTTCTCTCCATCTGGATCTTCCGGGAAAACGATATGGCCTAGGTTCCTTGCAGCTAGACATGGCCTTGTCACTAGTTCTAGCCAATGCACTGTGGGCAGAAGTGGTGGTCTTTTGGGTAAGGGAGTAAGAGACAGGATTTTATAGCCCTTCAGATTCTTATTACCCTGTTTTGGCAATGTTGGAAGTGCATGATAAAATGACAAAGTCGGCCAGGCGCAGTGGCTCATTCCTGTAATCCTGGCACTTTGGGAGGCCAAGGCGGGCTGATCAACTGAGGTTGGGAGTTTGCAACCAGCCTGACCAACATGGAGAAACCCCGTCTCTACCAAAAATACAAAATTAGCTGGGTGTGGTAGTGCATGCCTGTAATCCCAGCTACTCGGGAGGCTGAGGCAGGAGAATTGTTTGAACCCAGGAGGCGGAGGTTGTGGTGAGCTGAGATCACGCCATTGCACTCTAGCCTGGGCAACAAGAGCGAAACTCCGTCTCAAAAGAAACAAACAAAAAAAAGACAAAGTCACTAGGAGACAGGACTGACATTTACTCTTGGGAGAGAGCTGCCATATCTGCCATGGACTTTGAGTGAGAAATCAACCTTTGTGGTATAAACCACTGAGATTTCAGGGTTAGGTTGCTACCTCACCATAGCACAGTCTCTTCTAGTATAGAATACAGTGAGGAGATGACCTCTGAACTGAGTTTTGGAGGGCCAGTAACAAAGACCGGACAAAATCTATATGTTAGAGGCTCTCCTTTCCATCTTGCCAAGATAGAACCTGGTCCCTTAAAAGAGTAGGGGCAAGTCTAGAGATAAAAGTAGGTTAATATTCCAGATGCTAAAGAGGTAGCAGAGTCTACTAAGTGTCAGATACGTCAGAGAAGCACACCATAAAATCCTGATATCCAAGGGCCCTGGTAGGCCAAGTGCTGACGGCGCTGTCAGCAATCCACAGCTTGTCTGATTTAAGGCCTATTGTGCTCACTCTGTTTTTGCAAATACATTTCCCCTTACTGAAAATGACAGCATGTAATAGCAGTTGGCAGAGGTGACCAGAATAAAACACTTTACCCTTTGCAATGTGTACATCCAGAAATGCCTTTAATCTTTAAATGCACTCATTTATGATTTTTGTGGGTAACAAGCCACTTTTGCTGAGTTTAATGGTAATTTCATCTGTCTTATGATTTTCAAAAACAACTTTTAGAGTATTTTTACTCTTGGAAGTATATAGAAATGACTGTATTTTCCATGCAAACATCAATTTAGTTTATGCATTTTAGAAAGAATTCCCAAACAGTGGTTTATTCTTATTTACAGTCATTTCTCCCCCTTTGCTATATGACTTGTGTTTTATGAAGCAGCAACCGTGATGTGAGGAGGAGTCTGTCTGATCAGAGGCAGAATCAACATTGCTTGAAAGAGCAGCATTCTTTCTGTGTACTCAACTTAATTGGTGCAGTAATTTAATCATTGAGCCTCTGTTCACATTTCACGTGTAAGTCACTTAAACTTTTTTTTTTTTTTTGCTTTTTTAGAATGTCTAGGTTGATGAGCATTTAAATTTGTAGCATTTAAAAATGTCCTCAAAACTGATTGCAGCATGACATCCCTCAGATTTTGTATTCAGTTTTAGTTTAGTTATTTTGAAGCTTTCAGATGAAAAAAACACCTAAATTTAATATTCTGCAACAGGTTTTTCCATCACTATGCCGAAGCCCAGAGGAACGCAGTATATTTTTTGAGTTTTAGTCTTCTATTTTTTCCTTAGGATATTTTTGACCCCAGATACTTTTTCCTTTAAATTTGACTGAGCTGTGATCATGACTCTGACCTCTAGCCTTGAAAGAAGAGGAGTTATACCTCTCAGGAGCGATGCCTCAGGCACTTTGCAAGTCGGCTGGCAGGGATTATTTCCCAGGCTGTGAAGTGATGACCTTCTACAGAGAGTGAATGTCTGCAGTGCACATAAATTCCTTCAGCCAGGATTGAGAGCCTTAGGTTTGCTACCTGCTCTGTGAATCAGAGTTTTCCTTCTCTATGGAGGACAGGTAATTTAGCAGTATATTTAAAGCCACATGTTATGTGGTTAATTTACTGTTGGAGGTGAATATATTCTGATTTTGAGCTCCATACAGGATTAGTTCAGAAGTAAATCTGGAAATTTGGACTAAAAAGCAAGGATGACTTTACTGTGATTAAAGGACACCTTACCTGTTATTTCTAAACAAAGTGCCCTGACAGTGCTCTCTCAGCTATTCCCAACTTGTCTGATTTCAGTATCCCAGAGAGGACTTCTGTTGCTTCCTAAGCTATCATTACAACAATAATATAATGCTGATTGCTATGATATTTTCAGAATACATTAAAAGGAGGAATGAAATTTAGAATGATTAATAAACACTTTTGGAATTTGTGGGATGGCATTTTGTTTTTATTCTCTAAATAGAACTGTCAATCTGAATCCAGTAAATTTCTAGAGTTTTGAAAAATAAGAATATTCATCTATTTTTTTGAGGAACATAGTCATTTCAAAAAGCATGTGTATATTTTTAAGACAAAAACTGATTTTAAACAGTATGTGATGATTTTTAACATTGATGTTAAAAATGGTTTATATATTTTAAGTCCTTCTGAAAAATCCTTGAGAATCCACTTATTGCCACTATCCTGTTTACCAAATTCTAATATAAATCTAACTGACAGAATTGTGGGAAAGGCAGAGTAATATAAGAGGGTAGCTATGTCACTGAAGGCCATGTGAAATACTTGGAAAGCCAGGATAAGGATCTATTACCAGATACAAAATGTCACTACAGTTATCTTATAAAATATTCCGTTTTGTTCTACTTAAAAAGTTATCTGCAATGGTTGAAAACATTTCCAATTTAAATCACACACAGCTTTTCTGGTAATAGGACCATCAGTGTGGTACTTCTTGTGTAGGACTAGGCCCTTTGGTCTGGAATAAAATCTGAACAGTGATTCATTCATTCATTTATTCTTTCAAACATGGATAAGGGCTTCTTAAAGTGTTGGTAAATAGTACTCGAAGGTACAACTTAGTCAAATTCTATTGTTCAATATTTCTCTTTTGCAGAGTTGAAACAAAATGGAGAAAGTTTCTCAAAATATATCTAATTGCACTAAATCCAACTGTTTAAGATCCAGTAGATAAAGCATAATTTACCTATGTTATATCTCACTATTCTCTTTCGCTTGGCTTGTTTTTTGTTTTGTTTTTTTTTTTTTTCTTAGCAAAGGAAATCTGTGATATATTTGGATGCAGATTTATTTAAAAGGCCCTGGCCCATTGAATCTGGTAAAACAGAGATAGAAAGCAGAAACATACTACCTTTGTTCTATCACCAATATGATGGCATGGGACAATTGGATACTGGCTGTAGCATTGTGTTAGCTGGTACCCTTCACCCTCACCTTTGCCTTCCCTCTCTCTCCCTCCCAGTCTCCCACCCTGTTTTCTATGATCAAGATTTTAATTTTGCTTACATGAGAACAACTAGAGTGATGTAGCCAGGATAGTGATTACATTTCTTTTAAAAAATTGGTCTTAGTCATGAAATCAGAATATAATTAAATCATTGAGTTTTAATGACCTCAAATAGGATAATGGTATATTATAACTTGATTTGTAGTCCTACTTTTGGAAGGATATATAAATTATCTTTGTGGAATTGTATAGGCCCAGAATGTAATGAATGATGTAAGTCAACATGATTTATAGTTTAAAATATTGTTCCCTTGTAGGCAGCTTCTGCCTCCTGCTTGGTATTTCCACTGTGCCATCAGCATCATTTAAGTTCTTACCAGGATTACTGAAGTGGCTTCGTAACTGCTTTATTTGTCTTGGATCTCATCTTTAAATTTACCTCCCAGAATATAACCAGTGGATCTTTTAAAATCTAATTGTTCTTCATTTTTAAAAATTCTTTATTACTATGCATCACCTTCAGGAGAACATAGAATATGAGGTCCTTTCTTTTTCTTTAATTGCAATACTATAAATTAAAATTTTTTGAGGACATATGTGTGTATGTATATGTATAAAGTCTTGTAGATGTATATACATAAAATATTAGATACATTATATACTATGCACAGGAGCAGAATTTTAAAAAGGATATGGTAAGAATAATTTTAAAAATAAGCTGCAGTATTTTCTTCTCATGTATTTGCCTTGTGTACCTTTTGGTGTGTGCACCCAACTTTGGAGAGCTCCGTCACTCCCCTATTTGCTTCCTACCCTAAAGCCACAACTACATAATTACCAAGGCTGTGGCATATTCACTCCTCCTATTTCTTCTGTTAGAAATACCTACCTCACTCCACCCACTCACCCATAGACCCTCTTGTTGAGTAATTTTTACATAATTTTCCAGACCAAGTTCGTGTGCCACCATCTCAGGGAAACAAATTATATCCCCTTGTCTGCTTCCAAAGCATTATAAATTAACCTTTTTCATAATATTTTAGAGTATAGACAGTTATTTTTTCTGATACTCCAAAGATTAGGAGCTTCTTTGAGGAACAACTATCTTGTTAATCTTTACATCATTATAGGCAGACACAATGCCCAGCATGTGTTATACCTTCAACATAATTTAAACGAATTCATGCGTGAATCAGGAACGAAGAAAGGAAGGGAGGAAGGAAGGAAGGAGGGAGAAAGAGAGGGAAGGAGGGAGGGAGGGAGGGGATAGAGGGAGGAGTTAATGGATGTGTTCAAAATAAGACAACCAGTCATGGTAAAAGGAGGATTTTTAATCCATGTCTCCATGGTTCTCTGATGGTCAATGGTAAATATATAAGGAAGGTAATTTTGCATTATTTTGGTGAGAAATTCTGTATATTACATATCAGTATCAAACATAAATATTGTTATGTAAATGTTCTCTGTTTTTCTCTAGGTTTTAAATACTTATGTGGTAACCTAATCCTATTAAAAGCTTTATTTTTATCTTTTTAAAAAAATATTTTCTTCTATTTTATGTAATGCCATAGGACTAGCACAAATACCTAAAATATTGACGAGCTTAAAGTTCCTTTTGAAACGAGCATAGGATAGAGCGAATCACAGGAAGCAGGTTATGGATAAGGATAATGTATTTTGATGATATTCAAATTTATTCAGCAAAGACCAAATAAGTCAGAGCAGATTTGCTGGTTCATCAGTTGTGCTGCTTCTGCATTCTTATTAGTAAACTGTAACACATTTTACAAAGACTCAATCTTTTCCCACAGGACACAGCTCTAGGTTAAGCCTAAAAAGCAACTTTCATTATAGATCGTTTATTGAAAGTAGAGTGAAGCAATTACAGTATCTCTCTGAAGAGGTATATTGGCCAAACACTCTACTTTGGAATAGTGCTTTATACTGGATTAGTTATTTAATACTTTGGCTATTATTGAAACTTGGAAATGTGTATAGATGCCCCTTTGGGCTTATTGATACTGTTAGAAAAGCAACAGATATATTCTGGAAAAAAAATATTATCCTCATCAAGCCTTTTTAAAAGTTCAAATGTAGACATTTGCCAATCATTGTTTTAGTTTTTTAGTTTAAAGTACCAATGAAAGTTGTTTTGAGGATTTATGGAAACTAATATTTACCCATTTGACTCACTGTGGTAATTATTTTGTGGTGTGTTGATATAATCAAATTTCCATTCTTTTGATTACGTGTTTTGTGCAAATTTTGATATAAAGATGTAAGGGCTCTTCTTTTATATTTAGTATCTGAATTTTCTCATTTGACAAATTAGAATTAAATATATGAGATCTATATTTTTATAATGGGCCAATCATAGAATCTAGGCTTATTGTAGACAAACTAGTGTTCCTAAGAAGTCAAATAGTTTCCTTAGAAATAGTTGACTCTTTTCTCTTGAAAATAATGGATTTTTGTCACCTTCATCTTATATTAGGGCTAGGATACTTTGTTTTTTATTTCTTTAAATTTAAAAGCTCCACGTTTTTGAATATGTCAAATTTATTTAAATGAAACTGAATCTTGTGATTCTTTCTTGACATTTTCAAATATGATTCAAATTTGGGAAATTTTTTTTTGCCAGCTAGTAAATGATTCCTGAAATCATGAATTGAAATTTCTCTATTTAAATGGAATGCCATATTTATAAAAGTAATAGCTTGCAAGAGATTGTCAATGGCATTCACATCTGAATCTAACATGTATTTCTTTCATTAAATATTTGCACAGAGTTTTTATATATTTATATAGGTCATTCCCTGGGACGTTTTATACATTGTCATTTAAAAATATTCATTCTTAAAGAGATACAGTAGAAACGTGCTTTATGTATACATTCCAGGTGCATGCTTGTATAGTACTGTGCTGTATCCCTTATCTGCTTTTGAGGCTGTAGCTGTTATTTATAGTGTTACAGTTATTGTATTTATTTGTTCTTGATTTTAGCTTCTCCAACTGTGCATTTTCATTATCAAGGAGAGAATCTGGCTCACAGATAAAATTTCTCATCCCCATAAGTAAAATAAAAATGAACTCTCCAAAGTTAAAGTAACAATGAAAGAAATAAATTGTAGCAATGGAAGTAATGGATTTAGATGAACAATGTTTGTATTAGTTGATGCCTTCACAAGATTTTTACCGATATGAAAGTTCAATAATTCAAGTGAATGGAATTACTTAAAAGATATACTTGATGTGCACTAATGAAATAATATTTTCTTTTCTTTTGTTTTCCTGGCATAACTGTGTTTTATTTCTTTCCTAAATTCTTTTTTGCTTCAACCATATAGGTGTAATAATATTTGGTTGAAGTGGAGTTTCAATACTGCTTGCCTAGGTTCAAAACCTGGCCCTGCTACTTATAAGTTGTTGTTTAGGGGCACTTAATCTGAACCTCAGTTTCTGTTTCTAAAATCAGAATAATAGAATAATTAATAACTTTCTCATAGAATTGTTATGAAGATTAAACACATGCAAAAAGCTTAGAAAAATATTACCATATGTAATTTAAACAACACTAGAGTTATTTACTAATCTCTTTAGTGTTATGGACATTAATGTATTTTTGTTGTTGAAATGGGAGAGTGTTACAAAAAAAAGTTAGCTGGGTGTGGTGGCATGCGCCTGTAATCCCAGCTACTCGGAAGGCTGAGGCAGCAGAATCACTTGAACCTGGGAGGCGGAGGTTGAAGTGAGCGGAGATCGCGCCACTGCACTCCAGCCTGGGTGACAGAGTGAGAGTCCATCTCAAAAAAAAGAAGAAAAAGGAAATGGGATGGTTTTTATTCAATGAGCACCTAGAATTAAAAAGTGAATTGCATGAATAAATTCTCTCATTAATATGGTTTATTGTGGTTGTAATGGTGGGGTTAGTAAAGAAGTAGAGATAGTCTCCTAGTCTCCAAAATGACTTGGCACTTCAACAGTTTAAACTACATACTAAAGTTTGTAGAAATTGTACGCAACCATCACTGCTGCCTCTGTTGTGACCATGTGGCCCTTCTTTTAGATAAGGAGTTATAGCAATACATTATATAGCATTGGATTTTGACCTTTGATATATAAATTCTGGTCATCTCAAGGTATCTTGTAGGGTTAATACAGATGTAAGTAATAATAATTATAATACATTTAAGAGATTACAACATACACTGTGTTATCTGGTTTCTTCATTATGCAGTAGGTATAGTTAATTATCTTCATTTTTCTGATGAAGGCTCACTGGCTTAGAGAAGTAAAATGCCTTACCTGAGGTCACACAGTTAATCATAGTGGCAGGATGTATAGAATTGGCCTGATGTCTAATTTATATTTATTTATTATTTCTGGTTACCAAAACTCTATTAAAAATGACATTGTCTTAAGAAAAAGGTACTTACACAAAAGTAGAGTTAATATCTAGATTGTATAAGAACTTAAAGTCACTGGTGTTATAAAATAAGAAAGTAGGATAAGTATTAACAATTGCCTTGGTTTATACAAGGACTGAGAATCCTTGGCATCAGGTTGTTTTCATGATAAGTAAGGAGCATATAAAATTTGTCAAGACCTTTTTCTCAATTGATATGTTTTAATAAGTTTTATAACGTTCAGTTTTTAGTATAGTCTATATACTAAAATTAGAAAATTAGAACTTAGTATAGTCTATATACTAAAATTAGTATATATAGTCTATATACTAAAATTAGAATGTTTTTGAAATATGTTTTAAGAAGAAATATGTATTTTTGATAACTGTATTGGTAATTGTTAAAAACATGGAGGAAGTGATAAATATATCATTTGATAAGTAATTTGTGTAAAGACCCCTAAAATCATTAACAGCAGGATACCTTGAAAATTAAAAGAGCTTATTTAAAATATAAGCTTATTAGCAATAATAAATGGACTTCAAAATGAAATATTTACTTTCTTACCCATTAGCATTTTAATAATGAGAATATTTTAGACATGCACCAGTTTTTGCCAGGTTATACTGCAGTGACAATCGACCTCTAAATTTCAGTGACAACAAAATAGATTGATTTCACTTTACGTGTCTATTACAGGTTGACATGTAACACAGTCTCACATTATTGTAACACAGCCTTACATTGTTGTTCTTTCTTGTGTGGTCAAGGGAAAGGAAAGCCAAGGTGGCATTAAGGTTCCTGCTTGGCAATGCCACAAGTCACTTGGGCTTATTTTGGACTGACCAAAGCAAGTCATGAGAAGCAGTGAATATTTTGAACTAATATCACAATCTACTACAAACACCATTATAATTCCTAGGCATGGACCCTGCTTAAGAGAAATATTTCAGTTTGGTGCGTGTGTGTGTGTGCACACGTGCACGTGCATGTGGCGCTTATATCTAAAATTATATCTCATGGGTAATAGCTACATTTTTCAGCTTTTTTTAATTGTTGGCTGGGATTCTAATTTTTTTTTGTATCAAAATTTTCCTTGCATTTTTGTAATGTCAACATATTATTGGAGTCAAGATTTTTGACTTCAAGAAATAACATCCCACAGCAATCTAGTGTATTACAATGGAGAAGGATTTATATGGATACAGGGGAATGTTGTAGAACCTATGGGTAGAAGTACTGCAGTGTTCATGTGGAACTAGAAAGTTGTCAGGCATTACTATTACTCTCTCTCTCTTTCTGGATTTTCTTCTTTGCTTATTTCTATATGTGTGTTTCCTTCTTTTCTCTTTTCAAGTGGTCATTTTCCCCTGCTTTTTCATTCATTTGTTACTCAGTGACAGCACCATAGCCCCTGAGTTTACCTGTCTCAACTTTAGAAAACATCAAAGACTTGACCATCCTTTCTGAATCCCAATTCTGATTTCCCAAAAGAGAGAAGCACCAGCTGGTAGGCTGTAAGTGGCCCACTATGTAATTTAAATCACAGAATTTTAATCTCTATGGATTAGGGGAGGTAGGAGGAGAAATTTGTAGAAAGAAGATTGGACAGACAATCCAAAAGCCGTCTATTATTCAAAGGTTAAATTTCTTATTAAAATAAGAAACTTTAGAATTTTTTAAATAATAATTATTTTCATGAACATGTTTTAAGGAAGTTTTCAGTTATTTTTTTTTCTTACTGTTGATAGACAGGGAAATCTGATAAACACACTGGTAAAGCTTTAAAGTTAACGAACAGGGAGTTCTGAAGCTGTTAAACTGTAAAAGAAAAAGCTATTGGATATAGTCATGTTCTTTTATATACTTTGTTCTTTCCTTAACCCAGAGGCAGTGTTTGGTCAATGCTCCAACTACACAACTAGCCATCTCCCATAAGACACAAGGCTACTGTTTCTCTAGAATAAGGGAGAAAAAGAAAGAAATCCTCACAATTCTTTAAAAAAAGTATTTCAATTTTTCTCAAACATTAAATTGTGCATTAAGCTTGTCTAATATAATTTCAATGTTCTTTTAAATTCCATGAAGTTTAGCTGCACTGGTAAAGCAGATTAAATATACCAGAACATTATACTTTTTTTCTTCATCTTTTTATTTAGAAAGTTTATAAACCTAAGAAAGGTAGAAGGGCTAAAACAGTGATTTCCCATATATCCTTCAACTGGATTCAGCAATTTTTGCCACATTTGCTTGTATCTTCCTACATGTATACTTCTATCTCCTTACGTACACTGAACATGGTTCAGTTCTTCCCTCTGGAAGAACTTTATTGCCTTCACTTTCTTTTGTACTGCATCTCCTGCTTTTTTGTCACATAGAAAATGCTCTTGTAAAAATATACCTCAATCTAATGTGAATAACTAAAATGGCTCAGGGGCCTTTTCAGTCACCTATTAAGCCCCTCTCTTATGGGAAGAGAGGTATTACAGCATAGGTATAACTTTGCCTGTTGTCATTGGTTTACACTCAGAATGTCTTTAAATTTTGTGTTGATGCTTGTTTTCTTGACCACTTTGCCAGAGCTATTCCATTTATTTTTATTTCTGTTTATACATGCTGGAAAATGATTTAGAGTCAACAGCAGGTGGCAGTGCTAGCAAACGTTGTGCTTTTGGTA
Organism: Symphalangus syndactylus; assembly: GCF_028878055.3. NCBI lineage: Eukaryota > Metazoa > Chordata > Mammalia > Primates > Hylobatidae > Symphalangus > Symphalangus syndactylus. The sequence goes on from NC_072433.2 coordinate 90,610,426, forward strand.
CATAATCAGCTTAGAAAGTGATGTCTTTCAGTAGTACCACAGGAGCAATACAATGAGTAAGGAGTCCTTAAATACCTATGCTTATCTCCAATTTATTTTGAGAATTATTTTTGAAATCAGTTGAAAATTATGGATATGTGTATTTAGAAGTACTAGTTTGGAGACTGAATTTTGTTATCATTGTGGGATCAAATAACTGAGAAAAACAGGTTTGTTTTATCCTTGTTTCTGGTTTATTCCATAACCAGAAAAAAAAATGTGAATACTTAAAATTAGAAAGATTAGGTAGTTTGAAGCTTGTTAAAATTTGCTAGAAAAATGTCACAGCAACATTTATTTCTATTGATGAAAAGGTAGTTGTGTATTTTGAAATTTTGTGGCAAACTTTAAGAAAGCTCTTATAAAGCAAAACTACTCTGATTCACCAGGGTAACAAATTTTAGAAAGCTTAAATTGCTCTTGACATTTATGGAAATAATTTTAAAAATCCTCTTTAGTTATAATTTGTTTCAAAGACCATAATTTATTGCAATTCTCTTCTTTCATTTCATAGAAAAGGAAACTGGACAAGCAAGGAATTTTTGTTTTCATTGAGGTATTTGATTTTTCACAACTTTTGTGTCATTTTAGCAGAAACAGTAAAGACTTTTTAGGAAGTCATATCAACAACTGTTTTATGTTCTTGGATTTTAATAGTTCTTCTGTACGTGTTTCAATAACTTTGTATATTTATAGGTTCATATATCATCTAGATATCAGATAATAGCAGAGTAGTTGATTTCTTTTACTAATATGATTATTTAACATTAAGAACTCAGAACGCTTAAAATTAGCATAAAATTGAAAGCTCATGTAGTTTAATGAGATCATTGCTCCAATGGAGAAACTGAGGCCCAGGAGAGATTTCAGTGAAGGAGACTTAATGGTATAGAAGGATCTTTTTACATTCTCTCTTGATTCTCAGGCTGTCTCAGAAACAACTCAGTTGCAAATTATTATTTTATTTACTTATACTCTCAGGACTCCTGCATTCACTAGGTTCTGTATTTTACTATGAAGAAAATTACTGATAAAAATTCTGTCCTCCCCCAAAAGCATGCATTTTAGCCATTTCTCTAATTAACTCGTTGGCCTCATACCCCCATTTGCTAGATGTGTAATTAAAATTCAATGAGTCTTCCTGAACTATAGTTCCAGTGCTTTTGAGAACTACCCTATGTAGTGGCGGCTATTATTATTCCTACCTTTTAAGACTGACAAGTGAAAAAAAATGATAAAATGTTTAAGTCATATTAAGATAAAACAGCAAGTCATCAAAAGATGTGAGGAAGACAATAGAACTCTGAGGCATAATTAATTACCAATTCCCCAAGGAGCAGCCTTTTCCACGAAAAACAAAGAAGACAGAATGAAATCTTAAAATTTTCTTCAAGGATTACATTAGAATTAGGAAATGAAATAGAAACATTCTATGCATTATATGTGGAATAAATCATTTTGAAATAGAAGCACATTGCTTGTTCTCAATAAGATATCAATGATTTATTGAAGTTATTAGTTAACTCAAACACACAATTTTTGGCATACTATTGAAATTTAGCTTTGATTACATTTTAATTATTACACCATTAAAACCTATTATTTACATACAATAGCTTTTTATAACGTTAAGCAAATCACTGTTTCTTGAAAATTCTCAGGTCATGTGTGTAGCCAAGTGAAAGTGCCTTAGAAAGAGAACTTTAGTTTGGCCTGTGGTAATCTATGTTTTAAATTACAGCACAACTCATTCCAAATCAATATAATGAATTGATTTGTAAACGTTTGAGGCAGGACTGCTTTCTTTGGATTTTGTCTATTGAATGTGCACTGCAGTTAAAGCATCCTTTTTCTGCATAATTAAGTCTATGTTCTTGGCTTTTCACTGAGTTTAAACTGGTTTTAAAAGGCAGAAATGTATGTTAAGGCAAAATTATGCACATCCATTATTCTTAGTCTTATAAATATTGAAGCATTTTTTTCCCTTTTAGTGAGAAATGGAAGAGAAAATAAAGCTGAATGCCCTGAACTTTAGTTCCCCTTTCTGAGGATATTTTAAACTATTTTAATTCTGGGAAGCATTGAACATACTTCCCTCAAATGCCTAAATTGCCTGAATACACAGTAACATTCTTTATTCTTACAGTGATGGTGATGTTTAAATTATGGTATATGAGAATGAGTGAACAAGAACAAGATGGTGATTTGAATTCTGAGAATTCTGAAAAGATTTTGAGCTAATATATAAATAGAAAGAGCTATTGTAAAAAATCAATTCAACCAACATTTATTGAGCACATGTAATAGTGCCTTATATGTAGCAGACATTGGGTTAGTCACTTCATAAATATCTTCCAATTTCACAACAATCCTGCAGGTTGTTTTATTCCACATCTACATATGAGAAACTAGAAAGTCAAGCTATTGAATCTAGGATTAAAACATGCATCTCCATCATGATCTTTTGGCTCCAAAAGCATCATATTGCTTTGCCACCTACCAGTTGTCACATGCTAGAGATATAAAAATGAATAAACTCAGTTCCTGCCTTCAAGAAATTCATATGGGTGGTCTATTGGGAAAGAAAGCTATTCAAACAGTTTACATTATCATGTGATAAATCCCAATACATAATGATGTACTATGGTAAGGAGGGAATTATTCCTGATAATGGGAGCTAAATGCATAATCATTGAGATATGAGAAGGTTATAGTGCGGAAAAAGTTAAAAGTAGTGTTGCATGGCGGATTTTGAAGGGCCTGTAAATTTATGCTCAGTAGCTTAGGACTCCTGGGTTACTTGGCTTTCAAACAACCCTCATGATTAGTTTCCTAAATGGTTGTTGGTGCTAGTGGATTTAATATTTAATGTCTTTGAATATACATTTGAATGCTTTGAAACTCCAAATTATTGAAAATTAGTAATTCTCTAAGTTTTATTCCACCAGACTTTCGTAGCTCAGGATATATTTTAACAGGAGTTATTTGCTATTCTCATTAACAAAGCATATTGTTTTATATTTTAAATATACTCATACTTACACAGTAGATTTCAGTTGTCAATAATCATTATTGTAAAATAATCCATACAAGATGAAGTACTGGTAGTATTCACTTGGCAACTTTGTATCACATTTTCCAAGGTTTATGAAATATAAACGGGATTTTAGACAGTGTACATGACTGCATTATAAGAGAGATGAATTTTAGGAGTTTAGATTTTTTAAAAATATAATTGTAGACAAAGAATATTTTTGGAGCTGTTAATAACCTTAATGTTTTTAAGTATATATTTGCTGTCATTTCATCTGACACATTGATTGAACTACACATAAGCAACCCCAACAAATGGATACCTTGCAGGGATTGGAGATGTTGGTAAGTTCTATATTGTCTTTTATTAGAGATAATTACATTTTAAAGTGGACACTCAAAATTTTATTTTTAAATTTCATTTGTAATTTGGGAATTGATAGAAACTTTAAATACTTGGAGTATCATCCTATATATTATGTTATTTCAGCTTGGAGATATTGTATTTTCCATCTCCTCAATGGATAACGTCTCCTATAATGTTATCCAGTTATATGGGATTTATTGCACTGTTGGTTAATGCTTTTTTGTGGCCTTAATATCAGTAGTTTTATTTTGAAACAAAAGTTGTTGCTTTATGGATATATGTATAAGTTCTGAAATACTTTTCTGATAAAAATATGGATATAACATATATTGGAATTTCAAACTGTTAGAGGGCTCAAGTTATACTTTTCTTTAAGACAAAAATATTTTAAAATGTGTTGCATCACCCTGGAAGGAAACAATTGTATAGAAATGCAACTATTCTCCTCATAAGCACTGATACTAGCTCCTCCCACATCTGTATGGTTTGATCTGTTGTTTCTTTTCACCACAAAGCGGGTTTCCTTATCACTGTCAACAGCATGAAATCAGACATCAAGCTTGCCATTAAAACTTTTCACATTTTTCCTAAATGTTTTCTAAACATGAAACTATAATAGAAAGAAGGAGATTTGACATCAAGAAAGGAATAAGCAATTTTTATTATGGATGTCAAATATAATAGAAAGGTAACAATTGATCATTAGATTTTTTTTTAAAGATCTCTGGGTTAAAGGTGTTCAATGTTCCTGAGACAATATATGAGTCAGTTGACTATAGTTTCTATATATGTATACGTGTGTGTGTTTAATCTAGTTATTGCTACTTCTTAATAAAAGAGAACCTCATTTTTGAGGTTCTTTGTAGGATATTGTACCAGGTTAGAATTCATTTTTATACCTTGTATATACAAACAGGCCCAAACAGATTTTATGTTGACTTCATCATGGCAGTATTAGGAAACAACTCTGATGCCAAGTGATGGCCTTACTATTGAATTGATTTTTGCCTAGGAGGCAAAAATCTTAAATTGTTACTAGCTTGTTAATATGTCAGGATATATTTGGAAAATATGAAGTGTTTCCTAATTATTATCCTAGTAACTCCAACTCTATGTACTTTTGGTTTTTTTTTTAACAATATAAAGTGGTGTGAGCTTCAATTAATATTTGCGATTACAAAATAACAGATTTAAAGGTATAAAGTGTGTAAATGCCATTATTCTAATAAAAATTCAAATTTATAAGATGAAACCTCTGAATAGCCTTGAATAAATTGCTCCCAATAAAGAAAATCCTAAAATGACCATTAGAGGGTGCAAAGGCATTGCAGAAATGAAAAAACTATTCCTAGAATGAGAAATAACTGAGAGAAGTGTGTCTTTGTGACCATGAAATGCTTAACATTTCAGAAAACATTCAAAGCTTCCAGAGCATTTCGCTGAACATGAGATAAGCGTATGTTCATCTGAGTATAATCCTACTTTTCTTATTTGATTTCTTCTGAATGAGGAAGTTGTCACTATGTTGGTTCTTGAAAAGCTTAAATAAGATCAAATCAGTAAAGCAGTGTTAAAAGGGGGAATGTCATTACAGTTGCTACAATTGAAAAACTGAATCCGTTTCTTTTTTAGGTCGTAAATTATCATTTTAGAGAAATTTAGATTGTAAGTTTTACTCTTCGTCTGTAAAGATAAACTTTTGATTGGAGAGAGATAATTCTTGAAAAAAAGCTTTGGGAAAGTTTGAGAAAGAAAGAAAAATGCTGTAAATATCTTCTAATTCAATACATAATGCAAAATTTCTACTTATTTATGTCAGTGTTAAGATTATTTTCTATGCCAGGTGATACAATTTTGTGGCACATGTCTATTGATTGACCTTAATAGGTTCTTTGGTTTTTAAAAATTTTGAGATACCCAAACTAAGCAAAACAACAAATCTAACATTAACTGTAAATATTAATAGATTATTTGACAGAAGGAACGTGCAAGTTGATTTTGATAGACCAGTTGTTTTAATAAGCTTTTAACACATGGTCCTAGCGTGTCTGGAATTGGTGGGTTCTTGGTCTCACTGACTTCAAGAATGAAGCCGCGGACCCCCAAGGACCCTCGCAGTGAGTGTTACAGCTCTCAAGGTGGCGCGTCTGGAATTTGTTCCTTCTGATGTTCGAATGTGCTCAGTTTCTTCCTTCTGGTGGGTTCGTGGTTTCGTGGTCTCGCTGGCTCAAGAGCGAAGCTGCTGACCTTCGCGGTGAGTGTTACAGTTCTTAAGGCGGCGTGTCTGGAGTTGTCCGTTCCTCCCGGTGGGCTCGTGGTCTCCCTGGCTTCAGGAGTGAAGCTGCAGACCTTCGCAGTGAGTGCTACAGCTCATAAAAGCAGTGTGGACCCAAAGAGTGAGCAGTACCAAAATTTATTGCAAAGAGCGAAAGAACAAAGCTTCCACAGCACAGAAGGAGCCCCCAACAGGTTGCCACTGCTGGCTCGGGCAGTCTGCTTTTATTCTCTTATCTGGCCCCACGCACCATCCTGCTGAGTGGTAGAGCCCAGTGGTCTGTTTTGACAGGGCGCTGATTGGTGCGTTTACCATCCCTGAGCTAGACATAAAAGTTCTCCACATCTCCACCGGACTCAGGAGCCCAGCTGGCTTCACCCAGTGGATCCTGCACCGGGGCTGTAGGTGGAGCTGCCTGCCAGTCCCGCGCCCTGTGCTCACACTCCTCAGCCCTTGGGTGGTCGATGGGACTGGGCGCTGTGGAGCAAGGGGTGGTGCTCGTCGGGGAGGCTCGGGCGGCACAGGAGCCCATGGAGGGGGTGGGACGCTCAGGTATGGCGGGCTGCAGGTCCGAGCCCCGCCCCGTGGGAAGGCAGCTAAGGCCCGGTGAGAAATCAAGTGCAGCTCCGGTAGGCTGGCACTGCTGGGGGACCCAGCACACCCTCCGCAGCCGCTGGCCCGGGTGCTAAGCTCCTCAATGCCCAAGGCCGGCAGGGCCAGCCGGCTGCTCCGAGTGAGGGGCCCGCCAAGCCCCCGCCCACCCGTAACTCCAGCTGGCCTGCAAGTGCCACGCGCAGCCCCGGTTCCCGCTCGCGCCTCTCCCTCCACACCTCCCTGTAAGCTGAGGGAGCCGGCTCCCGCCTTGGCCAGCCCAGAAAAGGGCTCCCATAGTGCAGCGGTGGGTTGAAGGGCTCCTCAAGTGCCGCCAAAGTGGGAGCCCAGGCAGAGGAGGCGTCGAGAGCAAGCGAGGGCTGTGAGGACTGCCAGCATGCTGTCACCTCTCAATAGTTGGACAGAAAGGTGAAATTAAATTTTTTAAAAAATATTTTTTGTTTTGAGATAAGATTAGAAGAAATTGAAGACTGCATCTACTGTAGTGAGAGGAAATAAAAAATGAATATTAAACATTTTTAAGGCTATATCTGAAAGAACTGCTTTAGACATAATCTCTGTGATGATTTTATATCAGCTTTTAAAAATAAAATCAACTTTTGAAGTGAAATCTCACAGGAGATGTTAAGTCAATAAAAACATTTTATTTTGTTGTTGTGGGTTGTCATCTACTAAGAGATGCCCCAAAACTCTTCCTCATTTTTACACCATCAGGACCTTAGAACCACAGCAAGCACCTAAAAATTATCGTCTTTATTTTATTTATTTTGTGGTGACAATCCTCCTTATGGAGGAGCTGAATTAAGGGAAGATCTGCTGTAGAGAGCAGTAACTAGTCATCTCAAAAAAGTCCAGAAGAATAAATAATTTAGCTCTAGTCAATTTATTCAATATTCAGTTACCATATGTCAGGCATTGGTCAACCTGTTGCTTTTTTTTTTTTTTTTTTTTTGAGACGGAGTCTTGCTCTGTCGCCTAGGCTGGAGTGCAGTGGCGCGATCTCGGCTCACTGCAAGCTCTGCCTTCTGGGTTCACGCCATTCTCCTGCCTCAGCCTCCCGAGTAGCTGGGACTACAGGCGCCCGCCACTACTCCTGGCTAATTTTTTTGTATTTTTAGTAGAGACGGGGTTTCACCATGTTAGCCAGGATGGTCTTGATCTCCTGACCTCGTGATCCGCCCACCTCGGCCTCCCAAAGTGCTGGGATTACAGGCTTGAGCCACCGCACCCGGCCAATCTGTTGTATTTTAAGATCAATAAGTACTTAGTACTTAGAGTTTTAGGAAGCCGAACTTACTGTTCTTTTAGATTCTACATCTACTCAGGAAATGTAAGATATCTTAGTACCTTTAACAAATATTCCAATCACTCCAGTAATTTCTGGATGCTATAGAATTGGGTATAACTGAGTTATGCAAGGCAGTGGTATTTTCTAATTTAGCGTTGATATGGGCCTTCTGTGGCTCATTATGCTACATTGATTCTCACCATAGTAATCAATTAATTTTGTACCTCATTTGCACAGATTTAGTACTATTTTGACATCTAATGCCAGGGATGGCAGGGAGTTCCACATCGGGAAGAAAAAAAGTTAGTGTTTAAAGAGTTGTGTTATATTGTGAGTGTACCTATTTTTTTTCACTTATAAGTCAGTGGGGACAGCCAAAGGTTATTTGATTCATTCCTCAACCTGTCCTAAGGACTCCATGCCATCCTTCAAAGACAGATTGATATTTATCTTCTTTAAATGTCTCAAGGGAAGGAAAAATCTATAAGCTACCTTGGTGACCCATCTTAGTGTGTAACAACCCTCATACATTTATACAAGAAAGAATGAAGAAAATTCTAGTTTGACATAAAAGTCATCATTTATGATGAGTCACTCTGAGAATGAGGGGGTCACTGCACAATTCTTCTATTCCCTTATGGAGAAGATGAATGACCTCTTACAGCCTTAACTTTCCCCTGTGTTCTGCTTGAAAAAATCGTGATCCTGTGAATGTTAAATGAAAGAAAATCAAGAACAGCTGTCAGGCAACATATATAATTTTGGGAAAATGAGAAGTTGAGGAAACCCCTGAATATCTTCAACTTTTTTTTTTTTTCATAATTCATAGCTTTCTTTCTGACTTTCCTCTCGTCACATCTATTTCTCCCAGCTCATTTTCTCCCAAACTCCTGTCAGTGAACACAAGCTTGAGTCTTGACAAATCATGACACTCAAGTGCAGAACTCTCTAAGGCACTGTCACAGAAAGGAGGCAATTAAAGAAGAGGAGGAGAAGGAAGGGGAGGAAGGGAAGAAGGTGGAGGAGCCGACTTAAGTGGATGAGGTTAGACAGCCCTAAAATCTGGAATGCTCATCTCAGCCCTAACTCGAAAGTTGATGCCCCAGGGGTAGGGTGGATGGCTGGTGGGTAAGGGGAATATATTTCCAAGAAGAAGTATGGGAAGTAGACGGGCCCTCAATGTAACATTAATACACTGTTCTGTTAGGTCTCAGGGATAACCTATGTTTCCCTGGTCACACATACTACTTTGGAAATTTGAAGAAAACAAGATATAAAAAGCAACCAAAGCAGGAGTTATATTTGAATAAGACGATAATTTTGGAATAATTTCTCTGGAGATGGTCTATTCAAGAGTTTTGTGGATATGATGCTATTTTAATGAAACCAACATGCGAAATGCGTCATATTACCACCTAATCAAGCTGTGATAATGTTTCCATTGGATATTACATCAGTGTTCTGTTCTGATTCCAGATGAAATTTAAGGTATTGACTACCAACTATAAAGTCCAAAATTATCTGGATTATGGTTACTTTCTTCCCTCCTGATGTTATATGTTGTGAATTTAGACTTCTGGGGCATTCTTGCTACTAGTTTTTAGATTACATTGATGAGAATTATAGAATAAAACTTGTTTTCATGCATTCTTGCTTAGGGAATACTGGCTAGCTTTCTGGGGGGGGCAGGAAGAAGAATATCTAAGCATGTAAATAGCATCTATTGATATTGGACTTTCTTTGAAAAAGTTTTATTTCAAAATTTTAAATATTTAAACTATTTAAAGTAACTGGGTCTTTGAAGTTTCAAATATTGTTCTGCATGTATAACCTTATGCTTCAGTTTTATAAATTTAAATTTATGTTCTAAATAATGCAATTCTGGCTTAGGGATAGGGGATGGGAATGTAAAATGATTCCAAAATGTGAAAATGTTACTTTTTAACCTTCTTTTATAAAATATATTATTGAAACTTCTAGATATTTTAATAAATCCCTTGTTGCCATGGACCCATCCTGGTTGTCTCCTAATTAGAACCCTACTTTCACTCTGTCTCTACTTTAATTCATTCAGTTTGTTTTATTCATAGTGGCCAGCATTATCTATTTTTAATTAATAGACTTATTTTTAAAGCAGTTAGGTTTATAGAACAATTGAGAAGAAAATACAGAGAGTTCCTATGTACCTCTCCAACCTCCCACAGTTTCCCTTATTACTAATCTGTTGCCACATTTGTTATCGATGAGCCAATACAGGTACCTTATTATTAACTAGAATCCATAGTGGACATCATCATTTACCCTTTGTATTAAATATCCTGTAGTTTTTGACAAATATAAAATGACATGTATCCACCATTACAATATCATACAGAATAGTTTTACTATCCTAAAAGTTACCTGTGTTCTGCCTGTTCATCTCTCCCTATCTCCCACGGATCACTGGCAACCATTTTATTTTTTTAACTTTTCCTGTACTTTGCCTTTTATGAAATGTCATTTATTTGGAATCGTTTAGTATTTAGCCTTTTCAGATTAGTTTATTTGACTTAACAATATGTGTTTAAGTTTCCTCTACGTCTTTTGTATAACTTTTATTGCTGAATAATGTTCCACCGTGTGGATATGCCACAGTTTATTTATCCATTCACCTATCGAATGCAACATCTTGGTTGCTTTCATGTTTTGGAAATTATGAATAAAGCTGCTATAAACATTTATGTGCAGGTTTTTGTGTGGGCATACATTTTAAGTTCCTTTGAGTAAATACCAAGGAGCCCTACTGCTGGATCCTCTCTTAAGAGTATAGGTAGTTTTGTAAGAAACTGCCAGACTATCTTCCAAAGTGGCTGTACTATTTTGCATTCCCATTAGCAATAAATGGGAGTTCCCATTTGTATACATCCAGGCCAGTATTTCATATGGTCAGTGTTTTGAATTTTAGACATTCTAATACCAACAGATGTATGGTAGTATCTCACTGTTGTTTCAATATGCTATCCCTTAATGGTCAGTGTTTTGAATTTTAGACATTCTAATACTAACAGATGTATAGTAGTATCTCACTGTTGTTTCAATATGCTATCCCTTAATGTATGTTGAGCATCTTTTTATATGTCCAGTTGTCATGTGTGTGTCTTCTTTGGTGAGATGTCTTTTCAGATCTTTTGCCCATTGTAAAATTGGGTTGTTTTCTTTTCTTTTTTTTTGAGTCTAAGAGTTCTTTGTACATTTCAGATACCGGCAAACATGTGGCTTGTCTTTCATTTTCTTAACACTCTGTTTCATAAAGGTTTACAATGTTAATGAAGTCCAGCATCTCAATTTTTTATTTCATGGATCACGATTTTGGTGTTGTACCTAAGAAATCATTGCCAAATCCAATTTCATATAGATTTTCCTGTATGTTATTTTCTAGGATTTTTATAGTTTGTGTTTTACATTTAGGCCTTTGATCTATTTTGAGTTAATTTTTGTGAAGTGTGTAAAGTCTGTGCTAGATTCTTCTTGTTTTTTACATGTTCATGTCCAGTACTTCCATCACCATTTGTAGAAAACCCCATGTTTTCTCCTTTTATTTGCCTTTCCTCCTTTGTAAAAAATCAATTGATTATAGTTGTGTGGGTTTATTTCTAGGATACCTACTCTGTTTCATTTATCTATTTGTGTATTCTTTTGACAATAAGTCCTAATTACTGTAATTTTATAGTAAGTTTTAAAGTTGGGTAGTGTCAGCCCTCCAACTTTGTTCTTCTTTAATACTATGCTGACTATTCTGGATCTTTTGCCTTTCCATGGGAACTTTAAACTCAGTTTGTCAATATTCACAAAATAACTTGCTGGGATTTTGACTGCATTGAATTTATACATCAAGTTTATATTCCTGGGTTTCATCAAGGCCTCCCAGCTCTGTGAGTTCCTGAACTTTAAACTCAGTTTGTCAATATTCACAAAATAACTTGCTGGAATTTTGATTAAGATTGCATTGAATTTGTACACCAAGTTGGGAAGAATTCTCTCTTAACAATTTGAAGTCTATCAATGAACATGGAATATATCTCCATTTATTCAGATCTCTTTCTTCAGAGTTTTCCTCAGATAGACCTTATACATATTTTGTTAGGTTCATACACAAATATTTCATTTTTAGGGTGCTACGTTGTAGTTTTAATTTCAAATTCTACTTGTTCATTGCTGGTATACAGGAAAGCACTTGACGTTTGTATATTAATTTTGTATCCTGCAATCCTGCTATAATTGCTTAGTAGTTCTAGGAAGGTTTTTTTTTATGATTCTTTGGAATTTTCTACATAGATAATTATACCATCTGTGAACAAGGAGTTTTATTTCCTTCTTCCCAATCTTTTGAGAAGAATATATATATATATATATATATTACTATATGTATATTAAATAATATAGGCCGGGCGTGGTAGCTCACGCCTGTAATCCTAGCACTTTGGGAGGCCGAGGTGGGTGGATCACCTGAGGTCAGGAGTTCAAGACCAGCCTGGCCAACATGGCAAAACCTTGTCTCTACTAAAAATACAAAAATTAGCTGAGTGTGGTGACACATGCCTGTAATACCAGCTACTCAGGAGGCTGAGGCAGGATAATTGCTTGAACTCAGAGATGGAGGTTGCAGTGAGCCGGGATCACACCACTTCACTCGAGCCTGGGCATAAGAGAGAAGCTCCATCTAAAAAAAAAAAAAAAAAGACTATATATATATATATGTGTGTGTGTGTATATATATATATATATGTGTGTGTGTGTGTGTGTGTGTGTATATATCTTTATTACTATATACATAAAAAGATTACTATATAACCTTTTGTTATATAGTAATATTTATTGTTAAGATACTTGAGTTTATGGGAATAGTAGGACTGCAGACCTAAGAAAACCTTTATATGATAAGGTTAATTTCTGTTGCTTATCTCTCTTTTTACTATGACCCAACATGCTTCACAGGCACTTGGTGAGAGGTTCACAGTTTCACCTCCCTTCCCACAGCCATGACCCACTCTCTGAAATCATCATAGGAGGCCTGGGGGCCTCTTGGGATCCTGGATTTCATCAAGGCCTCCCAGCTCTGTGAGTTTCTGATGTGTCCAAGCTCCTAAGACAGGCTTAAAAGAAGCCCAGAATGCACTTGCTTTTTGCTGGCAAAATAATCAGTGTTCATTGACCTCAAAACTACAACTATTCAAGGAACAATCCTCAAAAAATGCTACATTCAGAACTGCTTACCCTTCTTTAAAAGTGTCATGACAAATTTCATCATGCTTTACACCCTTGTTTACCGAAGTCACTTTTGGAAGTCCAAGAATCTCAGTTCATACATTATCACCTGGGCTCATGTCCCATAAACCTTGAATATCCCCTAATATGACTACATCATTCACTCCCACTCCATACTCTAAACTCTTTCACTGTGCTCTTTTTATCATCAAAATCTAACCTCTCTGGTATCTTCAACTCTCTTCTCATCATTCCCTTCACCTTTTTTCTTTAACTGAAATCTGGTCATCCTTGAAAACACTGATTACATTCTAGTTCTTTCCATTAGTGACTTTTTATTTACCCTCTTTCTGTTTCATTGTTCCTTCAGACAGCCGTATCTCCCTGTCCCCCACAAAAGACAAGATCCTCTGAAGTCCATCATCCTTTCTTGGGAATCTACCAGCCTCCCCCTCATTCTCTGAAGAGTTGAGCATCTAGATTACTCTTCATTTTCGGAGACTTCAATATCCACGAGGATGACCATGCCTGAGACCACTGAGCTCCTAGACCTCACTTTTCCTGGCCCCACTTTAGTCCATGTCATACCACAGACTGAATTACTAACAGTTATACCACCTTCAAAATAAGGACTTCAGGCATTACACTTTTTTACCAACTGTTAGTTTCCTATTGCTGCTGTAATAAACTTAGTGGCTTAGACAACACCAATTTTTTAATCTTATGATTTTGGGGTAAGATATCCAAAATGGGTCTCACAGGCTAAAATCAAGGTGTAAGCAGAGCTGCCTTCCTTCTAGAGGCTCTATAAAGAATGTATTTTATTGCCTTTTTCAGCTTCTAGAAGCCACCTGCTTTCCTTGCCTTGCAACTGTGTCCTCCTCCTTCAAAGCTAGCAGCATAGAGTCTTCAACTCTCTCTGAATTTGACCCTGTTTCTTTCATCACATCTCCTTTGTCTGATCCCCATGTCTCTGATCCCCATATCTCCCTCTTATAAGGACCATTTTCATTATATTGGGCTCACCCAGGTAACTCAGGAAACTCTCCCATTTTCAAGATCCTTAATCACATCTGCAAATTCCCTTTTGCCATGTAAGGTAACATATTCACAGATTTGAGGATTCAGATGTGGACATCTTTCGTAGGCCATTATTTTCCCTACTAGATGAGCTATCTTATATTTCTAGGTCACTTACCAATTCCCTGTCTCCAACAATTATTTGATTACCTTTGGATCTAATCCATTTACTGCACCACTTATTCGTTGTCTGTTATTGTCTTAATGGACTTACTTTTCTCCTTATCCAATTTACATTCTGTGGTCCTTTACTACAATTACTTCCTAGCAGATACTTTCAACACCTCTCTCCCTCACCCTGAACCCTCTCCTGCCTTCTGTAATACTCATCAGGCTGTATCCCTAGTTAAGTCCAACCAACTCTCTGCCTACCTACTTTGTCCCTGCCCCTGCACCTGAGCAGCAGAATGTGGCTAGGAAAAAAACCCCACAGGTTCAGGAGTGATCTTTCTTATCCCCTCCTCTTGTTTCCTTGGATGCCAAGGGATGTAAATAACATACCTGTCCTGTCTCTAGCCTCTCATTCACTCTGCACTGAATGGGGAGCTGTGACTTTATTTACTTGGGTGATTAAAAGGAGGAATTAGAGCCTCTCCCTGCTTGTCCTTGGGATCTGGCTGCTTGCAGAAGTATGAGGTCCCCTCTGCTCTGTGCTGTGCTGCTATGAGAGGGCTCTGATCTTATGGGGAGTTTTCAGTTTTCCAGCACTGACAATAACTGTGTTGGTGAACCTATCTAATTTTGGGGCTTTAATATTAGGAAGTTGATTTGCCCACAGATATCAGATACATTTTTCAAAATCAGGATGAAATAAAAGTAATATTTGGTTTCCTATTTGCATTTTTCTCACCTTTTTTTCTCAGTTGAGATAAAACTCAATTGAGTCCCTTGAAACTCTCACCACTCTGTCTAAAGTAGCCCTCTTTCATTCTCAATTGCTTTGTCCTGATTGATTCTTCTTCATAATGCTTGACCTATGTATTTATTTGTTTGCTGTCTGTTTCTTTTGCTAAATATAAGACACATGAGAGTAGGATGTTTGTTGTAGTCTATTCCTAGTGCCTGGAACAGTTTTTGGCTCATGGCAGGTTCTGAACATATATTTCTGGATGATTATTGAAGGAAAGAACGTGAGGACATTTTCAGTATCTGAAGGTTCAATTTTGACTCTTGTAATTGTATTTTGTTTCATTACAAATATATCAACTCTCAATTTTCTAGGGTGGAGTTAATGATTTGGAGATTAAGCTTGGTAAAATGTAATAGTATTTCATGTGTTAAGAGTTAACTACATATTAGCTTAAAATTCTGCATAGTAATTTTCCATGAAAGTTTGTAATAACTAACATATCAAATTGTGTTTGCTTTAATCTGGGGACGTTCTTTTCTTTGTCAATCAGAAGTATAGAATAGTAATTTAAATGTTGGAATTCAAGCAAAAAAGCAGAGAGATTAATATTTTTAAAACCTCTTAAAATTAGAAAAAAAGGGGCCAGGTGCGGTGGCTCATGCCTGTAATCCCAGCACTTTGTGGGGGCTGAAGCAGGCGGATCACAAGGTCAGGAGATCAAGACCATCCTGGCTAACATGGTGAAAACCCGTCTCTACTAAAAATAGAAAAAAAAAAAAAAAAAATTAGCTGGTCGTGGTGGCTGGCGCTTGTAGTCCTAGCTACTTGGGAGGCTGAGGCAGGAGAATGGCATGAACCTGGGAGGTGAGCCGAGATCAGGCCACTGGACTCCAGCCTGGGCAACAGAGTGGGACTATGTCGCAAAAAAAAAAAAAAAAAAAAAGGAAAAGAAAAGGAAAAGATAAGATTGTGTCTTAAAAGCATGGTATAAAGAACAAGTTGGCCAGGCACGGTGGCTCACATTTGTAATCCCAGCACTTTGGGAGGCTGAGGCGGGAGGATCACCTGAGGTCAGAAGTTAGAGACCAGCCTGGCCAACATGGTAAAACCCCATCTCTACTAAAAATACAAAAATTAGCTGGGCATGGTGGCAGGCACCTGTAATCCCAGCTCCTTGGGAGGCTGAGGCAGGAGAATTGCTTAAACCTGATAGGCAGAGGTTGCAGTGAGCCAAGATCTTGCCATTGCACTCCAGCCTGGGTGACAGAGGGAGACTCTGTCTCAAAAAATAAAATAAAATAAAATAAAATAAAATAAAATAAATAAATAAATAAATAAGTTCTTTTTGCCCTCTCTCTGAGTTCAACTGGATTGAAAAAATACGGGTCTAATAAGTTGTCCTCTTTTGAAAGCCATAATGAAATGTAGCTTCATTAGCAATGGTTAGAGAAATGCTGCTAGACAACAGTTTATTCCAAGTGTCAGACTGAAAGATGTAACAGACATCTACTGTTCTTTTCTGGTAATAGACCCAGGTTTTCCTTCTGGGAGTTTTCCTTCTCCCATTTGCAGTCCATGTGATTCACATGGCCTGATTGCTCTCCTAGGTCCAGAGAGGGTCACGAGGATCAAGACTGAGTGCTCACCAGATTCCATGTCTCTGGCCACATTTACTGGTGAACATTTACTATGGATTCATGATCCAAGCTCTCCTGATGAATATGAATGCCAGGACTTCTGTTGGAGCTCTTGGGAACAAAGTATGCATTTTAGATAGAGTTGATCTGCTTAGTAGAACATAAGATTATAAAAAAAAATTTTTTAAAAATAATAGAAAAGACTGTGGCTGCCAGTAGCTATCTTGCTGGAGGCAGGCTAACTCACTGAAAATCCATTCTCCAAAAACTAATTATCTGAAATTAAATTTTCCTAATGAAAATTTGTTATATGGAAAATATAACAATTTACCAAAATCTTATTTATTTTAACAACTTGTAAAGATTACCACAATTTATCCTGGGTGCTATGCTTTTAAAAGCTTATGAAGATTACTAGTTTTTAGTTTTCTTCATATAAGCAGTTTAAATAATATTCTAGTTTATGAATTCTAAAGATTATAGGGTGACTTATTTTTCTTAAATATATATATTTAACATTTACAAAGCAGTATTTCATCACCAATAATCAATAGCAGTTCATGTGAATTTTTTCCAATATCTGTTTACTTCAAATATTTTTAATGTCTTTTTTAATATTATTAGCATTTAGCATTGTTAAGATCCCTCTGCCAATTTTCCATGTGACATTTAAACCTTAGTTTATTTCTAAAACATCGTAGCAAAATGTAATATTTGGGTTGACTTTTCCTCTCACCTTCTAGTTCATTTTATGCTTTAGACATATCTTCTTATTTTAAGGATTTTTAGCCAATTAATTTTGATCCTTCAAATTCTTGTATTTTTGTGTCACATATGTCAAATCTGACATAGTAATCATACAGTACGTTATAGTAATAATTGTAATTGCTTCTGGACATTCTAATTTCCTAAACACTGCTTTGAATAATTTTACCTTTTTACGTCAAACCTCTTAGTTATTTCCAAGTTCATATACCCAATTATTTATTGTGAGAAATTAGAATAACTGTTCATTTCTTATGGATGATTTTTATGCTATATTTTCTCCAGTTTTAGGCGTATTTAATTTTATTTCATCAATTCCTCAAATGCCATATCAGCCTACTTTATATCTACCCATTGTTAACCAAAATTTCTGAAAAGAGTTGACATTAGACAAATTTATATGCATGAATTTGCCTTTGGAAAATAAATTTTGGTAAAATCTAATATCATTTCTATCATAAAGGAGAGCCTTGCTAATTATGAATTTAATGCAGAGCTGAGAGATAGAGACAGATTGCTGACAATCTCATTTGAACACCTGGATCCTGCTGTTCTTGAAGACAGAGATTGCAGATTGAATTCCCAGGAATGCAAACTGTAAGCTGGAAATTGGGCTCATAACATAGAGAATATATTAAGAAGTGCTCTTGGGACTAACATATGCGGAAGGGAAGTGAAAGAGGCCGAGTTGGGCTAAGAAAGAAGTTGGGCTGTGATGCAGTATCACCAAGGCCCACAGACAATCCCACTCTTTCTGGTGACTGCATCATGTTGACTTTGATCTAGATCAACTCTTTTCCTAGCATCATGGGACCAGGGACACTGAATTATAATCAGAAGCTTGCATGAGAAATATGGAATGAGATAGGGAAATTGGAGACTTTTTTCAGCTCATGGTAAAACCTCAAGAATCTTGCACAGTGGAGGATTTCTCTCTGGTGACTGTTTGTCTTCTAAATGTGAGGTCTCTCTTCCATGGAATGTGTTGGAAGGAATCACAATGCCATTTCTATCTCCAAAATCCTCATTTTCCAGTTTCATTATTCACTATCAACATTTTTGTGACAAAATTTAATTTTCCTTGTTTTCTAGTTCTGGAAAATCCTCATCAGAACTTCTGTCAGTTATAGCTCCTGTGTAAATCCTCTTGCCTTTGACTATTACCACTAAATATATTGTTTCATAAAGACAAATGGGCACATAAATACTTTCATTACATAGGAATTATACTATTCATGGAGGGGGCATCTCTAACTAGGACTTGCACTTACATTCTATATAAAGTGGGGCCTGTTTTCTTTGAAGCCCAAGACTGCATGGTCAGAAACCATGGCACTTCGATCTGTCTCTGAATACTTTGAAGAAGGCCTTCGTATTAGGTTTCTTAGAAGAATACACAGAAATTGTATATAGTGCATCACAGAGCAAATTTCTAAAAATTCTCTGAGCACCTTTATCCCTCTACCAAAACTGGGGAAACAGAAGTAACCAAAATGGAAAAATTTCTTAAATATTTGGAGTTTACTAGCATAGTGGGAGAAAAGAGGCAGTAAACAAGTAAACAAGATAAGTAAACAAGATCATTTCAAATAGTGATAAGTACTATATAGAAAATATAACAGGGTAATGGATAGAGAGTGGAACAGGGGAGCCACTTTAGAGAGTATGATTAGAAAAGGTTTTGATGGGGTGACACTTTGGCTGAAAACCATACGGAGAGACAGTTGACTATATAAAGGTCATGGGGAGGAGAATTCCAGCCAAAGTAAATAAATAGATGAGGGTGGAGGCATAGGCAGGAGCCAAATCATACATGGCCTTATAGACAAAAATAAGACACTGATTTTTGTTCTGATTAATATAGGGCTCTAATGGAGACTTTTAAGTAAGAGAGCAATATAATCTGATTTATGATTTAAAATGATCACTCTAGATTTTGGGGACATATAATTGTTAGGGAGACACCTATTATAGTAATCCGGGAAAGAGGTGATGGTGGCTTGGATTTGTGGGGTGTCAGAGAAAATAGTGAAAAGTGGTGAAATTATGATATGTTTTGGAGAGAAAATCACAAGACTGGCTAATGATTGAGATAATGGTAGGGAAGGTGGTAGTGAGGAAAATAGAGGAATCAAGGGAAACTTTCCTGTTTATTTCTTTCTGCAAGGAGTTTCCTCATAGGTGGTATTCTTCCTTTACCACCTCCACGGCTGCCACATATCATGTTAGTGATGGACTCCCTTCCAGGTGCTCTCTTCAGAGACAGCCTCTGGGAAGTCGGGTTCATCGTTTGCTCTGGCTGCCTTGTTTTGGAGAAGGAGGACTACTGGAATTATGATGACTGCATGTTTCTCTCTTGATAACATCATGTTATAGTCACCTAGCTTTGTTCTTCCCATTACCTCTGTCTTAAATTGTTTGACCTCTCCTTCTGACCTCCTCCAACCCTCTCTTGCCTCTAGGAAGACATTTTTATCCTTCAAATATTAACTCCTCTCTTTAGTTCTCCCTTCTTTACCAGTGGAATAGATGACTCTGTGCTTCCATATCTTTTTGTACCTATCTGTAATATTTTATGCCACATCATATCTTCATTTTTTAACTTTTTGTCTCTCCCATGAAAATGTGAACTGTTCATAGGTTAGGAAAATGTCTTTAAAAAAAAAAAATCTTTGTACTCCCAGCACAGAGCCTGGCACATTTTAGGCTTTGAGAAAATGTTGGTTCAGTTAAAGGCACTGAATTACTTCCTGTTCTATTTCAATGAGTTTTGTTTGGTAACCACTTACTTAAATAATCAGAAATATTTCTGAAAAACACCTACATGCTGTTTCTTACCAAAACAGTTATTTTAGGTTCTTAATGTTAATTTAAAGGAGTATTTAAAAATTTTGCATTATATATTTGCAGTCTCTAATTTCTTTCCTTTACTGGAACCAACAGATGGCTCAGAAAGTTAAACTTTATGTGTTTACTGTGGAAAAAAAGGTGAATGTTCATTGACCTCTAGCCTTTTCCCCTGGACATAGTAATATCCATTCTTAATAGCTTCAGCTCTATGCTGCATGATAGACTTGTCACCAGTTAGTCACAAAGTTGCCACATAAACTCTACTTAAGGGTGGAAGGGGTGGAACCACTAGGCTTTTTTTGAGGAGCTTCTTGCTTCTAAAAAGCCACTGTAGAGATGCTGATGGTGAGAGTGATGTCGTGTGTGTAGATACAGATTCATCTTCTGAAGACATACATTTCTTTTAATTTTGGAAGATATAGTTTTTTAGGCAAAAGGACTGGAGGAGAGAAACAATTTGCTGATTCGAATTAAAAAGGGAAAGACACTACTGTGTGTCATACTTTGGCAAACCGGGACAGAGGGACCAATGCACCTTTCACATTTTCCCAAAGTGAGAATTGTACTAACTTTAAGGTAAACTGAGAGAAAGCATTAGTTGATACAATATGTTTTTAGAGTAACAAGTTTTTTTTTTAGCAGGGTTGAATAAGCATTTTTCTTTGTTAATCATTGAAGGGAAACCAAAATAATTATATTTTTGACCAAGAATAGAACTGAAAATTGTGCCACTATCACCAGCATCTAAAGAAATATATAAATTAAAGTAAGTCTGTAATTATATTTGAGTCTCAAGCATCTTACTGTTAAAACATATTGGAAACAACCTGGTATTACCTCATCAAAGAAAAAAAAAACCCTATCTCTTAACAAAACTTCCATTCCAGCCTGGTTTCTCTGCTTCTTTTTACAGCAAAAGTCCGTGAAAGAGTTATCTACACTTCCAGTCCCCAAATCCTCTCTTTGTATCTCTCTTATATGCACTCTTCTCAGGATTTTGCCACCCCACATCCCACCAAAGCTGCTCTCATCAAGGTCAACAAAGACCCTCTGGCGCTAAATTCAATTCTCAGTACTCATCTTACTTGACCTATTAGCAGCATTTTACACAGTCAATAATTCCTATTTCCTGAAAATGCTTTCTTCACTTAACTCCCAGGACACCACACTTCCCTGGATTTCTTTCTGTATTACTTTATATCTTCTCTCTCTCCACTTTTTTAGTTTGTCTTACTTATCCTGTTCTCTTAATGTGGCTTTGGCAACTCAGACTTTGGACAGCCCTCTCTCTATCCTTCCTACTTTGCTGATCTCCTGTGCCTCATGGCTTAAATATTATCCAGTGTCAACAATTGTCAAATTTGTATCTTTGGCTCAGACCTCTCCCATGATTTCAGGACCATATATCCAGCTGACTATTTGAAAAATCTATTCAGATGTCCAATAGATATTTCAAAATTAACATATCCACAAATGGATTCTTACTCTTGTCCTTCCCACGAATTTGCTTCACTCATAGTCTTCCCCATCTCAGTGAAAGGCAACTTCAACTTTCTACTTGCTCAGGCCAAAAATCTTGGGGTCACGTTTGCCTGCTTTCATTCTCTTAGTTTATATCCAATCTATCAGAATATACCTTGCCTCGACCTTCTAAATATATACAGAGTTTTGCCACTTCTCAAAATCTCTGCTACTCCTTGTATCTAACCTACGGATATCCCTTATTGGGATTGTTGTAATAGTTTCCTAACTGGTCTCTAACTTTTATACCTGTTCCTCTCCAGTGTATTCTCAAATAGCATTCTGAGTTGTCTTGTTAAAATGTAACCCAGAGCAATTCATTCTTCAAGTAAAAATGCAAGGGCTTTCTATTTTTTTCAGAGTCAAGTCCTTACAATGACTTTTACAACTCTACTGGGCCCCTTTACTTCTCAGATGTCCTCTGCAACGCTTTACTCTAATCACATTGGCCTTCTCATTTTTCCTTGAACCTACTGGGTGCTATCCCACATCAGGACCTTTGAACTGGCTTTTTGCTTTTCCAGAAATGAATTCCTCCAGATAACATGTGTGGTTCTACCTATATTGCTCTTCAAGTCTTTCCTCACTTGTCACCTCTTCAATCAGGCCTATTCCAAGCAAGTCATTTAAATTTGCAACCTCTTTCCCTGTGTACTTCAAATGTACCTTAGTCTTGGTCAATTTTTTTTCTGCAGCATTTTTTTACCTTTTAACATTTTTTATATGTGGCAGAAATAATGGTTTGTACCACTCAGTAGATTGCTAGGCTATCGTCGTAGGCCTGTTGCATTTGGGTGGGGCATGTAACTCATTGTTGCCGATGGAATGTATGGGGAAGTGAAGTATATCATCTCCAGGCCAAGATATGTAAGTGTAGGTATTCCTTCTCCGTATTCATTTTTTCTTTCTTCATCTCTTGGCTAGATGCAGATGATTAGTGGGAGCCTCGCCTAACTTTCTGAATCACGGTGCCAAAGGATGTCCATAGAACACCTAGTTGGAGTGTGATATGAGGAAGAAAGTAATCTATATTGTGGCCCAGAGTATTCTGATTAGTTAGTGCCTGTGCTGATGTAGAACACTTCAATATCACTCATAGGCATACAAATGGATAGTGTATTCACTTGAAACTGTGGGCTAGGTGATAGCTATTAATGGAGGGGAATAGAAATAAAACAATATGGATATTGTAGGCATGGTAAACAATTTTGACAGTTTGCTTAAATGAATTCAATAAAGATCATATGCCTTCAAGATCATTGAGAATTGACTATAATTTCGGCTAGTTTGTCTGAAAATTTATATCTTACAACTTTGAAGAAATTCAAAGACATTTTCTTTTTTAATATTATAGATGTTTATAAGCAAGCATTTAACTTAAACAGTTATTCTTGATAACATAAGTTTAAACAAAACCCTAATGAATACATGCCTTGTTTTCTTAGCCATGGCAATTTTCATAGTCATGACATGCATGCTAACATGTGATCTATACCCTGCAGATTAACAGAACTGAATCTTAGTTGGGAACAGATTGTGTCAGATAGGATATGGCAGAGACAGAAAAAGAGAAGGCTCTACATTCCTGAACAGATGGAGTAGTATATCTTAGGGGCCGGCATGAAGCTGAATTCCAGATGAGGCAGAAATCTTAGATAATGAGATAAGCAGAAAAAGAGAAAAAGATCTCTGACCCTACTATAGATGTCTGAGCCAAAAATTGGGAGCCAATTATTATATTTAGGGTTCCAGAAACTAAGTAGATTTTCAGGTAAAAAGAGAAGAGTTCAGATGCTACTGAAGTTTTGAGTGATGGTGGCAGGGAAATAGCAGGCATTTTCACCATTACTACCCAATAAGTGCCACCAAAATGCTGTATTAATAAAAGAAAGGGTTGAATAAGCAGTCAAGTTTAATTTATGGATATAAAAATGCCTAACAATCTTTAGTTGTTTAATGTGTTAAAACATGTTTGATTATACCTTGGTAATAATCTGAACATAAATTTTATTTTCATAATTTCAACTTGCTTTTGTTTATGTGAGCCAATTTTTGAAAATGAATGGTACATATAATGACATCTTGGGATACAAAGTAAATATGTTATTTGTGCTAAAGCCACTTAATTAACAGTAACTTAAAATAATCAGTTTTTAAAAAGGGACAACATTATTTTAAGAGACATGTACATTATCTGTTTGTGCCCAGAACTACCAACACTTAGTGTGCATAAAAGTGACCATGAGTGTCAATATTTTCAAAGTCCACGGGATGAGCATGTTTCTTCAAAATGCAGAAAATTGAAATTTTCATATGCAATCCCATATGCTTGACTTCCTAGGACAGGAAATTAGGGTTTGTTTCTCCATTGAACAGTTAGGAAAAATCTGGATTATATACCTGCTCATTTTGTGTGGAAACAGACATTTGTTTCAAGAAGAACCCATTGTCCACAGCCTCTGTGATTAGGAATCAATGCCCAAGTGTATGGCACTTTATTAGTAGGAATGAGAGATGAGCAAAGTTGTACTTACTCACTTTTGCTCTGTTGGATCTGGTTGTGTTCTGGTGGTGGCCTGGAGGCAGTGTTGACCCTCAGCTTGCTTGCTGAAGATATGGTGGCTGGTGTTACTGGCCTTTTATCAGGTTTCTCCATATTGTCACCATATTACCCTCTCACAGTTCATAGGCAGGATGTGAGTGTTTTGATGAATAGTTCAGAGGTTATTCACTTTTGATCTTATGTTATAAAGTGAGTCAAAGAAAGTATCTTAAGAAGATCACACTGTAGTTACTACACCAGTTAGTGCCAGGTTTGGTCACACTATGTGAAAGGATAATGTTTTGAGAATTTTGTTTTTAAAAAATAATTCTCTCTCCATGTATTTTCTCTTTTTTTTTTTAGTGCAGGTAAAACATTAGCTGTTTCCTTTCCTCAGAAAATGTTTATGGAAGAGCATAAATATAATAACAATAGCTAAACTTTATTGAACACCTTCTACATGCCAGGGACTTTACTAAGCATTTACAGATGGAACACTTAATTCTCACAGCATCCCCTGAGGTGGGTACCATTGTAATTCCTATTGTTCAGATGAGAGTATAAAGCTGCAGCAGCTACATTATGATTCTGCAAAGCAGATATTGCTGTCCAGCGCTTTCCTTTCTAGTGAGGTGTATTAGTTCATTCTTGCATTGCTATAAAGAAATACCTAAGACTGGGTAATTTATAAAGAAAAGAGGTTTAATTGGTTCATGGTTCTGCAGGCTATACCAGAAGCATGGCAGCATCTGCTTCTGGGGAGGCCTCAGGGAACTTACAACCATGGCGGAAGGGAAACCCATTCATGAGAACTCCACCCCCATGATCCAATCACCTCCTACAGGTCCCACCTCCAAATTAGGGATTACAATTCGATAAGATTTAGGTGGAGACACACATCCAAACCATATCATGAGGTTTCCAAAAGCCAAAATCGCTTGAGAAGATTAAAATTGGTGTCCTGGAAACAGAGAAGAATGAAAGTGGCTCTAAGATAAAAACAAGATAGAGGAGGATTTTTGTGTGTGTGTGTGTGTGGCTAAAGGGGGACTGGGAAAAGGAGAGAGGTTTGTGGATCTCAGAAGCAGCAAGAACTTCCCCTTTGCTTCCTGAGCAGGAATTAATATACTATGGCAGGGTTGGAAAATATATACAGCCTGTGGGCCAAGCCCAGTCGGTTGACTGTTTTTATAAATAAATTTTGTTAGAACACAGCTATGCCCTTTTGTTTACATATTTATATAGCTGCTTTCACCCTACAATGGCAGAGTTGAGAAATTGCCACAGAGGCCATATGGCTCTCCCAAAACTTGAAATATTTACTATCTTGACCTTTAGAAAAAATGGTTGCCGACCTCCGTTTTATGGTGTTGCTGTCATCATATCTATTTTAGGTGAGGCTACTTTACATCAATCTGATACTCACAAATTATTTTCCTGTGTTGGATGACCCTATTAAAACTTATGCAGTATTCTAAGAGCTGTGGGTTAAGCTAATTCTTGAACAGACTTCTGTGGTTTAATATCGTTTTTAAAAAATTAAACTTTATTTTGATTTCTAGACATATGTCTTTCATTTACTAGAAGTAAAACAAAATTAAAATAATTTTTCTAAGTACATGTACTTAATAATGGTTTATTTTTAATGCCTATTTTGGACGTGTAACTTTGGTTTTTTAGTATTATCTATTGCATACCTCTTCTTTTCTAACAAGCAATTATTACTTTTTTCCCCTGACCCCAGTTTCACTGATTCGCCCTCCCTTGCAGCAACTTAAAATAATGCCAAGGGAAGTTGCTTGTTCCTATCTTGAATCTGTCAAGCTGTTAACTAGTTTCTTCTCAGGTGACTGCTGAAGATGAGGCAGGTTTTCAACAACTGTTTCAGGGACTATTTGGTGAGTTTTTCATCATCATTTTCAGCTGCAAGAGGGTCCTGACCAAGAAGAGGTAATACTTTTGTTCCTTGTGCTCTAAATATTTTGCCAAATTGGCATCTTCATATAGATGGGTAACTCTACATTTATTTGGTACAGGCAACAGGGCCTACAGAATAATTTATGATCTAAGTGCAGCTTGAAATAGCAGAATTGCTCTTGGTGCTTAGAAATTAATCGAGAAACCACTGTCTGTAGTGTAATGATTTACCATTGTTTTTGAACCATGTTGTGGAACCTAAGAATGTTAATTAAGAATTATGGCATAGGCAAAATAGAATCTGGCAAAGTTTCATGTTGAAGCAAAACAATCAGCTATTAAATTATTTTGCATATATTAGACATTTTTATATTTACAGATTAAGTTGTGATTGATACTATTTAATGTCTAAGGACTTGAATCACACTAATACCACATATTATTCTGTAATTTGTATTGTCTAAGAGATGAGTATGTACCCCTTTTATGAATTTTTTAAAAATTAAAAAGAAAAATGTACCAAGTTAGAAGCACTTGAATGGATTGAGAATTGAAGTAAGCTTTAAAGAGGATAATTTTATAAATCAGAAAAAGAGTGGTGATTTTTAAGGGTTGGACTGATTTGAAAAAGTATTGAGTAAACAAAAATTAATCACGGTGAAAAAGTGAAGATTCATGGGCTGTTTAAAAAATGTGGTCTGTTTCAGAAACAGTATATTCCTGAAGCAAAGCTCAAAAACTTTTCTTCTAGGCAGCTACCTGAAAATCCCTACTAGAAGTAGTGATGGTGATGATAATGGCCATTAATATTTTAGAGCATTTTTCAGTCTATGATGCCTTTTCTCAAAATGAAACTCATTTGATTTTCATGGTATCTCTGTAAGGTATCTTGATTTTCCGAATTTCTTTAATTATACTTGCCTCTGCTTCTATCAGTGGTACTTACCAGGGATGTATACATCCTAGGATTCCAGTTCAGGAAGTACATCCTAGGATTCCAGTTCAGGAAGTACATCTGAGATTTAGTCCCCTCCCCTTTTTAAATATTCCTAGGTAATTCTAATGCATACTATCAGGATCAACTTGTATAACAATTTAAAATGCTGCCTTGCTTGTATTTGTTTTCAAGTTTGATTTTTCTAGCTAGGTAGCAATTATTCAATGAATTATAAGGTTATCCAAAACAAAACATATTTATAAAATAAGAGTTCTTTATTTTACACATATGGAAGCATATCACTTAGAAATTAAAACTTGACAGTAAAATTTTTTAAAAATCTCATTTGTCAAGAATTTAATTCAATCCAGTTAATTTAACAACTCTTTAAAAGTAGTAGGTAGACAGTATTGTGTTAGCTGATACAAAGGCTTCCAAGCTGGGTAAAACATCATCCTTGCCCTCAAAGAGCTTGCAATGCAAGAAGTGAGATAAAACAAAGCAGAATATTATTACAAAAAGACATTCTCCAGTTAAATGAGAATTATTACAGTTACCATAATGAGGCTGTCGATGGCCAAAGAAATTAGAATGCAGCATAACCCACCTGATACCCAAAACCCATTGCGTGATTGGCAACATTCTTTTGAAGGCTGTTGAAGAGGTATGAACTCTCCCTCTCTAATGTACTGGAAACCAGGAGAGTCTGTCTTTAGTGGGAGAGAAGCAGATACACAAAAAAATTGAAAAATACAATGGTGTGTAAGGAAAATGCAGATTACAGATGAAGGGAGGGTCTGAGGCAAGTTTAAGTAGACAAATGAGAGTTAAAAGACTAGAAGAACAAGCTAATTGAAAATGGGACAAAATTTGGGACTAAATGTGGATATAAGGGTCGTGTGGCTTTGTCCAGGTTTCTGTGTGCTCCCAGAAAATGTTTGCAGCCAGTAGCCTAGGTGCATTTAAAAGGGTTGTGACAGGTGGCAACTTAGAAAGAAGTACCAAATACTAATAATATATGGTTAGTTGGATAATGATAAATAAAAGTTATTTTGTATATAGGTAAAGAAATCCTTGAAGTGCAAATTGTACAACAGTCTCAAAAATTGCACTCTCTCTAGTAATTAATTCAGGAGGGGTACTTTACAGCTATGCCTCATGCTGGATCACTATCACGATGATGTTGTCTACTTTTACCATCTAACAAAAGCTTGTCCTGCATTTTTTTTTTCCTAGGGAAGAAATCTCTGTCAGCTTTGCTAAAACATAGATTTACTGTCTGACATTGTTTTTTTCAGGCTTTCACTTTATGAGACTGCATGTGGTTTTGATGCTAATGGAAACTGTTTTTGTTACTATCTTTCTGGATAAGTGGCACCCTATTTTCACTATGGCCTGAGGTGGATTGAGCCAAAGGCAGTACCACATTGTTAGATTTGTGGGGGTTTTTTTGAGGAAAATACAACTTGTAAAGGAAGGTAGAATCATACCTTGATGAAAGCCTAGGAAGGCAGTATGCTTTTGTAAGTGCTTAGCCTTTCCACTATGTATATTGGGTATCTGGATTTACTTTTTCAATTAGTAATTATTAAGTACTTATTATAGGCCAGGCATATTTTTTTTCCTTTTTTTTTTTTTGAGACAGAGTCTCACTCTGTCACCCAGGCTGGAGTGCAGTGGCAAGATCTTGGCTCACTGCAAGCTCCGCCTCCCAGATTCTTGCCATTCTCCTGTCTTAGCCTCCCAAGTAGCGGAGACTACGGGCACCCGCCACCACCCCTGGCTAATTTTTTGTATTTTTAGTAGAGACAGGGTTTCACCATTTTAGCCAGGATGGGCTCGATCTCCTGACCTTGTGATCTGCCCACCTCGGCCTCCCAAAGTGCTGAGATTACATGCGTGAGCCACCATACCTGGACAGTCCAGGCAATATTCTTGACATTAAGAGAACATTGGTGAATAAACCAGGCAATAATCCGAAGCTGATATGGTTCGAATCTTTGTCCCCACCCAAATGTCATGTTGAATTGTAAGCCCTAATGTTGGAGGTGGGCCCTGGTGGGTGGTGATTGGATCATGGGTGTGAGTTTCTCATGAATGGTTTAGCATCATCCCCTTGAAGCTGCCCTTGCTGTAGTGCATGAGTCCTCATGAAATCTGATTGTTTAAAAGTGTGTAGTGGCCAGGTGCCGTGGCTCATGCCTGTAATCCCACCACCTTGGGAGGCCGAGGCGGGTGGATCACGAGGTCAGGAGATCAAGACCATCCTGGCTAACACTGTGAAACCCCATCTCTACTAAAAAAAATACAAAAAAATTAGCCGGGTGTGGTGGCAGTCACCTGTAGTCCCAGCTACTCAGGAGGCTGAAGCAGGAGAATTGCTTGAACCTGGGAGGTGGAGATTGCAGTGAGCCGAGATTGCACCACTGCACTCCAGCCTGGGAGACAGAGTGAGACTCCATCTCAAAAAAAAAAAAAAAAAAGTGTGTAGTATCTCCTCCTTGTCTCTCTCTAATTCTTGCTCTTGCCATGTAAGTTGCCTGCTCCTGCTTTGCCTTTTACCATGAGTAAAACCTCCCTGAGCTCTCCCCAGAAGCAAAGGCTGACATGCTTGCTCTACAGCCTGTGGAATCATGAGCCAATTAAACCTCTTTTCTGATAAATTATCCAATTTCAGGTATTTCTTTATGGTAATGCAAAAACGGACTAGTACACAAGCTGAACATATTTATTAAACAAGGAAACAAGTACATGAACAACATAATAATTGCTAAAAGAAAACAAAACAAAGGGATGGGACAAAAAGTAATGTGGCATATAAAGAAGCTCCTGGGATCTGAGTTTTTTAAGCAGTGTGAACCACACCACAGAAGATCAACAGCTGGATAGAAGAACAAGGCTATGTGTGTGGGAAGACCTGTCAGACATTTCCCAATGTTGACTCTACAGAAATGTTCATGTGAGCCATCTTTAAGAAACGTCCATGAACCATTAAACAAATATTATCACTTGACAGTTCTACAACTACCTTTCTAAAAACAGGGGCAATTTCTCAACTGTAAAAGCCAAATAATTGATATTGTTCTTACATTTAGTTCCTTTCTATTTTCTGGGGGGGAAAAGGAATTCAACGGCAAGTGAGGACATTGCATAGAAAATCTTTTAAATCTCTAATTTCCATAATACCCCAAGGAAGGAATACAGACCACTGCTAATTGGGTACTTTCTAGGAGTTGGAGTCAACCTGAAAATTACGAATCCTAGTAGCAGTTGTTTTATTTACAATTTTTTTTGCACTATTTGGAATTTAGCTTTGGATAAAAATATCTTATCCCATATAGATTCTTAGTATGCCATTTTAGAAGAAAGTCTTGAGTTAAAAATATCTAGATCTAGGTATCATAGCTTATATAGATAAAATTGAAGGTACTGAGCACTAACCACGAACTTAAATGCTGCATAGAAATATTTTATTAATTCATTCTTAATTGTAAATTCTTGATCTAAAAACCTATAGATTTATGGGGTTATTATTGGAAACACCTTGCCAGATTTATATACACATATGTGTATAATTTTAAATATATATAATTTCACATACACACACACACACTGCATGTATTGTTTTTACTTAGCTCATTCACTCTTTTTTTCTTTTTTTCTTTTGAGACAGAGTGTCCCTCTGTCGCCCAGGCTGGAGTGCAGTGGTGCGATCTCGGCTCACTGCCAGCTCTGCCTCCCGGGTTCACGCCATTCTCCTGCCTCAGCCTCTCCGAGTAGCTGGGACTACAGGTGCCTGCCACCACGCCTGGCTAATTTTTTGTATTTTTAGTAGAGACGGGCTTTCACCGTGTTAGCCAGGATGGTCTCGATCTCCTGACCTCATAATCTGCCCGCCTTGGCCTCCCAAAGTGCTGGGATTACAGGTGTGAGCCGCTGTGCCTGGCCAGCTCATTCACTTTTCAAAGCAGTATTACCCCAGTTTGGCAGATGAGGAAACTGAAGCTCAAACCTCTCAAGTGTCTTGAACATGTTTACAGCCAAACTTTTAACACAACTATTTCTGATCCCGTAGTCCATCCTTTTTCACTCTGCCATGCTGAATTTGGAAATGTTGATGAAAAATAAAGGGTTTTATTGTTTTGTTTCCTGCTTTTGGTAATCAGATGAAAAGTATAAATAAGTTTGCAGGGGAGAAAATTTATTTAATCTACATACACAACAAACAACCTTTTAGACTCTGGAAATGTCTAGTCACAAAAAATCGGCACTCAGAAAGCAAAATGGTTTTATGTAATTTATTGAAGCAGAATTTCCAAATAGTTATTGGAAATGTTTTGTTGATCTTGTATAATTATTGTGGGATATGAAGTTAATGAACATGAGCACCCAGGATATTTCAGGATGCACTGCAGGAACCACTGTCTAGCAGTTATTGCCTTTATTCCTGTCCCATTTCACAGACAAAGAACCTGAGGTGCAAATAATTTAAGTAATTTATGCAAATAAAAAGCTGGGCTTGGCTGGCTCCTAAGTCTCAGCCAGCTGTTCTGCTGTAACCTCTAGCTCTTTTTCAGTTAGAAAATATTCACATTCTTTACAGATGAACAGAATAGTTATTCACTCTTTCAGATGAGACTACTTCTCACCTGGTTCTAATAGTGAGGTTATCCTGAATGCGGTGAAATCTAGATTCTTCTTTTATAGATGTAAACTTTAATAAATGTTATATTTCATTTTTTAAATCCTTTCCCAGGAAATTTTGGAATATTTCAGGCCATTGGAATCATTTAGTTAACTGAAGCTTATTATGTGGAAACCTTAAAGATTAAATGCCTTTCTTATTATTTATCATCCAACCTACTATTATACTGGAACAAGATATTAGCAGTTGGGGAAAATAGAACCACTGGCTGTTTGACAAAGACAAATTCCTGTACAAGGACTTGTAGGTCAGAATGAACTTCATCCCTAATCTCACTTCTAATTGATTCATAAGTGGGATGGGCTTTTTATTCATATTGCAGTGTAATAACTCTGATAGGGATGATGGCAGCCAGAGCTTTGAAATGTTTTGCTGTAGTTCATCACTCTGATTTCAACTTTCCAAAATCATTTCCCTTTCTACTACTGGAAATGTTTTACTTTAAACAAAAACTTTGAGTTCCCAGCAGGTTTCATACACATTGATTTGGTAATCCATACACTGAGTGCATTATTTTAAATTGTGTTCATTACTGCAGCCTGTATTCTCAGCAACTAGATAGGTGGTCACCAAGAAAGCTAGCCACTAAAAGTGGCTGACTCAGAAAAACTCAAATTGCATATCACTTTCAGATACTGGTAGCACATTAAAAAGCATTGTTCTTATCAGGTCCTATGAGCTAAGAAATCAATGTGTTTTTTGTTTGTTTGTTTATTTGGGGTGTATTTTTTAAATGAGAAAGTATTTGGAAAAAGAAATGAAACCACAGAGATCAACTCTGGTTTTCTTTAAGTAAAATGAATGTCCTGTTATAGAGAAGGAATATTTCAATCTTGTTGAAGAGGTAAATGAGAAATGATGTTTCACTGTCAAGATGTATCTTGCACATTTGATGGAAAATTACTGAAGAGAAGCAGTCACATTTCAGCATCTCAAACCTGTTAGGAAGTGAGAGCAGTTTCTCTCTGTGGAATTGTTACTGTGAAAAACAGGCTAGCTTGTAACACTGGGATGCTTGATTTCAAGCCCAAGTTTATATTGGGCCTTCAACAAGGTGTGGAACTGTAATAGGATGTGGTGGTTTGATATAAGGTAGTTTATAAGTCTGATCCTTAAAAGCTCGTGACATTCTGCTGATAATTTTCTGCTCTGATTTTTCTCAGGTAAAAAATGTAAGGGGGTCATTGTCAGACACTCCAAGTTGTTAAACAAATATGAAGCATTACTACTTTATGGGCACATTTTCTGAGTGTCTCTGCTATGGTATATCTTTGGCAAGCTTAAATTGCTGGAAAAATATCATAGATATACTGATACCCGTGATAACTTCGGAATAGTATAAACCATCTTTAATTATCTTAGAGTACAGCTGTCCTACTCATGTTGTTTTCAGAAATGAGATAGGAATAAGACCAATTATAATAAGACCCAAGGCTCCTGGGATTTTCTTTTCACTGGGTAAGATTTCTGGAAAATCCTAATTTATCTGATTTAATGTCTGTGAGAAAGTAATTTCCAGCCTACAACTAGTTCTCATACAGATATTTTTGTTGCCTTACAAAATTCTATGTTTCACAGTCTCTAATTACTGTTTTACTGACATGTGAATAAAGATCTATAGTGATCACATTTGTCCCAGGCATGCTTGCTTTGGCAGACCCCACTTATCATGTTAAACAGATTCTAATTCTAATGCAAATATTTGAATCATCACATTAAATATATTTTTGATAAAAAATTTTAAGATAATTTTACTTTAATGGAATTAGTTATTTCTTTTGCCCTGGAGATTTAAATTTTATTATGTTTGTATGTGAATTGAGTCACAGGTGACATAACATTTTTGCAGCTATTACTCGAATATCTCATTAATTTTTAAATTTTGTAGCCAATGATATATAATTATTTTCAGGCCCTTGGAAAGCTCAAAGAGTCTCTTGTCTGTGTCTGTAATACCTAATGTAAAAAATGATCCTAATTGTGCAAAGCTAGTCTAAACTATTGATATTCTATGCAAAGATGTAAGACAGCCACTGCAATGCTAGTTTCATGGTTCTTATAGAAAAGTTGATAAGTGTTTGCTTCCACTTTTGTCAGAAGTAATGTTGAAATGCTTAGGCCACTTG
This sequence comes from Symphalangus syndactylus, assembly GCF_028878055.3. NCBI lineage: Eukaryota > Metazoa > Chordata > Mammalia > Primates > Hylobatidae > Symphalangus > Symphalangus syndactylus. Next base: position 90,644,214 of record NC_072433.2, read on the forward strand.
AGACAAAATGCTGTCACCTTGAGGATAGTGTAACTGACAGGATCAGTGTTGAAAATCCTGTGTGAAATTGCTACTTAATATGGAACAAGTATCATTTTGATACCAGCTTTCAATCTAATAGATAAAATGATCATTGGTTAATCATGCACGCACACACACACACACACATACACTTATGTATATATAACCTATTCCAGCTAATTATATTATATACCCCTTTATAAACAGGAGACAGAAGGCTTTGTTATCCCCACCTTACCACACTGTAGACACAGCAGATTAAAAAAAGAAAATAAAAGGTTGAACCTTGTGGATCAAAGATGAGGCAGGCGATATAAAATGGATTAAAGTTAAAATGAAGATAAATTGCTGAAAGCAAACAAAGACATGAGAAAATGCAAAAAGCTTTCAAGGTTAAATAGAGTGATAATCTCAAAAGCCAAATGAATTTAAAAGTTCTTTTCGGTTTTATCACAACCTTTCACAAATAAGACCTTAAAGAGATACCTGGGTAAATATGATGAGCTGCTGCAATAGTTCACCACAGGAATACCATATCTATCATCTAATTGCTTTTTTCTCGCAATTTTTCCTCTATGTAAATCAAAAAAAAGACCCCTCAGTTTGAGACCATTTTAATGAATTATTAATATTTGGGTCATGTCAATACAATGCATATTTATTTTTAATTTTAATCATTGGCTCTGTCAAATGTAGATGCCATATATTAATTTGAGAAAGAATAAGTTGTCTAAAAGTGGCTAACACCCTAGTATAGAGTTCTGTGCAAATATGGCTGGGTTTTGTGTTTAACGTCTATATAGAACTACTAGTTTTCTTGTGGCATTAGCTAGAAATTTTCTCCTTTTCCTGTTATTTTGTACAGTTTCTGATGGCTTTTGGGTGACTCGTGGCTTGGTCCCTCAGCGGCTTACCAGCCAGCAGTCCTTTGTTTTGTATCTTAGATTATTTGGTGGATTATCAAGGTAGTGCCCACTGTATTAGAAAGAAGAGCTATAAGCAAAATTATGGTGAGCCTCTTAAAGCCCATAAAATGAGTGAAAAGACTTTTGATCACATGCAATATTTAGGAAATATCCTGGTAAAATTTTAATTGTGTAAGAAATGACAAGTGTATATACTGCATCAAGGCTTGGCTACTGACTCGTATTTTATGTTGGTGTTATTTCTGGTTTTCAACAATGCTAAATTTGATTTTTTTAAAAATATGATAATTGGGAAGGGGATTGTAACTTAATTTAACTACTAAAACTTTGAAAGGTCACAAAGCTCTTCCTGTGGTTTCAAAGAGAAATTATGAATTGTGCTGGCATTATTTGATTTTTTAATAGAAAAATTACTATGTGGGAATTTTATAGTTTAATGATATCGTGGATTAGAAAAATATTGTAACCCAAATTAGAGTTTGTGGAAACCAGAAGGAATAATTTAGTTATTCTAGAGCTGAGAACATGAATCTTGTTTCCAAATGGAATGTGGAGTTATTAACATGGAGAATAAAGGAAAATAATTCATGTTAAAATGATTGTTAATGTTCAGGACAGTAGATGTTCAATAAAGACAGGTCTTTTTAGTCATCTCTTTATTTGTGAGAAATGACTAAACCTTTTACCTAATTAAGGTAAAAAATCAAATCTAAAAGAGATATGAATATATAGGGGCCACCCATTTTTTAAAATATGGGAATTAGGCCAGAAAGTTGTTAGGTAATAGTGACTGCTAGCCTGTCGTGGAGCTGGGAAACAATTTCTAGACAATCAGACTAGTCCTGCTCTGAGAAAAAACACAATATAGATTTAGCATGGGTGTTGTGGGGAAAGGGAACGATCAGAGAAGATTGTAGATGACAAGAGTGATACTGAACTCTTATTCTGGATCAGTTAGAAGTGGCAGGGTTTGCGTTTAGGAAATTTCAGATAATTTAGAACAGTCTTTGAAAGTGTGCTACTTGGCTCCTTGGAGTATTTAATATGAAATTAGAAGATAAATGGGCACAGCATTAAATAACATTGAGCCACACAGAAAGAGAAGCACCCTGTTTGCAATTTTTTCTTCTAATGAGTGTGCAGAAAAAAACAAATCAATGTGGCACTAATATGTACTTAAGAGCTCTCTAGCATGTGTTGATCTCTCTATTTAATAATTAGAAAGCTGGCCTTGGCAAGCAACTGCATCTAGCTAGTTGTTTTGACACATTTTATGACACATGATATTGATTTTTCCCTTACAATAGCGATAGGGAGTTTTTATCTTAAAATAAATTTATTTAAGTAAAAATAGTGATTCCATTTAAACTAAAATATTAAGTACATAAGCATCTAGGCTTTAAAGACACAAGTCATGACAGCAGTATGCAAATGAAGGGAGTTTGACCAACATTGATCTAGGAAAGATATTTCAATCCTTCTTTTATTTCTGAGAGATTCTGGAGGAGTTTGGTCAAGCACTACATGCCAAGAACTCTTTAGTTGTACATCACCTTTTTAATGATAGGAACTCTATTCGTTGGGAAGGGATGTAAAACTCCCCCTGTCCAGTACTAGAAAAAACAATTTAAAAAAATGGCAGCTTGGCTAGACCATGGATTTTTGAAGACAAATGGACCACTCCTAAAATGAAAAAGAAACAATACTATCTTCACCACCAGACAGTTATACTTAGTGATTGTACAAATTAGTTTTCAATAGTAACATTTATAGTATGAAAATGAAAAAAGCAATGGTTTCTCCATTGACTTTTTTACATATACAGTTCTTATACAGCTTGGGCATTTAAAAACTATATCTGAGTAAGTGTAGTTGCAGAAAAAAATAGCTAAAATGTGAGACCTTAAACAACAACCATAGACATATTCCCTGATCTTTAGTAAATGATAACATAAGCATATATAAAGCATGTTGCCCTGAGAAGGCAGTGATTCTTGAATAGTCTGGAATGTATTTGGCAGGAGTTAACTTCCCTTCTCTGACTCTTGTTTGCACTTTTCTTACCAGACCAGGATCATCTAAGAAATTAATACTCAGCAAGTTTTATGACTTTTCAGCAACTCATAAATTTAGAGGTTGCTGCTTAAGTGGACAGTGAATGTGAATGGATTATTTTATGGAGACTTTGAGGCCTCTGATTACTTTCTGTAAAGACGATTTGATATATTAAGAGAGCTTTTGCACAGCTGATTTATTTATTGCATATTTTTTACCCTCTGCACCATAGGCATTAAAAAAATTATTTGAGTCCTAAACATAGAAATAGCAGCCGGGCGTGGTGGCTCACGCCTGTAATCCCAGCACTTTGGGAGGCTGAGGTGGGTGGATCACTTGAGGTCAGGAGTTCAATACCAGCCTGGCCAACATGGGGAAACCCAGTCTCTACTAAAAATACGAAAATTAGCCGGGCATAGTGGCTGCTGCCTGTAATTCAAGCTACTCGGGAGGCTGAGGCAGGAGAATCGCTTAAATCCAGGAAGTGGAAGTTTGCAGTGAGCCGAGTTCACGCCACTGCACTCTACCCTGGGGGCAACAGAGCAAGACTCCGTCTCAAAAGAAAAAATAAAAAAGAAATAGCTGTGCTGTGTATGGTATGAAAAAAAAGCTGAATTGGATACACATATATAAGACTACCAAAAGGAAATATTTCTGTATCCATTGGGCTTTTATGGTAAAAGACTGGTCCAAAGAAGATTTCAACAGGTTATAAGGTAGAATTGGCCATTTTTATGTTCTTGCTCACTCCTGGCTCCTGAAATTCCTTTCTCTTCTGTGCACTTTACTTTTTTTCTTTTTTAACTTTACCCTTTACCCATTTTTTTTGTATTACAATTAGTAATGTACACATCTGTCTTTTTATAGGTCTTGAAGCTCTGTATCATACATATCTTATTCAACTCCCAAGACAGTATCTTATCCATAACAGCCTTTCAATGAATGCTTTTTTAATTGAATTTTGAGAAATGCTTAGTTAGCCTACATCAAGAAATAATCAGGCTGCGTTGAGCCTGGGAAGATATTCCAGTTTTGTCATTTGCTACCTGAGTGTCCTCGGAAAGGTTATGCAATCTCCCTGTTTCAGTTTCTCCAGCTATAAAATGGAGTATTAATAGTACTTATATCTTAGAATGGTTATGAAGATTGAGTGAAATCATTTATGTAAAGACTTGGCATAATGTCTACAGCCACATATAGGAAGGGATCAAAAACCTTTAGATATTTAATTTTGGTACTAATATCCCAGTACTTCTTTCAAGGAATACACAAAAGAATTATAGATTGCCATAATGAAAAGTAAAACAGAAATCCAGGACTCTAGATTTTCTTCTTGTTTCTGTCAATGTTTGTGTAAACTTAGCTGATCAAGATTTCCTGTGCTATGATTTCCTCATTTATAAATGAACTTGTTTGAACTTGATGTCTCTAGAACTTCCAGTTTAAAAGTTCTGTAACTATGATGTTTTCTGTCAATGGAAGGACATTTTAATAATACAAGTTAATGTGTTAATATTTACAAGATTGCATAATCTGCATATGATATACTGGGTTTACAGTTCAATATTAAGTTCTTACTGAGATCACTATAATCAAATGATCTTTCAATCTGTACAAATCTCATTTAAATGAGCAAAAGTAAGATGCATACTAATTATATAGAGTTAATTTTGCATCTACTTAAGCAAAAGTTGAAGCCGAACAGATGATTTATCAAATTAGGTTATCTGATGAGACCAGATATTAGTACAACTGAATAAGATGCCACACAGATGTAATGCATTAGCCGTGTTTCCAGAAAAAGTTTAGATAATGCTTTGGTAACTTCTTTCTGTAAGCTAATGTGTTATAATGTTTTTATATGGATGTTTGCTGAATACTTATACATTATTATTCTGAAATTCTCTCCTTGACCCAGGTTTCAAGAAAATTGACATTTAAATCTTAGTGACTGGAAAGTGGAACTGACCCATTCCACTGGGTTGTTCCTAAAGCTTGGGATTAAAAGAGATTACCATGGATCCTTCCTGGTTGTGAATCACATCACAACACATGAATGATTCAATCTTCTGCTTACTCCAAATACCTAGCTGGTATAACCCTTTTCTTTCCCCTCTGTTGAGTTTGACAGGTAATATTAGTGCTATTTCTCATTCCTTCTTTCATTGTCCATCCTTCAAACCATTGCAATCTGATTTCTCCCTTCCCACTTCATTGAAAGTGCTTTGGCAAAGGATGACGACTTCAAAATTGTTAAGTCCAACGAGATACTTTTATCCTTTTTTTTCACTCTGCTGCTTTAGACAACATTGCTACATTCTGTTTCTTTAAACTTTTAAAACAGTAAACATACTTCTTTCGTGTCAATATTCTTACCTTGTTCTTTTTCTTTCTTATGGATTGGTTCTTCTTATTTGAGACTTCTCATTATCTTTTTCTCCTTAATTTCATCTGTTCTTACACACTCAAGCAGAAAATCTTCTAGCTCTATTTTCAAAATGTACCCAGGGTCCTACCATTTTTTTACCACTCTAAACTACCATCATCCCTTCCTTAATTAATAGTGTAGCTTCCTAATTCATTTCTCTGTTTTTTTCCCTTGCCCCATAAGTAGGTTCTGCAGATAGCCAGAGTAGGTCTATTACAACTTAAATCATATTACTTTTCCAATCTAAACTTCTAATGGTTTCTAATATTATTCAGAGTAAAAGCTGAAGTTCATACAATGGCCATTAAGGCTCTACTTGATTTGGTCCCTTGTTATGTCCCTGATATCACTTCCTTCCACTCTCCTTCTTAATATTCTTCATTCATATTGGTTCCTTATTGTTCCTCAAATATACCAAGTAGACTCTTTACCTCAGGGCTTTGGAACTTGCTGTTTCTTCTGAACGAAAAACTATTTCCTAATACATTCATATGACTCACCTTCTCACTTACTAAAATCTCTGCTCAAAAAAAATCTTAAAATTGCAGAACTTCCAGGCCACTCTCTATAAAATAACAACGTTCCCCACTTCCTCCTTATCTTATTTGATTTTTCTTCATCTTATTATACTATTGATGACTGCCAAATACTTAATTTTGACTTTCCTTTTAAGCTTCTTGATAAACATTTCCACTTAATTGTCCCAGGCACCATGAGTGCACATGTCCAAAACTGAAGCTCATTGTAAGTGCTGGAAATACTCAGCTGTTTGTAACCTGAACAAAACCTGTGGCTTCATGTTTCTATGTAATTATTCATATTAATTTTCACCTGTAACACTCTTATTCACCTCCTAATTTGTACTCATGCTACAAGATCAGATTTCATTTCTTCTTGTAGCCTTTTATTAACATAATTCCCACCCACAGAGTGGTGAGTTGTTCCTCCTCTCTGCTTCCATAACACTTTAAGCTTATCTTTAACCACTGTATGTATTGAATTATAGTGATATGTTTCCTTTAATTATCTCTGTTCTCTAATAAACTGTAATCTCCTTAAGGATAGAGACTGTGCTGTAGATATCTTTCTATTCTTAGCGCCTCAGTATTGGCAGCATGGAAGGAACTCTAGGAATGTTTGTTAAACTGATCAGAGTTAATGTTCCTTAAAGAATGACAGAATGTAGAGGAGCCTATTAGCTAAAGAGAAGAGAGGAGAAATAGTAAGAAAGGAACTTTGTGACTGACTCTGACTTATTATCAGGGCTAATCTTTATACAACTCCAAAAAATTGAGGGCTTGGATACTGGAGGTGGGAGTAGCGGTGGAATAGGGTTGGCAGGGCAGTTCTGCCATTGGCTATGGATATTTTGGAAGAGAGGAAAGATAATAGAGGTAGCAAAACAGAGCTTTATTCTTTTAGCAGCTTCACAACACGGTACCAGTTGTCTGGCCCAGCTTTAGCTGTCCTGTTGGGTAGTGGTGGAAGGATAAATCACACAACAGTAAATTTTCAGGAGACCCAGAGGCATCTTGTTAACAGAAGGAAAGTAGAGAGAAACACCATGAATAAACACTTTAAAGAACAACCCTTGGTATATTTTCAATATACAGATAATTGGACAATAGGTTTCATTGAATGCATGGCTGTTTTCTTATCCTTTTCTGACTAATGGCATTTAAGATGTTGAATTGAAGTATAGAGTAGATAATTCAGTGGTTGTTTCCATGGCTAGTAATTACAGACTCAGAATAGAAATCTACTTCTGATTCCAAATATTTGCTTTTAAATTTCTTGTTTCTTTAGAAAGAAATGAGTTGAAAGACATGTATTGAAGTGCTGGCTTCTTTCCCTACTATCAGTCAGACAAATTTTTTTTGGATTCAGTTTCTTGATCTTTAAAATGAGTGTAGTAACATTTGTTCTACCTAGCTCCAGGGTTGTCATGAAGCTCCAGTGAAAGCTACAAATGGAAGAGTTACTGTTTTTAAGATAATCATAAAAATAGGAGGCCATCTTATTTGTATATATTAAACTAGTTTCATTTAAATTATATTATTTGATGTGTGGTGTCTTAAAATGACAAACAATATTTAATTTATCCAAGTTAATGTCATTTTGCTATTGCTATTTCCAAAATGACTAATATACTGGATAAATTGATTATGACTGAATCGGAGCCTGTCTCTGAAACAGTGTCTGCATGGCCACACTCAAAAGCCAGTTAGTTATAGAAGAGCACATGATCTCTTGTTTCTGCTAGTGGCTTATGCTTCCTGAATGAATTCCAAGAAGAAATCATGCTATATTGATTTCCTATCTATAGTAGGTTGTTGTATAGCCAGCTTGGAGGGTATACATGATAGTACCAACTAGTAATATTTGTTAGAGGAAGCAGAATATCTTTATAATAAGTACTTTGCAGTAGTTTTTTTTTTCAGGAAATAAATGCTGTGAAAATCCTAATTGGCAATATTAACAGAATATTTAATGTGGCCCTCCAGTAGATCATTGGTAGTGAGACAAAGTGGAGTCACTCCTGCTTCCACCATTGATTCCCAATCTCATGTATTCTTCATATGGGACGACCATATGGGGTCTCTGATTTAATGCATACACTGTATTCTGAAGAATGGCATCCTTTTCTTGTAGGACATTGCCTTTAAGGTGGTGCTTCAGCTTTAACTTCAGTAGGATGTCCCAGTATTCTATGAGGCCTGATGTTTCTGGATGGTATACTTCTTTCCCTTGAAAGCTCATACGTTAGTCAGATGCTACATGTGTGGAATTCCAAGCTTGCAGAATGAACAATCTATAACTCTTCAAATAGTGGTACTGGCTAAAGCACTGTGAGAAGGACTGGCTGGCCTCTGCTCTGTAAAGTAATGAAAACTTTATCTGGTATATATATTTATCCCTATGAGGATTAACTATTGGTGCTTCCAGGACGAAGAGACCCATTATGGGTGGCTGGCCAAGAGTGTCTGGTTGGTTTCCTCAAAGACTAGTGCCATATCATGAAATCAACACTTGCTTTTGTTGCTGGCGGATTGGATATTCAAAATCAGTGACCACTCCCTTCATGTGTACATAATGCTATTTCTAGGATGATCAATGATGTGAATGCTGGTTAACATAAACTGACTGAGTTATTTTCTCTATTTACTTGTTTAGTCCCTCTTCTATGGTGGGTGCTTTCAGTGAATGTTATTAATTTTAGTAGTTCCCCCTTATCCACAAAGGATAAGTTCTAGGGCCCCAGTTGATACCTCAAACTGTGAGTAGTACTAAACCCTATATATACCATGTATTTTTCATATATATATATATGTACATCTTTGATAAAGTTTAACTTATAAGTTAGGTACGGGAAGAGTTTAGCAACACTAATAATAAAATAGAAGAATTATAACAATATGCCAGCATGACTTCCCTTGTGCTTTGGGGCCATTATTAAATAAAATAAGGGTTACTTAAATACAAGCACTGTGGTACTGTGCAATCCGATAACCAAGAAAGCCGCAAAGTGACTATTGGGAAGGTAGCATAGACAATACAGACCTGCTGCACAAAGGGATGATTCACCTCCTGGGTGAGACTAAGGACAGTGAGGGATTTAATGATGCAATTTAAACTTGTGAATTGTTGAGTTCTAGACTTTTCTATTTAAGATTCTCAAACTGCTGTTGACCATGAGTAACTGAAACCATGGAAGGTGAAACTATGGATAAGGGGGGAGTACTGTTGCCAAGAAAGATTGCCAAATCCTCTCCTTAAAAAAACAAACAACTATAAAGCTGGATGAACTTACAAAAACAACCCTTTCCACACTCTGAACATTGAGCAACAGAATGCAACCATCTGAGAAACATTTGTGCTTGAAAAATTGATGAAATATGGGTAAGAGGTCTCAAGGTCTATTTATATTATGACAAAGGGTGATAGAGTTAATGTAGCTCTGGGGCAAAACTATAAATGAATATCATTGTTTGTCCCGCATGAATGGCATACTGCCTCTGATCTTCTTACATGTTTAGTATAGAAAAACAATGCATTTACGAACTCAATAACTGTATACTAGATATTTGAGGACCCCTAACTTTTGTTGCCACCCTCATATCTTATCCTTTTGCATGACACCATTACAGCTTAGTAATTACCAGCCAGCTTTGCTATTCTTGCGGGCGTTGGCACCTCTCATCACTTCCTCCCAACCCATCTTTCAAATGTCTGAAATGTTGCATTGGAAAGGGCTTTGCCCTCTGCTGGGACATTTTCTCAGATAATCAGCAGCAAAATCTTCAACAATTTAGCCTCCATCTTGTGCAAGGGGCTATCCATGTGCCGTATTCTACTCAGAATAGGGCCTTCCTTGCCAGCAGGGAGGTGAGTGAGTCATTCTCCAAACTCTTTTTTTTTTTTTTTTTTTTTTACAGGGAGTCTCACTCTATCGCCAGGCTGGAGTGTGCAGTGGCCTCATCTTGGCTCACAGCAACCTCTGCCTCCCAGGTTCAAGTGATTCTCCCACCTCAGCCTCCCGAATAGCTGGGACTACAGGCATGCTACCACGGCTGGCTAATTTTTGTATTTTTATTAGAGACAGGTTTCATCATGTTGGCCAGGATGGTCTCAATCTCTTGACCTCCTGATCCGCCCACCTCGGCCTCCCAAAGTGCTGGGATTACAGGCGTGAGCCACTGTGCCCAGCAACTCTTTCTCTCAGATCACTATTGGTACCACCTATGTCAGTTCAGATCCTCCGAGAAGCAGACATCAAGAAAATATTATATGTGCAAGAGATTTGTTGGGTAAGACACCCATTAAAGATATAGGGGAGGTGGAGGAGGGAGAAAAAGTATGAGAGGTAGGGAGAAACCTTAGACCATAATGCAGCCATGACACCTGTAAAAAATAGAAAGAAGTAAGGAGGATGAGAGAGGAAAAGAGGTAGACTAAAGTTCAGAGAGAGTTCTGTCCTGGCTGATGGGGAGTCTTAGAGCAAAGATTGCCTATTAGAAGAGTCCTTTATGAGAGAGAAATGGCCAGGACCTAGTACCTTCTCATTGGTTAGGGGCAGTTGTTGACTGAGATCAGCCTGAGGGAAGCATGGCCTTGGCCTGCTGTGGAAGCCGTCAGCCAATTTTGCTCCTTAAGCAGGTTCTCTAGAAGTAAAATCTGTGGCCACTTCCATGGCCATCAGACTTATCTCAGGGAGCTAGGAAGAGAAAGGGGTAAAGAAGAAATCAACACATTGTTGAATTGTTTTACTTGATATTAAAATAGTGTATTTCTTTTGTGACACAAAAATTAATCATGACAATTTAAAAGGATTAAAAACAGAAGTAAGTGTGAATAGATGCATATGCTTTGTCTCCTTCTAGGTTTAGAGAAAATATAGTTTAAAAAGGAATAAATCCACAATAGCTCTGGAATACAAGAGGTGAGACTACAAGAAGAACAGAAAATCTGGGGAATTTCTGATATTCTCATAATCATAGGAAACTATACATCAAAAGTCAGTTGAGATAGCCAAAAATGGTTTTGGGGAGGGCTCCACGTTCCTAGTATGTAGATGTGAAGCAGCAGGGTCTCTGGGGTCCCCATAGGTCAATGGTATTTGATGCTGAGTGCAGTCAAGAGCTCATTTTTTGGCTGCAGCACTTTCTCTCTATACAGGGTGATACCAGCCATCCAGGCACTACTGTGCACTTTCAGCCCATGTTCCCATTCATCCCATGTCCTTGATCCTGCTCCAGACCAGAAACAAATGCCTTCATCCACTGCTGAACACAGATTTTGTAACAGGTGTGGCATGGGCAGTAATTACATTGCCTGGATGAGAGAATATGGCCACATCCGAAAGATGGGTCTTGGACACTACACTCAGCAGCAAGCAGTCCTTGCTTCCACCTCACTTCCCCAATCACTGGAGATGGTTATGTTTTTTTTTTTTTTTTAAAAAAAGCACCACAGACATCTGAATAATGAGATGTTTAAAAGCAAAACTAGATCATCAGGCAACCAAATACTTCCAAACATTTAGTGATAACCAAATCCATGAAAATTAGTGGATAACACCAGAACAAACAAATTAAAGAAAAATAGGATTTTAAGGAAGTATAGATAATATCCTTAAAGCAATAAAATATGTTGATGTGACAAACAATAAAAGACTATTAAAAATAACAAGAGTTCATAAAAATAAACTCCACAGGGGCTGGGCATGGTGGCTCACACCTGTAATCCCAACACTTTGGGAGGCCGAGGTGGGAGGATTGCTTGAGCCCAGGTGTTCAAGACCAGCCTGGGCAATATGGTGAAACTTTGTCTCTACTAAATATACAAAAGTTAACCAGGCATGGTGGACCATGCATGTTATCCCAGCTACCTGGGAAGCTGAAGCAGGAGAATCACCTGAGCCCAGGAAGTCAAGGCTGCAGTGAGCCGGGATCACACCAGTGCACTCCAGTAGTGGAAGGAAGAGTGAGAGCAGCAGAGGAAGAGTGAGACCATATCTCAAAAAAAAAAAAAAAAATCATAGATGAATATTTTTAATCAGTATTTAAGAAGACAACAAAAGATTTAACCTAGAATTCAGCATAAAAAGATGAAAAGTATTAAAGAATAATTTATGTAGCTTCAAAAATAGCTGTATCTGTCAACAAAGATTTCCACAAGGAGAGAACATTGTATGACAGTACCTGTATTTTCTTGTACTCTCAAATATTGGTTATTCATTAAAATATATTTTGCAAGTCCAATAGGTTAAAAATTGTAAATAGTGTTTAATTTGCATTTATATGACAACTAGTGAGGTTCAGCATCATTTTTATATATGGATATATGTGTATAATATGTGTATATATACACATATATATTTTTGTGTGTGTGCATTACCTATTCATGACCTTGACTATTTTTTTATTAAATTATTGTTTTCTTTGTTCTGATGTATTGTATTGACATATACCTTCTTTGTATGTAAAGGCTAATAGTCTCCTGCCAGTCATATAAACTATAAATATATTATCTTAGTTTGTAATTTTAAAAACTAGCTATGAATTGTTTGTCTTTCATAAGACTTTAAAAAAATTTATTCAATACGTTGATGTTTTCTCTTGTGTTTTCTGGGCCTTTTGACTTTCTTAAGTATTCCCTTTCATCTAACTCCCCAGTCTAAGCTACTTTTTATTTAACTCCTTTATAGCTATCTTTTTCTATTTTAGATCTTAAATCAAATTAAATTTAAAATTAAATTAAATTTAAATGTATGTTTAATTACCATATGAATTAAATATTGATTTTTTTTCTCATACAAGGAGGGGTGTGTGTGTGTGTGTGTGTGTGTGTGTGAATATAAAAATGCACATTCTCTTTTTGGTTTTATTGATCACTTTACTAATTTCTCTCCTAGTATCATGTTTTAGTTACCAAAGTTTTATATTTATAACCTATTGAGAACATGATCCCATATTGTCCTCTTTCAAATTGATTTCTGCTATTACATGTTTATGTTCTCTAGAAAACCTTTTGAACTTATACATCAGGTTTCTATATGAATTACGCCTTTTAGTTTTAAAATAAAACACATATACATAAAACCACAAACACACACATATATGTAACTTAATAAATTAATATAATATCAACACTCTTGTAGCCACAACCTGAGTTAAGAAATGGAATTTTGGGCTGGGCGCGGTGGGTCACGCCTGTAATCCCAGCACTTTGGGAGGCTGAGGTGGGTGGATCATGAGGTCAGGAGATCAAGGCCATCCTGGCTAAGACGGTGAAACCCCGTCTCTACTAAAAATACAAAAAATTAGCCGAGAGTGGTGGCGGGCGCCTGTAGTCCCAGCTACTTGGGAGGCTGAGGTAGGAGAATGGCGTGAACCCAGGAAGCAGAGCTTGCAGTGAGCCAACTGCACTCCAGCCTGGGTGACAGAGCAAGACTCCATCTCAAAAAAAAAAAAAAAAAAAGGAATTTTGCTTGCCATCCTAGAATCCATCCATATGCCCTATCCCAATCCAAATTTCCCCAATAGTTACCACTATCTTGATTTTGTACTAATTACTTCCTTGAGTTTCTTTATAGATTTATCCCTTAAGTGTGCATCCTAAGCTACAGTCTTACAGATTAATTGCATATTGGCTATGCCTTTTATATCTTTTAATATACAGGCCCTTTTTTATTTTTTCTTTGGAATTCATTTGTTGAGGAACCTAGATCATTTGGCCTACTGATTATCTAGTCCAGATTTTGGCAATTTCATACTTACAGTGCTGTACTGTTCAACACATTCCTCTGCCCTCTGATTTCCTGCAGAGTGACAGTTGGATCCAGAGGCTTGATGGGCTAAGGTTCAATTCCTTTAGCAAACCTATTGGTGGGCATTTTTTTTCTTTTTCATCAGGAGGCACAGAATGGCTGGTTTCTCTCAATTTCTGTCTCTCTCTTTTATTATAATTCTAGCAATTATTGATGTTAATGCCTTGAATAATCAATTTATTAAAGGTTGCAGAATGATGACAGTATAATTCTAGTATTTTATTTTCATTTATTAGCTAGGATAATTTTATGAAGAGATGCTTTTCCTCATCTACTATGTAGTTACCCAGTGGTACAATTCATATAAGGAAGGCAATATAGATGCAAAATTATTACCCTTAATTTATCACTTTTCAAGATATTGATTGCCAGTCATCTTCTGGAAACCTATTGGTCTCTTTTCCCTATCATTATGAACTCATAGATGTGTTTTAATCTGTTGGCATTATTATCTTGCTGAAGCTCAAATTGTCACATCTTTGGCCAGTGGAACCCTCTTCCAATTGGTTCATGAGTGTTTTTGACATGACCTAAGTTGTTTTTGGTCACTTCCTTTCTATTTGGTTTGACAAGGTACTTCAGGATTATTTTTTGCATTTCCTGTCTCAGTTCTAGGATCAGGCTTTCTCCAAGAAATCAAAATCAGGTTTACTTTAGCAGAAAATTGGGCTTCAAAATTAAAATCTGAATGTTGGAATGATTATTTATTTTGGGATAGTCATTGTTTATAGGTATTTTAATGAAATTAAATATATACAAAGAGCTGGGAAACACACTTCCCCACAAAAATATACATTTAAATATACATATTTACAGAGAATATGATTCACAAGTTTATGTTGATATTTTTAATTCAATCTCAGTACTATAAGGTTTTAACTTAACCTTCCTTAAAATCATAGATGATTGAAATATTTTATAATTTCTTATTTTCTTTATTCTGCATTACAAATGTAACAGTTTCAGAATAACAATACCAATATGACCACTCTCAGTATGATTATGGAGCACAATTATGTGATTTTTGCATATGCTATCCTCCTTTCTTGCTCATATTTTAGTAGTTCAGCTATAGCTACAAGGTCTGAGCATACAACAATTTATATACCATATTCTTTTCCTTTTTAAAGCTTCTCATTTATTTTTAGTTCTAAATGTAATTATAATTAAAATGCTCACCATCAATGCTTTTGGAGATATTTCTCTAGACATATTGATTGTTAGAATCCTTTAATAGATTCATCAGAAAGTGTTTATAAGGACACTCTGAATTCTTGAGTGTTGATAATGGTTTGTCTTATGCTCTTTATATTTGAAAGCCAGTTTTGCTAGACATAAAGTCTTTGATATACATATTCTGTCACTGAGATTGCCAAATATATTGTTCCATTTTCTTCTGGCAGAAAGCATTGCTGCAAAAGTTTGATGATAATCTAACTTTCTTTACCTTATAAGACAAATGCTGTTTTAAAAAATGCTCAAAGAATTTTTTTCCTTTAGAGTCCGGGAGTTTTACTATAGTGTACCTTAGCGATAGTAGTTCAGAGACCAAATTGTCAGGTATATGTGTGCTTTTTTACTATACAATTTCAAATCTTTACTTCAAGAAAGTTTTTTTTTTGAATAATAGTTTTTAGTATTTATTCTATGCCCTTGCTTTGATTTTTATTTCAGGGACTCCTGTGATCTATATCTTGGATTGTTTTTCCAAGACAATGTCTTCAACATTTTCTCCCCTTCTAATCCATTTTTGTCCTTTGGTTTTCAAAAATTTTTGAAGTACAATTTACATTAAATAAAGTTCATCTTACTGTTACTTCAAGAAATACATAAAGTCTTGTAATCACCACCAAAATTAAGACATGGAGCAAATACAACAACTCTCAAAATTTCTCTGTGTCTTTGTAGTTGAGAATTTCCTCCACCCAATCCTGGGCAATCTTTTGTCTCTACAGTTTTGCATTTACAAGAATGTCAAATAAATACCATCATACAATATGCAGATTTTTGAGTCCCTGTTCTTTTACTTGGTGGCATGCATTTAAGAGACAGCCATATTGTTGCATTTATTATGGTTTATTATTTTATCGCTAAATAATATTCTACTATGTAGATGTACTACAGTTTGCTTCTTCATTCCACAGAAGAGGGATATTGGGTTGTTTCCAGTTTGCAGAAATTATGAGTAAGCCTGCTATTATAATTCATGTAAATGGTTTTGTGTAAATTAAATTTTTATTTCACTTAAGGAAATATGTAGGAGTTGAATTGCTGGCTGATAAAGTATATGTTGAGAAAGGTATTCTTCAACTAGATAGAATGATGCTAATGTGAGGAAAGAGGAAAAATTCAGCATCCAGGGTAGTGACCGAATGGTGTTAAGTTCCCAGTCTCAATTTTTTGCAAGGTCCAGTTGCTTCTTTGTTTGTCCCTTAATTTGGTTGTCCAATTATTCCTTGGATTTCATGAAATAAACTAATGTCCCTTGGATAATTTCTTTTTGTTTCTCCAGGCAGTTCTAAATAGATTTCTGTCACATGCAGACAAGTGAGACTTGTATCATAGGAACATTTGATTGGGCCATTAGAGGTAACTAGCCATTGTGCTAAACTCTTAACATGTATTTTATAATTTGTGCACTAGGATTAATAAGCCTTGTCCATTGGTTGCAATAAAAATTTAATTCATTTTATAAAAAAGAGGAGAAAAAATCAAAAGTAAATAACTGCATATGGAACTGATGTGTTTACTAAAGATTATAAACATACTATCAAGCATCGTCAATGCATTTCCTGTTTCTAAGAAATACACTTTTCATTACAAATGACTTCATGGTTTAGTACAGGCATTTTAATGTTGACAAAGTACAACTCTACTTTGCACAAAAGAGCAAGCCACATTGCTTTGAATTCACAAATATGTATGTAGATTAATTCGTTGGTGTATATATTAATAAATAACATATTTATAAACTGAGTTCTTAAAATGAAAGATTTGACATCATGATGGCTAAAGCACTTTGCTATTTCCATTGGTTCTAACAATATTCTGCTTTCTGGTTCCCTTGGGAACAGATTTTCAAAATACAAATGATATAAAAGGTCCCTAAATATGGCCATAATCTTTATTAAATAAGATATTTTGATATCCCTTCTGTTTTGGGATGAATATTCTTTTCCTTGAATCATTTTATAAGGATTCATATCATAGTTGCTATATGAGTGGTCCAGATGCTATGTGCTGTTACAGCTGAAAAGAAGCAGAGTATAGTTTCTGGGTTGGAAGGCTCAGGGAAGGCTTCATGAAGAAGACGGCACTGGGACAGGGCCTTGGAAATTATTGGTGTCCAGAGACCATTGACAGCAATAGGAATACCTCTTTTAAAATATTATGTATGTAATATACTAAACTGGGGTTCAGATAAAAAGAAATAATTAAATTTCTTTTTCACAGTAATTTGACTATTCCACTGAAATCAACAAATCCATACAGCTGGATTCTTGGCTAATTAAAAAAACATCATGCCCTTTTGATCCTACCTTCTGCTGTTGAAATTGGAGAAGGCAACTTCTAGAGTAAAATTATATTATTATCTAATTTGCAATGGAGTATTTTTACTGTGTTTAGCATGGTTCTATATTTTACCTTTATTTGTAGATGACTGTCATAAGTTGCAGCAAGAGATGTTTTACAATTTCCATGATCTCTTGGAAAAATAATAGGTCATTAAAAACAAACATTATTTATTCATCAGAGATCAAAGCATCAGTGTGGTCATTCAGTAAAATATGCTTTTAGACTTAAAAATGACTCAAATGGTTTTTTCAAGTAATAAAACAATCTCAAATGCAATAAGAGCACACTTTAAAAAAGAAAAAATTATGGCATTTAGAAGCAGTAGAAAAAATAATATATAGCCTATTTGTAATTGATTAAAACAGGACCTCTGACATATCTGTGTACTAAGGGGCTTGTTCATGGAGCCATTGCTAAGCAGGAAAGTGTCACTGATTATTTATGAAACATTTAAAAAATCATGGCTCATACTTGGCATAAATTCTAAATTAATTCCTTGAGGACTTGTATGTAGCATTATCAGCCTGATTTGCTGACCCACACAGATCAGAGACCATTGTAGAAACTTGTGAGCAGAACTTTTCTAAATGTTTGCAAGACGTTGAAAGAGTTGAAATATATTCTTCTATCCCCAAAATTGCTTTAATAAGAAACCACAGACATTGTCTAACAATATTTGTGTGTGCTTTAGTAAATGTGATGTTATGTATGTGGTACCACATTAAGTATCAGATGAATGAGTTTGATCCACTATGTGAATTGTATTTAGTAATGCAATAGATCACATGCTTTGAAATGATTGTCTCTGTGCCACCATTGCTTGATTCCCTCAGTTTTCAAGTACATTAGTGAGATGTGGGGTGGTCTGAGACTCTGGGCACATCAGCCTCATCCATTTTAGCCAGCACATGATATAAGTTCCAATCTCTAAATATGCTCTGCCAACAAAAGGTTGGGAAACACTGAAAACAGCATTTATTGAGCAATGGTTATATAGAGGATATTGCACTATGAATTAAAAATGGTTTAAAAACAAGCAAACAACAAGATATTGTATGCTTTTAAAAGTGTTTAAAACCGAATGTAAGAGAGATAGGTAATGAATAGAAACAGTCACAAACTCAAGTTTCTAATTTCGGCTTAAATGAATTTATCATGTATCCAAAGCCCCCCATTTCCATTGTAATGGAAAACAATTTTGCCAAGGAAACTTCCAGTTTAAAGCTGTGTCTTCTGTATAAACTCAGGCGACTTCAAGGCTCTTCTCCTGTTCCTCTTCCCTGGGATGATCTTGGCTCCTGGTACTTCCATATCTTTTTGACATTGGATGGAGTGGGAAGGGTCTGAGGCTCCTATCTGTGGCATTCACTGCAGGTGCAACGTGCCATCTGTCCTCTGAGTCAGCAAAGCGCAGTGATTGCTCTGGGAAGCTCGTTCTGCTCTGTAGGTCCCTCACTGCTCATCCTCTTACCCTTCAGGGATGCCATATCTTTATTTTTGCCTAACCTCTGTGCCTCACTGGGTAGGAGAATCTTTTTGGATTTTCTCCATATCTCATAGGATTCAAGGAAGGATGGTGGAATGAGCATCAATCTCAAGGCACTTCTCTGCCTAGATCTGCTCTGCTGTGATTCATACCCCAGAGCAGTGGCTCTATATTGGCAAGTATCACGCTGCTAGGCTGCCTCTTTCCAGAAATCTAGACAAGAAGTGGAGCTTTTCTTACTTCATATTCTCAACATATTTCATTATTTCTATGCACCCCACTTCTCTTGGTTTCAGGCCTTCAGTGGAAGAACGAAGGACAGAACAACAGTTGCATGTAGCTTCCCTCTCCCAATCCTCTCCAAGCTCTTTTTCACTCCACATACGCACGTCCAAAGTTCTGGACAACTGGTCTTACACAAGCGTATTTCTTCCTCCCATTCACTGTAGTTTATAATCTAAATAAGTGTTGTTTTAAAATGTTTTAATAAAAATCTCCCGTAAGAAATACGTTTTTGTATCAGCCCCAGAAATCGCATACTGAATTTACTTTTACTGATTGCAGTGCATTCTATTGTATTTCATTTGAAAAAAACAATAACGCTGATCTGGTCTTAGTAAATTGATTTCACGACCTACTTGTGGGCCTTGACCAACAGTTTGAAAAGCAATGCTATAAACCTTTACTCTAAGTTCCTACTTCCTCCTGAGAAGTAGAACCAGGATTTTAGAAACTCAGTAGGTATCTTCCACACTTGGGTGGCTGGATCATGCAAATGGAAAGAGCTTTGACCTTCAGAAAAAAATCTATGCTGTGTGCTTAAAAAAGTCCATTCAAAAATCCATTTGAATTATTTCTTTGTTCTATATTCCACTCTACACCTTCAACAATGAATATCTCTGGGTATTTGAGCAGAGAACAGTAAGAAAAATGAGAGAAAGCATCTACAGATTTTATCCTGCTACATAGAAATCAGGACTGAGTACCACAGAATTTTTAAATGTCACAGAAATCTAGAGAGATTAATTTTCCCAACTGAGCAGTTCACAAAGGACACTGAGATTCAGAGTGGTTATCTAACTTGCCCAATGCCACAGAGCTTGTTAGAGCCCAAATTCAGACTTTTCACTTTTGGCTGTCATGTCACCATTCTTCTCACTTGATACTATTTCAGTCTCTTCTTAAAATTAGAAAATTCTGCTAATGACATATAATGTACTAACATGGGGTGGGGATGATTTGCATGATGTATTTAATAATTGTTAGCTCCTTTTTTCTTCCTGATCTTAAAGGATTTGTGGTTGAAGTATTTATTACATCAGATGCAGTTCCTAATTTTTTACATTTCCATTCTCTCCTTTTTTCTTCCTTCCTTCAAATTTAGGGTGCTGAGAGAAGAGCACCCTGTTTTCTGCTCACGTTCCCAGGGTATACTACCTATGTACTTTTGTAGAGTCATTATTGAGCTTTGATCTTAAGGAGTCTGACAACTCATCTTCCATAAAACAAACTTTTGGGGATTAAACTGGTCATCACCTGGCTCTTTGGCTGATTTACTCAGTAATATGAAACCATCCTCTATTTCAACTCTTCTTAGAGAAAACATATTTTATACACTGATGTAAAAATATCTGGACAGTTCTGATGATTTACATGAGGGATGAGCAAAAAGAGCTTTATTTGAAAAAAATATGTATTTAAGAAAAAGCACTTAGCCCTTTTAGAAAGTGATTTATCAATACATGTCAAGGATTTCTGAAATACATATTAGTATTTATCTCAGTTATGATTAATAGCAAAAGATTATATTGTATACAACTTAAATATAAGCAGTGGTAAGATGATTAAGTAGATTATGACACTCGTCCAGAATAAATTATTATGTAACGCTGAAATGTGGTATTGATAATAAGTGCCTATGACTGTGGGGAATGCTTGTGTTTTAAAGGTTTTATAATGGATGTATTAAACTACATCCTCAGAATGAGATTAACTGTGCAAAAACAATTGCATAGAAAACTATTAGAAGAAATAGATCAAGATATAATAATGATTATCTTTGAGAGATGGACTTATAGTGGTCATATGTTTTCTTTTTTCCTTCTGAATCTTAGCTTTTTCTTCAATTATCATGCATTATACATACTCAGAAAAATAAAATAATTTGAAAAAGGCATTTAAAATACGTAATATCAGTTTTAAAGTTGAAATTGAGGAAAAATTTCAGGCTTTAAGCTTTTAAAATATTTACGTTGTGTTTGATTACCATGTTCCCAAAAGCTTTGTGAGTTGGGGCATTAGTGCAGTTTTTCAGATGAAATATCCTGTGATGTAGCACCGGTGAATGACAGCCACTGTTAATAATGTGAATTATGAAACACTGTGTTGAACACAAAGAACATCAACTTCAAACAACAGGTGGAGTTATTATTTAGCATTTTGGATGGGGCATGCTGTTTGTCTTCTGTTACTATTTATAATTTAGGACTGTCATTTGATTCAGAATAGAGGAACTAGTTGAAAAGAGAAGAAGTGAATAGCCACCCCCCAACTTTCTCCTCTGTGAGGATGGTACCTGCAATCAATCCTGCTAGAATGCACAGCAGCTACAAATGGGTCTGCTTTCTTGAATTCACTGGCTGTACCCACAGTCCACACTGCAGTAGCTGAAGCAATCTTCTTTTCAAAATATTGATTTCCTATGGAATTGTCACTTGAAATGATGGATCTACAGTTGGGTTGGGACCTGGAGGAAAGATGGTTGTGTTTGTGTTGCAGGCATGAATCTTGATAGGCTTTGTCCTCCACACAAAGGACAAAAGGAAGGGAAAGAAATTATTAGAGTTGAGAGAAAGATTAAGGAAAATACTTTAATCATCTTCCAGTTTTACAGGACAATTTCTAACACTTAGAGCAAGGTTATTTATAAGCCCATCATTTCACAGTAGAATTTTTTTTATTGTTCCTAAAGCCAAAGTAGTCAGAGTTATGGTTATGTAGTTTTCAACAGAAATGCAGAAAGTTTTACTGTGTTGGCTAGAGTATTTATTGGTAGTAATTTTCTGTTTCTCAGAGGAGGTCTGAAGGCTGATCTTTGGGTCACAGTGATAACAGCTTTTTCATCATAAGTCAGATTTCCCAGAGCCCTGCAAGTTTCCATTTAAGAAGGGCTGGATTGCTAGTTCCTTCCTTCCATCCTGAAATATTAGACCTTCCTCCATTCCTCCCACTCTCTCTTCTCTTGACTTCTTTTACGTAATATAAATTTCATCTAACATGGATCTTCTTTTTCTGTAATTTGTCATTGCTTTTTTTCTACCATATGAGGCCAATTATTTCATCCTTTCCTTTCTTCTTATCTTTTTTTTTCTTTTATTCTCAGTTTTTTGCTTCAGAAACAGCCCAACTTCATTGGTTTGGAGTTCATTAATCAGACTAGTTATTCGCCTGACACAGACCCTTATTCCATTATTTCAGATAGGCACAAAGCTATTAATATATCTTTTTGTTTTCTTAGTTTTAACAAATAGCCTGTGACGCAAAAGCATATGCCTGAGATTGTATATGCTCATGTATTTAAGTATGTGATATACAAACACATTAAGTTCATACAGCAATTAATGTATGACTATCATCAGTGAATGCAATATTATTCATAAATAAATTTTATAATAGCAAAATTTTGGCTTTATTATCAGACAATAATCTTTAACCATTTTCTACAGAAGTTTTTTTTGTTTTTAAAAATCACTAATTTTGGCTGGGTGCGTTGGCCCAGACTTGTAATCCCAGCACTTTGGGAGGCCAAGGCGGGCGGATCACGAGGTCAGGAGATCGAGACCACAGTGAAACCCCCTCTCTACTAAAAATACAAAAAAAAATTAGCCGGGCGTGGTGGCGGGTGCCTGTAGTCCCAGCTACTCGGAGAGGCTGAGGCAGGAGAATGGCGTGAACCCGGGAGGCGGAGCTTGCAGTGAGCCGAGATTGTGCCACTGCACTCCAGCCTGGACGACAGAGCAAGACTCCGTCTCAAAAAAAAAAAAAAAAAAAAAAAAAAAAAAATCACTGATTTCTCTGCCTACACCAAGTATCATAAACCAAATTAAACCATTTGTAGATGATGAAACATTATCAATAGATACCATATAACAAGTCTCTCAGGGATTTTTGAGTCACTGGGTTATTGTTTCCTCAGGCTAAATGACCACTGTGATTCTTTGTTATTGTTTTATGTGTGTATGTGAGTGTATATATCCTTTTTGTCTACAGTCAGCTGACTTTTCTGACTATCTTCAACGTGTGCTTTCCACCTTCTCTAATTTTCTTTTAATCTACTACGGCCTAGAAGAATCATATCTAAACTTAGCAGAATTCTGTCCACAGTAGAAGTATTCACTGAGTGATATCTAAAAACTAAAAAATTTTAGATGTAAAGAGAGCTTTAGTACACATTTTTGACCTCTATTTTTGATTAATTGTGGACTGTAATACCTTATTCCCTAATTCTTTTCTCCCTCTCTCTTTTATTTTTATTTATTATCTTTTTTAGATGGTGTCTCACTCTGTCACCCAGGCTGGAGTGCAATGGTGCTGTCTCCGGAATTCGTGGGTTCTTGGTCTCACTGACTTCAAGAATGAAGCCGCGGACCCTCACGGTGAGTGTTACAGCTCTTAAGGTGGTGCGTCTGCAGTTTGTTCCTTCTGATGTTTGGATGTGTTCGGAGTTTTTTCCTTCTGGTGGGTTCGTGGTCTCGCTGGCTCAGGAGTGAAGCTGCAGACCTTCGCGGTGAGTGCTACAGTTCTTAAGGTGGCGCATCTGGAGTTTGTTCCCTCTGATGTTCGGATGTGTTCGGAGTTTCTTCCTTCTGGTGGGTTCATGGTCTCGCTGGCTCATGAGTGAAGCTGCAGACCTTCACGGTGAGTGTTACAGCTCTTAAGGCGGCGCGTCTGGAGTTGTTCGTTCCTTCTGGTGGGCTCGTGGGCTCGCTGGCTTCAGGAGTGAAGCTGCAGACCTTCGTGGTGAGTGTTACAGCTCATAAAAGCAGTGTGGACCCAAAGAGTGAGCAGTAGCAAGATTTATTGCAAAGAGCGAAAGAACAAAGCTTCCACATGGTGGAAGGGGACCCGAGCGAGTTACCACTGCTGGTTCAGGCAGCCTGCTTTTATTCTCTTATCTGGCCCCACCCACATCCTGCTGATTGGTAGAGCCGAGTGGTCTGTTTTGACAGGGCGCTGATTGGTGCGTTTACCATCCCTGAGCTAGACATAAAGGTTCTCCACGTCCCCATCAGATCAGTTAGATACAGAGTGTGGACACAAAGGTTCTCCAAGGCCCCACCAGAGCAGCTAGATACAGAGTGTCGATTGGTGCACTCACAAACCCTGAGCTAGACACAGGGTGCTGATTGGTGTGTTTACAATCCCTGAGCTAGACATAAAGGTTCTCCACATCTCCACCAGACTCAGGAGCCCAGCTGGCTTCACCCAGTGGATCCTGCACCTGGGCTGCAGGTGGAGCTGCCTGCCAGTCCCGCGCCGTGCACTCGCACTCCTCAGCCCTTGGGTGGTCGATGGGACTGGGTGCCGTGGAGCAGGGGGTGGTGCTCGTCAGGGAGGCTGGGGCTGCACAGGAGCCCATGGAGGGGGTGGGACGCTCAGGCATGGCAGGCTGCAGGTCCATGCCCTGCCCCATGGGAAGGCAGCTAAGGCCTGGTGAGAAATCAAGTGCAGCACCAGTGGGCTGGCACTGCTGGGGGACCCTGTACACCCTCCGCAGCCACTGGCCTGGGTGCTAAGCCCCTCATTGCCCAGTGCCAGCAGGGCCGGCCGGCTGCTCTGAGTGAGGGGCCCGACCCGGTTCCCGCTCACGCCTCTCCCTGCACACCTCCCTGCAAGCTGAGGGAGCCGGCTCCCACCTTGGCCAGCCCAGAAAGGGGCTCCCACAGTGCAGTGGTGGGCTGAAGGGCTCAAGTGCCACCAAAGTGGGAGCCCAGGCAGAGGAGGCGCTGAGAGCGAGCGAGGGCTGTGAGGACTGCCAGCACGCTGTCACCTCTCAGTACAGTTTGGGTTCACTACAACCTTCATTTCCCGGGTTCAATTGATTCTGGTGCCTCAGCCTCTTGAGTAGCTGGGACTACATATGCCTGCCACGAGGCCCTGCTTATTTTGTATTTTTAGTAGAGATGGGGTTTTGCCATGTTGGCCAGGTTGGTCTCGAACTCCTGGCCTTAAGTGATCCACCGACTTCAACCTCTCAAAGTGCTGAGATTACAGGTGTGAACCACTGCGCCTGGACTAGTTCTTGATTCTTACTAGGATAGCAGAAACAAAATTGTTGGGCAAATATGATATAGAAATATATGATTATTTATACTCAGTATTCATAATAAATAGATCAACTATCAAAATGTTGTGAGGGTTAAATGTATCCTATATGCAAGTATTTAATACATTAAAGTCACCCAGTAGGAAAGGAAGAGAAAGAGCTAGACAGAGAGAGAGCCACAGACTGTTCTCTCAGGGAAGAATTGGCTAAAAAAGCCTGACTTAGAACTTGTTTGGTAGCCATCTCTAGCATTTTTCACTGAATCACAATTTTTGGCACCATTGTCAGACATACAGCAATCTGACCTGCATCTTTGTTTTGTTTAGGACACATTCCATACATTTCTTTATTTAGAGAATATATTTAGTTTGGATGATGGACGAGGATGTGTGTTATGTGGATGAATGTAAGGTGAAATGGAGCATAAAAACATTGACTTGGAGCAGTGATCCTAGTTTTAGCAGTCAATTGCATTTCGAGAACACTGAAAAAAGTAGTATTAATTTGGCATATGCTTGCTGATGATAACCTAACATCATGGCAGTATCTTATTATTGAATAATTAAAACAACACTATCAAACAGCAATAACCCTCACAGTATAAGCATAAACATGTAGTAGGATTCAGGTGCCCTATTTTAGATTCTAGTCAGTAAAATGTTGATTAATCAGAAATCTTTACATTAGGAGAATAAATCAAGTTTCAACAGTGAAATAATTTCTACTCTAAAATAATAAAATAAACCAGCCTAATATTTCTGAAAAATTCTTCAATAAGTTAAAATTTAAAAAAATGTTTTCTAGGAACTGACAGCCAGGGTTCATCCTTTTATTGCTGGTGTAACATTGTTATTTAAAGTTTTATTGTAGTGGTATTTTTAAAGGAGACATCTCTCCTCTTTCAACACAGTAGGCCTGTATGAATCCTTTAAGTTATCTTACAAATCCTGATTAGATATTCTTATAGAATTGTCTGATATGCATTTTCTATATAAACATTTTATATTAGTCTTTTTTTGTACATGTACATATATTATTAATGAGAAATCAATGTCATTTAGAAAACCATTTTACATAGATCATCACATTAATTTTAACAAAGATTTCTATTTTGTGTCGAGTAAATAGGCTGTTTTTTGCTTGATATTTTTGGTAAATATGGGCCATTTATTACTCATCTTTGTTTAGATGAACATGCATTTCTGACATTTATATATCTTATTTACCAGTTACTGCTATTTATATTAGTAGGCAATGCTATTTCCTATTTAACTTTGGTATGATCGTTATGCAAGTATAATTTTGAGCTTAGCCACCTGTTTACACATCTGTTAAGTCACAAACAAAACCATTTCTAGTGAAACTATTTCAAATGAGAGAGGTGATAGTATGAGTAAGACATTTGTCAAGCTTAACCCTAAAGCAGTTTTGAATTAGATTTTTTCATACTATTAGTATGCATAAATTCCTGAGGATGCTTCTTGGTAGGCAGTATAATTGAGATGCTGGTGAGTATGAATGAAGTAGCAGGGCTATTATTGATAACTCTTGGATCTAAGCCCTTAGCTTATAAATATTGAAGATGTGTTAACATGTATTGATGTTTGGTCATGAACTCTGGGGCAGTGAGATACATAAAGAAGGCACTGAATACATGATAAATGAAGAAGCCGAGACTCTGCTGTTACAGTGATGATGTACTTTCATAGGAATTTTTTTTTTTCCACATGGAGAATATTCTTAAGTGTCAAATTTTTGGAAAGGAGTAGTATGGACTCTTCTAGTGCACAGGTTTGACAAACTTCAAGAATTTACACATAAAAAAATCTCATAGGAATCTTCTCAGAGAATGTGATATATTAGGTATTCTAAAGATAAAAGTTTGGTCCTATTACCTGTGTTATTTTCCAACTTAACCTTAGCAATCCATTTTGGAAACCAGTTTCTACACACGGTTAGGGGAATATCATCTCACTGACGTATCAAAAACTGAATGAGCACACTCCACCCCAGTCAAATATTTCGCCTTGTATACAGCAATGAAAGATATATGAAAGGAATAGTTGACTTTGAGAAAATGAAATACTTAAAGTTGTAGGTTTGGTTATTAAATATGGAGTCATCTTTTCCTGATTTAAGAGAAATCTGAAGCTATAGAGATAATCTTCATAAGCAAAAGTAATTAAAATATATATTAGTCAATGAAAAACTTACATTTATTTCTTAGACTTTTTTTTGTTTGGAGGATTGAGGGAAAAGCTATTAGATCAAGCTTTTGATGGTGGAAAGAAAGTTTTGACTGAGGATTTTGTCTTCCTTTCCTTGAGAAGTTTTCTGAATATGAGTTTTAACAATATGGGTAATCAGAAATTTGGAAAAGAAAAGAAAAGGCTAGTCTTGCAGGATGTCACGAAAGGGCATGAGCAAGCATTAGACAAAAAGAATGCACACAGAAAAGACCCCTAAAGGGATGAATACCCAGCTTGTCACAAAAATGCTTAATGATGGAGTAAAGATAAATTTGTCAGTTTCTCATATGTTGAATATTCATTATATGGTCTATGCAGCTGTATCTTAGAATGCTGTTTCCTTTTTTTTAAAAAACATAAAGCAGATCACTGATTTATTCTTAGGAATTTTATTGTGTAACTTACATACCAAAGTGAGCTATTGTGAGACAGCTCTTTAAATGATTATTTTGCTATCCTCAGTAATTTTTTTTCTTATTGTATGATCAGATTTATGGTATACATTTTGTTTTGGAAATAGGCAAAGATTATATGAAAATGAACATTTCTCTTCCTTATACTTAAGGCATTCCGATTGGTATTTATTCAGTGTTAAATAAAACTAGTGCTATGTTTAAAGAATATATGCACATATATGTTCAGGTATGAACATTGTTCCTGATTGCTTATAAATAAGAGATATTAATTATTTCTCTAAGAAATTTCACAGGTTAATGCAAAGTCCAATCATATGGTCTTAGATTCAACAACATGTGATTCAAATTTTACAGAGCTTAGAAGTAACATTAATAATATCTTATTGGAGTTTGTAACTTGGAAGTAACATTAATAATATCTCATTGGAGTTTGTAATTCTATATTCCAAACTGATTTAAATTACCATTTTAAACTTTTAAAGTAATTCTTAAAGATAAATATTTGTCTTCATATCTGTCTAATCTATCTGTCTATCCATCCATCCATTCATTATGTGGGAAGTATAATACCTGATTGCAGAAGTGGATTTGAGATGAAGCTTTCTCATGCTTAAGTTTCAGGGCCCCCAACTTGCTCAGGCCCCTTCCAAAGCTCAGTTTATTTTCCTCCAGGGATGCAGAGAGGAAGCCTGGGGATCACGCTGCAGATGGTGGCCCTGGCCTGTGGGTGGTTCTGGGTTACCAGCATCTCCACATCTATCGCAGCCCCAGGTGAAAACCTGACCCTGCTAGATCTCATTGTTCCTCCAGCCCCTGTCAGATTCTCTTTAACTCCCAGGGAGAAGGTTCTGAAAAATGCTATTCTCTCCTTGCTTGGAATGGGGGGCTCTAAAGGCCCTGGTTTGTGGCAACTTGTCCTCTCTCTCCACCGGGGCCAGCTCACAAGAGGCAAGAAGGATCTAGTCAGGTCAATTGGGTGAGGCATGTCTTGTGAGATCAAAGTGCTGAGATCCTCCAAGAACTTGCCCACAGGGAGTATAAAATACCATAAAACCATGATTTTAGAGTAAACATAAAACAACATTTAAAAAAAAGTAAAGCCGGGCGCGGTGGCTCACGCCTGTAATCCCAGCACTTTGGGAGGCCAAGGAGGTGGGGATCACGAGGTCAGGAGATCAAGACCATCCTGGCTAATGTGGTGAAACTCCATGTCTACTAAAAAATACAAAAAAATTAGCCAGGCATGGTGGCGGGCGCCTATAGTCTCAGCTACTTTGGAGGCTGAGGCAGGAGAATGGCACGAACCCGGGAGGCGAAGCTTGCAGTGAGCCGAGATCCCGCCACTGCACTCCAGCCTGGGCGGCAAAGCGAGACTCTGTCTCAAAAAAAAAAAAATAAAAAATAAAAAAGTAAAACTCTGTGTGCTAAAGCTGGAAAAAACTTTCTAAGCTATCAGTAGCACCAAATGAATTTCCACCAACCATCCTAGGGGAAATACTGAATTATCTTTTTATTAAAATGATATTCAAATTTTTGCATAAAGAGGCAACCAAAGAGAATAAATCCAAACATGTAGGGGAAAAATTATTATACAGGAATTATAGAAATGGCTAATTATTAATAATAATGAAATGTTATTTTCGTAGATGTCATTATGTTCGTGCATTTGTCTGCTTTTAGAAACTTCATGATTTGTTATGAGTCCTTTCCTTGTTCTAAATATAGACTCACTTTCAGACCTACTTTTGTATTCATAATTTTATATTATTTTTTGAAAAATAAGGGCCAGGCTACACAAAACCTGGATTCCTCTTCTGCCCAAGCACATAGTAGCTGTTTTATTCCCCCTCTCGATCCATTAAATTTGCATTGACTACATAAGTGATAATGATTCTACGTACTGAAATTTATCATATATGAATATATATTTTCTATTATTTTACACTTACTTATCATGCTATTTGTAGTAGGTTAAATGGTGGCCCCAGAAGATATGTCTATGTCCTAATACCCTGAATTGTAAATGTTATCTTATTTGGGAAAAGTTAACAAAATCTTACTTGGAGAAGTCTTTGAATCTATAATTATTAATAATCTTGAGATAAGAAAGTCATCCTTGATCTCCCAGGTAGGCCCTAAATCCAATGATGAGAGACATAGCAGACAGACAAAAGAGGAAGAGGCAATGTGAGCGTGGAGGCACCATTGGGATGGTGTGTACACAAGTCAAGGGATGTCAAAAACCACTAGTGGCTGTTAAGAAGCAAATAATGCAATCTCCCTTGGAGTCCCTAGAGACAGTGCAGCCCTTATGCACATCAATCATTTTCTGATTTCTGGCCTCCAGAAATGTAAGAGAATACATTTCTGTTGTTTTAAGTCATCATTCAATTTATGGTAACTTGTTACAACAGCCACTGGAAACTAATACACATCTAATTTTATCAGAAATATTTTCTTATGTTATCATTGATGCACATTTTAGTGTAGCAAAAGCAAAAGACTAGAAATTTACAAGTAAAGGAGGTGGCAATATGGACAAAGAGGGAGAAACGCATGGAAGATTTGTGAAGACAGAGCAAAATCAGAAATTTATATTCATAGAACAGAAAATTCAAACAAGTTTTTTTCCTCTTCTTTTTCAATTTTTTTTTTTTCTGACATTGCAGTTTATTATTTTCTATTTGTATGGGACAAGCGCTTGGTTAAAGAACAGAATCTTTCTGGCCGGGCTTGGTGGCTCAGGCCTGTAATCCCAGCTCTTTGGGAGGCGGAGGTGATTGGATTACCTGAGGTCAGGAATTCCAGACCAGCCTGGCCAACATGGTGAAACCCCATCTCTACTAAAAATACAGAAATTAGCTGGGCATGGTGGCAGGTGCCTGTAATCCCAGCTACTCGGGTGGCTGAGGCAGAAAGAATCACTTGAACCCCCAGGAGGCGGAGGTTGCAGTGACCCTAGATCGCACCATTGCACTGCAGCCTTGGCAGAGTAAGACTCTGTCTCAAAAAAAAAAAAAAAAAAAAAAAAAAAAAAAAGACCCTTTCTTTACACTTTGGTTGTGATTTAGGAAACAGTCAAGGATCATTAAGGCAGTTCTGGGACCAGAGTCATAGGAGTTGTTAAGAAGAGATAGCCACAAACATTCTGAAACAATAACTTTGCAAAGAGGCAAACTATTTTAGCTGTATGAACAATCACCTAAAATGCATCTTTTAAAAAAATATACGGGTTAAAAGTACGTCATCACGACAGGGGATTTTGAATCTTCTTATTTGTCCAAGGTTCAGTCTATTAATGCCTCTGTTTATTTGAGTATATAAAAATCTTAAGTTTTTTACAATTTTTTTGTTTAATATTCTCTTAAGTAAACCTACTTAAGCATTTTTTTCCTTAGGTGTACAAATGTTTTCATGTAAATATATATAAGCTATAATCACATAATAATAGATGAACAAGTTTTCTTCATTACACAAAGACAGTGCTCACTTAGGAATTAAAGCGACGTGACTATTAGAAAATAAGATTTCTGCCGGCTGTGGTGGCTCATGCCTATAATCCCAGCACCTTGGGAGGCAGAAGCAGGTGAATCATGAGGTCAGGAGTTCGGCTAATATGGTGAAATCCCATTTCTACTAAAAATACAAAAATTAGCTGGGCGTGGTGGCATGCACCTGTAGTCCCAGCTACTTGGGAGGCTGAGGCAGGAGAATCGCTTGAACCTGAGAGGCGGAGTTTGCAGTGAGCCAAGATGGCACCACTGCACTCCAGCCTGGTACAGCAAGATTCTGTCTCAAAAAAAAAAAAAAAAAAAAAAAAGATTTCAATCATATCAATGTATCTTAGAGAGAATACTGAACTAACATATATAGAAATATTATTTTAATTTTATCCAAGAAAGTAATTAAACTATTTATATTTAACAATGGCTTCCTATTTTGGTGTTTCTGTATATTCAATTGTCATATATAATCTTTGGAAGATGTAATCATTTTTCTTAAAAATTGATGAGGAAATTATGAGTTATAGCCATTGAAAACCAGACTTACTGTGCTTTGTAAGAATAAAGATTATGGCCAATGCTATATTTTAAAAATCAGATTGGCCGGGTGCGGTGGCTCACGCTTGTAATCCCAGCACTTTGGGAGGCCGAGGCGGGCGGATCACCAGGTCGGGCGATCGAGACCATGGTGAAACCCCGTCTCTACTAAAAATACAAAAAATTAGCTGGGCGTGGTGGCGGGCGCCTGTAGTCCCAGCTACTCGGAGAGGCTGAGGCAGGAGAATGGCGTGAACCCGGGAGGCGGAGCTTGCAGTGAGCCCAGATTGCGCCACTGCACTCCAGCCTGGGCGACAGAGCGAGACTCCGTCTCAAAAAAGAAAAAAATATATATATATAAAAATCAGATTAAGAAGGACTGGTTTCTCTATCTTGTTTTGTACAAGAGGAAATTTTTTTTTCCTAAAGGGAATACAATGGATTTTTATCAATATTGGCCTAGATTCTAAGGGTTGCTAGCCTCTGTCCATTAGCAAGACAAGTGGAAGATAATAGGTTCTATTATTTTAATCTCCCCTTTTCCCCATCCCAAACTATCCTCTGAATCCAATTTTATTTATAAATAGTATACATTGCTTCTCATTGTCTTCAAGTTAAGTGCAAGATGTTTAACGTTTAATTCATGAATAAGCCCTTTTGAGTTAAGTGATTCTATCTCCTGTTACTGCCTCCCCTCCCCATCATGCTCAGCCGTCAATCATTTTATATTCTAATTATACTGAATTATTGAACCATGCTATTCTACATCTCCGTACAATGTTATAAGTATGGAAAGGGTTCTAGATGAGATGCAAACATGATGTAATTTGCAAAACTGGTGGGGTGGGCCTTTTTTCTGTGTATTGAGACATCTTTTAGAAGAAGTTGTCCTGAGGAAAAATGAAGAATGAGTGTGTTATAGCAGAACCAATCTCAACATGTTGTCAATCATTTGTCCACCTCCTTCTTGGGCTCATGTCCGAATCCTATGGAGGCGAAGTCAGAGAAGACTGTAAAAACAAGTCATCAAGCAGTTTCCTTAAAAATCTATGTAAAGCATTAGGACTCCAGAGGCATTGCTTTGTAAATCTTCTCCCTGAATGGAACAAAATACAACTCCCTGGAGATTTGATTATATGAAGGCTACACTGGCGGCCCCCAGGGAATTGTGATTCCATGTGGTATGATGACACTGTCTGAATCTATTGATACCAAAGAGGGGCGGTTGGGAACATACTTTTTCCCCTAAGGTCATATAAGACACTACATGGGATCTCATAAATATCTGATGGTAATGATGGTGGAATTGGTAAGGATTGGGCATTCCGAATTAGTAGACAGAGAAAAGATATCAGGAAATTGGGACTGCTGGTTGTAATTTATTACCTCTTTTAAAGGCTTCAGACATCTCAGATCACTTCAAAGTTCCAGTATCTTTCCTGCCCATACACACTCCCTTTTACCTGTGTCAACAATGAGCTTCTGATGCACTTGTGGTCAGTAGAAGATCAGTTCCAAAGCAGCCTTCTTTTAGAGCAAGTCTTGAAAGGCTCTTAATTGGTCATGGGTTTTTGTTTATTTTTTAAATTACCCATATAAAATGTCACTTTTTTCAGAAAACCCTTTTTCCAACAACCTCACTGAAGCTCCACAGCGATTTGGCTATAATCTCCTTTGGGCCACCTCTGCATTTTGCATATGCTTCTGTTCCTGCAGTTGCACATTTTGTGTATACTGTCTCCCTATTAAGAGTTTCTCATTCTTGCTGGTTTCTAAGTGTCTAACACAGTGTCTTGGCACATATTAGGAACTTAATGAATTGTCAAATAAATGAATGGACTGAATGCTACTTTTAGGCCGAGACTATTTCTTTAGACATTACCAACATCAGAAAGTAGATATTTCCTCATGCCCCTTCAGTATCCATTATGCTTTAGCTCTTATTTCCCTTCTTAGGTATACAAACCTTCATCTTCCCTTCACAGTAGGCAACCCTATTCTGGTAGTTCGTTTGTTTGTTTTGCCTCCTTTGTTCTCCGTCTTTCCAAACGTAATTATTCAGTGTTCTAGTCAATGGAACCTTGCTAAGTGACTGCATCTTTTCTGATTTACTCATTTATGTTGCTATATTAATGATTAGAAGTGGCTAAAATGTGTTCCTTTAATTACTATTTAAATATTGTCAAACAGAAAGTGTCCTCACAGGGTTAACAAGGATCATATGCCAGGATCCGGGCAGAAATATAGTTATAATTAAAAATTGACCAGGCTGCACTTTGGCCCCCTTCCTTGTAATTTGATGTCACCTAGCGCTAGATAGTAGCTATTTGCATTCCCATTGTTCTTATAGATAGGATTTCTGGCCTTAGACTCATAAGGCTTTTGTTTAAGAGTTGATTTGCATCCCCGTTGTTCCTATAGATAAGACCACTGACATTAGAATCATAAGGCTTTTGGTTTAAGAATTACTTAAGATCTTCAGGTCCTGAATTCCAGCAGAACAGCTGACAGTAATCAGTTTAAAGACTTCCCCTCCTGCCCCCCCATACCTAGCCCCTTCACGCCACAGAGGAACTGAACCAGCCTGAGAATGTGATTTATTCTTCTCCTCATCCCATGACTTCATCCTGCACTATTCAGCCAATCTGCAATCCCCCACACCTCAGCCCACTCCAAATCATCCCTTAAAATCCCTAGTCCTAAACTCCTCAAAGAGGTACATTTGAGGTTTCCTCCCATCTTCTTGTTCGGCTGTCCTATGGGTAGTAAACATTTTCTCTGCATCAATTCCTGATGTGTCAGTATATTGACTTGCTGTGCATTGGGCAAATGAACCCATTACAAAACTATAAAATTTCACTGGAAAGGAAGCCCTTTAACTGAACTATATTATGGTGAGATTTTGGTCTCTGTGGCAGGTGTGCAGATGAGATTTTTGATGAGGGGGTATTTTTCAGGCATTCTTGCCATACTTTTTGACTTCCTATAATGTTAGTCCACTTCTTCCAAAATGAGTAAATTGCTCTGGGTTGTAAGGGTACTCCAAGATAACTGAAGGCTCACTGAGGAGCGGGTGAGATGTTCCATTTTTGTTTCCTAACTGACTTTACTATTCCCTTCTACATATGAGGAGCCTCAGATTTATCATGGAATATCACTGAGCAGGATAAGACCAATAGTAACAGTTACTAGAAAAGTCAGTCCAATGTGATCATCAAGATAGATCTGGTCTTTACATTCTTTCTTGTTTGGCTTTATGATAACCCAGAAATAAGGTTGAGCTGAAGTGAGGAAAGAATCTTTGCATAATAACATTGTAAGCTAAGATCTACTGGTCTCATGCAGAACTCAGCTTTGAGCACTGAAAAAAGTAATAGATCCAGGAGAACCCTAGAGTCCGGAAGTGGTTGTTGCATCCCATTATACAACAATACAGTTAAAAAGCTTATTAGTTGGTGGCTCAATAAAACTGCAAATACAAATATGTGTCTATAAAACTACAAAGCTTTCACATCATTGCTCTATTATTTTTACTAACTCTGAATTCTACCAATGCTGGTAACTGTAAATGCAATCTTTTTATTCTTCCATTTACCAGTGATGATCCTGGTTAGAGAAATGGGGGCATCCCAGGCAAGTAGCAGTGCCATATTGGGACAAAAGTTCTTATGATTCTTTCACCCCCGTTTGCTGAAGAAAAGGAAATGGTCTTAGAAATTGCCTCATATAATCTTATAACAATGCACATGAAGAAATTGGAGAAGTTAATTGGCTTTCTGTTTACGCAGGTTACAAAAACCAGAAGCCAGGTTTTGACTGAGTGGATCAGAGCCAGAACATTTGTCTGCCTCTCAGTCCATTTATCCTTTCATGATATCATGCATTTTAGGACTTAAATCCAGAGTGTGGCTCTTGTGGTATCTGAGAATGCAAAAATGGCTGAGGTGCTCTTGGAAGTTTTTAGAGTTTACTTCCCTGACAAAGGGAAAAAACTGAAGCTAAGTCTTATGGCTTATTTTAAGTATTTACTAAATGAATTCTTGATTTTAGGCATTGAAAAATCTAAAACCACAATGAAGACCATACTATAAAACATGGACTATTATATAATTATTTTTAAAGAAGAAATTACTTATAAAACATATAATAACTGTATTTACTGAACTGTAATTTGGAAGGCGTACTAAAATTTGAGAGCATTCTTTTTTACCCCCAATAAATATTAAGCAGGAATATTTTCCTATAAAGTTTCTATAAAGTGCCAGGCCCCATGGGAAGTGCTTAGTGTGCAATGAAAATAGTATAGGCATGACTCCTGTCTTCACTGGGCTCATTATCTAGTGGGGGATATAGGTAAGTAAATGAGTAAGGCATACTGTGAAAAAGTACCATTGTAGGGAAAGTACAGGGTGTTGTGTGAGTATTTAGTAAGGGTACCTTATCCAGATGTAGGAAGTGTGAGAAGTTTTGCCAGGAGAAGTGCTATTTAAGCCACGAAGTCAATGGTGAAGAGAAGTTAACCTGGTGAAAATAGAAGTTGTCTACAGATGAACAAGTGTTACAGATAGAGGGAGCAGCAAGTGGAAGGGCTGCAAATTAAAAGAGGAAATAATTTTCTAGGAACTGAGAGAAACTCAGGATTGCTGAAATATGCCTCCCATAATTTTTTTCTGTGGCTATTTCAATTGTAAGCACAGGAAGTTATTTTTTCTCAGGGCATACATTGTTTATCAAATGAGTACCTTTTCTAGACCTGGACATTTAGGGAACAATTTTTATTCCTTTTTATTTTCTAAAGAAGGAGCTGAATACTAATCTCCAAACACACTGGTTGTTTATTATCTCCACCGGAGGTGGAGGTATGTGACTGGCTATGGTAATGTTGCTCCTAGGAGGAAATACCATGTTTTTACATGACTTAAAGCCTGTGAATCATGAAAAATAGATACTTTCTGTTGCCTGAATTGTGGCTGTTATCACTTGTAACCTAGAATGCAGGCATTGTGCTCAAAAGCCTTGTGCAACTTGTCATACACAATTGTAAATGTGTTTCCAACTTCCAGCTGTCCTAAACTTTATTTTATATATTTTATACCTTTCTTGGTTATGTACAGCACCTCAAAATCCTGTTTTAAGGCTTGGAAGTTTCTGAGAATTCTGCCACAGTAGACAATTATACTGGACAACTAAAAGGAAAAAGACACGAAGAAAATTATTGTAACCAATAATGCCTATTCATAGCAAACTGGTGATAAAGAATTGTCCTGTTTATATTTCCCCACATTGAGCCATCTTGTTCTCTTCTGCAACAGCTGATACTTATATATTAAGTTGTGCCTTATTAAAGTGATTATGAAGATTTCTAAGGTACAAATATTTTCTATTATGTTATAATTATCAATCATCATCATCAGTATTACTAGCTAACATTTGTGTCATGTAACTATATATCAAACACTGTGCTAAGTGTTTCTATGCGTTATTTCATTTAATCTGTATATCATCCTTATGAAATAAGCTTTATTATTTTCTCTACCACACAGTTAAAGAAACTGAGGCATAGAAAGGTTATATACTTTGTCCAAAGTCACAGAGCTCATACATAGGTAGGAGAAATTTGAATCTAGGCTGAGTTCAAAGCTCATTTGTGTATCAGATAGACTCTGTTGCTGGGGATAGTGGCATCCTAAAAGACTGCAAGAAGAGTAAACTAGCAGCATGCTCAAGAAACCAAGTAGAGTATATCAAGTAGAGTGTAATATTAATTTAAAAAAATGTTTCTTTGGTATGATGAACTATCTTCTTATGAGTATTTTCAGTATATTTATTAGGTTAAAATTAACTTGCGGTTCTTGTGGATGCTAATAAGCTGCCCTGTTTACCTTTAAGCTGAACTTTACAAATGGTATTGTACCTTTATAACCTTGACATTTATTAGGGTTTGAAAAGTGCTGTTCACTGTTCACTCCTTTAGAAAAGAGAGTAAATGTACTCCTACTTACAGTGCAATGAAAAAAAAATTCGTGCTATATGTGCTAAGTGTTTGAGTGGTTCTTTATGGCATATGAAGCACTTTTGCATTATCTCATTTTATTCTTACAGCTCTCCAAGAGAGATGGGATGGGTATTATTGCCCCCATTGCGCTGAAAAAGAAACTGATGCTTAGTGAGTGAAGGATGAACCAGAATTAGAAAATGGAACTCTAATGATCTTCCCTATATGCTGCTTCTCCTTATACAACTCAGAAGAAATACAGATTTTAGAAATTTTATAGGGAATAATATATGAGGAGATAAAGTCAGCTCTCCATTGAGTAAGCTAGAATGTGACGCTGTTCCTTGACCTGCTTAACGTTACTAAATATGACTTGGCTGATGATATCAGCCCAGACAGTGAAATTCCCAATTATCACAACTCATAATGGTGCATGGTGTTTTGTTGGTCCTTAATTTGTGTCAGTGGAAGACGGCACTTCTCAGACTTCAGTTTTCCTTTTACCTTATACTAAAACCACCACAAAGGGAGGAGAGATACCTATAAGGAGATGCATCATAAACCCCCAGGAAAACTTGGGAAGTTCCTGTATTTTTTATAGAGAAAACCAATTCCCTTATATGGCTAGGGTTTAAAAAGAATTTGTGTTTTTAACAAATAAAGCCACAGTAACTTTATTTTTAGAGCCCATTGTAATTAGAAGAAAACTCTCTTCCACAAACTTGCCACAGTATTTTTTGCTAAAATTTGTATTCAAAGAATCTGTGCTGCGTTTTAGAAAATTCAACTCTTGGCCAAAATTTTCCATGATTTAGTTATAGAAATAAGAATGAGGCAAGTGGCAAAATAATTGAGTTGAAAGTATAGATTTTGGTAAATAATGGGCAAGCACTGGCAGCAGACATGTTGAATAAGATTTTAGTAATAGCACCAATAAACCAACAGTATTAGCCGAAAGCAATTATCTGAAATGTTTAGTGTGCATAGAAGAGAGATGAGGGCAAGTAGGGTCAAATTTAAAAAGGCAAAAAATCCATGTGTATTAGTCAATTAGATGCCAACTTGATAATATATTTTAGGTTAAAGTAGTGTTAGTAATTTTATAATAATCACATACCATGGGATCTTTGTAGTCTCCAATATTGTGATTTTAAAAATTTCCTTTGATTGAAGAAATACTTTATTGTCAGATAACTACATGGAGCTGGAATCTTGGGTAGAAAATTTGCCCATTGTCTTGGCCAAAACATCTGACGCTAACACAGAAGGCAGCAACTTGAAGAAAGTAAAATGACACAAGGGCTGATGGGCTGATTTAAGGCTCTTTTAGAAAGAGAGACTGAGGGCTACCCAGGGCAAACACTGCATGACTCTGGCAGTAGATCCAGTCTCTCTGCTTCAGACATGGGCCTTAATCAAATTTGTTGTAAATGGTTTTAGCACAACTCTAGTTTATGTAATTACCCTTAGCAATATTTATCATGGGTATGCCACAGACTAGCCCTGTGACCTTGAACTAATACTTAACCTCACTTGGTCTTTATCTGTGGCACAATCAATACACTTCCTGTTCTTTTTTGGTCTTAACAGGGAATGCCTGTGAACAAATAACATAGTAAATGTGAAGTTGTTTTGAGTTTCTCAGAGGAAAAACATATTATCTACTAAAAATCATTGCTATTATTAAAGTTAATAATTATTATTAGCAGTGCATTGGAATAAACAATCCTGCCAGTCAGGATTTGAGTAGCTTTTAGTTAAAAATCAACAGAGTTTACCTTAAACCTATGATGGTTCTACTGGAGTAGATACAAGGTTTAGGTATAATAAAACAATTTTTTTTTTTTTTCTAGGAAGGGCATTGGACCATAGATTGATTTAGGACCCCAAAAACATTTTCTTAGATTTTTTTAAAAATTGGAATTGGAAGGTGCTCCAGTACCAGACAAAACCTGCTCTGTTAGATGAGATTTCTTCAATTCAGTGACAGCTGACTGTCTAGTTTTTTATTCTGTTCCTTCCATACATGCCCCTTTCTTCTGCACTCCTCCATACACAACCGTGAAATGATTGTAAAAGCTGCATACTGAACAGTGTCAACTCAGCAACATACAAACACCTAGTGTTCAATTCTTTCCAATATCTTATCAGCATTATTTTTTGTTTCTGTACCCATGATATTTGCATCACAATAAATACTACAGTCAATGTCTGTTTTTAGTAGAGGTGCATTTTCCTTCGCCTGGGCTTGCTGAAGTCTTGGGTATATAGGTAACGACTGGCTGATCAAATGAGAAATTGTATGTTCTTTGTGTGGAATTTAGGGCACTTCTATGGTGGGTCATTGCCTCTTCGCCATCTAACACTGGTTGCTTGGTAAAATTTAGTGCAGCTGATCTCTAGTCTCCAAATGATGGCTCTCTGGTGTGAAACTTGAGATGGGCTTTGGTGCCTAGAGGGTATTCTCTCTGCAGCCTCCTAGCTTCAAAAATTCTATCTTCCTCTTACTTCTCACAACCCCTAATGGGTGGTCTCTTTGTGGGTTGCTGGAGTGACCACCTTCCCCTGCCTGAAATGACTTCTGCAGCCTGATCTAGACCCTTAGAAAACCCCAGAGCCCTACCCTGGAGACTTAGCTCAGAGAGAAGTTGAGAAGAACAATCTTTTCCCTATTCTCAGTTATTTGCAGGTCCTGGTGCTCAGCAAACAGCCAGCTGTATAATGAGATGACCGAAAGATGTTTACCTGCTTTCACAAAGGAGAGCAGAAGGGAAAGGAGAAAATGCCAGTGCTTTACAAATTCTCTCCTTTGATTTACTCTCCATGGATGCCCCCTCTCTTCTCTAATAGGCTCCTTATATATTTTTTGGTGGTAATATTTTGGTGTCATTGGAAATTCCTACTGACATATAAGTGGCAGAGAGATTCCTTTTCCACTTTATCTCCCTACATTATCCTTCAGTGGAAATGCGGATCATTTAGAAATGTGCTTTAAAGAGTGATTTTTGTCCATCCTCTTTAGGAAAAACAACACATATATATGTTATGATAGATGAAATCTATCCTATTATAAGATGCCAAGGAAAGATGACAGGAGAGAAAAAAATCTAGGCTAATTAGGCTAATCAAATGGAAACAATGGCTACAAATTTTTGAATGCCTATTAGATTTAATATATGTAATATATTATATAAATATTCCATCCCACAACCCAGAAATGAGGTCATTATTTTGCCTATTTAACTGATGTGGAAACCAAATCTTTTTTAATCTTTTTAAGCCTATTTGAATTTGAATTTTAATCTTTTTAAGCCTATTTTTTTCCATCTTTTATTTATGTTTTCTGGGTTTAGGGCCCATAGAGTTTACCAGAGAGCTAGGTTGTTAGTATTATTATTGAATATGTTTTGTGAATTATTGTCTGTTATTTCCTTAAAAACTAGTGTGACTTTTAGAACATAAAGAATATCATCGCTGCAACTTACCTGGAAATATGCAAGAGCATAAACGATTTTCCCTGTAATGTAGTAGGCACAGCCTTTGGAATTTGTGAAAAGAGAAGCAAAATAAGCATTTCAAGTAATTACTTTTATGAAGTGGTGCTCTTCAGTTGCCATCTGCCTAGCAACACCTGCTCAGTTCAAGGGTTAACGCACATGAAGCGTTTCTTACTCTTTTCAATCCTTCGTTGTTTTGTAACTGACCAATCTCTCCTTTGACTTTACCTTTCCATTCTTATCACTTTATTTCAGCTTTGTTTTTGTTTTGTTAAGCTTACTCCTAACACACACATACACAGGTGCTAGATTCAATGGCTCCTCCAGGGCAGATACAGGGTCTCATTTGCATTTTTCTCTCCAAAGTCAAGCCCAGTTCCTGGCAAGAAGTAGACAATCAGTGAATATTTATTTGAAGAGAATAATGAGTACTTTAGATTGTGATGTGGTTAATTTCTCCCAAACTTCACCTTCGTTCAAGTCAAATATTCAGGACAGGTTTCTCCTTGTGATTTATATAGTTCCTCATTAAGCTTTGGTGATTGACTTGGCGTCTTCCAAAACCCCAAGTTTCTAAATTCTTTCCTTTACACATTTTCTCCCACCCCCAAACCCTTTCATATAAATCCACATATAATTCATGTGCCCTACACAACCAGGTGGCAAAGGATCTATGACTATTGTTTTAAACTTTAAAATCCCCTCTGAAAAACCTTGATGTTAATATAAGCATGTTTTAAACGGTTCCATACTTTTACTTTTCCTGTTCCCATTCCGCTGCGGCTACTTTGAACCCATTAAGACTTGGAAGAAAGTTTTTGGTTGCTTCATGACAGATGGTTTGTGTTGGTTATGTTCAACATTTTAAATATAATTTGAGGAAGAGAGAAGTTTAGATTGGACTTAGACATGCCTTTAACTTTATATGCTTACAGGCTACCTTCCAAAGTTCTGAGGAACAGTCATTATCCTAGTCTATAGTGTAAAACTATTTGTGTTATCGGTCTCAGAATTCTGAATTTCATGCTGTGAAATATGGGGGTTCCATTTTGTAACACTCCCTTTCTAGAACCTACTCTTTATTTTCAAAGAGAACAAGGGTTGTAGCGGAAGAAAAGAATGAGGATAATAATGGCTCCATTTTTACAAGCACCCTGTCAGGTTTTTGTGATGTAACCTCTGTAAATTTAAGTAAAGGCAGGTGAGAAAGACCCAGGGGCTCCAGCCACACAAGGCTGCCCTACATGTACCTACTGTTCTATCTAACCCTAACTCTCTCCTAGTCTTTTAAAGGAGAAAAGAAAAGGACATGAATAGTTCCTGTCTGTTGTACTGCAGACTGGATAGAATATATCAAAGAGGAAATTATACGTCTGGGATTTGGAAAACATTCATTATAGCTGATCACAGAACAAATTGACATGGACTGGTGCAATGTGCTGGCCTTACAGTAGATTTAAATATATAGAACAAAGACAAGGACAAGCAGTAGCGTGACCTTGATTTCCAGTCAATTTCTTTAAATATCTTTTTAAGATTTTTACATTTCAGGCTTAAAAAAAAAGATACTAACTGAGCTCCTTCTTGAAAAAGAAACTATGTTAAAGGTTACATTGTATAAAAAGATACCTTAAAGGCATTTACAGTTTATTGGGGGAGGAGGTGTCAAAGACATGTACCAAATTATAATACAATGTAACATATAATAACAACTATCCTATATTGAGTAATTGCCCTGTGCTTCAAATGATTATGATTACTTTATTAATAGGACCTCCTTTGACCTTCATAACCACTCTATTATTATCTGCATTTTACAAATAAGGAAACTGAGGTATAGGGAGGTTAGGCAACTTGCCCAAGACCACACAGCTAGTGAATAGTGGAGTAAAATTCATACCCAGACAGTTTGGCTGCTGAGCATATATGCTACACAATCCTGCTTTTTATACAATAATAAGAGAAGATGTAAGGTGGTACGTGTTAAATGAATGTACATTCCAGAGATAGAAAAATGATGGATTGGGATAAATCTATTTCTTAGGGGTTTAGACCACTCTCTGCTTGCCTTCACATTGTTTAGAAAAGCTGCTATTTTTTGTTGTTTTAATTTTTATTAGTTGCCAGTACTTAAAAACTGAGAGATTTTTACATTAACATCCAGATTTGTGCTTTTCTTGACAATTCAGATTTGGATATCCTTTGCCCACATTCTTAGGAGAAAACACTGTCTACAGCTGAGTAGATTCTGTTCACTTTAGAAATGGCATAGCTTTTCAGTTTGCCACAGTACCCACCACTCCCTCTTGTTTCCCACACAAGCATTGAGTGTCAGCTGCCATTTATCATACTACTTCCCTAGTTTTTTTTCTCTTGTGGTAGCGGTAGGGAGAAAAATGATCTCTTATACTCATGTCTATATCAAATGTGAGAAAAATGAGAAATATATGTAGATACTACGTATTTACACTTACTTACTCATGTTTTCTGCCAGGTATACAAACAGGAGGTTGTATACAATGCAGGCTGTAGCACAAGGCACACTTGGACAGGAAACCTCTGCTGAAAAATGAAAGGAATTTTCTTGGGTTTCAGAGAGCAGATGGATTTTGTAGGCAGGAAGAGGCAGGGTGAGGTATTTTAGGGAAGGTAGGAAGGTTAAATGTGTAAAAATCAAACTGCAGTTTTTACAAACAACAGGTTCAGTAGCAAAAGAAGCATTACCAGTTTTCAACAAGAGTAATTTGTGATGGTTTTGGTGACTTCTGAGGTTGAAATGCAAAGAATGCTCAAACAAGTCTAAGAATATTTTAATGGAACGACCAATCATGTCTTCTTTTTCTTCTCTGTCCCTTGTCTTCAAGACAGACACAAAGATGCATACACATGCACACAGACATACTGAGAAATACACACCAACACATATGAACAGCCACATACACACTGTTTTCTTTTTTCTTTGAATTGTTTAATGGATTTAGGGGACAGGGTGAGATGTAAGATTGATATAATTGCAACCGTAACTGAATTGCCAGACCATAATTATATCAGAAGATTTGGGTAACAGCATTAGAGAGCTTATTTTCCTTCAAGTAGACACTTATGGATCCACCAGGTCACAGATGCAATAAGGATTAATGGATGGGCCAATGATGCCTTAAAGATGGAATGGACAGATGACCACATCCATGTGATTGCCAGCCATTTAATGGTTTGGCTTTCCAAATCCCAGGCAAGGCCTTCTGTCGTCCTGTTATCTCCACTAGCCTTGAGTGCAGCCTCCTCTAACCCTTTCTCCAGATGGAAAAAGTAACGCATTAAAAATGTAGTTTTAAATAGGTTATTAAGTTGGCATCTTTCAGAATAATAGAGAACTATTTCAGAACTGCGCT
This sequence comes from Symphalangus syndactylus, assembly GCF_028878055.3. NCBI lineage: Eukaryota > Metazoa > Chordata > Mammalia > Primates > Hylobatidae > Symphalangus > Symphalangus syndactylus. Next base: position 90,688,949 of record NC_072433.2, read on the forward strand.
TGAATGCATTTGACCACATCATCTTCATATCCAGTGAGCCTCACTGAGTACCAGTTTGCTACACTTCATTGTACTAAAGGTAGTTCTCAATGCAGTAGTCCATTCCAATTTGTCTTATTCCAGGAAAATGAGTATTTTCTAAACTCCAGAGGCACAATTTCCCTTCTTACATATTCAGTCTTGAAAGCATCACATTTAAACAAAAAACAAACCTTTAAATACCCTCCTCATTCTTCCATATGCCTATATTTAAAAGATTACATATTCGAGTAAAATAATTCATGGTAACTGTGCAAATTCTTAAGACGTAGCCTGGCTAAGTGACTTCTGTTCAACATAAAGTATTTCTTAATAAACTGCTTGAGGCAAAATAGAAATTTCACAGGTGTTAAGTCTGTTTTCCTCTCTTCTGATATAACTGTTGATTTCAAACATGTAGATTTGGGATCCATGCACAATGAAATTACTGTCCTGCAGGTGCATAGTAACAAATAAACATAAAAGATGGAAAGTATATGCAAGGAATATGTGAAACCAAGTGTTAACCAGCCTTTAGAATCGAGAAAAGACTCCCTAGTATTTGGTGTAGTAGAAAGGGTCTAGATATTTTGGGGTTTTATCCCGTAGCTGCTAATTTTAGTCTGTAAGGTACTCTGTCCTCCTCCTTTCCTCTTTCTCTCCCTCCATCCCACCCTCCTTTCTTCCTTTAGTCTACCCTGCCCTTCCTTTGTAAATTGAGTACCTACTGTGTGCCAGTTACTATACAAGCTGCTGCGAATACAACCACCCTTATATTGGTTTGTTAGGGCTGCTATCACAAAATACCACAGAATGGGGCTTCAACAGAAATTTATTTCTCACGGTACTGGAGGCTAGAAGTTAAGATCTAGATGTCAGCAGGTTTAGTTGCTCCTGAGGCCTCTCTCCTTCACCTGCAGGTGACTGCGTTCTCACTGTGTGCTCACATGGCCTTTCCTTTGTACACAGACATCCCTGTTATCTCTTATGAGGACACCAGTCATATTGGATTAGGGCCTGCCCTTATGACCTTATATAAGCTTAATTACCACTTTAAAGGTTCTATCTCTAAATAGTCACATTATAAGCTATTGGGAATTAGAACTTCAACATATTAATTTTTTTCAGGGATGGGGGACACAATTCAGTCCATAATACACACTAAGATAAGGCACCTGTCTCAGAGAGGCTTATGATGTAATCAGGAGGAGAACAGAGAAGTAGACAAAAGTATGATTCACTTTATCAAAAAATGTCACTTTACCTCTCAATTTCTCAGCATTTTTTGTTTGTTTGCTTTTGCTTTTGCTTTTGTTTCCCTTACAAATGGGAGACTGGGTGAATAATATATAGGCTTCCTTACAGCTTTGATAGTCTATGGTTCCATGTCTGTGTCTGAAGTTAGGCCTAAAACACAAAGTGAAATAAATACAGAGAATGGGAGGGGAGCCTGCCTAGGCAGCAAGGAGAGCAGCAACAGGAAGGTAACTGTTGCCTCCCCAAGGGGCACCGCTTGACCTCCATCAGTCCTCTTCAATTTTCTAAGAATGCTTTTCAGTCCATCATGTGTTTTAGGGAGTTGGTGATTTTTATCAACCAATCACCTACCAACTGTACATTCTGTAAGAATGAACCAAAATTTAACAGATTGTCGCAAAATACCCACCCCAAACAAAACACCTCTTCTTGGAATTGGGCAGACATCATGTTGCCTGAATTTAGGAACTGTTTCCTTGAAAGAATTCCAAAAATATGTACTACCACATCGACGACATAACCCCTGGCCCCCATAATATTAAAGGAATACAAAGAAAACCCTTAGTGTTGTAGGTTCAGTAACAGATATATAGGGCTTATTTTCATAAATTGGGATTCTTCTTTCTGAAAGTGAATTTCCCTTTTTTCTTTTACCTTTTATCCAGTGTGAAGTAATTTAAAAATCCATTAACACATATTGCCATGTTAATTGGGTGATATTCTTCAAGGTCAAGAAACTATCAATAGATATTGAATAGTGACTATAAATAAACTCATCACAGTAATTAGATTTGTCAATTAAAATTGGGAACAGCTAACTCTTTATGACTGGATTAAAGACGGATCAGTTTGGAAAAATAATTTTGCTCAAACATAACAGATGAAGATTGGATGATGATCTCATATACAAGTTTGATCCCATGAATGAAATAAGCTTCTGTTTTTTTATATCAACAGATTAAGAAAATCCTGGAAATATGGATACTAATGAATTTTCTCTAAAAATACAAAAAAATTAAAACAAAGTAAAACTCTAATGTAACATGTATCAATGAGTAATAAGAGCTAATATTTGTTAAGAACTTGGTCTATACTGGGCTGTATACTAAAACTTGAAATGCATTATCTATTTTATTTCTTGTAAAAATTGCGTGAGGTATATAATTATCTTCTCTTTGCAGGTGAAACTTTTCCAAGGTCGCTCTTACTAATAAGTGCTGGAGCTAGATTAAAATTTAGGTCCATCTGACTCCAAGCCTGATGCTCTCTGCACCGTTCCACATGTGCATGACTAGATAAATATTTTAATTAGTATTACTTTGTTCATTATGCTCTCCATGTGATAAGGATTCTGGTGAAGAAAAGTGGAACCCTTGTTTCAGTTTTTGTAAATTTGGAAAAGCTATTCTGAAAACCAGACAACATATTTATTGTATATTTCTCCATTTTTAACTTGGAAATTGTACAATATATAGATGTGTGTGGACACTATTTGTACTCATTTTTGTTGGTGACACAGAGCTATATATTTTTCCACATGTTCGTGTTCTCTCTTTTTAAGGGGTCCAAATTGCGAAGCAATTTTAACATCACTGGTCAGGAAATGCCAGGTGTTTGTTGCATGGAAGCAAGGTGTGATTATCAACTCTTGAAGGTGCCAATCTGATAGATTCACTCAGCAAATAATTATTAAGTGCCTATCATATGCCAAGGCCTGGTCTAGGTGCTAGCCATATAGCAGCAGAATCAAAAGACAAAAATCTCTGAACTCAAAGGGCTTATATTCTGGGAGTAGAAAGAGAAAATCAGAACATGGTCTCAGATCTGTCTGACTTCATAGTACACACTTTACCATTAAACTATTCTGCCTTCTCATATCAGCTGAGTCATTTTTTTTTAACACAACAAAAAACTGCTGTTGGTGGTGGTTGTAGGGGTTGAGGGGGGCATAGAGGGTATGGTTGATAGCTGGAGTGTAACACTAATGTTTGCCTTAGTTTATGGAAGTGTCATACCGCCTGCTGACATGACATCTGAGAACATGATACACTAGGGAGGGCTCCACACTTTTTGATTGCTGCAGGAAAATGCTTGGAGTATGTTGTATGCCAGATCTCCAAAGGGACTAGCCCCAGAAACTTCTGTCATGAGTGAACCGTTACTGTACGGAGTAGCTATCAATACTGAAAACCAACTTGAATGCCAGCTTTTAATTTATTCAAAGGAATATTTTTATTGAGCAATCACTATGTCTTAGGCTCCAAACAATAGATACAAAAGATGAAAAAGAATCTTATCCTCAAATAGTCGAAGTTTAGTGGGAGAAATCACTATAAAATAATTGTAACTCTACTGATAAATACTAGTAGATGTATATATATATATATGTATTATATATACACACATACATATATATATGTTAACGTACATTACCATGTTAGTATGCACATATATAAACCACTATGTAATAAACATAGAGTGAGGATTCCTTATGTCTGGGGAGATCAAGGAAATATTCATAGAGAGAGGTGATATTTGGGCTAAATGATAAAGGGTTACTTGTAGTTTTTCAGGAAAAGAATGAGGGTGGGTCGGTGAGGGCTTTCCAGTAAACTAAATGCAAAGCAAAGATTTGGCGACATGACACAATGGGACATCTATAACAAATATTAAATATTTTGACATTGATCGAATATTCACTATAAGCGTAACTGAAAATAAGGCTGAAGAGAATACAATGTGTGCTGTGCTGGATCTGAGGGTAAGGAATGTGAACTTGGCTTTTAATCTGATGGTAAGGAATGTGAACTTCTTTCCATGCTCCTCTAATTGAGAAACAGATACTTCAGGGATTATGTGGTTGTTGCTAAGTGCTACAGAGGTCAATATATAAACCCAGCCTCTCTGTAATACCAACTTTTTCTTGATTACCTTGAAGAAAAAAAGAACACCTGATTTAAAAATAATAACCATGGGGCCAGAAGTGGTGGCTCACACCTGTAATCCCAGCACTTTGGGAGGCTGAGGTGGGAGGATCACAAGGTCAGGAGTTCAAGACCAGCCTGGCAAAGATGGTGAAACCCCATCTCTACTAAAAATACAAAAATTAGCCTGGCGTGGTGGTGGGTGCCTGTAATCCCAGCTACTCAGGAAGCTGAGGCAGAGAATTGCTTGAACCCGGGAGGCAGAGGTTGCAGTGAGCCAAGATCATGCCACTGCACTCCAGCCTAGGTGACACAGCGAGACACTGTCTCAACAAAACAAACAAACAACAACAACAACAACAAAAACATTAACCATGGATAAATTATGAACAAGAATGCAAAATCCATATGTACTTTTAACTTTCACATCTAGTTATTGAAATGCAATGTACAGAAATAAAAAAATCAGTGTAGAGATGGTGAAATTATGCTGATGGCAACCAATACTCCATCAAGAAGTAGAATATTAACAACACCCCTGAAAACCCCCAGTGTACCTTTCCAGTCTTTCTCTACCTCCTTTCACCAAGAGGAAGCCCTGTCTTGACTTAACAGGAGAGGTTAGTTTCACCTGTTTCTGAACTTTACAGATGTGAGTATTCTTTTGTGGCTGGCTTCTGTCACACAACATGTGTGGGAGATTTAACAATACTTTTGTGTCTGATTGTAAACTGTTCATTCTCACTGCTACGTAGTGTTCATTGTGTGAATATACCACATTTTGTTTATTCCTTCTGCCCTTGCTTAGCATTTGGGTAGTTTGCAGTTTTTGACTATTGCAAATAGATGTGATATGACATAAAACTCTGTCTTTTCATGAACATATGTCTAAGAGCAAAGTTGCTGTAGGTTTGCATATGTTTACCTTTAAAAGATGTAATTTTCCAAAGTGGTTGTGTGATTTCCACATATACTAGCAGTGTACAGTATTAGAAGTTTGGATCTAATTAGAAGTTTGGCTCTACATTCTTGACAAAATTTTCCATCTTTTTGATTTTAGTTATTCTGATTGTGATTTTAATTTGCATTTCCCTAGGGAATAATTTTCATAATGTTTGTGTATTAGTCTGTTTTCACACTGCTATAAATAACTTCCCCGAGACTGGGTAATTTATAAAGGAAAAGAAGTTTAGTTGACTCACAGTTCTGCATGGCTGGGGAGGCCTCAGAAAACTTACAGTCATGGCAGAAGGAGAAGCAGGCAACTTCTTCACAAGGCAGCAGGAGAGAGAGCAGAGCAGGGGAAATCACCACTTATAAAACCATCAGACCTTGTGAGAACTCACTCACTATCACGAGAGTAGCACGGGGAACTGCCCCCATAATTCAATCAACTCCCACCTGGTCCCTCCCTCGACATGTAGGGATTATAATTTGAGATGAGATTTGGGTGGCGACACAGCCAAACCATATCATTTTTGTTATTTAGATATCCTCTTTGGTTATGTTTATTCATCTTGGATCCATATTTTTATTGGGTTTTTTTACTTTTGATTTTTTCATATTGATTTGTAGTAATTTGTTGTATATTCTAGATATTAGTTCTTTGCCAAATACCTATATTGCCTATTGGGAGAACCTGCCCCCGATAATTCAACGTAGGTTCTTTTCTATTTCCCTAAGTGTCAGCCGGTCTGAGAAATAAAGGGAAAGAGTACAAAAGAGAGAAATTTTAAAGCTGGGTGTCCGGGGGAGACATCACATGTTGGCAGGTTCTGTGATGCCCCTCAAGCTGCAAAACCAGCAAGTTTTTATTAGTGATTTTCAAAGGGGAGGGAGTGTACGAATAGGGTGTGGGTCACAGAGATCACGTGCTTCACAAGGCAATAAAATATCACAAGGCAAATGGGGGCAGGGCACTGAGGTGAAATTAAAATTGCTAATGAAGTTTCGGGCAAGCATTGTCATTGATAACATCTTATCAGGGGACAGGGTTTGAGAGCTGACAACTGGTCTGACTAAAATTTACTAGGCAGGAATTTCCTTCTCCTAATAGGCCTGGGGGCACTACTGGAGACCAGGGCTTATTTCATCCCTTATCTTCAACTGCATAAAACAGACATTCCCAGAGCAGTCATTTCAGAGCCCTTCCCCTGGGAATGCATTCTCTTTCTCAGGGCTGTTCCTTGCTGAGAAAAAGAACTCAGCGATATTTCTCCTATTTGCTTTTGTAAGAAGAGAAATATGGCTCTCTTCTGCCCGGCTCTCAGGCAGTCAGACCTAATGGTTATCTCCCTTGTTCCCTGAACATCGCCGTTATCCTGTTCTTTTTTCAAGGTGCCCAGATTTCATATTGTTCAAACACACATGCTTTATGGACAATTTGTGCAGTTAACGCAATCATCATAGGGTCCTGAGGCAACATACATCCTCAGCTTACGAAGATGACAGGATTAAGAGATTAAAGTGAAGACAGGCATAGGAAGTCACAAGAGTATTGATTAGGGAACTGATAAATGTCCATGAACTCTTCACAACTTATATTCAGAGATTGCAGTAAAGACAGGCATAAGAAATTATAAAAGTATTAACTTGGGTAACTAATAAATGTCCATGAAATCTTCACAATTTATGTTCTTCTGCCATGGCTTCAGCCAGTCCCTCCGTTCGGGGTCCCTGACTTCCCGCAACAATTGCCAATTTCTCCTTGCAGAGCATGTTGATGTATACATGTTTTTAGCTAATATTTAAGACTTGAATAAAATTTTGTTCACTTTGATCACTTTGGGTTATGCCCAAGTCAAAAGATGAAACCTCACATATATGTTTTTCCACTAACACTTAAATATACAGGTTCCACATTCCCCAACCCTGTCCTGGCCTGGAATTTCCTTTCCTTGATGTTATAAGCAGGAAGATTTGAGAAGCAAGGAACAAGCCTACATCCATAGTATTTGCTAACATATTCCATGGGCTCAGGAATATTATAGAATTTAGGACATAGTGTTATATTTAATAGATATAAGGAGACTAAATTTGTATTTGTAAGAGTTGAGTTGTATGTATAAGTGAAATAGTGCCATATTGTAGGAGAGTTAGGTAGTTCTTATTGACAGGAAGAAGTGGTTTTTAGAAAAATGTGCCCTTTTTATCACCAGGTTCAAGTTATGTTTGTAATTCTGTAGTGACAACATAAATACTGTTATGCTGAGCCTCCCCTTGATGGTCATGTAATATTTTGGTACACACCTTCTGATTGTTATGCTTTCTTTCTGTTATACTTTCTCACTCTTCTTTATCTTACAGAATGCTGCTATTAATAACAGTTCAAACTCTGGGGGGCTGATTGGTATCATGAAACAAGAAGTTCACGGGCAAGGATTCCAGAGCGGCTTGGGCAGCTCATGGAGGTCATCAGGGACCAAGTTTCTTTCCATCTTCCCACTCTGGTATCTTTAATGTGTAGGTTTTTGTCCTCATGCTTATTGGATCAGAGTCACAGGATGGCTGCTGAACCTATACAAAAGAATACTGTATGTTTTCCAGGCAGGGAAATGCAAGAGAGAAAAGCCTTTTTCTTAGTAGGCTTTGCATTTATACTGAAAATCTCTAGGGACTTCTGCCTACTCCTTATGACCTGAACTCTGACATCTGGCCACAACCAGCTTCAAAGGAAGCTGGAAATTGGGATGTTTTTGTTTCTAGCTGCTACAATAGGGAGGGCAAAGACCAAGAGGGCTGTGAAAGGGTTTCGGGGATATAGGCCCAGGGCCTTTACCTTTCTTCCTTTTAAAAATTTTTTATAACTTTTAAAAATGTTTCTTATATTTGTAAAAGTGTAAAAGGTTTGTTAAAGAATATTTTAAAATAGCAAAGAATAACAAATTGTCCATACTTTTAACAACCTAAGCAGTCACTATAAATATTTTGTATGAATTCTTCTAGTCACTTCATAAAACACTATCTAGGTATAGGTGCACGCATTGGTTTGGGGGCTATAACTGCCCTCAGGGTTCTTTGTAACAGAGGTAGGTAATATATATACACACACAAACACAAAATACAGCTGTATTTCTACATCTATCTGTACATTATTAAATCAATAAGTTCATACTATACATATATATACACATACATACATGCATATATATACGCACGCAGATGGATAGATAGATAGATAGATAGATAGATAGATAGATAGATAGATAAATTTTTTTTTTGGGAGGGGGGGGACGGAGTCTCACTCTGTTGCCCAGGCTGGAGTGCAGTGGCGTGATCTCGGCTCACTGCAAGCTCCGCCTCCTGGGTTCATGCCATTCTCTTGCCTCAGCCTCCCGAGTAGCTGGGACTACAGATAGATAAGATATATTTAATTTGTATCCAACACCATAGGTTCCTTTTAGTTTTTTCTTTTCTGTAATTGTTATTCTTTTCTCTAGAGTGAGAAACCTGGTTCCCTTCATTCTCAACATAATTATTTGATCACTGTCACTGTCTGTAACTAATCTGCCATCTCATCATCTTTCCCTTCCTACTCTCTGGACCTGGTCTTCCTAACTGCCCAGGCTTTAGTATCTTTTACCAGGCTGCTCCCTCACATGACATGAACTTCTCTCCCACTGGAGCTCAGACACTTCCTCTAGCTAGGCTGTTCCTGCTGCTCCCACTCCCTTTCTGCTTCTGAGAAGAAGCCCTTTTTCACCCATCAATGCCCCAACTTCTCACTGGCCCAACAGACCACCTGTACCCTTATGCTGGCATCTACCTTGCCTAACCCTATTTGTTAGTTTCTGTACTGAATTATTCAGGAAAGGAAAGGAAAGGTAGAAGAGAAGGATAACAAAAAGGAACTATTTCCTTTCCTATTTTGTGCTTTTTTCTGAATGTTATACATTTTACATTAACTTTAAGTAAATAGGTCAGTCTTTTGGGTGACTTGTTATATTATTTGAGTTTAAAATGTGTCATACAGAGATATTGAAAAATGTTATTTTTTCTAATTTTTTACATTTAGTTATCTAATCCAATAAATATTAATTTTGTCATTTAATATGAAGGGAAGGTCTAGTCTATTTTGTTCTTATTATTGCAATCACATCTTCCTTGTTTTGCTCTTAATTTTATTTCCTGTGGCTCCTCTTATCCCTTTTTGTTCTGTTTTAATCTGCATTTATTTTTCCTCTCTGCACTCCTGTCTCTATGTTCCCTTGAATCCTTCCACCAAAGGTCACAAGCTCTGCCAGCTCCTCCCTATGGTGCCTTTTGCTTTCCCCTCTGCCCTCATCTGGATGTTTTCAGACTATCAAAACTCCCATTCCTTGAGTAATTGTCAGCTAGGTTTTAGGCAATCAGGCTGATGAGTCATTCACAGTCATCAATGCCAAATAATCACAGATACGGAAGACTCATCCTAAGAAAGCTTCCACAAAAAGGACCCTCTGATTCTCTAAGATCTTCCAGCCCTAGTGTCCCGTGTGCAGCTATCAGCAGAATTATTTTTTTATTCTTCCTATGAGAGGACTGTCTTGCCATAAGCAGAGAATAACTCTCTACTCCAATACCAGTGTATTCCAGGGGTAAAAGCCAATAGAAAGAAAAGGCTTCCTATAATATCTAGCTAGGTCAAATATTTCACCTGTAGGAGAGGTCAGTTAAAAGTTTCAGAAGCATCTCAAGATAGCTCCTTCAAGCCTACTTGTTCTTCCACTCCTTGTCCCCAGATGAACAGAGAAATGATTCATTTGAGTGTTGGAAACAGCCATGGATGTGAACTGGTTTACATTAATTTTTCAACATAATACCATGAAAATCACAGTTACTCATTTGATTGCTGCAGTTTTTATATTATGATATCACTTATATTTTCTCAATATAAGATTTTAAAGTTCTATGGCATAGTTATCAGTCCACAACTTTAAATAAGTAGCCATTGAGGGACCAAAGAGATAAAGATGGTGTTTAAAGAATATGCATTGAAAGGACTAAAGGTCAGTGAGTAATTTTCCTTTCCTCTTGATTCCGATGTGAATGCATTCGTGAGGAACTGTGTATTGCTTTTAAGGAGATGCTTGTGTCCTGAGTAAAGTCAGAAAAGGCACTAAAATAATGCAGTTATAATTAGCAAATAGTTGGGAATGAGGAGGGAGAAAGAGAAAGAACTTATATTTGTGTGCTGAGTGATTTTTGAAAACTATCTTCAAGGTGAAACTAATAAGCTAACCCTTTGCCAATCTTTCTGAAACATAAAGTCAGCCTTCGATTATATAAGGGAGCAATGGTGTGTATAATTAGCTAAGAGAGGAGAGTTCCCTACCCTTTTCTATTAATTTGAGCAAGGAGGGAGTTGATTCAGGTTGTTTAGTAGACAGGAGAGGAGAGGATCTCTTTTCTCTTCAAATCTTCAACACTTCTTCCTTCCTTCTATTCATTTTAAGCTATAATTTTGTTTCACGGAAGAGAAATAATCAGAAAAGAATTTCCTGTCTTTTTGTCTTCACATCCCTTCAACCCTCTGCATCTGTGTACATACACTCTGCCTTCCTCCTTCACTGTGGAGGAAATGTGTGTCTAGCTATGGCAACACCCTCCACTTGCCCACCCTCCAACCCCTACTATTTGCTCTTAAGTCTCTATCCCTCTGGCCTAACCAAGGCCATTACTCTAGAATATCTCTTTTCTCTTGCTTCATCATTTCTGCCTTTTGTTTTTTTTTACCAGATCTTTTCAATGAACAAATATATAAGCTTTCTGAACAAATATACAAGCTTTGTCTCATCTTAAAATCAAATTACAACCACCCCCACCCCTGCAAATTTCCCTTTACCGCATTTATCTGCTCTTTTTTAGAATAAAAGTTCCAGGAACGGCTGTTCTATACATGCTATAGACCATTTGTCCCCTTTTGTCTTTGAACCTACTTGCTGACCTTGAAACAACTCTCATAAAGAATGCTTGACTTTTGCCGGGTGCAGTAGTTCACACCTGTAATCCCAGCACTTTGGGAGGCTGAGGCGGGTGGACCACCTGAGGTCCGCCCTGAGGAGTTCCAGACCAGCCTGACCAACATGGAGAAACCCCGTCTCTACTAAAAATACAAAAAGTTAGCCGGGCGTGGTGGTGCATGCTTGTAATCCCAGCTACTCGGGAGGCTGAGGCAGGAGAATCGCTTGAACCTGGGAGGCGGAGGTTGCAGTGAGCTGAGATCATGCCATTGCACTCCAGCCTGGGCAACAAGAGCAAAACTCCATCTCAAAAAGAAAAAAGAAAAGAATGCGTGACTTTCATGTGAATAAATGGAATGGTCAATTCTCTGTCCTTGTCTTACTCCAGCTCTCAGTATCATTTCACAGAGTTAAGCATGTCCTCATTCTTCAAAGACTTTGTTTAACTGATTTCTAGGATGCCACTTCATCTTGGTCGCCTCCATCACTAGAGATTCCCCCTTAGTCTCTCCCCACTGCCCTGACCTTTAAAGTTTAGAGTGCAGTTTCCAATTATTCTTTCATTCTCATGGCGTTAAATATAGTATGAACTTCTTTGCCTGGAGGCTGTTTACCCAGATATAAACAAGCTGGTTTTGGGGTTTTGTTTTGTTTTACTTTTTCTTTCCTTTTTTTTTTTTTTTAACTTTGTTTGATCGGAGAAGTTTCTGATCAAATATTAGTCCTTCTGTAAGATCTTCCCTGATCAACCTACATAGAAGAGCCTCACCCATCAGTCCCTGTACCCCCGACATTTTTATTTTTCCCCAAGCCCTAATCAACATCTGACTTGCTGTATATTTACTTGCTAAAATTCAGATGAGAATGTAAACTTGCTGAGCTGATGTCAGGGCTTTTACTTTGTTAACTGTTGAATCCTAGGAACCAGAACAGTCTAGCACATAATAGGTACAGGGTAAATATTTATTGAATGGATGGATGACTGATGGTAAGAGAAATAAACAATTTCTTACCTTGTTTATAAGCTGTAGAGGCTGGAGTAGTGTCATGTTTGGGGAGCAGAATAGGAAGGTGGAAATGGACATATGGGAAGAAAATGGTAGCCAGAGCCCAAGCGCCACCAAGTTGGCACCAAACCAAAGTCTTTGGAAGAGAATTACAGGTCTGTTTGAGTGAGGATAAAGTGATTGATGTAGCATAAAGGTGGGTTATAGACTTCTCAGGCATAACAAATCAGAATATCCTCATGTGGAGGTGGATAGCTCCAGAAATTTTTGATCAGTAGCAAGAAAAACCTGAGATGTGTAAGATAAGAAAAGCTATTTCCAGGACAGGCTGACCTTATGAATTCTTAAAGTTTATTTGTCAGAAACTGTAACTTCTTCAATAATATATATGTATTTAAAAGATGGAGTATGAATGTTCTTTTCTTAGGAAGTATTTTTGGCTTACAAAAATGGCAGGAGAAAAAATAACAACATATTATGTATATGAGAATCAGCAGCTGCAATGCAATGAAAATAAGGCAATGAGTTTTTTAAATTAAAAATATTCTAATTTAAAGTTGCCTGTCTCTTACTATTAAAAAAAGTTCTTTAAGGCAACAAGATACAGCTACACAGAAGCTTAAAATCTGTTTTAATTCTGGCTCTACTGCAAAATTAATGGAATAGCAAGATGGGAATTACTTGGATTCTTATTACTTCAGTTTCTTTATTTGTATATTGAGGATGCTACACTGGAGTAAAGTAAGCAAATATATTTCATCTTGTGTGCCAATGCTTGCTAATTGTTAGGGGCAGCGTAAAGTGCTGTATGGATAAGCATTTGAGGCCACAACTAGGCTCAACAGAAAAGAGTTGAAATTGATTGGTGCTGTCTGCCTTGGGTTTAGGAAAGATGAATGGCAGGGAGAGTGTGCTGCGTCTTTGCTATTCTGGACTGTATGATCTCTAAGGTATTTCTCAGTTCTAAAATTCTGTGATTTAGAATGTCTGGTATGTTAAGTACAGTCTTTGCAATAATGATAATGATAGGATTTTACATGTAAGGTGCTAAAAGTTCTTTTTAGTGGATGTTTTTGGAGAATCTAAACATGTTTCATAACTATTTCTTCTAAAGGTACTGGGATTTATATATTATTCAAAATATTTTTATATTGTGTGCTCAGTAAAACGTAACTGTATATAAGCAGCATATAGAAACAACAGTGATATTTTGCCATGAAAAGCTCAAGTTAGCATTGATGAATATAATTCACAGAAATCAGGTTTTAGTTTAGTTCAAAATAATCTGCAGTTTTCCTCACTGGCTTTGCCTCATAATAAACCCATAAGAAATACTCTTTTAGTATCCAGCATTGAAGCATTTCAACTACAATTTTTTCAAATTACAATAGAAACTTCTAGAATTGGATGGCAGAGAAAGGTTGATCTTCACTTCTTTGTTAGACAGTTGAACAGTGCTAAGTTAACAGAAATGTAGGGATTTGACATAAGGGACTATATCTAGAGATATTTAAAGTCAATTCACCTTTCAATATGTAACCTTAATTATAAGGTACAAACAATGTCTGCTTCCATTTGTATTTCTTAGAGCAATTCTTCCCCAACACCTACCCACAATGTATCATTTGAAAAAAGGAAATTTTGGGTCCAATATATGGATTAAGATAATTTTTCAAAGACAGTACCAAACATGATAAAATAATGTAACTGGCTGAAAGATAGCATTATGTTTTGAATATTTTTAGTAACAGTAACCTAAGTAATCCCAGGAAAGAAATGTCAGTTTGTGGAAGTAAGTATGTGTTGTTCATGTAAAGATTCAGGTGGATACTAATACAAATTACTCATCTTCAAACCTGACTGGTATGTAAGTACTTACAATTTTTCAATGGAAATAATTTAAATAGAACTTTGAATAAAAGTGTTCTCAAATACATTATTCCATATGTAATCCTGGATTTATCTGTGGTGTTTAGATAGTCTGAACTCTTTTTCACTAATTTTTGATTTTTAAATATATAATCAGGGGATTTTTTTAAATGGAAAAGGACCTTTAGGAGTCATCTAATTCAATCTTCTCGTGTTCCTTTCTTCTCCTTCATAGTTTATGTAATTTCTGTATTCAGCTTTGTTATTTGTTTTTGTTCTTGTTTTCCTATCTGTCTGATCTAACTCATTATTTTAAAACAAGTAAACCAAGTCCCGCTTTCTAAATGATGCTTGGTGGGAGCAAAACACATGAAATGAGGTGTCTGTCAAATTAGCTCAACAGTGGTTTGTGGTTTTACACCCTAACCAAATTGTCTGAGTTTAGTCTGAAATGGGTTGATGGTTTTCCTACTCAGACTATTTGAGTTATTGCTTATAGAAGGCTGATTTGATTCACTGTGTTTGTTTTACACACATCTCTCTAATCTCTAACTACTTGCCTCAAGATGACTGACTATGGTATGCAAGTCGCTCTTGCACTAGAGGTTTTGTTTTATAAAACAGTCATCTCCTACTGGCAGGCTCCACATTTGGTTCGTCTTTCTTTTCACACAGCATCTTGGACAGGGCTTTCTACCCTGTAGGCTCATAATGAGATACAGGTTAAGGGGCTTTGCTATAAATTAGGCCCTCAACTACGTGGTTCTAATATGAATTGCTCTAGAGTCTTAATGGAATCACGTTGGATATTCTCTTCAGCTCTTTCAAAGCCTTCTCAAGCTTTGACCATTTTTGAAGACCTCATGTTATAGGGACTTCATCTAACATCTGGGATGGTTTTGACAGTTGAAAAATACTCTAGTGTTCCAAGGCCATTATTTTCTTTTGCATTTCTTAGATTTACTGCAACTCCAAAATTACTTTTTATTGAGTCTCACTCATGCTTATAGATGAAAATTTCTGAATAAATGGTACATTCAGGAGATTTAGGGAGTTTGACTGCAAATTTCCTTTTGTCAGTGACTACCCAATACAGAGGAAAATGAATTATGGTATTTATGAACACTTAAAAAATGCAGAAGTGAGAATTTTATAGTAACCGTAAGGAATTCAAAACTAGATGTAGATAAGCCTCGTCAGTTTACATAGGAAGAAAGTAAATCAAATAAAGATTGAGTTGTACAAAATGTACACTAGTTAGTAACTGAAGGATTACCAGACTCCTATTCCAGTGCTCTTTCTACTCCACTGTTCTGGGAGGTAAATGATAAGCTCCTCAGTTGTTCAGTTCTTTCTCATCTCTATTCTCACCCTTTCTGCTATCTAGAATAAATCATAAATAATCAGTGTTCTTCCAAACCTTTTCCTAAAACCAAAGAGAAACAGTGAAAGGCTGCTGATCTGGGTGTAGTTAAATGTGAGACACTGGGTACGGTGTGTAATGAGTGGTTAAACATAGAAGACTTCATACATCATGTTTATCTAATGTTTTCAAAGTCTTTTAAAAAAATACTTCACTAAGTTGCCTGGGCATTTACAGCAATGTCTAACCTTCCCCATAACCATCAACACTACCCTGCAATTGTTTTCTTCCTGATTCTGTTATACAGGAGTGCATTCCAATTTAGGGTACTTTAACTGTCAGAAATATCAGAAAGAGCTTTTGCACTTTAAGCAGTCTTCACAAATTCCTATCCAGTCGGACACAGGGTGAGCGATTTTGAAGCAATCCTTGTTTTGACTTCCCATTGCCCTTTCACCTGAGATGTAGCTTTCAGCTAATTAGCTCTTTCTGACATTACCATGAGAGTTATACTGTGCTCTACCTAGAGAGGTAGATTGGAGGAGGTCACACAACTCTAGCCTTGCCGGGATCTATTTGTAAAACCCATATTTTGTTTAGATACTTGACATCTAACATGTCAGTTGCTCAAGTGCTCATGTTATCATTGTCGATGAACTGAAACTTACCATTTTAGCTGTGGGTCAGCCTTTTACTTGGTTTTTGCTCTTAGGTATTACCCATCCTAAGTTGTAATGAAGTCATTTTTATTTTGCTTTTATAAATCTGAAGAAATATTGATTATCAGCATAGAATCTACCAGATTTACTTCTCTAGGCATTTTACTTGAAGACAAGAAAGTAACATATATTTTTAGCATGGTATGCTTTGGTAGGCAGCAAATCATAGGGCTGTGATCTGCTAGACCTTCAGAGAGAAATGAAGCCAATTAATGTACAATTACGGGCAGCAGTGCTTTATTTGAAGGGTCTTTTACAAAGAAACTTTTTAACAGGCTAATTGTAGACATCTGCTTCATGTACCTTAGCAGTGACATAGCCAGTATTTGCTAAGATCTTCTGAGCTTTTACAGCTTTACACAGAAGGACATATTGACAATTCCATTTTCCTGTATAATAAGGAGACTATGCAAAATACTAAGCTAGGATTCAGCGTTGTTGTAGAAATGCTCAGTGTCACCAGAGCAATTGACTTGTTCCACCTGGCTTTCAGACATTTGGAGAAGTAAAACATATGTACCTTAATTGCAAAATGTAGGCTTAATGAACATGCGGGTGTTATGTTATACCAAATGCAACAATCGACATGATGGCAAGCTACTTAAGAACATGTCACAATGTTTGGCTTTTAAGAGGTTTGCTTTTGGCAATGTTTCAGAGAAGAATATGCTCCTTACATTTGCAGTCCTATGAGCCAATAATAAAGTGTTCAGCATATGAAGCTGGTATTTATTTTAAATTGCTATGTCAATATTTTTGTTTAAAAGCAGGCTTGATTCCCTGTGTGGACTTTGTTGAAGGCTTCTATCACTGCTTTTTATTTGAGTTTGATTTAGCTTCTTTTCCCCCTGATTTTGTGTTTTGCAGAATGGCTTGCTTGAAAGCCTTCTGATTGGGTTGGGGGGATAGAGTTGCTGTGTGAATTTTAAAGCCAAGAAAATGCAAAAAGGAGCAAACACTTGCTGAAGGCATCAGAGAAGTGACTGCAATCAAGCAGCATTGGTTGTATGACCTTGATGTTTACCAGAATAGCCACCATGTTTGGGATAATGGAAGCCCTGAATTCAAATGCCTCAGGATGACCTCACCACTGGCAGCCCTCTTTCTCCTACTGAGATGTTTCCAGGACTAATGCCAATGTTTAGTCCACTTGTAGGAATCTAAAATATCAGGCTTTTGATTTCAAAAATACAAAATAGGATGAGGTGGGCGGATCACAAGGTCAGGAGATAGAGACCATCCTGGCTAACACAATGAAGCCTCGTCTCTACTAAAAATACAAAAAAATTGCCGGGCATGGTGGCACATGCCTGTAGTCCCAGCTATTTTGGAGGCTGAGGCAGGAGAATCACTTGAATCTGGGAGGCGGAGATTGCCCCGAGCCGAGGTTGCACCTCTGCACTCCAGCCTGGGTGACAGAGTGGAACTCCGTCTCAAAAAACAAACAAACAAAAACAAAATAAATGGAGCCATTCTGGAATATTGCATAACTGATTTAATCCTAATGTGATGTCAAAACAACTTTCCCCAGCAGTCGAGAGAATGCCTCATCTACCACAGATACAATTGCTTTGTAGATGCCATGAGCTCTTCCAACAAATTGTTGGGCAGTTCTGTTCGTGAACTCTCAGAATTCTCCATCCCAGACACATTTCTTTGGGGTAATTAAAATTAGAATGGTCTTTTCATGAAGGCAGTATGAAACAATATGCATCATCTATATACACTGAGCTGAAAAAATATTGTATTCATAAATTAAATTGGACATTTTGAAAGGTTAACACAAAATGCTACTTTGCTCTTGGTAATCAATAAGGAAAAAAAGACTTCAGGTAACTAAAATCTGTGAAGTGAACATTTCTCATTTGGAACCTATTAAGAAGAATATAAGCAGACAGAGGCAAGAGATAAATAAGGAAAACAGATGAATCAAAATTTTTTGTTATGTTGTGGTAAGCGAATGTAATGGTATATAGCCTGAGGTCTGAAGTGATATAACATGTTATTGCAGATAATACAACATTTACTTTACAAGGTATGTATAAATCATATATATATTACTTAATTTAAATATTAGGCTGTGATTTTAAAATATGACTGTTCTATATGTCAGGCTCCAGTTTAGGTTGTTTAGGGCCTCCTTACTGAAATTTTGGCCTACAAACCAGCATGCAGGAAGGGTGCTTGCCAGAAGTGCAGAATTTCAGGTTCCTTTTAGCCCTACTGAATCAGAATCAGCAATGTAATCATGTCTCCAGGGGATTCACAAGCATACTAAAGTTTGAGAAGCATGGGCTTGGATGACTCCTTTATAGTAAGGTGAGTTGCCTCTTAAAAAGTCCTATGCATTTTTTACGGCCCAAGTCAGTAGTTTCTTGGCTAAATATGACGGTAATAACTGAGTCTACAGAGGGTGTCAGAGTTAATGTGTCTTCTGTAGCACCTGCCTTTCTATCATGCACAACTAAGGAAAACACTGAGAATGAAGACAGACTCCATGCCCAATACAACTTGCTTCTGAGCCCTGGTTGTACAACTTTTCATTTTGTCTAACAGCAATATTCTTTTCTCTTTCTTTGTCATTTGCCTATTGAAATTTGATCTGTTGCAAGGGTGCAGGGTTTTTATAACCTAGACTTTAGACATTGTTGCAGCGTGCGTTTTTGGATTCTTTTGCTGGCATAATCTCAGCTCCTTATAACTTTTAATTCTGACCTTGCTTATAGATACCAGATTTTGAAGCAGCTGAATGCTTGTCCTTCCTTACTACTTGCCCTCCTGGCTTCTTTGGAACTATCTAGCTAGTGACTGGAGGGAGAGTGGGGGCTTGGTTCCCTTTTTGGTCCACTTTCAGCTGAGGGTACCTCAGATCAGAAAGCACCTCTATGCCAGCTCTGTGGTGCACTGGATAGTGTGTTGGCCTTCTAGCTGAGTCTGATGTGTGTATTCAACAAAAGCAGTACCTCTAGATGACTGTCTACCATGCCATTGCTTCTTGGTGATATAAACCACAACTACATGTGCTCCTTGGCTAGATCGGTCCTTAGGTTGCCTGCCTATGATTCCTGCTTCCCTCATTTAGCCTTCTGGTTTTAGGCACACCACTTCTGCTAGGTAGAGTGTATGCTGGAGTATAAAATTAATTGTGCTTTCCATTCGGTTTTCATACAGCTCTTAGGACATTGAAGTACTTTATGCTTCTTTTTAGTTAACATGGAGCTACAAATATGTATTGTTTTATGATACAATAAATATTTTTGAGAAGGGTTAAAATATATGGCTTCTGGGTAATAAATATTAATTATCTATCTATCTCTATAATTATTTTTTCCAGGGAAGAGTTAGGCCCTGTTCTGTGTGGTGTGCAGTATAAAGATGAATTATCAAATACATGGTCTAGAGCACCTGGTGTACATAACTGTAATACAGGGAGGCCACTATATAAATGCTATGAAATGCTATGAAACGTAAGTGACAAGAACAGCATTAAGTGTTTAGAGTAGAAAGAAAGCTCACATGGCTTGGTATTTAGGAAAAGTTTCAAAGAAGAGACAATATCTGAATAAAACAGAAATAATCTAGGGAAATGGTATTTCCAGCCCAGGGCATAGGAACGGTACAGATGCTAAAACAGATTAAGATGCACCTAGAACCATAATAAACATTTAGGTGATGTTGAATATATGTGAAAGCCAGTGGTGGAAGACAGGGAAATCTGAACACAATGTACTAAACATATGAACTGGATCCCTGGAAGGAGCAGAATTGTTAGAGATGAAAGTGGGAGAAAAATAGTGCAAGGATACAAAGTTTAGCAACCAAAATGCCTGACTACTAATGATTAGCCATGGAAAGGTCCAAATTAGCAATGAAGAAACGTACATAAAGTCATTCTTTTTTCATTCTGAGTAAGGTTTCTTATTCATAGGGAAAAAGGATATACTAAAAACCAATGGCACCATCAAGTTTATCCCGAACCGCATTAACACATACACAAAACAATACATGGGCATATGTTTTGCCAAATGCATCTAATAGATTGAGAATCCAGAAAACCCATTGATTAAACTTTGCAGCTCAGGACAGAGGAAGCAAGGAACAATGATTTGATCTCATGAACCAGAAGAGAATGAGTAAGATGACCTGAATGGGTAATAGTGTGATGGAGGAAGCACTTTTCCAGGGCTTAAGACAGGGAGTACAGTAAAAACTATGACCCAGTTCATGATGTGACTTTTGGCAAGTCACTTCAAATTCCTGGGCTTCAGTGTCTTCATCTGTAGAAGGACAATAATCTCTGTAATTTTTTCCTAGGTCTAACGTTCTTTAAATGTATGATTCATGTGGAAATTCCTGGTCAACGTGAATACATAATACCTAATTTTCTACTTCCTTTGAAGGTCACAATGAATAAACAAAATCTGATTGAGAGACTATGCCAAGCAAGGTGATAATGTAGGTAGTTTAAATTTCTTTCTCAATATCAAAATAATAGAATTTATGTTGAATCTTTCTGTTATTTCGATTCACGTAGAACCATTGTTGGATACTCAGGTACTCAGGTATTAGTGGTAGAAGTGCAAAGGCAGAGTTTGAGAAGAAGCCCCAGTGGCCCTAAGACTCCTATTCACTGCCTTTATGGCCTATTGGGCTGATCAGAGGAGGATGAGAGGAGAGCACAAGTTAGAAGCTACGAGTTGGGGCCTCCTAAGGTGAGTTTGTGAGCAGGACATGATGTTGGACATCCATAAAAATAGTCTAGTCCTAGCCCCTGCCTTAGTCCATGATGCTTAAACTTCAAGTTATGTTTTTTTATTTTTTTTTGGTTCATACTGTGAAAGATTTTAACACAATTTGTGATTAAGACTTTTGCTCTCAAGTGCCAAATAGTTTATGCACCTCAGGGAATGTCTGCCAATCAAATAGTTTCAATGGAATACTTTTTAAAAAAAATTCAGTGTCTGTAATCACCTCTAATTACAATTTTCTGCACAGTCTACTCTGGAAAAAAATGGAAACATATTAAGAGTTGTATTTTCATAAAGCTATTCACAATTAATGACAAGTAAGTAAAATTCCTAAGTGTTTAAATGTCAAGGTAAAGACAATGCTAATTTGACCTTCTTCAATTTTTATGTGGAGGCTTGTGAAGTTTGGGTAGGATAAAGATAAAAGAACCTTTTATTCCCAAAGGCTTTAAAAACCTGCCTTTAGTAGGCACTGTGTGCCATCTTTTTGTAATCTCAGGTTTTATAGTCTCCTTTATCAATTGTAAGAGGTGTGGGAGGCTAGTTTATATCTTTCAGAAGGGACACCTGGGTCAACAGGTTTAAAGAACTTTGAAAGTTATTTGTATCTTTGCCAGTAACTGCATTGTGTGAGAATCGCTGTAGCTGGTGTGTAAACTACCTTTGAATAAGAGGCAGCAAATGGAATTTATCAGGGGACAATGCCCTTTGTTTAGAAGGAGCAACAAAAGATGAATAAAAGGACACAGTCAGTCTTCTGTGTTTAGTGTCCCATTTTTCCAGATAAAAAAGGGGATAATATTCCATCTTGATCTTGTGCAGAGGCCTTGAGTACGTTAAGGAGATGAAGAAAGAAGAGAAATGAAAAGGAAATAAAGCAACCAATATGTTCTTGAACTGTGACTTCAAGCAGCTGTATTTAAAAAACAACCATTACATTTTGTGGGTATATCTGTGAGGCTTATCCATTATGTGTGCAAACACAATCTGATTAGTATTTGTTATAAGCTCGTCTTGTCTGCTTTTATTACAGACATCACCTTCAGATGTGGGACCACTGCAGCTATTAAATCAGGAATATTTAGTTATTATTTGTAATAAATGTCAGCAGGGCTGAACTGAAGCCAGCAGGAAATGTTCAGGGCAGAAAACACACTGACATTCATTCATGCAAATTTGTACCACTGGTAGAATTAATCATAAAGAGGGAGGGTAGAGCATACAATGCATTTATATTACTGGTTTGGCCAATTCCCTTCTTCCTGAATATGAGACTTATAATGTACAGAAAGCAGTCTGCTGACAAATAGTCCCATGTGAAGTGCAGGCAGCGAGATTAACTTTCCCAAGCAGGCATGTCTGGGTCTATTGCAGACTATCCCTCCTTCCCCACACTGTCCCTGGTCCTCTGAGGCAGCATTGTGATGTCCTTTTTCCTCTTTAAAAGAAATCTAGATTTATCATCCACATAACTCTTCCCTCTTAAAATTACAGGGACACTCTAAAGAACATTCCCTGCCTACTACTGAGTGTGGGGCCAGCTTACCCTATTATAAATTAGAGTGCTTATGTCACATGGGGAAGATGTGGCCTTAGGAACTGGGTTGTTGACTATTAAGAAACTGTCATTTACCAAAAACGAACAAATTTTAATCTTCCACAATCTCCCTTGGTGTAAAACGAGGCTAAACAACCCATACAACTGAATAATTTAATCTCCCCGGAGAAGATTGTAATCACCATGACCAAACACAGCTCTCACTTACACTGAACGTCAAGGAGTATAATTTAATTCTATAAGTAAGTAAAGTTAACAGCAGAAAATAATTAGTACATTAATTTTTTTAAGAAAGGTGAGAAAAATACAGGATGAAGGTGTATCTTTAAATTTTTCTCATTTTCTTGTTGCATGAAATTATGATTCACCAGGAAACAAAAACTGCTGAAAAGAGTTGACAGAAAAATTATAGGTGACTTGAAAGATATTAATTATTCTTGTGTTTTAGTCTTATGATTTTTTTTTTTTTTTTTTTTGAGACGGAGTCTCGCTCTGTCACCCAGGCAGGAGTGCAGTGGTGCGATCTCGGCTCACTGCAAGCTCTGCCTCCTGGGTTCACGCCATTCTCCTGCCTCAGCCTCCCAAGTAGCTGGGACTACAGGTACCCGCCACCACGCCCGGCTAATTTTTTGTGTTTTTAGTAGAGTCGGGGTTTCACCGTGTTAGCCAGGATGGTCTTGATCTCCTGACCTCGTGATCAGCCCGCCTCGGCCTCCCAAAGTGCTGGGATTACAGGTGTGAGCCATCGTGCCTGGCCGGGTGCTAAAACCATTCTTTATTTTTAATTGATCTCTGGAACCAAAGGATTGTTTTATCTCCCACATCAATTGCCTGCAGCTTCTTCTCCTCTTAAAAACTTGCTCCCTTTGCTCTCTGAAGGCAGTTACTTCACTTTCCTGTGTATACTCCCCTTTTCATCTTGAGACAGCTCTCTTCTCTCTACACCCAAAGAAAAATGAGTGTTCAGTCTCTAGAGAGACTAATGTTTTCCCTTCCTCTTTTAAAAGATTGTGATATTGCTTTAAATAATAAGGATAGCCCAATTTACAAAGTAAAAATTTTGTAAGGGAGATAATATGAAACACATTTTATACAAAAGTGTCAGGCTCTGTTCTAAATGCTTCCGTGTTCACTTATTTACATTAATACACAACATTTTTATGAGAAAATGGAAGCACAGAGAGGCCAAATAACTTTCTCAAGCTTACACATTTGTTAAGTGCAAACTGGAATCAAATTCCCAGCGATTTGGTTTCAGAATCTGTACTTTTAACTACTATACTATGCTGCCTCTCAAATGCTCTTTGTAGGGTAATACAGCAACTAGAGTGAATGTGATTACTGAATAAAACTGAATCTAAATTTCCTGGTGGTGCTAGCAAATGATGAAATGCACTGTCACTTAATTTTCATTGTGCTTGAAGAATGATTTTATGAAATGGGCAATGAATCAACCTCCATATTATAACAGAAGATTCAAAGAGTTGTTTTTGAAGACACATTAGCTTTCCAAGTTGGGCAGATGGCCTAAATCACCTCTTCATCAGGAGCCTTATGTCAGTGTCAACTTTGATTTATCTGAGCTTTATTTAAGAAGGTAGCATTTTCTTTCTACTTGAGTATTCTCATTGAGCCTTCAAATTTAAACAGTATAACCAATGAATGTGTCTTTTAGGATAAATCACCTTGGCCTCCTGTAGCCACTCCTCCATCCCCATAATTTCTTCTGTTTGTTGAAGTCTTGTGTAGTGTAGTGGTTAATTTTAGATGTCAACATGGCTGGGCCATGGTGTCCAGAAATGTGGCCAAGCATTATTCTGGATGTTTCTATGAGAGTGTTTTTGGATGAGATTAATATTTCAATCATTAGAATTTGAGTAAAGCAGATTGCCCCCCATAATATGGGTGAGTCTCATCCAATCTGTTGAATGTGTGAATAGAACAAAAGACTGACCTCCTCTCAGTGAGAGGAAATTCTGCCAGCAGATGGCTTTAGACCTTGAACTGCAGCATCAGCTCTTGTTGGGTCTCCAGCCTGCCAGCCCACCCTGCAGATTTTGGACTTTCCAGACTCCAAAACCTCATGAGCCAATTCCTTAAAATAAATATCTTTCTATATATATCTATACACGCATCCTATCAGTTCTGTTTCTCTGGAGAACCCTGACTAATACAATAGCCATGTGCTTCAGGGGAGGTTGGTCTTCCATTTCAGCCATAGGAGGTGAAAGTGAGAAGTGAGGGAAATTCTTCTGGGGACATTTTGGGAAATATTTACTCAATGATGAAAGATGATACAAAAGAGGAGACCCTTCCTTTTATCACACTGGACTTTGTTGGCAGTTGTGATGCCAGGAACCATGCTGTTCAATTCAGATGATGGAAGAAGGTAGCCAGAGGAACCAAGGCAATACTCGCAGGGTGGCAGAGCAGAAAGCTGAGATTCTGGGTGCCTGAGATATCATTTAGCTGCTGAATGGGTCAACCTAAGAATTGAGTTTAGAACTTCTTGACGTGCAAAATAATAAATATATTGTTTAAATTAATCCTACTTGAGTTATTTTATTTGCTGCTGAAATATTGTTTATTATAATATATATCTCTAGGGAGTTAAACTAATTGGCCTGCTATTGAACTAATTGGCCTGCTATGTGTAGTAATTAGGTATTGATTACCAAATAAAGTTACAACCCCATAGGGATATAGGTCTAGGCAGTTAATGTATTTGAACAATAAGGTGTGGTGGGGCTTATGGAGTACCTGAGGAGAGTATAATCTACCTAAAGGGACAAATACTCAGCTCCTAAAAATTGCTACCGTTGGAAAATTCAACGCTGGTATTGTATTTTTTAGCAGATCTGAAAATCTGGATTTTTCTGTGGAGTCTGAATTTTTGAATGTTTATGATTACTTCAATTTATAAAAAGAAAATTCAAGTGGGCCAACAATCAAGGTTGAAGACTGAATTCCATTTACATGCATCTAGTTTTCATTTTCTGTGGAGAATTTACAAATATAATGCTTTCTTGTCTAATTTTATGTTATGTAATTAGTGTTTACCTCTTCTCCATTATACTACATAGGTAGAAGGACTAATGATTTCTTACGGCCGTTGTTGGATAACAATAAAAAGACCACTTTGCCTGAATATGGAAGAACATTTATCTTCCCATTTGTTTTAATTTAAAGCATTGTAAAGCAACTGAGATATAAAGTTTAAAACAGAAGTAATACGGAGCACATTTTTTTAACCACCATTTAAGTTTGATATTTGCCTTTCAGAAGACCATTTCCTCTGCCGAGATCTATGAATTTTATTTCCATTTTGTTTTGAAACATGCTTGCTGATTTAGCGACATAGTCCATCTAGGATTTTAAATTCAATTTACATGAATATAAAAAAAATTCCTATGCTGCTCTGGTGATTTTTTTGACACTGGTAAAATTATATAACCTTCTGAAAATTATATATTTTTCCTATCTGTAACATATAAAAGATGAGAATGAAAATCGTTACCATTCTTTTCAACTAAGATACAATGATTCCTTTTGGTTAATGACAGTAGATGGCAAATATACTGTTTGGGGGGATAGCTGATGATATTATCTTTGTAATGATTCAAGATTAGGAATATTACCTTTTAAGTAACTTGTAATGGGGTCAATTTGTGAAGTCATCTAAGCCCTTAAACTTTTCATAGTTCCAACTCGAATAACATTTTTGGGATAAGAAGTTCCATATGTTCTGTAATAAGCAAATAATGTAATGCTTCCTTTTATTTATCCCCAAACATAGATTTAAAAAATGGACCACAAACATAAAAATAGGTGTATAACCTGTCCTCATAGATGGGACTGTGTCATCACACTATATTTCTTTGCACAGTTAAAAATACTTTAAGCCTGTAAAAGTGTAATGAAACGGATATAGTGATATTCCTGTTATTCAATGCAGTGTTAAAAAAAAATAGTAGTAACAACTCATGCCAGCATGGTATCATTTATCAAAGACAATTTACACTTTCTCTATGATATGGGTCCTGCACGCACATGACAAAGGCATTCTGAATTTTCCTTTTGATTTGCTTGTATCTCTTTTCAGGCTCTTGGCTAATTATGCCAAATTCTATAGATCAGTCTTCTATGTGAATAGAACAAATATATGTTAAGTAGGATAGAAGTTTCTTATTGAATGTGTACAGAGAATTCAACGACTAACAAATATGACTTAACTCCTTAGGGAAGGAGAATGAAATCAAAATGCTTCAAACACTGAGCCTTCCTGTTCACAATGAATTGAAATAATCGGGTCTTCATTAAATGTGGAGTTCCCACCTGCTTGAAAAGACTTTTTATTATGTAGGGATTTTGATGCTCTCTACTTTATATTCTAGGTGTTTAATGACCATTCATGCAAAATAGAATCTTTAAGGAAACACTGACCCAAATTGATTTATTTTGAGGTTGAATTATTTTAAAATTTTAATCATCTTCTGAAGTTACTTTTTGCCATGTGCAGGATGAGGAAATTTTTAGAAGTCCTGGAAGCAGTAGGGTAGGGATGGAAATTTTTGTGTTTATTAAATTTAATTTGAAAGCTCCCACATTCGATTCCTCAGCTAGCAATTTTAAACCAGAGCATTTATATTGGTTAAAAATTAAATTTTTGGCCAGGCGTGGTGGCTCACACCTATAATCCCAGCAATTTGGGAGGACAAGGCAGGCAAATCTCTTGAGGTCAGGAGTTCGAGACCAGCCCGGCCAACATGGTAAAACCCTGTCTCTACTAAAAATACAAAAATTAGCCAGATGTGGTGGTGGGTGCCTGTAATCCCAGCTACTCAGGAGGCTGAGGCAGGGGAATCATTTGAACCCAGGAGGCGGAGGTTGCAGTGAGCTGAGATCACACCACTGCACTCCAGCCTGAGTAACAGAGCGAGACTCCATCTCAAAAACAAACAAATAAATAAAATAAATTAAATTTTTACCATAGCTAAAAAGTTGATTTATTCTTCTTTGTCCTCAACTGCTCTTATGAAAAGAATGAATATGAAATGTTTTTGTGAAATTCCTACAGTGTATCAATTTTATTTTTTTGGCAGCTGTGATTTCTCTGGTTATTTGAATATGACCTAGTGATCCCATATGGCTGTAATATGAAGTACTTAAATCTCCTCCAGTTGAAGTAGAAAATATGTCAGAACTCATTAAGAGGTTACCCATACACTGTATTGATTTTTATAAATTGCTTCTTAAATTATAGTTCAGCATGACACACATGAACGTCACTGAGGTCAGGTATTATTTGGACTAAATTAACACATTTTGCAAGTAGTTACTATCATAGCTATTCTCTGATGCTATGCCATGATAATCCTTGTCCTTTGGTAAATTATTTTAAACCCAGACTTTTATTTTTATTCTCATTGAAGGTATATGTTGAATAAATTGTATTTATTGTTATGTTATAGACGTCAACCCTGGTTCCTAACAAATTATGACCCTTCTCAGGTCAATCTTCCCTAATCACAGCCATTGTTGAAGAATCTACCCTGTGTAGATGATGGAGTTCTAGCCCCCTTGATTGAGCTGATTGACCCTAGGAAGTTGCCAGTAGGATAAGCAATACCTGGTGTGGAAAGGTATTCTAGGTCTATCATATTCTCTGTTGGGAATTTGAATTTGAAAATGGAGATATAATTAGTGATTAATAAGGGTAAGAGGGTAAAGCTGAATGATCTCATGGGATAGAGGTAAAACCCTGAGTTATGACTAGAAGCCAAAGTTCCGAGGAAGCAGAACTCTGCCTAAGCAGAAGTTACAAAGAGGACAAAGGTTGCAGATCTGTCTGTAGCTGTATGAACAGGAATAACGAAGCATGTAATTGGCAAGTAACCAAATTAAGGTAATACCAGAACAGTGGTGTAAAGATTCTGCCGTGTTACAAGGGTTTTGCCTTTCTGGACACCAGAGTGTCTTGGGTTTCTGTAGCATATATCCTTAGGGTACATGTCCCATTACATAAGATAATTGAAGTATGTTTCTATTTCTTGAACCAGACAACTATACTTTTTTTTTTTTTTTTTGACATGGAGTCTCGCTCTGTTGCCCAGGCTGGAGTGCAGTGGCACGATCTTCGCTCAAGCTCTACCTCCCGGGTTCACACCACTCTCCCGCCTCAGCCTCCTGAGTAGCTGGGACTACAGGAGCCCACCACCACGCCTGGCTAATTTTTTGTATGTTTAGTATAGATGGGGTTTCGCCATGTTAGCCAGGATGGTCTCGATCTCCTGACCTCATGATTGGCCCACCTCGGCCTCCCAAAGTGCTGGGATTACAGGCATGAGCCACTGTGCCCGGCCTACATTTCTTTTTTTTTTTTTGAGACAAGGTCTCACTCTATTGCCCAGGCTAGAATGTAGTGACACTGTCATGTCTCACTGCAACTTCAACCCCCAGGGCTCAAGTGATCCTCCTGCCTCAGCCTCCCGAGTAACTGGGACTATAGGTGGATGCCACTGCACTAGGCTATTTATTTTTTATGAAGGCAGAGTCTTGCTATGTTGCCTAGGCTGGTCTTGAACTCCTGGCTTCAAACAATCCTCCTGCCTTGGCCTTCTAAAGCACTGGGATTATAGGCATGAGCCACCATGGCGAGCCCAGAATCTACTATTGACATGAAATATTTTTTAGCTTTCTAATATTTTAAAGCAAATAGAATCCTGTATACTTTAAGAAATGGTGGGAACTAAAGTGCCTTTCAAAATTTCCTCTCGTCCTCTTCAATCCCCATTGTTACCCACTGAGACAACTCTGTAGACTCTCTTCCCTCTTCATAGAGTTTAAAACCCACTGATCTGAACTAAAGATACAGATAAGCTCATAAATAAATGATGAATAAAAAAGCGGGATCCAGACACACAGAGGTATTTTTTTCTTTTGGTGGATTTGGAGAATTATTTTATGACAATTTCTGTCATGAATGTTTGGCTATGGGACCTTGTTCTTCTCCTACTATGCTCATTTCTACCATGATCACATGCAATATCACAAAATTTCATGCAACTATAATCTTGATAACTCTAGCTTAAACCACTTCCCTGAACCCAGACTCCTCTATCCAATTGCCTACTGTCTTAGTCTGTTTGTGTGCAATAAAGGAATGCTTGAGACCAGAAATTTTATAAAGAAAAGAGGTTTATTTGGCTTACAGTTCTGAAGGCTGTACAAGAAGGATGGTACCAATAGCTACATCTGGTGTGGGCCTCAGGAAGCATACACTCATGGCAGAATGTATACCGTCATGGCAATGGGGACCAGGCACCACGTGGGGAGAGAGGGATGGAAAGAGAAGACGGGGAGGTGCCAGACTCTTTTCAACAGTCAACTCTCTAGAAAACTAACAGAGCAGAACTCACTCATTACCATGGCACCAAGTCTTTCATGAAGGATCTGCCCCCATGACCCAAATACCTCCCAGTAGGTCCTACCTCTAACACTGGCAATCAAATTTCAACATGAGATTTGGAGGGACAAATACACAAACTATATTTACCTACCAAGTATCCCTTTATATGTCTAATAAGCATCTTGTAAAGTAGTGGAAAAAATTAAATCATTATAGAAAGCAGTTGTATAGCTATACTGAACTTAAGAGAAAATGTTCTACCAGCTGGTAACATATATATGTTGAATCTGGTAATCTGGCTAAAGCAAAGCATCATAGATGTTACAAATTAATGTTAATTTTCATATGTTGATTTATAGCTCTGATCATGTTTAATTCACGTTTTTGGTTTATATTTATATTTATTAATATAATAAGTTTATATATAAATTTATGTTTTAAATATTTAAATAACCATAAACCATTTAAATTATTATTGGTAATGAACAATGATTTCTTTACCTCTAAAATAAAATGTATCCATGAGAACCCTCGACAGACACCATTATTACATGTTAACGTTATGTTATTCACAGAATAGCCTATTCTCTGCAAGCATCTTAATAACAAAATTTTTTTAATTAGACATTTTTAGAATGGGAGCTGCATGATTTTGTTGAATAAAGCAGGATAAATTCATGACACTTCTTTGATGTATCAAAGTAGAAAAGCAATTTTTAAAACCAAACAAAGTATATACAAATATTCCTTCCGCCCCCTTTATTTCCAACTCTTACCAAGTCTTGGAAGGCAAAGGTTATGATTAGAATGTTTATTGGGGAGTTATTTGGCAATATAAATAAAAAGCTAAAAGGTTAATTTTGGAGAATGTAACAGCTTCAAAAATGTTGATTTGCTGAAAATAGTTGGTTTATTGGCAGCTGGATTTTCTTGTAGGAGTACTTTCTTTTGTTTTCTTTTCATCTCCTGTTCTTCAATAATTGTGTTATGGCAAAAAGGTAGAAATGATGGTTAAGTGGAGGAAGCTAAAAGTGAGACAGAGGGTAAACAAGGAAATTGTAAAATAAAATGGAATTCCATTGATAGTGGTAACAAAAAACGAAAGCTCTCCTTGCTGCTAGTATTGCCTTTATCACTGGTAATATTAGTAAAATAATCTCCAGAATGTAACTCAGTAGAAGTACTTCTGCTGTTACATTTTATGTAACTGTAGAAGGATTGTTTATAGAAAAATGAGGCTTCTTAAAAGGCGACTTTGTGTAAGAGTCTGTAAGAGGTGCTTCACACATAATTTTACATTTACAAAAGTCTTCAAGGTCTGTGTTGTTACCCTGTTTTACAGCCTATGAAACAGAGGTACCAAGCTGTTAAGCAATAATGTGCCCTGGGTTAGACAATGTGTACTAAACTTAGGTTTCAAACCCAGGATTGACTGGATTCCAAGTTCATACTGAGGCCATTACATCCCTTTAATAAAAACAAAAAATATGACCATGGGATGCCAGGCATTTGATAAAACTTAAGGCCTATGTTCTTGTAAACTTGTTCTAATGCCAATTCCTATTATTTATGTTCTAATAGTATTTGGACAATTGTCTACATTTTAAACCTTCAAAGGTAACGAATTTAAAGATAAAAGCATATTTTTATGTTTGTAATTTCTTTTTTTTTTTTTTTTTTTTTTTGAGACGGCATCTCGCTCTGTCACCCAGGCTGGAGTGCAGTGGCGCGATTTTGGCTCACTGCAAGCTCCGCCTCCCGGGTTCACGCCATTCTCCTGCCTCAGCCTCTCCGAGTAGCTGGGACTACAGGCGCCCGCCACCACGCCTGGCTAACTTTTTTTTTTGTATTTTTAGTAGAGACGGGGTTTCACCATGGTCTCCATCTCCTGACCTCGTGATCCGCCCGCCTCGGCCTCCCAAAGTGCTGGGATTACAAGCGTGAGCCACTGCGCCCAGCCTATGTTTGTAATTTCTAAGACATCAAAATAAAACAAATAGTAGAGTTATTTTTTTAGTTGCACTTTTTAGAGTATATACTAAAAAAAAAGTAATAGTGACTGAAATACCTGTCTCTTATCTTGAGATGGTTGTCTTTCAAGTGTCCATAATGATATATTTAACATTCTTACAGTATGAGGACCAATATACTAGTCATTTGTTATGTTTAACATAATCACTATTACTCTTATTACTAGTTCCCCAAAGTAGACACTTTATTGGTGCAGTAAATCATTTTCAGGACTACTGAATTTCTTCCTTCATTTCTCCATGATAAAGCAGTACTTCCTATTTAGCCATGGTTTTCAACACCAAAAAGCGATTCCAGTATTTATTTTTAGGAACTCTGTAAATTCTGGAGATGTCAAGGAAAAGATAGTGGTATGTGCCTCTTAAAAGTCTAAACGAGAATTGGCAAGCACAATAGTTTCCCCAGCCAGACAGCCACCTCCTTCTAGCACTGACTGCCTAGAAGCCTAGGGTCAAATTTATTTATTTATTTATTTTTATTTTTTTGAGATGGAATTTCACCCTGTTGCCCAGGCTGGAGTACAGTGGTGTGATCTCAGCTCATTGCAACCTCCATCTCCCGGGTTCAAGTGAAACTCCTGCCTCAGCCTCCTGAGTAGCTGGGACTACAGGCACGTGCCACCATGCCTGGCTAATTTTTGTATTTTTAGTAAAGACAAGGCTTCACCATGTTGGCCAGGCTGATCTTGAACTCTTGACCTCAGGTGATCTACCTACCTTGGCCTCCCAAAGTGTTGGGATTACACCTGTGAGCCACCATGCCTGGCCTAGGGTCAAATTTAAAACACAGTTGTTGTAACTAATTCCTATTCCTGGTTTAAAAATCCTTTCTCATTTTTACAAGTTTTTAATTTTATTCCTGAAATTTGTTTTGTTGTCCTGTACTTATATGTGCATTTCTTGGGTAATATGTTTATATTTTAGACAGTCTCCAATTCTTTTTAGAAAGAACATATATTCTCTTTCCACTGAATAACCACAACTCTCTTGTATAAAATAAAAATAAAAGGTAATTTAGCTGTTAAATCTATGAAGCCAAGGAACATTGTGGCTAGAGAAATAATTTATTGACTGTATTAGTGAAATTTGTCATTGTCTTACCATACTTCCTATATAATAATACTACCTTTCAAAAAGTTACTTAAAAAGGGTTGCCTTTGTAAACTGTTTTGGAGCATTATCTTACTAGCTGCTTGAAAAATGTGAAAAGGCAAACCATAAAATGTGTATATGTTTGAAAGTTGATCTTCACCACTAAGAGGAAATAGAGGCTTTTGACTTTTGTATTCATTGCACACAGCAGTGAATGGGTAGTTATTGTACGACACCAAACATTCTGTGGTGAGATTTGCTGTAATAACAAAAACCAACAGGTTTAAACCTCAGAAATGACCTTTTAAAGGGCAGGCATTCAATTTTGACAAAAATGTTCAACAGCAGGCTTGAGGGTAAAATATAAAAATTTTAAACCCTATAATTAGGCAGCTTATTTAAAAACACAGGATGAGAGGCACAGATGGTTCCTATTAACAAAAGCAAACAAACAAAAGACTGAAAACAGGCGTATAAAACTAGCAATGGCAAGAGGTGAACTATAATACTTTAACAGACTGGCCCTAAAATATGTATATCTTGATCAATCAGCATTTATTGTGAATTGGAGGTACAAGACAATACAAGTCATTGCTCGAAAGAAATTTACCGTCTCATGAAGGTGATAGAACTTACGTCAGTTACATAAATCTATATACAATGAAATAGCTATATAAAATTATTTGTACAGGAGTATATGGTAAGTTTTGGAGAAGAGAGAAAAGTCTCATGCATGAATAAATACAAATACAAATTCAAGTTGCTATGTCTCAGTACATTCCAAGAGTTATACTTCTGTCCATCTGTTCTTCTGTCAAATTATATAACACTAAAATATAGAAAAATTGTATTTATTTCCAGGAGTAATCACTGTGTTCAAACCATTAGTCTTACACTCAGAATATTTATGAAGCATCTACTGTGTCTGCATGATATTTCATTAAAAGCTATGTGGGGGTAAAATGATAGCTTTTTGCTTTTTTTTGCTTTTTTAATTTTTTTTTGAGTCTTGCTCTGTCACCCAGGCTGGAGTGCAGTGGCACGATCTCGGCTCACTACAGCCACAACTTCCCAGGTTCAAATGCTTCTCCTGCCTCAGCCTCTCAAGTAGGTGGGACTACAGGCACCTGCCACCACGCCCGGCTAATTTTTGTATTTTTAGTAGAGGCGGGGTTTCACCATGTTAGCCAGGCTGGTCTCGAGAACCTGACCTTAAATGATCCACCCACCTCGGCCTCCCAAAGTGCTGGGATTACAGGCGTGAGCCACCATGCCCAGCCAGAAGATGATAGTTTGGATGGGGAGATGTTCATAAGAAATACTATGAATGGTTTTGTTCTTATGAGTGAAGCGGTTTGTGATTATGGATGGGGAAAAAAAAGGAAATGAGAGTGAAGGTTTGTGTTCCATAAACTGTATGTTGGGCTTGCTTTTCCTTCCTCCTTTTAGAAATTTTTCTCCTTTCTTATATTTCTCAGATACTTAAGTGCTGAGCCCAAGGTGGTTAGAGTAGAGGAAGAAAGAGATTGGATTGCTTATGGAGCAGTATTTTAGTTTTTCTTTTCTATTGGCCTCAAATCTTGACTTGAGTCTTGGTCACAGTAAATTCATCTTTATGACTGTTCTTGACTATGTATATAAAAAGAATTAGATTAATTTGCTTGTCTGGAGGGTTGGCATCCTTGATCTTTCCTAATTTGAGGGCCAGAACAAGGGAAGAGAAGAAGAAGCCTTCTCAAATGCCAACTGACTTTAAACTTTGGTTTTATGAATGTCCTAGGTATGTGATTGTTGTCCTTCACAGATACTTTCTGTGATAGCATATGATGCAGTCAATAGGAAGCTAATCTATTCGATCTCTTAAATAAAGTGAATGGTTTCAAGGATGCCTGCTTATATGGAACACTACTGTATATCAAATTGCTTTTATTAACTTACTTTATAAATGGAAAAACTGAGTACCATAGAAAGTTGGGTGACTTCCTAGCACTGCTCAGCAAGTCATTGTCAAAATAATGCATACTTCTGAAATTGCATGAAAAGCCTAAAAATCAGGTACTTGTATATGTGCATTTTTTTCTCAGTCCTCATAGAGGCTCCATTATGTTTTCTGTGGCCACTTGTTTCTTTCAGCCAGCCATGCTTCAAAAGCACCAGCTCTCAGAAGCCGTAGCTCTAGGAGTAGCACCATTGGTGGCATTTGGTTCATCACTGACCCGGGAACTCTGCTCTGGACAGCAGCCCATCCGCACAGACATGCCTGTGATTGACCCATAAAATGCCTTCATTCCATGAGGGCCAATACTAATCAGATTGAATGAGTTGAACAGGCCACCAGGGGTAGTAATGTGTGTGCAGAAATCACCATATTTTTCGTTTTCAAAACTATAAACTCCACTTGTCAGAATAAAGAATTTTCTTTCCCTTTGCAAGATTTCTCACTCTGTCTCTGACTTCTCCATGGTTCCTCTCTGCTACATTAGCCCTGAATGAGCTGTAAATGAGATAATGTTGAGCACAGTAAGATAGGATGTTCAAGGGGGCAAAGCAGGGAGGGCGATCCTTTTCACAGCAGATGTTCTAATGGCTGATTCAGTCTTCCGGGTGGTCAGCTCAGTCAGCAGTACTAGCACTATAGACAGCGTACCCTTCCAGCGGCTAGTACTTTTGTCATACTTACTGTTGCATTCAATGCCAGTCTGACAGTGCAGTGTTGGCAGAATTTTTCTAACCTTAGGTGCAGAAGAAAAGCAAAACAGTTACGTGATGAATGGATTAGAGCCATTTCTTGTCTCTTCTTGGAAGAAAATATTTTTTTTTCTTATTCTTCAGACAAATGAGGATGAAATAAGGCAGCATGTGGTAGGGAAAGAGATGAATCAAATAATTTCCTTATGTTTCAATCAATACTAAATGCTGCATTGACATGTATTCCACTGGGAGGGTAGAACTGGGGATGCCACAGAATAATTCGAGGCTGGTACACCGAGCATTACGTGTGTCCTTCAACCAAATACCACAGGTAGTTAAGCCTTTTTCTGTTTGCCTCTGTGGCAGGATCCTCCTTCCTAGTGGTGATAGAGAAGTATCTACAGATGTTTTCTGCAGATGTCTCCCAGTGGGGACTCCCTCTTACTGTCTGCTTTCTCTCGTTGCCTGTTTCCTTTCTCAGTTCCCATATCTATTTGTTTCCTCCCAATGAACGTTTTGCTGCTGTTTTGTCTCTCACATCTATTTCCTTGATCCCTTGACTCTGACTTAACTTTGTCCCCTCTTCTTCCTTGCACCTGTGAGGTAGCCAGAAGACCACCTGTTCTTTTCCAGCACTCTTGTCAAAACTCACTTTTGGAAAATACTTTCAGTACATTACCCCAATAATTGCATTTCTAAACATGAATAGTTGGGTATTCAAAAGAAAAAAATACACATGCACATGCATATAAAATAGAAATAGGCTTCCTGTCTCTAACTTAAATCATCTACTATATGTTAAATATATGCTACATTTAGTGCATTCGTTTATTTAATACACGTTTACTAGCTAAAAGGACCCACAATTTAGATTTAGGAAGAAATTTGCCTGATCTGCAATGAAACAGTACATGGAAAAGGAAACTAACACATCAGTAAAAATCAAAACTTGGTCTATTAATATTGAAACTGTATTTTTTTTTCATCCTCCATTATGACACATTACTAGTATACTAGAGAGAATGAAAGAGTCCAGTAAAAACTGCTGGACCAGATAACATATCCTGTCAACACACGGATTTTTAAAAGCTCTGTGCAATGATAGCATATATAGTCTCTTAAATTTGTTACATATTTCCTAGAAAATCATTTTTCTCTTACGTCTTTGTACTTCTACCCTTTCTCCTTTAGGTTCTTCTACAAAACCTTTTGTTTTCTCATTTATTATCCCCATACTATTGCTTGCTTTTGTTCTCTATTCTTCTAAACTGTCATTCAAATTATACAACTAAATAAATGTTAAAAAAATTATAATTTATATCTAGTCTTTCAGTCAAAGATAGTTTGATAACATAACAAAGATTTCTTATTCATTTTTCTTTAGTATATAACATATAGTTAAGACTGATATAGAACCCTTAGGATGCATTTGCAGGTAACTAGTTACATATCCAATCTTTCTGTCTATCTAGTCTTGGAAACTAAAAATACAGAAATATGCACCTTGCTAAAGACAAAAGAAGCACAACCATGCTGGAATGCAAGAATTTGCACAGATGTTAAGAATGTGCTTCAGCCTGGTTCTTGCATTTAAGAATCAATTGTAAAAAATAAAGAAAATTCTAAAGTGTATCGTCAGGTTCCTAGAAATAAATAATATAAAGTAGAAGCAGAAAGGAGATGAAATGAGGGAAATAGAACAGAAGATGAAAATAAATGCCAAACTTGGAGGCATTAAAATGATTCTGTAAGCATATTTTTTACTTGAGGTTAATTCTTATTTTTGTTAGGACACTTTGTCTTCTTAATAGCAAAGAGTTGATTGACCATTTTGACCCTAATTTCTATCCTGAGCAAAAGTCAAAACCACAAAGGCAAATCACAATTTTTTTGTGTTTGAAAATAGTCCAGATATGGACCATTACTCTTGATGCTTGTATTTTTGTGTTGGAATATGTTTGGGGAATGCCTGTATTTGTGAACCCTATGGTTATCTAACCACTTTCTTTGCCATGATATTTGACAATATGTTGCTAAAGATGTCTGTGAACCAGTGAGAATTATCTCATTTTTATTTTCAATGTCTGAGGACAGAAAAGAAACAAAGATGATATATAACAATGTTCTGTACCCAGGATTTTTAAAAAACACATACTTAACTACATAATTGGGTGACTTCATTTAGGGAGGAGAAATTAGCACACTTTATTTAAAAAAGAATGTTCCAAGGGCAAACAAGACTTTAATGAAAATTCATTAAAACATTTTTTAAAGTACTTTAAAAGGTATTTTTTAAAAGGTACTTTAAAAAGTCCTTGGGTGGAAATACACTCATTTCCAATACAAGCACCGGGTGGAAATATACTCATTTCCAATACAGACACCTCTCTGGCATCATTACATCAAGACTAAAGGACCATTTTGAACCTCTTAACCACCAAGGGGAGCAGAGACTTGAGCTGAGTAAAGTGAACAAATCTCTCCACTTTAGCAGATTTTTTAAAAGTCAGACTTCTTTCTAAGATTCTAAAACAAAGTTTCAGAGTTTGTCTCTCTCATGAGTTCCTCTGTAGTGTTTTTCCCCTTTCATTCTTTCATCCTGAGTGAGTAGTAAGTATATACTTTCATAAATCAGTAGTTTTCCA
This sequence comes from Symphalangus syndactylus, assembly GCF_028878055.3. Taxonomy (NCBI): domain Eukaryota; kingdom Metazoa; phylum Chordata; class Mammalia; order Primates; family Hylobatidae; genus Symphalangus; species Symphalangus syndactylus. Next base: position 90,727,219 of record NC_072433.2, read on the forward strand.
CTTTTATGCTCCAAAATCAGCTTTATATATGACACAACAGAAGAATGAATATTGACTAACACATTAGCATATATCAGCAGCTCTGATTAAAAGCAATCATTGTGTGTATGTGTGTGTATGTGAGAGAGACAGAGAGAGAGAGAGAGACATTGTTATAAATAGTTTTCTAAGCATTTTAAAAGGGAAAAATGTGGAACTATTTGTAAAGCATAAAGAAAAATATCAAGATATAAAGAAGAATTAATTTGGAGCGAATGGCCAGAATCTTCTATTTGAAGATCATTTACAATTTAATAATGATTGAACAAGATAGTACAAAATAGAAAGGGTTAAAACAAGTGGCTTGCAATGCACTTTTCTCCCAATAATTGTTAACAGAACATGAGAATAATTTATCCCCTCCCTGTGAAAGAAGGCAGGTGACCCACTTCAACACCATGCTGGTAACTCTCCTCTTGATCTTGCTAGCAGGAGAGTCTTTATCTACAGAATGCTTGAAGTAGGATGTTCTTGTTTTAGATTGCCTATGGTAAGCAAACATAGCATCTATGGATTGATGAAACATCACTCTCTGTGACCTCATCTATTACTCTGGGTCAAAAAGTTTGTCAAATACTGAATGGAAGATCTTGTGGAGCCATATGGGAAATTCCAGAGCTTCCCCCACTTCATCTTTGCCTCTTGATTCTGGGCAAGACTCCTAATTCACACGTGTCTCATTTGATAGGGATTTTGTTGGTTCAAAAATAGCCTCCATTTATAATACAACTAAATTTGACAGCATACAATTTATATATAATATATATGTATACGTGTATATATATACATATACATATATATGTATACGTGTATATATATACACGTATACATATATACGCATATGCGTATATATGTATATATGTGTATATATGTGTATACGTGTATACGTATATATGTGTATATGTGTATACATGTGTATACGTATATATGTGTATATATGTATACATATATATGTGTATACGTGTTATAGGGGAGGACCCACATATTTGTGTGTTTTACCTCCAGAGGCTCTACCAGGTTCTCACAGTGGATATTCAAGAACAGTATCCTCATACTTTTGAAAGAAGTAGGCAAAAGTAGTAAGTAACTATTTTAAAATACAACAGAGCATTCTGTTTTTCTTAACACATCTGCTTTCAGGAGAAACTCTTTTATCAGAGTAATACCTACTGGGGTTTTAGCAGAGCGTAATCTCCCTACGGAAAGAAAAATATCCAACTCTAGCACCCTCTAGTCATCTTCTCGACCTAAGGGGGAAAATGTCTGAGAATCATGACATCACAGTCTTAATAAAAGACTGAGACTTAATCTTTGAATTGTAGAATGCTCCCTTCCCTCCTCCGCACCTTACTACCATGTTACTAAAAACCCATTTATAGAAGTTTCATTTCCCTGTTACATATTGTCCACTTTTCAACAAAAGATTCCAAGGCATACTAAAGGGCAAAAATGCAGTTTGAAGAGGCTGAACAAGCATCAGAACCCATGTCAGATATGACAAAGAAAGTTCAAATTATTAGATCAGGAATTTAAATAAAAAACAAAACTTTTTTTTTTTTTTGCAATTTTATATGACTTCATCTTCTTCCCTTTCTTGGCATATCAATTATACTTCTTTTTTTCTTTTTTAGGGGTTTTCCTAGAGTTTGCAATATACATTTACTACGAATTCAAGGAATTTAAATAAAAAACAAAACTATGATTAATATGTTAAGGATTTTAATGGAAAATGTAGGCAACATGCAAGACCAGGTAAACGGTAGAAAAATACAAATAATTGATATGCCAAGAAAGGGAAGAAGATGAAGTCATATAAAACTGCAATTAAATCACAAGAGACAGAAAATGTGTGGAACACAAATTTAGGAATAAAGAAAGAAGGCAACAAATAGACAATAATAGTGTTATTATGATACATATGATACATATGGTAAAGTTAATCTAATTTTAGCCATAATCACTTCAAACATTAATGATGTAAATACACCAATTAAAAGACAGAGATTGTCAGATTGAATAAAAAATAAGACCCAATTATATGTTGTCTACCAGAAATTTACTTTAAATATAAAAGCATATACCGATTAAAGGGATAGAGAAAGATATGCCACACTAACACTAATCTAAACAAAATGGAAGTTGCTATATTTTAAGCAGAGCAGACTTCAGAGCAAAGAAAGATATCAGGGATATAGAGGGAAATTACAGACATTACTTAATGATAAAAGGGCCAATACTCCAAAAAGACATAATGAATTTTAATATATGTGTACCTAACATCAGAGTTAAAATATAGGCAAAAACTTATAGAACTACAAAGAGACGGGGATGGATGAATCCACTATTATAATAGAAGACATCAACACCCTTTTCAAAACTGGAAGGTAGAAAATCAGTAAGCACATATTTCAACTCAACACAATCAATGGACTACTTCATCCTACACCAGCAGAATACTCACTAAGATAGACCAGATTCTGGGTATAAAAGTCAATTGCTTTTCTACAAATCAGCAATCAACAAGTGTAACTTAAATTTAAAAGACAGTACTATTTACATACTACATTAGTATTTAGCACTCCCCTCCCCCAACAAATTAAATGCTTAGGTATAAATCTCAGGAAATATGTACAAAGTCTATATGTGGAAAACTACAAAGCTAACAAAAGATACCAAAGAAGGGCTAAATAGAGAAATATTCCATGTTCATGGATAGGAAGACTCAATCTTGTCAGAATGTCATTTCTTCTCAAGTTGATCGTAGATTCCATGCAATCCCAGTCAAATTTCCAGGGAGTCATTTTGTGGATATTGACAAACTGAGATGTATAAGGGAATAGGATAATTAAAATTGACATTGGAAATTTTTTCATGTCATATACTCTGTAGTGGCATAAATCTCAGTCACAAAATCAGAGGTGATTTAACTTCACTTTACCTTTATAACTTCGCTTTTTACAAACTACTCCAAGCCTCTTTTTACTGAGTAATAGAAATTATTGTCAATGCAAATTGTCAACACTTCTTTGAAGTTGATTATAAGTTCAAGGGGACTTTTAATTACTTGAGCAATGTATTGAGATTGGAGCACCCTTTGGTGCTTAATATTTGTTGAGCTGTACATCTCATTGTGTCCTTGGTCTTTGTCGGTTTTTTTTCAGGCCATTGCTGTTTTATGCCTTAAATTTGGCTAACAGTCCTTATAGGGACTGCTGAATCTCAATTCTAGGTTTTTTCTCTTCCTGCATCATTCTGGCAGGCAGTAGAAACTGTGAGATTGTCTGAGGTCCATTGTCCTCAACCCATCATGCAGCCATTGCTCCTGTGTCATGTCTAGTGTGGAGGGATATTATGGGGTCTTCCTACCTCTCCAGGATCTACTGGGAAGTAGTAGTTTCTCTGTAATCTGGACTTCTCCACAACTATTTGAAATTATTGTTTTGCTCCATTCTGGGGTCTTGGTCTAAGATGAGGAGTGTGGCTAATGTGCAGGTATCTTTCTTAGGGACATATCAGTATCTGAGCTCTCGCTGCTTTTTCTCTTAATGGAAGTAGAAAACTTTACTTTTACTTCATGTATTTGTTATATCCTTGATGCTTCCTAGAGCTTAGGCTATTGACACTCTAAAGCTTGTTCTATATTCTTCTGCTGTGCTAAACTTTTCATGGATGCCAACTATGCAGACCAAATGCAAAATATCTTAAGAAGTAACAAGGATAAAAGAAATGATATTATTATTTAATATTCTTTCACCATCTTTTACATAAAGATGAGAGAAATAAGAATTGTGGAGATTTGAAAAGGAGGTGAAATTAGGAAGTACAGCTAGCACTAGTAGGTGGGTAGTTCAACTTTTTCTCCTTCTATGATGCCACAGTACCACTAAAACTCCAAGGACAAAAGAGAAATGTTATAGTAACCATAATAATAGTAACAGATAACATTTATTTATGGCTTACTCTGCTGGAAACTTCTCTAATGAATATTTGTGAATTATTTCATTGAACTCTCACAGCTCCAGGAGGTAAATATATTTCATCATTTTACAGGTGGGAGAACTGAGGCACAAAAAGGAACATTGACATGCACAAAGAGAGGCAACAGCTGTCTCCAGCTGTAATACCATGCTACCCTGTTTATGTGGTTGTACTAGTTATTGGCGGTTTATGTTGCTTCATAACAAATTACCCTGAAACTTAGAGCTAAAATCAATAAACGTCTTATACATTTTCAGTTAGTTAGGGATTTGGGAGCAACTTAACTAGATGTTACTAGCTGAGGGTTTTTCATCAAATTGCGGTATGGTGTAAACTGAGTCTGCAGTCACCTGCAGGCTTGACTGGGGCTGATGAATTAGATTCCAGAGTGGGTTAGTTGCTCACATGCCTGATTAATCTGTGCTGGCTGCTGGCAGGAGGCCTCAGTTCTTTGCCATATGTCCCCCTCCATAGAGGTGCTTGGTTGTGACATGGTGGTTGGCTTCCAAAAGAATGATGATCAAGAAAGAAAGAGCAAGAGTGAGAGGCAGAGAGAAAGAGAGAGGGAGTGAGAGAGAGCCTTCAATACCTTTTATGATTGCTAGAAACTTCAGGTTTTATCCCTCTCAAATTCCTATATTGGTACCCTAATCTTTGATAGGATAGTATTAGGAGGTAGGGGCTTTGTAAGGTAACTACGTCATGAGGGATTAGTGTCTTTGTAAGAAGATACAAAGTGCTAGTAGCCCTCACTCTTTGCCATGTGAAGATACAAGATGTCAGCTGTCTGCAACTTGGTAAAGGATCCTCACCAGAACCTGACCATGCTAGCACCCTGATCTAGGACTTCCAGTCTCCAGAACTGTGTGAAATAAGTGTTTGCTGTTTAAGCCACCAAGTCTATGGTAATTGTTATAGCAGCCTGAACTAAGACAATAACCTTGACTAGGAGTTATACACTGTCACTTCTGCCATTTTTATTTGTTAATTTGTTAATTTCACTTAGTTTTTTAGAAGTCAGTCGTTAAGTCAAGCATATATTCAAGGACAGAGCAATTAGTCTTCATCTTCTGAAGGGAGAAATGTCAAAGAATATGTGAGCATATTTTAAAACCACCGCAATAAGTATTTTACATTTATCATGAATATTGTAATTTAGTCCAATTTAACTTCGTGCTCTTTACATGCATGTGTGAAAAATATTGTCACAATAAACATATCCAAGGTGGCTCTATTATGAAAAATAAATTGTATACAATTGAATCCACCAACACCTTGGGCTAGTGTTATGGCATAAAAACAATAATAGCTTGGATGCTTGCTTTATTGTGCTTGGGAATTGATTTCTTAATTTATAAAGATAACAATTTCCTCTGCTTTTATTTGTGGCTAGTTTGTGTGTGTGTGTGTTTTGTTGTTATGTTGTTTTTGAGAACGAGTCTCGCTCTGTCGCCAGGCTGGAGTGCAGTGGTGCAATCTCAGCTCACTGCAATCTCTGCCTCCCGGTTTCAAGCGATTCTCCAGCCTCAGCCTCCTAAGTAGCTGGGACTAGTGGCACATGCCACTGTGTCCGGAATTGGTGGGTTCTTGGTCTCACTGACTTCAAGAATGAAGCCGCGGACCCTCGCAGTGAGTGTTACAGCTCTTAAGGTGGCGCGTTTGGAGTTGTTTGTTCCTTTTGATGTTCGGATGTGTTCGGAGTTCCTTCCTTCTGGTGGGCTCGTGGTCTCACTGGCTTCAGGAGTGAAGCTGCAGACCTTCCTGGTGAGTATTACAGCTCTTAAGGCAGCGCCTCTGGAGTTGTTCGTTCTTCCCGGTGGGCTTGTGGTCTCGCTGGCTTCAGGAGTGAAGCTGCAGACCTTCGTGGTGAGTGTTACAGCTCATAAAAGCAGCGTGGACCCAAAGAGTGAGCAGTAGCAAGATTTATTGCAAGGAGCAAAAGAACAAAGCTTCCACAATGTGGAAGGGGACCCGAGCCGGTTGCCACTGCTGGCTCGGGCAGCCTGCTTTTATTCTCTTATCTGCACGTCCTGCTGATTGGTAGAGCAGAGTGGTCTGTTTTGACAGGGCGCTGATTGGTGCGTTTACCATCCCTGAGCTAGACACAAAGGTTCTCCACGTCCCCACCAGATTAGTTAGATACAGAGTATCCACACAAAGGTTCTCCAAGGCCCCACCAGAGTAGCTAGATACAGAGTGTCCACTGGTGCATTCACAAACCCTGAGCTAGACACAGGGTGATGATTGGTGTGTTTACAAACCTTGAGCTAGATACAGAGTGCCGATTGGTGTATTTACAATCCCCGAGCTAGACACGAAGGTTCTCCACGTCCCCACCAGACTCAGCAGCCCAGCTGGCTTCACCCAGTGGATCCTGCACCGGGGTTGCAGGTGGAGCTGCCTGCCAGTCCCGCGCTGTGCGCCTGCACTCCTCAGCCCTTGGGTAGTCGATGGGACTGGGCACCGGGGAGCAGGGGGCGGCGCTCATCGGGGAGGCTGGGACACAGAGGAGCCCACGGAGGGGGTGGGATGCTCAGGCATGGCAGGCTGCAGGTCCCGAGCCCTGCCCCGCGGGAAGGCAGCTAAGGCCCAGCGAGAAATCGAGTGCATCGCCAGTGGGCTGGCACTGCTGGGGGACCCAGTACACCCTCCGCAGCCTCTGGCCCGGGTGCTAAGCCCCTCATTGCCCGGGGCAGCAGGACCGGCCGGCTGCTCCAAGTGCGGGGGCCCTCCAAGGGCACGCCCACTCGGAACTCCAGCTGGCCTGCAAGCGCCACGTGCAGCCCCATTTCCCACTCACGCCTCTCCCTCCACATCTCCCTGCAAGCTGAGGGAGCCAGCTCCAGTCTTGGCCAGCCCAGAAAGGGGCTCCCACAGTGCAGCAGTGGGCTGAAGGGCTCCTCAAGTGCTGCCAAAGTGGGAGCCTAGGCACAGGAGGTGCCGAGAGCGAGCGAGGGCTGTGAGGACTGCCAGCATGCTGTCACCATTCACCACGAAACCCAGCTAATTGTCTGTATTTTTAGTAGAGATGGGGTTTCATCGTGTTAGCCAGGATGGTCTTGATCTTCTGACCTGGTGATCCGCCCGCCTCGGCCTCCCAAAGTGCTAGGGTTACAGGCACGAGCCATTGCGCCCAGGCTTGTGGCTGTTTTTTTTTTTTTTTTTTTTTTTTGAGTCGGAGTCTCGCTCTGTTGTCCAGGCTGGAGTGCAGTGGCTCGATCTTGGCTCACTGCAAGCTCCGCCTCCCGGGTTCACGACATTCTCCTGCCTCAGCTTCCCGAGTAGCTGGGACTGCAGGCGCCCGCCACCACACCTAGCTAATTTTTTATACTTTTAGTAGAGATGGGGTTTCACCATGTTAGCCAGGATGGTCTTGAACTCCTGACCTGGTGATCCACCCACCTCGGCCTCCCAAAGTGCTGGGATTACAGGCGTGAGCCACCGCGCCCGGCCGGCTTGTGGCTGTTTTTAATGTGTTTTTCATTTTCCTTCTTGATATATTGAAGTCAGTCTCTGTAGTACATTTGTCGTTCTTGAGTTACATTCATAGATAAAGTGCAGTTTACAGCCTCCAGCTCTACATGCATGGGTTCGAATTCCAGTCTTACCACTTAAGAATTTTGTGATTTTTGGTATATTTAAATAGTTTAAGTCTCAATTTCCTTGTCTGTAAAATGTAGATGATAATAGTGCATATGCCATGTGATTGTGGTAAGTAAATTATGTACCTGCATGTAAGCTGTTTATCACAGTGCCTGACACATAAATGCTCAATACAGGTTATTTGTAGTGTTGTCATTTTTAAAACTCAGAACAAAACTGATATACATTGACTTTTTTTTTTTTTTAAGTAACTGACAAATGACATGAGACCACCAACTTCCTTCTCATGGGTATCATGATATTTAAATATGTCCCCTTTTAGCAAATGAAGCTTTAAACTAATCAGCTATTAAACACATGATTTTCAAGTACCTTATTTTCAAAGAATTTATCCACATTCCCTTAGGATCAGGCCAAATGGCTTAATTGATTTCACTATTCCCCCTTAAGGTCACTTGGTTAATGACAATAAAACACTTAATTGTAGTAGAGTTGCAGGTCAAGCTTCCCAGCTCACTCCAGTTTTACTGAGAATTTGCCTCTTGCTTTCTCTTTTCAGTCTCGTTCTCTATTAAGTCAGATCTCAGATGATTGCGTTATCAATCACACTAGCAAAATTTACTCAATATATCCAATAATATGATCAGAAAATCATGTATATTCTTTTGAGATAAACTTCTGCAGCTGTTTTTATTGCACATGGTAAGTAAAGCAATATGCAAATACCTGGGTTGATAAGTGGAATGGACCAAGGTGTAAGGTTGACTGTCTTTTATAAATTTAGGAAGTATTCAAATCACTTAGTTACTGAGCTTTTTATGACTGTGATTCTCAGATTGAATCTCTGGAAAGGTAAATGATTTAATTATTTGAATTCAAATCTGGGAGTGCTTGTCTTCTCATTATAAATATGATCATTATGTAATGCCAACACTGGAATATTCTGTTTTATGGAAAGTAATGAATCATCCAGTTATCTATGAAGGTAGAGTATGACAGATGTGACAGTCCACAGAAGATTCTGTCAGGTAATTTGGCTTCAATTTACCTCGACCAGCCCAGTTCAATGCTTAAAACTAGTTATCTCTTCAGAGTATAAATGGGCATTATTGTCCAACACAGGCTACATAACTTTTTCTATCTAGGCTGTTTTTCCAGGGAATATAGCGGGAAAGAAAAAGAACATGTTTTCCTTTGGTTGTTTTGTGAAGATTTTCAATCCTGGATGTGCATCAGAATTATCCACAGGGCTTTAAAAGATTCGAATGCCAAGGCTTCATCTTAGACATACTGATTTGGAAAATCTAGGGACAGATGCACAAGTTTAAAGATCTCTTTTGCTAATTTTAATGCATTCTTAGGTTTAAGAATCATCACATATGCTGAAGTTTTAACTGAGAAAAAAAAACCAGCAGTCACTTTGCAATTTTCTTTTTCCTAAAAGTATAGATTAGGAATTAATATAATACTCAGTACACACTAAACAAGCTCTGTCATGGTAGAGATTTTGCACAGAGCTTCAAAGCTCGTGTTGAAGGAAATAAGGAAGCTGTAACAGGGAACGTGTCTGTTCTTATTACCTGGGTTAGAGGAATTTCTGGAAAAAGTTCTGTTCCTAGAGGAAATCTAATAAACCAGTTCTGAGCTGCATTTTATTTTTACTTTTACTTTTTACTTTTCGACAAACTGATGAAAATTTCAAGGTTTTTCTCCCCCCATGTATGATTTTGTAGACTTCATTATCTTATGATTCAAACATAAGGTTGTATGTGATTGCATTTTTGTGATAAACTTTGTGTTTACAGTTTACTGGATTCTCTAATCTTGCACAGGTCATTTGCTAATTTCAAACTTTAAAATCTCAGAATATAGGCTGGGCACAGTGGCTCAGGCCTGTAATCCCAGCAGTTTGGGAGGCCGAGGCAGGCGGATCACGAGGTCAGGAAATCGAGACCATCCTGGCTAACATGGTGAAACCCCATCTCTACTAAAAATACAAAAAAAAATTAGCCGGCATGGTGGTGGGTGCCTCTAGTCCCAGCTACTTGGGAGGCTGAGGCAGGAGAATGGTGTGAACCTGGGAGGCGGAGCTTGCAGTGAGCGGAGATCACGCCACTGCACTCCAGCCTGGGTGACAGAGCGAGACTCCGTCTCAAAACAAAACAAAAAAACAAAATCTCAGAATATAATCTGTCACATTAATCTTACACTACATTGAAACTTCTCTGGGGGCAGTTACTTACAACTATGTTTTGCTTCCAACTCTACATCTAGTTATTCTGTTTATTTTGCTTTGTATAGAACAGTGCTTGACACACAGTAGGAATTTAATATCTACTGAATGAATAATTTCCCCAAATCTGCCCAATTTTTCACCTGTTACTCTACTTCTTTTGGCCTGATAGAAATGATGTGGAGCATGTTTTATTATAGCAGATATATGTGTGTGTGTGTATCTGTGTGTGTGTGTATTTGTTGTGACCACCTAGTACTTTTTAAAAAAGAATAAAAAAATATGCATTGAAAATTGAATTCTCCACTGTTTCCTTTGTTATATCACATTACACCACCACCCTGAGATGTGATTTTAAGCATTGAACTTGAAATGTTAATTAATTTGTTTTTATGAACTGGACAAATTCTTTAAAGCCATCACCATTCTGCTCCTCACAATAAAATTAGCCATTTTGCACATATATTTTCTGGTACCAGGCTACATGTATTTTACTCTGGAAAAACATCTTAGTTTTTGTGAAAGGTGGTTTGGAAGAATCAAATATGTGCAAAGTGAATGATGGTGGCAATAAAAATTATTTTTGGAAAGTCTGCCTTTATTAAAACTAGTTTTTCGGCAGAAAATAAGACGCATGTTTTCTAGCAGTATGTATGAAGCTTTTAATAATTTTTAAGTGATTTTGCATATTTTATCATGTTTACAGCACATTTAATCCTCAAACATCTAGGGGTAAACTGGAAACTTTATACCTGAATGATTAAAGAAATGGAGAAAGGGTTGTGACTTTCTTACTATAGTTAATAGTTTTGATAGTATCTACCATTTAATGAGGAATTGTAATATATCAGGAATTCTGCTACTTGATTTATATGTATCATCTCATTTAATCCACTCAGCAACCCAATAAAGTAGGTATTATGAATGAGGAAACTAAGGCTCAGGGCAATTGCCTTGCTGAAGACCAGACAATAAGTGGCACAGTCAGTGGCTAGGTTTGGGACCCAATCCATTGGAATTGAAAGTTCCTGTTCTTGACAATACTACTATGCTCCTCATGCTTAACTGCAATTTTCCTATTAACAAATACCTTTTTTCCCCATTATATTATGCTTTCTTTTTATTACAGCAACCATAGACCCAAATCAATGAAGACAATGTAAATGTGCTAACCACATTTATGAATTGCAGATCTTAAACTAAATAAGGCATTATAAAATTAATACAATAGGTATTAATAAATTTCATTATTGATAAATACTCAAAAATAATTATTATTTGATTTACTGTTTTACTGCCTCCTAGCTTGCAAGAACAATATTCTGACTGTCGTTTAAATTGAGATTTGATATTTTATAAACTGTCGTTCACAGAGGACATACATTCACTCTGGCTAAATAATATCTTGCCTCTTTCAGAAGCATACGCTTATTCACAGGTGTACTTAAAAAAATATATTGGCTGAGTGCAGCGGCACACACCTTTGGGAGGCCAAGAGCGGGGATCACGAGGTCAAGAGATCAAGACCATCCTGGCCAACATGGTGGAACTCTGTCTCTACTAAAAATACAAAAATTAGCTGGGCATGGTGGCGGGTGCCTGTAGTCCCAGCTACTTGGGAGGCTGAGGAAGGACAATTGCTTGAACCCGGGAGGCGGAGTTTGCAGTGAGCAGAGATCGCACCACTACACTCCAGCGTGGTGACAGAGCAAGACTCTGTCTCAAAAGAAGAAAAAAAAAGAAAATTCTTCTGGTTGATGGTGACATAAGTAGCTAGGGCACGAGAACATCCACAGAAGAACATAGCCTTGAAATGGCCAAATATTCTAGTGTTCAAGAAAATCTACCTTTTAAAAACAGTCCTCACATTTATCTTTTATACCATGCATGGCTGGAATTGTAGTGCTTCTGTAAATGTGTTGTTTCTCTTAGTCCAATTTACTGGCCAGATGTCTGTCATAAAACCACCGTCACCACCACTACTCCTGGTACTAATTAGCACCCCGTTTGTCAGGTTCAGTCCAGTGGTGGGGATGTGAGTGGTTATAAATACTGTAATACCTTCTCACCTGTGAAAGTAGCCCTTCCAAAGACAAAGAAGAAAGCTCAGCAGGCGGGAAGCCTGCATTATTGCCACCTGAGCTGTTCCCTTCTCTGGACAATTTCAAGCCTAAACATCTGTTCTAAACACTACGTTTATTAAACTAAATAACAAAATACATTCATCTGTATATAATAGTCCTCCCAGGGGATACAGAATGGGATTTCCCTCCTTCTAAAGAAAGTGAAAACAGTTGACAGAGTCTTGTGTCTGTTTAATGTCAAGAAAAGCAGCCTGGGAAATGGGAAAGGAACTTATTAGGAAAGATTTTTTCCCCTCTTTGACCGTGGTATGACTGTTGCTGAAGATATGCTTATGTGAATTCTCCTACAGTTTTTAATTATTGGGTTAATTGTTGGCAGGTGGGTAAGAGTTCTGTTACATGTAATGTTTAATTGTTTATCCTTTGCTCTTTGTTAGAAACTGCATGCATTTTGGAATGCATTAGTTTGAAAATGAGACTCGAGAGGTCTGTTGTGATAATGTGTTCTTTTCCATGCTAGAGGACAAAATAAACTCAGATGGTATAGTCCTAATTCTTGCAAGGTCAAAAACTTTCCTTATAAGTAGAAATCGCATGACTACCAATAAATATAGAGGTCATCCACTTAACATTCTTAATAAAAGTAAAGAAAAAGTCAGGTAAATGTAGCCATCTTGGGTGGATATAAAAGCCCATTCTAAAGCCAACACAAATGGTATCAAATATTTTAACTTTTCTCTTCCCCTTTCTTATGACAGTTACAACTTGACCCTTACTCTTTCTCTCAATTTTCTTCCTATTCCTCCTAGTCTCCTAAAGACTTCACCTAAATTTTGAATGTATTTCCCCCATCACAAGGCTCTCAGCACTCCCATACCCTGTAGCCTCAATCTTCTGCAGTCCTAAAACTCCAGCAAGCTATAGAGCTCAAAGGAAGTGAATTGGCTTTTAGAAAAGCGACTGGAAGAATGAAAAAGTCTAAAGGGATTCAGAGAGGTAAAAGTAAACTGTTTATAGGTGTGGAGAGAAAGTCCAGTCAAAGATGCGATTCTAGGTTAGGCATGGGGTTGGATTGTTGGTGTGGAGGATAGCACTTAAATGAGAGCAGAAAGCTAAGAAGTGTGGAGGCTAGCGCTTATGGAAGATGAGAGATATGTTTGATGAATATTGGAAGAAAACATGCTTTGAGAATGTTGATGGAGCATTCAAAATGAGGGGAAAAAAGAAAGGAAGGTTTAGTACTTATCAATCTTGTACTTACATTAGTGATGTCTGCACTGCACCAAGGGTGATTATCACATGCCTCAGCAGACACACTATTTCTTATTATGATCCATATATGATTATATATTTCTTATTGTGACCCACATATGATTATACATTTATGGCACACACATGACCACTGGCTCACCTGTTGAGTATCTAAATGACAAATGAGAGCCTGAACTTTTGTAAAAACACAGCCTTGGTGTGAAATGCAACAAAAATACTGTGTCATATGAATTGCTACTTTGAGTTTGACAAAAAAGACTTTTATTTGGGCATGTTAAACAAGGAGTGCTATATTTCATTTACAAAGAACTTCTAACTATGAGTTTCACGAACTCAATAAGGAGGCCAAGTTTGTCTGCAATAAAAGTTATTTAGATTGATTATTTGGATTGCTGACCTATTGTAAAGTGGCTTCTTCTCCTTTTTTTCTTTTTGACTAGTTATAGATGTAGAGGAAACTTAGATAATCTATCCAGACCTTTCTCCATCAGACCAACATTGACCATTAATTCACATTCTCATATATTTCCTCCTGTTCGGCTTGAAATGTCTCAAGCTGATTCCTTTGGTATCTTTCTCTGTAAGTTTAAAGAGCATCTGCATATTGTACTTCAGTTTAAGATATTATTTATTGAATCTTCACTTTAGTTTTATTTCACTTATCACACATGTATATTTTCCTTCTTCCTAAATTATCATGGTATGCATTTGGGTAGATCCATATTAAGTATGATGAATAAATGCTATATAAAACTGAACAGTCTGGGCGCGGTGGCTCATGCCTGTAATCCCAGCACTTTGGGGGGCCAAGGTGGGTGGATCACGAGGTCAGGAGATCGAGACCATCCTGGCCAACACGGTGAAACCCCATCTCTACTAAAAACACAAAAAAATTAGGTGGGTGTGGTGGTGGGCGCCTGTAGTTCCAGCTACTCGGGAGACTGAGGCAGGAGAATGGTGTGAACCTGGGAGGCGGAGCTTGATGTGAGCTGAGATCATGCCACTGCACTCCAGCAGCCTGGGCGACAGACAGAGCAAGACTCCATCTCAAAAAAAAAAAAAAAAAAAAAAAAAAACAAAACAGAAAACAAAAAAACTGAACAATGTAGTATACTTTAAAAATATATGTCTCATTGACAAATACCATATATAAAGGTGTGCAGGTGTGCAACATGATGATTTGATATGCATATATATATTGTGCAGTAGTTGCCACAATTAAGTTAATTAACACATCCATCACCACCCATGCTGTATCTTAGAGCTCCACCCTTATTTTACAACTGAAACTTTATATTTTTTGACGAACATCTCCTGATATCCCCCAGCCTCCAGGCTCTAGTAACCGCTATTCCACTCTGTTTCTATGAGTTTGAATTTTTAGATTCCACATATAAGTGAGATAATCCAGTGTTTGTCTTCCTATGTCTGGCTTATTTCACTTGGCATAATGTCCTCCAGTCTCATCCATATTGTCACAAATAAGAGGATTTCCTTTTTATGACAGAATAATATTCCATTGTGTATGTATTCACACACACACATACACACACACATTTTCTTTATCCATTTTTCTGTTGATGAACACTTGGGTTGTTTTCATATCTTGGCTATTATGAATAATGCTCCAATAAACATGAGGATGCAGCTATCTCTTCAAGATATTAATTTTATTTCCTTTGGCTATATATAGCACTCTTACTACTTTTTAATTTTTACACAGAAGTGGGAAGGAGAGAGCTGAAAATATTTAGTGAACAGAACTCTTGACTACATCAAATGGGTTTAGAATTCAGGATTAAAAATAATTATCTCTCAAAAGTTTGAAGTTATGATCCCCCTAAATTTGCTTTCCATTATTCCTTTGAAGATGTCCAAAGCTCCTTTAATACTAGATCTTTAGTTTATGACTTCTTCCTCCTCTCTGGAAGCCTATAGAATCTTCTTTTATCTCCTGTTTTCTGAATTTCAATGATATGTTTTGTTGAGCTGGGCCCAGAGGCCTATTTGATTGGAAACTCATATTCTTCATTTCTGGGAAAATTTTTTGATATATTTCTTTAATGATTTTCTCCCTTCTGTTCTATCTTTCCAGAACTTATATTATTTGGATATTAATAACAGTTTTTTTGATATTTTCCTTACATGGTATGATTTATTTCTTTCACACTGTTTTTTAAAAATATTATTTTAGTTTCCCTCCTGTTAGAAACTTTTCTAAGATGTCCTTTCACATTTTGAAGGCATTAAAATGCTGATTGGAAACTCTGAACATTTGGATGGGGTTTACATCTGGGTACCTTACTCTAGATTGACTTGGCTGAGCTGTTTTCTTTGGAAACCCCTGATACCAACATCTTTAGGACTTTCCTCATGAAATATCCAGACTCCCATGACAAGTATCATCTAATTGTCCTCCTGGGGAGTGTAGGCTTGGCTGCTGGTATTCTGAGATCCAGGTGAGAGAAGAGTGCTGTGGTTGAGGAGTAAGATGTTCATTTACTACTTCTGCTCTCCCAGTTGCTGTCAACCGTGCTGTTAAACTCTGGGTCCAAAGAGTTTTTTTTTTTTTTAACCCTCTGTGAAAACAAACTTTCAATCTTCTGCAGGGATTGTGTAGAAGCAGTTCCTTGGTTGCACAGAGTGCAGGAGAGGGAAGTTATCTGTGGATTCTAACTGCTTCTAATATAGATTTTCAACCTCCTTCCTTTGTTTAGTTCTATTTTCACCTCTTTTCCAGATGTAACTAACTAGCAACTCTAATTCCTGAGTTTCCTGGGTTCTGCGTGTGATTGTTTGCTTCCTTCTTCTCTTTATGGCCAGCTCATTATTGTCTTAATAGGACTATTCTCCTTTGAAATGGTTATTTTCTTTCAGTTGGACCAACTTTTGTTATATTGTTGTTAGAAAATTAATGTCAATATTCCCTCCTATATTTGACAGTAAGTAAAAAAATTTGAAAAAATCTACAAATGCAGTTAAACCTGTATATAACTTTGGTTAAGTAATACCCACCTAACCTCAATGATTTTCTCTAGTTATATATTGTTATATGTTTCGATCCACTGCATTGTTTGGTCCAGCATTAAAAGGCAAGATTACCCTGCACTTTGGGAGGCTGAGGCAGGCGGATCACCTGAGGGGCCAGGAGTTCAAGAGCAGCCTGGCCAACATGGTGAAACTCCATTTCTTTTTTTTTTTTTTTTTTTTGAGACTGAGTTTTGCTCTTGTTGTCCAGGCTGGAGTGCAATGGTGCTATCTTGGCTCACTGCAACCTCCACCTCCTGGGTACAAGCGATTCTCCTGTCTCAGCCTCCCAAGTAGCTCAGATTACAGGCATGCGCCAGCACACCCAGCTATTTTTTTTTGTATTTAGTAGAGACAGGGTTTCACCATGTTAATGAGGTTGGTTGCGAACTCCTGATCTCAGGTGATCTACGCGCCTCAGCCTCCCAAAGTGATGGAAGTACAGACGTGAGCCGCCGTGCCTGGCCGTGAAACCCCGTCTCTACTAAAAATACAAAAATTAGCCCCGGGTGGTGGCACACCCTATAATCCCAGCTACTCGGGAGCCTGAGGCTGGAGAATTGGTTGAACCCAGGAGGCGGTGGTTGCACTGAGCAGAGATTGGGCCACTGCACTCCAGTCTGGGCAACAAGAGCAAAACTATATCTTAAAAAAAAAAAAACAAAAAACGGAAAAAGAAAAAAGGCAAAACACAGTTCTGACAAAGCTAAGAATTCTAACATATAGACACAAGTGTGCAGGAGTGATAACTGCCAACAACTTAAGAAGAGGAAAATCACTTAGAACATCAACATTCTGGCATAAAATGTGCCCCTAGTATACATAAATTAGTAATAACACATTATTTTTGAAAGGAGATTTTATTTAATGAATGCTAACCAGAATTAACTCTCTGTATTTCATTGAAAAAAGTTTCACATATTTGAATTCATAAGATGCTTTTTTCCTTCTTAAGTTGTAGCTCTAAAAAGATTTTCCAGATATTGAAACTGCTGCCAATGTTATAAATTATGACATACATAAATTAGCATTGCACTATTTAAAAATAAAACAGAAATGTACAAAACACCTTTAAAATATTAAATTGTTCAAAAAACCATTTTTCATTTGATTCCAAATGCCTGTAAAACTTCATAACATGTTACCTAAAATTATTGTCTACTTGGTTACTTTGAAGGGAAATGTGTGAGTAATTAAAATTGCCTATTTTGTTTGTAAGGTATTTTTCTATCGTAGATGATGTTATTAAATAGCTAGTGTGTGTGTGTGTGTGTGTGTTTGTGAATTATTGATACTTGAGAATTGGAGTTTATTCAAAGACATGAAATAAACAAACTTTCAGGAACTGATGTTAAAATAGCCTGGAAACTCCTGAGGCTGATGTATCTCAAGAGTTACTTTTAGTATTTTAGAATTCTGAGCCAATATATCTACACAGAAAAGCAATCAGTCTCTGAATTTGGTTCTCTCTGGCCTTATCCTCATTCTACTTGGTTCAAGAGAACAAATACTTCTTTTGTTGATCCAGATGGATTAATATGAGTGAACCAGAGCACCTTTTTTTTTTTCCTTAGGACAATCCCAGTGTGAAAAGAGCTTGGCTTCGTTTTTTGTTTTTAGAAGTTTTCTATTCAGTAATGTCTTTTTATGCATGGGTGGGATGTTTTTTCCTACTGCAGTTAAGACCCCGGAAAAGGTTCAATGTACAATATTTTCAGCTCAGTGGAGGCTAAAACAGAAAAAAAGAAGGCAATTATTCCCTTGCTTATCAAAGAGTCATTTATCTAGTATCTCTTCTATTAGGATCACAACAGAGAAAGAGGAAATAAATATATAAGGCTCGTGGTCTGCCAACGTATATTCCTATGTACTAAACTATGAATTGTGCTCATAAGAAACCTTCCTAGGTTTTTATAGCAATTGTTTGAGCTTATGTTATAAAAATTTAATAAGGTTATTTTCTGATTACCCCGCATCTATTTCAAAAATAAAGAGAGGGAGAGGGAGGTACAGCAACACACCCAGGTAAAGTGAGGGGCTTTTGCAGTCTGCAGGTGAGGTAGGATACAGACTGATAATCTCTATGATCCCCGAGGTCAGCCTGCATAACTCAGAATAATGATGATGTGTGGAGAAAGTGGTGATAATGGCAACAATAATAATGGCAATGATGATAATAGTAGTTATTTTAGTTGTTTTAATTTCCTGACTGTTTCTGTGTGCTAAGATTTACTTCACGTGGATTTTCATACTTAACCCTTTTGATAAATGTGTGAAATACATATTATTGATTCCCTTATTTTATAGTTGATGTAACAGATATACAGAGATGTTAAGTAATCTGCACAAGGTCACACAGTTAAAAGAGGCAAAGGCAGGATATGCACTCCTATAGCTATGTTATGCTCTGCTGAATAGATTTCATGTGATGGCTCTGCGTCATTCAGAAAATGTTAAATTGTATGCAGCCCATTTTGGTTAAGAAGATAGAGAAAACTAGTATGCGTGGAGGAATAAACATCAGCTTATTCAGAATAACTCATTCTATTTTATTTAAATGCAAGTGTGTGTGAGGGACAACTAAACAAGGCCATGTGACAAACTTCTCAAGGATAGGGAGGAAGTGGCAGATGTGTATTTATTATGTGCTTTTGTCAAATCAGCAGGGTCTGATGAAGGGCATTTGGGATGTCTGTGATGAGGGCGGATGATGCAAAAACACTAGGGACTGTTATTGAAAATTTATTTGATGATAGCAAAGCCTTTCAAAATTGTCTAAGGGAAAATTTGTTTTTTTTTTTTTAAAAAAACCCAGTAACCATAGATAAGTTAGAATAAAATTCAAAAGCAAGAAAGATACTGAAACAACCAGGACAATCCTTACCACTGGGTACAGACAGGATGAAACTATTTTTTTCTCCTATGAAAGAGTAATGTCTTGGTAATTAAGAAAACAATTAGCCAATGTACTCTATCAGGTGTCAGTCTCTACAGACTGGCTGTGCAGATGTCTAGAAAACCACATCATAAAGAAGTCTTGCTATCTCAGACTCCAAAGTGGAGTAAGTTTTCTTTGACATAACTAATTTTTATCAAGTTAAAAAATAATCAGTGACCTATTAGATAAAATTTTGTGCATGTATATCAGGATATACACAATTGCTAACAATTTGATTGACAGACCTGTTAAATTGAACAGATCATGAAATATTAGAACAGACAATAAAAGCTAGAACCAAGTCAGCTAGTAATAAATGCTTGCAAATATAGACATGACCAAAAATTAAAAATATTTCTATAATTGAATAACGCCTGACTTGAAAAAAGTATGTCTGGAAACTACCTGCCAAAGAAGACTGTAAACAAGTAAGAATCCCAAAGACAAGGTGAAATCCATGTGTGAGTTTATAACATCGAAGATTATCAAAAATTGTTAGCTTGGTAATATTTCTGATGATTTCATCATTGATGAAGTGGTATAGGGAATCTAAGATTAGAAAAAGACCCTAGTCAGATGTCCAAATAAATTCCAAAAATAATGGCTGAACTAGAACACACAAAGAACGATGTTAAAATCCTAAATATTCACATTTCCTGAATTTTTAAAAAACTTTACTAGACATCTCTTTAATAGCCATAATGTGAATGGTGATTTAAAAATGATTTATTGTTCTAGAATGAAACATAGAAAACTAAAGTCTGCTCTTGAAAATAACTGCACATTCGTTTTTTTCTTTTTGAACATGTAGGATGACTTTTTTTTTTTTTTTTTGCTGGGGGTGTGGGTGGGGTGGGGAGACAGAGTCTTGCTCTGTTGCCCAGACTGGAGTGCAGTGATATGATCTCGGCTCCTGCAACTTCCGCCCCCTAGGTTCAAGCGATTCTCTTGCCTCAGCCTCCTGAGTAACTGGGATTACAGGCACGCGCCACCCTGGCCGGCTAATTTTTGTATTTTTAGTAGAGATGGGGTTTCGCTATGTTGGTCAGGCTGGTCTCAAACTGCTGACCTCATGATCCGCTCGCCTCAACCTCCCAAAGTGCTGGGATTACAGGCGTGAGCCACCATGCCCGGCCAGGATGACATTTATACAACCTTTCTTTTATATTTCATACCTTTTATTCACTGAATTACAACATGTTTCCATATCATATGCTGTGCTGTAGTAGACACTATTGGTTTTTAATGTTCTAAAATTGAATTGTGGTGATTTATCTTCATAAATAGACCAAAGCCTTAAAATATGTAAATCAATACATTTTCTAAACAATGTATGACGTTATATAATTATGTCTTCAGTAATTTAATGCATAAACAATGTGATTCTTATGTGCACTAGAGTCTTTTGTATAAAACAATGCAATAGAGGTTCAATAAAATCTATAGTGTGGTGTGGCTTTAAATGTCTTAAGCCCAGAGTTCACTTTATGGTAAATGGACTTGGGATATTATTTTTGAGAGAAACTTAGACATACATTATGATCTCCTAAACGGTATGCAAAGTTTGAAAGTAAACAATTAACGTTTGGGGAAATGTCAGAGTAAGTAGTAACATGTAATATTTACACCCACACTTGTACATAGATTCCACTATCTCATACTACTTATTGTGTGATGAATGATTTATTTCTGCTAGGCATGTTTATCATGGACAGCTCTAATAAAAGCTAGACTGGGTGGGGAATGAACTCAGACAGCTTCTCTTTCTTCAGGAACAAGTAGGTTGATAGTAAATAGAAAGGTTCCTATTATTTTTTATAAAGTTGGATCAGAAAATAACATATATATGTTGCGTGGACATTTGGATATAGAAATAGCATAGATTATATCCTTATCAGAGACAGTAATATATTTCAAATAGTAGTTCTCAGTTTTATTCAATACATGTTCCCCCTTCTTTCCATATCCCCTACTTATTATCATAAAATTCTTCTTCCCATTTCTAAGATCCTTACACACGTTCTTCCCTACCAACCTAGCTGAGAAATACTAATTTAAAACATGATTCTGGTAACAGTGACTCAATTTTTTTTTTTTTGAGACGGAGTCTTGCTCTGTCACCCAGCCTGGAGTGTGTGGCACAATCTCGGCGGCTCACTGCAAGCTCCGCCTCTCGGGTTCACGCCATTCTCCTGCCTCAGCCTCCTGAGTTGCTGGGACTACAGGCGCCTGCCACCATGCCCGGCTAATTTTTTGTATTTTTAGTAGAGGCGGGGTTTCACCATGTTAGCCAGGATGGTCTCGATCTCCTGACCTCGTGATCCGCCTGCCTCGGCCTCCCAAAGTGCTGGGATTACAGGCATGAGCCACCATGCCCGGCCAACAGTGACTCAATTTTTGATCTGGGAACAGCCCTCCTCTCTCTAGGTCCATATGGTTTGGTTGAGCTTATTCCAACACTAGCCTAGGGAGTGGGCAGTGTCTCATATGGATTATTTATCCCTGGCTGCAGTTCAGAGATTGATACATGAAGAAAGTAGGTGCACAAGATTAAATTCCAAGAAAAAAAATTATCATGGAATATTATGAAGGTTTATTCATTTATTTATTTTTCTGAGAGCAGGAGATTGCTTCCTGTAAGGAAAAGGCAAGGCTGGAAATGTCAGTACCCATAATCTAGAGAGGTCATACTTAAAATATAGTCATTACAAAACTAAGTTGGCCCAAGAAATGGAAAATGATGGAATACTGATCATATTGTTTGAGTCTCTGGATCCAACCATGCCTGAAGCTAACATTTCCCCTGAAAATTTTTGTCATATGAAATAGCACATTAGTGCCTTTTTTTTCTTGGCGTTAATGAATTGAGTTGCCTTTCTGTCTATTGTATATAAAAGTATCCTAACACAAAAATGACTCATGGATATATGTACATTCCAGTAATTATTTATTTATCTGTTTGTCACACATATGTAAAATACAATATAATTCCCCTCTAGCTTGTTATTTCTCTTATCTACAATCTCTCCAGCATCATGAATATTGATTATGTGTTTAATTACCAGAGTATAAATTATTCTTGGAGTGCAAACAATCACATTATTCTGATTGGATATTATCATGTCCTCGTAACCCAGGTGTGGTTAGCTTATCATATTGTTTAACTGCAACATTTTTATCCTTGAAACTGACACTATTCTCTTGTGCTTGGTCTATGGTTTTCCTAATTCATGACTTTGCTTCGTTTATGTATTTTGTTACCTATTTTCTCTCTCCCTTTCTTTTTTTTTCCAACTGGGTCTCAGGATTGAATTGTTATTTGACTTATAGCTTCCTTTGCTTTCTCATGTATACGGCATTCCACACTACTATTAACTTATTCCTTTGTCATAGTTGCTCAATTGCTGACTGCCTCCCTATTTTTTGTTTTTCACTTGACCAGTCTTAAAGCACTTTCCAGCAGATACTTTTATCAAAGGAGTTTTGTGAGCTAGGTGTGCTTGGGTTCCTTGGTAACAGTGTCTCAGCACATAGTAGGCCTTCAATAGATGCTTACTAAATTAATATAAACTTACCTTAAGAAAATGCCATTCTAGAATTCTGAGAAAATTAACTCTGTACCAAAGCTGCCTGATTTATGCTCAGAGAGACGATTAGACAAAGAGAGAAGTGAATTTATTAATCTTACCTTCTACGTAGAGTGAATTTTGATGATGGCTGTTAATCACTCATTGCTATTTGGACGGTGATAGTAGACATGTCTCTCTATTTAGTGAGGTTAGATCTTCCTGAAAATGCTCTATGAGCCAAACAGTAAGACTTCAAATGATAGTAAACAATTGTTTATCTTTCAGTACAAGTTTCTATATTATTTCGTCCATTTTTTAAAGTTTATGGGACTCCAGGGGGACTGTAAGGAAGGAAAGGCCGCCATACCTTTGGCATTGTAATATTGCTGCACTCCGTGTTTCAGATGCTCTCCCACACTCACTGACCAGAATCTGCCCTCATGGAGACCTCTAATGGCCTAGCTCCTCATTTTCTTCAGTCATTATTCCCTCTGACTGCACTTGATTCCTTGCTTGGTCAGAATTTTCATCAGTCACCTTTACACAGACCTAGCACTCTAGATTGCCTTGTACCTTTAACCTGTAGCCAGATCTGCTGTGTCTGGATAAACCCCTGACCAATTTATCATTTTTTAATGCTCATAGGCTATAGAATATCTATGAAGAGTCACTGGAATGTGTCAGTTTGACTCATTATGGCCTCTAATATATTTAGTTCACTGCAAAAAGCAAAATTTTTTATTCATGTATCAATATCCTAGTAACACTTTTTCTAAATTTCGGATTACTTCAAACATTTAATCTTATTCCATTAGTCTCAATCTTGTTAGATAATCTCATGTCCTGTTTTAACAATAGAGTTTATCTCTTTTGTCACTGTTTTACCTATCTTCCTTCTTCTATACTCACAAGTACCCTTTGTTTATACTCCTCTTTCTTCCTTGCTTCCTTTCTGTATCTGAGGCAGATCTGCCCCTTTCTCTTTCTGGGGCTAATTTCAATCCATTTCCTCCTTACAGTCTCTGCTCCCTCATTATTTTCTTAATTTAAAACATCTTTAATCTTGTTATCTCCAAACCTTTCCTCCCTGCAACCTGTAAAGTAAACAGGTTGCCAAAGTTTTCACTATTACCAACATTATGGATTCAAAATTAACAACCATTGTGTCTGCATAATTACGTACTCTAATTTTAAGCCACTATTTATTTAGCATTGCCACCTTTGTGCCTACTGAAATCCTCTCTTTGAATTCACTGACAAAATCCTATTTGCCAAATTCAACAATTTTTTCTCTGTTTATACTCTCTGGACATTTGACTCTGTCCGCTGCCTTGTCATTAAAATTATTTCTCCCTTTGTCCATCCTGAGGACTATGTTTTTCTTAACAGTGGACTCTTCCTGAAACTCCCCCCGCCCACTCCTATTTCTACTTTATTTGCACTTTATATCTGCTTGGAGATTTCATATACTACTATGAGAGTCATTTTTTATAATA
The DNA here is from genome assembly GCF_028878055.3 of Symphalangus syndactylus. NCBI lineage: Eukaryota > Metazoa > Chordata > Mammalia > Primates > Hylobatidae > Symphalangus > Symphalangus syndactylus. The sequence goes on from NC_072433.2 coordinate 90,751,458, forward strand.
CTGCTTTATCATGCCACTATGATGCTTGAAACCAGGACATGCTCTAAACATCACAGTATGCCAACCAAGGACAGCAGCCTTGGCCTAACCTGCCTTCCCTATCAGCTTCTATGCCATCCCAGGGATCCTATGCTCTATCTCAGCTCATTTTCTCATTTCGCTAAAATTGTTCCCATGGTTAGAATACGTTCCTTCCATTTCACCTCCTAAAATTTCCATAATTGGGAAGAGTTACTTTTAGCAGCTACCACAAAGCTTTTGCTAGAATTTCCAAGCATCTGTGATGAACAGAAAAATTAAGTCACTCCTGCTTGCTTTGAAATATCTCCTTCCTATGTGGGGGAAGTTATATTCATTAACTTCCAGATGAGATATTAACAGTGTATTGGTGTGTGCTAATGAGTATCTAAAGAGTGCCAGAACTTGGCTAGTCTTAGGGATTGTCTAAATGAAAAAACATATCCTGTGCTCAGAAGGATCTCACAGCTAGCTTGTACATTAGGACATTAAGCCTAGATTTAGCTCATATCTGAAAGCTTTAACTAGTATAAGTATGGCAATATTTATTTTTTAAAGTACTCCTGATTGTGGGAGCTAATGAGACGTTTTATCAGTATTCTTAAAATCATGGCAAGTTCACTTTCATTTTTTTACCACAGTCAGTGACACTTTGGGGTTAGAATGTGAAATTCCACTATTTTTCTTGATGTAGTATTTCTTATCCAATTCTAGAATATGGAAAAGTCCACATTAGGTGAGTTTATAATTCGTTTTTGACTTAATAAATGACTAAACAAAAATCCTATCCACGCCTATTTAAAGGTTTTCAAAAGAGAATCATTATATTAGCCCATTCTCACACTGCTGTGAAGAAATACCCAAGACTCGGTAATTTATAAAGAAAAGGTGTTTGATTGACTCACAGTTCTGCATGGCTGGGAAGGCCTCAGGAAACTTACAATCATGTTGGAACACACCTCTTCACAGGGCAGGAAGAGAGAGAATGAGTGCCAGCAGAGGTGATGCCAGATGCTTATAAAACCATCAGATCTCATGAGAACTTACTATCATGAGTATAGTATGGAGGAAATTGCCCCCATGATTGAATTACCGCTACTTGGTCCCACCCTTGGCACATGGTGATTATTACAATTCAAGGTGAGATGTGGAGGAGTACACAGAGCCAAATCATATCATTCAGCCCCTCGGCCCCTCCCAAATCTCATGTCCTCACATTTCGAAACAAAATCATGCCTTCCCAAAAGTCCCCCAAAGTCTTAACTCATTCCAGCATTAATCCAAGAGTCCAAGTCCAAAGTCTCATCTGAGTCAAGGCAAGTCCCTTCTGCCTATGAGCCTGTAAAATCAAAAGCAAGTTAGTTACTTCCTAGTCATAATGGGAGTGCAGGCAGTGGGCAAATACACCCATTACAAATGGAGAAATTGGCCGAAACAAAGGGGCTACAGGCCCCAGGTAAGTCCAGAATCCAATAGGGCAGTCACTAAAACTTAAAGATCCAAAATGATCTCTTTTGACTCCATGTCTCACATCCAGGTCACACTGATTCAAGAGATGGGTTCTCACAGCCTTGGGCAGCTCCACCCCAGTGGCTTTGCAGGGTGCAGCCATGCTCCTGGCTGCTTTCATGGTCTGATGTTGAGTGCCTGTGGCTTGTCCAGGCACATGGTGCAAGCTGTTAGTGGATCTACCATTCTAGGGGCTGGAGGATGGTGGCCCTCTTCTCACAGCTCCACTATGCAGTGCCCCAGTGGGGACTCTGTGTGGGGGCTCCAACCCTATATCTCCCTTTAGCACTGCCCTAGCATAGGTTCTCCATGAGGGTTCCTCCCCTGCAGCAAGCTTCTGCCTAGACATCCAGGCATTTCCATAAATCCTTTGAAATCTAGGCAGAAGTTCCCAAACCTAAATTCTTGACTTCTATACATCCACAGTCTCAACACCACATGGAATTCACCAAGGCTTGGGGCTTGCACCCTCTGAAGCAATGGCCCAAGCTGTACCTTGGCCCCTTTTATCCACGGCTGTAGCTGAAGCAGCTGAGACACAGGGCACCATGTCCTGAGGCTGCACAGAGCAGGGGTGCCCTGGGTCCACCCCATGAAACCATTTTTATCTCCTAGGCCTCCAGGCCTGTGATGAAAAGGGCTGCCAGGAAGGTCTCTGACATGCCCTGGAGACATTTTCCCCATTGTCTTGGTGATGAACATTCAGCTCCTCGTTACTTATGCAAATTTTGGCAGCTGGCTTGAATTTCTCCCCAGAAATTACTGTATTAGTCCATTCTCATGCTACTATGAAGAGATAACTGAGACTGGGTAATTTACGAAGAAAAGAGGTTTAATTGACTCACAGTTCTGTGTGGCTAGGAAGTCCTTAGGAAATGTGCAATCATGGTGGAAGGCACCTCTTCACAGGGTGGCAGGAGAGAGAATGAGTGACAGTAGGAAAATGCCAGACACTTACAAAATTGGGTTTTCTTTTCTATCGCATCGTCAGGCTGCAAATTTTCCAAATTTTTATGCTCTGCTTCCTCTTCAATGCTTTGCTGCTTAGAAATTTCTTCTGCCTAGGCTAGGTGCTGTGGCTTATGCCTGTAATCCCAGGACTTTGGGAGGCTGAGGCAGGTGGATCACCTGAGGTCAGGAGTTTGAGACCAGCCTGGCCAACATGGTGAAACCCTGTCTCTACTAAAAATAAAAAATTAGCTGGACATCATGGCATGGGCCTATAGTCCCCAGCTACTTGGGAGGCTGAGGCAGGAGAATTGCTTGAACCCAGGAGGTGGAGGTTGCAGTGAGCTGAGATCATGCCACTGCACTCCAGCCTGGGTGACAGAGTGAGACTCCATCTAAAAAAAAAAAAAGAAAAAGAAAAGAAAAAAGAAATTTCTTCTGCCATCTCTCTCAAGTTCAAAGTTTCATAGATCTCTAGGGTGGGGCAAAATGCCACCAGTCTCTTTGCTGAAGCATAGCAAGAGTCACCTTTATTCCAGTTCCCAACACGTTTCTCATCTCCATCTGAGACTACTTCGACCTAGAATTCATTGTCCATATCACTGTCAGGATTTTGGTCAAAGCCATTTAACAAGTAGTTAGGAAGTTCCAAACTTTCCCACACTTTCTTGTCTTCTTCTGAGCCCTACAAACTGTTTCAATCTGTTTGTTACCCAATTCCAAAGTTGCTTCCACATTTTTGGGTATCTTTACAGCAACACCCCAGTACTCCCAGTACCAATTTACTGTATTAGTCCATTCTCATGCTGCTATGAAGAAATACCCCAGACTAGGTAATTTTTAAAGGAAAGAGGTTTAATTGTCTCACAGTTCCACATGGCTGGGAATGCCTCAGGAAACTTACAATCATGGTGGAAGGCAACTCTTCACAGGGTGGCAGGAGAGAGAATGAGTGACAGCAGGAAAATGCCAGACACTTATAAAATCATCAGATCTCATGAGAACTCACTTACCGTCACGAGAACAGCATGGGGAAAACCGCCCCCATGATTCAATTACCTCCACTTGGTCTTATCCCATTGCCACGTGGGGATTATTACAATTCAAGGTGAGATTTGGGTGGGGACATGGAGCCAAACTGTATCAATCATGCATGCTAAAAGAAAATATGATAGGTATACATTTACTCTGTTGCCTGATTAAAACATAAACATAGAATTCCTCAAATAAAAGATGTTTATCCAGATACACAGGCACCATATTTTCTCATCTTTAAGAGATTATTATTAATATGTAATATTACATTATGACCTCATATTCATAGGGGAAACAGGAGTACTCACTTTGTTTTTGTGTATCAGACACCAGACATTCGTTATAAATGCCAATGTCTTGCATACCTCAGTTTAAAATGTGTACATGCTATCATTTATGGGTTCCTCCAAATGTTGTATAGTTTCCAACCATAACTGAAATGGATGCAGTAAATAGAAAGACAAACTGAATTTTTTTCTTACAAGTCAGCTACACCTCTTTGTGAAGAATCATAATCTGGTGACTTCAAATGATTTAAATTATATTTTTACTACAATCACATTTTATACAGCTGTTTTAAGTTTTCTTGTGTTCTTTAGGTCATTTGAGGACAGTGAAGAATATACATTTTATATATATTATTTATTGGATTATATAACATATATAAGTATAATTTGCCTTCTCTTATATTTATCTTAAGGAAATTGTCCAGATTGGTTTTAAATGAACTGTGTTTCCACACGAAATAGATTAGGAATTCTAGGCCACTTCATGGCACTATATTGAGACACTTTCTGTACTAACTCAGAAAGTAATAAAGCTTGAAAAGTTACATGGTGGATCCTAAAGAACCCGTAACAAGGAGTCTTCTAATTTCATATTATTCTGAGGCTGATGTGTGTCAATGTACAAGTCACAACACTTCTTCATGGTTTGGCTTCTTTACCCCCCCTACCTAATGAGAATATTTGTGGAGATAACGCAACCACATTGGCTACAAAAATCTTCTACTGATTTCACTTCTAAGATTGTGAAGAATTGTTAATCTGTGGTTGGGGCTAGACTTAAAAAATATGTAAATTTTGTGGCCTTTATAAAGCTTAAAGTTCTAACACTTATCCCTTCCTTGTCGGCCTACTGTCCTCTGGGGTGTAAATTGAACTTCAAATATATTTTGGTGCAGGAGGGAGGCAAAGCCTTTATGTACTGCAGTAGTGACTATTACCTTAGTCTCTGTCTCACTAGAGGTCTAACTGACACTTTCTTGCATGCTACATAAATGCTTTTTTAAAAACAAAATCTGAGGGTCAGTTTTCCTTGATATAGAACTCCTTTGGAGAGCAAGTCCTCTGACCTAAACCCAAGGGTCATTTCTTGGATATTAGGAATCTAATGAAGCATTTCTAGTACGTCCGAAAAAAATCCCTAGGGCAGATATCTTTGAAATTACTATTTCTCCTGATAGAAACATAATGCAAATACCTGATTTAAAAAGCTGGTCCAGTCTGTAAAATGTCTATTATATACACAGAGGAGAGATTTAAAAAGTGATTTTAAAGTCACATTCTCCTTTCTCCCTTGTGCACTTAACTGACTCAGAATAGCTAACACTATCCATCCTCTTCACAGAACATGCTATTCTCTGCCCAGGACTGGCGGAACAAGCAGAGCTAGCAGGCTACTATCCTACTCTACTGTCTGATATGTTTGTGCAGTTCTACTACCAGTTGGCTAGTATGCTTAGCACAGTGTATTCCCAAACCATTTGTGTCAATTATTATCATAATTATGTAATTTAATTGATAATCTGTGAGTTAATGTAGTATGAGTGTGAAAAGAGAGTTGTTTTCATGATAACTAATTAGAATGCTCTGGAAAGGCTTGATAAAGGTGAATTGCTAAAAATACTGTTTGCTGTCAAATTAAGTGTGAGCTGTCAAATTAAGTGTTATTTATATTTGACAATTGAAGGGAACATTATTAGAATGTAGATGTTTGCTTTTCAGTAATATTGAAAAATTCTTGACCTACTTAAAAGACACTATGTAAAAATTGTTTATAATGGCTTATATATATGGTTAAAGAAAGAAAATGAGGAATTACAACCAGCAAATTCACATATTTTTAAGGAAATACCTTGCTTTATATCAAAAATATTAGATAATGGGTGTGCCTTATTTTTCACATAAAATAAAATATTAAAAATTATATATATATATTTCCTGCTTTTTCAACTATCTGACCAATCACTCTTCTGGATAACATAAGACCCTGTATACTATAAATGCTCTAGTCCAAGTAATTGCCTTTTGCTTTTTTTTTTTTTTCTTTTGAGATGGAGTCTCGCTCTGTCACCCAGGCTGGAGTGCAGTGGTGCGATCTCAGCTCACTGCAAGCTCCGCCTCCTGGGTTCACACCATTCTCCTGCCTCAGCCTCCGGAGTAGCTGGGACTACAGGAGCCCACCACCACGCCTGGCTAATTTTCTGTATTTTTTAGTAGAGATGGGGTTTCACCGTGTTAGCCAGAGTGGTCTCAATCTCCTGACCTCATGATCCGCCCTCCTTGGCCTCCCGAAGTGCTGGGATTACAGGCATGAACCACCGCGCCCGGCCTGTCTTTTGCTTCTTATTTTAACTTGGAACAACCAAATCCCCACAGTAGAAAGTAGATTCTTTGCTTGGTCAAGTTTAGTTTCCGTAACATGCTATATTCTTCTTAATGAAGTTTCTACTATCTTCCCAGAATCCTTTCCCACCTTTTTCACATACGTCTGACAGTAGAGCCATATCTCACTTCCAACTACACTAATCATGTCATAGATTTTATGCCTCTGATTGCACTTTTTGGGATTCCATTAGCCTCCCACTTACCTGCGCCATCTGCTCTGTCCCCTAACAAATTCCTCCTCAAATATTCCCACTCAAATATTCACCTCCTTTGTGTAATCATCTCAGCAGGGAACTTCTTTCATCTTATAACTGTACTTTGCTCTAGCACTATTCCTCACAGAGTAGCATTTGTCACTCTTAGCCAGAGTCTAAGCTTCTTTATAGGGAAAGAGTAGGTATTGATTTTTTATGTATTTTCAAATCCTAGCAAAAGCGAGGTATTCAGTAATGTGTGTAGAATCAAGTAACAAAAGATCAAATTTGTTTTACATTGAAGGTTGAACTAACAACTAGAATCTTTAGAGAGTAAGAACTCCCTCAGATGCGGGTGAATTCCCTCATCATTCTACCTTAAATTACCTTTCTTCTCTTTTTTGTTTCCACAATTATTCTTGAATTTATTGTCTCAACTTTCATACCTCCTAAGCCCACTTTATTTCAATTTCAGCCCCTGAAAATTTATGGAAGATTTTTAAGAAAATGGTAAACAACCACTGACAGGGAATTCTAGTAGAAATTGAACTATCAGATGCTGGGTTGGACCAGATTAAATTTAAGGCCCTCTCTTGCCTTGATATTCCGTGAATTACCTTTCAGTAACTCACAAATTTATGCTGCCCTTCACGTCCCACCATATGGACTGTCATCTATTCTACTCTGTAGCCATGACTGTCTTGTGGAGCCTCTCTTTCATCACCTAATTAGTGATACACAAGAGAGAATGGGTGAAGTACTCATTTACCATCTTACCTGCTTCCTGACAAATCCACAGCCAAGAGGATGTGCTCTGCACAATCAGAGGTTTGTCCTGGCAGATGGGTAGGCTTGATTATGTATGTCCACATACTATTCTTTGTTGTCAGAGGTTAACAAAATGATAAAATGGATAAAATGTGTGTGTGTGTGTGTGTGTGTGTATGTATGTGTTTCCTACTCTGTAGCCTCATAGTCTACATAAAAGAGAGAACAGTGTACTTTTCTATGTATAAAGAAAGTAGCAAAAAAAAAAAAAATAAGGTAGAGATAGATGTGAACACTATGTCACATCGCATTGTTAAATGTATTCAAAAGGTCTGGGGTGAAGATGGTTCAGTGCATCTCTTCTGGTTATACCTGGGCACGAAAGCTGGCAGAAGCAGATTTGACTTGGGACTAGCAGTTCTCTAGGACTAAATGGATATGGGAACAACAGGGTCTTGAGAACTCAAGTTGAATGTCAATTTCTGTCACAAATCTGTCACATACTCAAAGATTTCTTTACAGTCAAAGAGCAGTACTGGTGGGGCATTTAATAGGACTACTAAAATTTCAGATATTACCTTAGATCCCAGTATTTGTAACAACAAATATTTAATTTAATGTCCTGATGCCCTATAGATAATTCTGCTCCTTCTGGTCAAGGGGTGATCATTTCATTTCTTTGTTGATTATTTCCTAAAGACATGTTATATAAATACATTCTACCACAAGTGGTTAAAAACTGAAGTCTTGTTTCTTTGTGATTATATGTGGCTGAAAAGCTTATTTCTCTAGAGTTATGTTGTTGAAAGAAATTTGGTTTAAGAGTCAGGACAAAAAGTAGAAATTTATCCATATGACTTTTTATTGTACTTATAGAAGCAAAGGCACTAAATAAGTTTATACAGGGCTCTGAAAATTTACTTTGAGTAGCGCAAGTAAATAAACATTTTGAAACAGCGTTCCTAGAAATCTGGTTAATGCTAGCATCAGAAATTGTGTGTTGTATGTGTGTGCATGCACATGTGTGTGTGTGTGAGACAGAGGTGAGAGTGGATAGTAGGAGGTGAGAAAGACCTACAAACAATAAGAAACAAAAATGTACTTCATCAAACATCTATAAAGTCAAACAGGACAGAGACCATAAACAAATGAGCACTTTCAGGGCCAGGCGCAATGGCTCACTAATCCCAGCACTTTGGGAGGCCAAGGAGGGTGGATCACGAGGTCAAGAGTTCAAGACCAGCCTGGCCAAGATGGTGAAACCCCGTCTCTACTAAAAATACGAAAATTAGCTGGGCGTGTTGGCACGCACCTGTAGTCCCAGCTACTGGGGAGGCTGAGACAGAGAATGTCTTGAACCCGGGAGGCGGAGGTTGCAGTGAGCCGAGATTGCACCACTGCACTCCAGCCTGGGTGACAGAGCGAGACTCCTTCTCAAAAAAACAAAAACAAAACAAATGAGCACTTTTGGAAACTTACTAAAAAGTCCAATTGAGGGTATGGGGCTTGAAGCACATTAGGTATATCATTTAACCACCCAAAATTACACATTTCAAGTTCTTGTCAAACAAAGCTATATATATCAGACACTTAAAATGAAAACTGACATGAGTACCAGCTATCGGATGAAGACAACCCCTTAAGTTCACCTGTTAGCAGTATCTGTAACCTGCCTTTAGCTGTAACTGATTCAAGTGTATGTCCTCGGATTAGAGAGCAAAGCATTCTGGTAGACAAAATTAATTGGTAAAATATAGGTATATGATTTAATGCACCAAAAATGAGTCACATGGAAGACAGAAATTAATTTATATTCATAACAAAATTACCCCTTGGCTTATTGACATCAGAGAGCAAAATAATTCTGGGATGGAGAGGAATTCAGGTTAGGGCTGAGGGATTTTGCCAGTTATACAATTACCTTGTGGCCTGAAGGGGCCAGTGTCTTGCCCTAGGCAGTGCTATCACTCTCAAGTATTCCAAAGCCCTAAACAATTCACTCAATTCTCTACCAAAATTGTATGCATAGATGATAATCCAGGGGAACTGGGGAGCTCCAGATGCCCTGTTATTAATATCTGGCCTCCAATATTTCATTCAGAAAGTAATGACTTTGGTTCCTTGGACCCTCAGCAAGAAACTAAAACAACTGTGACTACACTTTATAATAAGTGACAAATCTCTCCTTGCTCCCTTTTGGTATTCATTGTGATATCATTAATCAGTGCTGAACTCCTGATAATAAATCTTGATGCTCCCAAGAGTGTGAAAATGCATTATTCCCCTGTTGTCCAGTATTCTGTATGCCACACTCTTTGTTATAAACAACTAGAACGTTCTAGGAAAAGCGTTTAGTTTAAATTCAGCTATTCAACTATTTCACTTTTGAGACTATCATGACTACCTTGGGATCTCATTAACTGTGAAGATTGCTTTGTCATTTGTCTATTTTCCCTGGAAGGAAAATAAAATTCTTTCTTTTTGATTTTGAACCTGCAGTCTAGTAATGTTTGTTTTTTCAATCTATATACTATGAATATGCATATTTGCCTGTTTTAGTATCCAAGGCAGATGATGGACCTAAAAAGAGAGAGAAAAATTAGGTCCATTTGATCCACTTCCTGATGGAAACATTATCCATCTGTTCTTAATAGACCATAATCAGCCCTATTTATTTTCGATTTTTTTTCCTAAAAGAAATTGACAAAGACAAAATAAAAGATGCATTTAGGACTTGAGAAAAATAGTTTCCTCATTATGAATCTTTACTAGATCCAATTCATATTGTGTCACAGATTACATCATGAAAGCAATATTAACAAATTAAAATAATACTCTTACAATGTGCAATCAAAACAGGAATAGTTGGCATTTGGTGTATGACTCATATTTTTAAATGTATTTTTTATCAAAATAATAGTGATATCTATTTTAAAAATTAATGGGTTTATAAAATAAGACTTCGAATAAAAAGCATATTCTCCTGTACCACACCCAGGTCCTGCTTCCTTGAAGAACTACATTCAATTCTTTTGGCTGTTTTGTTCCATATTAACCTCATATTTCTAAATTAAATGGTTTCTATGTGTGCATTCATTTAAGCTTTACGTTATTTTTCTTCTAGTATTGTCCCACCATAGTTATATCATACTATTTAATTAAATTAATGTTTACTCACCTTTCCATTATTGCACATTTATTTTGCTTTTCTTAGAGTTGAAAATTGCCTCACTTTTCCTAATAAGGAAGCTATTTTTCCCTCTAATTATCACTAATTTATAAATAATTTATTTATCACACTCTTCCATAGAACTGTGAAACACCTTTTAGTACTTTTTTCCACATGGTAAACTGTATTAGACATTATATCAACTTCATTTTTTTAAAACCAGGAGACATCTGATGTGGAGTCCTCCCAGACTAACTGTATGTGAAAGGGATCTTGTGCATGCTTCCTGAGTGTGCGTTTGTACAGGCTATGATGTGAGTGGCAGCCCCTAGCCCCACTGTGACCAAGCTGTGCAATGCAGAAGACCTGTGCTTCCTCGTGCATTCTACCTAGTTGTTCCAAACTACACTAGTTGTTCTCTAAGCCTGAAGCAGGACTGTTGTCAGGGGTCTTCCTTTATTCCCTTCATTTCTCTCTGTGTTCTATTTCCCGTTTTCCGGATTTCATGCTTTCCTCTTTCTTGGTTCTCTGCTTCATTTCAGTGGAGCTCTTTTTTAGTAGGTACCTGGAAAACATGCAAGGCATGAAAAGCTTTCAGGTTTGATGGTGTCTTTACTCTCATACCTGCTTGATTGGCTGGTTATAAAATTAAAGTTCAAAATATTTTTCCTTAGACTTTTTAGGGCATTTCCCACTGTTGAGAATTGCTATGTCATACTGTATCATGGTCCTTTACGTATAATCATTTATTTTTATCTATAGAAGCTCTTTATACAAAGTATGTTGAAGTTTTATGTTAATGTGCCTTAGGGTAGGTCTTTTTCAATTCACTGTGCTTGGTGCTTAAATAGTTTTTTCATTATGGCAACTAACCTTCAGTTGTGGGAAATATTATTTCTTACATAATTTTTGCTTCCATTATTTTTCCATTTTACGAGGAACACTTACTAGGTAGATGTTTGGTTTCTTATCATAGCCTTTAATTTTCTCATCCTTTTTCCCTGGAGAGTTTTCCAACTCTCTTCTCTTGATCTTTTTTTTTTTCTTTTTTAATCTTCTTTAATATAAGATTGACTCATATCTTTCAAACTTTCTATTGAAATTTGTATTTCAGTTATACTGTTTTAACATTTTTATGTGCTCTTTCTGGTGTTAGGACCCCATTTAAAAAAAATTTCAACCTTTTCTTGTTTTTTTTGAATGAAGTAGCTTCTTTTATCTTTCAAATAATGTTTTTTACTGCATTCCATTGTCTCTGTTTCTGCCAAGTTTCTTTTATCTGTTGTCTCTTTTCATGTTAGAGGGTTTTCTCAAATCTCTTTTGGTTCTCAGAAATCATTCAAATTTAAAAGTGAGGATTAAAAAACTGATTGGAAACTTTATGGTGTATGCATCAGGTGAGGTGTTATTTATAAAATGTGGGTATAAGAGAGAACTAGATTCATTGTGGGTCCCCCTGAATGTCTTATTGAACTTTTCTCTGGTCATTTCCTCCAGAGATTAATTCACTATACTGTTAGGGTGTCTGGCTGCTAGCATAATAAGAACTTAGGTGGGAGAGAAAATTGGAAACTCATTGTTTAGTACATAGGATTTAACTTTATTCTCCTGTAGTTCCTCCCTGCCATCCCCATGTTCTCAGCCTCTCTGGTCAATTTATTTAATGACTAAGGCTCTCCCTCTCTTTTCAGAGGGAGCAGTTTGGTTGTCTGGAGTAGACGTCTTGGCCTGAGAAGAAGGATTGTCTAACTAGTCCTAATATATACTTCTGTTGTCAGCCCACTACTCACCAAATTCTCCACTTACAAAGGCTTTCTTGAAGCTGTTCAGAATTCTGCAGCATAAACTGGCTTCATCTCACTGGTGTGCCCCACTGAATGTGCCAACATTTTAGTTGTCTCCACACAATTAAGTATATTACAACTCATGCATTTCTTTTCCCTCTCCTGACATTTGTGGATATCTCTTGCTCTCTGTTGTTTCATTTTATTTCCCTTGTGGTTTAAAACTATATTATCTTGTTATTGTCATTTTCATAGGGGTTCAGAGGGGAGTAGACACAAATACATGTGTAAAATCTGCCCTGTTTAATAGGAAATTCTGTAATATAATTTTATATTTCAAAGAAATTGCCCTATTGAAAATATCTATGTGTTTATATATATTTGTGAATCCTATTTCTGTAGACTATTTCTGAGTCTTTATAGAGAGGATGAAAACGTTTTTCCCAAAAATATAGGTTAAGAAAAAATATCTTAAAGATATGAAAGTGTTTGCCTCTAAGGAGTGGGTTTTAGTATTATAGCAAATAGGTGTGGAGAGGTGAACAGGAAAATTACTATTCTTTTTCCACAAGCCTTTTCGTTCTAATTAGACTTTTAAATTAAGTGCTTATATGACCTAATAAAATGAAAAATTAAAATATGCAAACAATACCATAACTAAATGTAGGCTAGTGCTACCCACCCACAATTTAGTATTCCTTTCAATGATGTTCAACAATGAAGTTTAGGAAATCTCTTTGTTGTTGAGTAGACTCACTTGACTAATGAGCTAGCCAAGACCAGCCTGAATTATTAGTATTTGAATAAATTAATTAAGAAATTACGAGAAATTCCCCTCTGGCATAAAGAACCACGGTAGGTCAAATAGGAAAAAGCATTTTGAAGTAGATTTTTTAAATTAAATTATTATTTTCTCTTCTTAATAAATATTACCACATTATCCATGTTGCTCATGTCAAATATATGAGTCATTCTCAATTCCATTATACTGCTTCATTCCTCATATCCAATCCATCAGCAGGAACTGTTGGTTATACCAAAAATATATCCAGATCTCTATTTCTCTTGACCATCACCTGACTCAAGCCACCATCTTCACACTCCTGGACCACTGTAATGGCCACCTTACCATTTCCTGGCTTTTATATTTTCTCCCACTCATCCATTCTTTGAACATCAGTCAGAATGATGATTTAAAAATGTGAGTCAGATTACATTACTCCCCTCTTCAAAACTCTCCAAAAACTCTCTGTTATATTTAGATGTCACAGGTGGGTTCCTTGAGCTATAAGATGTTTACGAAGCTGAGTAGAGAAAGAGAAGCAGATTTGGTAGAGGAAAATGTCTAAATGTGATGCAGGGCTGACAGAATATTGGTCAAACCCTCCATAGAGAGCTCTAGAGTGAATATTGCCCATCAGATTTCTCTTCCAGGAGGCTGACACTATTGGAATGTACATGCCATGCCTCCCCAGCCCTTCAATGTATACAGTCTATCCTGTATGGAAAGGGTATGGCCTAGGGGAAGGCTATTGGTTGACCACATGTTTTACAGGTGGGCAGTAAGTCCTTTCTTGAAGGGCGACTTGAGTATGATAAAAATATCATATTCCTTTTTTTTTTTTTTTTTTTTGAGATGGAGTCATTCTGTTGCCCAGGCTGGAGTGCAGTGGTCTGATCTCGGCTCACTGCAAGCTCCATCTCCCGGGTTCATGCCATTCTCCTGCCTCAGCCTCCCAAGTAGCTGGGACTACAGGCGCCCGCCATCAGGCCCAGCTGATTTCTTTTTGTATTTTTAGTAGAGATGGGGTTTCACCATGTTAGCCAGGATGGTCTCGATCTCCTGACCTCATGATCCACCCACCTCGGCCTCCCAAAGTGTTGGGATTATAGGCGTGAGCCACCGCGCCCGGCCAAAAATATCATATTCTTATAATCTCCTATAAGGCTTTGGCTTGAGGCCCTGGACACTATTACCAACTTTATTTCCTAATACTTGTATTCTTCATCTCCTTGTTCCAACCACACTGGCTTTCTTCTTTCTGCTCCTCCATCATACTGAGCTAATACAAAAGTTAGCTGTCCCCTCTGCCTACAATGCCGGTCAGTATATATTTGTACAACTATTCCTTGCTGACATTCCTACAGATCAAATATTACTTCCTCAGAAAGACTTTAACTCCCTGTATGAGGCCATACCTCCAACTCTGGACTCTTTTACATCGTTCTATTTTATTTTCTACAAAACGTTCACTTATCACCATGTGTTTTAGTCCATTCAGGCTGCTATAACAAAATGTCATAAACTGGGTGGCTTGTAAACAACTTATTTATATGTCACAGTTCTGGAGGCTGGGAAGTCCACGATCAAGGTGCTGGTAAGTTTGATGTCTGGTGAGGGCCTGCTCCTGGGTGCATCCATGGTGGCTTCTCATTGTGTTCTTACGTGGTGGAAAGACTAGCTAGCTCTCTGGGGTCTCTTATAAGAGTACTAATCTCAGGCCAGGCACAGTGGCTCATGCCTGTAATCCCAGCACTTTGGGAGGCAGAGGCAGGTGGATCACCAGGTCAGGAGATCGAGACCATCCTGCCCAACATAGTGAAACCCTGTCTCTATTAAAAATACAAAAATTAGCTGGGCGTGGTGGTGCATGTCTGTAGTCCCAGCTACTCTTGGGAGGCTGAGGCAGGAGAATCACTTGAACCCAGGAGGTAAAGGTTGCAGTGAGCCAAGATTCCTTCACTGAACTCCAGCCTGACAACAGAGAGAGACTCCTTCTCAAAAAAAAAAAAAAGAGTACTAATCTCAACCCTGTCCTATCCTACACTGGAATGCAAGCTTTGTGAGAATAAAAACCTCTAATCTTTTTTGCTCTGGCATCCTCAGCATCTAGAACTGTGTCAAGAATATATATTGAGCACTTAATAAATATTTTTATCACATATGCAACATATGTGTTCTACGATATATACACTAAACATGGGATACTGAGAATGAAGGGAAGCAGAGAAGTATTTTGGGAAAGAAATGGTTTATCCAACGAAGGCAAGATTCTCCAGATGTAAAGCATAGACACCCAGTGTTCCAGCTGATTGCCCAGGAGACTTTCTGACCTTCTCCCATGGTTCCACCCAAACTTCGTTGTGCTCTACAGACATCAAAAGATTAAACATAACTTGCAGATAATTTAGAGTGGCAATTTGGGTTTCAATACTGTTTGTATATACTTTAAAGTTTGATAATGAAGCTAAATTTTTCTTCCTGACAATACTTGATATCAATTATTAAAGAATAACATTACTTTGTGCAGTATTTTTATTTATTTTATTAAAAAATCCACCCATTAACTCTGTGAGTTAGATAGGACAAATGCTGTCACCTACATTTTATGGGTGAATAAATGGAGATCAGAGAGGTTAAATGACTTGTTCAAGATAAACAGTTTTAGGTATTTTTACCCTCAAGTTTCTGTTTTATTCTACATTCACAAAAAAAAGCATAACAAAGTGACTGTAGCACTGAGTAACTCTTTTACGGGTATGGGTTGATAGACAAAAGACATAATTTATATTTCCCTGATTATTTTCTATGTTCTTTCCTTCATTGGAGAAAGTAGCAAGTTCTGCATTTTCTGCCTCAGAGAAGGCAGAAATTCAACGTTGCCTGACAGATGCCTCCTTTTCTAAAAACTGAAGCCCATTAATCAGATTATGCTAGGCTTTCTGAAAGGAGAGGAAAGAGGCTGCCTTTGAGAGAAATATGAATTGGGACAGTGCATGCTTTCTCTCAGCTTAAAAAGAGATTCTTAGAATATGGAAAGCGGTAGAAATGTGTGAGCTCTTTAACCATGGGGTACTAATGCCCTTCTTCCTATCTCATCCTGGGTAGGTGGCAATACCTGAAAAGAAAATGGCTGTTTCTCAGTTTGCCAAAAAGCCTTGTGCTCCAAGCCTAGTTTCAAAGTAGGAGAACCGCTGTAGCTGAATGGACCAAATGAATGCTACTTTGGCCAAAATAAGTGTGAACTAAGAACTATTGACTTGACACACTGTAGGACTCTGGCATCTGTGAAACATCCCGTGGTGGAAGGGATACCAGTGGGAGAATAAGGACGCGTGTTGAATTTCATCCCCTTCTTTCTGAGAGACAAATTTATAGTCACAATTAATTTGATGGAAAGAACATGAAAAAATTTGGTAATATTTATACATCTGATATTGTGGGCTGTATTAATATCCATTTATTGCTATAACCAATGGTGAGAAACTTAGTAGCTTTAAACAACACAAATGCATTACTTACAGTGCTGGAGTTCAGTCCTAAAATCAAGGTGTTGGCAGGGCTGCATTCCTGCTGGAGGCTCTAGGGTAGACTCTGCTTTCCTGCCTTTTCCGGCGTCTGGAAGCTCCCTGAATTTCTTGGCTATGAGACCCTTCATTTTCAAAACCAACAGGGCAATATCATCAAATTTCTCTCTCCTTTTCCTTCTGTGACCTTCTATTGTCACATCTTCCTCTCTCTGACTCTGCTGTCTTCCTCTTTCCTTTTAAAGAACTTTAATGATTACATTGGATCCACCTGGATAATACAGACTGCCCTCCTTCCTCTTAAGATCCTTAACTTACATCTTCAAAGTACCTGTCATAATGTAAAGCAACATATTCATAGGTTTTGGTTAGTAAATGGATAAGGCGGGGCACTAATCTACTTACCACATGAACTGACAATATTGCACATAAATGTCATTTGGAGCAGAACATAATTTTAACTCTAGGAGGAGAGTACCAAAAACAAACATATAAACAAGATAACGCATGCTGAAATGTTTTATTATTTTTTATCATAAAAGAATCCCATGTTCGGCCAGGCACAGTGGCTCACGCCGGCAATCCCAGCACTTTCGGAGACCAAGGCGGGCAGATCATGAGGTCAAGAGATCAAGACCATCCTGGCTAACACAGTGAAACCCCATCTCTACTAAAAAATACAAAAAAAATAGGCAGGCATGGTGGAAGGCACCTGTAGTCCCAGCTACTCGGGAGGCTGAGGCAGGAGAATGGCGTGAACCCGGGAGGTGGAGCTCGCAGTGAGCCGAGATCGTGCCACCGTACTCCAGCCTGGGCGACAGAGCCAGACACCGTCTCACAAAAAAAAAAAAAAAAAAGAAAAAATATATAGCTCCACAAAGTTGTTGGATATACTGCAGGCATTTGAAAAAAACGGAAATAATTATAAAAAGGCATAAAAGAAAATTTGAACAAAGGAAAAAATGTACTATGTTTGTTGATGAGAATATGAATTTTAAAATGATGAAAACTTTTCTTCAAATCATTCTGTACATTCAATGCAGTTCCAATTATAATTCCAAAAGTAATTTTTCCTGTGGAAATTTAAAAATTCATATGAAGAGCCGGGAGCGGTGGCTGACTCCTGTAATCCCGGCACTTTGGGAGGCCGAGGCGGGCAGATCACGAGGTCAGGAGATGGAGACCATCCTGGCTAACACGGTGAAACCCCGTCTCTACTAAAAATACAAAAAAATTAGCCAGGCATGGTGGTGGGCACCTGTAGTCCCAGCTACTTGGGAGGCTGAGGCAGGAGAATGGCATGAACCCGGGAGGCAGAGCTTGCAGTGAGCGGAGATGGTGCCACTGCACTCCACCCTGGATGACAGAGCGAGACTCCGTCTCAAAAAAAAAAAAAAAAAAAAAAATTCATTTGAAGAAATAATGTTCCATTAATAGTTCAGTAAGAAAATATAATAATATGAAGAATGCTTGATAAAAGAAGAACTCAGAAGCTGAATGATCTGAATGATGCTTAAATGGAAACTTGATGGACTTGATGTACAATAAGGGAGGAAAGAAAGATTACTAAATAAATGATGTTTATGCAATTGGCTTTAAAGTGGAAAGAAAATTTAGTATACCATATACAAATTAAACTATGTAAGTTATAGAACCAATGTGAGACAAAAATTCAAAGCAATTAGAACAGATTATGGGCAGCATTGTTATACTTTGTTGTAATCAATATTCCTTAAGTGAGACATTAAAACATAAAGGGTAAGTTTTATCAGTATGTCCTTTTCAAAATTTAATATTCTGAGAATGTATTTTCACATATATGGCAAAGAATTGCAACCAAAATTTCATGAGCTTTAGCAGGCCCCTGAATTCTTTGAAAATTATGCAGAATAGCAAAATTGTGTCCACATGCATTTTTATAGAGTTCTACCAGCCTTTGAAGTGAATACATATCCTCAAAATTAATGACAAAAACCACTATTCTAGGCAAATTGTTGCTAAACTACATATGCATACAAACACATACATATACACACCCTCAACACAGCAGGAAGGAGGTGCTTAATTGATCTGTTCTCTAAATTCCAACATATCTGACACTTGGCTCTTCCACTGCCTCTTGACTTTCAGGCAGAATACATTTATAGCACTCTTCTCATACAGAATGTGATTGGCTTTCTAAAGTTGTATCTGTTACGACAGTCCAGAAGGAAGATGGAATTCCCTGGCTTTTGCACAAGATCTATGCTAAACTTGTTTTCTCTAAGAATTAAAAATTAGGGCCGGACGCTGTGGCTCACTCCTGTAATCCCAGCACTTTGGGAGGCCAAGGCAGGTGGATCACGAGGTCAGGAGATCCAGACCATCCTGGCTAACACGGTGAAACCCTGTCTCTACTAAAAATACAAAAAACTGGTGGCGGTCGCCTGTAGTCCCAGCTACTCGGGAAGCTGAGGCAGGAGAATGGCGTGAACCCTGGAGGCAGAGCTTGCAGTGAGCCTAGGTGGCGCCACTGCACTCCAGCCTGGGCGACAGAGCGAGACTCCATCTCAAAAAAAAAAAAAAGAATTAAAAATTAGGATTAGCTAAACTCGATAGCTTGAGTACTGTAGCTACCTCTGTGGAAGGATCCTTGGGAAGAAATGGTTCTCAGGATTGTCTGGAATGAGCTTTATTCTCCAGAATTGTCAGATTTAGCAAATAAAAATAGAGGAACTCCAATTAAATTTGAATTTTTTTATGAAACTTCAAAAAATGACTACTTTTTAGTATATTTTATAAAATATTTTTGACATGCTTATATTAAAAATTCATTTATCTAAAATTCACATTCAACTAAAGTGCCATAGTGTATCTGGCAATGCTAGTGCTGTTTAGTGTGAAGGTTCTAACTATGTCCCACATCTAAGTAGCTTGAGTAAGACAGAGGTATCCATTCTATAAACCATAAATGGGATTTTATTAAAATTGCTCATTGACACAGAAAATGTCTCAACTCTGGACTCTTAGATTCAATTTATTGCAGAAGACTAAAACCTCTCATCATTCATTAAGATTCAGAAAAAAAAGTCATACTTTAGTTCACCAAGATTACGAAAAGCATTCAAATCATTTAAAACTCTAATTTAAGTCAAGCTTCTAAAATACCAAGAATCATAGAGTCACATACAGTCTTTGAGAATGCTTCTTCTCCCATCTTTATCTCTTGTAGGAAAACAGCCTATTGCATGGTAAAGGTGACACCACCTTGAAGCAAAACCAGCATGATGACCAGCGTTTGACTCTTGCATACCAAGGTGTTCCTGTAGCATTGACATAAAGAAACAATGCTTATAGTACAGATAACTCCTCATAAAGATGTTTCTCTAACCTCCCCAGTTGTTATGAATTTTTCAAATAAGTCTGAGGCATGACCAGTTGCACATATCTTTACTATAAAAGTTTGCTCTATAAAGGATACTTTCTGGAGAGCAGGTATGGGAATCTACTGTCTCTGGACAGGCCTGTCACTTCTGTTTGTAAATCCTTATTAAGCATTTCTTTCTGAGAAACTGGGTTTGTCAGCCTCTTTGGCCTCTCAGCTTCCATTGCCTTTGGGAGTAGGTTTACATATACCTGCTCACTGAGGAACATACCCCCAACCCCATATACCCACATAACCCACACACACTTGCACACTATTATTACTAGCAAGTCTGCTGTTTGATTTTAAGTTTTATGTTCTAAATACATCTTAGGTGTGTATTATGCAGAAAATCAGAGAATTAAGTAAAAATGAAGCTTACAAAAATCTGGTCGAAATTAAAATTTTAACCATACAATACATTTTGAGTACAATAAATTTAAGATGTTTTCCAAATCTGTGTTTCTGTGCTCCATGGCATTTTAGAACATTGGCTCAAATTATGCTTGATAAGTGAATGGATTATTTTTGGCAATCTTGAGGGTCTATGCATTATTTTGTGTTTTAGAATCATCCATGAAATTAAACATAATAAATAATAATCTGGGTCTTTTGAACTTAATTATTATAGCAGTCCAGGGTGGGTGTGTTTTCTGGGCCAATGAGAAATATGTGTAATGTGAAGTCTTAAATCTAGTAATTTCCATTTTGCAATTCAGAGAAAAAATTTAAGGATGGGTGTTGTGGTAGGCAAAACAATAACTCCCCAAAGAGTTACTATTGGGTCCTCATACGTGGAACCTATAAATATATCATATTATATGGCATATTATATATCATATTATATTAAGATGGCAGATACATCTTAGGCACACCTAAGATGTATTTGGAATATAAAACTTAAACAACAGACTTGCTAGTAATAATAGTGTGTGTATGTATGTGGGTTATGTGGGTATTATATGGAAATTAAAGGTACAGATGGAATTAAGGTTGATAATCAGTTAACCTTCCACTAAAGATATTATCCTGGAATATCCAGTGAGCTCCATGTAATCACAAGGACCCTATTGTAAGAGGAAAAGAGAAGAGGTGTTTAAAGATCCTATGTTGCTGGTTTTCAAGATGGATATCATAAGTCAAGAAATGCGGATGGTCTACAGGACTTGAAAAAGAAATGCTTTCCCTACTTCCTCCAAAAGGAATGCAACTCTGTTGAGATATTCATTTTAGCCCAGTGAAACACTTCTTGGACTTCTGATCTGCAGAACTGTAAGATCAGACATTTGTGTTGTTTTAAACCACTGAAAAATTTTCTGGTAATTTTTACAGCAGCAAATATGATATATAGTCCATATAACACAAAGGATTTTCAATGCTTAGGCTAAAGTCTCTCTTCAAAGATAATGTTCTGGATTGCTATATTTAATTTTTAGCCACCATTTATTTGGGCTGCTATATGTAAGTACCTTTCTAAGTGCTTTACATATTTCATTATTTCATTTTTTCCTCAACCAATCAGGTCAGTTATTATTATGTTCCCTTTATAGATAAAGAGACCGATCCTAAAAGAGGTGAATTAGTTTGTCTATCTTTGAAAAGTGAAATAGAGCTATCTGAGTCTAAAAAGACCTTAAGTGTTAAATTATCCATCATCTTCATTAGTGCAAATAGCTGATATGTGATATGCACTTATTTAAAACAAGTAAGTTTTTTTGGAGGGAGAGGGTAAAATGTTCTTAAGAGTATGAAGGTTAAAGAAGATAATAAGAGAATTTTGCATTAAGAAAAGTTTGCCTGTATCATTTAAAATTTTATAATCTGGGTAGATTTCTAAAGAGACATTTTACCCGTTTCCTAGTGTACTAGTACTGAGAGATATATTTTAAATGAATTGAAAGTTGTACCCTTTCTAGCTTCATGCTAATGTTGGCATTTTGTTATACATTTAAAAGAAGATTTTGATATTAATTCAAGTTATGACCTTAGTTTGTGTCGGTTGTACTTTTGGTCCGGATAAAAACATGAGTCATGAACATGACCTTGGATGTAATATTGCTAAAAGAGAAATCGATGGATGATCTAAGTAATTAACAGCAATAGCTGTCATAGTGGCCTGAATAAGGCAAAACTTAATTTTGCTCAGACTTCACTATATGATCAGGGCTTGTTGATGAAACAAAAGATGAGGAATTTGCTTTATTACTTAATTTTAGGATTGTCCAATACCATATTTTTACTTTATTTTATTTTATTAAAATTTATTTTGAAACAAAGAAGTACCATGAATCAAATACCTTCTATTCAATTCTTTGCTGTATCTCCTGCTTAAATGTAATCTCCTTGAGAACTGGGGTTTGTTTCGTTCTTTCTTTATTCCCAGGCAAATAACATGGTGGGCCCACAATAAATGATAAATAAGTGTATTGTCATTATCAGGTAAATTGTGTGTTACTTATAACTGATATTTCCAAAAGTGTTAAGATTTGGAGGAAAAATAGGAATTGACTGGAAACTAAGAAAAGCAGTTAATTTTCTCTGATAGACATCTTTTTTCTCTTTTTAAAAAGTGAATACAGCAGTATTTTAATTCTGTTTCTTACACCATGTTGTACCATTTTGCATCTGATGGTTAATGTTCCTGTCTTTACTACAGTGAATTTCAAGAACTGTTTGTCTTATAATTGTGAAGCCAAATGTTTTGTCCATTGCACATGAATGAAAATGTGGGCCAATTTGGCTCACCTTATTGAAAGGTCCTAGAGTGCAACTGGATTCATGGGCTGAAAAACTGTCATCAGAATTCAACTTTCTCTCATCTCTTAGCTCTGCATTCTACAGTGTTGGCCTCATTTCTCCAGGAGTACCAAATTATTAGCATCACAAAACCAATTTTAGGGGGAAGGGGAACCTGAATTTTAGATTTTAGACCTTTTGCCATAATTGGCCTAATGTGGATCTTGTGACCTTCCTGAACCAATCCTGTGACTGAACAGTTGCAAAATTCTGATTGGCTAAGCATAAATTATGCATTTCATACCTGGAGATGGATTCAGTTTTACTAGATTAAAATAGAAAAATAGAATGAGAATGGAATCATCATTATCACAGGAAGTGGGGTAGATGCTAGGCTGCAAAATCAACAAATAATCACTAGGTCTGATTTTTCTTGACCTTGCTTTATATCCAAAGTGTGAGGAAAACAGTCAACACTTGATTATTTTGACAAATGGCACTGGGCACTCTCTTTGCCTATTTAGATTGAGATGAATTTAGTGTCTCCTTTGAGGATTACGAAAGTGACTTGACCTTTGTTAGTGTTAAAGTAACACCACTGACATCAGCTCAGAGAAAACTAGTTCTCCATAATCAGGTAAAAATTTGCTGAACAATGCCTATTCTACAAGCAGATTGCAGTAAAAGATGACACACAGAAGAATTAAAGTAGCTGTTAATTTTAGATTCTTGCTAGTTTTAGTTACAAGAAAGAATTTAATTAACTTCAGTTTGGGTATATAGCAGAATAGAACATCTGCTTTCTTAATCTAGAGGGAGTTAAAATCAAAGTTTTGAGCCATTAAAATAGAAGGGTTGGGAATCCCGATTGAACTTTATAGCAGATGAACAAGTGCCAAAATATTACTTTCCTAAAGCTGCCTAGATGACTAGCTTGAGTTGTTTTGGACTGTTTTAACAGCAGAGTGCGTTTTTATTAATCAGGTGAAACCCTAAACTCATCTTTATTTATAAGTTCTATGCTATTTAAATTTATGTAGTAACCTTCTAAGAGAGAAGATTTGAGAAAGTTAAGTTTAGTAACTTAGATAAGCAAGTATTTTTACTCACTGAGGTGAACTTTTAATCAATTTCTGTTAAATGGCAATGTGATTGGGATCCAAGAAAATGAATCTCGTTTACCACTCACATTCTCTAACTGAAGTCAAATGAGTAAGAGTCATGCATTTACATTTGGTGCTCTGATGTGTATAATTCTCTGGTTTGATTTCTAATCCACAAAACTCACTGATGTGGCAATATGATGCACTGAGAGCTTAGCTAGCTAACAGAAAAACGGTGCACAATGCATAAGACACTCCTCTGAAATCCAGTTCAGTGAAAGATAGTGTTTAAGACTCCCTGAATGAATTACAGCCTGGTAAAATACTGCTATAAAAGCAGCAAAACTATTAACATAGACAGTAGAGATGCTAGGCTGGAATGCTTTTATATGCCAATTTAATGTTTGCGATTATGCTGCACAGATTCAGTCCTTAATAAAACCATTTCTATGGTAACAGGGAAATGTAGAAAGCCCATAACATATAACTAAGACTTTCTAAAATTCTGACTAGTCTAAAGAATATGTTATCTTCTTTTAATGCACAAATTTGAGAAATTGAAAATTACTGAATAACACATAAAGTAGAAGATCTGACATCTTACAGTTAAGCCTCCTGAAAGCCTTACCTAATAGCTTATTAAATGCATCTGGTATATTTAAAAGTAAGACTAGAGGGTGAAAAAAGAGTTGAATCTGTAAAATGCTTTAGTCCAAATAAGCTTTCAGCACTTTGGTGATAGTAAGGAAATGTAGCCAATCTTCCTGCTGGAATTTACTGTTAGGATCTTTTACAGTTTCTGAATGGGATATTGTGAAGATGCAGCATAGAGATTTCAGGAACAAATAATCAGACAGAAGATAACCCATGGAAACTTTCAATAATCTGGTCGCCTTGTAAATGCTTTCTTCAGAAATTAACTTTGGAGACTTTGGCATTTATTTTCTCATAACAAGGGTGAATCGATTATTGAATGGTTGAAAGCACACAATGCATATTGATGTGTTCATGCATAGCCGCTTTCTCCCAGCAGACACCTTGCTGCCTGCAACATATTTTTAAATAGGATTACTACTCATTAAATTACAATGACCTGGAGCACTGGCCAAATAAAATAAAAAATTGCCTTGACTCATCGTGGTTTGAAGCATTGCCATGGCCTCTCGGTGGCTTGCTTTCCCTAATGGAAGTTGATCTGAAGGATATACATGAATGACTGCTTCAATGGCTAAAATTTAGTCAAGCAAACCCCCAAATTTTGTAACTATAACTGAAACTTAAACACGGCCAAAGTTTTATATCATAATTACATTTTGAAGGAGTCCTTATTAAACAATATATATTTTTAGTCAAAATGGCTTATATTTTGTGTAGCAATCTGTGGGCTACTCATCCAAGAGATTACATTTTAAATTAATTAAATATTGCAATGCTGATGTGTACACAAACCTGTATTCTTTCTATGAAAATAGACCATGTTTTGTAATTATACTATATAAAGCAATCTTTTATAAATCCGTGAGAATACCTGTGTGCCTGAAGTGAGAGGATCACTTAGGGCCAGGAGTTTGAGATGAGCCTGAGCCATATAGCAAGACCCCATCTTTACAAAAAATATTTAAAAATTAGCCAGGTGTGTTGGTGTATGCCTGTAGACCTAGCTATTCAGAAGGCTGAAGGTCACTTGAGCTCAGCAGATAGAGGCTTCAGAGAGCTATTTTTTTTTTTTTTTTTTTTTTTTTTGAGACGGAGTCTCGCTCTGTCGCCCAGGCTGGAGTGCAGTGGCGCGATCTCGGCTCACTGCAAACTCCGTCTCCCGGGTTCACGCCATTCTCCTGCCTCAGCCTCTCCGAGTAGCTGGGACTACAGGCGCCCGCCACCACGCCCGGCTAATTTTTTGTATTTTTAGTAGAGACGGGGTTTCACCATGGTCTCGATCTCCTGACCTCGGGATCCGCCCGCCTCGGCCTCCCAAAGTGCTGGGATTACAGGCGTGAGCCACCGCGCCCGGCCCCTCAGAGAGCTATTATCTTGCCATTGGACTCCAGCCTGGGTGACAAAGCAAGATCCTGTCTCAAAAAATAAATTAAATCATCTAAAAAAAAATTAAATCAATCAATCAATCAGCAGGAACAAAGGAACCGTCTCCCTTGTTTTCATTAGCTAAGGGCAATTTTTTCTTTTTTCTTTTTGTTTATTTGTTTGAGGCAGAGAAAGAGTATGGGCAATTACCTTAAGAATTCTCAGTATATAAAAGGTATATGAATTAAATGACTGTAGGAAAGTAGGAAGAAGTATAATGTGAACATATTAACATTTCCCCAAAAGTTATATATTATTCATGTAGTCATTCTTGACACCTGGAAAGAAGGATTATATAAAGACTTGTTATTCTCTTCTTGTCTGTACATTATTATGCCATGATTTAACCTACATTTCCATTTCACAGTCTAACTCGTAATTTCTCCCTTCCTAATCTATTTACTGATACATGGACACTTGGTATGTGTATCAAATATTTATCTGAGAAATTCAGGGCCCAAGTTATGATACAAATATAGGTGGGTCCTATGTCCCTATTCAGATGTCTTATAACTTCACATCTATCAGCCTCCCCATTATACACTTTCACTCATTGTGGATTTGTTATTAGTAGAAAGATCATGTAATCTCATTACTTCTGACAACCTGGAGCCAAGTCACAAAAGCTCCTGTGATACAGTGTCAGGACCATAAGGTTAATCACAAGGTCTAAATTTGCTTTCCTTTGGGAATCATGTAATCTAACTTCTGTTTTCACTTCCAGAACCATGTTTAGTTCCAGGTCTTCTGTCTCTCAGACATTCCAATTATTGCTAAATGTCTTCATTCTGGTATGATTCTAACTTCCATATGTCTAATTGAACTATTGCAACAGTTTAGAAACTGAGACTTCCTAACACTTCAGTTAAGCCCTTGGGGCTCAGGGATTGAACAGCTACCGGTTTAGAGTTCCTTAATACCACATTAGTGACCTTTCTACTGAGGCATGATCTCAGTATTTCCATGTTGTCTCTGTATCCATACAATTTCTCTACACTCAGAATGAACCTCAGTTTCCTCTGGAGTGTTAAATAGAACATTTTGCAACCACCTGATCATCCTATGTAAAGTGGCAACTTCTCCCTCTAGTTGCTTCGGGTATTCCCTGCCAAGTATCTCTGCTTAGATTTCCTCCACGGCACTTATTTGACATATTATACATTTAATTGTATATTTATTGTTGGTTTCCTTCCAAATGAATGTAAGCTTCTTTAGGGAAGGGACTTTGTGTACTGCTGTTTCTCCCGTGCCCAGAACATCACCTGATGTAAGTGCTAAGTAAATATTAGTTGAGTGACTGACTAAATGAATAAAAGGCAGAGTTTTGAGGACTAAGAATCTCAGTTTCATCACAATCTCATGTGTGCTGAGATTAGGAACATTCATTGACAGTGAGATTGCCTCAACTGTAATTCATGGGTCTTCAAGGAAGATATAAAAACGAGAGACCAACCTGGGTCCCTGGGATTTACAAAAATGCTGACAATTATTTTAGCGTACACAGTTTCACACTTGTACTCGTTGTCCCATTCTGATAATTTATACCTTAATAAATGGATGTTGTCTGTCTCCCAGAGAAAGACAAAAAAGTGGAAGATGAAAATGATTTTCCAAAAAGTTGAATGTAGTTCTTTGGAGAGCAATGATAACTAACATTGTTGGATAAGAGTCTGTGTAACAGCTTTGCCTCATTACTGGTGCTGAACTAAGCTATTCATTTCCAATCCTCAACAGTGTACCTATTGTTTAGGCATAAAATATGAATGGATTGTGACCTTGCTAAAGTAATGTTTAGAAAACTTAACAGTTCTTTTACCATAAATCCCAGGAGAAACTAGCTCCTGGTGATAGGTCCCACGCAGAATTTTGGTTGAGGTAGTAAATAATATGGCCATTTAATACAAAGAAGTATCAACACAAAAGAGAGATCATCACTCAATCGGGATGAATTTAAGAATGGGAATTTATAATGCGACAAATAACATCAGCTGTTTAGGAATAATTGGTCAAATGGAATATGCAGCCTCACTTGAATGATTTTAGATTATGAGCCATGATTTTATTTCAAAAGTTAAATACTGCATACAGCTGTGAATTTTAAAGTCTAGTCAATAAACAGAAAAAAAATGAAGAAAATTAAGCTGGTTAAAGTATAAAACATGAACATCATTTAGAGATATGAGAGGATGTGAGTTTCTGGAAAACATCTGGGACTGATGGTCTTTCCTCCGTGCTGCCCATCATTTCCTTCTAAAATTTGTGCTGCTTTCTTTCTTGGATTTCTTCCCTCTCTGATTTTCCTTCCCAAGTCATACCCACACTGAAGATTTCCTTCTCCAGCAACCTTCCCTGTCAGAATTTCTACTGAAATTTATTCTATGAAATCTTGGAGACTTTATATTTACAAATCATACATTTAAACATTAGTTTTCTCATTCCTCAACAGGATTTTAAATAACAGTGGGCAAGGTCCATGATGGCTTCTGTTTCTCCTCCTCCTTCTCCTTTTTCTCCTCCTCTTCTTTGTCCCTTTTATTCTTCTTCCTGTATTTCATTTAACTGCTGGCTCAGTGATAGAGCTGAATACATTTTCTATTTTACGGTGCTTAATACAGTTTGTGGAACAGGTAGAAAAGTTGAAAGGTTTGGAGTCAGACAGATTTGGCTTTTGATTAATTTTCTGTGACCTGCTAGTTCTCTGACCTTGGCCTAATTTCTTCTGTTTCTTTTTCAGCAACATTCTTAAAATGATATACTTTTAGTATTGTCATGACAATTAACTTTGATAACATATGTAACCTGTCTGCAATATAGGATATACTCAACCATGTCCTATCTCTTCTTGTCATCTTGATGTTACTCATTTGACATTGTGAAGAGCATAATTATTTGTATGGGTCATGAAAACTTGTGTGGGAGATTCTAAATGAGACTTTCCTGGCTGATCTGTGCAATGTTACTTTAAGGTGTTTGGGAAAGTAGAAGATAAAGGGAAACATTCAAGTAATTGGTCATTTTTAGGTCATTTCATCATCAAAATGGTCCTTTTGAAAAAGATATCTTTTAGGCCGAGGCAAGCGGATCACAAGATCAGGAGATCGAGACCATCCTGGCTACAGTGAAACCCTGTCTCTACTAAAAATACAAAAAATTAGCCGGGCGTGGTGGCGGGCACCTGTAGTCCCAGCTACTGGATAGGCTGAGGCAGGAGAATGTCCTGAACCTGGGAGGCGGAGCTTGCAGTAAGCCAAGATCACGCCACTGCACTCCAGCCTGGGTGACAAAGTGAGACTCTGTCTCAAAAAAAAAAAAAAAAAAAGATTTTTTTTCCCACCTTTTTCTTTTTTCCTCCCTTCCTCCCCAACTTTCCTTTATTCCTGCAGCTCTTCCTTTTGATATTATAACACTTATGTTCAGAGATAAAATGCAATTAAATAAATATAGTGGCTTATAAAGTAGGCATATATATACAGGGGCAATTCAATTTTATGACATCTCAGACACAAAAAAATGGTATGTCATGATTTTACGTTTTCCTTTAGTTTGACAAACAAGAGTCAGGATGCACAAATACTTTTGATTGAAAAGGTATATTCTCCAAACACTCAGGACTTTGATTTTGAAATGATAGCTAGGTCTGATTAGGCACATCTTGCTATTATTTCAAAATGTTATCTAATTCCAGCCGTTCAACTTGACATTTCTTTCCTATATTTCCCCCTGATGATTTACATTTCCAATAATGTGTAATATTAACTTCAATGTTCCTAAACTGAAACTAACATTGTTCCTTGCCCATATTTCCTTTCACTCAGTTCCATTTGTCTAGCTTCTACATGCTTGTTCAAATTTGCAATACCACCCAATTTTATGTAAACTGAAAATTCCATGATCTTTCTTCCAAACCATTACTGATGGTGGGAAATGAGATATTTATTTTCAGTCCTTATAATCACTTCCCCCATTGAACCCTATTATTATTATTATTATTATTATTTTGTTTGCAGCCTTGAAAATGGTTTTTATTCTATAGAACTGTATTTTTATAGAAGCCAATTTAAATTTTTTTTTTTTTGAGATGGAGTCTCGCTCTGTGCCCAGGCTGGAGTGCAACAGCACAATCTTGGCTCACCGCAACCCCACCTCTCGGGTTCAAGTGATTCTCCTGCCTCAGCCTCCTGAGTAGCTGGGAATACAGGCCCACACCATCAAGCTCGGCTAATTTTTTCTATTTTTAGTAGAGACAGGGTTTCACCGTGTTAGCCAGGATGGTCTTGATCTCCTGATCTCATGATTCGCCCGCCTCGGCCTCCCAAAGTGCTGGGATTACAGGCGTGAGCCACCACACCAGGCCAATTTAAATTAATTTTTTAGTATGAGGCACAAATAAAGTGTTTTCAGAATCAGAATGTATTATGTCTATGATATTTCCTTTGCTATTTTTTTGGTTTTATCAAAACTAAAATTTGAAGAAATTGCAGTTTTCTCTTATAATGGATCAAAGTTGCTTTGCTTTTTATATCACTTTCTGTATATTTTAAAGATTTCTCTTGCTTTTCATTTGATTTTTCCAGAACTTAAAAGTTTTGTGCACTAGGAGACTATAGATAGGATTAGTGTGGCTATTTGCTTTTATTCAATGTTTGGCAATATGTTTAACAACATCTTTCTTGAGAAAAATTTGTTTTATTTTTATAATAACTACTCTAGTGTAAGGGAGAAGTATTTTTGGGTTTCTAAAATAACCTTGGGTAATTTAGAAACAGTGTTTCTAATTACTGAACTTTTTTAAACTTTGGCAATAATACTTGTTTCTAAATTTTTATCGTATCTATTCATACCCATATAAACTTAAGTTTACTACTGATTCCATCATCTAATTTTTCTCTCTGGGCCATTTTTTTTCTGAGAAAGAAGATGCATTTTCAAAAGATCTAAGGACCATATTAAATTAAAAGATGTATTTCCACCATTAAAATTTTAGTTGTCCTGCAGTCACTGTCACCTCTCTTGTCTTCTTTTTGGCCATTTAGAATAATTTTGCCAAAAGCAAGCTCCTTTTTATTGCTTACTTGCCAGTACTTAAAAAAATATTGCCATGTGAAACTGACATTCTTTCCCTTAGACTTAATGTATATACTTATGAATCATTGTAAAAATCCCAACTTAAAGTAGTTCCTACCCCAACAAGCTCTAATGGAAAACGAAATACCTGGGAGAGGGGCATACTCAAGAATTAATTAAATATAAAGAGGGCAGCTAACCTTAGTCTCACTCTACGGGCCTATTTATGATTTTAATTACTGTATGCTAGACTTCTATATCTCTTTGTCATTATTGACTTTTTCATTTGGCTTTTATTTGGTACCAACTAAATGAAATATTTTCTAAGAAGCAAAATACTTCTAGATCATTGCAGTCTTTAACAATACAAGCAATATTCAACCAGGGATTTATAATCAGAGATTCCTTTGAACTTCTTAATTCTGTGGTATAAATGGGTCCTTGCCTATATTTTAAAAAATCTCTTTCTACTTCTTTTGCTCAGAGTTAGTCTTATTCAAATGTTTTTATTTATTATTTATTTATTTATTTATTTATTTATTTTTTGAGATGGAGTCTCGCTCTGTCGCCCAGGCTGGAGTGCAGTGGCGGGGTCACGCCATTCTCCTGCCTCAGCCTCCTAAGCAGCTGGGACTACAGGTGCCCACCATCACACGCGGCTAATTTTTTGTATTTTTAGTAGAGACGGGGTTTCATGTGTTAGCTAGGATGGTCTCGATCTCCTTACCTTGTGATCCGCCCGCCTCGACCTCCCAAAGTGCTGGGATTACAGGCTTGAGCCACCGCAACCGGCGAGTCTTATTCACATTTTAAAATTAAACAAGGTTTTCTTTAAGGCTACTAATCTCTGCCTGGGCCGGGTGGCTCATGCCTGTAATCCCAGTGCTTTGGGAGGCCTAGGCAGGTGGATCATTTGAGGTCAGGAGTTTGAGACCAGCTTGAACAATATGGTGAGACCCCATCTCTACTAAAAATACAAAAATTAGGCCGGGCGCGGTGGCTCACGCTTGTAATCCCAGCACTTTGGGAGGCCGAGGCGGGCGGATCACGAGGTCAGGAGATCGAGACCACGGTGAAACCCCGTCTCTACTAAAAATACAAAAAAAAAAATTAGCCGGGCGTGTTGGCGGGCGCCTGTAGTCCCAGCTACTCGGAGAGGCTGAGGCAGGAGAATGGCGTGAACCCGGGAGGCGGAGTTTGCAGTGAGCCGAGACTGCGCCACTGCACTCCAGTCTGGGTGACGGAGCGAGACTCTGTCTCAAAAAAAAAAAAAAAAAAAAAAAAAAAAAAAAAAAAAAATACAAAAATTATGTAACAAACCGGCACATTGTGCACATGTACCCTAAAACCTAAAGTATAATAATAAAAAAAAAAAATAATAAAAAATACAAAAATTAGCCGGGCATGGTGGCAGGCTCCTGTAGTCCCAGCTACTTGGTAGGCTAGGGCAGGAGAATCGCTTAACCTGAGAGATGGAGGTTGCACTGAGCCACAATCGTGCCATTGCACTCCAGCCTGGGCGACAGAGTGAGACTCTGTCTAAAAAAAAAAAAGCTCGTAACCTTTATTTAAATCATTCCTTCTGAGTTGTTTAATAATTCAGTAACCATGCACTTCGAGTATTCATTTCTTGTATTAAGTTGACACAGGGATGACAAAAGATGGTTCCAAAATTTTTCTTTCTGCAAAAATGAAACTTTCCTTGTGTTATCTTCCTTTAGTTCACTGAACCTAGATAGAATAGGCTGCATTAAATTATATAAATTTACTTGTATTACTGTTTAAACTCGCCAATAAGAGCCTCTCCTCAGATAGTCTTTCTTGTGTCTTATAAATGGAGAAAACTTAGAAAGGACGACTTAAGAGTTGAAGCGTAAATTTGGTCGTGTGTTGATATATCATGTTCCCCAAATCATAATGCATCTCTCTATGCCTTGTCTTTCCATAAGTAAAATCAGTTCTGTTGAGCAGACTTCAGTGTTAGGGGCTCATCTGCGTTAACTGAATCTGATCATGTTTATCTCATGAGATTTTAATTCGTATGATGCATTATGCATTCAGCCCCAAATTGGTGATTATCTATCTATGGAGTGCAATAGAGTTATTGATCACATCACATTTTAACATACTAGCAATTCAATAGCTATTTCTAAAATTTTTAAATTTAAAATTTAATATATTTTTGTATGGATAATCATTTACATGGCTCAAAAGTTCAAAAACTCTAAAATGGTAGACAATAATAGTTTAGCCCAAACCAATGTTTCTCAGCCGCCTGATCGTTTTCCATACAAGAATCCAAAGTTGGCCAGGGACAGTGGCTCATGCCTGTAATCCCAGCACTTTGGGAGGCTGAGGCGGGCGGATCACGAGGTCTGGAGTTCGAGACCAGCCTGGCCAAATAGTGAAACCCCATCTCTACTAAAAATACAAAAAAATTAGCTGGGCATGGTGGCAGGCACCTGTAATCCCAGCTACTTGGGAGGCTGAGGCAGTATAATTGCTTGAACCTAGGAGGCGGAGGTTGCAGTGAGCCGAGGTTGCGCCACTGCACTCCAGCTGGGGTGACAGTGTGAGACTGTCTCAAAAAAAGAAAAAGAATCCAAAGTTATCCCTTTATTTTTATCCTTTTAAAAATATTATAAACATATATAAGCAAGTACATAACTGTCTTTCTTAATTTTTTAAAAACAAATGGTAGAATATTATAGTCATACATATTAGAGGTCATTATTTCATATTAGTACATAAAGCTCTTGCTTACTCTTTTACTATAAATGCAACATATGGATATACCATAGCTTATTTAATTGGTCCCCTATTAATTGATATTTAGATTGTTTCCAGACTCATACTAGTGCAAGCAATGCTACACTGGATGACGCTGAATATGTTTTTCTCTACCCGTCTGAGTTGAAATCAATAACTCTTCAATGTACAATATTTGATTTTGATGTAATAATTTGGTGCTTTGCTTCATAATTCAATTTATGAATGTTTTCCTTTTATTCAGTTAAATTTATAAGCATTTCCAATTAAAACAACATTTTTATCACTGAAAACAAGGGAAAGTTTTGTTTTCACAACTACCTTTATTATTTTTTCTGAGCTACCTTTTAAAGAATATAATGTTAAATGCCTGGCTCATTTTAAGTTAAAAAAATGAAATGATTTGATGTAAGGTTTTACCTATTCAACTAAAGTAGCATGAGAATATTGGAAGAAAAGGAATTTGAAGGATAACTTTCTATAGGAAATTAAAGGATCAATGAATGAAGGGAGGAGCTTTCTTCTTAGTTGTACATCCAATTACAGTAGTTATGAATCTGGATATGACAAGGTTATTGGGTTTTCTGCTTCCCACACTTGATGTTGACTATAGGAAAAAAAAACAGACATTCATTTGGGGTTTATTACATTATGGAATTATGGATACAGGGACAAAATCCCAACATCTCTCTTCCTATAATTACATTTTCACCTCCTCATGCGGTGCACACCTGTGCCTTGTTGGCAATTGTACTGAATGGGAAGTCACACATCACATAGCTCCAGTAAGGGAGGAAATTAGTTTCTTGCAATATGTGTCCTTTCAGATGACACTGAGTGTTTCTTACTGAAGATCTGCAAACTAGATAAATAAAAAGACAGGAAAAATCTTTGAATAGAATTCAGTGCCAGAGGGCGTCTGGCATGAAGGGTACAGATCTGTTATGCCATGGATGATGGAATCATGACTTTAGTAAATGCTCATGTCTCAGTTTATTTAAAATTTAATAGCAATTCAAGGAAGAAAGCTTTAGAATAAAATTATGTATACTAACTATGCACTTTGCATGAATTTTCAGACTGGCTCAGCTGAACAGCAGGATGTGGCAGTGTGTTCATTTGCCATATGAGTTCAACATTATCTTCCCCTGCCTCACTGCCCAGTCTTCACTGGAAACGTTCTGCAGCTGTATGACTTTTCCATTGTAGGATTTTCTCTGAATTCCTTCTCTATAGTCAACTTTATCTTAGGTTTGTGGAGATGTTATTTTGTTGGATAGTCTTCAACTTCTTGTATGTTTTATTTTTTTCATTTTTTGTTTTAGCAGTTATTAGTTTTCATGCTACCATTTCTTTCTATGACCCAGTTTTACATGTTCACTATTTGGAGTGTGATTTATGTGAATGTGTTCTTCTACTTCTTTAGTACAATTAATGTCTATATTTAAGGGGAAATTACATTTATGTACTTACTTTGAAGATTTGGATTACTCAACAAGCAGTTTAGATATATGATTAAGTCATAAGCAAAGAAAGGAAATCACTCAAAATTTTGTATGAAGTAATGGACATTTCACATATAAACATAAAAGTAGTCATAATGAGAAAAATGGAAACTTTTGTTGAAATTTTTAATGCTCATTTTCTGATTTACTTTTTTTAAAATTATATCTGAAGGGCCCCATGAAATCCCTAATAATGCTTAATACTTTTAATATTTTTAATGTGATTATTCTCATGCATTCTCTAACCAGTATTTGCTCTTCTTTCCAAGTTCTCAGCTTTTAGAGAAAAATAAAACCTACTTTTTAGTTCCCACTGTCTACATTAGCTCACCTCCATTTTTTAAGGCAGACTGTTGTGACCAGCAAAGAGAGCTGCAGTTCAGAAATCTTAATCTGCATCAAGGGTTGGGAAACTATATATCATAATCCATATCCAGCCCACCACACATTTTTATATGGCCTGACTGCTAAGAAGGGTTTTACAGATTTAAATGATTGAAAAAAATAAAAGAAGAATAATACTATTTTATGACAAATAAAAATTATATGGAAGGAGTCTTCTACTTCCAGGGAGACGGTGTAGATGAACTTTTAAATATTCTTCCCATTAAGAAGGTCTAAAAATATTACATAAAAAACAAACATAAGAAGACCTTGAAAGATGGAGAGAAAAAGGCAGAAAAAGGACCTCCGGACCCAAGACATAACACTGTGGTAGGTTCTTTGGGATTTCTTTTTACTTTGTATATTCCATAATTAGAGTGGAAGAAGGTAGGAACCCAGAAATGTTAATGGCACAGACAAAAACAACCACCAACAGAATAGCCTACTGTTTCTAGGTAAAACATAGGAAAAGGACAGACTAGAAAAATGAAAACTTTTAGACAATAACTGCTATACTCAAGCCAAACACCATAGAGAAAACAGTAGCCTAACTTCTCACCTTGCCAACAAAGACTTGAAAAATGAAACAGAGACATGAAGTACAAACAGGAAACAAAAGAAAATAAACAAATAAAATGGCAGACCTAAGTCCCAACATATCAATAATTACATTAAATGTAAATGATCTATGTGCACCAATTAAAAGGTGAAGACATTTGTGCAGTGTATTAAAAAAACTTGTCTACAAAAAAACCCTTATAATATAGTTGAGTTGCTAGTTATATATCATGTAAGTATGAATAAGGAGAAAGCATGAATGGTATACTAATATCAGCTACATTACAATCTTAAATGTGTATTCACCAAAAAACAAGCTGCAAAATATATGAAGCAAAAATTGATAGAACTTAAAGAATAAATAAATACACAATTGCTTCAACGCCCTTGTATTAGTTTCCTAAGCCTGCCATAACAAATTATCACAAACCTGGTGGCCCAAAGCAACAGAAATTTATCTTCCCCCAGTTCTGGAGCCCAGAAGCCTAAAGTCAAGGTGCTGTAAGAGTTGATTCCTTCTTGAGGCTCTAAGAGAGAATCTCTTCCTTGCCTCTCTGCTAGCTTCTGGTGGCTGCCAGCAATTCTTGGCATTCCTTTGCTTGTAGCCACACCACCCTAATATCTGCCCTTATCTTCACATAGCTTTCAGTGTCTCAAATATCTCTCTTTCTTTTATAAAGACATCTGTTATTGAATTTAGGGCTTATTCTAAAGTCAAGATGATCTCATCTTAAGATCTTTAACTTAATTATATCTGCAAAGACATTTTTTACAAATAAGGTCACATTCACAACTTCAAGGTGATGATATCATTTAAACCATTACAACTCCTACATCAGCAACTGATAGAACGAGTAGACAAAAAATATTGGCAAGGACATAGAAGAACTCAACATCATCATCAATCAATAAGATCTAATCAACATTAATAGAACATTATATCCAGCAACACCAGAATACATATTCTTTTCAAGCACCCACAGAACATATACCAAGACAGACTATTTTCTGGGCATAAAACAAACCTCATTAAGTTTCAAAGGATTAAAAGTATGCGTAACTGGCTGGGCACGGTGGCTCATGCCTGTAATCCCAGCACTTCGGGAAGCTGAGGCGGGCGGATCACGAGGTCAGGAGATCAAGAGCATCCGGGCTAACAGTGAAACCCCGTCTCTACTAAAAATACAAAAAATTAGCCGGGCGTGGTGGTGGGCGCCTGTAGACCTGGCTACTTGGGAGACTGAGGCAGGAGAATGGCGTGAACCTGGGAGGCAGAGCTTGCAGTGAGCCAAGATTGCGCCACTGCACTCCAGCCTGGGCGACAGAGTGAGACTCCGTCTCAAGACAAAAACAAAAACAAAACAAAACAAAAAAAGGATACGTAACTATACAACCTCTGATAAGGAGTTACATCAAGTATTAAAATAAACTGACTGTCTATAGGGTGTATATCAAAGGTAGCTTTCCCATGTTGGCACCACACTGATATCTGTCAACATCAATACTGTGGCACAACCCCCAGTGTTTTGCTGAAGTATTTCCATACAGTAGTGTATGGTATAGCTTCAGCCTCAGTTCTTCCCAACTACACCCCTTTTATATACTTGGATGCTACATAACACACTTCAGAATAACTTATGGGTTAAAAAGAATGTTTCAAGGGACATTTTAAAAGTTGTATTGATTGAAAATTAAAATACAACAAACTAAATTTGTGAGACATATCTGCATTGCAATCTTAAATGTGTATTCACCAAACAACAAGCTGCAAAATATTTGAAGCAAAAACTGATAGAACTTAAAAAAGAAATAAACACAGAACTATAGTTGGAGGCTTTGATACCTATTCATTAGTTTTCTAAGCCTGTCATAACAGATTATCACAAACTTGGTGGCCTAAAACAACAGAAATTTATCTTCCCACTGTTCTGAGAGGAAAATTTGTAACAATAAATTAGGTAAGAAAAAAAATCAGACCAATAATCTAAGCTCCAGTGTCAAAAGTCTAACAAAAAGACCAAATTAAACCCAAACCAAGAAGGAAGGAAATGAAAGAAGACTGTATGATAATATTCCTAGTGAATATAGACATAAAAACCATTAACGAAATATTAGAAAATATAATTCATCAATGCATAAAAGGAGTTGTACAACATGACAGAGGGATTCATTTTAGAGCTATAATCCTGGTTCAATATGTGAAAATCAATCAATATAATCCACCATATCAGATTAAAGAAGAAAAATTGCATGATCATATCAATTGATGCAGGAAGAGAATTTGAAAACAAATCTTTCAAAAAAAAGTCAGAAATCTAGGAATAGATAGGAACTTCTGCTTGGTAATGTACAAAAATCCTAAATATAACACTGTACTTCATTTTTTTTTTTTTCTTTTTGAGATGGAGTCTAGCTCTGTCACCATGCTGGAGGGCAGTGGCACAATCTCGACTCACTGCAACCTCCAGCTCCTTGGTTCAAGTGATTCTCCTGCCTCAGCCTCCCAAGTAGCTGGGATTACAGGCATGTGCCACCATGCCCAGCTAATTTTTGTGTTTTTAGTAGAGACAGGGTTTCACCATGTTGGCCAGGATGGTCCTGACCTCCTGACCTCGTGATCTGCCCCCCTCAGCCTCCCAAAGGGCTGAGATTACAGGCATGAGTAACTGTGCCTGGCCAATACTATAAAGTGAAAGACTGAATGCTTTCTTAAATATTTATTTCTTTCAGAAACAAGGCAGAAATACCCACTTTTACCCCTCATAGTTGAACATAGTACTGGAAATTTTAGCCAATGCAATAAAGCATGAAAAAGAAATAAAAGACATACAGATTCAAAAGAAAGAAATAAAACTGCCTTATTTTCAGATGCCGCATCTCCATAGAAATCCCAATAAATATATCAGAAAACCTCTTAGAACTAATAAGTAAGTTCATCAAAATTTCAGGATACAAAAAATATTTTAAAAATTTGTATTTCTACATACTACCAATAAATGTGTGGACACCAAATTAAAAATACCATTTACAGTACCATTTACAGTAATTCAATAAAGAAATGCTTAGATTTAAATTTAACAAAACATGTTCAAGACTTGTGTGCTAGATACTGCAAAATATTAATGAAAGAAACTAAATAAATGGAGAGATATACCATGTTCTAGGATTAGAAGACTAAACATAGTAGACGTGTCAGTTCCCCCTAAATTGATAAAAAGGTTTAATGTAATTCCTACTGAAATCTCAGCAAGTGTTTTGTAGATATAGACAAAATTACTCTGAAGTTTGTGTGGAAAGCAAAAGAACTTTAATAGCTAAAACAATTTTTTAAAAGAAGAATACCAAAAGAGTAGTTGGTACACAAGAGTTCAAGACTTTCTATATAGTTACAGTAATCAAGACTGTGTGATATTGGCAGAAAGATGGACACTTAGATCAACAGAATAAAGTAGAAAACCCAGAACAGACCACACAATTATGCTCAACTGATTTTTTACAGTAGTATATATGCAATTAAATGGAGGGAGGATTGCCTTTTAAGCAAATGTTGCTGGAGCAATTAGACACCATAGGCAAAAAAATAGAAATTCAACTTTAACCTCCCACCTTATACAAAACTTAACTCAAAATGGATAATAGACTTAAATCTAAATCTAAAACTATTAAAGAGAATATAAAATATTTTTAGAAAAAACTTAGGAGAAACTAATCTAGATCTATGATAGGCCAATAATTCTTAGGTGTGACACTAAAATTACTATGCATAAAAGAAAAAAATTAATAAATTGGACTTCATCAAAATTTGAATACTTTTGCTCTACAGAAGACTATGTTAAAAGAATAAAAAGACAATCTACAGATAAGGAGAAAATATTTAAAAACCACATATCTGACAAAGGATCAGCACTTAAAATATCCAGAAAACTTTCAGAATTCAACAATAAGAGACAACAAAAATGCAATTAAAAACAGGCAAAATAAATGAATAAACATTTCATTGAATAGGCTATATTATCTTATGTAACTTACACACATGGAAAATGTTCAATATCATTAGTCATTAGGAAAATACAAATAAAAACAATAATGAAATGTTTCTACATACCTATCAGAGGGACTAAAATAAAAATTTCTGATAATACTAAATCTTTTCAAGGATGCAGAAAAATTGGATCACTGATACATTACAGGTGGGAATATAAAATGATACAGCTAGTTTGGAAAAAGAGTGTGGTAGTTTCTTTAAATTTCAGCACACAACCACCAAATTACCCAGAATTGCGCTAGTAGACATTTATTCCATAGAAATAAAATTAGAAACAAAAATCAAAAATCTAAGCATGAGTGTTCATAGTGCTTTATTCCTAATTGCTAAAACCTGGAAGTAACCCAAATATCCTTTAATAAGTGAATCCTTTAATAAATAAATGGCTGGGCATGGCGGCTCATGCCTGTAATTCCAGCACTTTGGGAGGCTGAGGGGGGTGGATCATGAGGCCAGGAGTTTGAGATCAGCCTGGCCAAGATGGTGAAACCCCATCTCTACTAAAAATACAGAAATTAGCTGGGCATGGTGGCAGGCACCTATAATCCCAGCTACTTGGGAGGCTGAGCCAGGAGAATCACTTGAACCCAGGAGGCTGAAGTTGCAGTGAGCCAAGACCGTGCCACTGCACTCTAGCCTAGGCGACAGAGCAAGACTTCGTCTCAAAAAATAAATAAATAAATAAAAATAAATAAATCAATGAATGGTTAAACAAAATGTGGTACATCCCTACCATGTAATACTACTGAACAACAAAGAGAAACAAACTATTGATACATGCAACAATTTGGATACATTTCCAAAAAATTATGCTGAGTGAAAAGAGCCAATCTCAAAAGATTGTATGATTCCATCTATGTAACATTCTTGAAATGACAAAATTATAGAAAAGGAGAAAAGATTAATGGTTGGTAGAGGTTAAGTTTAGGGAGGGGAAGTAGGTGCGGCTATAACAGGGCAAAAGGAGGGTTCATTGTGGTGAAGGAGATATTCTGTATGTTGGATGCATTAATCCATATCCTGCTTCTTGTATGTACTGTTGTTTACAAGTTGTTACCATTGGGGAAGTAAAAGTAATGTGTGTGTGGGAATCTCTTTGTGTTATTGCTTACGGAAGTAAAAGTAATGTGTGTGTGGGAATCTCTTTGTGTTATTGCTTACGGCTTCATTGTATCTGCAATTATCTCAGAATAAAAACATTAAAAATTATAGAAAATTCAAATTTCAATGTCCATAAATAATGATTTATTGGTACATACTCATAATGTTTATTATTTGTAAATAATGATTTACTGTTCTTACTCATTTGTTTATGTATCATCCATATATGTTTTTGTGTTACAATGGCAGAGTTGAATAGTTGTTAAAAAGACCTTATGGCCTGCAAAGCCTAAATATTTACCGTCTGGGTTTTCATAGACACTGACTATGTGATAAAGTTTCTGTATTCATTTCTGCTTCAGCAGCTATCTTTTTTGCCAAGATTTCTTAACATTTCCTTGATGGCTTAGTTCTGACTCTTTCTTGCCACTGATCATGTCTTCAGAGATTCAATGAACTTTTGGTCAGTGCTCCGCTGTCAGCTTTAGTTCTAGTCCAGTCCAGAGCTCATCTTACATTGTAGGTCTGAAAACTCATCTTTTCCTTTATTCCTGAGGACAGCCTTTTGGTTGTATCCCATGTTAAGTAGGTGATTCCTAGGTGTCTGTCTTGAGAACGTTTTTTTGTAAGTTTGTTTAATTTTGTTTTTGAAACATGGAAAGTATCTTGTTCTGGATTTCTTCATTCAATGAATATTTATGAGATATAAGTATTTAGTGTATTTATATGGCCCTAGAAATTCAGGATCAACAGGGTAGAAAGTTTCATACTCTCATACTACTTTAATTCTTTTGGGAGAAACAAGCAATATACAAATAAACAGAGAAATCAGATAATTTCAGAAGATAAAAAAATTTCTGTGAAGAAAATAAATCAGTGTGAGATGATGATAGAGAGGAATCGGAGAAGTGGTTGAACTTAGACTAGGCAGGCAAAGATGTTCAGTCAGAGAAGAGAACTGTTTCACCGTGCCCCCTATGGAAATGCGGAGTCAACAAGAGAAACTCGGGGAAGAGCATTCAAAGCCTTGCTGATGGCAATTATCAAAGGCCCAAGATGCCAATTACCTTTAAAACTTACCTTGTTTGAGCAAGGTAAGAAATGTGGTTAGTGTGCAGTAGTTGGTGTATGAGATGAATTTGAAGAGGTGGAAGCAAAACAGATCAACTATAAGCCATGGCAATGAGTTCAGCTTTTGTCATAAATGCAGGAAAGCCATTTGAAGATTTTAAGCTGAGGAGTAACATGAACTAATTTATGTTTTTAAAGGATCATGATGACTGCTTTAAGGGTAATAGAAAAGTTGAAGCAGACAGGGCGCGGTGGCTCACGCCTGTAATCCCACCACTTTGGGAGGCCGAGATGGGTGGATCATGAGGTCAGGAGATCGAGACCATCCTGGCTAACACGGTGAAACCCAGTCTCTACTAAAAATACAAAAAATTAGCCGCACGTGGTGGTGGGCGCCTGTAGTCCCAGCTACTCCGGAGGCTGAGGCAGGAGAATGACGAGAACCCGGGAGGCGGAGGTTGCATTGAACCGAGATTGCGCCACTGCACTCCAGCCTGGGCGACAGAGTGAGACTGCCTCAAAAGAAAAGTTGAAGCAATGAGGGTCACTTCTTTATAAACTTCTTTGTAAGGTCACTCTTGTAGTATTAATAGTTTGGATAAGGCTGGGCGTGGTAGCTCACGCCTGTAATCCCAGCACTTTGGGAGACTGAGGTGGGTGGATCGCGAGGTCAGGAGT
The DNA here is from genome assembly GCF_028878055.3 of Symphalangus syndactylus. Taxonomy (NCBI): domain Eukaryota; kingdom Metazoa; phylum Chordata; class Mammalia; order Primates; family Hylobatidae; genus Symphalangus; species Symphalangus syndactylus. Next base: position 90,794,359 of record NC_072433.2, read on the forward strand.
TCAAGACCAGCCTGGCCAAGGTGGTGAAACCCCGTCTCTACTAAAAATACAAAAAATTAGCCAGATGCAGTGGCGGGTGCCTGTAATCCCAGCTACTCGGGAGGCCAAGGCAGGAGAATCACCTGAACTCGGAGGGCAGAGGTTGCAGTGAGCCGAGGCCACGCCACTGCACTCCAGCCTGGGTGACAGAGTGAGACTCCATCACACACACACACACACAAAATAGTTTGGACAATAGACAATAATGTCTGTTTATATTTTTTTCAGATTGGTTTAATTAAGAGTGCATGTTAAATTAATAAAGAAAGGGAAGAGTGGAAGAATGAGCGTAAGCATTAGAAGTAGGTAATTATTTCAAAAGCTTTCCGTGGAACCAAGAACATGAAAACAATCTAAGTACTTTGGTCATTTGATAACCTGAGGTCTGAGAATCCTAGGAAATCAAAAGGAGAGGGAGATTCATGATATCATCAGATATTAAAGATTACTTCCAGAGTAGTGTGGTCCACCTAGTATATAGCAATCAGGGTTCTCCAGAGAAACAGAACTAATAGAGTGTGTGTGTGTGTGTGTGTGTGTGTGAATGCGTGCATGCATGTGTGTGTGTTTCTATATCTAATCTGTATCTATATACATGGAGAGAGAGAGAGAGAAAGAGAGTTTAAGGAGTTGGCTCACTCTATTAAGGAGTCTGCCATGTCCAAATTTTGTAGGGTAAGCAGGCCGGCAGCCTAGATACCCAGGGAAAATTTAATATTGCCATGTTAAGTCCAAAGGTATACTACTAGAAGAATTCCTTTATGCTCAGAAGAGATCAGTCACTTTCTTAAGGCCTTCAAGTGACTGGATAAGGCCTACCTGTATTATGAAGGGTAATTGAGTCAATCTGCTTTACTCAAAATCTACTGATTTAAATGTTAATCTCATCTAAACAAATACCTTCACGACAACATCTAAATCTGTTTGACCAAATATCTGGGTACTGTGGCCTAACCAAGTTGCCACATAAAATTAACCATTCCACCTAAGAAAGTTGAATTCTAGGTACAACATCTCTGAAGAAACAAACTATGTGGGCCATATCATAGGAATCTTAGCAATAATAGGTCGAGGCAGATGACCAATGACCAGAGAGACACACTTTGGCTTTGGGGTTACACAAGTCTTCTCACATCCCTTGTTGAGAAAGTAGATAGAGTACCATAGGGAAAGCAATTAGGTAATGGAAAGGCCTTTCTCTCAGAAATATGGACAAAGCAGCAAATGTGTTTCATTAAGATGGCTATAAGCAAACTTGAATGGCATTTGTAATCAAAGAGGTATTGCTGGCCTTGAATTATATCTTTGAAAGCTCCTCACAAAAATCTATGCCAGAAAGATGGGCTTCCCATTATATTTGCAGGGAGATGTTTAATTTTTTACATTATCTTTATTCTCTTGGAAAATATTTTAGAGCAAAATCACTTCCATTATCAAATAAGATTCCAAATCAAACCTATGCTTCACTTCAGTCCTTCCAATTTGTAGGGACCGACAGGACGAAGCACACATATCACCAAGACTTGCTGTTTCTTTTGAACATTGTCCTGAGCCTCACGATACAAAAACATTCTCTTAATACCAGAGACAGTGTAGTATAAGAAAAAACATATGGGTTTTGATTTAAATGGAACTAGTATCAAATTCTGGCTCTGACATTTCTATTGTTTGTCTTTGGATAAGTTCTCCTTAAGCACTTTAAGGCTCAGTTTTCTTATCTGCAAAATGGAAATAACAATTCCTCTTTTGTAGGGCTATTAGGAGGAGTAAATGAGACAATATATGTGTTCCAGAAACATTGGACTTCTTTTCCTCTAACTCTCACTCAATAAGAGGAGGTTATTATTAGGGTATTTTGGAAAATATCTTGGTTGTTTAAAAGATTACTCAGGATTATTCAGAAAAAAAGGAAAGCAGAATCATTTTGAGACCCTTTGTATGTTTTGATATGGCTCAATATCAAGTTTTTGTTTCTTCTTTTGGACTCTTTGTAGTATGTTTCTTTAAGATTCTATGTTACATTGATTTGTTGACAGGTTAAAAAATAATTTTTATTTCTAGAAAATGAATGTTTTGACATGCTCATTGACTATGTGTTTTTGGTATCAACAAGACAGTCTTTATCAAATGCTGTCAAAATGGAAAGCCAAATAAAACTGAGGGCACTAATTGTGTTTTATTTATACTGATTAGTCCTTTGCAAATCAAGGAAGATTTTCCACATAGATTCTCAAGAAAATTTTTACTGTATTTGAACTCATGTCCACAGATTGATTGTATCACATATTTACTCTTTTTTTTTTTTACATAAGGCAACCATTAGATTAAACAGGACCAACCTGCAAGGGGATGATAAAGAAATCAGACAATTGATCAAATGAAAGTCAGGTGCTGAATCAAATATAAATCTGATTTACCTTGATATTCCCTTTTGATTTGATTTTCGTGGGTATCTATTTGTCTAAAAAGTCAGGTGCTGAATCAAATATAAATCTGATTTACCTTGATATTCCCTTTTGATTTGATTTTCGTGGGTATCTGTTTGTCTAGAAATTCCACCTGTATCTATTGAAAGCAGAGGTTCTAAACTGAAAGATACTCTAAACACAGAAGTTCAGTAAATGGGGAGACCATTATGTTAAAGGCATGGAATCAATAAATATAAATGTAGCCAGGAGTGGCCGGGCGCGGTGGCTCACGCCTGTAATCCCAGCACTTTGGGAGGCCGAGGCGGGCGGATCACGAGGTCAGGAGATTGAGACCATCCTGGCTAACACGGTGAAACCCCGTCTCTACTAAAAATACAAAAAAAGAAAAAAATTAGCCGGGAGAGGTGGCGGGCGCCTGTAGTCCCAGCTACTCGGGAGGCTGAGGCAGGAGAATGGCGTGAACCCCGAGGGGCAGAGCCTGCAGTGAGCCGAGATCACGCCACTGCACTCCAGCCTGGGCGACAGCAAGACTCTTGTCTCAAAAAAAAAAAAAAAAAAAAAAAAAAAATGTAGCCGGGAGAAACTTTTTGAATCATATGATATTTTCAAAGGACTGATGACTTCTAAAAAGAGCAACAAAACTAAAAACTAAAATAATCCTTAGAAATCTAAAGCAGTGGCCGGGCGCAGTGGCTCACGCCTGTAATCCCAGCACTTTGGGAGGCTGAGGTGGGCAGATCACCTGAGGTCAGGAGTTTGAGACCAGCCTGGCCAACATGGTGCAACCCTATCTCTACTAAAAAAAATGCAAAATTAGCCAGGCGTGGTGGCAGGCACCTGTAATCCCAGCCACTCAGGAGGCTGAGGCAGGAGAATCGCTTGAACCCAGGAGGTGGAGGTTGCAGTGAGCCGAGAATGCACCATTACACTCCAGCCTGGGCTACAAGAGGAAATCTCTGACTCAAAAAAACAAAAAAAGGAAGAAAGAAGAAAGAAAGAAGGAAGGAAGAAAGGAAGGAAGGAAGGAAGGAGAAAGAGAGAAAGAAAGAAAAGAAGGAAAGAAATCTAAAGCAGTGTGATAATTCTATGCTAAATAAATGTTAATTTAATTTTGACTTTGGGTATCTAAAATTGGTTTCACCAAGTGTCATTCAGAGCTGAATTTATCTAAGGGAGGTTTAAGTAAATTGCAAGTAAATGTAGTGTTAGTACAGGAGTGATGATGTAAAGATAGTGATAATCTATACATTTTAAACTTTAACAAGTTTTATAGCAGAGTTACCATTGTATCTTCTGGATAGAGAGTTTATATCTTTTCTCTTCTCTTCAACATCCCAAGGTATTGTACATGCACTATCAAGATATAAAGAAAATTTCTGAAAAGTGTTTTCGATTCATTCAGTAACAGGACTGGAAAGGCATTGTCTGATCCAACCTACTCTTTTCACAGAAGCAGAGACTTAGAAGTGACCTGTGTTGAATAACAATGCCAATTGTTATAAAGATCATACAATCAAATTAGACGAGCAATCACCGTCATCAAACTATTTACATGTGAACATCAATTACAGGGAGAAACATGAAGGTGTAGTCCTTTCAGATGCACTTGACACAGAAAAGAGAAGATATGAGAAGATAAAAAGAGAAGAGAAAAGTATTGAGAGAGGTAGACAGGGGTTAGTCTGATCAAGCTTACCTTGGAGAGATTTGCAATTAGCTCAGCCCAAGCCATTAGTGTTGTGGTTTTTATTTCTGTAATTGGTCAAAAAAATCATGAGGAAAGTTAAACAGACAAGAAAGACTTTATTTAAGATTATTGCAACAAGGATACAGATTATTATAATGGAAGAGACGGGTTGAACTCTGCTTCAACAAAAGGCAGTATTTTTAAGCATAATTGAGTTAGGGCAAAAGTACTGGAGGACATTGTTCAATGTAATTAGGCCATCTGTGTCTAATTCTCACTTAACAATGTTAGGCTCCTACTATTCCCCCAGATCTGGGAGATAGAGGCATTATTATTCTTTAAAAAAAAAAAAAATACAAGGTCTCACTATTTTGTCCAGGCTGGCCTTGAACCCCTGGGCTCAAGTGATCCTTACACCTCAGCCTCCTGAGCAGCTAGTACTAAAGCTGCCACACCCGGCCTTATTATTCTTAATAATTACTTTTCAAATAAATGGCTTCTAGGTCCAAGGAGTTGTGTTGTAAGACTGGCAAGAGGCTAGAAGAATATTAATACCACAAAAGGACAGAACAAGAATTTACAATTGCAAGTTTTCTAAAGCAAATGCTCTAAGAACTGGCAGGTCAGGGGCCTATAGTCAGGAAGAAGCCTGCCAATCTGAGGGAAATATTAAAGCTGTCTTGGATTGATTTCATTGCCTTATAAGTAACATTTCATATATTTTCACACATGACTTTTGTTCCCGTCTAATGAGTCATATAATCTTTTTAAAATGATATTACCACCATTTTGCAATGAAGAATCAGAAGCTCAGAAAAGTCATTTCTCGAAAATAAGGAATTGAAGGGAGCTGCATTTAAGTTTCTGACTCTAAGTCTGGTGCTGATTCTACTATATTAACTGGTTTCTTTAAGATAACAATGAATGTTGTAATATTTACAGTTTCTATAGGACTTTTATATAGATTATCCAATTTGTGCTTCACACTGAGGCACAGATAGCCTATAATTATCTTCAATTATAAATAATGTAATTAAAATGCTGAGAAATTAAGTGACTTTTCAAATAATGATACTGGAATCCAGATCTCCAAATGCCATTAACTAATGAATTAAACACATATTTAGACAAATACTCAATATGCATCAAGTTCTATGTCAAGAGCTAGGGATTTGAAAGAAAGCAAGGTCTCTGCCCTCATGGAGCTTGCATCCTAATGAGAATTGACAGAATGAAAGGAAAGAAATGTGAGAACAAGATAATGAGGGAAAACTTCAAAGGTAATGAGAAAAACCATAACCTGTCAGGGTGGGTGGTGTTTACATGTTTGGATGAGGAAGGCTGCTGAAAGGGGCAAACATCTGAGCTGAGAACTGGTGTAATAACATTCCTAACAGAGGGGACAGAAATTATATAAGTTTAGAAAGAAAAAATAATCAGCAGAACACCTAGTATAAGTAAAATACAATTCCAAGTCCTTTGTGAATCTGAATCACTTAATCCTCATAGCATCCTTTTGAGGTAGCTACTATTATTATTCCCAAGTTACAAGTAGGGAAATTGTCCCCTCTTGCATAGAGAAGTTAAGTAAATTGGCCAACATCGCTAGCTGGAAAGTGACAGAGCCAGGGCTGTGATTTGAACTTATGCGGTCTATGTTCTTAATGCAATACATGGTGCTGGTCCTGGAAAAGCAGCAGGAAGGCTGGTGTGGCAGAAGCATGATGAGAAGGTAGGAGTGTAGACAAAGCTGAAGTTAAAGAGGGGGCACAAAAATCAGATCATGCACAGCTTGTGAGCCACTGGAAGGAGTTGGGATATTTTCCCATAAACTATGGAAATCCACCAGAGTGTTTTCAGCTGGAAGAGAATCAGGACAATCTCATGAAATCATGAGAAAAAAAGTGTTGCAGGGAAATCTAATGCAATCGGATTCACCTGCAACACTTTGTTTCTGTCTCGCTAATGCTTGATATCCATATTTAGGAGCTAAATTCTCCTGAGCCAGCTATCATCAGCCCTCCACATGTGATAACAGGTGAGGGGAGGGAGGAAAAGGGTGTGTTTGGGAAAAGCTGAGGCTGAAGCTGTACCATAGAGTACTGTATGAAAACACTCCAGTAAAACACTCAAGGATAGGATACAATATTGATACTGATAAATATCTGTATGATTGTCAACACGGGAGAGCTGCAGGAGATACAAACACTGTAGGTGGCCATTTTATTTTAATACTCAGTGTAACTCTTTATCACTGGTGGTGCAGTTATAGAGATTTTTTACAGCAGCCACATTTATGGCTTGTTACTCAGTTGTTGGCATGTTACACTGAAGATTTATGTCTCTTTCAAGACATTATGCTTATTATCAGTGTGTCAAGACAGTATACTCAGGTGAAAATATAAATGTAAATAACCAATATCCTCCAAAGGAGAGTCAGGAGGAAAGTTGCAATCCTTTCTCGACTCTGAGCATGTGGAGTTTAGGGATATTTGATATGTACTTAGTAAAGACTGTGATTGATGTATTGAAAGTTAATGGGAACTCAAAAATTAAACAAAATGTACATGACCCACTGTCTTAAAAAAATCAATGTCTAAATTTTTGTAGCAATTTGCATTATAGATTTTACAATCTTTTTAACATCTTAAAAATAGAAACACTTGCACAAAGATTTAGTGACTTTCAAGTCAAGCAAATTACTTGATGAACAGAGATCATTAAAAAAAAACTTTCCTAACTGAAAAGGCTCAGAAAAACTAAAGGCCCTTAAGATTAAAACAATAAAAAGATTAAGCCAATTTAGTTCCAATCAGCATACATTTCGGTAGGCAATAGGGTATTTTCAGCAATGTTCAATGAGTTTTTTTTTTTTTTAATGATATTTGGGTGGTGTGGTGAAGTGACTGTGATACTGTTACAATATGGGGAGAAAAGTTGATGGCACTTCTCTCCCTCATTATTTGCAGCACTTCCTTCAGTACAGTTGGTGGTCTTGTTACAGGCAGAAGGGCCCACTCAACATATCCAGTATTAGGTATTTCCTACTTACAGAGTTGCATCTGGGAAAGACCGAAGATTGAGAGCTCTGAGTGTCACAGGATGGAGCTCATGTGAGTGCCACTGTGAACATATTTATACCTGGAAGTAAATGTTTCTTTCCCTTTCTTCCTGCACTTTGGTAGAATATCTTTTCATGGATATCTAGGTGGATATTGTCTTTACTTAACAAATCTGGCTTCCAGATTGTCTGTTTGGTAAACGCTCTCAGAATCTCCAATGTGCCAGACACAGACAGCTGTTCTTGTTTGATTATCGACCTAACTATGAAATGTGTCTCCTGACATTTGCTTGTGAGGGTAGCTTTGGCAGAGTTGGTAAGAAGGAGAAAAGGTAATTCTGTGTCAGTTAAAAATCCATCAACATTTTAATTGTTTTTGTTCAATTTCTGATAAGATAGCTCCTGAAACTTTGCCCACATGTCTTCTATGTGGAGATCCTGAGCAATTCTTCTGGCATAGTGGTTCTCAGTGCTGTTTTTTATTCATTTGGCCCTGCTTCTCTTTGGTGTGATTTCATGTTCATAAATTATTTTTTCCTCTATGTAATAAGAAACAGGCCAAGATAGTGGGGAGGGGGAAAGAATAATTACCATTGCCATTCACGAGGAAACATAATTCTGAAAAAACTATCTTGTTTCCTTGGAGCACTGGGGATAAACTGTCATGACTTGGAAGCATTTTGTGAATTTGCAAAGATCTTCAAGACCAACTATAGTTTACCGTGTTAATTTCTTATTGATTTTTAGCAATTTTAAATTCTTAAAGCTTAGCTTAGCATGCACCTCTAGGCTTTTTAATTAGATCTGTATATAAAAGTCCAAAGTGTTGATGGAACTTTTATGAATTGTTTTAAGATCTGAGAAAAAGGGGAAAAAAAAGAAGCACTTTATCTTTTGTTTGGTAATCACTTTCATTATGGAGATTGTGGTGAAAACAAAGGAGAATTTTACTTTTGTTAGAATATGTTGAATATTCTAAACCTTCTTATAATAATTGGCTTTAATGTCATTCCCATTGTAAATGTTAAAGCATGATATTTTCATTACCCAGTGTTACAATAAATTTTATAAAATAAGAAAAATGTTAAGATTTTATTTTGTTTTGGAAAGAACATGTACATTTTCCATTTAATTTTCTATAATGGTAATTCAGTTACTAAGAGAACCATGAGTTCTTCTTTTATACACTGAAGGATTACAGAATGATTTGCTGAGGGCAATATATATGGAACAATATGTAAAAGTTTTATTTTTTTTTCAGTGAGAAATGTGGTTTAACATCTTCCAACTAGATAATGTTGCCTCCTATATAAATAGGGCATAACTCCTCTTGCACCCACTGTCATTATCTTTCAATGGGATTAATTCTGAGTCCTCCCTGATCCCCACCCAACTGGTGTCACCTTCATTCTCAAACACCACCAATGAGCTCACTGTGCATTTTAGTAGAGAGCCCACAGAAATTTGATAGAAGGCTTGGCTCTGAGTCTGTCTTATACCACCAAATAACAGCTAGATTGTAGGTGAATTATTTTGATTATAATTTCTTCTCTACATGTTTCAGTTTTGTGATGAGAACATAAGATACTTAGAGGTGCTTTTTAATGGTAGTGCCATATAAATAAAAGACACCATTATTCCTGAGGCACAGCCCATATTCCCTTCTCAAAAATCTTAAATCATTGCCTCTTGCCTAAATTCCAGCCTATTCAAAAAATCATTGAAGGTCTCTGATCTCCCACCTATATACGTATGTATACGTATGTGGATGTTCCAGTTATTACAGTTGTAAAATAAAATGTCCCAAAACCTAGTAGCCCAAGACAGCCTATATACATATGTAGATGGAAGATTGGAGACCCTGAAATTGGAAATACACACACACACACACACACACACACACACAGACAGCCTTTACTCACCTACCATTCCAATCCTGTTTCCCTCCTCCCTTTCATGCACTCTTGATTCAACAGTCTTCCAAGTCCTTCCCTTTTAACATGTTAATTCTTTGCATAAAATTTTCTTTTCCAAATATTCAATTTATTCTCCTCCACTCATATAGTCATTCATGACCCTGTCCTGCTACATATAGAAGAAATCCCTCATATCTCTGAAAAACCATACCTATTTTTCTTTGTTTCATCACTTTCTATTTTATTTATGGAATGGCCTTATCTCCTCTCCTATACATTCCTGAATGATTCGTTATACCCCAAATGCCTAGAGCTTCCGTTGCACATTCTAGCTGCTCTATAAATATTTGCTGAGTGAATATAAAAAAGCATAATACCACTTTTCTTACTTCCTGAAGTTCTTTTAAAAAGTTATTGCGCTTCTAAAGATCCTTCAGAAAAAGGCCTGTTATTATGATGATGGTGGCAAGTATGTACAAATAGCAAAAACCTACACATTTAATTAGATGTCAGCCTTCATTTTTTATTGAAAATTAAGGCCCGGGCGCGGTGGCTCAAGCCTGTAATCCCAGCACTTTGGGAGGCGGAGGCAGGCTGATCACGTGGTCAAGAGATCGAGACAATCCTTGCTAACACGGTGAAACCCCGTCTCTACTAAAAATACAAAAAATTAGCCGGGCGCAGTGGCGGGCGCCTGTAGTCCCAGCTACTCGGGGGGCTGAGGCAGGAGAATGGCGTGAACCCAGAAGGCGGAGCTTGCAGTGAGCCGAGATTGCTCCACTGCACTCCGGGCTGGGCGAAAGAGCGAGACCCCGTCTCAAAAAACAAAAAAAAAAAAAAAAGAAGAAGAAAATTAAGTAATGAGAAAATCTTTCATTAAAAACTACTCTTTTGCAGAGATTCACCACTGAGTATTATTGATTTTTTTCTGACAAGCTCCACAAGTTAATAATTTCTTTTGCTTGGACTTTGAATCTCAAGGACAAGATACTGGAATATTGGAAGTGAGATATAAAGAATAAGAGAGAGGTATATCTAGCTTGTTTGCTTTATCACTTTGACATATTAGAGATTGTGTATAAGTTGTGTGTGTGTGTGTGTGTTTACTGAGGACAGCCCTATCAGACTCATTTGGGAAGATTTTTCACCTTACTTAATGACAGGTCAAAGTATTTAGTGGCCTTTATACCATTTGTATTCATATATTCCATGGGTCATGTAGTTCTCTTATTTGATTAAAAAATCTAATACTGATATGGAAATGCTGATACCATATCTAAAGGACAGTGAAGATAAATGGAAGAGTCAGAGTCACTAGTGGAAATTTATCTGCAAGTTCACTCTGTCTTGTATTTGGGTGTTCTACTTATTACAGGTGTATGATAAAATGTCCCCAAACCTAGTAGCACAAGACAGCCCTTTATAAACAGCCCTTTATTGTATTCACAGATTCTGTGGGGCGAGGACATTGTTAAGGCAAAGAGCGTCAGCTTGTCTCTGCTGTACAATGCCTATGTCCTCAGCTGGAAGACTTGAAGACCAGAGACTAGAATTATCTGATGGCTTCTCTGAGCATGTTTCGCTATGTCTCTGTAGTCTCTCTCTGTGATCTTGACAAATTGGCAGCTTCATGGTAGCCAGATTTTTCACTCATTGGCTCCCAATTCTCTTGTCCTTAGAAGAGGTGGTGTGTATGGAAAGCCAGCAAAAGCTGAATTGTCTGTTTGGATCTAGTCTCAGAAGTTACACAGCATCACTTCTTGTATTCTGTTTGTCAAGACAGTCACGAAGTTACATCCAATTTCAAGGTAGGGTGTTAGGTGAAGGTTAGTGGCAAGGGTCTGGAAGAAAATATGGGACTAGAAATCTCATCATGGCCATTTGAGGAAAATACAATCAACTGTAGTGGGTATCTTGAAATTTCAATTAAATTATGGTTTAGGATTATAAAATTTAAACATAAATAATGATGTTAAGCCTTGTTTTGTGAGTCTATTCCAGACACTGCTCCTCTAGGTTTATTGTCATATTTTGGCAGGAATTTGGAATTTTTTAGTTTTTCTGGTAAATTGCCCCAGCTTAATCGTATGCTTAAGAGCAACAAACAAAATTAAACGGACGTACTTAAACAAGTATATGCTCCTGCAATAATTTCTCTAAAAGTAATGACCATGTAGAAATAATTAGAATTTCAAATCATGTTAAAGTCAATTTCTTTCTGCTAACCTGAGTCAGCAGACACTAACCAAGCTTAGAAGGACTATTCTAATTTCAGCGTACAATATCCAGAAATAAAGCAAATGTGAAGGACTCCATGGCCTTCAGAGATGAAACTTTGTTCCTTATCTCAAAGCCTTTTATTTCTAAGATGTGTGCTACTTCCAGCAGACCTGACTCATTAATGCCTGTCTCCTTTCCATGTTGCTCTGGATGGTCAAAGCATCATTATTGAGAACGTACCTTGTGCAGAGCACACTTTTTTTCCTAATTGCTTTGCATAGAGATGAGTACTTTTTCAAGGTTGAAGGCTTCGGATGAGAAAAAGACTGCTATTGAGCTAATCAGAGCATTTGTAGGGAAGGGAAGGGGGTCAGTGATTTTCTAAGAAGAACAAAGTCTTTTCTTTTTTCCTTTTTCTGTTTTTAAATATGGGTACAGTCTATAAACCTTAGTATTTACTTATTCTTGTTTTGTTTTATTCCCCATTGTATACCCATTTTATCTTTTACAGGGATACCCTTTTGAAATGCACACATTAATTTTAAGAAAGAATAAAATCAGTATTTTTATGATATTGTCACAAGATCCTTAGGGTGTCACTTTGCCATCCAGAAACCTCTGTGGCTGGTGGTGCCTTTGCCCAAGTTTGCTTGGGCCTGCTGGGCTTGTTCTGATCACTTGGCCTGGCAGGCTGTGCTTGGCTTTTGCTACTGGCCCAGATCCTATGCCTGCCAAGGGCGAGTCAGGTGTGGAGTGGTGAGGAGTGTGTGAATGAGTGAGTGTGGGGTCTGACCACTGTGAACAGCCAGGCATGCTGGCTATTGCAGGGTGGGCAGCTCCAGATGCTGACATGGGCACTGGCTCCCTGCTGTGGCTGGACCAGACATACTGCAGAGGCTTCCACTCGGGCACTGGGAAACATGCTGGTGCCAGGAATCTTGGAGATGCCAGGAACCACAGAGCCCCATAGAGGGTGTCACAGCCTTGGCTCTGACAGCTCCTAAGTTTGGTCTCCCTGAAGGGCCACAGCTCTTCTTTCCTTCTCATCACAGGCAATGTGGAGAGCAGAGGGGCATGTTTCAGCCCTGTTTCTGTTACAGCTCTTTCAGTCCGACCAGTTTGGTGGGTCCAAAGTTCTTGTCCTGTGTCCAGGAAGAATGAGGTATGCGGACAACTGGAGGGTGAGTGAAGTGAAGAGGTACTTTTTTATTGAGCGAAAGTACAGATCTCAGAAGACCAAAAGTGGATAGCTCCTTTCCACAGGCAGGTCATCCTGATGTCTTTGCAGCCCTCAGCAGAAAGGAGACATGGAGTAGGTAGCTCTTATCTGCAGATAGGTTGTCCTGACGAGTATACAACTCTCAGCAGAGAGGAAACCCACAATGAGTAGCTCCCATCCACAGGCAGGTCCTCCAAGCATCTGCCCAAGTCTGGCTGAGTCGAGTTTGTATGGGCTTCAGAGGGGAGTAAGTGTGTGCCGATTTGTCCATGGGCGGCCATGGGCAGGCCCAGAAAAAGCACCGTAAGTTCTCACTCCAGTCTGTGGAACTGGCAGCTGAGCCCCCTGGCTTCTGGCAGTACCTGGCTTGAAGGTGGGGTTTCACCAGGGACCCATCCCTTTCCACCCAGGAACCTGTCTGCCTCCTGCTGCCATCAATATGTCGTCCACAGCACCCCGGCTTGTCCATGCTCAGGGGCAACTGCAGGCCTGCACCAAGCCACCCTTAGCCCTCTCTCGGCCTCCCTCTCATGCTCATCGGTCCCCAAAGTCCGGAGGGGGCCAAGGCAGAAGGGGTCTGGTGTGTCAGCACTGCCCTGAGTGCACGCACACCTGGCCTGGTTGTGATAATGCCTGGGCTCAGCCACAACTTTGCTCTGAAATCAAAGCGGACGCTAGGAGTAGAAAGAGGCCAGGCAGTGGGAGTAGGAACTCTGGATGCCGTGGGGGCGGGGATTGGGGGCTTCCCAGGCCCCTGAGAGGGCAGGGATGCTTGGGTCCACAGCTATGGCTGGGCGGCTGTAGCTGCAGCTGCGCCCGGGAGCATGGGGCCCCTGCCCCACCAACTCGGAATTAGTCGGGGCTCCACGGAGCATGCAGCCCCGGCCATACCTCCCCCACTACAGCTGTCGTCTTTGCAACAGGCGCTTCAGATGGGCTGCTGCTGCCATCAATATGGGCCCTAACTCTTTTAGAAAATGATCTTTTACATCCTTATGAATATTGTTATCAGTTGGTATATTTTTGCTAATCCCCTCTAAATTTATACTTTATAAAACTGAAGACAGAAAATACATACTTTAATGTGCAACTTCATGCTTCTAGAATAGTCGTGCTTCCAGAATATGTCATGATCTAACTGTTAGGGCAAAATGATAGAACATGTTTTTGTTGTTGTTTGGTATACAACTGATAGTTGACAGATTAAGTTTATACATCAAGTGCCATTTTATTATCTGCTGTAGTTGTTTTGTGCATTTTAATTTGATGTAGCTTATTGTATTTTTGCCCTGAGACAAATGATGCAAAAGTGCTATTCGGTGAAACAGAGCACATATCTCTTGGTTGTTTACGTATTTCCTTTTTATATACATTAAGAGCGCTAAAGTACAAAACGGAAATGAACTTCTTGCTTCAATAATGGGTATTCTGGTCTTTGCCCTGAAGGAGGTAAGAGTGCTGATTGTGTAGCTTCATGAATTGCAGGTCTTAGTGTTAGTGGAGTTGCAGTGGAGAAACTCAAATGAGGTCACTTATGATGGACTGTTCTTACCCTCACCCATCTTTCTGTGGCCCAGTGACACCTGTGATGAGACATCTGTCAGGGGCAGGGTACAATGTTAGTTGCCAGCATTCTGTGGTTTTCCCAATGATTCAGCTAACTACTGGTGTTTCTAATAATAAAAAGGGGAAAATAAAAAAGGAAGAAGGACCGTGCAAGAATAAAAGGAAAACATGGCTACATGTAAGGCAGGCAGTTGAAAAATTAGATTAGAGATAAGCAATTGCTTTCTAATTTGTGAAATAATATAATTTAAATATGTGAAACAGGAAATTTCAGCCAAAGGAAATAGCATGGACATATGGACCAAATTGAATCAAGATTGTAGAGTTAGAATTTATTTTTTAAAGGAGTTTTCTATTTCTCTTAACATTTATTTCCTTTCACAGTCCTCAGTGATGAAGAAATGTGCATATGCATCTTTTATATAAATGCTTTAAAATGTTTTTCTGAAACCCAGAATACACCAAACCCTTAGTTGTTTATTGTGACCTTTAGATTACTTAGTAACCTTCCCCCATAGTATTCCTCACACTTCTATATTAAGTACTGCCTACAATATACTGGATGTCTACTCTCAACCAGAAATGCTGTAATGCTGGTGTCTCTCTCTCTCTCTCTCTTTCTTTCTGTATACACACACACATATGTATGTATGTACATATATAAAACACATATATATAATATATATACATGTAAAATAGGTTGTGTTTCTTTTATTATACATATGGTAAAGTTTAGGTTTATAAAATTTGCGCAAAGTTACATATTTTTAAATTGGCAAACCGAAAACTACCTCTTCTTCAGAAAATAATTTTTGCAGACCGGGCGTGGTGGCTCACACTTGTAATCCCAGCACTTTGGGAGGCCGAGGCGGGCGGATCACGAGGTCAGGAGATCGAGACCACAGTGAAACCCCGTCTCTACTAAAAATGCAAAAAAAAATTAGCCAGGCGTGGTGGTGGGCGCCTGTGATCCCAGCTACTCGGAGAGGCTGAGGCAGGAGAATGGCGTGAACCCCGGAGGCGGAGCTTGCAGTGAGCCGAGATTGCGCCACTGCACTCCAGCCTGGGTGACAGAGCGAGAGTCTCAAAAAAAAAAAAAAAAAAAAAAAATTGGTGCGTTCCCTACTATTCTGTCATTTCTGTTGATCAGAATTAAGTTACATAACTTAGAATGATAGTTCTTCTTGTGGCTTCTGCCTAGTAACAGATAAAATTATCTATAAGGCTGATCAAGTTTGAAGAAGGTCCACTGTAAGGAGAAAAAGGCATGAGCTTGTGTCAGGACATTTGATGTTGCTTAATGTTGTTATTGCTTTCTTTCGGTTCAGGTTTGTCATCTCCATTAAGAAGATATCATCCATGGCCAGGAGTGGTAGTTCACGCCTGTAATCCCAGCACTTTGGGAAGCCAAGGCGGGTGGATCACGAGGTCAGGAGATCAAGACCATCCTGGCTAACACAGTGAAACCCCATCTCTACTAAAAATACAAAAAATTAGCTGGGCATGGTGGCGGGTGCCTGTAGTCCCAGCTACTCAGGAGGCTGAGGCAGGAGAATGGCATGAACACAGGAGGCAGAGCTTGCAGTGAGCCGAGATCGTGCCACTGCACTCCAGCCTGGGTGACAGAGCGAGATTCCATCTCTAAAAAAAAAAAAAAAAAAAAAAAAAAAAAAAAAGAAGATATCATCCATACCCTTTGCCCCACTGGCTAGTTTGTAGTGGAAAGGTGATTTCATAAGAATACATTATAGATTAGAAGTTTATGTTATAAGCAAAAAAATAATAAGAATAAAATGAGTTTGTTTCCTTAATAACATGGACAGCAAGCAGGGATAGCCTTTGTGCTACATGCTTTCTTGATTTTGTGCCTTTACTAATCTTTATTTATTTATTTATTCATTTATTGTATTTGAGACAGAGTCTCACTCTGTTGCCCAGGCTGGAGTGCAGTGGCGCCATCTTGGCTCATTGCAACCTCAGCCTCCCAGGTTCAAGCGATTCTCCTGCCTCAGCCTCCCGAGTAGCTGGGATTACTGTGCAACTTCATGCTTCTAGAATAGTCGTGCTTCCAGAATCTGTCATGATCTGTTAGGACAAAATGATAGAACATGTTTTTGCTGTTGTTTTGTATACAACTGATAGTTGACAGATTAAGTTGATACATCAAGTGCCATTTTATTATCTGCTGCAGTTGTTTTGTGCATTTTAATTTGATGTAGCTTATTGTATTTTTGCCGAGATAATTGATGCAAAAGTGCTATTCAGTAAAACAGAGCACATACCTCTTGGTTGTTTACCAATGCCTAGCTATTTTTTGTATTTTTAGTGGAGATGGGGTTTCACCATGTTGTTCAGGCTGGTCTCAAACTCCTGACCTCAGGTGATCCGCCCACCTCGGTCTCCCAAAGTGCTGGGATTACAGGTGTGAGCCACAACACCTGGCCTACTAATCTTTATTGCATTTAACAATGGCCCTTGCCCTCCAACTCTCACCACTCATTTGTTAAAATCCAACTCAACATTGAAGACCTACGTAGTTCAAATGCAACCTAATTTCCAAAGCTCTCCCTAATACGTTCCCTCTTCCCTCCTTCACAAATGAAGCACAAATCTCTTTTCAGTTTTTCTGTAATGTTGCTCATCTCTAATAGCACAGTCCATAGATTATCAAAGTTATTTACAAAAGTCTTTTATCTTTTCTTTAAGAATAGTCCTAGTGTCCTCCAAAAAATAAAATTAGCCTACTGCTTCATCGTCCTTAAGAACATATGAAAAAGAAAAATTCCGGGTCAATCAAAATGAACATTATCACCTGCGTGTGACTTCTTTATTATTCTTGCATATAATAAATTATGTTTCTGTTGGTGTTGAAACAGCAAATAGCCTGTAGGCATTTTTAGCATGTGCTTTTGACAGCAGTACAAAGATATTTTGGGGAAAAATTATTAATTGAAATGTCAAAAAATTATACAAGGGAAAATCTATCTCTGGATAATTCTTTATAGCAAATATATAATTTAGTATTATTTGCAAATTACATATGGATGGGGTGAGGGTGGGAGTGAGGGCTTGGAAAGCAACCTTTAGGTTTCTAAGGATCTTAGTTTTCTCTGATTTCTACTTGTGGCTTCTCAGATTTCCACTCGGTTTATCCCCTAGTCAAATGATTCACCTTCTTTCCTATTAGAATTTCAGGGTGAGTTTTCTCCTCCTTTTAACCCATGAGCAAAATAAATCCTTCCATTACCTTATTCAATGAATCTATATCCAATGACATTTTATTTATTTCAATGTTAGTATTTATAGCTGGTTTTGATCAGTTTCAGCATGCGGGGGTATTTGATATTGTTTGGTTCTATAGTGCAGAGCTGAAGTGGGCCCTGTGGCTGTGGCAGATGTATAGAGTGACCTGGGATATAACTTGTATCAGTTCGTCTCCTCCTTAGGATACTAAAACAGAAAGGCAAGATCTTTTGAGGGCCCTTCTGTTCATCTTTGCATTAGAGCTATGTTTGCTGTTTGAATTTTGGGGCACAGTAGTCCACAATACCTTTATTCTTTTAAAAGTATTGATATTCAATTCTTATATTTCTGAGAAAGACTAACAAGTATTTTCATTGTATATAACAATAGTTTAGTTGTAATTTTAGCAGAGAAAATGCCTTAAATAATTTAATTTGGGATACACAAAAATTAAGTGAGCAGGAATTGAGCTTGATAGGAAAGTGGGGAGAGCTGCTGGATTATGTCTTTGTTTTTTAGATAGTAATAGTTGACAGACTGCTTATGTGCATGAAAGAGTAAGTTTGTTAGGGTCCCATGGTGCCTATTAAGGCTTTCCAAGTAACAACCGAACTTCACTGGGTGCTAAGTGCTTCAGGTAGATAGATGGCTGATGTTCAGATTCAAATGTTACTCCTGCCTGAAGGCCGTATTTTTTGAAATACTGAGATAGCTTGTAAATTTGCTGAATGCAAGGGAACAAAAATGACTGCTATTCACCAATTAAATTCTTTCCTCCCAATGCAGAAATCAATCCTGTACTTTAGTCAGTGGGGGAGATAAAACTCTAGGACAGCAACCAGCTGTGATGGCAAAAGGAAAGGCAATGAAAGTTTAGAGGCAGGAGCCACGCTTGGCTAAAACAGGGGAAGAAAATGGACTCGAATTGGTATTGGACTCAAGGGCATGTATCCTGTATTCTCAGCATAAGCTGAGAGAATGAAAGTGGACCATGTAGGGCAAAGGGCTGACTTGAAAAATCAGTTCAAGCAGCTTGGTTGTCTCCCAGAGATGAGGAGGAGCGGTCTTCAGGTCATATCCCAAGGGCGGACAGAAAGCAATAGTCTCACTTTGCTTTCAGTGTTTATTAAAGTAAAGCCCAGGAGATGATGGTTGGAGTAATGAAACAGGTATATTATGGGTGAGCAGGGACCAGGTGACCAAGGACAGGTGGGCTGAATGCAAAGTGCATTAGAATGAATAACCCAAGGCAGTGATCGCAACTAAGATTAAATTGGAAAACTTTCAGGGGCAGTGACTAAGACATCACATGCCCCACAGTACTAAACAGAACACATATGTAAGTTAATTGAGCTAATGTAGGTCAGGTCTTTGATCAGAGCATCTATATTTCAAAAGAGGCATTCAAAGACAATTATGTCTTTTATGTATGCTTATCAGTAAATCGTTGTAGAAAAGAATTCTTTCCCTGTTCATTAGAGAAAAAGCAGCCCAGGAGTACTGGCACAGTGAATTGGCTCTAGAATTTTCCCCATGTACAACTCCCCTTCCCTCACTGATTCCTGCCTTATGAACACTAGAACTGTGTTTTATCCCTGCTGTGGGAAATGGTGGTGGCTCCATGTCCTTCACTGTAACTAAGCAATCTCTGATGGTCTTGTCACACTCTTTTTCAATCTTCTTGCCCATGGATTGGCGAGTCTTTCTGGGTCAGCAATAGAAAAAAAGCAATCCCAGAAATTCCTCCTTTTAAAATGGTATTCTTAGGATAATCCAATGTTTTCACTATTTTACATCAAAGGCCACTGCAAGAATAGCTCACAGGATTGCAGCCTTGAAGAAGCATGGGGCTGGAGCTTCAGAGGCCACCAGCTTACCTGTGTTCTTTTTTGTCGAGCTCTGAATAAGCCATACACAGGGAACATCACAGTGGTAACTCTGGCTTAGTGATCACAATTTCCTACTTTGTATTTTTGAAAAGTTTTCACTTCTCAAAGGCCTAGATCAGTAGTCCTTTTAGATCAGACTTGGACAGAGTTTTTGAAACTTCATTCAACCACAGAAATTTAAAGTTGCCTAGGATTGTGGCATGCGTTATCCCAAAGTGAATTATTTTGCATGCTGTCTCTATGCACAACTAAAATGCATACACAGACACACACACACACACGTTATGTTTAAGAGAGATTTATTTATTGAAGATGCTTTTGGTGACCACATTTTTAGAGCATACAAGTGTCAAAACCAGTCATGTTCTATCCTCTGAAGTGACATAGATAATCCTATTGTGTATAATTGTACTTTGGCGGCAATTAGTTTATTACATATGATAGTATGACCAAGGACTTGAGTGAATAAGAGGCGGGAGATAATGCACTGATGAGAGAAAGAAGAGGGATGGTAATAAATGTGGATTAATGTGGGGTAATGCTTATATGACCAAACAGATGACTTCATGGGAGGTGGGAACAGACTTCAGGAAACTCAACTGGTAAAAAATTTATTAAGCGTTAAATGATCTCCTTTGCTATTAGTCATCTATCCTTAATAGAGTTTTTTTATTCCCTATGTTGGAAATTTGAAGTCTCACTTCTCTATATTTTTTTAACCTTTCTTTTGTTACTTAGTAATAATAACCAAAACAATATCATCAACAAAAATTATTATTATTATTTTTTGCTTCTCTTCATTCTGCTTATTTGCTGCTTTTTAAAATTTCATTATTATTATTGTTTTTTTTTTGAGATGGAGTCTCACTCTGTCGCCCAGGCTGTAGTGCAGTGGCATGATCTCAGTTCACTGCAACCTCTCCTCCTGGCTTCAAGCGATTCTTCTGCCTCCTGAGTTTTTGGGACTTCAGGCACACACCACCACGCCTGGCTAATTTTTGTATTTTTAGTAGAAACGGGGTTTCACCATGTTGGCCAGGATGCTTTTTAACTCCTGACCTCAAGTGATCCACTTGCTTCCGGCTCCCAAAGTGCTTCTTTAAGCATTCTTCTGAAAAAGGTTTACACGGAAAGCATATAAATGCATAAATAGCCATATCACGAGTGACACAGCTGAGCCTAACCATCACAAGTTTCTGACTTCTAGTTCATTTTTTGTTTCTGTTGACTTAAAGGAAGAAACTGAGGCAACATTAAAATAACTAGAAAGTTTACTTGGGCCAAGTTTGAAGATTGCAAGCTGGGAGACATAGATCCAAGTTGCACCAAATATATACTCCAACTAGCTGCAGTTACAAGTGGGTTTTCAAAGGGAACAAGAAAGAAGTTCTTAAACTGACAAAAGGTATCTATATAGGTTGTTCTTTGTATTACAAATTCTGGAAAAGGTGAAGATAGTAAGTGAGGGTCACATTATGTAACTTGTGGCAACATTTAAAGTAATTTATCAGCCAGTCTGGAAACTACTGGAAAGAAAAATACAAAATGCATTGAGGAAATTGACCCCACTAACCCAGGGATAGGTGCAGGAGGCATGACTGGACTCCCTGGGCCAGATAAATTTTGCACACCTCACATTCGTCAGACACTCTGAGCTACTTTTCTTTCCAATTTCTAAGCATAATGGCAAAAAAGAAAACAAACAAACTTACTTGTGTTTTTGCTCTGTTTCTTGTGCATGAAGCAATCAAACCAATGACCTTGATTTGATGTGTCTAAATCATATATAAAGGTTTCTTAGTGCAATTGATCTTTCCAAATTTTATTTTGCTTTTTCATTTCCTGTTCATTTTTTGACAAATATAGTTAAAATTGTGACATTTATTTTCACTATTTTTCTTTTTCAAAAATATAATAGGCATGTTAATTCCTATATATAAATTTGAGAATCATTGTGACACCTTTGAAAATGTTGCCAAAACTCCAGGAGTTCTGGGTAGGACCTGCTGCTTCCTGTGCAGAAAGCCAATCACAGAAACAACAATTACTGCCAAGGAAGAAGGCCTTAATCGGGTGCTGCTGCAAGGAGATGTGAAATCAGTTTCAAATCCATTTCCCTGTTGGACTAAACTAGGAGTTTATCTAGCAGGGAAGAAATGTAATAATGTATAAGAAAACAGGAACTAAGAAGGGATGAGGAAGCAATCATGATGAAGGAGAGGTCATGCATCTCATTTTCTCCATGTGGTGATCTAGTGAGTCTCTGTTCTTTGATATTTTTTTTTGGGAGGCCACTTAGCGGGTCCTTTCCTGAGGAAGGAACTCAGATAAAATCACACACTTGACTCTCTCAAGTTGCCACTTGGCCTTCTTTTAAGTGTACTTTACTTCCTTTTGTTCCTGCTCTAAACTTTTTAATCAACTTTCACTCCTGGTCCAAAACCTGCCTTGGTCTCTCCTTCTGCCTTATGCCCCTCAGTCGAATTTTTTCTTCTGAGGAGGCAAGAACTGAGGTTGCTGCAGACCTGTATTGATTCCCACCTGTAACACTTTGGTGCCATGTCTGGATACATTCCACTGCTAACGCTTTCTGATTGCTATAATTTTTTTTTTTTTTGAGATGGAGTCTCGCTCTGTCACCCAGGCTGGCATGCAGTGGCGCAATCTCGGCTCACTGCAAGCTCCGCCTCCCGGGCTCACGCCATTCTCCTGCCTCAGCCTCTCCAAGTAGCTGGGACTACAGGCGCCCGCCACCACGCCCAGCTAATTTTTTGTATTTTTAGTAGAGACGGGATTTCACCGTGGTCTCGATCTCCTGACCTCGTGATCCGCCCGCCTCGGCCTCCCAAAGTGCTGGGATTACAAGCGTGAGCCACCACGCCCGGCCAATTGCTATAGTTTTATGTCTGTTTTTCATCTTTGCGTATTTGTTAGAACAATTTAAAAAATGTTAAATACTACTGGGAAAGCTAGCATGCTAATCTCATTCCTGAAACCTCTAAAAATTAATCACCAAAAATAATTTTGGTCTTATTTAAAAATATATAATGGTGAATTGTTCAGTTCCTAAAATATATATCAGTATTAAGTATTGAATATTATAATAGGTCTTTCTGGAATATATTGAGATTATCAGGAGTATTGTCTTATTTGAGCATACTACCATTAAAGAGATTTATTACGGTTATATCTTTGTCTTCCTGAATTAAAAGCAACCTGATCACAGCAGACGCCCTATTGAATTCGATTTGCTTGTATTATATTTTGAAACATTCCCACCTGGCTGGGCACAGTGGCTCATGCCTGTAATCCCAGCACTCTGAGAGGCCAAGGTGCGTGGATCACCTGAGGTCAGGAGTTCAAGACCAGCCTGACATGGCGAAACTGTGTCTCTACTGAAAATACAAAAATTAGCTGGGCATAGTGGCGGGCGCCTGTAATCCCAACTACTCGGGAGGCTGAGGCAGGAGAATCGCTTGAACCCAGGAGGCAGAGGTTGCAGTGAGCCTATATGGTGCCACTGCACTCCAGCCTGGGCAACAGAGTGAGACCCTGTCTCTCAAAAAAAAAAAAAAAAAAGAAAAAGAAACATTCCTACCTATATTCATAAATGAATTTCCTCTAAGGTTATTTTTTATGTTGTTAAATGTGTAGTATTAATCAAATTGAGGCTTAATGTCAAAATAGAATTGTAAGCAAATAAAGAACAACAGAACATTTTCAAACTCTCCCCATTGTACCATTCTCTGCTAGGTCTCCGACCACTTTTCTCAGGGCAGCGTGCATTTGAAAAGCCACACAATTGCATGTCTTTCCTGTTGTTCCTTTGTTTTTTTTTTTTTTTTGGTTGTACCAAGTAATTGCTTTAGAAAGTTATTTCCCAAATTCCTCCCACAATTAACATTTAGGTAAATAAGGATCTTTAAAGTTAGCATGACAGACTTAACTACATCCTGGTATATATCCTGGAACATCAGAAAGCAAGGCCAGAGACTCCTGAGAAACATAGCGTCAAACATTTCTCCCACATCCCTTTGGTTAAAAAGAAACTGAGAAGGAACCAGGAGAAAAGGCAATATTGTTGTTTAAAAAAGTCTTAGGGAAAGGTTTTCTTTCAGGAAAGGTCTGGATTAGGACATTGTCTAATTCTTATGGCAGAGTTAAAATCAGGCCATCAAACTCTAAAGATCCTTCCATCCAAAGTTGTTCTTTCCTGTGTTCTTTAGTGGTGTATATATCATGTTAATTATCTGTTCCTTGGGAGTGTGAAAGAATTAGCTGGCAAAGCTTTCTTTCAAGACATTTTGTAATTTGTTTCATAACTAAACTTTCTTCTATGGCTTTTGATTTGTTTCAGCTTTTTTATTTATACCTGAACTAAATTTTGTAACTATTTTCCTAGAGAAATCCACCTCATTGTTTTCAAATTTATTACCACAGAGTTGTGCATACATAATTAAAAAATATTCTTTGTTGTTGCTTGTGTAGGTCCTTTGACAATTAATCATTAATTTGGTAAATTATTTCAGGTAGATCCCCCTGGGCGGTGTTTTCACTCTGAAGGTTTTACTGAGATATTTTCACTAATTTCTAATTACAACAGGAGAACTGTTTCTTTTTATGAGCTTCCCTGTATTATATGTGGCAGTTTTAGTTTTGACACCCCTATCATCTCACTTGGATTTCTGTGTCTGGGTGCTGTGTGGGTACAGTAACTTTTCTTCATTCAGAGTTCTAAATTTGCCCTTGGCAGGGAGCTGTCTCCATTTTATGACACACTGATCTATGAGCTATGTCTCTCCTTTGTCTGTTGTTGTAAACAAACCTGGGATGACTGGGAGTATTTCTCTAGTGAATCAGTAGACTGCTTAACATTCTACAGTTTCAAGCATGACAGTATAAGAGACTCATAAATACCCAGGTTGTCTCGCCTTATCACTGACTTTCAGGAAATCATACTCAACATTCATATCTTAACTTTGGAATGGAAACTTGGAGGTATGAGAAGCCTGAAAACACTTTTATTGAAAGATTAGGGAATTCTTTGTATTAGTCAGTTATAGAAGTGAAGTATATCTGTTGTTTTCTATCCTTTTAGCTTTCTATTGACCTCCATTGGATATAAAGTGTAATTCCTTCTATTTCACCACAGAATATAGGAAATGATTAAGAATCAGGGATTCAATTTTCATTATTTATGGAAAATGACAGGATACATATATGAAGAAATGAGGATTTTTTTAAGTGTAATGATTGAGTTTCCATAAGCCACCTATAATCCTCTGCTTGTTTCCCCTTATCACCAAAGGCATGGGCTTGCCAAGTAGCTCATTTATATATGGACATGGAATAGAGTTTTTTCTCTTCCAATTGGTGATTGAAAACCTACTGATTGCTTTTACTTGAAATAATTATTTGGTATAGAATGATAGTATATACTCACATGTTCTGTCTGTTTAAGATTGATCTACGTTAAAGTCTTCTACCATTATAAGTTTTTTAAATAGTTTTTCTCATTAGGTGAAGTGAATTTATTTATATTCTAATATATTCTAATTTAATTGTTTTTCTTTTACTAAAATATAAGCAACATGATAGGACGGACTTGTCTATCTTGGGCTCAACTATCTTTTGTCTTCTATAGTGCCAGACATTGAGGAAATATTCATTGACTATTCAGAAAAATCTCAAGATGCCAGTCAAGAAACCGAGTCTAATTCTGTTTTAGTTTCTGCTGTATGGGAGTCCATTTTCCTCAATTTTCTGATATATTTGCCCTTCCTTTTGTTGGTGTGAATATTTATTTTAAAAGTTGAGTAGTCCCATTTATGCGTATTTAACGTTATACTCTACCTCAAATCTTTTAAAAAATATAGTATACCACAAATAAATGATAAATAAGAAACAAATCAGTGTAATGTACTTGCAGATACAACTTGAATTTTCTTTCCTTAACTTTTGATGTCATTTTAAAAAATGTCAAAAAGGAGAGGGGAAATAGTTACTCTCATGCCCTGTTGGTGAGCATGTAAATTGGCATAGCCTCTATGAAGGGCAATTTGGCAGCATCAAGCATAATATATCAGTGATATCAATATTATCAATGTTGGAAATTCCTACAAAGTCATGCAAGTACACGAAGATTTTTGTAAAGGATTATTTATTTCAATATGGTTTTAGTGATAAGCCATTCTAAACAAAACTATGCAAAACAAAAAACAACACCTCCCCGCCCCCCGCCCCCCCGCAATCTGGGGGAAAAATCTAATGACCAAGAACCATTAAAAATTATTACAGGGCTGGGCATGGTGGCTTATGCCTGTAATCCCAGCACTTCGGGAGGCTGAGGCGGGCGGATCATGAGGTCAGGAGACTGAGACCATCCTGGCTAACACAGTGAAACCCCACCTCTACTAACAATACAAAAAATTAGCCGGGCGTGGTGGCAGGCGCCTCTAGTCCCAGCTACTTAGGAGACTGAGGCAGGAGAATGGCGTGAACCTGGGAGGCAGAGCTTGCAGTGAGCCAAGATCATGCCACTGCACTCCAGACTGGGCGACAGAGTGAGACTCCGTCTCAAAAAAAAAAAAAAATTACAGAATACCATATGATGTAACATTATGAAGCCATTAAAGAAAAGAGTAGTCCTCTAAGTTCTGACATGAGAAGGTGCCCAAGACACATTAATATAAAACAATTTTCAGAACAATAGAGTAGTATAGTCTCATTTTTGAAAGTTATCTATTGTGTACATAACAATAGTTTAAAGATACTAATAGAATTGGCTGGCTGTGGTGTCTCACGCCTGTAATCACAGCACTTTGAGAGGCTGAGGCGGGTGACTCATGAGGTCAAGAGATCGAGACCATCCTGCTCAACATGGTGAAACCCCATTTCTACTAAAAATACAAAACTTAGCTTGGCGTGCTGGTGTGTGCCTGTAGTCCCAGCTACTTGGGAGGCTGAGGCAGGTGAATTGCTTGAACCCGGGAGGTGGAAGTTGCAGCAAGCTGAGATAGAGCACTGCACTCCAGCCTGGTGACAGAGCAAGACTATATCTCAAAAAAAAAAAAAAAAAAAAAAAAACCCTAATGGAATTACCAAAATAGCTATTTTTTTAAATATTTTAATATTATTAAGAATCCATTTGTCAGAAACATAAGCTAATTGAAGAGATCAGAAGAGTATGATGATTTGAGTTTGGGTAAACATAGCATAGAATTGTGGACATTCTTCAGGTGAAGATCTAAGGAATAATCTCATGTAGTGGGTGGAAATTTGATTAGGGACAGCAGAGAGAGTTGGTTTTTGAGTTATGGCCTTTGTTGTGTGATTTAGGTGGTTACTTAAGTTTTCCGACCTCTACTTTCCTAATCTTTAAATTGGCAATAATAAGAATGGCTAATATGCATTAGTAGCTTATAATGTACTTAGATGTGTTATCTTATTTAAAGCCCATACTACCACGTCCATTAGAAAAGTAGTATTATTTCCATCTTACAGATGAGAAAACTGAGTCACAGCCAAATTAAATAATTTGCTCAAATGATAAAGCTAAGCAAGTATTAACCTTGACATTATAGCTGCACTGCAGACTGACTCTACATCCCAGTCACTAAACAAACACTCTGTACTCCCTTTCCACCTATATTAGTCCATTCTCACACTGCTATAAAGAACTACCTGAGACTGCGTAATTAATGAAAAGAGGCTTAATTGACTCACAGTTCCACAGGCTGTACAGGAAGCATAGCTGGGAAGCCTCAGGATACTTATAATCGTGGCAAAAGGCAAAGGGGAAGCAAGCACATCTTCACATGGCAGCAGGAGAGCAAGCGAGCCAAGGGAGAAAGGCCACACGCTTTTAAACCATCAGATCTCATGAAAACTCACTCACTATCATGCGAACAGCAAGGGGGAAATCTTGCCCCATGATCCAATTCTGTCCGGAATTGGTGGGTTCTTGGTCTGGCTGACTTCAAGAATGAAGCCACAGACCCTCATGGTGAGTGTTACAGTTCTTAAAGATGGTGTGTCCGGGCCGGGCGCTGTGGCTCACGCCTGTAATCCCAGCACTTTGGGAGGCCGAGGCGAGTGGATCACAAGGTCAGGAGATCGAGACCATCCTGGCTAACACGGTGAAACCCCTTCTCTACTGAAAATGCAAGAAATTGGCCGGGCGTGGTGGCACATGCCTGTAGTCCCAGCTACTCAGGAGGCTGAGGCAGGAGAATGGAATGAACCTGGGAGGCAGAGTGTGCAGTGAGCCGAGATTGCGCCACTGCACTCCAGCCTGGGTAAAAGAGCGAGACTGTCTCAAAAAAAAAAAAAAAAAAAAAGATAGTGTGTCCGGAGTTTGTTCCTTCAGATGTTCAGATGTGTCTGGAGTTTATTTCTTCTGGTGGGTTCATGGTCTCGCTGACTTCAGAAGTGAAGCTGCAGACCTTCCTGGGGAGTGCTACAGCTCATAAAGGTGGCGTGGACCCAAAGAGTGAGCAGCAGCAAGATTTATTGCAAAACCTTCCACAGCATAAAAGGGGACCCGAGTGGGTTGTCCCTGCTGGCTGGGTGGCCTGCTTTTATTCCTTTATCTGGCCCCATCCACATCCTGCTGATTGGTCCATTTTACAGAGAGCTGATTGGTCCATTTTACAGAGAGCCGATTGGTCCGTTTTGACAGAGCGCTGATTGGTGCGTTTACAAAGACGCTAGACACAGAGTGCTGATTGGTGCATTTACAATCCTTTAGCTAGACACAAAAGTTCTCCAAGTCCCCTACTGGATTAGCTAGACACAGAGCGCTGATTGGTGCATTTACAAACCTTTAGCTACACACAGAATGCTGATTGGTGCATTTACAAACCTTTAGCTAGACAGAAAAGTTCTCCAAGTCCCCACCCGACCTGGAAGCCCAGCCATCTTCACCTCTCAATGACACTGGCAGAGGGACTTTGAGGCACCTAGCTGGGGCACTCTGGCAGCCCAGAGGGAGCTTGTCCCAGGATCAAGCCCAGCAGGTGCCGGCCATCCCCACGGAGTTCGGGGCCTGCTGAGCCCGTGACCACCAAGAGCCCGCACCAGCCCATAAGCCCCGGCTCCCACTGGCACCTCTCTCTCCACACCTCCCTGTGAGCAGAGGGAGCCAGCTCCGACCTCAGCCAGCCCCAGAGAGTGGCCGCCACAGCGCAGTGGCAGGCTGAAGGGCTCCTTGAGCGCGGCCAGAGCAGACACTGAGGCCGAGGAGATGCCAAGAGTGAGCAAGGGCTGCTAGCACGTTGTTACCTCTCACAATCACCTCCCACCAGGTCCCTCCCCAAACATTGGGAATTACAACTCATCGTGAGATGAGCCAAACCATGTCGTCTGTCACTACCCTAACAGCCTGTTTTGGCAAAAAAAAAAAGAAAAAGGACAATATATGTGACTATCATAGCAGAATAAATGCTATGTGGTGAGCTCTCATTAAATATAATATTATTTATTTATTTATTTATTTATTTAGATGGAGTCTCCCTCTGTCACCAGGCTAGAGTGCAGTGGTGCAATCTCAGCTCACTGCAACTTCTGCCTCCCGGGTTCAAGCAATTCTCCTGCCTCAGCCTCCCGAGTAGCTGGGAGTACAGGTGCACATCACTACGTAAAGCTAATTTTTGTATTTTTAGTAGAGACAAGGTTTCACCATGTTGGCCAGGATGGTCTTGATCTCTTGATCTCGTGATCTGCCCGCCTTGGCCTCCCAAAGTGTTGGGATTACAGGCATAAGCCACCGTGCCCAGTCTAGTATTATTTCTTATTCTGGGGACTAATAAGGAGGCCAGAGAAGAAAGTACAGAGCTGGGTGCAGTGGCTCTGTACTAAACCCCGTCTCTACTAAAAATACAAAATAATTAGCTGGGTGTGGTGGTGGGCGCCTGTAATCCCAGCTACCCGGGAGGCTGAGGCAGGAGAATCACTTGAACCTGGGAGGCAAAGATTGCCCCCAGCTGAGGTCGTGCCACTACACTCCAGCCTGGGCAACAGAGCGAGACTCTGTCTCGAAAGTACTGAACAGGAAGCTTTTGTTTCATATTTTGGAGTTTGACCTCAGATTTAATTAAATGTTTGGTTTAAAAAAATTGTACAATACAATAATTTATATATTAAAATTGCAAAAAAAGACATGCCATTAGGTTATTTCTCACAATCAACCAGCTAATTAAAAGCAGAATTTTCCTTTTCCCTTCCATACCTCCCTCCCTCCCCCGCCTTTTTTCTCCTTTTCTCCCTTTCTTTTTTTTTTCCCCCCTAAGTCCCTGTCTCCCCCTACTCCTGTCTTTTTTTTTTTTTTTAATTCTTTTCACATGTAGGGTATGTTGGAATGGCATATACTTGTGACAGGGGTATATGCTACATGTAACATTATTAAAGTCTGAACGTCTAAGTTTATGAACTCCTGTTGAAGCTGCTGCAAATTTGGTGAACCAATAACAATTGGAACATGATTTAGAGTTGGGTCACAGACAGCTGGAGGTGGGGATCTGAGGTGGAAAAAAAAAGTCACTGTATGGCAGCAAACTAGATGACTGTACACCTGCCATAAGGATGGGGGCCAAATGAATCAAGATGGCATCCTGGTACTCAGGAGTGAAAGAGAAAATAAATATCTATTAGAAGTGTGCAGTGTAGAGAATGTTATGTATTGATGGTAAACTTAAGAGTAGGTCGTGGCATGTAAGATAACAGTGCAACGTGGTTATCACATCTCACAGCTGAGGGGGGTTAGCAGAGTTGTCTGCATAAATTAAAAAACGGAAGGTCATGGCTATTGTGGATGTGGTCCTACAACAATCGTATACTAGCATAGGCTATAATTTAAAAAGCAGCTCTGAGAACCCATGTTGACACTTAAAAGATGACCAATAGCAGAGATGAATTACTTCATCGCTCTCTATAGTCCATTCCTGGAATGTTTCAAAAATGCTGAAAGAATTATCCAGCATGAGAGATAGTGTTAAGCCAAGAAGTTTCTCGTGGGCATTTAAATGACTGCTGTACAGTAGTGCTGGGCAGGAGCAACTAAACGTTATTTCCTGATTCTTATGAACTGGGTGGGAAATTGGACAGAGTCCATGTCGTAGTGTCATAAGCTCGAATGATGCTTTTATTTCAGTTGTGGTCCTGTGAATCTTAAAAACTTGATATATTATCAATTTGCCTGCAGTTTTTCCCAGGTAAACCTTGGTATAGGATCATCTGATTTTTTTATAATCTGTTAATATTGAGGTATATTTTTGGTTGACATTAAATCATTGTGAAAAACATTACAAAACTGCCATTTCAACTGTTACTAAAAATACAAGGTAGTAACAATTTAGCTTGTTTTTTAACAGAAAAAAATTGTAAAAATTTAATTTATAATTGAATGATCTCCAAATTGGGGAGATAAGGAAGGAGAACATATTAATGCATATTTAATTCAATTTAAAACACTAATTAGCTTCGTCTGTGGCTTTTGCTTGGGCATTAGATGTAAAGCTTTCAAAAACCAGGATAAAATAAAATGTTGCATGTTTGCATTAAAATTTTGTTTTATTATAAACTGAATTTCTATGCAAGTTTTAATTCTAAAAAGCACAGTGGTTAACTCAGCTGATGAAGTATAGGCTTGTAACACTTATTTTTCTTGTGTGAATTAATTTTTGAGTTGTGCAAGAATATACTAGGTACACTAATGCATATATATTTCAGCTTTGGAAATTGAAATAACACAAAAATAATGCTTTTTAAGTGTTACAAAATCAAATCCCTTCTAATGACAAGTGAATTAGAGAAATTTTATAGTTTTGTGCTTTTGTGGATGGGGATTTCTAATGAAAAGTCTTTGTTACCCAGATGGGACAGAGTGATGTTTCTAAACAAAACATCTCTTCTCCAGGGTCTGAGGGTCTAAAGGTATTATTTTACCTAATGAAAAGTGAAAAATAAAAGAATTAGAACTAAAAGTTATGTAACTGAGGTACTATGGCTTTTATTAAAAACAAAATTAATATATGAAACAATTAGCAAGCATAAAAATAAACCTATGAACAGAATCTATTCTTAGTTTAAATTCATTTACCTAAATTTTAGTATCAACTATATTGACATCA
Organism: Symphalangus syndactylus; assembly: GCF_028878055.3. Taxonomy (NCBI): domain Eukaryota; kingdom Metazoa; phylum Chordata; class Mammalia; order Primates; family Hylobatidae; genus Symphalangus; species Symphalangus syndactylus. The sequence continues at coordinate 90,825,756 of NC_072433.2, forward strand.
TGGAGAACTGTCAAGAGAGCTGACATTCTTAGAAGACATAACATCACCTGTAACCTTTAAAGAAAGCTGCTTTGTGAAAATCCCTAAAGGCAGAGTGATCAGATTGGCATTTGTATAGCGTGGTGGGAGATGTTAAAATAGCAACACCCGGAATCCTTTCAAGCAATTTTTATGCCATGGACACTGAGGCTTCTGGAAAGAAATCTATAAGCAGTGATTTGTCACCACTTATGTAAAGTGAAATAATTTCAGACTTTTTTTCCGGATCAGAAAATGCTATACTCAAAGTGAATAATAAATCAAATTTCAATTTTTCATCTTGATATATACATCTCTGAGGATTTTATTTTTAAAGCTAACATTTATTTCTTCATTCTCTATAGAACTAAAGTTCAATTTTATAACTTTGCAAAATTTTCAATCACTTTATTCAGTGTAACAATTACAAATGCAACATATTTGTAATAAAACTGTCAACTATGGTTCAATTCAAAATGTATCATGGGGAAGTCACACTTCTGAATTGGGAAAAATCTGGTACTTTTTGTAAGAAGCAATGAAAGTAGACTCACAGGACACAAAGTATCTAATAATAATTTTCCCACACTCACTGCAACTTGAAATCCAACTTTTCATAATTATATTCCAAATTTTAACAATTCTTCTAAACCATTGTCTCCACCTTTTAGAACTAACATTGGTGTACAACTTCTTTTCCTTAACTGTCGTCTACTCTTAGAAAAAGATTAAATTACTGCATATTGCATAAATAGAGAACTACCTACTAGTATTTGACCCTAAATCAGCTGTAGTTTTTACCATCAATGGGCCTTTTGAGATCATTGTGACTCCTATGGTTATTGTGTGTATGTGTGTGTTTTTATGTTTGGGAGATTTAAAAATGAGATTATCCTTCTCCAAACCATCCAACACATCTCTTGGAAGACTTGTGCATACTCTATTTGTTACATGCTTTATAATTCTTAATATAGTCTGTAATTATTTATCAAGGCTATAACCTTAAGTTTATGTACCAGAGATTTAATTTCATTGCCTTGTTCAAAGAAGTCAAGATTTCAATTATTCATAATTGTTTGTAGGATGATCTGTAGTGTTTATCTTGTTTGATTTCAAACCCAAAATAGTTTTTAATGTAGATGGAGAGTAATTATCTGTGAGGTACTGGTGTTCTCACAGTCGACATTTTGTGTTATAAAAGGAAAAACAGTCTGAAATTACTGATGATATTTTTCTACATAAACCAGCAAAATGTTTTACTTGGATATTGATAAGATTAAATAAATATGAAAAAAATTGAAGTGGCAATTAAGCAAATATATTTCTGGCTAGAGTTAAAACCATAGTTTACTTAATACACATATGTACAGGTTTACTGTTTGAATGCTATCCCTTAAAATAAGCTAGTATTTGTAATTTGCATATTTGTGTCTCCTAATCACATTTTAAGTTCTTAGAGGGTAGAGATCTGATTTTGTGCATGCTTGAATCCCTGTTAAAACGGGGTTTTATATGTAGAAGGCATTCGATTGTCAAAGAAGTAAAATTCACCTTGTGATTCTGTACATTTACTAAGTCATACTGTGGGTGATTTGGTTGAGTATTGGGAGTTGCTGAGTTTAAATATTAGGACATGGTAAGATTAATTGTAATAACCTCATGTTTTTTCAAGTAGCTGGGCAATAGGCACACCGGGACATAGTAATCCTGTGTAGAAATTTCCCTGGTGAGCAATCCATCCATGCAGGATAAGTTTAATTACTGAGTCTTCCTTGCCTCTTTGTTCAGTCTAAACTTGAGTTATATATAATTTATTGTGAAGATATATTATCTGGGAAGTTTTCCAGATTTATCTTTAAAGAATGGGACTTCCTAATATATGATTCTTTAGGGCAGCTTCTTACACTGGAAATAAGACTAGCAGCAGTAGACTACATTAATACTAAAAGATAGATTGGAAATTTTTTTAGATTGAAATCCTTTAGGAATCATATTGAAAATTTCTTGTGAGTGGAAATTATTCAAAACGTTGTGTTTTCTGGCTAAAGTTTTAGTATAGTAAATCTATTACTGTTGTTAAGACCATAATTTAATTTTGATAAAGGATTCTATTTGCTGATAACACACAATGTTTCAAAAACATTTATTAAATCAGGTTACACAGTTTCAGAAGTGACTTGTTCAACATCAAAAATAAATTGTTGCATACCAGGAAATTCTTTATCCTCTTGAGTCGGATAATGTAGAATGTCATCTTGTTCTTAGATAATGGTGACACAATCTGATCGTTTTTAGTTCTCCTGGCAGAAGGAAAAATCTATGCTAGAATGTACACATTAGTAAAGTCACTTTCTGAGATAAGATTGCATAATAAAGAACAGCCTTTGCCTAATATATTTTAGTTTTTGTCTTACAAGTTATATACACACATTGCTTTAGAGAGTGCATATTGATCCTATGGCAAACTTTTAATTCACTAAGTTACTTGCTTTGTGAAGTTCATTATGACCAATCTATGAAAGAGAGAGATTTTTCACAACTGACTTTGAGACAGCTATATCAACTCTTTCTTTTTTGGCATTGAAATAAGATATAAAATTCAAAGAGAGCCAACTGGCCTGATCTGCTTTGATGTTTCATACCCTAAATCTCAGTCTTTTGAATCTTAAACTTTTGACCTGACTGTGATTTCTGATATGCTTGGACATGATTCATGCATTCTTGGTTCTACTTCAATAATTCTAATCATTAAAAACAATGCTGTTTTCCTCCAATAGAAGGAGACTTAGAAGCAATTAGTTTGATCAACAAATTGTATTGTTAGAAAATGAATATTTATATTTTCAGGATTGTTTCAGATGGCTTTTATTCTTTATTTCATATTATACTTCTAGTCATTTAATTTTACCTCCTACTCTTTGCAATATTGAAATGTAGTACTGAAATGAAACATATCATACTAGTGGAATAGTTTGGAAGATCTACTGGAAAACAGTAAATATATTATGCATATTTAGAAAAATATCCTGAAGAGCAGGAGTTGTATATCTGAATGCAAATGAGAAAATACATGTGTGCTTATAGAAGGTGGTAGAAGAAACTGACTCTGGCTATATTAGAGAAGTTATGGGTATTGGTTATTTACTTTTGCTTGTCTGTATGACTTGATTTTTCTTCAGTGAGCCTGCATTGCTTTTGTAAAGTAACTTAACTCTGCTTCCATTCGTCATATCTCAAAGGAGTAAGTGTGCAGAGAAAGAAGGCCTAGTCGTAGACTTTGCAAGATACCTCAAATGAAAGATGAAAGACAGAATTGGGCCTGAGAAGGAGATTGAAAGTATCACAGGGAGTGTATCAGTGGGCAAGTTACGTAAATGTGAGCACACACTCACATAGTTTTTCTCAAATGATAAAACACAACCAAATATTATTCTGCTCACATACTAGACAAAACAGTATTTTGAGAAAAAGACTCAGCTAATAATACTCAAATGTTCTATAAATATTCACAATGGTCTACAAGCTGGATGCTGATTCATTCTGCCTAGTAGTTTATTCCACTGTGACTCCTTTCAATGCAAAGAAAAAGATACTTGACCGGGCAGACAGGATCAGCGTGATGTAAGTATTGGTAGGAGGTGCATAAAAGAATGTCACTGCTTTGAGAATAAAGTCTTACCTCATTTCAGTTTCACAATATTTTTAAACATTCTGTAATTTTGGTCAGCATATGATTCCATATTTGCAGTTATAAAGTGTTATATTTAGACATAAATTGCAGACTCAAGACTTGGGTGATCTTTCTGGCTGCCGTAAAACATTCACAAAATTTTAGAAAGCTTGTATGTATGGATGGATGTAGGAGCATCATATAGCAGGGCTGGGTTCCTAGAAGCTAGGCATAATTCAAAATTAGCATAAATCAAGAAAATTTTCTTAGAAGAATAAATGTAAACAGTAGATGCCTTCTTCAAATGCATAGATAGTCAACTTTCTAGCATATCTTAAAAATTCTTTTTATTGGCCGGGCACAGTGGCTCATGCCTGTAATCCCAGCACTTTGAGAGGCTGAGGCGGGCAGATCACTTGACCAGCCTAGCCAACATAGTAAACCCTGTCTCTACTAAAAATACAAAAATTAGCTGAGCGTGCTGGCACGTACCTGTAATCCCAGCTACTTGGGAGGCTGAGGCAGGAGAATTGCTTGAACCCAGGAGGCAGAGGTTGCAGAGAGCTGAGATCGTGTCAGTGCACTCCATCCTGGGTGAAGAAGCGAGACTCTGTCAAAAAATATATATATTTTTATTTTCTCAGCACTTTTCTCGAAAAGAGTCAGTGATCTCTCTAATATTAACATTATGGAGAATCTTAGTGGGTGAGTCACAGTTTGTATCAGGAAGAGTCCTTTCAGAAGACAGAATCCATAGAGTAATTAGAACAGAAAGGTTATAATAAAGAATTATTAACTGTAACAGAGGATTGAAGTTACTAGGCATTGACTAGTAAGAAGAGAATTCTGAAGAATATAGTATTAATAGATACAAAGAACAGTGCCTTGCCCTAGGGATGAGATAGTGGGCCCGAGGCGGAGTTGCCACTCCATGGCTGAGATGCAGACCTTGTTGGAGAGGCACAGCTATGGTTTACTGAATGTCATTGCACTGTTATGCTGGCAGACCTTACTAGAATCTGTCTTCTAGAACTTGTTAGAAATCTATTTATGACAGTGCTAGAGAAAGATGTTAGCTATGAAGTGCTTCTCCAAAAGGCCATTAACAACAAAAACCTCCTGGGACAGGTGACTAGGGAAGCTGCTGACTGGCCCCTGGGTGTGGCTGAATCCCATACACAGCAGGAGTCAGGTGTGTTGGAATCTTCCTGTGCTGTAGGTGCTTGGTACTAGAGAAGCTGCAAGTGCTGCAGGAGGCTGCCAGTGAACACACCAGAACCTGGAAAGAAAACCTTTCTTATGCAGTGCCCTTACAGCCCTCTTGACAAAACGTAACATCATCTAGCTAGCAAAGGAAAAAATATTTAAAGAACCCTTATTTTTCATACAGCAGGAAATGAAGGATGTATTTGGAGTTGAGGGAACAATGAGTTGATAACTGGCACAGCATTTATCTTTATATATTGTTTTACTTCTAAATTGTTACTACCAAATTCCTGATTTGCAGTCTTTTTTTCTTCTCAGTAGCACCAAGCAGCAATATGGCCATTTTGGGATTCAGAATACTATACTTCAAAGTAAAGGCTTAAGAAGCAGTCTCAGAAGCAAACTTTCTCTATGACCTTCTCCTGCTCTACTGTCTCTCACCCCTCATTTCCTTTTTCCCAATCTCACTTGCCCTGCTCCATGACCCACAGAAACTAGAATTCCTTTTCTCCTAGGCAGGTCATAGAAACCTGAACCCATTTTTCTTTTCAAAGTCAGCCGTAAAGTCTAAAAATGTTACTCTAACTATCTCTTTCTCCACCTTTCTGTGTGACAGCTGGCCATAAAGAAATTAAGGCCCTCCTTCTAGAGGAGTCCTACCCTGTACCTAGAGGGTAGCAATGCTACACAGAGAGGCCAAAAAAATCTGAAAGACAGGCCTTGGGGAGCCCCCCTACTCAGTCTATTGGCATTAGATCATACCCTTTATTTCCAGTCATATTTCTAAAGGGCTGCCCATTCTTCATTGAACCTAAGCCTAAAAATAGTTTTCTTTGTATCTTTATGTCTTCATTCTGAAGACTCCTGTATCTCATAAAACTATGATCAAATAAATTTGTTATACTTTTCTCTTATAAATCTGTCTTTGTCATAGGGGTGTTGGCTGTGTCCCTTAGGATAGAGAGGAAAGGAATTATTCCATTTCAACCCTTGCAATTCTGGCAACAAAGGTGGGATGGTGGTGACACCTGACTCATTCCAAACTATGCAGATAAAATTTTAAGACAACTTATTAAAAGCTGGCAGAAAAGATAGGAATTTGTATCAAGATCAGTTTTCCAAAATCTCTGTAGTGCCCAATCAAGAATGGAAGGTAAAAGTTGCTCTTTATTCCCCACCACCCCCCGGCTTTTTTTTTTTTTTTTTTCCAAATTCAGGTTGACAGAAGAAAACCATTGGTCTTGATTGTGGCTCTGAGTAAATTTGGTTTTCGTATCCCCATTTGTTATTGATCCTTTTGCTCTCATGACACTTATCATTTTCCTCTTTGTCTCATTTGGTGTTCTGAGAACTTGACTTAGCTTGCTGCCTGTAGGGGGCATGCAGGTTACTGGATTTGTCTGGACAAGCAGTCAACTGAAAAGTTGGGGCACCCATAAAAAGAATATGGATGACAGGAATGTGTGTTGAACTCTATTTGCAGCTAGCATACTAACTATTGCTAGCCCTCAAAGAGTTTCTTTTAATTGTCTTTGGTGGTTCTGGATCTTGTGAGGACCTCTTATTTTGTACTTCTTTGAATGTGCCTCATAGATGTTTGGGTAAGTCATAAAAGGCTTATTGGCTTTGATTCTGTAGATACCTTTGATTTAAAAGAAAAAAAACAAACCAAATGTCAGAAATATTTTCTGTTTTCTCCAGCTGAAACATGATAAGAGATTTAAAGGGATTTTTTTTAAAGTTCTATATCATCTGAAATCAACCATCATAGTCCATTTTATGTTGCTATAAAGGAATACCTGAGTCTGGGTAATTTTTTTTTTTTTTAGATGGAGTTTCACTCTTGTTACTCAGGCTGGAGTGCAATGGCACAATCTCGGCTCACTGCAACCTCTGACTCCTGGGTTCAAGCAATTTTCCTGCCTTAGCCTCCCCAGTAGCTGGGATTACAGGTGCCCACCACCACACCTGGCTAATTTTTTGTATTTTTAGTAGAGATAGGATTTTGCCATGTTGGCCAGGCTGGTCTTGAACTCCTGGCCTCAGGTGATCCACCTGCCTCGGCCTCCCAAAGTGTTGGGATTACAGGCATGAACCACCATGCCCAGCTGAATCTGGGTAATTTATAAAGAAAATACATTTATTCACCTCATGGTTAGGCAGGCTGTACAAGATGCATAACACCAGAAACTTCTTGGCTTCTGATGAGAACCTCAGGCTGCTTTTGTTCATGGTGGAAGGCAAAGGGAACCTAGTGGGTACAGAGATCACATAGCAAGAGAGGAAGCAAGATAGAAGGGAGAAGATGCCAAGCTCTTTTTAATAACCAGCTCTCAGGGTGTATTAGTCCATTGTCATGCTGCTGATAAAGATATATGTGAGACTGAGCAATTTACAAAAGAAAGAGGCTTATTTGAACTTATAGTTCCACGTGGCTAGGGAAGTCTCACAATCATGGCAGAAGGGAAAGAGAAGCAAGTCACGTCTTACATGAATGGTGGCAGGCAAAAAATGAGAGATAGCTTGTGCAGGGGACAGCCTTTTTAAAATAAACTATCAGATCTCATGAGACTTACTCACTTTCATGAGAATAGCGTGGGGAAGGCTTGCCCTCATGATTAAATTACCTCCTACCAGGTTCCTCCAACAACACATGGGAATTCAAGATGAAATTTGGGTGGGGAAATGGCCAAAAACCATATCATTCCACACCTGGTACCTCCCAAATCTCATGTCCTCACATTTCAAAACCAGTCATGTCTTCCCAACAGTCCCCCAAGGTCTTAAGTCATTTCATCATTAACTCAGAAGTCCACAGTCCAAAGTCTCATCTGAGACAAGGCAAGTTCCTTCCACCTATGAGCCTGTAAAATCAAAAGTAAGTTAGTTACTTCCTAGACACAATGGGGGTACAGGCATTGGGTAAATACAGCCATTCCAAATGGGAGAAGTTGGCCAAAACAAAGGGGCTACAGACCTCATGCAAGTCCTAGCAGGGCAGTCAAATCTTAAAGATCCAAAATCATCTCCTTTGACTCCAGATCTCACATCCAGGTCATGCGGATGCAAGAGGTGGGTTCCCATGGTCTTGGGCAGCTCCACCCCTGTGGCTTTGCGGGGTAGTCTCCCTCCCAGCTGCCTTCACAGGCAGACATTCAGTGTCTGTGGCTTTTCCAGGTGCATGATGCAAGCTGTCAGTGGATCTACCTCCTCACAGCTTGACTAGGCAGTGCCACAGTAGGGACACTGTGTCAGGGCTATGACCCCACATTTCTCTTCTGCACTGCCCTAGCAGAGGTTCTCCCTGAGGGCCCCACCCCTGCAGCAAACTTCTGCCTGGGCATCCAGGCATCTTCATACATCTTCTGAAATCTAGGCAGAGGTTCCCAAACCCCAACTCTTGATTTCTGTGGACTTATAGGCTCAACACCATGTGGAAGCTGCCAAGGCTTGGGGCTTGCACCCTCTAAAGCCAGAGGCCAAGCTCTATGTTGGCCCCTTTTAGCCACAGCTGGAGTAGCTGGGACACAGGGCACCAAGTCTCTAAGCTGCATGAAGGATGGGAACCCTGGGCCCAGCCCACAAAACCACTTTTTCCTCCTGGGCTTCCAGGCCTGTGACGGAAGCAACTGCCATGAATACCTCTGACATGCCCTGGTGATATTTTTTCCATTGTCTTGGTGATAAACATTCAGCTCCTCATTACACAGATTTTTGCAGCCAGCTTGACTTTCTCCTCAGAAAATTAGTTTTTCTTTTCTATCTCATTGTCAGGCTGCAAATTTTCTGAACTTTTATGCTCTACTTCCCTTATAAAACTGAACGCTTTTAACAGCATCCAGGTCACCTCTTGAATGCTTTGCTGCTTAGAAATTTCTTTTGCTATATATCCTAAATCATCTCTCACAAGTTCGAAGTTCCACAAATCTCTAGGGAAGGGACAAAATGCTGCCAGTCTCTTTGCTAAAACATAACAAGAGTTACCTTTGCTCCAGTTCCCAAAAGTTCCTCATCTCCATCTGAGACTATCTCAGTCTGGATTTCATCGTCCATATCATTATCAGCATTTTGGTCAAAGCCGTTCAACAAGTCTCTAGGAAGTTCCAAACTTTCCCATATTTTCCTGTTTTCTTCTGAGCCCTCCAAACTGTTCCAATCTCTGCCTGTTACCCAGTTCCAAAGTTGCTTCCACATTTTTGGGTACCTTTTCAGCAGTGTCCCATTCTACTGGTACCAATATACTGTATTAGTCTGGTTTCACACTGCTGATAAAGACATACCCAAGACTGAGCAATTTACAAAAGAAATGCTTAATTGTACTTACAGTTCCACGTGGCCAGGGAAGCCTCACAATTATGGTGGAAGGCAAGGAGGAGCAAGTCACATCTTACATAGATGGCAGCAGGCAAAAAATGAAAGACAGCTGTGCAGGGGAAGCCTCTTTTTAAAACCATTAGATCTTGTGAGACTTATTCACTATCACAAGAACAGCACCAGAAAGACTTGTCTCCATGATTCAATTACTTCCCACCGGGTTCCCCCCACAACACATGGGAATTCAAGATGAGATTTGGGTGGGGGCACAGCTAAACCATATCACATGGGAATGAATTTAGTGAGATCTAATGCATTACTGCTAGGCCGGCACCAAGCAATTTGAGGGGAATCCGTCCCCATGACCCAAACACCTCCTATGAGGTCCCACTCCCCACTTTGGGGATAAAATTTATACATGAGGTTTGGGGGACAAAAAAAATTTTTTTTGAGACAGAGTTTTGCTCTTGTTGGCCAGGCTGGAGTGCAATGGTGCATTCTCAGCTCACTGCAACATCCACCTCCTGGGTTCAAGCAATTCTCCTGCCTCAGCCTCCCAAGTAGCTGGGATTAAAGGCATGTGCCACCACACCCAGCTAATTTTGTATTTTTAGTATTTCTCCTTGTTGGTCAGGCTGGTCTCAAACTCCCAACCTCAGGTGATCTGCCTGCCTCGGCCTCCCAAAGTGCTGGGATTATAGGCGTGAGCCACCGTGCCCAACCTAGAGGGACAAAAATTTAAGCTGTAGCATTGGCTTAATTAAAAGCTGCTATTCAGGCTATACATTTTGCAAGGCCTCTGTGCTCTCTGTTGGATTGAGAACATCAGAGTTCTGGCTACCATATGGTGGAACTTAAATGAGACTCTTGCAACTCTGATACTCCTTGAGGAACACAGAACACATGCCACTAACCCCCTTTCTGGGTCCCCTGTTTTCCTAATAGAGCTCCAAGAGTTGTAGATGGGTGCCTTTCAAGTCTAAAGTTCTGCTTTCTTTTACATTGAGTTCCCTGATTGTTTTGGATTTTGGAGGTACCAAGGGTTACTTTATACTGTGAGATGACACTTGACCTTTGGGTATGTGATAACTAATGATTCACTAGCAAAAGCTACAAATTTTAAGGTGACTGACAGCAGATACAATGAATGGTTATCACTACAGAGGATGAACTCTGGCTTTTTGTCCTATTTCTTTGCAAATTTAGATAAGAATAGCCTCATATTTCTGACTGAGTCAAACAGAAACTGACAGTAAATGGCAATTGGGTGTAAGAAAATTATTGGCTAAGTGATCAAAAGGATCATAGAGTCAAAGCCACAACTTGACAATGGACATTGAGCAGTTGGAGGCTGTTGCAGAACTTACCACCAAAGGGTGGGTCTCCTGTGGTTGGCAAGCTGGTCACAAAGTAAATTGATTGATGTTGGATAGCCCATTCAGTCTCAGGGGGAGTATCCTTGTGGTGAGATGTACTGTGAGAGCACAGCACAGCCCATCCCTGTGGTCTTTCCATTTTGGACATTTTTCTAGACTCTGGTAGATCTGAAATTTAACATAAATATATGATTCTTAATTTCAGGAGATCTGGATGCTCTGCCTTCCAGCTATGCCTGCCTTTTATATGTGTAAGTATTAGGCACTGGGAGCTACAAATGTTTTTTCAGTCCTATTCATTAACGGGTTCTACCTGATTTATTTTTTGTTAAGAAACAAAAATAAATTAAAATGTGACTTATCTAAATAGAATGGCTTCCAAAATATGACTTTCAGATATTCAGCTGGTTAATTTGAAAAGACCTGTGAATCTTCTAGGCTTATCCTTATGTTTTTTGTAAAATCTTGTAATAAATTTCTATAATATCAGGCTGCCTGGGTATCCATTTTTGAATCCTCTGTGTCTCATCTAACTGACACACCTGAACCCAATACTTCTACTCATCAAGGTTCTCCTAGAGAGTGGCTATCTTGATAAGCCTGTCAGACCAAAGCTAGAGTTTATAGCCTCTTTCCAGAATAAATCTTCAAGACCAAATTAGGAAAAAGTGCAACAAATCTAGTTTTAGAAGAAACGAATATTTTCTCCACCCAGATAAGATTTGGAAACATTCAGACCTAAAATCTAGTCCACAGCTTCCATAAAATTTCTCTGACAGTACACACTATGCTCTAAGCACTTTCCTAGAGATAAAATAAAACAGAAACTAACTGAAATTACCTTCAGTTTATGTGATATGAGATAATCTTTGTTAAATAAAGGTAGTTTTAAAACTGTTGGTGAAATAAAAGTATAAATGTCTTCGGAATTGTCAGCATACAGTTTTTGCCTGGGATTCTTGGTCAGACAGGTTTGTGCTGTCTCCACTAGATGCTTTAAAATCCCAAAACTATAAATGCAACCTAAGAGCAGAACACACAGTAAAGATGAGTTACTTAATTACTTAACACATGTCAGTCATAAAAGTTTCAAAAGTTTAACTTCTGTCTTTTTTTCTCCTTCTGTGGTATTTTTGATACTTCCCTAATTTATTGGTGAGCTGTTGGGCTCTCCTGAAGGAATGCATACATCTTGCTATTGGCATATATCTTTAGTTTTAAGTTTCTGGATTCTGGCATCTGAATAGATGGCTATGGTAAAGCCTGGGGACATGTGTGTGACCATAGCATCTCAGCTGCCAGCTGCAGGACAGGGCCATGCCCAGTAGGACCCATTCTGTGTCTGGTGTCTTAGAGGCCTTTGTTAGAACAAGGCTGACTGATTCAGGGTTGGCTTGATTTTGCTTTTTCAAAAATAACTGAAATAGGCAGCTTTGTTTTCCAGGAGCAATTCAAATATAATAGTTCAAAACAAATAGGAAAATGTAAATGAGATAGTTATAAATAAACTTGTCATAATTTTTTTTTTTTTTTGTGAGATGGAGTCTCACTCTGTCACCCAGGCTGGAGTGCAGCAGCATGATCTCGGCTCACTGCAAGCTCCACCTCCCAGGTTCATGCCCTTCTCCTGCCTCATCCTCCTGAGTTGCTGGGACTACATGTGCCTGCTACAATGCCCGGCTAATTTTTTGTATTTTTAGTAGAGACAGGGTTTCACCGTGTTAGCCAGGATGGTCTCAATCTCCTGACCTCATGATCCACCTGTCTCAGCCTCCCAAAGTGCTGGGATTACAGGTGTGAGCCACTGCACCTGGCCATAAACTTGTCATAATTTAAAAAATCTTTGCAGTAATTTAAAATCTTAAAGTCATAACATATTAAATTAATAGATAATCATGAAGTGTCTGAGTGATTTCTAAATAAATTAAAATACAAAAACATTAATTATTAAACATAAATTTAAGTTTATATATTTTGGTATATTGCTTTTATATGATATAAAAACTAAATATATCTAGAGATGTTAATAAGCATAAAAATGAGAAAAGTATCTCTCTAAAATATATAAAATAGTTTTAGTTTACAGAATACAGATTTACAATTGCTAAGGATTAAGATTCTAATTAATATATGTAATTAAAACTACTATATACAAGAGAAATATTTCTGTATACAAGGAAAGTAAAATGTTATAAGAATGTGTTTTCGTTGAGAAAAAATAATTTTGTCTAGCTTAAAGTTTATTTAAAGATGATTTAAAAGTGAAGAAATAGAAAAAATAATATAGGCAAAACTAAATGTAACACATTTAAAAAGAAGATAAAATGTAAGAGGATATGAAGGGTTTATAAAAATCTTATCTGTGTGGTCAAAGCTAAGATTGGATGGATTTCTTTATAAGGTTTTATAAAATTAGCTTTAGTATTCATAATACACTGATACAAGAATAAAATTTCATTTTCTCTTTTGAGCAAGATTTTAATGTAGTATTAATAAGGGATAGTAAAAGATTTCTTTCACTTCAAACTGCAAAAAAAAAAGGAAAGATGAGGTAGAGAAACAGATTCTATGTGCTTCAGCAGGCTGTCTTTATTAGATCTTTTCACTATTTGGGAAACTGAGGCTTTTCTCTGCCGAAGAGTAAAAGTTTTTGGTTTTAAAAATCTTTTAGTTAACATTGTAGTTAAATGAATGATAATTATTTCATAATTATCTATGATCCTATTTTTATCAAGTGTTTTAAACCTTTGACATATTTGACAGGTTTACCAAAATTAAATTTCAAATTCTAAGTTATCTTTTTGACCTCAAACTAACTGTAGGATGTTCCATAGGGTCCCTGAAGCTTCTGAAAAAAATAATGAAACAAATCAGGCTTATTTAATATGGGAAGTGTTGTTAAATAGAAAATAATGATTACCGGGGCTGGGTGTAGTCGCTCACGCCTGTAATCCCAGCACTTTGAGAGGCAGAGGCAGGTGGTTCACAAGGTCAGGTGGTCGAGACCATCCTGGCTAACAAGGTGAAACCCCATCTCTACTAAAAGCACAAAAAAATTAGCCAGGTGTGGTATTGGGAGCCTGTAGTCCCAGCTACTCGGGAGGCTGAGGCAGGAGAATGGTGTGAACCCAGGAAGGCAGAGGTTGCAGTGAGCCAAGATTGTGCCACTGCACTCCAGCCTGGGCGACAGAGCAAGACTCAGTCTCAAAAAAAAAAAAAACAGAAAATAATGATTACCATTCTATGTATTATATTTGTATGGATGTGTTATTAATATGAGTTCTAAAATTGTATGAAAGTCTTGAAATTCTGACATGTCTTGGTATATGTTAGTGATAATTATGGCTATTAAGTTAAATTGTTATAGGCCACAGAAAATAATAAAATTTCATTATCAATTGCATTTTTAACTGTACCCATTTTAGTCTTTTGATCACAGTTAATTTCTTTACTCTGATACTCTTTTAAAAGCATTTTACAATCTGCTATAATTGGAATTTGCCTCTTCTTCAAGAAAATTCATGAAAAGGACTCTGACAAGTGCTCTTAAACACAAATTTCTGATAACTTTTAAGTTAATGTAATTGTACTGAGTAAAAATTTCAGAACTCTAATAAAAAATGACTCAAAATTATTAACAACATCAAGCAGAACAAGAATTAGTTACATGGGACTGAACTGATAAAGGATTATTATTTTTAATGGCTTTTTGTTTGAGACATTCCTGATTCTTTGGACTTCCATAGCTTTACAGCAATTTTGTAAAGTATACTCTTGTGATAAGAATGAAAACCTTTGCCTTTCTTTTTACCTGATTTATTTAAAATTTGGAAACTGAGTATTCTTATATTTTATCAATATAGATATTTGCATAAGTTAATAAGAATCTGTTCTTCATGCTGGGTGCAGTGGCTCATGCCTATAATCCTAGCACTTTGGGAGGTTGAGGTGGGTGGATCACTTGAGGCCAGGTGTTTGAGACCAGCCTGGCCAACATGGTGAAACCTTGTCTCTACTAAAAATACAAAAATCAGCTGGGTGTGGTGGTGCACACCTGTAGTCTCAACTACTTGGGAGGCTAAGGCAGGCGAATCTCTGGAACCTGGGCGGTGGAGGTTGCAGTGAGCCAAGATGGCACCACTGCACTCCAGCCTGGATGACAGAGTGAGACTGTCTCAAACAAAACAAAACAAAAATCTGTTCTTCTGATATTAGGGCAATTGAAAACGCTGAGTATTTTACCAAAGTTTTGAGTGGAGGGGGACCCGAGCAGGTTGCCGCTGCTAGCTGGGGTGGCCAGCTTTTATCCCCTTATTTGTCCCCTCCCATGTCCTGTTTCTGTCCTATCAGAATGCTCTTTTCTCAATCCTCCCTGTGATTGGTTACTTTTAGAATCCTGCTGATTGGTCAGTTTTACAGAGCACTGATTGTTCCATTTACAGAGTGCTGATTGGTGCATTTTACAAACCTCTTGCTAGCTATACAGCACTGATGGTGCAGTTTTACAGAGCACTGATTGGTGCATTTTATAAACCTCTTGTTAGCTACAGAGCGCTGATTGGTGCATTTTACAATCCCCTTGTAAGAAAAGTTCTCCAAGTCTCCACTTGATCCAGGAAGTCCTGCTGGCTTCACCTCTCAATTTTACCAAAGCTTTGATTGGAATGTCATATTTTCAGATACCACCAGACTGTTTTCAGGGTTTGAAGTTCACTTTTATGGAGCCAATTAAAAAAAATTTTTTTGAAAAACTGGCCTGATACCTTGTCCACAGCCTTTCCTTTCAGGATTTTTAGAATTGTGGTAAGTAGGCCAAGCATGGTGGCTCACGCCTGTAATCCAGCACTTTGGGAGGCTGAGACAGGCGGATCACAAGGTCAGGAGATCGAGACCATCCTGGCTAATATGGTGAAACCCTGTCTCTACTGAAAATACAAAAAAAACAGCTGGATATGGAGGCAGATTCCTGTAATCTCAGCTACTCAGGGCTAAGGCAGGGGAATCGCTTGAATCTGGGAGGCGGAGGTTGCAGTGAGCTGAGATTGCATCACTGCACTCCAGCCAGGGTGACAGAGTGAGACTCTGTCTCAAAAAAAATAAATAAATAAAGAATTGTGGTAAGTAAAGAATGTCACTTTCTGACAGGCCAAGGAAACTCAAGATATTTTGGGGACCTCATAAATAGAGTAGATTAAGCAATTTGTACAGATATTACAGACACAATTTGAGGGTGAGTCATATCTTTGCCTGGCTTCATAAGACTCCAGAGGCTTTTAAAAGTCTAATCTAATATTCTTTCTAAAAAGTTCCAGCAAAGTTAACTTTAAAAGAGCCTATATGATAAATCACTATTCCTCTTGTACTTTATGCAAATAATCAGTCCAAGTTAATGAGACTAAACTTAATTTGCAGATAAATTAGTCTTATCATGATTATTTTTGGTAAAAATTGGGGAAACTGGAAAGAGAAAATTATGTTTCAGAAGAAAAGCTATAGCCAGATTGCCACTCTCTGCTCTTATTCCATCTACACGTGTTTCAAGTCTAATATCTAAAAATGTTCTCGACTGCTGCCTTCTGGACTCAAAAAATAAAAGCGACTGAATTTTATAGTTTGACATAACCATTAACCTTTTTCTTTTATTTCCATAACAATGTCTCTTATTAGATATGTGATTGCTTACGCGATATAGAGCCCTGATATAGATATATACGATATATAGACGGCGGAAGCCCAATTGCAACAGCACTGCCTAAAATGAAACACAACTATTAACTGTCGAACTGGACTGTCCTATTCTCAGGACTGAGAGACTGATTCAGTTGCTTATGAGACATTCACCAACCAAATTTTTGAGCCCCGAAACTTCTTGGGGGAAGTTTCAGACTGGGGAATATTGGGGCTCAGACAATTATACCCCAAAATAAAGGCCTAAGAAGCAGCCTCAGAAGCCAAGTCTCTCTATAATGTTGTCTTGCCCTCCTGTTTTTTGTCCTTCATTTTTCCCTGAGGCAAGCTATAGAAACTAGAATTCCTCTTCCCCAACCAAGGCAAGTCATAGAAACCAGAACCCATTTTTCTCAAAGTTAGCCATAATGCTTAAAGATGTTACTCTAACTGTCCCTTCTCCAACCTTTCTGTGTAACATCTGGGCATAAAGAAATTAAGACTCTCCTTCTAGAGGGGTCCTACAATGTACCTGGAAGGAGGAATGCTGCACAGAGAGGCTGAGAAAATTCTGAACAGACAGGTCTTGCTGAGTTTCTCCACTTAGTCATACCATTAGATCATAGCTTTTTTCTCAGTCATATTTCTATGGGGCTGCCCATTCTTCATTGGACCTAAGCATAAAAATACTTTACCTTGCATCTTTATGTCTTCATTCTGAAGGCTCCAATGTCACATAAAACTATAACCAAATACATTTATTATACTTTTCTCTTGTTAACCTGTCATTGTTATACGGGTATCGACTGTGACCTGTATGATGGGGATGAAAGGGATCCTCCCTTTCCACCCCTATAGCTGTTTAATGATCACTTGAAAAAGAAAGACTATAAAAAGATTCTAAATGACATATATTAAAACAACGGTATATGTACCACAAATCACTTATATTTTAACATATAAAAATATGTTGCCCAGATGATAGGAATATTTACCAGTTTAAATAACATTTTTTTTTTTTTTGAGGCAGAGTCTCACTGTTGTCACTGGGGCTGGAGTGCAGTGGTGTGATGTCGGCTCACTGCAACATCCACCTCCCAGGTTCCAGTAATTCTCCTTCCTTGGCCTCCCGAGTAGCTGAGATTACAGGTGCCCACCACCACACTCGGCTAATTTTTATATTTTTAGTAGAGTTAGGGTTTCACCATGTTGGCCAGGCTGGTCTTGAACTCCTGACCTCAGGTGGTCCACACGCCTCAGCGTCCCAAAGTGCTGGGATTGTAGGCACCAGTTTAAATAAGTTTATAATTCAGTCAGCTCACCATCATCTTAGAAGTTAAGCAATTCTTGATGTATGTAATTTTTTTTTCTTTTTTTTGAGATGGAGTCTCACTCTGTCACCCAGGCTGGAGTGCAGTGGTGTGATCTCGGCTCACTGCAAGCTCCCGCTGCTGGGTTCATGCCATTCTCCTGCCTCAGCCTCCCAAGTTGCTGAGACTACAGGTTCCCACCACCACACCTGGCTAATTTTTTGTATTTTTAGTACAGACGGGGTTTCACCATGTTAGCCGGGATGGTCTCAATCTCCTGACCTCGTGATCTGCCCACCTTGGCCTCCCAAAGTGCTGGGATTACAGGCGTGAGCCACCGCGCCTGGCCGATGTATGTAATTTTTTGACATTCTTATTATATTGTGCATAAAGTGAGATTCATAAACATGTTTAATTTCTTGTTAATTTCATACAAAATATGGTCTTATTAAGTACAACCTCCATCCCATGGCTAAGCTACTATTACACTCTTTACTCTTGGTAGAACAGATGAGAGAGTGTAGAATGATCATGCAAAATCTATTATTGCTAAAAGGGATAAATTTTGTTTAATCTTCTAGGTGATTACTCATTCACTTGTATAGTTAAAATTACATTTGTGTATGTGTAGGGGAGAATTTTCTTAGCTCTTCAAGTCATTTTACCTTTTAAAGTTCCACATTAATTTTAGAGAATAATACTTGGGGGTTCTGGGCCTAGAGCCCAGTACTCTATATCCTAATCTCTAATTTGAATTTGTCACTCTGTGAAATTATTCATGTCATTTAACCCTTCTTTTTAGCTTCTCAACCTCTGAAGAAGAGTCACTTTTTATTGTTATACTGAAATCAATACTATTATATTTTAAAATGCCTTCAAATCTATACAACCTATAAAAAGGGCTTAGGTTATATTTTATGAGCACTTTTATTAAAATTGAGTTTTCTTTCCTTAAAGTCAGTGCTAATACTACAAGGAGAAAAGCATTTTCCAAGATAGGTACTCAGTTCACATTCCTGGCATACGAAAGACAATGATTTCATGTAAGAGAGTGCCAGGTATGCCTTTGGGCTTTATATTAATTTGTGAAACATTCCTTTCATTATGTTTCCTGTTCAAAAATTATGCACATTTGAATCAAAGCCCAATGACAGTGTCTAGTAACTGAAAAATATTTATTTCTTCTTGGAAATCATACCTGCTTAATTACCCAATCTTTTGGGAACACAGCCAAAGCCTGGAGTGAGTCTTTTGTTGCAGAAAAAAAAAAAAAAAAGAGAGAGAAAAATAATTTGGTTCTGAGGGGAAACAACTCTCTTACAGCTCTTGTGGCCATCCTGTCATGTTTTGAATTGCCCTGCTAACCTGCCGTTGTCATCTGGTTTCATGTCACTGGAGTTTGTGTCATATGATAACCCCAAGGTAAAGAACTCTGTTTCTTTACTATATTTCTTTTTGCTTCTGCTCTCTCATATTCTTGTCCATCTTGCTCTGGCTTGTTCATATTCTGGGAGTAATGGGGTGAAGTTAATATCAGACATTTAATTCTCAATTACTCAAGGGCTAATTATCCAGTCTATTGATTGCTTGGTCCAGCCTCTGCTTTTCCTGTCTTTAAAAGGGTGGTTGACTGCCCATTAGCACTTAAACCAGACAAGAGTAGGGGGTGGAGAGAGAAAGTGATAAAATTCAAATCTATCTATTTGCAGCTTATTAGTAGTGCTAGTTAAGAGCTTAGGTGAATGGCAAAAATGTGGTTTAGGAACACCTGTAGATTTAATTTAGTCTTATTTTTCCTTGTCATCTCTTACCATGGATAATTGGGTTGGCTTCATAACCCTATGTTCATAAAGTTAATTCTCAGAAGTTGGGCTTTTTATTACTTTGGAGCAGTCACTTAATTGGCACTTAAGGCATTTGAGGAAGCTATGGAGATAAGCTATATAGACTTCATTTTTCAAGTAAGGAAACTGAGACACACAGTTTTGAAACTGAAGAAGGGTACTTGGAGGAACCATGGGTAACAGTGACTTTTTTCACTCTTTGGTATGCGTTCACAGATGCATAGATATGATAGTAACATCTAATGGTAATTCATCTTATCCAGTGGTTTCTCACAGTGGTATCTGAATCACCACTGCAGCCACGCAGAGTTGTGATTTCAGACTTGGCTTGGGGTTTGTTTCTCAGTTGTGCTATTTCTTCCAGATGATTAAACTTCAGCTAGAAGAATGTATGGAATACAGTAAACACTCAAAAAAGAGTCAGTTTAATTAAAATTGCAGTAATAATAGTTGTAGTGGTGGTAGTACTAATAGTCATAAAGTTTCTGAGTTATTTCAAAAGAAATTTCTATTTCAAAAAAAGTTATTTCTATTTCAAAAAGAATAAATGAAATCATACTGGTTGTAAGGCCATGTAGGCTATGACTTAATTAATGTAGACTTATATAGTATTATAATCTCAAAGTTTGGTTTTATGAGTTTGTCTTTCATAGTAGAAAGGTTGGGAATCAATGATCCAATATAATTCCCTTATTTTGTAACTACAAAAACACAGGTCCGAAGAATACAAGTATTTTCCCAAGGTCACCCGATAGGATAAGGGCAGATGCCAACAGAACAAGAAATGATGGACTAGTGAATCCTAAGTGATTTTTTTCCCACAATTACACTGGTGTTGGGTCATCAACGATATAACTCCTACAACTAAGTGACTTATATTTATCTTCTCACTATTCTGAATAGTCCTCACTGCCTGTATTCTTAATTTCTTGATTGGAAATGGGACAAAGAAATAATTTTTATGAACCAAGAGAAAATACAGAAATGATGATGACAGCAAATCCTTATGGTGATGCAAAATGCAAAGGCTAAAATTATAGGCTGGATTAAGTGCTCTTCTATGGCAGAGATCGTCAACTGTCTATTTTATGTTCTCCCTTAATAACATGGAGATGTCCCTGGGGAGTGAGCAGAGATACCTTTGACACATGGTTGTCTAGCCAGAAATTACATTTTACAACCCTGTTTGCATTTAGGTGTGGCTATGTGAGCTACTTTATACAAATAGAATATCAGTGGAAGTAATTATGTGTCATTTCTAAGGCAAGTCTTTTAGAAAATAGATACGCCCTTTCCATATACTTTCTTCATTCACCAGCTGCTGCAAAGAACTACAACACCCTAGGGTATAGAGGAGCTACAAGATCCATGGATCCTGGGTCCTTGAATCACCACATGGAAGAAAGCAGCACTTTTGATAGTAATATTTGCATTGAACTTCTAAGTGAAATAAATTTCTGTCATCACAAACTAATGACATTTGAGGGAGGTATGCTAATGCTAATCCAAATAGTATCCGTACTTTTTTTCACAATGAATATGATAAACTGCAGTATCTAAATCAAAGTGCATATGCATTATTTTTTACAGAAAGAAAATTCAGTTTGGCATAAGTTTTGCTGTTTATTTTGAAAAGGCTTCTTGAAGTTACTTGACAAGGTGTTCATATTAATTCTCTCAGTAATGCTAAATACATACATTTACAACATTCTTCTCAAATAATGTTTTGTAATGGCAAACAAAGTTAATTATGTGTCAAGTTATTTAGATTAAAAACAATCATGAGCAGAGCATCCTGAAGAGCACATACTACACACATACGAAAGCATGAAGTCAAAGAAAGCAACAGTAATCTAATACATACTTTTTAATAAGTGTATTATGACTTGGCCATTGATGCTATGAAATTTATAGTAGTTCATGTGAATGAATTTCTCTATCTATAGTAAATGAATTTCTATATAAACATATTTGTATATATATAGTGAATTTCTATAACCAAGATTTATTTTCATAGTGAAATCAATTTTTGTAGATTTTTTTCTGTTTATTACTTCACTAGTGTCTCAAAACTATGCCAAAGTTGACAGTTCCTTTTCATACCATTCACCATTTAATAATCATATATTCACATCAAGATGTGCACACATTTTAAAAGATAAAGTCTTGCATCTAGCCACCACCAGCACCCCAGTTCCTCACAGATGTTTTCCTTCAATATTTTATCTAAACTCTCATGCCAGACCTTTCTTCATGTCTCTCACTTTCTGCCAGTCTTTATTGATTCCCTGCCATGTGGCCTTTCATCTCAGACAATCTTTTCTTGTTTTTGTTGTTCAGCATTGAATATTTCCTTTATTAACTTATTTTTATCTGATTATAAAAATTATAAACATTATAGAACCACTAGAACACAAGCGAGAATAAACAAGAGTTTTTAAATGATCTGCAATCACAATTCTCAGTACCATATTCACTTTAACGCAGATACAGTTTTTAAACAAAAGTTGGACCTGCCATTTATGTCATATTTCTACCTGGCAGCTTTTAGAACAAATACTGGAAAGCTGGCTACATTAAATCCTTACTTTGAAAATTAGATTTTAGTGCATGTGAAGGAAAGTGAAGTTTAATAAAAAGTTCAGAATAAAATTTTGGGCAATTTTACAGCATGTGCAATTCCTAAGAATCCTCAGGTTTTAAAAGATTGAATATTTGTTTATAAATAATAACATCTATTAATATATTATTTATAATTTCTTCAAGACCATACTAATACTATTTTTGGAACTGTTATTTTTTATGAATTATTAAGTTGCCTAATACTTTGAGCCTACTCATCTTGAGGACTGAATTCAGTTTTCAGTCATTTCTAAGCTTATATTAAAGTCTTGGAGCCCAGCGCGGTGGCTCACGTCTGTAATCCCAGTACTTTGGGAGGCCGAGGCGGGTGGGTCACCTGAGGTCAGGAGTTCAAGGCCAGCCTGGCCAAACATAGCAAAACCCCATCTCTACTAAAAATACAGAAAAAAAAAAAAAAAAAAAGAAAATTAGCTGGGCATGGTGGCAGATGCCTGTAATCCCAGCTACTCAGGAGGCTGAAGCATGAGAATTGCTTTAACCCGGGAGGCGGAGGTTGCAGTGAACCGAGATTGCACCACTGCACTCCAGCATGGGCAACAAGAGCAAAACTCAGTCTCCAAAAAATAAAATAAATAAATAAATAAATAAATAAAGTCTTGGTCTTTAAAAGCCTTGGATGACTAAGGTTTAGAATTGCCTTAAAGAAGTGAGTACTGAGTCAAGAACCCGTGAGTGGCTTATGTTGGAGGAATAGTTAAGTCACCATGCTAGGTCAGGGCTGATAGGCCAGTTCTCTTGGAGGGCAGCTTCCAGATTCCATGGCTGTAAATGTAAGGAATTTTGCCAGCTACTTCACTCAGTAATATTGTGCACAGCATAATGTGAGCTATGAGTCTACCTTCTTTCTAGTTCGGTTGCCTCATTCCTCTTATAGTGTGGGCACATCGCAACACTGAGAAGGATCAAAGCAAATATTTTCCATACAACATAACTCTTAAACTTCATGAGTATTCAACTAAGACACAGTAACTTGACTTGAAAACTAGAGGGAAAAAAACAACCACGAAGGGTTAGTGTTGAATTTACTGAAAACATATGTAATTGAGCAAAATTATTGACATAATAATTTTATAACATATTATCCAATGTAATGTGGATTCTACATGATTTTCTGCATGTTAACAGACTTCAGAATGAATTTCTGAGTAAGACCCAGGAATTATGGTCTATTAGAGTTGGAAGAAACATATGATGTTTCATGTTTCTTTCGTAGTCTCATAGCTCCTAGTGAGGAGTAATTTCCCCCTGCCTTTCTTTCTTCTTTGCTTTCTTCCTTCCTCTTTCTTTTATTCTTTTTTTTCTTTTCTAATGGGACCAGCCCCATTGAATTTGTTGACAGCATGAGATTAAGTGTGTGGGTTTCCCACATGTACTGCACACTTTTTTTGTTTTTTTGTTTTCCCATTTCTCTGATACAGCTGAATCAAGCTTGCCTTCAGAATCAGTCTGAGAGGTGGCTGGTAAAATTTTTTTGGCAAAACAAAAAGACCTGCCTGAAATTCATCCCAGAAATCTAACCTATTCCCACTTTGAGCTTTACCTTTTTGTCTTTGAACAATAACTTCACCTTTCCCTGTCTCTAACTGGACATGATTTTTATATTCCACAAACAGAAATTTGAATTAAAATGCACGTCTCAGGAAAACTTAGTTTTTGACTTAGAATCATTGGTGTTGGGAGTCAAAAATTGCTCTAAGCCTTTGACTTTAAAACAAAAAGGAGAGTTTGAAGTATATGTGTTGAGGGTGGGGGCAGTGAGGGATTGGAGGTTTGGAAGTGGGATAAATTCACAACTCAGGAAGATTAGAGACCACAGAAAAAAGCTGGGTTTAAATTTCCTACTTCATCTTTCTGCCCAAAGCCAGCTCTGTTCCCCTTCAACTATGTGAGTGCAAATAAAAAAGAGAGGCATTGAAAATACGCTACTGACACAATCCATTTTTCCATATTGCTTTTTCCAGAATTTGCTTTTGCAACTATGGAATACATACCAACATTTTGGAATGATCTTGCTGACAGTTCAAGAAGAATGTAATCAATAGACACAGTGTTGCTAATCAACTCATCTAGTTTTGTTGTTTTTGTTGTTATAGGGGTGGTGGTGGGGCAATCATATTCCATTTCTATTGACAGAAATCTGATTCAGAAGTAATTATTGGCAGCATCCCTTTTCTGTGCCAAAGAAATGATTTTCTTTCAGTATAAATGTCATAATAAACTTATTTTGTGAGGGAAGAAGAGAGATGAATGAACCTTGACATTCCGTTGTTTATACTCACAACATAGCTATTCGTTAATTTTATTATGCTTCAAAGTAAAATATGCAAGTTTATCTTTTAAAATAACTCAAGAAATGACAACGAATTGCAAAGGATAGCATAAGAATATGGAGCGGCAAAAACAGAGAATAAAATGTTTTGTTTTCTCCACAGAAAATTAAGCAAAATATATTAAACTTTTCTTTAAAATAAATATTAATGATCAATAATTCAATTTCTTGTCTGTTTGTGTTTTAAATCCTGCAGTGTTAGTTCTGGCTGCTTTGATATCCAGTCTGTTTTTGTTATCACTAGGCTAACACAGTGAAAGACAGTGTTGTACTCTGCCCAGGGCTCTAACAAGTCTCTTTGAAACTTTGGAAATAGTTTGCCATTTAAGGACTCAGAAAAATAACTGCCTTTCCTGTTGTTATTTATTATAATCTGTAAGTGGAAAAATTGCTATTCTGAAAGAAAAAGTTAATATATTTAATGCTTTATTCAATTAGACCTATTGTTTTCTGATGGCCCCCCAGAATGTTTGGAAACACTCTATAAAATTAACATCTAGGTACAAAAGACTCCCAATAAATAGTTACAACAACAACAAAAACAAGAAAAACTTAACAAAGCAGCAAAATGAGAACTGATAAATCCTTAAATTTCAGAGGAATGTGTCAGGAAATGTTTCCAATTTCAAATCATAACAGGTAGGAAAAATTGCATAGGTAATGTATCATACAAACTGAAATTTAGCACTTTTTCTTTTCTCTAAACGCAGTACAAAATGGTCTCATCTTTATTATAGTCTTTAAATAATTATTAGGCTTAATTGCCACAGTTCATAGAAATTTTAAAATTAGCAAGTGGTGCTTATCTTTCCGCAGTGCTCAGTGTTAATAAAACATGCTGCTCCATAAACACGTTTCACATCATATTTGTCCATGATTATTTCATTGTTTTTCCAAGTACAGATGCCAGCAAACAAAGTGTTGCCGAATTCCTCTAATTACCAGCATTTGCCTCGATTTTGGTCCATGAAGTATGTAGTCAATCTCTATTGTCTTCTCTCTCTGCTTTGAATTTGTCCCCAGTGCAGGAATGTCAAAAACATCATTTAGCAACACAGCCTGCTCAATTTTAAAAAGGGAAAATCACATTCAAGCTACTAATTAAGAAAAGAAGAGAAGTGAGCTGTGAATTAAAAAAAAAAAAACTGCCTTCTAAAAGGCTTTAACAAGAAACTTGCAACTCTGCTGCATTCAGAAAAAGAATGATCCTTATTTATCAAAGCTAAATTCTAATATAGCAGTTAGAGGTGAGATTTAACTGACTTGTTAATTTATTTATTTTTTTTTTTTGAGACGGAGTCTTGCTCTTTCGCCCAGGCTGGAGTGCAGTGGCGCAATCTCGGCTCACTGCAAGCTCCGCGTCCCGGGTTCACGCCATTCTCCTGCCTCAGCCTCTCCGAGTAGCTGGGACTACAGGCGCCCGCCACCACGCCCGGCTAATTTTTTGTGTTTTTTAGTAGAGACGGGGTTTCACCGTGGTCTCGATCTCCTGACATTGTGATCCGCCCGCCTCGGCCTCCCAAAGTGCTGGGATTACAAGCGTGAGCCACCGCGCCCGGCCGACTTGTTAATATTTTAAAAACAGCCAAGTAAATGAAAATTCAGGTAATTTCTATTTTTCTATCTTTAAAGGGGAGCTTAATTAATTGATTTTTTTCAGCTATCTGACACTCCGTTTTTAGAAGATTCTTCCATCCACTTAAGATCCTTTTAATATTTTCTTAAATGTGCATCACTTAGAATAAATCATGTTGATCACCATTTGATTTTGATCAAAATCATATGTTGATCACCAAGGGTAAATGATTTAAAAGAGTAAATACCAAACGTTAAGAAAATCCTTCTTCCATGTAATATTACAATATGGAGACTACTTCAGCAATAAGGAAGTGAAAAATACCAGTTGTAGATATAGAAGTAGAATCCAAGCAGGCTCTATAACCATATGTAGTTTGAGCACAGGAATTGTGTCATAGGTTACTCTTTCTAAATTAATTATTTATTACTTTAATGCTATATATAGATTGATAAAAAATATGAAAAGCTAAGTATGCTCAGCCATACTTTGCTGATTTGGTCTCAGTAAATTATAGCAGGAACAGAGTTATATTAAACTATTTGAATACCTTATGCTTCTTTATGTTTCCCATGATACTTTGAAAGTGGTAGTCTAGACAATTGCCCTTACTTCTACTGTCATTCTCCTAGAAAAAGAAATACATTAAAGTCTATCAATAGCTCACCATATTTACGATCACACTTTTTCTACCTTAGGACCTAGGTCCAAGGGGCACTTACAGAGGCCAGCCACTAGATGTTGCTAGTATTCTTTCCATTGAGTAGTATTCTGCCAAGCAAGCTTTCCATTCCAGGATGTCAAAAGACATTGAAGTTTGTCTTCTCAAATCGGTGCCATTTGACCTTCACCCATACCTGTAGCTTCGTTGCTATCTACAGTCTATTCCTTACCTTGGGTAGCAGGTATTTAAAGAGGTCTAATTTTTGAGACTTACCATTAAATCATCTTGGAAAATATTTTCCCAGTCCTTATCTGAATTTTATTTTCCTCCATGCCTGCATTTCTGTCTTGGACCTCATGCAGTGCCCATGAAGGGCTGGATTCTTGGCAGTCTGCCTTCTCCGTTCTCCTTTTACCTTCGAATTACTAGAATTTTACTTATCAACTTGATTTTGACAACTAGGTCCCTGCTACCTTTTGAGTGTTTGCCCAGCCTTCTAACTGCTGACCCATCTGGATTTTCTATTAGTTAAAATACATGTTCTATGTATATATTCAACGTTAGGTCAGATAGCACGGCAATATGGCTTCACTTTGGTGCTCAAATAAATACATGATTTTAATTTACTAGCTGGCTGAAACAGTATCTCTTTCTTTTTTATGGCCACTCTTCACTCTCATCTCTTTCCACCAAGCTGTTTAGTAGAGTAAAATAGATGAAGATAATGTTCTTTGATAGAGTGAATTGTTCTTTGTCCAAGATTTTGGAAATAGTCTCTCTTTTCTGTGATAATATTAAAACTTTGAGTCTTATTTGAATGAATTTTGTTGCCTAAAAAATTACAACTTTAACAGGTACTTACAATGAGATATTTTCTAAAATAGTAACATATTTGAGATTATTTTGGTAAATAACATATTTTTATTTCAAATCTCGGAAAGATATTGAACCCAAACTTCAGGCCGGGTGCAGTGGCTCACACCTGTAATCTCAGCACTTCGGGAGGCCGAGGCAGGCAGATCACGAGGTCAGGAGATCGAGACCATCCTGGCTAACACTCTGAAACCCCTTTTCTACTAAAAATACAAAAAAAATTAGCTGGGCGTGGTGGCACGTGCCTGTAGTCCCAGCTACTCGGGAGGCTGAGGCAGGAGAATGATGTGAACCCGGGAGGCGGAGCTTGCAGTGAGCCGAGATCGTGCCACTGCACTCCAGCCTGGGCGACAGAGAGAGACTCAGTTCAAAAAAAAAAATGTTTTATATAATTGGATAAGTAGTAAATGGGTTAGTAAATTTCTGACTTTTAAAATCAACTAAACACTGAACATTTCAATTCCAATATATATGTTAACATAAAAATCACATTTAAATTGAAAGCTAAATGCCAAGATAGTTGCCAAGCCCTGAAACAAGTTTTGTATTTTTTAACTTGTTCAGGAAAAAATATTGGTCTTACCGCTGCATGCTTGCAGATGTAGGGATTGGTTGCAAGTAATAATAATAATATAAAATTCCCAGTATAAGCATACTAGGAAGAACTGACCAGAGATGTCCTAATAAACCAGTAAGTATATGTATACCACTATGACTAATATATAAAGCAAAACTCTGAAAGATACTCTGCTGCAGGAAAAATTGGAAACGTTTGTGCTTTTTATGGGTTTGGGTTTTTAGCTTTAAAAATTGATACTGGTTTAGTAACATAGTATCTAAGGGTAAATCACATCCTGATAGCCATGTTTCTACTTGAATATCAGAATTTACATTTATATTTATCCTCCAAATCATATAGCTCAGGTTTGCACTCCCAACAAGGCTCCTTCTCCATAAGCCTTTGTATACATTTAATAATACTGCTTCAAAATTAAAGCAGATGAATTTACTCTAGCTCCTGTAGTTCTAAGCATGAGATGGCTTAATGACATTGGTCTTTTTTTTTTAATTTTTTTTGTGACAGAGTCTTGCTCTGTTGCCAGGCTATAGTGCAGTGGCGCTATCTCGGCTCACCTCCACCTCCTGGTTTCAAGAGATTCTCCTGCCTCAGCCTCCCAAGTAGCTGGGACTACAGGTGTGCACCACCACGCCCAGCTAAGTTTTGTATTTTTTTTAGTAGAGATGGAGTTTCACCATGTTGGCCAGGATGGTCTTGATCTCTTTACCTCATGATCCACCTGCCTCAGCCTCCCGAAGTGCTGGGATTACAGGTATGAGCCACCGCGCCCAGCCACACTGGTCTTATTTTATCAACCCTACTCAGACATAGAAATCATTTAGATAACAATGATTAAGCTTCCTAGCAATTCGTTTTATTTTCTTTTTTAGGGGGGAGGGTAGTTTGTTGGAAGCAAAACAGTAAAGAAAACATGAAGTGATAGGATTTGATAAATTTTAGAACATTTATAGAAGATATAAGTATAGCAGAAGTAATACATTGAAGTTTTAATAGTAATTTCTTTTCATTGGGTGAAGACAAGCATACAATCTTATTGCTTTTATTTTTTATTTATATTTTTTATCTAGATTGTCTGATAGCTTAAGTTTATATTCCAGTGGGGTAACTAAGTTGTTCCATGTGCATTAGTACAATGACAATCATAGCTAAAATTTGCATGTAGTGTTGACCATAAGCTGGGCACTGTTTTAAGTGCTTTCACATATATTAACATTTTTCACCTTCAAAACAACTTATATGAGACATGGAAATTTTTTCATATAAAGAAATAAGGTTGCAGAAAAGTTAGGTAACTTGCCCAAAGTCCTATAAAGTAATGGTTAGAAATGTGATTTGAACTTAAGCAGTATGATTTCAGAGTTCAATTTTTAAACGTGCTGCAGCATCTCGTTTTATGTATAGCCCTAGGTATAGATTCACCTTTATGTCACATTTTGTGTGTATGTATGTGTGTGTGCATATGATATATTTTTCCTTAAGAGCATTTACTCACTCTAAAAATTTAAAAGGATTATCCAGGTGTGGTGGCACACACTTGTAGTCCCAGCTATTCAGGAGGCAGAGGCAGAAGGATTGCTTGAGCCCAAGAGTTCAAGACTGCAATGAGCTATGATTGCCCCACTGTACTACAGCCTGGGAGACAGAGCAAGACCCCATCTCAAAAATAAATAATAAATATATATATATATATAATAAATAAATAAAAGCATTAAAGTCATCTCTAAACTGGAGAGCTGTTATGATTTTTACCTGAGAAAGAGGAAAACTCTAAAGGAAGATACATTTCTTAATCCCGGCCTTGTCAACGTCCAAGTTGGATTCGGGAACATATTTAAGGTTCCCAGTCCTGTTCATCACATGGCACATCCCTCTAGAAATTAAACACCACATACTCTAAATCTGTCAAATCTAAATATAAATCTATTGCTGTGTGGCTTAAATCCTCTAGAAAAATAATGTTCATGGAATAGAGAAAACAAAGATATATCATTTTGTTTTAAAAATAGGTATTACACTATTTTAAATACAGCGTAAGCGATAATATCAAAATTTTTAAAGGAATATAACAAAAATAACTCAAGCCAATTTGCTAAATTCTCCATAGTACTTCAGTATCAGTCTTTCAGGTACAATTTTTCATAGGAAGAAAATGTCTTTCATTGTTCCAATGTGCAGTCGTGAGCCTAAAATCAAATACCACACCCCAATATGAATTTCCTTTCAAACTAACCCAGAGTACTTAGTTTTGTTGATGTAAACACCATAAATGAATCTTTAATACCACAGTGTTTTAGTTTTCTTCACTTGAAATTCACATTCCTTTTTTTTCTTTTACACCATGTCAGAATGTGGTGCCTTCAGCATTGACGAGAAAAACGTGGCAAAGAGCTAAATTACATTGTCTACTACGTTTTTTTTGTCTGTCTGATCATTCAGGTTAATGAAGATCCCTTTAGATTATCAGAGGACTCCTAACAATAATGTTCAGCAATTTTTTTTTTTTTTTTTTTTTTTGAGACGGAGTCTCATTCTGTCACCCAGGCTGGAGTGGCGTGATCTCAGCTCACTACAACCTCTGCCTCCTGGGGTCAAGCGATTCTCCTTCCTCAGCCTCCAGAGTAGCTGGGAATACAGGCACACACCACCATGCCCAGCTAATTTTTGTATTCTTAGTAGAGACGGGGTTTCACCGTGCTGGCCAGGCTGGTCTCAAACTCCTGACCTCAGGTGATCCACCTGCCTTGGCCTCCCAAAATGCTGGGATTACAGGCATGAGCCACCTTGCCCAGACAAAGTTCAGCAATTTTATAAATTCAACAGAATCAGTGTCAAACCATGATTATAAAATGGTGCCCTTTCCTTCTTTCTTTCTTTTTCTCTCTTTCTTTTTCTCTCTTTTCTTTCTTTCTTTCTTTCTTTCTTTCTTTCTTTCTTTCTTTCTTTCTTTCTTTCTTTCTTTCTTTCTCTTTCTTTCTTTCTTTCTTTCTTTCTTTCTTTCTTTCTTTCTCTTTCTTTCTTTCTTTCTTTCTTTCTTTCTTTCTTTCTTTCTTTCTTTCTTTCTTCTTTCTCTTATTCTTTCTTTCTTTCTTTTTACCCTTCAAGGCATTTTATTCTCTGTTTATTGAAAATGACTTCTGGCGTGATGGGATAGACTACTGGGTATTGACACCTTTGAAAAAAACACCTACTTTGAGGTTGCAGTGAGCCGAGGTCACTGCATTGCACTCCAGCCTGGGCAACAGAGCAAAACTCTGTCTCCAAAAAAAAAAAAAAAAAAAATCTGCTTTAAAATAGAAGGACATCCAGCAAAGACAAAAGCAACAATGAAGAAAAAAATGAGAAAAGAGGTTAAGTCACTTGCCTATGTATGTATTTAGGGATATTTCAAGATGCCTTTAAAAAATTCAGTAATTAGGAATAGACCAAAATAAATCACATACACATATGTGATGAATGAATATTTGCACTAAGCAGCAGCAAACCCAGTGCTCCTAGAGAACTGCAGATGGGTTCCTCAATTATGATGTGGGATTTATTGATAGTGCAGTAGGAAATATTTTTCCGTGGGACTAGGGCTTACCAATCTGAGGTTTCTCAAGAAATCTTGGAAAAGACATGTTTAATTATGCTGTCAGAGACTTCACTAGCATGTTGAGAGTGTGCCGCCACTTGCTGTACCTTAAAACATTACAATGAAGACAAATAATAAACTTTCTCAGCAATATCCATACCAGGTAAGCAATGTACATTGGACCAAATTTTTTTTAAGAAGGGAAAAGATCAAAACATGACATATTTATTAAAAATGACTAAAATGTAAGGTCTTAGGACAAAGGAATTATGACTTAAAATACTGTTTGAGTAGCTCTCGTAAAATGTGACTACCCAAATGCAATTAAGTTGCTGCTGTGGTAATTATTTTACATCTTTTAAAATTCTCTCTCTCTCTTTTTTTTTGATATGCTTTGAATACTCTGCTCTTTCACACAGCAGGCAGCTGAGATATAAGAAATTTGTCAAAAGCACTTCAAAGTTGTTTCTGACAGTCTTGGTGGTCAGACCATTTTGCCTTTTTAGGAGGTGGGAGCCAGAAGTTGCTAGTCACAAATACAAATGAACATTGCTTGCCAAAACTAATGAACAAAAAATAAAAATATTTGAATTTGATTTGAATTTCATGTATACCAGACTACCTGCTCTTTAAGAATGGGAAGATCTAGAGCTTTGAAGTTCATTTGAATAACAAATACCAATTAGGAATATTTAATGAGTAATACATAGGAATATTTAAAATATACAATGTTAGAAAGTAAGGCATTTGTAGAGGTAGCTAGCAGGTGTTTCTGATATGTGTGAAGCTACCCCAAATTGAGCTGTTGAAAAATATTCTTTTTAATAACTACACTTTTATTAGAAATTAAGGAAGTACTTACAATATTATTTGAACAACTTTCCAACATGTAAGTTATGTGCCAAGGCTTAGATGAGGTAAAAACATGATGGATTAGAAGGAGACTTTACATCTTAGGAAAAGAAAGATGTTCAACTGCATTGTGAAAGGAACTATACTTATTTGAATTAATGGCTGCTGACTTTTGCCTGGGTTTTTTTCCAGATGTCAACAGAAAGGATAAACATAATCCTCAATTATTCTCCCTGCATTTGTCAAGCACTAAGGCAAAGTCCAGGTGAATAGCATAGACAGTCTAGGGAAAAATAAACCCTACAATCCTCTTCCCATTCCTTCAAAGCAGAATTAATGCCACATTAATTGGAATGGTTTCTTTTTGTTCAGAGAATTTCTTTAAAATTCTGGTATTAGGAAATGCCTGTTGTTATGTTTTAGTTGAAAATGGATTGAAAAAATATTTTAAATGGTATAGTTATTGATCTTCTGAAAAGAACAGCTGAGTACGCAACCCTGATAAAGAAGCCCAACAAAGTCCATGGTCTTATTCATTGAGATTTCAGAACACAACAATAACCAATTTTCCCTCACATGGACTAACTAGATTCTCAGAAGGCTTAGAATGCCTTGATCACTCTTTTCAAAGTGACTTGAGGAAGTGAGTTTCAACAGTAGGGCTATTAGGGTTCTGACAATGCGGTACCTGGGAGCAGTCAAATAATGCAACATTAATCAAGCAACCAAGTTTCACTGGTGCCAATTTTAATTTGTAAAATGGAGAAGTGTAAGATCTTTTTTGGTAGATATCTTAACCACTGGAGGGGATCAAATTTCTAAAGATTCATTCCTATCTGGAGACATTAGTAGGTTATGCAAGAAATACTTGGAACAGGCCCTTTAGGGAGTGAACAAATAAATTCCTCTGGTTTATTTTTATTTTCTACTCCTCAGACTGAAGAACTTCTCCCTTCTTTCCTCCCTCCCTTCCTGTCTCTCTCCTTTCCTTTTTACCTTTCTATTTCTGGTCTCAGATGCTTTTAAAACTTTATAAAAACAACCAAAGCATCTGCTTGAGTTAAGACACTTATTGGTTTTCTCATATTAAAAGTGCAGAGATACGCTGGCTTCAGTTGATAGTTGATCTCTGACTATACTGAGTAGCTAGTTTCTTTTACTTTCTTAATACAGGCTTTCTTCTAAAGAGTACTTCTTTTCTGGTAGCTTTTACAGAAAATCAAGAAAATTTTTTCTCTGAATTTTATCTTTTCTCGTAGCCAAAGTCAGATCATGATCCATCTCTGAATTCATTGGTTAGCTAAACAGATGGGATCTCTGATTTGCTCAAGCCAAGGAATTTCAGTTTGTGTTCAATATCATTCCAACTGCATGGCATAGAAGGGAAGAGATGTGATTCACTGACAGGAATTTGAATACTAGACTCACTTGCTGGGCAGTCTCCTCTGGTCCTGAGACTTTGAATCTAATCAAACATAATGACTCCTATATACATAATCTCCAGTTTTGGACATTCCTGTTAAGCTTCATTTTTTTATGCATCACATTTTCTACTTAATACCTCTACTTTGATGTCTAATAGGCCTTTACTAGTTAGGATGTCTCTAGCCAAACTCTTGATTTCCATCGTCTGTTTACTATTTTCCTCCTCTACCTTTTCCCATTTCAGTAAAAATTCTTCCAGTTCTTAAGCTCAAATGTTTTGGAGTCATCCATGAATCCTGTCTTTTTCTTTCCTTCCATTATTTTTTTTTTGAGATGGAGTCTCGCTCTATAGCCCAGGCTGGAGTGCAGTGACGTGATCTTGGCTCACTGCAAGCTCCACCTGCTGGTTCATGCCATTCTTCTGTCTCAGCCTCCCGAGTAGCTGGGACTACAGGTGCCCGCCACCACGCCCGGCTAATTTTTTTGTATTTTAGTAGAGATGGAGTTTCACCATGTTAGTCAGGATGGTCTCGATCTCCTGACCTCATGATCCACCTGCCTCGGCCTCCCAAAATGCTGGGATTACAGGCGTGAGCCACCACGCCCAGCCGGGCTAATGTATTTTTATATCAGCTGTTTTCCTTTTCCTATTTGTCATAATTATTTATATTATGTTTAATATATATTAGTTATATTAAACATAACTAAGAGTCTGTGGGACACATCACCTGCCTTTGAAACAGTAATACATGTGTGGGGAAGAATTTTAAGAAGGTCATATTATAAATTACTTATCTGCTATGTTATAATTTACCAGTACCTTATTGGGCTCCATTTGTTTGAACTTAATAAAGAATATTCAACTCCAGGCAAAATACAGATGTGGAGTCCTTTAATTTACCATTAGAATAAGAACTTGCATGGACACTATTAATTACATAGATTATAAAGCATTTTTTTCAACATAAAACATTATCTCTTTTAAGTCTGATGATATTAAATTATATTATTAAACAAATATATGATTTAGACAAAAAGTTTTGCAGCATATTTCCCTTTCTTCTTACCTTAGGAACATTTAATATTTTAAAATAAT
Source organism: Symphalangus syndactylus (assembly GCF_028878055.3). Taxonomy (NCBI): domain Eukaryota; kingdom Metazoa; phylum Chordata; class Mammalia; order Primates; family Hylobatidae; genus Symphalangus; species Symphalangus syndactylus. The sequence continues at coordinate 90,860,770 of NC_072433.2, forward strand.
TACACATTTATTAAAAGAAAAAGAAACTGATGTTTTTGACGAATTTTCCCCCCACTTTTTTTTTTTTTTTTTTGGGGATGAAGCCTTGCTTTGTTGCCCAGGCTGGAATACAGTGGCACGATCTTGGCTCACTGCAACCTCTGCTTCCCAGGTTCAAGTGATTCCCCTGTCTCAGCCTTCCAAGTAGCTGGAACTACAGGCACACGCCACTACGCCCAGCTAATTTTTGTATTTTAGTAGAGATGGTGTTTCACCATGTTGGCCAGGATGGTCTCAATCTCCTGACCTCGTGATCCACCCGCCTCAGCCTTCCAAAGTGCTGGGGTTACAGGCGTGAGCCACCGCGTCAGGCCTTTCCCCCACTTTCAAGAGGTAAGAATAGTGCAAATTTGGATGAGGAAATGAAAGTAAGGTTCTTCCAAGTTCTTCCAGTTAAATATTGCAAGACTTGTGGAAGCTGCCTTTATATTTACATCCCAACTCATAGCACCTAGTAGATTCTCAAAAAATATTTGTTGTATGAATGAACATCTGGTAGTGTTAAAGTTAATGAAGAGGTATCAGTGTTTCACTGAACATGGAATATCAAGGCACCATAACTATAATCTCAGAAATGCTATGCATCACAATACTGAAAGTATCTTTAATTATGTTTTGTTGAGTAATTCCTACATTAGGTAAATGATACACTATTCTAAAACATAGAATTCAGGCTGGGCACAGTGGCTCATGCCTGAAATCCCAGCACTTTGGGAGGGCAAGGTGGGTGGATCACAAGATCAGGAGTTCGAGACCATACTGACCAACATGGTGAAACCCCATCTCTACTAAAAATACAAAAATTAACCAGGCGTGGTGGCGGGTACCTGTAATCCAGCTACTCAGGAGGTTGAGGTAGGAGAATTGCTTGAACCTGGGAGGCAGAGGTTGCAGTGAGCCGAGATCGCGCCACTGCCCTCCAGTCTGGGTGAGAGAGTGAGACTCCATCTCAAAAAAAACCAAAAAACAAAACAAAACACACACACAAAAACATACGATTCTATTGGCTGGATGTCATGGCTCACTCCTGTAATTCCAACACTTTGGAAGGCTGAGGCAGGTGGTTTGTCTGGTGTCAGAAGTTCAAGACCAGCCTGGCTAACATGGTGAAATCCTGTCTCTACTAAAAATACAAACATTAGCCAGGTCTGGTGATGCACATCTGTAATCCCAAATATTCAGGAGGCTGAGGTGGGAGAATCCCTTGGACCAGGGAGGCAGAGGTTGCAGTGATCAATGATTACACCACCGCACCCCAGCCTGGGTGACAGAACGAGACTCTGTCTAAAAAAAATAAAATAAAATAGGTGGGGTGCAGTGGCTCACGCCTGTAATCCCAGCACTTTGGGAGGCCGAGAAGGGCGGATCACGAGGTCAAGAGATTGAGGCCAGCCTGCCCAACATGGTGAAACCCCATCTCCACTAAAAATACAAAAATTAGCCCAGTGTGGTGGTGCACCCCTGTAGTCCCAGCTACCCAGGAGGCTGAATCAGGGGAATCACTGGAACCCAGGAGGTGGAGGTTGCAGTGAGCCGAGATCACACCACTGTACTCCAGTGCACTCCACTGGGCAACAGAGTGAGGCTCCATCTCAAAAGAAAAAAGTAAAATTCTATTAATTTTTCCATATGTGTACACATATATTCACCATTCAAATCATGATATGGAGTACTTCCTGCACCATGAAAGTTTCCCTAATGCCTCTTTCCTCCCATCTCCACTCTCAGCAATGAGATAACTACTATTCCGACTTCTGTTCCTGTTATAGGCTGAATCCTCACCTCCACCAAATTTGTATATTGAACTTGTGATCCCTAGAACCTCAGAATGTGGCTGTATTTGGAGATAGAATCCCTCAAGAAGTAATTAAGATAACATGAGGTCATGAGGTGGGCTCAAATATAATACTAGAAGAGGAGATTAGGACACAGCTAACATAGATGGAATCATGACCATGTGAGGACATAGCAAGAAGCCAGCATCCATCTGCAAGCCAAGGAAAGAGACCTTAGAAATAAAGCCTGCTGACACCTTGATCTTGAATTTCTAACCTCCAGAAATGTGAGAAAATAAATTTCTGTTATTTAATCCATCCAACCTGTAGTGTTTGCAGACCTAGCAAATGACTACAGTTACCATGGATTAATTTTGTCTATTCTCTAATATTACATAAGTGAAATTATACTCATTTTGTGTCTGGCTTTTTTCACTCAACATGTGTTAAGAATCGTTCATGTTGTTATGCATATCAGTAAATTGGCTGTTTTCCCTGTAGATCTTGAAGAACCAAGATCTAGAGAGAAGTGAAAGGAATCAGTGTTCCATAGAGCAGAAGTGTATCAGGAAGGGTAGAGAGATACAAGGATATATGGCACGTTTTGGGAATTGTGGGCATCTTGAAGGGCAGGAGCCAGGACACCTGTGGGAAATGTGTGTGTGTAGGAAACTGAGGCAGGAGAGGGAGACAGGGGCCAGTATCTCAGAGTCGGAGGAAACTCAAAAGATTTGGACAGATTGGAACAAGGTAAGAGTCCTGAACCTCTTTGTTGGATTTTCTGGGGACGTTGTCTGTACTGTCTCTTGAAGTCCGCATTACCTAGTGTAAACTGGCTATTTTTATAGTTGAGTAGTATTCCACAGCATGAATAAATCACAATTTATCTGTCCATTGTCTTGTGATGTTTTGAATTTTTGTTTCTAGTTTTGGGCAATTGTTTTTGTTTTTTTGGCTTTTTTTCTTTTTTTTTTTTTTTTTTTTTGAGACCGAGTCTCACTCTGTCACCAGGCTGCAGTGCAGTGATGCAATCTTGGCTCACTGCATCCTCCACCTCCCTGGTTCAAGTGATTCTCTTGCCTCAGCCTCCCGAGTAGCTGAGATTACAGGTGCCCACCACCACGCCTGGCTAATTTTTGTATTTTTAGTAGAGACGGGGTTTCACCATGTTGGCCAGGATGGTCTCGATCTCTTAACTTCATGATCCACCCACCTCGGCCTCCCAAAGTGCTGGGATTACAGGTGTGAGCCACTGTGCCCAGCCCGGGCAGTTGTAAATGAAGCTGCAATTAAAAAGTGGACATACATTTTTATTTCTCTACTGTAAATATCTATCAGTAGAATATCTAGGGTAAGTGTATATTTAAATATCAAATAAGTTGATAAACAGTTTTACAAAATTATACCACCTTACACTCACCAGCAATGTGTAAGAGTTCCATTTGTTTAATATTCTTGTAAAAACTTGGTTTTATCAGTCTTTCGAATTTTAGCCTAGCTGGTGGGTGTATGTAGTATGGTAAGTATGTCATTGTAATTTTAATTTGCATTTCCTTCCTGTTAACTATTGATGTTGACCGTTTATTCATATTGTCTCTGGCTATTTGATATTCCTTTTTGAAAAATGTCTCTTCCTGCCAGGCGTGGTGGCTCACGCCTGTAATCCCAGCACTTTAGGATGCTGAGGTGGATGGATCATGAGGTCAGGGGTTCAAGACCAGCCTGGCCAAGATGGTGAAAGCCCATCTCTACCAAAAATACAAAATATATTCGGGTGTGGTGGAAGGCACCTTTAATCCCAGCTACTAGGGATGCGGAGGCAGGGAATTGCTTGAACCAGGAGGTGGAGGTTGCAGTGAGCCAAGATCGCATCACTGCACTCTAGCCTGGGTGACGGACTGAGACTCCATCTCAAAAAAAAAAAAAAAAAAAAAGCATCTCCCAATATTTTGCCCATTTAAAAAAATGGAGGTTTGTTTTTTCATTTACATTCCTATTTTATTTGTAGGAACTCTTTATATTCTCTGGTATAAGTTCTTTGTCAGATATATGTATTGCTTATATCTTCTTAGAGTCTGCGTATATCTTAATGGGATCAATTTTAAGTTGGAAAAAGTGATGAAATATGTATTCCTGATGATATAAATTACTAAGATAGAGAGCAATAGGATTTCTCAAATACTACTAATGGCAGTGTAAATTTTTCCAACCATTTAAAAAATATATTTGTTACTAAGAACTAAATTTCAGCATCTGCAAATCCTGAGATCCATTATTCTAATCTTAGGTATATATACAATAAAAATATGCTTTCATGCGCAGCAAAAATTGTACAAGAGTGTTCATAGAAATCTTACTTATAGTAGTGAAAAGCTTAAAATTAACAAAATGTTATCAGTAGAGATAATAATAAATATTGGTATATTTATCATCATTGGAACATTATACAACATTGAAAATAAATGAACCACAGCTTCACATGATACATGAATAAATCTAAAAAACAGAATATTGAGTGAAATAAGTTAAATTCAAAGGAAAAAATGATTTCATTAATAGGAGATTCAAAAACATGATAAACTAAACTATAGCGTTAGCAGTCAGGAAAGTGGCCATGTTTTGTATTCATTATAATGCTGAAAAACAAATTGCTTCAAAACTTAATGCCTTAAAACAACACTAAACATTTATCGTCTTACAGTGTGCGTGAGTCAAGAACTCTGGAGCAGCTTAGTTGTGTGGTTATGGCTCAAAGTCTCTCATGAAGTTCAGTCTAAATGCCAGGTAGAGCTTTAGTTGTCTGAAGATTTCACTGGGGTGGGGGAATACATCTCAGGATGGCTCACTCACAGGGCTTTTGGCAGGAGGCCATAGTGCCTTTCTGGCTGTCGCAGAGAGCCTCAAGTCTGCTCCATGTGGGCACCTTCATAGGGCCACGGCCTGAGTTCTCTGGCCATGAGAGTTGGCTTCCTCCAGAGTTAGTGATCTAAGAGCCCATGTTAGAAGGACGCATAATGCTTCTTTTAATCTAGTCCCTAAAGTCAAACACAGCTGCTTCTGCCATATTCCCTTTGTTAGAAGCAAGTCATTAAGTCCAGTACACACGTGGGGAGGGGATTAGGCTTCACCTTTTGAAGAAAGGATTATCAAATAATTTGGGCACATATTTAAAAACTGCAAAACCATTGGAAAGAAGGGAGGGGATAGTTATTGAAAAGAAACATGGAGTGAGAGACTTGGATATTTTATTTCTTACACTGGTGGTTTTCCCTTGTGATAATTTGCTGTGCTATATACTTTTGTGAATTTTTTGTGTATGTATATTACAATAAAGAGTTAAAATGTTTAATGCTAATTTTGATCAACTTTTTAAATGCTACTTTTACAGAAGTAGCCATTTGAAGAGATACTTTTAAAAAGATACACAGAATAAAAATACTATTAAGTACAAACAGGCTAATTAATTATGTACATGTGCATTTCTCTACTATTGTAGTAAATGTTGTGTACTAAGTTATTTCCTAGGTCTACCAGAACACCAAATACCTTGCATACATTTTTATAGCACATAATGGTCAAGGTACCAATAGTTCTTTAAGTTCATAAAAGCACTTAATTATTCCCGTGCTCAATTCTAGTTAGTTATATAATCAAGTCAATTTTTTTTCCTTAAAATTATGACTATGTTAGCTTCCTACTATACCCCTCTGCCCAAGATTCCTCAGAAAAAGGAAATATCCTTCAGAGAATGTGAGTTCTATGGTCCTGCAGGTACTGTTTGGCACTGAGAAGTTGTGGCATTGTCTCAATATTGGAGATGCAGAGTTGATTAGTCTGCACCTTGGAGTTACAAAAGAATTGCATTCTCTATTGGATTTGATTATGTTAAATGCTGCTGTGAAAACAGGAGCAGGTAAGTAAAGGACTCTTGGATATAGAATATACATGAAAGGGAAAGATCAACCAATTCACTGACCACTCTTAAAGTCAGTTCCCCTAGTCCCACTGAAACAGGGCTAACACATATTTAAAGAACTGAGGTTTAATTACTATGTCTTTTAGTTTCATCCAGTACTTCTTGAAAGCTCTGAAATTTCTTCCATGATGATGAATTCTGTTTCTACTGATATGTGACATTATAAAACTGACAGGGACACATGAAAATTATGGCAGAGTGTACTTTGGAGGGGTCCCATTTTCTATATGTAAAAGCCACTAGGTTCATTATATAATTCTGAACTAAAATGAAAATTAATGTATGGTAATATGAGTTCATCTCATGAGAATACTTACCTTGAGAATACCACTTTTATCTAAGTGTTCATTAGCAAAGGTAATAAATCTCTCTCTCTCCCAAATAATCATACATTAAAAAACTATTCCTGAACCAGGATACAAATGTGCATCACCTGAATTAACTAAAGAACATTTTTTAAAGAATCTTAGAGATCAGTTTTAAGTAGGTGCTAGGATATTATTAACTATTTTTTTGCTTGCTACAAAAGAGAGCCATCTCACTTTATCAAGCAAGGCTCACACACTTCATTTAGAATTTTTGACATTTGCAGATATAAATAGAGCATGTGAACAAGAGCAGGACATTTAGGTGACTCTTTTAGCAGAGTTCTGAAGGTAGGGGTTATGCACACTAATAATATGATTATCAAAATTGTTTCTGATGATATATAGTATTGAAAAATGGGTCTGATGATTTCTTAGCCTGCACTCTACCTAAGGGAAATGGAAATAGATGAAAAGATGTACAGCAGTTAAAAAGATCAGGATACCGAAAGAGCAGTTATCATGATTATAGTAAATTTAGTCCAGAACATTTGAAGATGAGTCTCCGCACTTGGTTGATAACCATTGCCCTGAAGAAAACCACAAATGATTTCCCTTGGAAGTAGGCTAAGAAAGATAATTCCAAAAGGACCTTCTTGATTATAGTTAATAAGCTTTTCAGTCCATAATGATGTCCATGTGCATGGAATGAACAAATTCCTGAAGTGGACTTCTGAATTCAGTAGGTCTCAAAGACTTTCTTAGGCAAGAATAATTCTTTGTGTGTCTAAACAGTAGACATCAACATATGTAGGTTAAAACTGGAATGTACAATACATGTATGTCCTATTCAGAGAATACAAATTCTTACTTTCATGTGTATTTGGCCATTTGCATTGGTGTCGGTGAGATTAGGTATTATCCAGTGGGAATGGTATAGTCATTCTTATTTCATTTACATTTTATATTTCATACCAGGTGTGTGTCACTTCATGCATAGCAATTATGACCCAGAAACAGCTCAATTTTTAAGTCTCTTTGAGTATATATATGTTTGTAGGTTTCTACTTTAGACATATAAGGGTTGATTATATTCATCTGAACAGTATTATTTAAGTTTGAATGGGATATTTTCAGTCAGGGAGCAATATTAGTTTTTCATGGTAATGAAAGACTTAGAGGTGGGCTTTGGAGCAGGACAGCTTGGCTTTGAATCCTCATTGTGATACTTATTAGCTATTTGGCTTTGGTTCCTAGTTTCCTCATCTGTAAAATATGAATAATGATGATAGTAACACCTACCTCATACGGTGTTTTTAAGATTAACTGCGGTAACACAGGAAAAGGACCTAGCGTGGTATATGATAAACCATATCATAGGCACTAAACCATAAATAGGCAGCAGGTATTGTCATTCTTTCTACATCAGTAAGTTTCATGAAAGGGATGGTGATGGTGGTGGAATTGCCTTCTATTATTTTTCCAACCCAACCAGCTGCCTCACCATTATGTGCCATCAACTACAAGAGCAAAGAAATTGCTTACCAAAGAAGATGGCTTGGAACAAGCCACTTCCTCTGCCTGAGAAATAATTTAGAATGAATTTTGAAGTTTGGTCTTTGCAGTTCATCAGTATTATATTATTTTCATAGACAGAATTAGATGACTGAAAGTGGAATAGCACATTAAGCCTTCAAAATTTGATATTCCACAGCAGTTTGGAAGTATGAATTGAAGATAGACAGACATGCCATGGTTGAAGAATCAAAATGAAGTTTAGAGTTATTCAGAAAACATGCACAATTCCAAAAGGCAATCTGGGTAATTCATAGCAAATAGTGGCAGCTTTATAAGACATCATTATCAATAAACATTTATAAGCATCCACTATGGCCAAGACCATACCTGGCACTGGAAATTACAGAATGATTGCTGAACTCTCAATTTCACTTTGGCTCTGGAGACATAGCCATGCATTGTTGCATAAGGGAGTGGGATGGGAAATGATCACAGTAAGATTTTATTGTGAATGCTGAAAAGACATGCTGCAGATGGTTTCAGGTGCTTGATGGTATAATCATCAATATGATTACGTTCAAATAAGTAATATTCATCAACACAACTTCAATCAGTGTATGTTTTATTCCAATGAACATTTTTAAAGTCTTGAAAATAACCCTTTCTTTAATGCTTTTTCTTTTATTTATACTATTCAGTTTTGTGATAGCTTTAAAACCATGCATGTGTGCACACACACAGACAACATACAAGAAAAATCATGAGAAAATTTCTCAGGAAAATATTTAAAGACACCAAAATTTTTAGGCCACAACAGTCAATTTAGTTAGCAGATACAGTGAGTGCTAATGAGTAATTCAGTTCCACCAAGTCAGACCCTGTCTTGCCACTGCATTTGATATAATTTATGTTAGCATGGAAATAATAGATTAAGAACAAATAGTTTAGTCTCACTCATATTCTGTATTTTTGGGTCATCAGTGACTAAGTGCTGTACCTTGTTAGGTAACTACATATATCAGCATTGCAAGGTGTGACAATGGCATTAACATTACCTTTTATTTTCAGATAAAAGCTTTTAGTTACTGCATTGGTTACATTTATCTTTAATAAAATGTCCCATTTGTTTATTGTAGAAGAGAAACCAAATAGTGTAATATCTTAGGCTAGTGCTTCTCAAAGTTTGTGCAGACACCTCACTTGGGGATCCATTCTGTTAAAATGTAGATGCTAATTTATTAGATCTGAGGAGAAACTCGAAAACTTACATTTCCAACAAGCTCTCAGTTCCTGCACTATTATTTTGAGTAGCAAAGTCTTAGACAACACTTTGACATAAGTTTATTTTATATGAAAATACCTTGTATCTAAGGAAAGACATGCCTTGATTGTTACTGGAATCTGGTTTCTGTGAGTGCCAGAACCATAAGCAAAGTCATTCTAATTACTTTCTATGAACCTGTGAGAGCGAATTCTACATTCAAGGATACTCATTGTTCTAGGTAAAAATTCCATATTTCCTGACCTACGTCAATACAAAATGGCATCTTTGTTGTAAATTTATAAGAGTAAGCATATTAAAAGAGAAGCCTCATTCTGGAAACAAAAGCTGAAATGTTTTATTTCTATTCCTTTGCAAATTAGCACAAGAGGCTATATTTATAATCTCAAATCTTCCCATCTGTTATCTTATCTTAGTGCCTATTTTTTATGTATTTTGTTATAATTTTGAAAGAATACCAGATGTAGTTTATCCTTTCCACAGTTCTTTTTTCTTTGTATCCTGGAACCTTCCTACCCATAGAAGTAGTTTAAGAGGCCGAGGCATATTGCTCCAGTGAAGGGAACACAGAAAATAATTTAAAGGGAATAAAGAGTGCAATTCTTAGGTTTTGAGCTCCCAGGTAGACTTTTATAAATCTATTGCAAAGTCAATAGTCTGAAAGTCAAAGCTCTTCTGAGTTGGAAGTGATGGAATATATTCAGAGAGAATAGTTTTGTTTTGTTTTGTTTGAATTCCAAACTATGGGCTCTGAATATCAAGAGCAAAACCTAGAGGATTCATAGCACAGAGTTTATACAATACGCCACAGACTATGGAAGACTATGTGAATGACATGAAAGCAGTGTGCCCACTCAAATGAAGCCGGGTTTGATCAGTGGTTGGAAGATCAGAGGGAATGAGACTAGAACTCAAAGGCTACCTGGAATCATGGTCTGGGTAGTGTGGAGTAGGGAGTGGGGCTTGACAGTAAATAAAAACACACATATGTTTAGGGGAATCTGCGAGTGGAAGGGGCTGGTCTTGACTCACAGAATGTGTAGGTTGGTGACACTATAAATCTCTTTGGGAAGACTCGTATCTAGAAGCAGAACAGCAAAAACTGAGAGAAACAGCTCTGACAGTAGGCCTGGTGGTACTCAGAGTCCTGTCCTCATAAGTGTGGGGAAGGGGATTGTACAAAAAAGAAGCCTGGGTCAGCATAAGGAGTCGATCCTTACTTGATCTGGGTTATGGCAAGATGAAGGACATCAGCAGAAAATGTCAGCGTTTTATAAAGGAGACTAGACGAATTCCACACAATGTGGAGAGTCAAAATCCCTGGGTCAGATACCTGGCAATAGAAAGAGCCCTTGAAACCACAGATGATGTCCAATAAAACAGGGAAAGGGAAACCAGATGGGAATGGGAGTTGTGGAAGAATCCTAAGGAACAACCTGAATTGACTGAGTTGATCTAAACAGGATCAAGGTTAAAGAAGTGACTCTGTTTATCTTGAGTTGTAAAGATTGAATTATCTTGTCATCATTAGAAATTGAGGGATGGAGGCTAATGAGCTAAATTAAGATGAACAATGTAATAATAAAGTTGCAATTTATTCATTTATTTATTTATTTTGAGACGGAGTCTCACTCTATCACTAGGCTAGAGGGCAGTGGCATGGATCTCGGCTCACAGCAACCTCCGCCTCCTCGGTTCAAGTGATTCTCCTGCCTCAGCCTCCCGAGTAGCTGGGACTACAGGCACCCACACCACGCCTGGCTAATTTTTTTTTTTTTTTTTTTTTTTTGAGACGGAGTCCTGCACTATCGCCCAGGCTGGAGTCAAGTGGCGCGGCCTCGGCTCACTGCAAGCTCCGCCTTCCAAGTTCACGCCATTCTCCTGCCTCAGCCTCCCCAGTAGCTGGGACTGCAGGTGCCCGCCACTACGCCCGGCTAATTTTTTTGTATTTTTAGTAGAGACGGGGTTTCACCGTGTTAGCCAGGATGGTCTCAGTCTCCTGACCTCGTGATCCACCTGCCTCGGCCTCCCAAAGTGCTGGGATTACAGGTGTGAGCCACCGCAACCAGCCTAATTTTTGTATTTTTAGTAGAGATAAGGTTTCACCATGTTGGCCAGGATGGTCTCGACCTCTTGACCTCGTGATCCACCTGCCTCAGCCTCCCAAAGTGCTAGGATTACAGGCGCGAGCCACCGCACCTGGCCTAAAGTTGCAATTTATTAACCTGAGTTCTGTGTCAATTTATAATCTCTATAGCAAAATCATGCTAGCTCTGCTTACTTCAATTTTAAATAATAAGAGAAAAATAGATTTATATAGAATTTTAGAGTAGGAATCAACCTCAGGGATAATTGATTCATACCACTCTCCTTCTTACAATCTTTAGATACTTTTCCTTATTCTCAGAATAAGTCCCCAAATCCTTAATGTGGTCTCAGAGACCCCCTGGATCTGACTCTCTGCCAGCTCTGCCGCCTGATCTTGCCCTGTGGCTCTCTGTTTCACCCACATGTTCTTGACGTTTCAGACTTGACGGGCTCTGTCTCACCTCAGGGCCTTTTCAGATATTGTTCTCTCTGCCTGGAAGACTTTCTCTTCCAACCACAAACTAGGTCACGTTTCCTTGTTAAATGCATGTGTGTCACCCTGCACTGCTTCTTTATACTACCTATCACAATTGAAATTGAAATATGTGTGTGGATAATGTCAGCCTTCCCTCATAGGCTGTAGGTCTTCAGTGGTCTAGATACCAGGTCTGCTGTATTCAGTGATGTAGCACATAGCTCCAGTGCATAGCACAAGCCTGACATGCTCATTAATACTTGGGGAGGGAGAGAGCAAGGGAATGGAAGATTGATATGATCTAACACTCTCATTTTACACACAAAGGTGTGGGGTTTGATAAGATGAATATTTCCAGAGATCCTTACCTGTAATCAAAAAGGTATTTTATTATAATTGGTGTGAGGCTGGGAAGAAATTTTCTCCAATGCTCAGAGATACTCAAAATAAATTCAGGAATATTGTCGAGTTTAAGAAATCATTACTCCATTCCGTACTTCTCTAGCCCTTTTTTTGTATACATTATGTTTATTTTTCTTTGTGAAAACTGCTTTTAAAAGAATCATCTCATGCCAGTCATAATGGCAATTATTAAAAAGTCAGTAAACAATAGGTGCAGGTGAAGCTGTGGAGAAATAGGAATACTTTTGCACTGTTGGTGGGAATGTAAATGAGTTCAACCATTGTGGAAGACAGTATGCTGGTTCCTCAAGGATCTAGAACCAGAAATACCATTAGACCCAGAAATCCCATTATTGGGTATATACCCAAAGGAATATAACTCATTCTACTTGAAAGACACATGCACACATATGTTTGCAGCACTATTCACAATAGTAAAGACTTGGAACCAACCCAAATGCCCATCAATGATAGACTGGATAAAAAAAATGTGGTACATATACACCATGGAATACTATGCAGCCATAAAAAGGAATGAGATCATGTCTTTTGCAGGGACATGGAAGAAGCTGAAAGCCATCATCCTCCCCAAACTAACACAGGAACAGAAAACCAAACACTGCATGTTCTCATTCGTAAGTGGGAGTTGAACAGTGAAAACACATGGACACAGAGAGGGGAACATCAGGGCCTGTTGTGGGGTGGGGAGAGAGGCGAGGGAACTTAGAGGACAGGTCAATAGGTACAGCAAACCATCATGGCACATGTATAACTATGTAACAAATCTGCACGTTCTGCACATGTATCCCATTTATTTTAGAAGAAATAAAGAAAAAAAATCATCAGTTGCACTTTTTTTTTTTTTTTTTTTTTTTTTTTTTTTTTTTTTTTTTTTTTGAGACGGAGTCTTTCTCTGTCCCCCAGGCTGGAGTGCGGTGGCACGATCTCGGCTCACCGCAACCTCCATCTCCTGGGTTCATGCCATTCTCCTGCCTCAGCCTCCCGAGTAGCTGGGACCACAGGCGCCCGCCAACACGCCCGGCTGATTTTTTTGTATTTTTTAGTAGAGACAGGGTTTCACCATGTTAGCCAGGATGGTCTCGATCTCCTGACCTCGTGATCCACCCGCCTCGGCCTCCCAAAGTGCTGGGATTACAGGCTTGAGCCACCGCGCCCGGCCCATCAGTTGCACTTTTATCACATCTCAGATAAAACGTTAAGGCTAGAACTTTTGCAATTTTTAAGCTCATTAAGTTTTGTGGTTTTTGAAAGATGGATAGGCACCAGATGACCAATTAGCCTCCAAATGTTTTGTTAGTCAGAAACCCACATATTTTGAAAAGATGTTTGCCATACTTGCAAAATGAAGCGAGAAAGACCAAAAAGACAGCTACAAATGTTACTAAAGAAGAGAGTCTCAGCTTGTATTCTCTTATACAAGATTACATAACTATACTAAATTGATACTAATTTAGCAATCTTACCTTTGATATGCTTCCAGTCTCAAAATTCTATGCACTGCAGCCTCAAGGGGGCGTTCACACTAGATTTGAATGAAATGTATTTTGCAGCACAGCGGGAGAAAATGTTTATTTTATTCCTGGTTTTCTGTTGCTTCTTGTTGTGGAAGCTGTGGAAACAACTAAACCTTATCAATATTTAGCATCTTTTCTCTAAAATGACAAACTTTAGAAAAATAATTCAATATCAAGGTAAATAACCATACCTCTAGCTGCCTGAATATGCTTTAAACACTGTTGGAAAAACAGAATATTTCCCTTAAGAAAACTATATGAATGTCAGACAACTATTTTTTTCCATAAGGCCTTATAAATAATAACTAATATTGTGCTAGGACAATAGAGGATTTTCTCAATCTCCTCTGGGTGCCAGGTAGAACACTGGCTGTTAGCTCAGCTTTATGACAAAGTATTATTTTTCTGCTAAAACAGATGGATTTTGAATTGACATTTTGACATCACAGAATAATACATACTGTCCTTTCAAACACTCTTCTAGGATACATCAGGAAAGCAACTATTAAGTGAAATATATGACAGCAGGACTTCATTCTACTTTTCTTATTTGAGTGTTTATTTGTTTGAATTGGCCATAGATAGGCTCCTAAGGATTGAACTGTGTCAAATTATTTGATTTAAGTCAAAAAATGAACACATCACACTTTGTCAACAGTCCCCAAATGACTTCTTCTTGGGAGGTGCCACCTTTATGGCAATAAGTTGAGAAAAGCTTTCATAAGATTGTCTCATTTGTAAAAATAGATTTAAGACTTGAAAATGACATAGGAATATTTATCAGCTACAGATATTAACAAAATAATTTATACTTCCAGATAAGTGGATATGGAAGTGTGGAGACATGTATAGGATGGCTTGAAAATGGCATACAAATATGTAGAGATGTTATCAGAATAATTTCTATATCTATAAATGTAGGCTTAGAGACATGTTAGAGTAATGATTAAAGAAATATTTCCGGCTGGGTGCGGTGGCTCACGCCTGTAATCCCAGCACTTTGGGAGGCCGAGGCGGGTGGATCACAAGGTTAGGAGATTGAGACCATCCTGGCTAACACGGTGAAACCCCATCTCTACTAAAAAATACAAAAAATTAGCCAGGTGTGGTGGCGGGCACCTGTAGTCCCAGCTACTCGGGAGGTTGAGGCAGGAGAATGGCATGAACCCGGGAAGCGGAGCTTGCAGTGAGCCGAGATGGCACCACTGCACTCCAGCCTGGGCAACAGAGCAAGACTCCGTTTCAAAACCAAAAAAGAAGAAAAAGAAATATTTCCTATGGGAAATTATCACAGTGAGGATTTTATTGTTAGCATGTGTGCATGTGTAGAGTAAAAAGACTACTGATTGTTGCATTTATTATGTGGAGTTATTATATATGAAGGAACATTGAAATCTATTCTATTTTTTCTAAATGAAAACTTCTTGTTATGCTTCATGTGCAGCCTTCTTCACAGATTTGAAGAAGTAAGGTTTGTTTCTTGAATCATTTATTTGATAGGTTCATTTCTTTGGATTTATTTTCCACTTGTAAGTTCAAATATGAGATTGTTTCTCTTGTAAAGAAGACCACCTTTAACATTTTAACAACCTACTTAAAGATATTCCTCCTGACCACACCATTCTTATACACACCTACCCTTGCCCATCTGAGCTGTTTTAGTAAACTGTCAATTGTATCTTTTTCTTCAATTCCTCTGAAATCATTTTTAATCATTTAGATGAAAGCTGTCAGTCCTTACTCATTTTACCTCTCAAAAGAACTCAAAAGGCACTGCATTCTCATTTGCATGCTAATCCTTTCTTTCAGTCTTGCATTATTTTTAGTAGTGCACTTTGCTTCTCCAACATGAAATTAAGGCTGATAAAACAGTTATTTCATTGAGACTGCAGTAAGTGACATTATAGGCATAAGTATTATTATAAATATTAATTTTAATATTACAGACACTTAATTGAGAGTTTTCTCAAGAACTTGATTTATAAAGCTGGTTAAATATTATATTTAGTTTGTATTAGCTTAATCCTTTAAAAATCATGTTTCTAAATCTTGTGTAAAACATTTCGGTAAAAGGATGTTTCAAGACCCTTCAGTCAGCAAAGTGAAGATAAGACCTTTGATGCTCTTCTTAGACTACTCTTTATTTGAATGATGCAGGTTTCTCTATAGTGATCAAAGTGAATCACATGAAAGTGAATAGGACAAAGGGAATACTCCAGAAAGTTTGGATATTTTAAAAATTGCCTATTCATATAAATTAGAACTCAAATCCATATCAATCTTATAACTTAGTCAAAAGAAAGATGTTAGCCAATTAGTTTGAGTTCCTAAAATATGCCAGGTACATTACAAGCACTATATCATTTTAATCATTCAGATGAGGACCCCATACAGATAAGGACACTGATGACCACAGAGGTTGAATAAGTTGCCTAGTATTTTACCTCCAAAAATGATAAAAGTGGGAGATAGATTTAGGTTTCTCTGACTCCAAAGATGGTGATTCCCTGAATTACTGAATTAGTTTCTTGCATGTTTCTTTGTCTTACCTGTAATGATTAAAATGATTCTTTCACACTCTTGGGTAGTGAACTCTGCAAAGTAGGTTTGCTGTGCCCTCGTTAAACTTGTCTGAGTCCAGTAAGACAGAACACCCCCAGACACAACAAGGTAAACGAAGCAGATTTATTACTTACAGATGGGCAGCCAGAAACAACAGAAGCCTAGGATTCATCTTCAGCCAGTCCACCAGGGCTCAGGAAGCCGCTTAGGGCAGATGGATCTCATCTGTGAGTGCCCCACTTGTATCACAAATGAGGGACTACTGAGTTGAAGGGTATCCTGTTTTTAGGGGAGATTGAAATAGCGTCTAGGCTCTTCTGAACAGTATCTTCCTGTTTCAGGATGCTGCATTTCCAGCACATTCTATGTTTTTTTGTTTGTTTGTTTGTTTTGAGACAGAGTCTCACTCTGTCACCAGGCTGGAGTGCAGTGGCGTGATCTTGGCTCACTGCAAGCTCCAACTCCCTGGTTCAAGTGATTCTCCTGCCTCAGCCTCCCGAATAGCTGGGATTACAGGCATGCGCCACTGCGCTCAGCTAATTTTTATATTTTTAGTAGAGACAGGGTTTCGCCATGTTGGCCAGGATGGTCTTGATCTCCTGACCTTGTGATCTGCCCGCCTCTGCCTTGCAAAGTGCTGGGATTACAGGTGTGAGCCACTGCGCCTGGCCCTTCTATGGTTATTGTTGAGAACTACAAGTGAGAGAGAGGAGAGAGCTGGGTCAATAAAGGTCAACTGGAGAACCGTCCTGCAAACTGAACTGTTGAAGACAGTGTCAACAATAAAAAACCTTAAATTCTGTATCTAAGATTCAGGGATGCACACTGAATCCTGGATGTAGAATTTAAGATTTTCAATTGTTGGACATTGTCTTCTTTCTCTGCTTTTTTTTTTTTTTTTTTTTTTTTTTGAGACGGAGTCTTGCTCTGTCGCCCAGGCTGGAGGGCAGTGGCGCCATTTCAGCTCACTGAAAGCTCTGCCTCCTGGGTTCACACCATTCTCCTGCCTCAGCCTACCGAGTAGCTGGGACTACAGGTGCCCGTCACCACGCCCAGCTAATTTTTTTGTGTTTTTAGTAGTGACGGGGTTTCACCTTTCCCTGCATTCTTAAATGATTCAACAAGAGAAATAGTTTGGGTGAAAACTAAAATTTCAGAGAAGAGGCTCAACATTCATGCATCTCAAAATTCAGCTTTTCCCTTATCATATGCAACTTCTCTCAATAAGCAGTGGTATTTGGGGATAGCAGTTAGAGAACCTTATGTTCTCAAGTTTCAAGCATATTTTATATGATTATTAATATTTTAAATATTTTAATAACTATTGAACTATTTAATTTACTTCTACCACTTGGTAAGGCATAAAAGTGGTAGCTCTTTGGTGAGATTCCATATAGTTGTTCACTTTCACTCGTTATCTTAGACAGTTATGTGATGAGATTGGTTTAGAGTTTGTTCTGAATTTCAGATGATGATTAACAATCATGTAATCATTAATATTTGTATTGTTTCCACAGCTATGTGGAAAAGACGGTGAAAAAGGAACACATGTCAAGAGATAAGATAATAGATGGATGTGTTAATCAGACCCTGACTCCAATCATAGAATGAGAAAGGTCAATGTATGTGAAAGATAAATTATTCTTCTTTTGGTTGAGGGAAATGAGTTCTAAAAAATAATTAATTGATAGCAGAGCCAAGGCAAAAAACTGGATCTGTGCAGAAATAATCAATGAAGGGGTAGGAATTTGACCTCAGGTTATTGCAGTCCATATCCCATCCTTCACAGCAGCCCAAGGGTTCTGGATGTCTCCCACTAGGGCATGGAAGGGTTTTGAGAGTAGGGCAAGGTCATATAGGTCTTAAAAAGGGCTTTGGGTCTCTTAGATGGGTGGAGGTTGCTCCCTGGAGTTGACCTCAAATGATGCCCTTCACAGTCAGAACCCACTCTGATTCAGGAGTTTGTGATGCTTCTGGGAAAGTATCTCCTGAGGCTGTTTGTCTAAAACAATTATGCAGGCCTGCTGAAGCTGTATGGAGACAAAGGCAAATTCCGCCTCTGCAGTTAGCCTATCCTTGCCCCCAGGCATAGGCTCAGACCCTCATAAGTCAGTACCATTTCTAGTCAGGCATCAGGCTGAAAGTGTTTTCTCCTCGTTCTTCATCATTCCCACAGCTGCTGATAAGACCAATATCCTGGGATCCATGGGGCTGTTGAAGAGTCCTAGGTCCAAAGAGGGGAGGGAACTTGCCTGAAGTCACATAGTCAAGAGGCAAAGCTGAGAACAGAGCACTGGTGCAGCCATTTTATTTTCACAGCAAAGCTGGGAGAGGGGTGATTCTTCTCCCATGAGGAAGCTGAGTCTCAGAGAGGTTAAGCAACTTGTCCATGGTCACACAGCTAATAAGAAGTGCTAATAACAACAGGAACAATAATAATATTAATAAGCAAACGTGTCTGGCATTACTGTGCACTAAGCATCATCTGATTGAGAACTCACAGTTCTAGGAAACTGAAGATCAGAGAAGTGAAGTAACAAGTGAAAGTCAAATAAATAGCTAGTAAGTAGGGATCGAAGTAAAATGAGTTCTCAGTGTGTGCCAAATACCTTACTATGTATTAATAATTCTCACATCCCTCTACAGAGAGAGAGTACAATTGTTTCAACTTTATAAATGATGCAAGTAGGCTTAGAGCAGTTTATTTAAGTAGTTATTTGGTGAAGGTTGCCACTATAGACTAAATTGTATTCCCTAAAAACATATGTGAAAGCCTCAACCTACAATGTGATTGTATCTGGAAACAGGGTCTTTAGGAGATAATTACAATTAAATGAGATCATAAGGGTGGGGCCTTAATCCAATAGGATTGTGACATTATCAAAAAAGTGCAGCTGGGCATGGTGGCTCATGCCTATAATCCCAGCACTTTGGGAGGCTGAGGCAGGTGGATCACCTGAGGTAAGGAGTTCGAGACCATCCTGGCCAACATGGTGAAACCCCGTCTCTACTAAAAATACAAAAATTAGCCAGGCATGATGGTGGGTGCCTGTAATCTCAGCTACTCTGGAGGCTGAGGCAGGAGAATTGCTTGAACCCGGGAGGCGGAGGTTGCAGTGAGGTGAGATCACGCCATTACACTCCAGCCGGGGTGACAACAGCGAGGATCCATCTCAAAAAAAAAACAAAAAAAACACAAAAAACAGAAGAAAAGAAAAGAAAAGTGCTATGGTCTGAATGTCCCCCAAAATTCATTTCTTGAAACTTAATAGCCAATTTGATAGTATTAAGAAGTGTGGCCTTTTAAGAGGCGATGAAGTTCTGAGGGTGGAGCCTTCATGAATGAGATTAATAACCTTTTAAAGGGACTTAAGGGACTGAGTTTACATCTTTTGCCCCTTCTGCCATGTGAATGCCCAGCGTTCCTGCCCTCTGGAGGATGCAGCAACAAGGCACTATCTTGGAAGCAGTCAGTAGCCCCTCACCAGACACTGAACCTGCCAGACACTTGATCTGGGACTTCTCAGCCTCCAGAACTGTGAGAAATAAATTTCTGTTGTTTATAAATTACCTGGTCTTCGATATTTTGTTGTAGCAGTACAAATAGACTAAGAGAGAAAGAGAAACATCTCTGTCTCTCCACGATGGGAGGATACAACTGAGATAGCAGCTATCTGCAAACCAGGGAGAGAGGCCCTTCCCAGAACTGGACCATGCTGGCACCATGGTCTCAGACTCCCAGTTTCCGGAACAGTGAGAAAATTAATTTCTGTTTTTAAGCCACACAGTCTATGGTATTTTTTATGATAGCCCTAGCTGATTAATAAAGTTGCACAGCTAGCAAATATGAAATCATCATAATAATAATAAAGAACATGTATTAAGCAATACTGTGTCCCAAATGTTATGTTATTATGAATATTATATCATATTAATAATTAATATTATGGCATGTCATAGAGTCAAGGAACTGCACAAGGCCACATAGCCAGTGAGTGGCAGAGCCAGCATTGGAACTCAGACCCCTTGAGAGAGTGATGCTTCTGTGGAAGGGGAAGTTGCTGAATGCTGAGGCCCTTCATTCTAGACCAAGACAAGGATACTTTGAGGTCTTCCTGCTGGAGTAGGCATCTGCAGGGCATGGGCATCCACAGGGTGACATTCTTACCTACAGCTTCAGTGGCATCATGCCAGCATGCCTTCCCCCTGCTACAGGCTGACACGACCAAGACACGTGGGCTCTGGCCCTCAACTACCGTGGAGGAGAAGAAAATGGGGCTGAGGGATCCCAAGGTGGGTGTGAAGCTGCCAAAAACAATGACCATATAGAGGGGATGAAAGGAGCTGTTGCCCAGCAACCCAGAGCTTTGAGTCTCATTTACTCTTGCCAGTGGGACTTCATCTCCAGGGCCCCGTTTACGTTCCCACCTGGTGTCTCCACTCTGGGGGGGGTCTCTGTTTCTTCCCTCTGGGAGAGAAGCTGTACTCTGACATCTGGTCAGGGACATAGGGCTCAGCAAGCCCCTCTGCTAGCCCTCGGATGGAGAGGAACCCTACTTTGTCCCACTAGTCCTGAGGGCTTAGCCCCAGGGCACATGTGAGGTTCTTTCATGAGAAGGAGGGAAGGAATGAATAGCTGATCCACTCCCTGGCCAACTGAGGAAATAATTCCCAGACACCAGAGAACTCTGTTTGTTCTATTTTATAGATTGGGAAGCTGAGGTTAAAAAGAGAGAAAGGAACTTGAGGAAATCTGCTGACAGCCTTTACATAGCCCTCAAACTGATCATACTAAATAATATAGAGGACTTTTGTTTGTTTGTCTTTTAAGGTTCTAAGCAGCAAGGTCTCCCCTCCCCTGATAGCAGAATGCTCCAAATTGGGGCTTTCATTGGGACATTAGTGTGGAGTAGGAGTTTTCCCCCACTGAGGGTTGACTCACGGGTGGGTCCCAGTTTTGCACCTGAGACTCCTGACAAGTTGTTCGCCTTGGAGGCTGTATTAGTCTGTTCTCACACTGCCGTAAAGATACTATCTGAGATTGGGTAATTTATAAACAAAAGACATTTAGTTGTTTCACATTTAAAAGTTACCAAAACAAACAATATATTGGAATAGAAAATAAGATATAAAATGTCAGAGGACAAAAATAAAAATGTTTTAATTTGAGATTCTCTTTCACACTGCACGGCTGGAGAAGCCTCAGGAAACTTACAATCAGGAGAAGGGGAAACAAGGCATGTCTTACATGGTGGCAGGAGAGACCAAGAGCTGTCACACACTTTTAAACCATCAGATCTCGTGAGAACTCACTATCATGAGAACAACAGGGGGGAAACTGCCCCAATCATACAATCACCTCCCACCAGGTCCCCTCCTTGACATGTGGGAATTACAATTCAGGATGAGATTTGGGTGGGGTCATAGAACCAAACCACATCAGGGGCTATCACATTTGCATCCAGACAGATTTAGGTAGGGCTCCTGTCTAGTTGGTGTCCTTACCTATTTGTGTCTCCCATTTCCTAGTCTGTCTCATGAGGTCAGCACTTCACAGGGTGATTATGAAGATGAATGAAGGTCAAAACCTTAACATGAGGTCTAGCACGATAGGCACTCAGTAAATGCTGCCCATTTCTATATCTTAAACAAACAAACAAACAAACAAACAGACAACTCTTGCTCCTCACTAGTTCTATGCACTTAAATGTTTTAAAATTATCCATGGCAAGGAGTTTATATATAGTGTGAGGAAGGCAAATAGTTCAATTGAATCCCCATTGAGGGTATTACTTGCCCCGTATTGGGACTCTTATCATCCCTGTTAGGCGCTTGCACTTGTACTATTCTTATAAATAAATAAGAATTCTGAACCTACTGATAAATAGACTATGAAAATGACCTTTTTAAAGAAATTAGTTTTGGAAGTAAGAAAATGCATAGCCCAATTCTTATATTCTTAGAGAGGGTAGGTTCTGAGAGACTGATACCACTAAAATCCATGGTGTTCATCTCTGTCCTTGCAATGATACATAATATATTCATATTTTTGGATTGATAGAAAATAACTATGTTAGCTTTGTTTTTATGTAAAGTGTGAAAGAAATCTCAAATTAAAACATTTTTATTTTCATCCTCTGACTTTTTATATCTTATTTTCTATTCCAATATATTATTTGTTTTGGTAACTTTTAAATCACTGCTGAGAGCCCATAATTTAAACTGGATTTATTTAAATAACTGCAGAATGTTTTGTATGTACTAGGATTTTTTTTGTATTTGGTAGTCATTCAGTAACTATTTGCTGATTTGAATATTTTAATTAGAAAGAAGATGAGAAGCAGTGTCTTTATGCCATTTTGGTGAATCCATGAGTCCTATTGATAAAAGGATTTAAGCCAGAGGGCTATCCAAAAAAGAGTAAGATATTAAACTCCACAGGTAGGAGGAAAGAGTGTGCTAGGGATAACGACCCTTATAGTATGAGATTTAGGGTCTTGACAGATAGAGAAAGTGGATTAAAGAGGACATGAAAGCAAATGTGCCTATTCAGCTGCTGATCAGAAAATGACAGATGGATTCACTAAGAAAGTTGAAATGGCACACCAGAAGAAGAAAACAATACTATTATTTAAGATAATGGAGACATTCTTCACAGATCGTTTCTGGAAAAACCAGCAGGCAAGTGTATCCCTTGATTGAGGAACTGAATACTTTCAATCAAAGCACAATGAGTTCACCTAATAAAAGTTTTCAGAACAAAAGTAAAGAAAAATAGAAGACATTACAGGTGGCAAGCATTTTACCTTTGTTCATTTGGCAGTGCCATTGAGCAATTACATTAACTACCTTCAGGCAGTGTCTCTCAAAGCCTGGTGTGGGATGTGGGATCACTGGAGATCCCCGAGACCCTTTCAGAGTTCTATGAGGTCAACATAATCTTCATAATAATACAAAGATGTTATTTGCATTTATCATGTCATTTTTTCAAAACTACACGGAGACGTTTTTTCCTAGAAGCTACATAAAGTGTAGCATCACAACGGATTGAATTCAGAAGTAGATAGGTGACTGTAGCTATCTTCTCTTTACTAAACATACTAAAGATACTTCCAAAAGTATAAACAATACCACTTCTCTATTTGTTGTTCATTTTCAAAAGATAATTATTTTATATTTAAAAAGACATGTTATTTATGTTAACACATGATAGGCTTATTATTCTTGTATGATGAGTTAATAAGTATATGTTTTTAATTCTCAGTTTTAAATTTTAAATATGGTATATATTAATAGACAACATCAACAAAAGTTCTTAAGACCATTAATACATTTTAATGGTATAAAGGGACCCTGAAACCAAAAAGTTTGAGAACTTCTGTCTTAAGGAATATGAGCACATTCTTCTAAAAATTGCTTATGCAGTATAGACTGCAGATGATCATCATGTCCATTTCTCTTCTTCTGGGAGCATGGAAGGAATATATTTCCTCACATTCCTATAATTAAGCAGCCCTAGTTCTAGCAATGTATTGTGGGTGGCAGTGACATACATGCATCAATGTCATCTCAGAACATCTGATGTGAGATCGTTAAGCACTCTTTTTTCCCCGAGTTGTGGCCCTGGAGGCATGTTGTTGACATAAAGATGCCAAAGATGAAAGCAGCCTACAATGCTAAGCCAGCCCTGGGAGGAGAGCTGCTCTGGAGAACCGCATACACTGGCAGTAGACCCAGTGTGAGCAAGAAAAAAAAGGATGTTCATAGAGGCAAATCCCTGAGATATGAAGCCTGTGTATTATCTTTGCATAAACTATCCTGCCCTGGCTTATACTTTTTTATTCATAGAAAAGTCAGCATGATCAGCAAATTTTTTTTTTTTTTTTTTTTGAGACGGAGTCTCGCTCTGTCACCCAAGCTGGAGTGCAGTGGCGCAATCTCGGCTCACTGCAAGTTCCGCCTCTCGGGTTCACACCATTCTCCTGCCTCAGCCTCTCCGAGTAGCTGGGACTACAGGCGCCCGCCACCACTCCTGGCTAATTTTTTTGTATTTTTAGTAGAGACGGGGATTCACCGTGGTCTCGATCTCCTGATCTCGTGATCCGCCCGCCTCAGCCTCCCAAAGTGCTGGGATTACAAGCGTGAGCCACCGCGCCCGGCCGATCAGCAAATTTTAGGGGCTCTTTACACTGACGGTAAAGGGAAAGTCTTTATACTAATAGAATAATGAGTGATTCAAAGTAGTTTTTCAAAATTGTCACTTATTATTTTTGATGTTTTAGAGTTAATTACAAAAAACGACATCAGGCTTTATAAAAATGTTGCTAATATAGGTAATAGGTCCTTATGCTTAAGGAACATGTGACATAAATGCTGTTCTTTTATTTTAGGTGCTTTGGGAAACTTGATGCTCAAAAATAATAATAACTTACATATATGGAGAGAAACAATCTCATGCATTTATTGAATAATAGCTTTTAAATGATCCCTTTGTAGCATGTACTTTGCTGGGGATAACACAGTGGCAAAGACAGTCTTCAATGTCACCAATTAACTCACAGGCAGGAAATTGAGGAAAGGCAAAGGGCAAAATCTGCATGTCAGCTGAGTTGGCTGCATTTTCAAAAGCTTTCCAGAAATTTTCTCCAAGGACATGTGCTTACATCTCATTGTCCAGCTATGAGGAAGGCTGTAAATCATAGGCTGTTTGTAGGCAGATTGCCACCCTGAAGAAAATCCATTCTTGTTAATAAGGTGGAGGAGTGGATAGATATTGAGTAGGCAGCTAGGCATGTCTTCCACAATTACCTTTGGTAATTGTAGATGTTTCCATCTCAGTTGTACCAAAAAATCTAGAATCTCATGCAGTGCCAAGGCATAAAGTCCTTAGTCCCCACTGCTCCAGAATACCATAGGGTCACCCACCACCCTGATCCACATGGCTGCCTCAGGTCCAGGGGCATTCTCCTTTTCACATGGCCACATTGGGGATTGGAAAATCTTTGGAAACTGCCTATGAACCCATGTGCAGAGATCCACGACAGTCATTCCCCACAGACTGCTGTGGGAGTCAAGCCCAGTTTCTCTTTCATCTTGATCCCACAGACCTCTGTTCTCAACTCCTTCCTTGTCCCCATAACTGATGGTTTATTTCTAATTGTAAGGAAATCCATTTGCCTTCATGTTTCAACCTAGTCATTTGCCTACATGTAAAAATCCTCCCCACCCTCTGGAAGCTGGGGGATTCATGGACAATTTTTCCTTTCTACCCTTATGCATCTCTCCCTAAAGCAACATTTACAGGGCCAACAACCTGCTTGAATAAAAGAGATGGATAAAAAATATATTTAATATTATAAAGTGTTATCCTATCACATAAGCGACTGTGTTTTCAATACAATGTTGTAAGATTTCTGATATGGGTATGCAGGGCATGCTGTAATAAGCCCCAGGATTCTGTTCCAGGGGGTCTCAGGGATGATTTTCTGCAAAAGGTGATGTCTAAACTGAAATATTGGTAGAATCTATCCAGTTGAAAATAAAAGAGGGAGGAAAGGTAAAAGAGAAGAAGAGAGGGAGAGAGAGAGAATAAAAAGCATTCCATAGAAAGGAAATAGCACATGTAGGGACAAGGAAAAGATGATGAGGTAGGGGACTGTCGGTAGTTCAATGGCTTGAGAGTACAGGGTGAAGTAGAGAGTGATGGTGACGCAGAAGAGGCTAGAGAGGAATATAGCTTATTTGGATTTTATTCATGGAAAACTGAGCAGTCCTAAAGATTATGCTTTAATAAGATCTCTGGCTGCCGTATAAAAAACAGATTCAAGCTGTGCAAGATTGGAATTAGGGAAATCTGTCGGAGGTCTGTTGTAATTATTTTAGCACGAGATTATGTGAGGTTGAACTAATGTCATAGCAGTGGGAAGGAAATAACCGAAGGAATTGAAGAGTTATTATGAATATAGAACAATTTCAACATCAAAAATTAACCTTTGTCTTTGGATTGGCAGTTAAGTGTGCGTTGGTATAATCTCTGAGACAAAAAATCAAAACAAAAACAAAAAACAAGAGGGGAACCAAATTCTGTGCAGAAGCTCTCCCATCTAAAGTTTCAACCACTTTCCATTTTCTGCTCTATTTTTATTTTATTTTTGAGACAGGGTCTCTATTTCTCAATTTCTTTTTTTTTTTTTTTTTTTTTGAGATGGGGTTTCACTCTGTCTCCCTGGCTGGAGTGCAGTGATGTGATCTCAGCTCACTGCAGCCTCAACTTCCTAGGCTCAAGTGGTCCTCTCACCTCAGCCTTTCAAATAACTGGGACTACCGGTGCGTGCCACCATACCTGCATAATTTTTGTATTTTTTGTAGAGATAGGGTTTCACCATGTTGCCCAGGCTGGTCTCGAATTCCTGGGCTCAAGCAATCTGCCCAACTTGGCCTCCCAAAATGCTGAGATTACAGGCATGAGCCACTGCATCCAGCTATTTGTTTTAAGAACTTAACCATATCTTCTGTATCTTTTTCTAGTTTGTGTAACCTCACTAGAATATGAACTCCAGTGGGAAGATACTTGTGCAAATTTTGTTTTCTGTTGCATCCCCAACTCCTAGAAGAATGCCAAGCACATAGTGAGCTACTGAATAAATATTTCGTAAATGATAGGGTAACTGATAAGTTCACTAAATAAGCTATAATGGGTCAATAGTAAAATGCATCAGTTCGGTGCTTAGATTTGCTTAGTATGAGTTGCCTTCAGACATCACATAAGAGGTGTCTAATATATACTAGAGATGTGGATATGGAGTTCAGATGATATCTCTGGTATAGAAATAGAGCTTCACAGGGGGTCCTCAAAATACAGGCAACCTTTGAAACAATGACAGTGAATGAGATATCCATTTTGTAATTCAGCTCTTGGTTATATAAAATATCCTACCAGTATTCTTTGTAGCTACTTTTGTTTCTGATAGAAATCTCCCTTTTTCATCAGTGAGTCAATGGAAAAATTATCTTTGTAGTCACTTTCCCCACACTTCACTCTCTGAATATCTTTCTCATCAGGAATGTTGCTTCTTCTTTAAGGAATGTAGTTCCTTCTTTATTTCATCTGATATATATATCATCTTATATATCATGTTTTGGTTATTTAGGTACTTCAAGGACTTTGGTGATTAATAATTAAGAACTTGCTAGAAGGAAAACGTCCTTATCTTATACTCATTTCTGTATTACATCAATGCCCCTGAAAAAAATCATACTCACCAAGGGCTTTTCCAAACACCTCCCATTTTCTTTCTTTCTCACTATTCTTCTTTATATTTTGGAAATGACTCAAACCTAAATGATATTTTCTCAGGAGAGAGAGTTTGGAACTTCAGAAAAAAAAAAAATTCCTTCCTTTTTTTTTTTGAGGTAGAGCTGGCCACTAATTTGCCACTGATTTTGATAACAGAATCCTATGAATCTACTCACCAGTCAGAGGCAGAACCAAATTTTGTAAATGAGTCCTGTAAGGTAGAGTTTGGTGGCAGCTTCCTGGAGTAGTTGTTTTGGGCATGGCTTTTTTTTTTTTCTTTTTTTTGTCTTTAGAGTAAGTTTGAGAAGAGTCCTTACATGTGGAAGAACTGAGCATGATGCTTAGAAATGTGACTGGAAACAAGGCATGTGTCTGAAGAAGTGGTAGGGGCTGGGAATCACGTGTGCATTATTTTTATTCCAGGCAGCAGGGTATGCCACAGTAGTTTTAGGAGATTCTGAACAGAGTCATGAAGTGAGAGATACTAAATTGACTAACTTCAGTGATGGGAAGAAATAATTCCAGATTTTATATGACAACTAAAGCAATAGTTTTCTTATAGCCCTTAGTTAATCTTATTTCTATATAAGAGCTTAAAAGAGCTGGGGGGTTGGGGATATGAAAAAGGGAACTATCTGTCCATTTTCATACTACTATGAAGAAGTACCTGAGACTGGGTAATTTATAAAGAAAAAGAGGTTTACTGGGCTCACAGTTCCACATGGCTAGGGAGGCCTCACAATCATGGCGGAAGGCGAAGAAGGAGCAAAGGCTCGTCTTACAGTCTTACATGGTGGCAGACAAGAGGGTGTGTGCTGGGAAACTGCCTTTTATAAAACCGTCAGATCTCATGAGACTTATTAACTATCACGAGAACAGCACGGGAAAACCCCGCCTTTATGATTCAATTACCTCCCACTGGGTCTCTCCCATGACACGTGGGGATTATAGGAGCTGCAATTCAAGGTGAGATTTGGGTGGGGACACAGTCAAACCATATTATCTGTCTTGTATTGTATTTCTCAAGAAACTACGTGAAGTTATACCAGATTCCTTAAAAGTGACCCAGCCCCTTGTGGTAGGCTTCTGTTCATCCAGTGTGAGGGGTGGCTATAAGGTTATTATAAAATTATTCATGGTCAATCTATAAATGAGTCTGAAAATATGAAGGAAACTATTGAAAACTTGGCGTTTCCATATAAATTGTAACATTTGTGAAGTGAAGAACTATGTGTTATTTTAAAATACACTATTTGTCATATATCCCAATGTGTTGTCCGCATAAATGAAATTTAAGAAATATTGATCATCCATTTATTGTTTACAAAAATCGTTTGAAATAATGTTTTAATATATCTTTTAAAAGAAACTCAGAGTTGGCTGTATGCAGGGTGTTCACTTTTAGCTTTTCATTACGTAACTTGGAAGTCTTTTAAGCAAAAAATTGAGGTACAGAGTAATTCACCCAGAAAATTACTGGTAGAGTTTGAAATAGAGCCAAGGACTTCATATTCTCAGTCTTTGTGGTAGATGGTAGAAATGATTCTCAAAATGTTTCTTCCTTGTGGATAGAGTAAGTTCTTTAAAGCATCAATTACTGAGCTGTATTCCTCAATTGTAAAATGGCTTTTTTCTCATTATCACTATACAAATGGTTAGAGATGAGCAGATATTCATTAAGAGAAATGCTTGAAGGTAGAATATAGACCCACCCGTTCATAATACAGTTCCCAGATAGTTGTTTGAAGTTCTGAGCAGGGGTCTCTGTGTCCCACACCTTACCCTCTTCCTTCATGCAGAAGTATAAGACAGTCTGACTTACTTTAAAAGTTTTTAAAGTAACAGTTTAATCTTCTTATGCCTTTTAGGATAATGATGAAATAATTTTCATCTATAGAAACAACACTAGCTCTTCATTGAAAATTCAGTAACAATTGCAGATAGAGTTGAATGAGCTTCACCTATTTCCTCTAGTTTAAAAGTCCCACTAAATTGCAAAAGCAGATTTTCCTCTGACCCGCTTTCCAAAAGAATTGTTTTGATCCCCAGCACCATAAGCTTTGTGGATAACACAATTTCAGATTCAAGCCCATTTCCTACCTCAGGCTTAACACTGAAAGCCACAATTTTAATAGAATAATTCATTTTTGAGAGGTAAGCAGCCAAGCAATCATGTCAGCTACTGCTATTTATTAATAATAAATGTAAAACACCAAGATAAAATATACATTCTTAAGTTAATCAGACAATGTGGCTTCAGGAATTACAACACAAAATCTTTCGGCTGTTCCTTGGAAACATTGGAGCATCAAGTTCAATACTGATTAAAAAATCTGTAAGCACAGACATGGGATACACAATGAATCTCTTTGTATAGTCTACACAGTGCATGCTTTTAAGGTCAATATGTGTACATGTATAGCCCAAAGAACCTGTATTTAGGAAAGTGTGCCTTGAGGTTAAGGCTTTGCTCATGTGAGCTAAATTACCTTCAAGTACCTGGCTCACAGTACTGCCATGTGATTTAAAGTTGCCCCTCCTGATCCATTCACTTCTATGTGGCAGAAACTTCCAAGGAAGGTCAGTGGTATATCTAAGAGATTATGACGGCTGAATTATGGTTTCAAACAGGTTTGGCTTTTACACCACCTTAGAAAATGAAATAGCTTTTGATTTATAGTCATTTTACATTAATACGCATTTCTCTCTTGTATTTCACTTGAAATTAGGCAGGCCAGGTTTATACATTCCACATTACTTCTTGAGGTGCCTACTGAATTACATATTTTAAACAAATCATTCCGAGTAAGTTGACATCAGGTGCAAACAATGAGAGAGAATAAGTAGGAGGCTCTAAATTTTCCTAGCTATTAATAGCAACATTAAAGGCATCAAGACCTCTGTATGACATGCTAGTCAAGGTGTATTTCTCTGTAAATGATCTTGTACCCAGCAAAAATAGAAAAAGACACTGGATCAGAGGTCCTGTGATATCTGTCATGAGATTTTTTCCCCTAAGTTATGGATAATTTGGGAAATACATTTTCAAGTTTCTGGATATTTGATAGTAGGAAACTTTATCTCACATTTTATAAACATATCAATGGTAGAAGATAATGCTTTTTTACCTTATAAAATATACAATTTTCATTTCTGGATGGTCTTATAATTTTCTTTGGTGCCATAACTATTGTTGGCTTACTGAATAGAAACTTCATATCCCTCTGAATCCTCTTTCACTCTACTTTGGATTATTTTCAAGGGCATTGTAACTCAGGCTTTAGAGGGCAAGCAGGAGAATTGACTGATGGTCCCAAGCTTTACTTCTGTGGTTGACTGCAGCTTTTTGAACTTGAAGATATGCTACTCTGGATTCTCTTAAGTGCTTTTGAGAAGTGATATATTTTATAACACAGGAAGACCAACTTACATCTGCATTACTTTACACTATGGAAGAGTGGATCTAATAATATTAATTCATTGATTTTGTTTTCAACAAATATTTGCCATGTTCCTATTATCTACCAGGTGTTGTTCTAGGAAATGGGGATACAGAGATAATTACAACAATGTCCATGTTTTTACAGTGCTCTCCCTTTTTACTACTGAATTAATATGTTATTAGTGTTACATATTGAGATTGTCTCTGAACACCTCAGTTTCTATTACCGTCTGAAATTTGATGATTTCTTTTTCACAAAATTAAGAGACTATTAGGAGAGAATGAATGGCTTATGTATGAATACTGAGAGGTAAAAGGAAGGGAGAAGGATCATAGAAAGCAATGATGCTGAGGCACTTAATCATACCTCACTCATCCCCAATGGCTGTCTTTGGGGCAAGGATACTTTTCTTGTATTTTAGTTCAAATAGTGACTCATTACTCAATAAACCGAATACTTCCTGCATGTCTGTTGTATTTATCTGAATTATGTGGAATAAAGAGTTTCTTTATATTATTCAGAACACTCAATTTGAAGAAACTATGTTAAAGAAGAATTAATGTAGTTTTACAGAGGAAAGAGACATAAGACTCCATAAAAAAAGAGATGACAAAATACAAAGGTCCATTTTTTAAAATCTCATAGAAATATTTTCACAACCACCTGAAAATATTTAAATGCAACTTAGTTCTTCATTAATAGAAAGTTTACAGTTACTTTGGAGCATCATAATCTTTTGCTGTTAGAGGAACGACTTAACTGTGAGCTCTAATCCCTACAGCAGGAAGTATTTACTCTTTATTATTATAGATTTATGCCTGAATGCATGAAGCAACTTGTGCTTCTAGAACCGATGGTTTTTCACAATACTCTCTTCAGCCAGGCCTTACTTAAAGATTAGGTCAGTGCAAGCCTCCACGCATTGTTAATGGAAGCCTGTCCACTGCTTCCAACTCAGTCTGTACTTCTTCATATATTCCTGTCTTCATCATCATATTGATTGACATTTACCACATATTAT
Source organism: Symphalangus syndactylus (assembly GCF_028878055.3). NCBI lineage: Eukaryota > Metazoa > Chordata > Mammalia > Primates > Hylobatidae > Symphalangus > Symphalangus syndactylus. The sequence goes on from NC_072433.2 coordinate 90,892,487, forward strand.
ATGCTTTCTTAAACATTGCTCTGTACCTACCTTGTACTATATTTGGACAAAGAACAAGTTTTAAGTAAACAAGTAAGTGAAACGCCTTGATATTGAGAAATTCATGGTTTCGTGCAGTTATTCTTTACTGTAGACAAACATTGGACTCAACCTGGGGATTGTAAAAAATACAGATTCTTATCTCTCACCAAGTCTGAGTGAGGAATTCCATATCTCAAAATTTTTCTCTACGTGCTTCTGTTGCACATATGCAGCTGAGTACCCCTGGTAGTGTAACGGGCCTTGATAACAAATAATTCTAAAGGAATGAAACAAGTATTATTGTAGGGTGCAATATGTAGTATGCTTATGAATAGGAGAGTGCCTGGTTCTGCGTGGGTGAATTGTCAGGCTGAGGAAATGATAGTTAGCTTAAACGATAACTGGAATTAGATGGGCAAAGCAGGTAGGGAGGTTCAGTGTGTGCAAAAATACACAGGCATGGAATGAGTAAGATTTTAACAGTTTTCAAGTATATAGAAAAGTTTCAAGAGTCATATAATGAATACATATATGAATTCACCTGTATTTAACAGTTGTTAACATCCTAAAATAACATTTCGAAAAACAAAAACCAAACCAAACAACAATGACAACATCAACAATCTTTTAGCTTCTTCTTAATGAAAATATCTGGAAACTCAGGATTTTGATCTTCAAGTTGTATACTTTTTTCTGAAACATAAATACTATACACCTATTAAAAAGGTAACATTCTTCTACCTAAAATAATTCCACTGCATTTAGGAAAAAGAATAGACTCTTTGATGTGTACAATTCTGTCTGTTGCTAAAAGTTTATGATTCTGTGTGTGTGTGTGCGTGAGTGGGCGTCTGTCTTGTTCAACAAGATAGAACAATCATATGATTTGCTCTATAAAAAATGACATTTTTAAGATAATACTTTATGAAAACCTCTCTTCCCACCCTGACATCTCAATTTGTAAAAAAATTCGTTAGGAATTTTTTTTTTTTTTTTTTTTTGAGATGGAGGCTCGCTCTGTTGCCCAGGCTGGAGTGCAGTGGCATGATCTCGGCTCACTGCAAGCTCCGCCTCCTGAGTTCACGCCATTCTCCTGCCTCAGCCTCCCAAGTAGCTGGGACTACAGGAGCCCACCACCATGCCCGGCTAATTTTTTGTGTTTTTTAGTAGAGACGGGGTTTCACCGTGTTAGCCAGGATGGTCTCAATCTCCTGACCTTGTGATCCACCCGCCTCAGCCTCCCAAAGTGCTGGGATTACAGGCGTGAGCCACCACGCCTGGCCAGGAATTTTTTAAGGAAATTATTAGATATATTGTAGTCCTGAGCTGCACATTTGCTCTCAGTAAAGATCTATGGTAATACTGAGGAAGGAAGAAACAGTCGATAAAGGTATTTGAAACCCAATACAGCAGTACATTTTCCATGAGCAGCTTGAAAATTGGCAGCTCTGGCTAAAAAAGGGGCAAAAGTTAATGTTCAAGATGACATTTTTTTGACCCTGAAGATGAATGCAAAAGTAGATAGCATATCAGCTTCCATATATTTTTTTTGGAAGCGGATATCACACATATTAAGAAGCATGCTGGAAATTGGCCAAACCCAATCCTGTGTTCTGTATTGACTTGTCTTTGATTTTAATTATACAATATACACTTTTAGAGCATTGATAATCTCATGAAAAAGTTTGGACTAAAGGGTTTCTCAGTTACTTTTTGAAGATATATGTCTCAAAATTTTATATAACATCCTTTAGAAATTATACTAAAATATCACCTCTGTCCATAAATATGGTTATTTAATTTTTTGAAATTATTCAAACTTGTTTATTGATTTCATTTTATAATCCAAGAATATATTTGTTGAACAACATACAATGCACATAAGAAAAAATACATATTATATATGATTTATTTATATTAAGATAATTATTATTTCAGGAAATAGAAAATTTTCAGAACCACTGAGGTGGAATTTAGAGTTTTGATCAGTGTAAGCATTATTTTATTAGTCATCACATTAAATTGAAGCTATTTGAATCTGCTGCTTATGGTTTATATTTGTTCAAGACAGATAATGCTTTATGAATGCAGATATGAGAAAAGCTTTTCAATGTTACATGTTATTCGGGTTTAATGTTTATGGTTGTCAGATTGAAACTACTGAATGCAAATGTCTCTCATGTGTTCATACCATCAGGAATATTTTCAGGACACAAATGCTAGTTGAAAGTATGTGCTCAGTCATTTCTGTAGAGGGTTCTTTTTCATTCTTGAGGCATGACTGATGACCTCAACATCAAACTGATGGTGATTCACCAGATCTTTATAAAATATAGAGCTTGATCTGGAAAGCAAAAACAAATAGTTGGTCACCGTAGGTACTTAGACTACTGCTGGTAAGCAAACCCTATTCATAAACACTATCACTTTAGGGGGAGACTTGTCCCAGATTTTCAATATACATTCTATTGTCTAGATTTTTGAACATTTTAATAATGAATATAGCTTCTTATATGTTAACAGGAATATTTGTATGAAAACATGACACTTAGAATTACTTGTCTTGGTTTCCTTACAATTAACGCTAAGCATTTTGGTGTGAAGTAGACAATTTCTGTGTTTTAACTGGCCAGCATCAATTTCCATTTCTTATCAGTACCTTGATTTTCTTTTAAAAAATGATCTCTCTCCCATTCCGTGTGGTCTGGAAGGTGAAGTAAATCACATCATGCTTCTTTTTGACTTAGGGAAGCTGAAGGGATCCCCACATCTCTATACACAGGTACTATTGTGGGGTGCATGTAAAACCTAGGCTCAGCCAAACAGTTTTCTCTTTTAGAATCATAAATCTTGACATGAATGAAACAGAATGGAAGCAATAGTGGAAGCTCATTTACTCCAGCAGTTTTTTCTTTCAGAAAAGCAGTTCTAGTCTTGGTTCTTGCTCTGATTCTAATCCTGGCTCTCCTTAACCCCATCCATTTGATAACTCTCTGATAGCCTTCAAATAAATTTAATTTTTAGTTAGCTAGAATGGGTTTCTTTTGTTTGCAAACAAAAAACTCTAACACGAGATACCCTGAAGTTCAGTAACACAAGCAACTTGAGCAAGGAAATTAATATGGCTTTTAAGCTTCTAGTCCAGACCTTTGTTGGTGTCTGGAGACTATCAATTAGCTGCCACCTTTTTTGAATCGTTTTTAAACTTTGAAAAGTCCTTTTGCTCTTGACCTTCAGAAATGAACAATTCTCATAAAATATTAAAAGATATGGACCTGATTTATTTTAGTGGAATGAAAATGAAAGGGAAGGGTTTTTTTTTAGCTTGACAATATCGATGTCTACTTTCCTCTAATTTTAATGCAGAAGCTGTCAGTATACATTAGAGACAACTCAGTAAATCTTTACAGAGAAGAGACATTGAAAAATATTCTCCTGATTATCCATTTCCCTCTTGAGACCAGGACTACACTACACATGATATACAATATGTCTCAACCAAAATGGAAAATGTAGCTAATTATCATTTTAGTCAAACACATCAGAGATTTAAGAAAAAAAAAAAAAAAAAAAAGACAGGCAAATATAGTCTGTTTCTAACTGTCCAGGGAGAAAAAGTTCCGTTTGTGAATAATACATTTCATATACCTTCTTCCTATCTTTGTCTGTCTCCTCTCTCTTTCTGTGTGTTACAATCACCTATTTCAATCTTTGTGTTGCTTATTTGCAACAAAAAAAGAGAATGCATGAGAAAGATATACAGGCCACAGTACTCTTATAAAGCATAGATGGAAAGCAATTGCTTCTATTGAAATCATGGCCAGTTCACTCAATTTCCCTGATATGCATATGTATATAAATAAGCTAAAGTGCTTCTTTAATGCAGGCATACCTTGGAGATACTGTGAATTTGGATCCAAAACACAGCAATAAAGTGAGTATCACAATAAAGCAAGTCACATGATTTTTTTTGGTTTCCAGTACATATAAGAGTTATGGTTACACTATACTGTAGTTTGTTGCATGCAATAACATTTTGTCTAAACAATGTATAAACCTTAATTAAAAATATTTTATTAATAAAAATACTAACAATCACATGAGCCTTCAGTGACTCCTAATCTTTCTGTAAGTGTGGGGTCTCACTTCAATGTTCATGGCTGGTGACTGTTCAGAGTGTTGGTTGCTGAAGTTTGGAGTGCCTGTGTCAACTTCTTAAAATAACACAGCAATAAAATTTGCTGCACTGATAAACTCTTCCTTTCATGAAGGATTTCTCTAGAATATGAGTTTCTTCTTTCAAAATTGGAGTCAATTCTCTCAAAACCTGCCATTGCTTTATCAACTAAGTTTATGTAATATTCTAAATCTCTAGTTGTCACTTGGACAATGTTCATAGCTTCTCTCCATTAAGAGATTCCATCTCAAGAAACCACTTTGTTTGCTCATCCCTAAGAAGCAACTTCTTATCCATTCAATTTTTATCATGAGATTTCAGCAATTCAGCCACATCTTCAGTCTCCACTTCTAATTCTAGTTCTCTTGCTATTTCCACCCCATCCGCAGTTACTTTCTCTAACGAAGTCTTGAACCCATCAAAGTCGTCCACAAGGTTTGGAATCTACTTCTTGCAAACTCCTGTCAATGTTGATATTTTCACCTCCTAACATGAATCACAAATATTCTTAATGGCATTTAGAATGGTAAATCCTTTCCAGAAGGTTTTGAATTTACTTTGTTCAGATCCAACAGAGGAGTCACTACCTGTGGTACTTATAGCCTTATAATATGTATTTCTGAAATAATAAGAGTTGAAAGTCAAAATTACTTATTGATCCATGGGTTGCAGAATGGATGTTTTTCTAGCAGGAACGAAAACATTAATCTCCTTGCACATCTCATCAGAACTCTTGGGTGACCAGGTGCATTGTCAATGAACAGTAATGTTTTGAAAGGAATGTATTTTTCTGCATACTAGATCTCCACAGTGGGCTTAAAATGTCAGTAAGCCATGCTTTAAACAGATGTGCTGGCATCCAGACTTTGTTCTTCCATTTACAGAGCACAGGCCAAGTAGATTTGGCATCATTCCCAAGAGCCCTAGGATTTTAACAATAGTATATGAGCAATATCTTAAACTTAAAGTCACCAGCTGCATTAACCCATAACAAGAGACTCAGCTTGTCCTTTGAAGCTTTGAAGCCAGGCATTGACTTCTCTCTAGCTATGAAAGTACTAGATGGCACCTTTTTTCAATATAAAGAAAATAAAGCTGTTTCATCTCCGTTGAAAATCTTTTATTTAGTGTAGCCACTTTCATCAATGATCTTAGCTAGCTCTTCCAGATAACTTCCTGCAGCTTCTACATCAGCACCTGCTGCTTCACCTTGCACTTTTATGTTATGTTGATATCTTCTTTCCTTAACCCTTGTAAACTAACCTCTGCTACTTTCAAACTTTTCCCATGCAGCTTCCTCACCTCTCTCAGCCTTCATGGAATTAAAGAGAGTTAGGGCCTTGCTTTAGATTAGGCTTTAGCCTAAGGAAATGTTGTAGCTAGTTTGATTTTCTGTACGGACCACTCACACTTTCTTCATATCAGTGATAAGCCTGTTTCACTGTAATAGCATTTTTTATATCCTTAAAGAACCCTTCTTTTGCATTCATAACTTGGCTAGCTGGTGCAAAAAGTCTAGCTTTTGGCTTATTTCAGCTTTTGATATGCCTTCCTCAGAAAGATTAATCATTTCTAGCTTTTGATTTAAAGTGAGAGATATGTGACTCTTCCTTTCACTTGAACACTTACAGGCCATTGTAGGGTTATTAATGTGCCTAATTTCAATATTTTTGCATCCCTAGGAATATAGAGGCCCAACAAGAGGGAGAAAGACTGGGGATGGCCAATCAGTGAAGCAGTCAGAACACACAAACATTCATCAATTAAGTTTGCTGTCTTATATGAGCAAAGTTCATGACACCCCAAACTAATTGCAATAGAAACATCAAAAATTACTGAAAATATATCACCATAACAGATAAAATAATAATGAGACAATTGGAAAATTACAATAATTGCCAAAAGGAGATGCAAAGAAATTAAGTGATTACATGATGTTGAAAAAATGTTGCTTACAAACTTTTTTGATACAGAGTTGCTGCAAACCTTAAATTTGTTAACAACAACAAAAGCGAAAGCAATAACTGTGAGGTACAATAAAGCAAAATGCAATAAAATGAGTTATGCCTGTGTTACTCTTTCTTTCTTTCTTTCTTTCTTTCTTTCTTTCTTTCTTTCTTTTTTTTTTTTTTTTAGATGGAGTCTCACTCTGTCGTCAGACTGGAGTGTAGTGGCGTGATCTCGGCGCACTGCAACCTCAGCCTTTCTACGTTCAAGCAATTCTCCTGCCTCAGCCTCCTGAGTAGCTGGGACTACAGGCCCCCACCACCATGCCCAGCTAATTTTTGTATTTTTAGTAGAGATGGGGTTTCACCATGTTGGCCAGGATGGTCTGGATCTCTTGACCCTGTGATCCACCCAACTCAGCCTCCCAAAGTGTTGGGATTACAGGTGTGAGCCACCATGCCCGGCCCTGTGTTACTCTTTCAGTGATTTTCACTGTAGTGGAAGAGAGATCCTGGTTAACAGCGTATTGGTCCCGGTTATTATGGTGTAGCTGCTTACTTACTGTGTATATAATCTTAGGAACAAGTCAGTTAACCTTTTTTCAGGACTTGCTCTTTATGTAGTGTAATAAAGTGCTTGGATTAAGTGATCTCTAAAGACCTTTATTTTGTCTAAAATGAAAACAGTAGATATCGTTACAAGTGATGGGCTTTTTTAAATTTATTCCACAGAGAAGTAGATTACTTTCCAGAATGTCACTTTACTCTGCTAAAGAAACTAAACCTATGGATGTGTATGTTGACAATCACTTATAACAATATCTATAAATAAAGATAAAATAAAGATCATGTATATTTTGCTGTGTTTCCCTGCATTAGTTTTAGGCTCTGATAGGGAGTTTCTTCATGGAGTAAAATCTTTACTTAAAATATCTCATGAATAGGATGACACATCTAAAATTAAGATTAGATCTTGCTGCCCAAAAACACAGTATTTGAATCACATCCTCTGAGTTTTATCTTGAAATTGAAGACTTAGTGCTGGCTATTTCTTTTGAGTGGCTTACTACTTTGGATATAAAACCTTTATGCTTTGCCTATAGGAAGAAAGTATTTTAAAACTTAAGTCAGTATATGATTTATCTCTCGATTCTATAAATATATTTTAAAAATCTCTATGTCAGAATGAGTTTAATTTGACAAAGATTTATTGAGTGCTAGGCATACTAAAGAAAGATGAGTGTGGCCAGGCGTGGTGGCTCACGCCTGTAATCCCAGCACTTTGGGAGGCCGAGGCGGGTGGATCACGAGGTCAGGAGATCGAGACCACGGTGAAACCCCATCTCTACTAAAAATACAAAAAATTAGCCGGGTGCGGTGGCGGGCACCTGTAGTCCCAGCTACTCCGGAGGCTGAGGCAGGAGAATGGCGTGAACCCGGCAGGCGGAGCTTGCAGTGAGCCAAGATTGCGCCACTGCACTCCAGGCTGGACAACAGAGCGAGACTCCATCTCAAAAAAAAAAAAAAAAAAAAAGAAAGATGAGTTTACAAAATAAAATAATTGCTGTATTATGCAATCTTTAACTGTAACACTCTACTGCCTGAATATAACTTTTTCAACCTTCAACTTTTCCCCCTCACTATATCTATGCTTTGAATTCATGATGACTTTTAGTACCTTAATTCTTCAATTTTCTGTTTTCCTATCCAGGCTTCCTTTTCTCCTGCATCTTATCTTAAAGTCATGAAAACTCATTTTAGACCCTCTTTCTTCAATATCCTCAACAGCTTTGTCTGTATGTCTTCTATCCCTGCACTTTAAGGCCCAATTGTCAGCATAGGTTATTTGATGTCTCTGTTGACTACATCCAGGCTGCTGAGCACTGCTAAAGGATATCACGTACCTATAGGAGAACCAGAGAGAGCAGATGTATAGTTTCTAGTTTCAGTTGGGTACTTAAGTCTTGCTGTATATCTTTTAAGCTTTTACTTACAGTGTGTCCTCCATATACTATTATGTTAGGTATTTAAATCTTCCTGTAGATCTTTTAAGCTTTTACTCAGTGTCTCTTCCATATACTATTATGTTAGGTTCCCAGAACTCTTCTCAAATTCCCTTGCTTATCCTTATCTCTTGAGTCCTAGAACTTGACTATGCCTTGGAATTCATAGAGAAAACAGGCTAGACTAGGAGGACTCTCCTAGTTTTAATCTTTCACCTGAAAAATACCTGTGTCCACTCTAGCTTTTTTCCCTACCTTTTTGAAGAAAGCAGTGATTCTTTCTGTTAATAATAACTTTAAAAATCCTGCCTACTTTGGGCCAGATGTGGTGGCTCATGCCTGTAATCCCAGCACTTTGGGAGGCCGAGGCAGGCAGATCACGAGGTCAGGAGATCGAGACCATCCTGGCTAACATGGTGAAACCCCATCTCTACTAAAAATACAAAAAATTAGCCAGGCATAGTGACAGGTGCCTGTAGTCACAGCTACTTGGGAGGCTGAGGCAGGAGAATGGCATGAACCCGGGAGGCGGAGGTTGCGGTGAGCCGAGATCGTGCCGCTGCACTCCAGCCTGGGCTACAGAGCAAGACTCCGTCTCAAAAAACAAAAAAATAAAAATTCTTATCTACTTTGAAATGGACCTCATCATCCCTAGTTCCTCAGGGACTTCAACCCATCCAGTATCATGGCTCACTCTTTTAATGTCAACATTTCTTTATACACAGACTCCTTTCAACAAATTTCTATTTTTCCAACCTAAAACAATGAATAAACCCAGAACTCACTTTAATTTGATATATTCTTCCAGGTATTACATTATATAATTTAATTCATTGATAACAAACTTTATTGGAAGAATATCCTTCACTTCTTACTTAATGCCACTGACATACAGGTCACTATAATTAGGATCCTGCCCCTTGAAATCCATGGAACTACTTTTGCAACGATTACCAGAAATGTCTCATTGCATAATTTAATGGGTACTTTGTGATTTTTATATAATTAATTTCTGAAGAACATTTGCTAGTAGAGTTGACCATTTCACTTCTTACATTAAAATGCTTTCATCTCTTGGGTGTATGTTTCTTCTACTTTTTTGAGGTATCTTTTTGGTTTGTTTGTTTGTTTTGTGACAAAATTTCGCTCTATTGCCCAGGCTGGAGTGCAACGGCACTATCTCGGTTCCCTGCAACCTCCGCCTCTCAGGTTCAAGCGATTCTCCTGCCCCAGCCTCCTGAGTAGCTGGGATTACAGGCATGTGCCACGAACCTGGCTGCTTTTTTGTATTTTTAGTAGAGAGGACTTTCACCATGTTGGTCAGGCTGGTCTTGAACTCCTGACCTCAGGGGATCCACCCACCTCGGCCTCCCAAAGTGCTGGGATTACAGGCATAAGCAGTCACTGCGCCTGGCCTGAGCTATCTTTTTTAGCTTCCTTTTTAGACCTATATCCTCTATCATACCCTTTGTTTCTCTGTTTTCCATAGTTTCATGGTAAGCCCTATTATCTTCTCAAAATATGTTGGATAAGAAAGTTGTGAACTCTGCCAGATTTTCTGTCACCCGAATATTACTATCAACTACTTCTATGGTTTCCTCTGCATTAGAAGTAAAAATGTTTCTAACAAGGCCTGTGGCTATAGAATCAAATGTAAATTGATGATGCCACAATTCATAGCTCAAACACAAATTTTCTCTCACATATCATAATATATCTCTAAGAAATCTAAGAAAACTCCTGTTGGCTTCGCAGTGGTACCTGAGATTCAACTGGTATAAAACTGTGCTTATAATTTCTATGTCCTAAATCAATTGTTTCAATTTATCCTTTTACCAAAAGATACTTCTGCTTCCCTTGGTTTTATAAGCCAGATACTGGAAATCATCCTAGATTATTCCAACCTTCTTCATTCCTAATATTTACTGAATACTGTCAATTTCTAAACACCTCATCAATGAATTCTGTTATCTACATTTTCACAGATTCTGTCCTATCTCTGTTTCTCATAATTGTCCACTGTATTATGTTAATTGTGTTTTAACTGATGTTTCTACCATTTAACTTCCTTTAATTCTTCTCTATATTTAATATTTTAACGATTTGACTTGTGTAATTAAGATGTTCTTTATTACCTTCAAACAGAACATAAACTATCTTGAATATGAAAAGGCCATACATGGGTCTTATTCTTTCTCATGTCATTCCTAGCTTGCAGCTTCTGTTTGGACCACACCTTGTCCGACCCATGGCCTGCAGGCCACATGTGGCCCAGGATGGCTTTGAATGTGAACCAAGACAAATTCATAAACTTTCTTAAAACGTTATAATTTTTTGTGATTTTTTTATTTCTCTCTCTTTCTTTTCTTTTTCTTTTTCTTTTTTTTTTTTTTTTTTTTTTTTTGCTCATTAGCTAGTGTTAGTGTATTTTATGTGTGGCCCAAGACAATTCTTCTTCCAATGTAGCCCAGGGGAGCCAAAAGATTGGACACCACTGCTAATACATATTATTTGAATTATCTTTGGCTTTAAACATAATGTCCTCTTTCTTTTTTTCTTTTTCTGTTTTTATTATACTTTAAGTTCTGGGATACATGTGCAGAACGTGCAGGTTTGTTACATAGGTATACATGTGCCGTGGTGGTTTGCTGCACCCATCAACCCCTCATCTACATTAGGTATTTCTCCTAATGCTATCTCTCCCCTAGTCCCCCATCCCCCAACAGGCCTCAGTGTGTGATGTTCCCCTCCCTGTGTCTATGTGTTGTCATTGTTCACTTCCCACTTATGAGTGAGAACATGCAGTGTTTGGTTTTCTGTTCCTGTGTTAGTTTGCTGAGAATGATGGTTTCCAGCTTCATCCATGTCCCTGCAAAGGACATAAACTCATCCTTTTTTATGGCTGCATAGTATTCCATGGTGTATATGTGCTACATTTTCTTTATCCAGTCTATCATTGACGGGCATTTGGGTTGGTTCCAAGTCTTTGCTATTTTGAACAGGGCTGCAATAAACATATGTGTGCTTCTGTCTTTATAGTAGGGCGATTTATAATCCTTTGGGTATATACCTAGTAATGGGATTACTTCAAAAATTACTATAAATATAATCTCTCAAAAACATTAAAACATTTAATGCCTCTTAGCAGTCTATCCCCAACCACAAGAAGCAATTGTTGAATTATCTTGTGTCCTTTTAACATCTTGTTCTTATCTTTTAACATACAACTAATTATGTCATACATATGCATATGTTAATTATTGGGTAAGTTTCTGTCTAGTTTATGAGAATGTAAGATCTATGAGGAAAAGAGCTGTATCTTTTTCGGAGTGCCTAGTGCTTTGCATAGTGCCTACTGGATATAGCTAATACAGAATAAAAGATTAATACATGAAGTAATTCTAGTGGCTAGCAAAGTCCAATGAGAGTGTAGATTTAGAAAAATACTTTATAAATGTGTAAGGTGACTGAGATTTTAAAGGCAAATGGCATTCATCTGTCCATGGATATGGAGCTCTGTCTGATTTTTAACTACTCTCTACCAAAAAGTTTTACATGACACAAACCTTCTTTACTCTCATGTTAGGTAGTATGAACCTACATCAAAAATGATTTGAATACATTTGTTAATGATTTACAAGTTCAATAAAACATGTAACAACAATGTTAGGATAGTATAATTTTTTTATCTTAACAGGTAATCAATTTTCCCACAGAACTTCTTTTTGAAGGAGCTAGGAAGATATTTACACTTAGTTTTTTCAGCCTGGAATTGCTCAATTTACCTACAGAATCTACTTTCTGCTAATTATCACAAGTCATAAAATCTGTTCCATAAAACTCCTCCAGTCTTCAGTATTGACTTTCCTGTCTACTAATTTTATTCTGTCTCTTGATTGATCTGATTTACTCTTTAGATTCAGTATAGTTTTCTTGCTAAAGACCTGGACAATAAATATTATGGTCCTAAATCTCAGGTATGTGGCATCGGGCTTTCTTTTGGAGTAATCCTTCCTTGGTTAATCTAGGTCAGTGCTTCCCAACTATAGCTGTACACGATAAATATCTGTAGAGCTTAAAAAGTACAGATTAGCAGTTTCCAGCCCAGACCAATTAAAGAAATTTCTGGGGACTAGATTCAAGCATGGACATTTTGAAAGCCAGAGATTAGTATTGACAGAGTCTCTGTGGCCCAATGTGGTGACACTTTCCTTTTCTAAAAGCAGATAAAGGCCAGCATTCTCTGTTCTTTGTAACAGGGAGCTGGGAGGAATCTGTAAGTTAGTGTAAAGGTAGAGATTTCGATTAAGGCAATGTTCCAGTAAAGGAATTCACAGTAAAAAAGAGGAAAATAGGTTTAGAATGGTACAAGAAATAATTCACAAAAATTAGAAAATCATTGATTCAATTTAACTGTGTATTGAGACAAACCAGATTCCTAAAATTTTACCTTTGTTTGGAAATAAAATCTTTGTTTTGGAAACAAAGCTTTCTAATAATACGTAAGCCTTTTATTTTTCTCCAGATTACCCCTAGTAGAGGACACTACCAAGACTTCTAGTTTTTGGATGTTTGGTTAAATTTTACTTTTCAATTCAAATCTTAAGTTTCATCCAATTAAAATTCAATCTGTTATTATTTTTTTTTTAGTACCAAACAATTAAAAGTCTATTAGAAACATATACTGGATGGTTTCTGTTAGTGGCATCAGTACAATAAATAATGTATTTCCAACATTTTTGTTTCTGAGGAGCTCTGAAAGCTGAAAAGCTAAATCTCTGAACACATTGTTTTTATTTAGAGGACAAAAATGAAATGGGTTTGCTTTGAAATTAGAAATTGCTAATCCTATTTCCTAAAGTTGTTAACAATGAGTCCCTGTTTACAACTGGATTATCCACTGAACCAAGGTCTGCGTACCATGTGTGATGGAAATTGAAAAAGCCTGTATGACTAGCTGCCATTGATTTTATGTTACTGCACAATAGTAAATGTGCCATCTCTTTAACACCACTCTCTATGGCTCTATTAAAGTGCACTTTCAAGATCAGAAGAGCATGAAAGTAAATCATTAAGTGAAGAGAAAATTAAAAATACAATTATTAATGAGACTGACAACCTTTGGCTGGCTCAATAATTATTTACTTTTTAAATTGAGCATTTTATACAAATGTGCAGGTGTTATCAAAGTTATCATGTTGTGCTGAGAGATAATTGCTCTTTTCATGTTCTTTTTCTCACTGGTTAACATATGAAGCCTAAACTGATCTAGTCCTCATGTTAGAACAAAAGTGTTGTCTATAGTCCTCCTTTAAGAGGGTATATTAGTCAAGGTTCTCCCATTGTAATGGTTAATATTGTCAACTTGATTGCATTGAAGGATGCAAAGTATTGTTCCTGGGTGTATCTTTGAGGGTTTTGCCAAAGGAGCTTAACATTTGAGTCAGTGGGCTGGGAGAGGCAGACCCACCTGCAATGTGGGTGGGCACCATCTAATCAGCTGCCAGCATGGCTAGGATAAAGCAGACTTGCTGAGTCTTCTGGCCATCATCTTTCTCCTGTGCTGAATGCTTCCTGCCCTCAAACATCAGACTCCAAATTCTTCAGCTTTTGGACTCTTGGACTTACACCAGTGATTTTTTTCCAGGGCCTTTCAGGCCTTCAGCCACAGACTGAAGGCTGCACTGTTGGCTTCCCTGCTTTTGAGGTTTGAGGACTCAGATTGGCTTCCTTGCTCCTGAGCTGCAGACAGCCTATTGTGAGACTTCACCTTGTAATCGTGTGGGTCAATACTCCTTAGTAAACTCCCCTTCATGTATACATCTATCCTTTTGGTTCTGTCCCTCTGGAGGACCCTGACTAATATATCAGAGAACTAGAATCAATAGGATATATACATACAAAAAAGATTTATTATAAGGAATTGGCACTCACACAGTTATGGAGGTTGGCTAGTTCCATGATCTGCAGGGTGAATCAGCAGGCTTAAGACCCAGGAAGAGCTGATGATTAAGTTAAAGTATGAAGGCAGGAAAAGGCTGAGGCCCCAGTTCAAAGGCCAATGGGAGGAAATAATTCTCTCTCACTTGGGGGGAAAGTCAGTGTTTTGTTCTATTCGGGCCTTCAATTGATCAGATGAGGCCTACTCATGTTATGGAAGCAATCTGCTTTACTCAGTCTATCAATTAAAATGTTAGTCTCATCTGAAAAGACCCTTACACACACACCTGAAATAATGTTTGATCAAATATCAAAGCACCCTGTGGGCCAGTCAAACTAACACATAAAATTAACCATTACAAGCAGTAAGGATACATACTCATGATATGTTCAATTAAATGTCATTATTAATTGGCATTCAGAAAAGATGGTTTGAAATATCTTAACTAATTTCCACATTTAAATAATAACTATAAATATCCCAGCAAGACTCTCTGGCTAGAAGAGTGTTTCCAAACTTCAACCCTAAGCATAGAACACAGAGATACATAACACAAGCAGGAAGCGATTTCTTCTTTGGTAGAAGTATAAAACCTCAAGTGCTGATGTGGTCCTTCTGCCAGCAACTCTCATAAAAGTTGGCCGGGCGTGGCAGCTCACACCTGTAATCCCAGTACTTTGGGAGGCCAAGGCCTGTAGATCACCTGAGATCAGGAGTTCAAGACCAGCCTGACCAACATGGAGAAACCCCGTATATACTAAAAATACAAAATTAGCCAGGCATGGTGGCGCATGCCTGTAGTCCCAGCTACTCGGGAGGCTGAGGCAGGAGAATCGCTTGAACCAGGGAGGTGGAGGCTGCAGTGAGCTGAGATTGGACCACTGCATTCCAGCCTGGTGACAGAGCAAGATTCTGTCTAAAAAAAAAAAAAAATTCAAAGGGTCTACAGTCATGAATTTTTCTAATCTGGCAAATTCCCAACTCAGCAAGTGTTTTATGAAGACTGTTGGCAGGTTTGTTCATGCTTAGCCTACATAAGCATAACCATCTTGTAATTTTTGCATTATCAAAGTGCCATTTGTACTTTTGTACTTGGATTGCTTTTTTCCTTCCGTCTACACACACAGACACACATTTCAAATATATTCTTTTTTTGCTGTTTTATTTTACATTTATTTGAATATTGTCAAGAAAATAATGTTAATATTACATTTATGAAATCATGCAGTTTTTGCACTAGCTCTATTTCCCCAATTGACAGTAACGTAAATGCATAATTAATACAATTTTAAAAAATCTGTGTGCCACATAAAATAAGCTGATTACTACCAATGGTTTGAGAAAAACTAAGTTTGCAAAAATTATTATTATTATCTTTTTTTTTTTTTTTGAGACGGAGTCTCGCTCTGTCGCCCAGGCTGGAGTGCAGTGGCGTGATCTCGGCTCACTGCAAGCTCTGCCTCCCGGGTTCACGTCATTCTCCTGCCTCAGCCTCTCTTTGAGTAGCTGGGACTACAGGCGCCCGCCACCTCGCCCGGTTAGTTTTTTTGTATTTTTAGTAGAGACGGGGTTTCACCGTGGTCTCGATCTCCTGACCTCATGATCCACCCGCCTCGGCCTCTCAAAGTGCTGGGATTACAATCGTGAGCCACCGCGCCCGGCCTGCAAAAATTATTTTTAAAGGATGAAAATACCAGCCATAACTTGAAAATTTAAAGCAACTTTTTTTTTTTTTATTTTGAGACGGAGTCTTGCTCTGTCGCCTAGGCTGGAGTGCAGTGGCACCATCTTGGCTCACTGCAAGCTCCGCCCGCCAGGTTCACGCCATTCTCCTGCCTCAGCCTCCAGAGTTGCTGGGACTACAGACACCCGCCACCACGCCCGGCTAATTTTTTGTATTTTTTTCAGTAAAGACAGGGTTTCACCGTGTTAGCCAGGATGGTCTCGATCTCCTGAACTCGTGATCCGCCCACCTCAGCCTCCCAAAGTGCTGTGATTACAGGCGTGAGCCGCCAAGCCCGGCCTAAAGCAACTTTTTTTAAAAATAAATGTTTAATCTTATAAATAACGTCTAAAAGAGTAAAGTGGGCTTTTGTAAACCAGGGGCTATACAGTAATAAAAATAGGTGGTAAATTTGATTAGATAATATTCACATTGCCATATTGGTGGTTTAGGCGTAAACATATGAACCTTTGTGTATTTATAAATAAATTTGATATAATATGTGATATTAATATATTATGAGATGCAAAACATAGACCAAAATTAAAAATTTTAACGGATGATATAGAAACATGTATAGAAATACACATGAAACATTTTTCTCCACTCTAGTGGTTATACTCCATTAGATGAAATCTATAAATCAACATCAGGCTTTGGCTGCTTATGTGAATCAATCATTTCGCATTTCTTAAAGACTATTTATTTGCCGTAATCTCTTGCTTTATTACCCCCCTTCACAGTTTCCAATTATTTGCATACTTTAATTTTAGTTGTGGGGTGGAGTTAGAGCAAAACAATGGATAACGAAATAAAAGAACAACTGCTGAAGGACCAATAAGAGTGATTTAGGTATCCTAATTAGTGGTATTCAAGAATGTTAAACATAGATTTATTTTTCTAGGAAAGTTACAGTTTTGTTTTGTTTTTTTAAAGTAAATAGCTGAATTGGCAAAGATACTTTGCAGACTGCGACTCAGTATTAAGTTAGTTCATGGTTGTTTACTATGAACTTAAGGACAAACAAGGGTCTTTCAATTTTTGCTTATGGAGACAAAGAGAAACCTGTTTTAAGTAGCATGTGGCTTATAGAAGCATCTTATTAAAATAACGTTTTCCCTATGGGCATATGTATTAAGAACCAGTTTACCCGGCCTAAAATCAATTACTTCTGCCTATGGCAATGAAGGTCTGAGTTAAACATAATTCTCAGAGGTAGTTAGCATTCCACTGAAGGTTATTGCTTCTATCCAAGAGAGGAGTTACCCAATTTAATCAATTCTCTGAGTGGTAAACCTTAGATAGTAAACAATTTAGATTATAAATAGTGCAATTATTAAGTATAACAAGACACTGTGTTTTAACTAGATAATTCACATAGTAATCAATGGCTAGCAAGAGTTCCAGTTGTTTAATATTTACTTGAACTTTTGATCAGAAGTCAACATAAAACAATTTTATTTATTAACTTATTTCCATGACTCTAGACTTGCTCTCTCTCTCTTATATGCTCTGATCATTTAGTCAAAGGGCTTTTTTTATTTTTTCTAAAGAAGGAACTGAGGTAACTTTCCTGATTAAAATGTTTACTTTATCTTCCATGCACTCTGGTAGAATCCAAATGTCTTTACAGGGCTTAGTAGGGTTTTCATTATCTGACTCCTGTTTACTTTCCTAGCCTCAGGTTTTATCTCAGTAACTCTCGGTTTTCCGTCCTTTCTTCCACTTGAATTCTACACTCTGGTCATTCTAAAAATTTTTTTCTTTTATTTCTTCAAAGACAGTTCAATCTCTCCCTTCAGAGTGTTTATATAGGCTGTTGCCTCTGTTAGGAAATTTCTTCTGTTTTTGCCTCACTCATTTATTTCAATGTTTAGGTTTCAACATGGATACCAATACCACTGGACATCCTTCCCTCACTTGCCAAAACCAGATTAGTATTCTTTCTCAATAGTCTCATAATGATTTATTTTTTTCCTATCATATGTCTTTCCATCCTGAACTTGCAGCTTTATTTAATACCATGTCTAAATCTTACCCTGTTGTGTTCCTAGAGGCTAGGTGCTAAGCAGGTGGTAGTTACTCAAGACATGTTTATTGAGTAATTCAGTGATTAAACTCTTAGTTAAAATAGAAGTGTTTTTCAATTTCTTAATTAATACAGAAGCGATTCTTAACACACCCCCAACATTTGATCCACTTCCATCAGAAGCAATGGTTTATTCGTAGTGGTTTTTTTGATTTTTTTTTTTTTTTTTTCTGAGATGGAATCTTGCCCTGTCACCAGGCTGGGGTGCAATGGTGCAATCTTGGCTCACTGCAACCTCTGCTTCTCAGGTTCACGCAATTCTTCTGCCTCGGCCTCCCAAGTAGCGGGGACTACAGGTGCATGCCACCATGCCCAGCTAATTTTTGTATTTTTAGTAGAGATGGGGTTTCACCGTGTTGGCCAAGATGGTTTCGATCTCTTGACCTTGTGATCCACCTGCCTTGGCCTCCCAAAGTGCTGGGATTACAGGCATAAGCCACCGTGCCCAGCCATTTTGTAGTGTTTTAATGGAAAGTGGGAGGCATAGTAAGGTCTCTATGAGTATGAGGTGGATGAGGGGTGTGTGTGTGTGTGTGTGTGTGTGCACGTGTGTCCAGTTTGAAAGGTTCCCAGATGACTCTGATACATTTCTCTGTGCAACATGTCTTCTGGACTAGATTTAGTAATTTAAGAATAGTCATTTGAATTCTTCCAAAATCAGCTACCTGTTTTAATATAAATTTGAAAATCTTTATATTAAAACCTTGGGGAGAAAAAAAAAAGACCTCATTATTTGGATACTATGGAAAAAGAAGACAATGGCTAACCAATTACGTACCTCTGCCTTCATTTTCCCATTCTATTCCTAATAGTATTATTTATCACCTGGCAATTCTTTACTTTCCATCAGTGTAGAATATAGGGTGCTACTGTTAATGGTTCATCCAAGAATATGATTTACCCATAATAGACACCTGCTAAGATTTCTGTTTAATGGGGATATGGAGGTGTTTGTTAGCTCCTAGGGTTTATCCAAATAGCATGAATTTTAAATTATAGGTAGAAGTCTGTCAACAGCTACTATGCCTTTTTCTAGCTATATCCAGGAAAAGATTTTGCCAATGTAATCAGATCAGAAAATGAAATAAATTATGAATATTAGAGAGTAAGATATTTAAACATAAAAAATATAGTGGATTTTGAAATCATCAGCTTTTATGAAAAAAATAGAAGAAAGTTTCTGAATTGTTTTAGATCAGGAAGAAATGAGTCATAGCAGTCATAATACTAGCAGGATTTACTGAAATATTTGGGGAGGCATATGGTATTAAAGCCAATGAACTATTTAAAAATATTATACCTTATAGCGTAGAGAAAGAATGCTGTTACACAGAAGAACTTACTATTTGAGAATGAATAATTGAGGAAAAGTGATGGATTAATCAATTAATGGTGTGAAGGTAGGGGGCTTACCTCTTAGAAAAACAAATTTGACTCCTACATCACATGGAATAAATTGCCAATGATTTAAATGTGAAAATATTTTTATAATACTAGAGGAAATATAGATAAATTATGTAAGTATTGACATTAGTAAGCCATATTAAAACATGATACCAAAAGCCAAAATTATTGTAAACCTCTCTGGCAAAAAAAAAAAAAAAGTACATGATAAAAAATAATATGTAATATATATCCTTTGTGATAAACCCCAAGAAATTTGAAAATGTTATCTTAGCAATGTTATCAGAGGTAGGGGGAAAAATATACTCATAACAGATTGTGTGTTATGCATCAATTAAAAACATTTAATTCTTTTTTTTTTTTTTTTTGAGACGGAGTCTCACTCTGTTGCCCAGGCTGGAGTGCAGTGACGCAATCTCAGCTCACTGCACCCTCTGCCTCCCGGGTTCATGCCATTCTCCTGCCTCAGCCTCCTGAGTAGCTAGGACTGCAGGCGCCCGCCACCATGCCTGGCTAATTTTTTTGTATTTTTAGTAGAGACGTGCTAGCCAGGATGATCTCGATCTCCTGACCTTGTGATCCACCCACCTCAGCCTCCCAAAGTGCTAGGATTATAGGCATGCATTTAATTCTTTTGATTTTGAAAATTTTCATCCAAAATTCATTCTATGCTAAAGACACATGTACAAAGATGTTTTCATAACTCCAAAATGTTAATTGCTGTGGAAGCAGGGAATTAGTGCATTTTATTAAGTTTTATGCAAAGTATCTAGAACAGTATCAAGTACATGACGCTAACTAACTACTTCCTCTTCATGAACACTTTGTTCTAGTCAAACTGAGCCCCTAATCAACCCATAAAAATTACTTCACTTTATGGTATATATTTTAATATTACTTAAAGTATTCTTTTTTCTGAGAAGGACTTTCCTTTTGTCCCTGCTCACATTTTTCATTTGTCCCAGATTTGTCTTAATTTTTGAAAACTAATTTTTAATTTAAATTTTTTCCATTCCATTATTTATTGTTTCTCATATGATATTTAATTCCATATATATATATAAAATCTTTGTTTTTCTGAACATGTAATTTCCACTCATATAATAAGTTTTTTGATGATATAGACCAATGCCTTATTTATCATTTTATATCATATAATGGATAGCAAACACTTTGAATAGAGCAGAAGATTTTTTGAATTACTGAGCTGAGAAGATTTTTTCAGAAATGGTGCAATTACAGTCTTTCTTATATAGAATCTAAAAAAAACAAAGAAAATATAATGTTTACAAAGTAGCTTAAAAATCTGAGGGGAAATGTCAAAATCGCTCTCAAGTTAAGCTTTTATTTCACCTGCCAAATAGAGCTTATGTATTTATTTTTAAAATGTAACTAACTCAAGTATAGAGCGTTGGAATTAGGAGTTTGTTTTTTTTTTTTTAGCCAATGTTTTATTCATTCTAAGTCATTGTTTTGTTCCATTTCACAGTAATTAATTTATGTCAGTGATCTTACCAGATCACACATGCAGGAGTCACAGCAAAAGTAATTTTGAAGCTAGCATGAGTAAGAGACTCAGAACAGATAAATGCTTACAGAAGTTTTTGTGATTTTTCTCTAACCTACAAATATCTGAAATCTTTCTGAGCTGATCCATTTGAGAATTTAAGACCAGCAAGTTTAGATAAGCATCTTAGAAATTATGACTCTGTTTTCTCAAATGTGGCAGGTGTGCAGAACTTTATTTTGGCTTGCTTACAGAATCTTAACCCATGCAGGAAGTATGCCACTTTATCTGTCTCAGTCATTAGTTCTACTGACACTACTAAGTTGGGAGATCCAAATGCAATCACGGATAGCACACACCTGCTTAATGCTTAACAGCTCTTGTCATAGTGGTCATTTAAACACACGGTGTTACTAAATATGTCCCTATTTTCTGGGCAAGTCATTGTGTGGCTGGCCAATTTCCCCATTGAGACGCTTATCTGACATGGCTTCTGCCACCATCGTGTCCTGCACTTCTTCATTAAAGAGAGTTCCCCATTGCTTCAGCTGGACTCCCAAAGCACTCTGAACTTACAATACCCAGATGCTCCATGACTGGCTGACTTTATTTTCATTTTTCCAAGAATGGCGAAGTAGTTACGTGTTAGACTTGGGTTGATGAAGGAGTCAAAGCAAAACAGCCTGCTCCACAGTTAAAAACAGGGAAGTCTCACAATGAGTTGCCACAACTTTCTGAGCTGGGGAGAAACAAAGCTGATTTATTTTGAAGGCTTTCTTGCTCAGATCTCATTACAGTGCTTATGGGGCTGCCACGACTGCCCTCAGGTATGTATAAGAGAGTAAAGTACAGCCCACGGAAAGGGTTGAGCAAAGCTGTCCTATGGGATCAGGCCTCATCCGTATTATCACCAGAAACAATGATAATCACAACCACTACCACCACCACAACAGATATTTTCTACTTTTACTTATACCAGCAATGCGCGTCTACTCAGGTTGTGCATTTGCCTATAGACTATTGCTAAAATGCTCTCAGCTCATTTTTTGATATTAGTCATGTTATTATCCTGTAATGTTACAGATGTGATCACTCATTTAAAAAAAAAGAGTTGAATTTTGTTTTAATTTGCCTTTTCTCTTTATTTTCAAAGTTCCAGCATTTTAGCAGTCTAGGAAAATGTTTCAGGCTTTTATTTATTTATGTTTTTCGGATTAAAACAATGTGTGCCTATAGCATTCATCATTTAAGAAAATAGTGTTTTTCTCTTTCAGATCCCAATTTCCACTCATTATTAGAGAGCTGAATTCTAAATCAAAGATTGTGGAGAATAGATGTGCAACCTGAATAAAACATTTCCAGAAAAGTCTGAATAATGGTCCTGAATAAAGGGAGCTGCAATGTTCTTGAATTGTAATTGGAAAAAATTCAAGTGTGTGTATTCAGGAGCACATGTACTAAGAAGAGGTTAGTTATTACTATTTTTAGTGCTATTTAACATTTATGGCGCCCCAATAGTATATTTAGTTCTGAATTGAACACAAGTGGTCTGATAAGTGATCTCCCATCTAAATTACCCATGTGGAGATTCATCTGTAATCATTCTTTGTGCAGAGAGAGGCAGCACTGACAAACAACCCGAGTAGGGGGATTGT
The DNA here is from genome assembly GCF_028878055.3 of Symphalangus syndactylus. Taxonomy (NCBI): domain Eukaryota; kingdom Metazoa; phylum Chordata; class Mammalia; order Primates; family Hylobatidae; genus Symphalangus; species Symphalangus syndactylus. Next base: position 90,914,953 of record NC_072433.2, read on the forward strand.
GAATGCAGCAGTATAATCTAACTCACTCCCAAGTAAAAGAATTTGTTCAGACAAATAGGACCTTTGAAAATACCACTGGCACTTTTTTTTTTCTTTTACCTTATTTTTCTGTGCCTGGACATTCAGCAGTCAGTGAACACAGTTGTTGTGCTCATACCAGGTCAATGAAAAATTGGAGAAAGAAGTAAAGGTTTAGGACTATGATTAGATTTAATCTCTGACCTCAAGGACTTTATACTCTACAGATAAGTAATAGAGTCTCTTTTTGGACAACAATATAAAGCAGGGATGGCTGCTTTTGAGACACTGTCTCTGATACTTAATTCTGAAAAACATAATAGAAAAAAATACTGAAGTAATAAATACCATAGTACAAAGGAAATTATAAATATACAAGTGCACTCCTATGATAATTCAATGTAAGATGGAATTGAGAAAGGGAGATGTGTGTGAATCATGGTAGAATCTACAGAAATAAATACATACTTCTTTGTATAAATCTCTGTCAGTTACTCTCTACACACAAAGGAAAAAAACGCTCCTACTTCCTAAGAAGAAACTAAACATCCACTGATAATAATAAAACATGGCACATTGAATTCTAAGCTAAGAAGCATAGACTTTGTTCTCTAGCATTGGGGAGCTGTTGAAAATTTTTGAGCAGGTGAGTGACATGTCCAGAATTGCATTTTATGAAGATTAACCTGATGGCATTTTCAGGATTGATTAGCGTGAAGCCTGTATGGTGACAGAGCAGATTGTAGTAATGCAAGTCTGAAATATGGTGGTGGCAATGAGAATAGAAAGGAAGAAATTGATTTGAGAGGTCCATGACAGTGGAACTACGGGACTTGATTATTAAATATGGGACCTGAAGTAGAGAGATGTCAGAGATGACTCCAGATGCTTTGAGCCTGGATGAGAAATCCAGTATGGAAGAGAAAGAATGTCCTGACTGTCAGTGGTTGATTATTATCTTCCAGATGCTGTGAATCATGTAATCGATTGCATTTTCAAAATCTTGGGTCCAAATCCATGTTACACATCTACTAAGCATACTGTGTAATCCTGGCATCTGTTTTTTGCACAGTAATCCATTGCCAATCACAGGTAATACACTACAGAAAAGTATTGTGTGTGGCGAAACTGTAGTTGACAAAAATGAGAGACTGCAAAAACATCACATTTAAAATACTAAAAATTAAACCTCAGTAAATAAAAATTCCAGTAGAAGTCCACTTCCCAAATAAAATAGATCAATCTGAGTTAAGTACCTGCTTTAAATTTATCCATCTCATCAAAACAAAAGCACTAGTTAGACACACCCATACACACACACACAGAGAACTTTTCTCTGGAATCCCTTTTGTTTTCTCAGGTGATATTATAGAAGTGGTATATTCTGCTGAGGCAGATTCTCCTAGAAGTTTTGCATTATGTGGAGTGTATGTCTTTGCAAAGTTTTCAAGCTACCTTTTACTGTCTTGAACTTTAATGTATCTTTTTATCCATTGCATTTTTAGTAAGTCTCAGACAAATGCTTGTGTACCTGCGTGGCATGTTCACAAATTACTAAGGTCCTGAAGGACATGTATTTCTACTCTTTCATCTGCACATTGAGATCATGGGATTAACTTGATGCCTTATACCTGCAGAATCCCCTAGACTCTTTCAAGTGATCCACAGAAGTAGAGAAGTGAAATTTCAGTAGAGTCTTTTGCTTAAGGAAACTGAAACTATTCTGTGTAAAAATATATGCATGCAGTTAGAAGATTTTATGCAGCTATACAAGGTTTTATAGAAAAACAAAAACATGATTGTCAAAGTCACAGTCGATAAGGCATTACAAATTAACTTCATTTATGACCTCAAATGTTTTCCACCTTCATTTTCCTCTGTTTTGTTTTTTTCCCTTCTTGTTAAAAATTTTATTTTCTTTTATTGTGTGTGTGTGTGTGTTTTGTAATTCTCATATATCATTTAGCCGAGATTCTCTAACTGTAGAGGTCTCATAGAGGCATAATAAAGCCACAGGATAAATGTCACTATCTTCAAGTAAAGTATAAAAGTATTGCTCCAATAATTTTTGAAGAGGTTCCAAAGTTTAAGTATTAATATAAACATTTATTGTTGGTGCTATTGTTGTTGAGTAAAGGCAGTGATCACAGGAATTGAAGTGATCAAAATTTTAAAGGGATGCCATGCTTGAAGCAGGCATCTTTAGACTCTACCTATAATTTCAAAGGACTTGTTCACAAACTGATGCGCAGCTTAGTAGTCAAGATTTCAGTTGTTGGAATCAGACAAATTTTGTTTGAGGTCTGATTGCATTATTAACTAGCTGCAAAGCTGCGGCAATATACTTAATTTCTTTAAACCTTAGCTTCATTGTCTGTAAAATGGGAGAATAATAATATTTACTTCACAGCATTGCTACAAAGATGAAATAAAATATTATGTGTAAAATGCTTAGCAGGGGCTTGTCATGTAATTAGTGGTACATGTATGGTCTCCTGTGTTAATTCATAGCTGCTTTTGCATTTTATTGCAGTAGTCATAACAGAAGGTACTTATTTGATCTTGTCGATTTTAAAACACCTTCCTAGGAAACCTCAGGAATTGAATAGCTCTTTTCCTCTTCACTGCTGTGGAAACATTATGCACCTTCCTTTATTACCTTACGCATTTCTGCATTAGCATTGTGGTTTAATTATTTGGTTACTTTTATTCCACCAATGAAACTGTGGGCTTCCTGAATGCTTGCTCTGAGAAAGGATATGGATATCTCAGTATACACTAAGTGATTTTTGTAAAATCATAGCGTGTCTGGAATTGGTGGTATTCTTGGTCTCACTGACTTCAAGAATGAAGCTGTGGACCCTCGCGGTGAGTGTTACAGCTCTTAAGGTGGCGCTTCTGGAATTTGTTCCTTCTGATGTTCGGATGTGTTCGGAGTTTCTTCCTTCTGGTGGGTTCGTGGTCTCGCTGCCTCAGGAGTGAAGCTGCAGACCTTCGCGGTGAGCGTTACAGTTCTTAAGGCTGCGCGTCTGGAGTTGTTCGTTCCTCCCGGTAGGCTGGTGGTCTCGCTGGTTTCAGGAGTGAAGCTGCAGACCTTCGCGGTGAGTGTTACAGCTCATAAAAGCAGTGTGGACCCAAAGAGTGATCAGTAGCAAGATTTATTGCAAAGAGCAAAAGAACAAACCTTCCACAGCCTGGAAGGGGACCCGAGCACTTTGCCACTGGTGGCTCAGGCAGCCTGCTTTTATTCTCTTATCTGGCCCCACCCACATCTTGCGGATTGGTAGACCCCAGTGGTCTGTTTTGACAGGGCGCTCATTGGTGCGTTTACCATCCCTGAGCTAGACATAAAAGTCCTCCACGTCCCCATCAGATCAGTTAGATACAGAGTATGGACACAAAGGTTCTCCAAGGCCCCACCAGAGCAGCCAGACACAGTGTCGATTGGGGCATCCACAAACCTGGAGCTAGACACACAGTGCTGACTGGTGTGTTTACAATCCCTGAGCTAGACATAAAGGTTCTCCACATCTCCACCAGACGCTCGCACTCCTCAGCCCTTGGGTGGTTGATGGGACTGGGCGCTGTGGAGCAGGGGGTGGCGCTCATCCGGGAGGCTTGGGCCCGCACAGGAGCCCATGGAGTGGGTGGGAGGCTCAGGCATGGCGGGCTGCAGGTCCCGAGCCCGACCCGGGGAAGGCAGCTAAGGTCCGGTGAGAAATCGAGCGCAGCGCCGGTGGGCTGGCACTGCTGGGGGACCCAGTACACCCTCCGCAGCTGCTGGCCTGGGTGCTAAGCCCCTCACTGCCCAGGGCCGGCAGGGCCGGCCGACTGCTCCGAGTCGGGGGGCCCGCCAAGCCCAGGCCCACCCAGAACTCCAGCTGGCCTGCAAGTGCGGCGCGCAGCCCCAGTTCCTGCTGGCACCTCTCCCTCCACACCTCCCTGCAAGCTGAGGGAGCCGGCTCCCGCCTTGGCCAGCCCAGAAAGGGGCTCCCATAGTGCAGCGGTGGGCTGAAGGGCTCCTCAAGTGCCGCCAAAGTGGGAGCCCAGGCAGAGGAGGCGCCGAGAGCAAGGGCTGGGAGGACTGCCAGCACACTGTCACCTCTCAATAGCTGACTCTAAAGTTAAATATTTTAAATAGCAGTAGGACATGGAAATATTCTAATAACGTGATAAAGTTATTGTGTTGAGTTTTAGTCATATTTGGGTAATAAATACTTTTAAGTGAAAATGTAAAGCTAAATTACAGAAATGACTATAATTCATGCTATACTACGGACAGAGCTAAACGGTTGGTAAATTTGGAAAGACCGATGGAAAGGCTGGATCACTTATGAGATTAAATTCCCATTTTAAGTGAGTTAAAAAAGTGCAAGCATTTCAAATAGATCATGGTTTAATTAAGCATTCATTTTTCAATTCACTATATTATTTCATGGGCAACATGCTGATATTATTCACATATTTTCACATTCCTGGATGGAACTGATTTATTATTTTGAGATTAGATACAAATGTATAGGAACAAAAATACTGCATCATTAGAAATTTCCTCCTCAAATGCCCATAGATGCAGACCTTATTTACAATGCAATAAATACCTGAAATAGTTTCAAAGTTCGCACGAAATCTGTTCATGTTTATCCCTGAGTTTTTTATTCTGTGATATATTAATGGAAACATACATAGCCTTCTTATATACTTTTAACATTTTACCCAATAAATTGTTTTCTTTTAAGTCCTCAAACCAGGCAGGAAGAAGAAATAACTTAGGTAAAACTAAACACAATAAAACCAATACAGTGCAAGGTAGACTTAGTCAAATTAGAAAAAATGTGAGCCATCACACAAAGGCCAATTATTCTTAGAAAAATATATAGATAGAGATGATTATTTCAGTAATCTGGGGATAATGTTCACCTCATTTTAGCCTGAGTTATCTTGGCAAATTGAATTGTGTAGATTTTACTTTTTTCTGTAAATAACATAGCGAGTGACCCAAGTCCTCTGCTGTCATCTGACTGGTGACTTCCCTTTAACAGAGCATACATTGTGAAATATGTAGATGAAGACATTTAGTGTCACTGCTTCTCTATTATCTTTTCAAAAGGTCATTGGAGAAGAGATAGTCAATGCTTGGCTCTTTAAGTATAAGGTGTTTAGAACACTTCAAGAATTTCCTATACATGGAAAGATTTGGAAGAGTCCTTCATTCATAGGTGAGTGTGAGATTATCTGAAGGACTGCTTGTTTCTAGGACTTGGAGTCTGGAAGCATAGTTTCTCAAAATGTAGTGAATGAATTGCTGCTGGGACATAAGATTATTTTAGGTGGTAGGTGAACAAACACCTTTAAACTTTAATAGCTGAGATTTTTAAAATTTTAAATGTGAGGTAGAAAAATACAGCTAATTAAACACACTGGAGATTTAGTGAGATAACTGAAATTAGTAAATCTATAGATATATCTATTATTATATATATATATATTAATACACCCCCCATAGTAGCATCACCACCTCCCTATACTCTTTCCCAAAGGTCACTGGAGAAGATAATGAGTCCTTGGCTGTTTAAGGGTAAGGTGTTTTGAATATTTTAAGAATTTCCTATACATGGAAAGATTTGGAGGAGTCCTTCTTTCATAGGTACCATGTGCTAATATTATAATATTATATATAATATATACACACACTATAATAGTGACTACAGCAAATACCTGTGTTCTTTTTCATGATATATTAACATGTCTTACAAGGATATGGCAGCCAAAATTATGAAGAGATTATACTCATGGCTAAACTTTGAGAAATACTGCTCTTAAAGATCGGTTAGGTAGATGATACATTCTTCATTCAGTTCGTATGTCTTCCCTCAGTCAGGGATACTGAGCATTTTGTTACTATCACCACCAATGAACAAGAGAGAGTACATTAGTATAACATTTTCCAACGAGAAAACATAAGCACTATGTAGTGCCTACTAATGTATTAGTTTGCTTATTTTGGTTTAAGGTAACACAAGAGTTGTTTTTAAATTGTAAATTGTGCAGAAAGTTAATCAGTTTGAAGCAGGGATTTTTTATTTCTGGCTACAAAATTTGAGTATCCAGGGGATTACATGTTAGATAAAGCTGTTTGCATATTTATTCTTCCAATTGTCTATTCAATAAATATTTATTAGGTTTCTATTTTTTCTTTCAGTTGACCATAAAACACTTATTATGATATACATGTTTTACAAAAATTATAGGCCTCGTTTTTGTTGATATCAAAGAAAAGAGAGATGTCCACAATTGTTTGTTAGGTAAAATTACCTTAACAGATTTTTGTGCTTTTTTGTCATAAGAATAGAAAACAGTGTTTTGCAAGTTGTGGGTCATGCACCATCTGAAGGAAAGTCTCCTGAGATACTTCCCTTTCAACTTCTCTTGGCGGGGTCTGGAAGTCTACAATTTTAACTAATTTTTAGGTGATTTTTATTCATATTTCAAAGTTTAGGAGCCAATAAGAGAGTAGGTAATGAGTCTACTCTGTGCAGATTTTCACATGTAAATGGATGTTAAACATTCTCCTTAAATAATTATTAAACATGGTTCAACAATTTGAGGATTAGCTGATTGTTTTTATTCTTCTTTCATTCTCCAGTCCTTCAGCCCCTGCCCAAGGCATACACACATAGGTCTCTAACATTTTAAGCTAAAACTGCTTTGGAAAAAAATGGATTCTTCTATTATTATGTCCTTGTATAAACTTGAATATCACCCAAATGCAATGTTTTAATTTCACTTCATTTTCAAAATGCTTAAACAACACACACACACACACACACACACACACACACACACTAAACATGGAAGCTGAAAAACAAAGTATCTTCAAAAATACTACAGATTGAACATCTGACTATGCTTCAAGATATTTTCATTGATTCATTTGAGACATTTTCTGTTGAGCTGATCAAAAATTATCAGAACCCTTGTCGGTTTTAGGATAATTTTACTGCTACTTCTAGCTGTAACCTGGCAAGTAAAAAAAATAAAGAAAAATGTAAACACATCTTGTTCTAATGCAGAGATGAGTAGCACTGAAAGAGTCCCAGTGTGGCACTTCTGGCTTTGGTCAACAAGGCTGAAAAGCAACCTGGGACAAACAAGGGAAAATGGAGGGGAAATGTTCCCATAAATTCAAAATTAAGTTCCTTCTTCAATTTCCGTGAAACAAACTCCCTGTGGTGAACATCTGGCAGGCCATTAACTTTTGTTACTTTATTTTATTAAAAAATCTTAAGGTGAGAAAAATTTCTCTGTTTGGAGACTTGATTTAGCATTCAGGCTAAAAGTCTAGGCCATTGTGTTGTCATTTGCATGGTACCCATGATCCAATAGGGCATATCACACTTACAGCTTTTACTGTTTTCCATCAAAGGTTGCGGTTATTTGTCGTTTTTAAGAGTCATTAATTATGAGTTATTTTTTAAATACATAAATCATCTGATCGGTGGCCCATATCTGCTGGAAGAAAAGTGACTGCAAGATTCTTCATACTTTACAGCTTCTTACTTGCATTTTTTCACTGCATTATTTTCTACAGGCGCTTGAACGTCAAAACTATTTACATAGAACTTTTTCAATGATTCATCAGAAGGATGTGAACTGTTGATTGCACCATTTTCTTTATTTGCACAGCTGCTATAACCTTTAATCTAAATTATTTTCTTACTCTCTTTCTCTTTTCTTTCTCTTATTTTTTTCTTTTGTGAGCTAATTGTCACTTTCTTAAGTAAACATTCGTATTTCACCACCAGAACTATTCTTGCACATTACTTTTAAGCCATTGCAATTGCTTATTAGTCAGGTTATTTACTGTGAAAAGTGCTGAGTAAATGTTAAACAAATGAAAATTATTTATTTTTTCCTGAGTATAATGTAATTTATGAACTTGCATCTTTGTATTTCCTGGATTATATGTGTGCATCTATCTGTCTATCTAATCTCATCTATCTTTCTTATTTAACATATTAAGTGTGTTAGTCTGTTCTCATGCTGCTAATAAATACATACCCAAGACTGGATAATTTATAAAGGATTGAGGTTTAATGGTCTCACAGTTCCACATGGTTGGGGAGGCCTCACAATCATGGCAGAAGACAAAAGAAGAGCAAAGGGACACCTTACATGGAGGCAAGCAAGGGAGTGTGTGCAGGGGACCTCCCATTTGTAAAAACATCAGATCTCATGAGACTTATTCACTATCATGAGAGCAGCACGGGAAAGACCCACTCCCATGCCTCAATTACCTCCCATCGGGTCCTTCCCATGACACGTGGGAATTATGGGAACTACAATTCAAGATGAGATTTGGGTGGGGACACAGCCAAACCATATCATGAGGTTTAAATAAAGCAGTTGTAAGTTAAAAAATGTACTTAATTTTATGAATAAATCTAATAAGTGTTTTCCCACTACAGCAATACACAAGTATAGTTTCTACTTATTATAATTGCCTTGCCCCTGGACAGTGATACAGTACTTATGGCAAGCTGCTAACTGATCCTCAATCTTTTATAAGTAAAAACATACACATTTTCTTCTTCTTTTAGCTTTTTGTTAAATGAAATGCAGAAAAACTTTAATACTGTTTTCTGAAACAATTATAATAGCTAGTTTTTAGTTTATAAAACAGATTACATTATTAATTTCAAAATGTAGGAGATTAAGTATAAGCTGAATTTTGTGTTTTGGTTGTGGATTCTAATATGACACATAGTGAGTTACATTTAAAAATACAAAAACAGGCTTATTTATATTTTTCCCCAATAGTCTCAGCTTAACTAAATATCTACATCTATACATATCAATGTATAAAATGCTCTGCTGTTTGCAGAATGAATTTTATAGAACCCCTTTGAATTTGGCAGTAGCTCCAGAAATTGAGTCTGGAATGGTATGATTATGGAAATGAGAAGTCAGCAGGACAGATAGCATTTTGAAAACGGAAGAGTGAGGTTCAGATTTCAAAGATTTTTATGAGGTTGTATAAAGAGTAAAAGCAAAGTTCTATGATTCTAAATATGCTGCTCTTTCCAAAATGGTGAGTTTTATTGTTTTTAATATTTTTAAACTTGTTTGAGGTATTTTAAAACACACATATGAAGTAGAGTATAAAAATTAAAACAATTTTATATGTATAATTGAACCTTATAACTTCTCGAGAAAAATAGGAGATCCATAAAGAATTTCACTTTTGTATTGCTTTTTAATTATATCTGTAATATAAGAATATTTTATAAGCTATTCCAAAACCCAGATGTATATAGAATTAAAACATGAAAGCCCACTTTTAGGCTCTCAAAAGCAAATTCTATTTCCTTCTGCCAATACAACTGCAATTTTCTTATCTATTTACTGGTACTTAATTTTCTTTTTTCACTTAAAATATATCTTGGAGTTCTTTTTGCACAATTTATTTTGTTCTTTTTAATTAATTCATAGTTTCTGTAGTAAAGATATGATATCATTTTGAGACTGGAGAGTTCCCTGGCCTTCGTTCCAGATCATGCAACAGAGGTGTGGCTCTCTGTTCAGCCGCAGCAAGCTCAAACCTCTTATTGGAGGGGAAGCATGCAGACAGGGAAGTGCAGGAGCCAGGATGAATGGCCTGGGCTCCAGCCCCATGGCAGTGTCTAGGGGTGGGTGTGTGTGACTCCTGAAGCCCGAGTGGGCATGTGTTACAACGCATTCTCTCAGCTTTGCCATCCACAGAAAGCTCGTGTTAACCAGCTCAGTGTCCTCTCCGTACCCAGGTCCTTGTCCAGCGTCCAGGAAGAATCAGGTCACATACAGACTTGAAGGATGAATGCAGAGGTTTTATTGAGTGGTGGAGGTGGCTCTCAGCAGGATGGATGGGAAGCTGGAAAGGGGATGGGTGGGAAGATCATCTTCCCCTGGAGTCTGGCTGCCCAAAGGCTGATCTCCTCTCCATTTGTCCCCAGCCGAACTCCTCTCGGTGTACAGATGCTCCTTCTTTTTTCTCCTTCTCTGCGACGCTGTTCTGCCATTCGTCTGCTTGCCTTCTCCTGGAGCTTGAGGTTCAGGGTTTGTATGGGTACAGGATAGGGGACATGACGGACCAAACGGCAACTTTTTGAGAGCGAAAACAGGAATGCCTGTTCTCACTTAGGGCTGTGGTTTCCAGGCTTGAGGGTGGGGCTTACGTGGGGGAACCATCCTCTGCTACCCAGTATTTCCCTGTCTCCTGTCCGTACCAATTTTATTTATAATTTCTTCATTGTTGAGAATTTTGTCTATATTTTTGCTATTAATAAATTATTCTTTAATGAACTTCTTTTTCATATCTCTGAGTGCACAAGTTAGTTTTTTTTTTTTTTTCTTTTTTTCAAAGATGGAGTCTCGCTTTGTCACCCAGGCTGGAGTAGAGTGACGTAATCTTGGCTCACTGCAATCTCTGCCTCCCAGGTTCAAGCGATTCTCCTGCCTCAGCCTCCTGAGTAGCTGGGACTACAGGCTCGTGCACCATCATGCCGGGCTAAGTTTTGCATTTTTTTAGCAGAGATGGGGTTTCACTATATGTTGGCCAGGCTGGTCTCAAACTCCTGACCTCAGGTGATCTGTCCCCTTCTCTCTGGGATTAGAGGCATGAGCCACCGTGCCTGGCCCAAAAGTGAATATTTCTAACAGGTATATTTCTAGAGGCACGACTATTTGTTTGCCATCATGCTCACATTTGAGTTTGATACATCCTGCCATAGTACTTTGTCCTATCAACAGTGTATAGGTGACCATTCGTCTCCACCAGTGCCAAACCAGATATAACCAATACTAATAATTACATCTTATTTTATTTTTTATTTTCTTGATCACTAGTTGTGCTGATTAGTTTTTAAATATTTATTTTCTCTTAGAAGTACCTATCCCTATTTTGACGATTTTTCTATAAGATTTTTTTTTTTTCCATATTGGCATGTAGAAAGATATTTTTTTTTTTGAGACAGAGTCTTTCTCTGTCCCCCAGGCTGGAGTGCAGTGGTGTGATCTTGGCTCACTGCAATCTCCGCCTCCTGGGTTCAAGCAATTCTCCTGCCTCAGCCTCCTGAGTAGCTGGGACTACAGGCACGTGCTACCACATCCAGCTAATTTTTGTATGTTTAGTAGAGACGGGGCTTCACCATGTTTGCCAGGGTGGTCTCGAACTCCTGACCTTGTAATCCACCTGCCTTGGCCTCCCAAAGTTTTGGGATTACAGGTGAGAGCCACCATGCCTGGCCGGTATGTAGAAATAATCTAGCTGAAATCTAGACATAAAGGCAGAAGAGTGAGGTAACTTCCCAGTCCTATGTTTTTTCAACTACAGTAAAGGCATCTGCTTCATAGTAAGGGCCGAATAATTTTTAGCTATTTTTATTAATCTTCTATGACTATGTATTGAAATCCACAGTACTCTTTCTAAAGAAGGCTATTATTAAGATTCTTTACAGAATACAAAAGTACAAAATAGGATAGACATGTTCCCAAAATGTTACCTATATGTATTTCTATTACTTGATATGCAGATACCTAAAGGGAATCATTAAGAGGGTCTGTGGGCACTTGCCACATTTTAAGTAGAAACTCATTATTTGATGAATTTAATCAACATTGACAAAGGGAAGTTTTCTCAGGTCTCCTCTCCAAATATATATCTATCTGATTTATCTAAATGTACCTATTATTTAATCAGATAATTGCTGATCTTTAATGAATTTATTATTTGTAGATATAATAATGTATGTAGAAGATTTATGGAAATTAATTTTAAATTTGTTACACTTTCAGGTTACTGGTTAAGTTTTGTGGAGTTCCACTATTGTCTATTTTCTTTGACTTTCTTTGAAATTTTAGTTCCAGAGTGTTTATTCTATGTATAGGTATGTGTACACACACACATATACATGTAATATACACAGAAAATATATATGTGTATGTGTGTATTTGCATATTTTGTCAGAAAAACATTATTTAGAGAAATGGAGGATAGATGAACCTCAATCTGACCAGCAGACATGCCTTTTTCTTGAAGAAAGAGAATCTAATACTAGTGTCTATGCAGACAGATTTTGACAGGTAATTTTCTTTTATTAAAGAATAGGTAAAGTCTTTTTCCCTTATAACTTTTCATCACTGTAATTCCCTAAAATTACTAATAATCTCCAAAGACTCTTCCATACTTTTATCACCTTGCTCTTTTCATCTTCCTTCAAGTTGCTTATGCTATTGCTACTTTATTTCAAAACTTGCTTCTTACCCACTTTATCTGCCAACTGAGGTTTTACCTTCTGAGGCTCTTCGAGTTGCCTTTTCTTGCCAGCTGGCTGCATGCTCTCAACATGCTTCTGTACACTCACTCTCTGCCTTTTCATCTTTCAGTTTATACCATCTCTCTTTCCTCTCTTCTTCAGCTGCACTGAGCTTGTTTTATTTTGTGTGCATAGACAGAAAATGCCTTTATGACAAGAAATGCCACTGCTAATCTTATTTTCCATTTCTAGTGTATATTTTATTAAATATTTTTGTTTCATTTTTTAACCCATGTACTGACACAGTGCCAGGCTTATTTCAAGATTTTAAACTCAGTCAACACCAACTGCCATGTGTTAAACTAGGAGGAAAAAAAAAGACATCAAACAGAATAAGAATTACTGGAAATCAACGGCACTTTCTGGATGAAGGACTTTGGTAATTGAATTGTTACATAGCCACTAGGTTTAGGCAAAGGAATACAAAATGCCCAAGATAAAACTGAGGTGAATTGCTGAGTCTGTTAAACTAGATTCAAATAATTTGCTCCTGTGATAGAACCTATTCCTATAGAAAGGCATCATATGACTGAACCTGAAAATAAAATTACTGTCAGATATAAAGCTCGTTGTGAACACAGTAGCAGTGCTAGAAATGTAGAACATTAAAAAATATAACCAAGTGCCCAGTTATGATTTACCATCAGCATCAGGAAACAAACATATTGCATAGGCATTAGGTTTAGAGCAACTTTTTTTTCTATATATGTTAATAGGAATAAGCAAATGGAGAGATTAAACTTTTTTTCTGTTTCTGACATGCTACTGAATACATTGAGGCCAGCCTAGAATTTTAAAACTTCTTGAAAATATATTTTCAGCATTTCTATTCCAGGATAACTCTTTGCATATTTTGATGTAAATGTTTCCTTGTTTAAATAACCCTGCACATACGTGTGTGTGCACTACAAGGTTAAAAAAAAAGTCAAATAAGATTGCTTTGCTCCAGAAAGAACTGTTGATATATAATGATAAAAAGTAAAATTAAATATTGAATGCAATGAGAAATACAGGTTTAAATTGGTTCACAGTAACACATTGCAATTATCTTTTCCAAAGACAGAGGTCATTACTGAATTAATATTTGAAAAATTCTTTCTATTTATAGGCCTTCAAAATGGTGTACTCTTGTTTTGAAACTTGGAGAATGCCTTAACAGACTGTTTGCAGGCCAGATTCCTTGTTTCAGCTGTAAGAATAGGTTGGCTGCTCTTCCACAGAAATAACAACTTCGGTTCTTTAGGGTCTGATGTCTTACATTCTGGAAGAAAGAGGAAATTTAAGTTTTTTTTCTATAAAAATATGGTAGCCTTAAAAATGAACAAAACAAAGTGTTGGTATGATATTTAAGTATATAATTACACAATAAATTTGGAGTTTTATGTAGTCTAGATCACATTAATATTGGTCTTTTTCAATCCGTTCTATAAAGATGTATACCTCATCAAACATAAATTGCCATTTCTTTATATATCAGTGTAATTTGACTACTTTTATTTCAAAAACCACAATTGTCCTATGGGTTTTTTCTAGTTACGTCTTGTGAAAGAGGAGAATTTATGCTAAGGCCATCCCAATTTCTCTGCATTTCTTGAGGATTGGAAATTAACTAGTAGATAAGTGATTCTTATGGAAAGCTAAGTGCACATTGAACTTATAAAGCTATTAAAAAAAAAAAACAGGGCAGTCTTGGAATTAAAGTCCTGCTATGTCTGCTTCAGGTGCTTTTTACTTTATCTTTATCATTATAATTGGGAAGACTCAAGACTGGAATAGCAAATGATTAGTCAAGCCTGCAATTTCAATTCAGTGTTGGAGATGTGGGTGAACATCCTTGTTTGCTCAGGGATTTTTGACTCCAGTTCTCCTGTCATTGTCCTGTACTTTTTCAAATGTTAAAAACATACCATTGGAATAACATTCAATATGACAGTATTTTGCGTACAAGATAACAATGTCAATACGGAGAAATCACAATATACTAATAGCTAGATCTATATATTTTATGACCAAGTTGAAAGAACAATGGTAGCTAAAGATAAATAACATATAGCTTTTGTTACATGCTGAATTACTGGGAACATTACATTTTCTTATATATTCTATTGCACAGGTAGGGAATCAGAACACTTTTGATGTGTTTGTGGATGGTTTGTGTTTGGAACAAAAAGATGCAGTTTTCTCTCTCTATATATATATATTTTTTCATTTTATCCAAACTGGTAAATGTTTCCTCTCCCTTCTCTACTGACAGTGATAATACCGTTTAGATCACTGAGGATATATATTTCCTAGGAGCTCAGATTATAATAATATAATATTTATATAAAATCTTACAATTTATACAAATCTTCATATTTATCATCTACTTAGTGTGGTCTTTATTGTGTGTGCCATGCATTTTTATTCCTTAATATTAAAGAACTAAAAGGAAGACAGTTTACTTAATGTGGCCTAGCTTTCCTCAACCTATTTAATACTGTTTTCTGTAAACCAGGTTACTGATCCCATGAAAAATTCCAAAGGTAAAAATCATAAAGAAAATAAAAGGACTAATCAATTTGAATACAAAATAAATTTTATGTTTCTGAGTGGAGTAACTAAAACCCAAATAGAGTAATGAGGAGAATAATGATGCAATAGCATGATATTTTGAATTGTTATCTATAACTTATTTTTAACAGTTTTCTTCTCCAATGGAAACTTTCTTCATTCAGAAGCTCAGCATTCACCTTCCTTGTTTCAGAAAAGGGATAAGACCACAGAAAGCAGAGAAAACAGAGCACATTAATTCTGAA
The DNA here is from genome assembly GCF_028878055.3 of Symphalangus syndactylus. NCBI lineage: Eukaryota > Metazoa > Chordata > Mammalia > Primates > Hylobatidae > Symphalangus > Symphalangus syndactylus. Next base: position 90,930,122 of record NC_072433.2, read on the forward strand.
TTTTCACATTCAAGTAGCCAATTCAAATTGATAGCCAAGGGTTATGGCTCCTTTTTACCTCCTATACTCCAAGAAGAAGAATAATTGTGCCACAAAATAATAAATATGTAGATAGGATGGATTCCTAAGGAAAAGGTGTTGGGAGCCATTGCTTGCCAGGAATGGGCCTGGGTGAAGCAATAATGTTTTGGGGCAATCTGGGGACATAGATGCCTCGTCCTTCCCTTTCTGAATAAAGCACAATGTTAGGACCCAGAGAAGGCTTTAAGACATGTTTGGTCAGGGATAAACAGATGGAGTGCAGAAGTTTCATGCTTCACTATGGGCCCCAAATAAAAGAATGAGCCCCTGTATCTCTGGCTAAGTCATATAAGTAAATGAAAGCACAGGAGTTTCTGAAGAAGCCCTGCAGCTGGAAAAGGGTTGGTTTAATTGTACCTACCTGGACTGATGTTTGTGGACCTACTGGAGTTAAATGTAGCTGAAGTCTCTGTTTAAATGGTTGTCCTCCCTGCCCTGGCACAGCCTCTTGAAATCTAATGCAATCTTGGGTAAAGAAGCCTAAAATGATTGCAATTATGCCTGAATTCCTGAGTTGAATGAGGTTAATAAGTAGAGGATTTTTTGATAATATAGATTTGGCAGATTAAAATTCTTACCTATTATAAGAACAGGGTTTTCTTTCCCTGAGGCTAAAGGAGATTCCGTAACAACATGGTAAGAGGGTATCAAGACAAATCTAGTAGAGTTTAGACAGTGGTGGGTATCTGAGAAGGAAAAGGGCCTCACACTACATCTCCCAGCCTGAGCCGGAGGAATGGAGACAGAAATTCTAAGTAGGGTGCATGTACAAGTGGTCCCAGGACTTTATTTCTTCCTCATTTCAGGGTAATGCTCAAGGAGGTGGCAACATGGCATCAGAAACAAGCCCCGAGTAGAGAAGGTCTTAGGAAAACTTGGCAGAGTTTCTGGGCACCTGTGATAGCCTGGGAGGGGTGGAAGATGCACACAAGTGGCAGAGGAATAGACAGAAACTTGGCTCCACAGACTTAAGTGGTGCTTGTCAAAGAATAGTCCTGTGGACCGCAGAAGGATACTAATATATTAGGAAAACCTGGGCTTGACTTGATGGTTTGGAAAGACAAATGATTTAAAATAATGTGCATGAACTAAGATTGAAGGAATGATGTGACCAGAGGCACCTCAGTAGATGCTCAGGGCATACCTAACGATCCCGGCAAAGTACACCTTTACACTGCGCACTCATTCTTTTAATCTGTGAACACATTCCAGAGGTAGGAAATAGGAGAATGGGGAGATGGTGGTGAATTGCCTAGATTAAGTTCTACCACAGGGAGGAATCTGGACTCCAAATAAAATTATTTTATAGAAAACTATAAGTACATTTCTCGATCAACTGAGTTTATGAAATGTGATTTATAATACTTTTCATTTACATGCCATTTTACACTTTTCAAAGTATATTCTTTTACTTCAGTTGCACATCTGCAGCAGTAGGTGCTAGCAAAACGTATTTTACTTTACCCATGCTGTTAAAATGGAATCTTTACAATTGAGACCTACTGAAATTAGGCATTTTAAAAGCCTCTGAAATTAGAATCTTTGTTCTTTCTTTTTCGGAATTTTAGAATATTCTAGTAGTCTGAAAAACTAGATCTTAATGTTCTTCTAACTTTTCTGATTAATGGCTGTTCTTGATCAGAATAATTTAGGAAATCAATACAAGGAGCTAGGCATCAAAAGTCAATTCTGATCCTTATATTGTCGTTAAGTGACTTTTAAAATAGATTATTGTGATCGTTTTGCTTGAATTTCTATTGCTATGAAAAAATTTTAAGTAATAAACATGAATCACTTTATTATAGGGAATTGCTAATTCATCATTTTATGCTTAAAAAAATATCTTCCAAAGCAGGGACATTTTATGTAGGCCTGGTAAATGTTAAAATACAATCTACATAAAATGTTATTAAGGGCTGGGCATGGTGGCTCACGCCTGTAATCCCAGCACTTTGGGAGGCGGAGACCAGTCTGGCCAATATGGTGAAAGCCCATCTCTACTAAAAATACAAAAATTAGCCAGGCATGGTGACACACGCCTGTAGTCCCAGCTACTTGGGAGGCTGAGACAAGAGAATCACTTGAACCCAGAGGTGGAGGTTGCAGTGAGCCAAGATTGCGCCACTTCACTCCAGCCTGGGTGACAGAGCAAGACTCCATCTAAAAAAAAAAAAAGTTATTAATGCCTTGACATATTTGCCATTAATTCAAAAGGTTAAAAGGTTAAGTGAAACTAAATACAACTTTAAATAAAAAGCTGGGCATATGCACTGGGCCAAAAGAGTTACAAGTTACTTGTAATTAAATGTTTAATGTTATTTATATTTGATGACTGTGATGCAACTATAAAGGCATGCTACAAAAGAATGGATGGTTTTGATAAGTTGTTTAAAGTAGTATTTTATTAGTCTTAGATATTGTTTTAATGGGTTTGAATATCAATTGTATGTTATACTATAGTTCATACTTCTGACTTTTATTTCATGGCTCGTATGTGGATTTTAATCTCATATTCTGAGGATAGTCTTTTAACTGATTCAGAATTTTTTGTACTTCTGCTAGTTATGCTTTTGTTGAACTGTCTTAAAAATGCACATTCAATTAAATTTGCTTCTTTCAATTGTTCCATATAATGATGTTCCTATAAAAGATACAATTTTAAAAAGGGCTGCCTATGACTTTCATGTCTAATTTCTTTTCATTCAGCTTAGCTGATGATAGCATAATTTTGAATTTCACAAGAGTACCAGTTGGTTTATTTCAGTTGGAGGCTAAATTTACAGGAACTTATGGAAACTCCAGGAAATTCATATCATTCAATTACTTGACTCTCCCAACAGCCACATCTTCCTCACACAAAAAGGATTTGTGTAGAGTAAGAGCTAAACACCTGCAAATGGACATGAAAAGAACATGAAAAACAGATAATACATACAGAAACCTGAGTGATTTTTAAAAAATTTTAAATATAATCATATTATTTCCCTCTTAAAATGTATTAGGGCTTTCTGTGGCATAAGAATGAAGTGAAAAAAAAAAAACTCGTCATTACCTATAGGACCTGTCATGTCCCGTTCCCTGCTTACCCCTCAAAGTTCACTTGTCATCTTTTTGTCTCTTCCTGTAGCTTTATTGGACTTTTATGATAACTTCAGTGTCCTATGCCCTTTTTAGCCTTTGTTCCTTTGCATGTACTGATCCCCAAAGCCTGAAAACTCTTCTCCCTATCCTCTTCAATCTGGCTAACTCTTATGTGTCCTTCAAGTCTCAGCTTCAAATATAATTTCTTCTGTGAAGACTCTTCTGACACTTCAAACAGAATTAGGTTATTGCTCTTGAATAGAACTTTTTTTGTGGCTGTTCCCTATCACCTACCTCAGATCTTGACATACTAAGGGCATTCAAGAATGCCTCTTGACTGAGGAATCTTAGGAATTATGAGGCCTCTCCGATTAGATTTAAGTATAGAAACATCTTTATGTGGGAGTTATTGAGGTTCCTGCTGTTTCACCACTTAGTCATATTTCTTACCTTACAATTGTAAGCTTCCATTCAGAATTAGTATCCAGGTGCAGTTTGAGAGCTCTTGATCGCCAAATATGCAGCTCTAACCTTCAAAACTCAAATGCCAAGTCTTTCTTATTTTCCCTTTTCTTGATACCCATCATGAAGACTGGGAAATAGAGAGCTGGAAGGAGGTTGAGCAGAAGAGCTCAGACATACCCTGAAAAAATTCCACATTTATGAGACCCAAAAACAAGACAATAGAACACGCCTCATTTTGGCCATCAGATATAGGATCTACTTCCTAACTTATTTTATGCCCTGATAAAAATGGGTAAAAGAGTATGAAGACAGACAAGGGTAGATTAAACAGTCTGCAAGTCTACCCAGAGGCTGCATGATAAGCATTGCATCATGGTTTATTTATATCTGTGGAAAAAGAAACTATGATTTTAGTAATAATACATTTTCTGTTTTCATAATTTCATTTTCTAGTTCAAGTTTTTTTTCTCTCTTTCTTCATTCATTGTGTCGTGAGCGTCCTGTGACAGTGGCCCAGCTGGCTAAACAGCAGTCTGAAAACTCAGGTGCTGCGTAGCCTATTCCCTGCTGGGCTTTTAACTTGCTGTGTAACCTTGAACATACTTCTTAATATCTCTGTGCTCCAACGTCAGGATTTGTAACATAGTGGAAAAAAGTATTAAACTGCAGGCATATTTGTGAAGAAACACTAGTAAATGTGGTTGAAAAGCTCTTTGAACATATAAAGTCCTAACCATAAGAAAAAGAGGAAATCAGCCAAAAGAACAACTGAGAATGCCCTTAAATGTACTTAGCTGTTGATGGAGAGATTTAGGTCTGATGTGTGGAAAATTTTCCTGACAGTGGATTGTTAAAATAGGCTACCTCTTTGGCTTATAATATTTTCCTGCTGTTTCACATTTTATTATGTCAATGACAATCTCCCATCAAGGTATATGTGGAAGCTATAAAATAGAAACTGTGCCATACCTTGTTATACGAGATATGGCCAGGTTTTGAGTTAACGGTCTTCATTAGTGATCAATTTTCATCTGTATCTTAGACAATTACTAGGCAGAATCTGTCAAGTAAATAACATTGTTTGGTGGCTCCAGAATTTCACAGCTTAAGGTGTGGTCTTCTTAACAAAATAGTCAACCTAGAAATCCGAAGTTGTAGAAATTGAGGCATTTGAGACCAGGGAAAGGGTATTTTTATTTATTTATTTTTAGTCAAAGGTCCTTCTTGGGGCTGCAGAAATCACATCCTAAGTGATCGCTTGTTTTCAGCTTAATTCCAAATTTATTATCCGATCTATTTAACCTCTTTCTTGAGTACATGGTAAAGAGTTGGCATCTGAGAAGAGATACATTTCTGGAGGGAAAGTTTAAAATAGTGATTTAGGAATTAAAATGTGTACATAAAATATTGTCTAAAGGGATTTTTAAAATTTACTTTTAGATGTCATATAATGAATTCATAGAAACAGATTCGTTTCCAGAATGTTACTATTGCTCTCCTAAACTTTAATATTAAAGTTTATTACAGCTTCTTTTTTCTATTTGGAACATTAGTCTTCTATATGTGTGCAAAAACAAATACCCTACCTTAAAAATCAAATAATGTTTTTGCAGTTATACCCAAACATAAGGTAATAATATTGATGATATTAACAAGATATAAAATCCAATGTAAAAATCCTACTGCATTAGTATATGGTTGGTTTTTTTTTTTTTTTTTGCATTTTTTAAGATTGTCCTAAATATGTCCACCGGGCGCAGTGGCTCACGCCTGTAATCCCAGCACTTTGGGAGGCCGCGGCAAGCGGATCACGAGGTCAGGAGATCGAGACCATCCTGGCTATCACTGTGAAACCCCGTCTCTACTAAAAATACAAAAACAAAATTAGCCGAGCGTGGGGGCGGGCGCCTGTAGTCCCGGCTACTGGGGAGGCTGAGCCGGGAGAATGGCGAGAACCCGGGAGGCGGAGCCGGAGCTCAGCGAGCCGAGCTTGCGCTACTGCACTCCAGCCTAGGAGACAGAGTGAGACTCCGTCAAAAAACAAACAAACAAAAAAAAATTGTCCTAAATATGTCACAAACTCTGATGGATGTGCATAATATTACCATTAATTTATCATAAGTAAATCTTGTGATGCTTACACAGAAGGAGTCTGAAGATTGTGAGATCACTTTGGTTTATCCATAGCTTTTATTTTGCAATTTCAGTAACTTATCTCAAGTTTCAGTCTCTAACTTGTCCTCCCTTGATAAAGATTTTTTAAGGAATGTAAAAACATTATTTTCAATACATCAGTAAACTTGCAGTGTTTCCTAATTAAAATCTAAACCTTCAGGCATATAGCTTTTAATTGTGACTAATGTGAAATAAAATTAAATTTGGCCTAAAGCTGTCTCTGTGGATAGCAAACTATGACCTAACTTAGTATATAAGCAAACTGCAACCTAACTTAAGGATGTAAACAAACTGCAACCTGAATTAAGAGTATATTCTTATAACAAATAGCTGAGTCACAGCCAATCACAGCAGCCACGATTCAGCTAATAATCAGAGGCCGCCAACTATTCAGACCAGGCTCATATAAGGGAAACACCTAGCCATAACCAATCTATTTCTGTATGTCACTTTCTTTTTCTGTCTATAAATATTGCCTGCCCACATTGCTGGGTCGAGCTCTGTGAACCTCTTCTGGTTCTGAGTGCTTCCTGATCTGTGAATCATTATTTGCTCAAACTCTGCTAAATTTAATTTGTCTAAAATTTTTAAGAGTATATTTTATGGCATTCTAGTTGTTTAATTGTTGAAAATATAGTGCAGGCTTTCCTTAACATATATCACAGACAGCTTTCTGAGTTATGGTCACAGCACAATCGGCTATCTAATTGAAACGGCTTCCCTCTGTACCCTCAGCCTTGAAGTTTTTTCTTGATATGACCTTTGTCTTTCTGTTTTCAATTTCCAAATTTTTAAATGGCAAAATTACAATTTTTTTCCTTTTCATTATAACATGATTGAAAAATCCCCAATCAATACTCAATACAACATTTACTATTAATAACATTTTAGGCTTATCATGGAGTTTCTTTTATGATCAGAGTAAGCATGTTATTTTCCAAGAGGAATATACAAACTTTTCCTTTTGAAAGCATAGGTTAAAATGAGGGAATCTTTATAAAAGTGAATGGAGGAAGAGCACAACCAATGAAGCCAGAAGATGTATTTTACTTAGAAAAGCAGACACAAAATTTATAGTGCCCTCTTTAAATAATACATTAGTTTGACCCTGCTGTGCTATATATTTTTATATATTTAATGTGAACTTGGGGACTCATTTAGGTTTGGACCAAGCTAGTCTTACCTGTATCTATACCAGTGAAGTTGTTGCTGCTTACAGGACAGAAAGAAGCAGTGACTCATACATGTCAATCCTCTGAGACAAGTTGAGTTTTATTAACTGCCACAAAACATTTTCTTTGTGTAGGGTCCAAAGCAGCATTCAATATATTTAGGAGCTTTGTCATATGGCATACGTTCTACTGGTCATTAATAATATTAATACTTCTATATTTTATATGATTAATAAAATTGAAATTATGTGCTTTGTTATAATGGAAAGTGAAGAACTGATCATCATTTCCTGAAATATACTCTATTGGTTTAAAAATAAACCACCAAATAAATACCTTGCCTTCAAATTTAAGCTATAGAAAAACTCTTTTCTCTAGACCTGATTTACACATACAATCAGGATTTGTTTTCTTCTTCCTTTTTTTTGTAAGAATTGACTAGTTAATGTTTACAAAGTATTTTGAAGGTATAAAGTGCTGTGCAAGTGCTAAGCCCAATAAAAAGTATTTTATACAAAATCTGAGAGCTGACTTGTACAGCATCCAGCTTTGTGAGTGAATAGAGTAAAGACGATTAAAATCAACATCATTTGTAATTTAAAATACCGTGAACAACAAAGGGGATCCAACTATTGCTTTCGTTTGGCAGGCTGCAAATATAGATTGCTGAACAGCGGTAGTCTGTCAATATAAAGCAGTTAGCACTTCACTAAATAACTTGAGAATTGTCTACTTTAGGAAAAGAAATATGAAATCAGATTTGGTGTAATATTATTTTAATGGATTAACTATATCATTATTAAAAAGAAAACTACAACTCAACAAAATCCACGAAAGTCTTTGCTATAGAACTTACCAGTGTGGTGAATGTTCACAAAGATGAAACCCTTTCCGTGAAGCCTTTCCCTAGCTCCACCCATCTTGAATGTGCAGAGGGCTGATGACAGAATTCAATTGCATAGAAGAAAGAAAGCATTGTATTCAAAGAAAGCATTATATTCAAAGAAAGTATTGAGAATAGATAAAAGATTTTTTGGTCACAGACCACTCGTGAGGTGGAGCTTTGGAATGCAGGTTTCCACAATCCTAGTTTCATAAAATGAAAAATATTTTATAGTACTCTAATAAATGGTGATTGAGTCCACAAAATATTCTTAGAACTTTGAAGGAATGCTTTTACTTACTGTATTTTTATAAAACCAGTTCTAAAAAATAATTTAACTCTGCTCTTAGGGAATATACGGATGAATAAGGCACAGATCATGAACTCACTGAACTAGCAGTAGGGAAATTATAATAAAACGCGTAAGTAAACACCTATACTACAAAAGAGAATGCGGGAGTTAGATAATTAAGGTATTAATTTGATATTTTGGGAATTTAGAGGAAGACATTCTGCCTTCATCAGGGGAAATCAAATAATACTTTTAATTAAAATTATGTAGTTCTGCCAATTTATATACCTGTCACCTCTAAATTATTTCAGATAAAAGGATTTAAGGGCTGGGCCCGGTGGCTCACGCCTGTAATTCCAGCACTTTGGGAGGCCGAGGCGGGTGGATCATGAGGTCAGGAGATCGATACCACCCTGGCTAACACAGTGAAACCCCGTCTCTACTAAAAATACAAAAAATTAACTGAGCATTGTAGCGTGCGCCTGTAGTCCCAGCTACTCGGGAGGTTGAGGCAGGAGAATTGCGTGAACCTAGGAGGCAGAGCTTGTAGTGAGCCGAGATCCTGCCACTGCACTCCAGCCTGGGGGACAGAGCTGAGACTCCGTCTCAAAAAAAAAAAAAGGATTTAAGGTAACAGCAACAATAAAAAGATTAATTTGTTCATTAATTCTATAAGTATCCTGACTCTGATTGTATTTATATTTTTTATGTTTCTGTTGTTGTTGTTTTGAGACAGGATCTTGCTCTGTCACTGAGGCTGGAGTGCAGTGGAATGATCACAGATCACTGTAGCTTCCAACTCCTGGCTCAAGTGATCTTCCCATCTGTGCCACTGGAGTGGCTGGGACTACAGGTGCACACTACCATGCCTAGCTAATTTTTAATTTTTTTTTTTCTGTATAGACAAGTTCTCACTATGTTGCCTAGGCTAGTCTTAAATTCCTGGCCTCAAGAGATCCTCCTACCTCACCTTCCCAAAGTGCTGAGGTTATAGGTGTTAGCCACCAAGCCTGGTCCCATCCTGACTCTTACAGTATTTAAAAACAAAGATCTTGTGTTTAGAAAATGCATTGCTTTGTTGGAAAATCAAAGCTGTGTGTGTATGGTTCAGAGATTAATTAATTTTTTTTGTGATACATTACTTAGATTACTATGCTTGAGGACAGTCCACTCATTTTTTTTAAAGTTGCAACAAGATTCATTCCCATATTTTTACCTAAATTCTGGGCAGATAGGTTACAGTCAATATGCTTTAATCATCCCATTGGCCAATGGACCTTTTCAATAACAAAAAGAGATATGACCTGCCCCCAAATGTGAAGAGATCTAGATACTATCGAAGTAGAAAAACTATGCTTTATTACCATTGTAATACCTTCTACTGATAATCTTATTCTGTAGCTTGTGGCCCTCTCACACCCAGGTTCCTCATGTTGCTTCTTAATCTTCCATCGTCCGTATTCCTGGGACCTTACCACTTTCTTTTCTGCTGCTAGAGTTTATCATAACTCTCTTTTAATGTACACATTCAATGAAAAGTATTTAAAAAATTTTTAAGTATAAGGACATTAACAAAATCTCTCATGATCTCACTACCCAGGATAATTATTTTTTAAACTATTTTGGTACATATCCTTCAAACCATTTTTTCCAACCCGACTTCTTTAAAAAGTTGTTATAATACTATATAAATACATATTTACTTAACCTCATTTTATCAACTTTCTAAAGATTTATTCTGGAAGGTGTTGCTGGTGCCTTTTCTCCATTATTTAAGTTTCAAGAAATAAGAAATACCAAATGCATGTAAATTTCCAACATAAAAAGAAGTTAATTCACAAAGCTCAAAACTAAAAATATCATATTTGAACAATGCCAACATTACTCTTTGCCTAAAATATTTGAGTATGGAAGCTGTATCCATTCATGAATCAATATTTATTGAATGCTCATTAAGTGCTGTGAGAAACACTGGGAGGAGCACAGTATTTTGCAATGCAATGGGATGTGATGGGCAGGAGTACTGCCCCGTCAAGCATGATTTGTGTGATCGTGGAGTAACCGTTTCTATACATGTCAGGTTCTTCACTAGACTTTGGGCTCCTTGACTTTAGGATACATAATTCATTTTTGAATCACTAGCACCTAACACAAAACATAACACATATTGGGTGGTTAATGAATTGAATTAAACAACAGGACTATATTGGATAATTTTAATCCAAGTTAAATTCTAATTTTGATGAATAATTCCTAAGCTATATATCAATCATTCATCACTAAAAAGACAACTAACTTTGGTTTTTCACATATATCAAATTCTTATACTGTGACAGCCAATGTGTTTTAAATATATTGGCTATAACCTTCACAAACTCTAAGGGGTAAAGGCCCTTGTTTTTATGATTTTATAATAACTGAGGTTTAGAATATTAATTTTCTCAAGTTCTCGTAGCAAGTGAAGAACAGTATGTGAATCCAATTTCAACACCCACTATAGCAGACTGTTTCACAGATGATACCTTAAAGGAAGGCACCGAAGTTCAGGTGACTAGAACTTTCAGAAATTAAAATCATCACTAGCTTAAAAGCAAACTGTAAAGGTCCTATATTTGCATTTTTTTTTCGGAGGAGGGACCAACAATTGTGACATGCTACTCTAGATGAAATAACTCAGCTTTGTTAAGTAGGGGTAAAACATACTAGAAAGTTTTCTTGTACTGTATTAATTTCTCAATTCTGCATGTGGAGAAGGATACTTTCAAAGTGGGACTTATCCCAAAAGACAGCGAATAAACTAAAAACAACTTCTTTTAAGGTTAAAGTAACAGGGTTTTACAAGCTTGAATATCCTATTCAAAATATTCCATATTGGCGGACACATCTGTGAAAGTCTAAGTGAAATTTATTCCATGTGACTAGAGTTCAGACTTAAGAACAATGAAGAACAGTGAATGGAAATTCTTAGGGAACTGAATCTAAGTCTTTAAATCATTTTAACAATTACGGCTACCTGTCCCACAAGAGGGCAGGTGATTGTGTCTTTGATCTTTATTACCAGGGCCTGGCATCATGTCTGATGTTGTAGTCACCTTTCAACGTTGATTTACTAAGTAAATGAATGGATGTTCAAACAAACAGCATAAAGGGCTACTTGGTAAGGTAGTGGGTTCCTGTTAATGGAAGATCAATTCTCAGTCTTGATGGGGACTCGTCAGTATTCTGTGGAAGTATTCCTGAAGAGCCTAGTACGAGAAAAGCCTAGGACTAGGTAAAGTACAGATGCTCAGCTAGGAAAACCTGGCTGCCAGGTCAGGGTGGAGGTTAAAGTTGGACAATGAGCTAAGAATTCCTGCTTAGAAAGTAGATCAGTGCCAGTGCTGGGGGTGGGGCTGAGGCTGCAGAGCTGTAGTAAGAGGTTCCAGCTGTCAGAGAACAGGCAGGCCATTTACATGAGTAAGTCTTAGATGCCTTTGATATACAATATTTTAGCATTTTGATGAGTTAAGATTACTTGAATACTTGGAAAAATAAAATTGCAGATCTTTTCATAAACTGTTAGTAATTACTAAAAAGAAATCGTTTCCAGAAATAGTATGTTCAAATCAGTGGCTCTCAAATATGACAGTATAACTCCCAACTGTGAGTATTAATTCTGATTTAGGAGTGCGATGAAATTGTTTCTAAGTTAACTTTTCACTTAAAAAAGAAAAAAAAAACAGCCCTCTCCTCTCTTCCTACTACTAATAAAATATAACCATACAGTTTTTAATAGTTTTGGATGTTCTTTGATATATAGAAATACTTCTTCACTTATGTTTATGAATGTCAGCAAAATGGTTTAAAAGTGAAAATTTAATTAACACTTTTAACTTTTTTTGCATTATAGTAAATAAGTCTGATTGTTTATATGTTAATTATGTTATTCAATTATCTATAATTTTAGTTTTTAGGAGCCTAAGGTATCTGTTTTAATATTTTCTAAAGTTAAAAAAAGATTCTCTCCACTTTAAATATCAATTTTTCTCCTCTTCCAAAGAACCCCCAAATTTAGTTGACTACCTTGCTGCCCCCCTCAAAGACTGGATTCCTCCTACCAATGACTATCGACAAATGAAAATATTTTGATCAATGAAAACTAAGTATTACATGTAACTTTCAGGAAATATACTCAAAGGGATTTTGAGATATCCCTTCTCTTATTCCCTTTTCTTTTTTCCTGGGATGTGGATAGGATGACTAGTGCACAAGCAGCCATCTTGCGCAATGAGGCGGGACGGAGGATGGTGGAGTATCAGAAAGCTACAAAACAGCTCTGAGCTGTTAAATTTGAATATCTAATACTGAAAGTGAATAAATATTTATCTTATTTGGCATCTTATACTGGTACTGTTATTGTGTTTGCCATTGTTAATGTTTTATGTAACTGAATGCTGATACATCAGAAGATTGAACTGTCATGAACAAACACACCCACATACTCTAACATTTGTGTAACACTGTTGTAACTGATTTGTATTGGAGCTGCTGAGCAACCTTTACCGCTCTGACAGTGATACAAGTTTACCAAATACCTTTGGCGATTTGAGCCATCATAAATTGACATCCATGACTGATGTATTTCTAAATCTTACCTTCTGGGAAACAGGAAAGCTATTTCAAAATCTTTCTCCAAACCTAGTACTCTCTAAGTTGTTAAAATATATATTTGGAAAATGAATCATATCTAATAGAGGAAATTTTTTCAAATAACTTTGTAAATTTAGATAAATTGCCATATTGTCATTTGAAGTCTGTAATAATATAAAAAATTTGTGATATTATTTTATTTTAATAACACTACAGTTTTGGCTATCCATTCACATGATATGTAGTAGAGTGCTTGCATTGAGACCTAGCTCCTTGTTTGTGCTCTGTGGCCTCATATCTTTTTATCCCATGAGTTTGCTTTTCAACATAGACTTGACTGCAATAAGTCAACTGAAATTTTGCTGAGTACCGTTTATGGAACCTGGAGTCAAAGGCTCCTTCCTCGCCTTTGGGTGCTCAGGGCATTGCGCCAATATTTTGATTTGAGGTCATGTTATTCCTTTATTCATGCTGTTCACAATGTGCCTATTAAATGTATACCTATATTAAGAATTCCTGCTGTTATAATAGGTGTACCAAATAAAACTCAAATCATGCGTAAATGCTCCATAGGGAAATTGGGCAAAGTCTGTGAAACTGGCTTTTTAAAAAGCATTAGGGATGTTTTAAGAACATCTTTAGTAGAAGCATCTAAATTACTTTTCTTTGCAAGTCTTGTTTTAAACAATAGTTCATCTGAGGCAAGAAAAATGTGTAAAGATTTTTGTGATTCTAAGAATATCTATGAAAGAAGATAATTGAGAAAATGCTTTACAACAAAAGTGATTTTAGATAATTGTTCTTAAAAGTCATGTGTTAAAAATAACATCCAAAAGAGTTATGTTGTAGAAAAGATTTGCAATGCACTATTGTGCAAAAGTTACTAATACAGGTATGATTATCATGTATACATAATAGAAGTCTGTACTTATGAACATTCATCTATACAAATGGATCCTATACCAGAGAAAGAAAGTAGATTTTTCAATTTTCTTTTAGCTGATTCTAATGTGGGACTAGGTGCACAGTTTGAAGAAATAAATTTATTTTTCTAATCATAAATAAGAGGTCAATGCCACAGATGTAGATATAGATAATATCTATATCTATATATATGTTATTCACTCACTTCACTCTTGTAAGTTTTCAAATGTAATACACCTATATAAATGTGCATATATCATAAGTATACAACTCAATGGATTTTTGCAAACTGGAAATACTCAGGTAACTAGGACTTAAGTAAAAAAAAAAAAAAATTGCCAACTTTCCAGATACCCACTTTTGCTCCCTTCAAGTCACAAGCTAACCACAATTGTAACCACTATCCTGACTTCTGGTAGCATAGAGATTTTTGCTTTTTGGCACTGTTTTTCATTTTGAAAGTTGGGAACTCAAATATTTTCAGCTAAGTGAAGAATGTGAAACAATTTTAAAAGTTCAGCTCAATGAAGTTTTACACATTTATACTTTTGTGTAACCACAATTCAGATCAAGATATAGATTTCTACCAATGCCAAGATTATTCTCATGTTCCTCTCTAGCCAATAGTCATTCCCTTTCCAGAAAGAGGCTTTGTTAGCTGCTGTGCTGGCTGCAGAGGCTAGAAGTGGATGAAACGTAGTCCTTGTCCCCAAGGAATGTATAGTAGAGGATCCAGATCTATAAGCAGGAAATTTCAATGTTGTGTGCTAAGGGTTGTGATGGAGATAAGAAAGGAGTGCCCTGGGGCCCCCTAGGAAGGACAGCTAGGTCCCTCTTAAAACATCAGGCAAGTCAGTGAAAGCAATGATTAAACCAAGAGGTAAAAGATGGGAAGGGACTAGCTAGGTAGAGAAACTACCAAAGAACTACATCTGTAGAACCCTAGAGGCCAGAAATCAAATGGCCTGGAGTTCCAGATGCTGTATCTTAAAATATTAGGCAGAGAATGATAGCAAATGATCAGGAAAGATCATCAGAGACCAGGTCACATAAGAAATATGGACTTTGTCTTGAGGTTGTAGCAAATGTGACATGGTCAAATCTGAGCTTTAGAAAGTTCACTGGCTGTAGTTTAGAGACCGAATTGAGAAGAGCAAGGCTGAACCTAGGGAGAAGAAAGGTGATAGTCTCAGGATTCTAAGTGACAGTAGAACCAGAGACAAAATGACAAGAAATGTAGTCAACATTAAAGCCAACATTAATCAAGCCAGGTACTACTAAGTACTTGCATAACTTACCGCCTGTGGATCCTCACCACAGCAACATGAGTAGATTTTATTAGCTCAATTTTACTGATGATGAAACAGACATATAAAACTGAGCAGCATGCTTAAAAATCACACAGTAATTGATGGAGCCAAGATTCAAACTCAAAAAGTCTAACTCTAAGATTTGCCATCTTAAGTACTCTGAGAAAATTCTTAACACATTTAATTCATTATTAGCAAATGTCTTAAGTTTACATGAATTATAAATTTATAGAACTTTTCTCCATGGGAAGAAGCTTAATTTTTCTCTTATTGAATCTGCATTCCCATCTTCACCTGTTCTTCCAAATATATAATAATTTCTCAGTTTTGATCTAAGGTATTAACATAGTTTGACTGTGTCCCCACTCAACTGTCATCTTGAATTGTAGTTCCCATAATCCCCATGTGTCCTAGGAGGCACCTGGTGGGTTGTAATTGAATCATGGGGATAGATATCCCCATGCTACTGTTCTCATGATAGCAAGTAAGTTCTCATAAGATCTGGTGGTTTTATAAAGGGCTTTTCCCTCTTTTGCTCAGCATTTGTCTCTTGACTGCTGCTATGTAAGATGTGCCTTTGCTCTTCCTTTGCCTTCCACCATGATTGTGAAGGCTCCCCAGCCATGTGGAACTGTGAGCCCATTAAACATCTACTTCTGTATAAATTACTCAGTCTCAGGTATTAGCAGTGTGAGAACAGAGTAATACAGTAAATTGGTACTTGTGGAGTTGGGTGCTGCTGTAAAGATACCCAGAAATGTGAAAATGACTTTGGAACTGGGTAACAGGCAGAAGTTGGAGCAGTTTGGAGGGCTCAGAAGAAGAAAGGAAAATGTGGGATGTCTGGATCTTTCTAGTGACTTGGGTGACTCAGAAGACAGGAAGATGTGGGGAAGTTTGGAACTTTCTAGAGAGTTGTTGAATGGCTTTGACCATAATGCTGATAGTGATATAGACAATAAAGTCCAGGCTGAGGTGGTCTCAGATGGAGATGAGGAACTTTTTGGGAACTGGAGCAATGTTCACTCTTGCTATGCAAAGGGACTGGCGGCATTTTGTCCCTGACCTAGAGATCTGTGGAACTTTGATCTTGAGAGAGATGATTTAGGGTATCTGGGGGAAGAAATTTCTAAGTGGCAAAGCATTCAAGAGGAAGCAGGGCATAAAAATTGGAAAATTTGCAGCCTGATGATGTGACAGAAAAGAAAAACCCATATTCAAGCCTGCTGCAGAAATTTGCAGAAGTAACAAGGAGCTGAATGTTAATCACCAAGACAATGGGAAAATGTCTACAGGGCATGTCAGAGAGCTTCATGGCAGCCCCTCCCATCAAAGCGTGGAAGCCTAAGAGGGAAAAATGGTTTCCTATGCCAGGTTCAGGGCCCCCCTACTGTGTTTAGTCTAGGGACTTGGCTCCCTGCATCCCAGCTGCTCCAGCCATGACTGAAAGGGGCCAATGTATAGCTGGGGCCATGGCTTCAGAAGGTGCAAGCCCCAACCCTTGGCAGCTTCCACGTGGTGTTGAGCTGTAGGTTCACAGAAGCCAAGAATTGAGGCTTGGGAACCTATGCCTAGATTTCAGGGGATGTATGGAATCGTCTGGATGTTCAGGCAGAAGTTTGCTGCAGGGTTGGCATCCTTATGGAGAACCTCTGCTGGGGCAGTGTGGAAGGGAAATGTGGAGTTGGAGCCCCGACACAGAGTCCCCACCAGGGCATTGTCTAGTGGAGCTGTGAGAAGAGGACTACTGTCCTCCAGACCCCATTACGGTAGGTCAGCCAACAGCTTGAACCATGCACCAAGAAAAGCCACAGACACTCAATGCCAGCCCATGAAAGTAACCAGGAGGGGAACTTTACCCTACAAAGCCATTGTGGCGGAGCTGACCAAGGCTGTGGGATGCCCACTTCTTGCATCAGCATGACCAGGATTTGAGACACGGAGTCAAAGGAGATCATTTTGGAACTTTAAGGTTTAATGACTGTCCTATTGGATTTTGGACTTGCAAGGGGCCTGTAGCCCCCTTTTTTTCTGGCCAGTTTCTCCCATTTAGAATGGGTGTATTTACCTAATTCTTGTACCTCCATTGTATTTGGGAAGTAACTAACTTGCTTTTGATTTTACAGGCTCATACATGGAAGAGACTTGCTTTGTATCAGATAAGACCTTGCACTTGAACTTTTGAGTTAATGCTGAAATGAGTTAAGGCTTTGGGGGACTTTTGGGAAAGCATGATTGTGTTTTGAAATGTGAGGACATGAGATTTGGGAGGGGCCAGGGGTGGATTAATATGGCTTAGCTGTGTCCCCACCCAACTCTCATCTTAAATTGCAGTTCTTATAATCCCCATGTGTCCTGGCAGGGATCCAGTGGGACATAATTGAATCATGGGGAAGGTTACGCCCATGCTGCTATTGTCATGATAGTAAGTGGGTTCCTGTGAGATCTGATGGTTTTATAAGGAGCTTTTCTACCTTTTGCTCAGCACTTCTCTCTTGCCTGCCACCACGTAAGACATGCCTTTGCTCCTCCTTCATCTTCTGCCATGATTGTAAGGCCTCCCTAGCCATGTGGAACTGTGAGTCCAGTAAACCTCTATTTCTTTATAAATTACCCAGTCTTGGGTATGTCTTTATTAGCAGAGTGAAAACAGATTTATACAGGTATCATAATAATAAAACTCACTAGCAAATTTTTAACTTTTCTGCTACTAATTTGCTAGATGAATTTAGTATATCATTTAAACTTGCTGGGCTTTATTTTCTTTGCAACAAACCAATAAACAACAAAACAAACCTCATTTTTATTCTATGTTGTTCCATTTGTCATCTAAATTCATTGCACACTCCTTAACATAACACTCCAGACCCTCTGAATTCCTGATGCAGTCTGTGACTACACTCATTTTCCTCACTCCAAATGTCCAAAGATCAGAAGATAAATCACCTGAAATTCTTGTTTTTCCTTGGACATACCCGATTCTCTCATACTTGATTTTGTTCCTGTTTTGAAAGCTGTCTGCTTCTCTGTTAAAATGCAAGGCAGTATTCAAGGCCTAGGTTTGGGAATCATCACCCACCCCTCACACCTATTTCATGTGCGTCCATGTGAAAAGACCACCAAACAGGCTTTGTGTGAGCAATAAAGCTTTTAATCACCTGGGTGCAGGCGGCCTGAGTCCGAAAAGAGAGTCAGCGAAGGGAGACCGGGGTGGGGCCGTTTTATAGGATTTGGGTAGGTAAAGGAAAACTACAGTCAAAGGGGGGTGGTTCTCTGGCAGGCAGAGTGGGAGTCACAGGGTGTTCATTAGGGGAGCTTTTGAGCCAGGATGAGCCAGAAAAGGAATTTCACAAGACAATGTCATCAGTTAAGGCAGGAACAGGCCATTTTCACTTCTCTTGTGGTGGAATGTCATCACTTAAGGCAGGAACCGGCCATCTGGATGTGTACGTGCAGGCCACAGGGGATATGATGGCTTAGCCTGGGCTCAGAGGCCTGACAACCTATCCTTCAGACTCAATTTAGTTTCCCTCCTCTGCTACACCATTGTATTTCTGAAGCAATGTTCTCTGTTTATACCTTTATAGCACTCAATGAGCATTCTATTTGGTGCCTGCTGTGGTTTGATTGCTTCCCCCAAAAACTGTATGTTGCCAACTCAGTCCTCAATGCAACAGTGTTGGGAGGTGTGGCCTAATGAGATGATTGAGCCATGAGGCCTCTGCCCTCATTAATGGATTAATGCCATTATCACGAGAGTGTATTTCTTATACAAGCCAAAGCTTGAAAGTAATAGTTCCATCTCTCTGCAAAGGTCAGCAATGTTGCAGATTATTTTCTGATCTCATAGTCAAGTTTCAGGAATTTGGTACCTTCTCCTGTTTCTGATAATCATCTGGTCTATTCTAATAACTGAGGCCCTGTTTTGTTTCCCCTTGTTTAGGTCCATGACTCAATTTATCCTGCAGAAAATATGGTCTTGGAGGTATAAAGAGACATACGGTTTAGGGAAAACTTTGACTCCCGAAACCTTTGACTCACACCTCTACGAAGACTAGATATTGGATTGTTTAAATACATATATATGCATGCACACACAGAAGGCAAGAGCAAAACAACAACAGCAACAAAAGGCAGTATTGTAAGAATGGGGAACACTATGAGTGCAAATGGCAAAGTGAAAAAGAATAGTAATAATGGGGCTCAGTTGCTAAGAGATGAATGAAAGGCAAAAAGAATAAAATACCTAGGAATACAGCTAACCAGTGAGGTGAAATGTCTTTTCAGAGAAATACAAATCACTGCTGAAAGAAATCAGAGACGAGACAAACGAATGGAAAAACATTTCATGCTCATGGATAGGAATAATCAGTATTATTAAAAAGGCCCTACTACTGAAAGCAATTTACATATTCAATGCTATTCCTATCAAACTAACAATGACATTTTTTATAGACTTATAAACAACTATTCTAAAATTCATATGCAACAAAAAAGGAACCCAAATAGCCAAAGCAACTCTAAACAAAAAGAACAAAGCTGGAATCTAGAGGCATCAAACAACTGGACTTCAAACTGTACTACAAGTCTATAGGAACTGAAATAACATGGTACTGGTACAAAAACAGACACATAGACCAATGAAAGAGGTTAGATAATACATTAACGAGCCACACACCTAAAACCATCTGATCTTCAACAAAGCTGACAATAACAAGCAATGGAGAAAGAACTCCCTATTCAATAAACGATGCTGGGAGAACCGGCTAGCCATTTGCAGAAGATTGAAACTGGACCCCTTCATTTCACCATATACAAAAATAAACTTTAGATGGATGTATGAGTCCATTTGCATGCTGCTGATAAAGACAAACCTGAGACTGGGAAAAAAAAAAAAAGGTTTAATTGGACTTACAGTTCCACATGGCTGGGATGCAAGGCACCAAGTCCCTAGACTGCACAGCATGGGGACTGTAGGCCCAGCCCACAAAACCATTTTTCCTCTTAGGCTTCTGGGTCTGTGATGAGTTGGGCTGCCACGAAGACCTCTGACATGCCCTGGAGACATTTTTCCCACTGTCTTGGGGATTAACATTTGGCTCCTTGTTACTTATGCAAATTTCTGCAGCCAGCTTTAATTTCTCCTCAAAAATGGGTTTTTCTTCCTACTGTATCATCAGGCTGCAAATTTTCCGAACATTTATGCTCTGTTTCCCTTTTAAAATGGAATGTTTTAACAGAACCCAAGTCACCTCTTCAATGCTTTGCTGCTTAGAAATTTCTTGGGCCAGGCGTGGTGGCTCACGCCTGTAATCCCAGCACTTTGGGAGGCCAAGGTGAGTGGGTCACGAGGTCAGGATATTGAGACCATCCTGGCCAGTATGGTGAAACCCCATCTCTACAAATACAAAAAATTAGCTGAGTTGGCCGGGCGCGGTGGCTCACGCTTGTAATCCCAGCACTTTGGGAGGCCGAGGCGGGCGGATCACAAGGTCAGGAGATCGAGACCATGGTGAAACCCCGTCTCTACTAAAAATACAAAAAAATTAGCCGGGCGTGGTGGCGGGCGCCTGTAGTCCCAGCTACTCGGAGAGGCTGAGACAGGAGAATGGCGTGAACCCGGGAGGCGGAGCTTGCAGTGAGCCGAGACTGCGCCACTGCACTCCAGCCTGGGTGACAGAGCAAGACTCCGTCTCCAAAAAAAAAAAAAAAAAATTAGCTGAGTGTGGAGGCGTGTGCCTGTAGTCCCAGCTACTTGGGAGGCTGAGGCAGGGGAATCGCTTGAACCCAGGAGGCAGAGGTTGCAGTGAGTCGAGATTGTGCCATTGCACTCCAGCCTGATGACAGAGCAAGACTCTGTCTCAGAAAAAAAAAAAAAAAAAAAAGAAAGAAATTTCTTCTTCTGCTAGATACCCTAAATCATCTCTCTCAAGTTCAAAGTTACACAAATCTTGAGGGCAGGGGCAAAATGCTGCCAGTCTCTTTGCTAAAACATGGCAAGAGTCACCTTTGCTCCAGTTCCCAACAAGCTCTTCATCTCCATCTGAGACCTTCTCAGGCTGGACCTTATTGTTCATATCACTATCAGCATTTTTGTAAAAGCCATTCAGCATATCTCTAGGAGGTTCCAAACTTTCCCACATTTTTTTGTCGTCTTCTGAGTCCTCCAAACTGTTCTAACCTCTGCCTGTTACTCAGTTCCAAAGTCACTTCCACATTTTGGGGTATCTTTTCAGCAACGTCCTACTCTACTGCTACCAATTTACTGTATTGTAAATTGTAATAAATATTACAATTACTGTAACTATTAATGTTAAAAAATATTTGGAGAAAAAATATAAACATAAACATTAAAAAATAGACTCAAAGTCATATGCCACTTTATTTACAAAGTCTATCTTTGGATGGTTGAAATATATGCATTTTAAAATTTTATTATTGTTTTACTTTGTATCTATGAACTTATCCAACTTTTCATCTCCTGGCATATATTATTTTTAATCAGAGAAATATGAGTAACAGTGTAGATTAAAAATATGGGAAGATATATTCTGAAATATTAAGAATGGTTATCTTGAGGTGGTGGTATTTTATGAGATTTCCTTCTGTAGACACTTTCTTTTGAACGGTTGCTATAATGGAAACTATTAGAAGTTAAACTTTATCTAAAGTAACTCAACAAATCAATATCTAAATATTGCATAATTAGTATGCAATATTTAGATAAAGAGTTATATACCATAATTAGTATGGGTATAGAACTAAAAAGTTATATACCATATATATCATAATTAGTTATATACCATAATTAGTATGGTATATAACTCTTTCTAGAACAGCTTTTTTTTAGAAAGCTATATTACTTTAATACTTACCATACGTTCTAAGTAACTGTATTTCCTTTTATGCATGTCTTTTTGACAATGCCTATTTTTAAAATCCCTCAGAATATTTTTAAAAATGTTGGACTAATTAATTGCCTCATGCAGTAAGCATTAAGTTAATAATGTAATGTTTATTCATTTATTTTGCAATAGTACTTCAAACTTCTTTTATCTGAATGCTGGCAATGTGATAATAAATGAAAATATTTTCAAGACTGATTTTATCGATAGTCACTCTAACTCAAGTGATTAAAGAGAATACCATAGTCTGTAGTTACTAAATGATAGTTTTATTCCCTGCAATGTAGTTATTCATCTTGGTTGGCTGCTCTAGTGGAATTTTGTTTATGACTCTAAGACTTGTATTAGAAGGCAGCTGTGTCTTAGTCTTGCTTTAAATTCTTATTAATATAGAAAGGACAACTAGTCAAAGAACCAAAATGTATATGTCTTAATCCTAAAAATGCTATCACTTCAAAGTGAATTACAGCACTATATGGAAAAAGGCTTGCATTGTTATTTAAGTTCATCCATTCATTTCAACAGGATTAAAATAAATGGTGCACTTACCTCACACAGCATTGAAATGCATGGTGATGAAAAGAAAGGGTGAACTTCAAAGATGCAATGTGAAAGATTTCGGATTTGATGGAGGGATTTACTTCTCAAATTGTCATTGCCATTGACTGGATTTACTAATCAATGAGCAAAAATTGAATGAAATGAGAAGCTGTGCCTAAAACTAGTAAATCTATAATTCATATTTTACTTTTGCTTGTTGAAAGACAGGGCAATTTTGATCAGTGGCTGAGACAGCATTATATATGAACCCTAAACTTTTATTCTGGGCCTTTACCTAAGGCTATTTCAAAATCACACCTAAATTTTTTTAATAATATAATTATTAATTTAGAAATGTTTTTTTAAAAAAGTAATATTTAGAATTCTACATTTTAATCATGCCTTGATTTATCTGGCCTTGTGAATTTATGTTCGGGTTTTACATTTTTAGCCTTTGTTTATTTTACATTGCTTCAGCTACTTTTTCAAGCATTAGGTTGATCATCTAGGTCATAAATCTTACTTTGTCACTGAAATTTTATATTATACAAAATGCCTGATTAATTAAATAAAATTAATCAAAACTAGTATATAGACCGAGCAGGCTTAGTGATTAGTTGTCATGTATTTTTCCAATAATTATTTTAAGCCAATTCATTTCCTTTCTAAAAATACATACATGAGTACTAATCACGATTAATTTGAGGTGTGTGCACCATGACTTATGGCAGCTATGAGCAAAATGTTATCCTTTAAAAAATATTTTTTGCAGAGTTTCGCTTTAGGATGATTAAAAAAAAACTTTTAGAAATAGTAGTAATGGCTATGTAACATTGTAAATGTAACTAATGCCACTGAATTGGATACTTAAAACTGAAAATTTCGTATTTTATACTATATATATTTTATTACAATAAAAACTTTTAAAAAGAAACAAGAAAAAAAGAAGTTAAATTGTGTGTTTGCTTTATAATCACAACTAACATTTCAAAGGATTTATGTCACTATATCACAACAGGTTAGTGAAGATGATGGGTTTTTACTGGAAATTTTGGGAAAGAAATAGTTGTAAGGTGTTCTCATCAGGAACTTTGTACCAATTCTCCCTGGTTAAATATGAACTGGGTTTTCAAAGTCTGCTGAGTGAAAGCTGCAGCATTTTCAGTTGGTAATGTCTTGAAATTTTCCATCTGATTTAGTCAGCTAGGGGTTTTATGAGTTCCCTTTCCAATATTGAGGTTGAGGTGGTTGGCAAGTTGATCCTTTTATTGCTTCTGGGTCCCTCCCTCAACTCTCCACAGCAGCCAAATGCTGTTCAGAGGCATGTGGGGAACCAAAAAGCGTGAATCTCACATCCTCTTAAAATTCTGTCTTTCTGTTTGGACTAGTCATCCCAATATACAAAACCATCTCTGAGAAATGGAAAGGGAAAAGCTCAGAGTGAGAGAAGTGGGATATTTCAAAATTTTGCCAAAAACAGCAAGGCCAGAAAATCCCTGGCAAAACAGAAGAGCTGGCTACTTTAACACCTTTCTCATTCCTAGGATCCCGGGTGATTGAATCTGGCCTCCCGTTAACTACAGTGCTACTGTCCCCAAAGATTCTGTTTTTGCAGGTGGAAAAGCAGTCGGAGCAGCGGCACCTTCTCTCCAACTCAAACATTCTTTTCCAGGCCCTCTGTGGAGTAGTCTGCTCCAGTGAGCACAGCATTCAGTTATCAAATCCCTGAAGGCCCATTACACCTTAACCAAATGACAGCCTGTAAAGTTCCTTGGCGCGAAGAATTAGGTTGAGCTGTTAACCTTCCCCATGCAAAGGACAACAAAGAAATTCTAGTAAGAGGTAAAAGGACAGACACTCAATTTACTGTTTTACTATTAAATTCTCATCTTTTGCTCATGGAAATAAATGTGCTCGCTTTTCACAGCCATTTTCCTTTGGCAACTGGCATAGGGGGCTACCTGTAGCAGCAGTCTCTTTGCCTCTCTGCTATTTATTATCCCATTCCAGCTTGCTGCCTACTCCACTCAAGCACCTTATATAAAGTGATACCGCTTAAGCTGAAGTGCTAAAATCTACCCGCCCTAAATGGGATATGGAAATGTGGGAATATTAGCCCTTAAACAGTAGGCTAAAATTTCTTTCATCCATAGATCCCTCAGGCAAACTGTATTTTAAAGCCAAACTCGCAGGTTGCCTTTTGCTTTGTAAATCAGCAGTTGGATGTGTGACTGGGACTTTTTTTTTTTTTTTAAATGTCAAAATGACTCTTGGGTGTTGATCTGGCAAGTGGAAATAACATAGAAGGGCTGTATAAGTAGTTTTGGAATGGCAGTTAAAATCTCATAATCTGACTTTAACAATTGATTTTGCTCCAAATTTCCATATTGGTATTATTCAGCTTTTGGCCCAGGATCGGGAAATGGAACTTTTCCCAGTGAAACTCAGACTAAGCTTAATATTGGGCTTACCCTGCTCATAGTTTGGGTAGGTAAATTTTAAACATCTGATTTGCAGGCCAACTTCTAGAAAAAAGAAGATGAAAAGACCATTTCATTTATTCCCCTGGTGGGATGGAACATTTTCTTCCAATATGTTTTCCAATTTACTTTTGAAATGTATGGAGCTTAAGAAAAGTACCATTCCATTATCTAACGGTTCTTGCTAATAGGCAGTTTCCTTAAATACCCAGCCTAAATTTTCCATTGCTCATCTGACTTCAAATCTTCACCATTTTCCAATCATATGGATTTTATAACTTAATGTTTGCTAAATCCTTAGTTAATAGACATTCTCAAGATTGTAATTTTAAAACAATGCATATTAAGTGATTTTGTTCCCTTAGAAATTCTGTAAAGTACTGATTGAATGTGTGAATCATTTATGCCCTATCTCTAAAGGAGTGAACACTTTCTTTGTAAACAAATGCTCTGGAAAGCGAGAGATGAACTCATTTATTTTGCCTAGCTAAGAGAATTGTTCTGCTTCGCTTGATGCTGTCAGAGTTTTTAAGAAAGAATCAAATGTAAAGTAAGCATGCTTGTGGTTATTCTCCGAGGTTAAGCCAAGAATAATAGATATGGAAAGAAACAATGCATTTTACAGAACTGGTCAGCAGCAATTTCTTTCAATCACTGGTAACCTGTGGGATGTTCAATCATTGACCTACCACAAAAGGTTGCATCTTTCATTACCAGTTCTTTGATATATTGGAAACTTTAGGTCCACTCACAGTTCAACTTTTATATTAGGTATTGAAAAGCCATCCTTACTAGACTTGCCAATTTAGCTGCTATATGGATTAAAATTGTTGCAAATCTTTTCTACATATTCCTCCTGATAATTAATTTCAGCTATTTGGTAATAACAGCTAATATCAGTTGAGTATTCACTATGTACCAAGCACTATTTAAAGTGCTTTATCTGAAATAATTTAATTTCACAGAAATCTTTGTTAGATGTACTTATTGGCCCATTTTACAGGTGAAGAAAGTAAATCACTGATTGATTCATTTGCCTAAGGTTTCACCTCTAGAGTGAGGCAAAACCAGGATTAGATGCCTCATTCTTGGTCTCCAGAGACCATGCTTTTAACCACAATTTTATTATAGTCAAAATGTGAATATTTTTATTATTAAAGAACACTTTACAGCAGCATGTATGGAGTATTCTTGCCAAAAATATTAAACATGAATTTGATCAAGCCCCTAGATCCAATTTCAAATTTACAGGAAATATAGAGGGTAGAGGAACGCGTTAAAGAACCACAGGGATGCTGTCAGCAAAATCCACACATGGGAAACTGGATACATAAGGAATCTGGTTTCTTCAACAAATAAATTGCAAAGAAGAGAGAGAGAGAGAGAGAGAGAGGAGTGGAAGCCTACAAATTAAAAGAGATTTAAGAAGCACATATAAACCAATAACAACAGCAATGCATGCACCTTATCTGGACCTCTATCCAAGAAAAAAAAAAACATTAAAATTAAGACATTATGAGAATAAATTTAAGTTCTATACATTTTGTAAATAATACCATGAAGAGAGTACATGTCTAATGTTGTCATCGCAAAAAATGTTATACTTGAGGTTATGTATATGTTAATTTGATTTAATTTTTCCACATTGTATTAAAAAATCATAACACTACTTGTATCCCATAAGTATATATAACTGTAATTTGTCAATAAATAGTAAAAAATATAAAAACGAACGCTAGAGACCAATTGGTATTAAGAAATCATTGTAAAATTTTTAAAAAGTAATCATGTTGTGGTAATGTTTTAAAAAAAGAGACCCATATATATGAGCCTTTTAGTCCATATATATATATTCAGTCCATACATTATTTATACAAAGTCTATATACATATATTTACCCATACATATATATTTCTAGATAGATATGAATAAAATTATATGTTGTTCAGGATTTCCTTAAAAATATAATCAGAAATATAATCAGGGCCAGGTGCAGTGGCTCACGCCTGCTGTAATCCCACCACTTTGGGAGGCCGAGGCGGGTGGATCACGAAGTCAGGAGATCGAGACCATCCTGGCTAACACCGTGAAACCCCGTCTCTATTAAAAATACAAAAAATTAGTCCGGCATGGTGGCGGGTGCCCGTAGTCCCAGCTACTATGGAGGCTGAGTTAGGAGAATGGCGTGAACCCGGGAGGCGGAGCTTGCAGTGAGCCGAGATCATGCCACTGCACTCTAGCCTGGGCGACAGAGTGAGACTCTGTCTAAAAAAAAAAAAAAAAGTTTTATATATATTTATAAAATCAGGGATGTGACAAGTGGGTAAGGGTATCAAAAATATATATTGGTCGTGTGTTGAAAATAATATTATGTAATAGGGATATGTGGGTTTGTCCTATTTTTTATCTCTTTTTGTATGTTTGAAATTTTCCAAAATTAAAAGCAAAGAAAATTAAACCAAAACAAAAATAATAATTAATGGCTGTTCCTGCAATCATTTGAAAAAAGTGTGATTTATACCAATTTATAAAATTTGTTACACATAGAAGTAAGCCAAAGGTTTCAAATGCTAATGGTTTTATGTTATAAACTGCCAATTCTCCTATTTTTATTAGTGTATATTTCTTTCACAGAGAACCTTGTACAGCATCATGGTGACTTTAAAGGTTAGTCTTTAGTGGGAAAATTTATTTTCAAAAGGGATCTGACAGCAAATGAAAAGATTGGAAAAATCCTTCAGAGCAGAGTATGATCAGATTTACTATAAGTGGTACTCATTTACCAAAAGTGATTATAGTCAGGATGTACCCTGAAGCACCCACTTCAGTAGACAGACTAGAATATATTTAGGAAACATGGAACACTGCACTACATCTGTGCTTTACCTTTCACAAACTAATCTTATGTTTCCATTATAGTGGCTTGCGCTAACTCTGCTTTCATCACATATTTCATTGGTGCTTAGAACATGAAACATGTTGCAAAGATCATATTTTTCTTAATTTTTTTCTATAGATATTGGAAGACAAACTGCCTATGTAAAACAATCCTTGACTCAAAAAAAAGGTTGGTGTAATAATGAAGGTTAGAAATGCCACAAATGGGAATAGGATCAGCCACAACAAGAGTGTTAACTTTTGCTGGTAATGCATGTCTGGCTTCTTTTAAGCAAGCATAACTATATGCTTTGGAAAAACCTTACCCTAGTAGTTATTAGATGTACTTCCTCCATAAATGACAGAAATATCTGTTCTTAAAATTAACTATTCAATGTAAGAGTTTCTAAATATATAATCTGTCAAAAATCATATTCTGGCCTTTGGATACTCAAAAAGAAATCATTATGAATTTATGGGGCCAGAGCCATATATATATATATATATATACACACACACATACACACACACACACACTCATGTATATATATATCATCTACAGTGTACTATGCTTATGAGAGCTACTCATTTATCACATTTGAGTGTAGTTAAGCGGAGTACTTCAAAGCTGCATTTGACTTCAGTTTCACTTCTCCACTGTAAGTTATCAGCACTCAACAGAGGGAACAATTTGAGAGGTGTGCAACTCTTGATCTCCTTATTGATCTCTGTTTTCTCTGATATAAATTAGGAGTTTTCATTTTCACTCAACACCCTGCAGGAAAGAGAAAACAGATTCAGACTAAAGCACGTGTCTGACAATATGTCTGCTGCGTTGCATGAGGCAGCCTTGCTGCAGCCAACCATAGTGGGGTGAGTTGCAAATCTATAGCACTGAGTTACTTTACATCAGTTATTTCATTAGAGTTTGTGCATTACCACAAAATCCCGTTTTTTTTTTTGACAAAAAATTTTAGTGAAATTCTGTTTCATGAAATTACTGAAGCCCCCTCATTGCCTGTAATAGTTTTAATTAAATATTCTACTTGGTTTTTAGATGTTCGTGATGAGATAGAGACCAAAGTCTTTTTGCCAAAAGATATATGAATTTCTAGGAAATTTCATCATATCAGATGTGTAAAGGATTTTTAAAAGTATGCTCTTTAAAACAATACATTTTGTTTACAATGTTTTGGGAACTGTTGTATGTGGTCTATCTTAAGGAGACAATGTGAATTATTATGAATTACTGTTGTTTGCTTTGAATACAAAATTACTTTTCTGTTAATTGTGACCCATCATTTTCTCAAGAGAAGGATGGGTTAAGTAAATAATTAATTTATGCTATGACAGTTGTGATTCCCATGAACATAAATTTCTATTATCTATACATAATGGTGATTACCTTGATTAAAATGTTGATGATCAATATCATTTATCTGTCAGTGTCACCCATAAAATTATAAAAATGGGAGGATAAAACAATTGGATAAAGATTTCCTCCCTATTTTAAAATAGTTTCAAAATGAGAATATATTATGAATTGACTGAGTAGGAAGAGATGGTATCATCGCTGATATAATTTACACAAAGTCCTGATTTTGTGTTTCTGTCATAAATCCTGAAAGCTGGAAAAAGCAATAGTCTGTCACTTTTTCATTTTTCTCAATTCATATGTTTTCTTGAAAAGCTGATTCTACTCTAAATGTTTGTGCTCATACCAAACAAATATTTTGCCTCACAACCATTTGTTCATCCCAGTGTGACCATATTTCTCCCCTGGTTTACAACTTTTATGACTGTGTACATATTATTAGCACCCGTTTTCACTCTAAAATATCCTGGGTTAGACTGCAAATTATATGATCAACATAGCCCATATCTGTGTGCATAATTAATTCCAAAAATTCTAGTTGACTTTAGAATGCTGCTTTTTATGAAATAGATCTTATTCAATTATATCTAAGTAGTGATTTGCAATGCCTTTTCTATGAATGTCAAAAATAAAATAAGAAATGCTGAAAATGTAAAAGGTTTTAAATAAGCTTAGAAAATATAATTTAGAAAGTATTAAACATTTGTATTTGTTAATTCTGGAGAAAGGGTAGATTATAGTGAAATAAAAATATACTTTAGCAATTATTCATTGATACATAAGCATACAGACAGGAGTTTCTCAAGAATTAAAGCATATTAGTCCAATAAATATTTTTACAAAATATTTGCTCTGAAGCCATCTGTTCAACAATGCCATTGAGGTAAAATATTAAAGGTAGAGAGAATTTAAAGTATTATAATATATTTGTTATGTAAATTATATTGGAAAGTTAGCATTATGCATATATATATATATTTGAAAGTGGGTCAAGTACAGCACCTTAATTGATCAATGGGGAAATCAGCTTACGACATTTAGATTCACCCATGACCTGATGTAAAAAAAGAAATTGTTTCCTCTGTGACATTGGATTGGCATCAGTTATCTCCGGGGAAATGGAAAACTCTGAACTGATGCTTTAAAGGATAAAGAGCCTTTCAGGCACCTCTAAAGTGTGTTTTAGTAAACCATGCAGATTGATGTAATAGTATCCCAAATGTAACTTTCACAATGAAATATGAATAATAATTAGGTAAAATGTTATTTTAGGATTTTATTTCCAAATGGTCCATTCCTTTCATATTCTAAAGTCCAGTGCCCTTGTAGGTCCAATTAAGAGGCTTAATTGAAGAATTCCAAGTTAGCAGACTGTCCTGGCACTCAGAGGATACTGTGGCTGGTAATGATAGTGTTGAATTGGACAGAAAGAATATTCACAAATGTTAGTAGAGATACATGTATTTTATAATGTGACATTTATTTTTTAATCATATGGAAAATAAAGCCTGAGTGCACTTATTTTCTTTTTTTCAAATTAATATTAAACTATCCATCGCTTCATTCGCACTCCCTGCCCGCCCTGGAATCCCTTCATTCTTAAGTAATGGATAAAAATGCACAAGCAGTAGTACATTTTAATTTATTATCATTATTTTTCTGTTAATATCTGTGGCTTAGTTTGTTTGAAATGCAGGTTGAGGCAAGTCATTCTATGACTTCCAGTCACTCCTTCCAAAGTAGAACTATTAGAACAATCGAAGCTAAAATTTGACTAAGGGCACAGGAGAGAGAATTGCCTATATGCATTTGATTTCATACACACATTAGCACCCAATTATACACAGCCTTATATTGTCCTAGCATATTGTCATGATGCACTTCAACTCTTTTATATGGGGCCTTTGTTGGCATGTCTTTTATCATATTAACATAGAGGCAGGTATTTTCTCTACTGAGGATGAATACCACTTAAAACACATGGCAGAGAGTGCATTACTTTTGTGGTATTTACATTTCTCTGATAAATTGTATGGCAATTATTGTGTTGTGCCGTTAATATTTTTCTCTTAAGAATTATACTTTCATCTTACTTGTGAGTCATTTCATAAACAAAAAAGTGTGATTACTAATAAAGAATCATTAATCTTAATTTCAAAAATTTAGAACTTATAGGTAATATATACAACAATAGGATATAGGGTCAAAGGCATTTTAATAATTTTTTTAAAGATATAATTAATTGTGGGTTTTGTCAAACTATGTAATGAGAAACATAATATTTGTTTTTTTCTTGCAATAAATGAAAAGCTAAAATTGGATATAAATTTTTCTATTTCTATCTAAAGATGATTTCTTAGAATGATTACCTATTGTGTTTTCTTGTTGTGATAGTAAATACTTGTAAATAATTATTTCACTGCTCCCACTGCCCTGCTCTCATTTTTTAAAGCTATCTCCTGAGTTTCAAGGTCATTTTTTTTCTATCCATTGGCATTCTAACCCAGTACTCAAATGACTCAGACCAACTTCTTTAATTTCCATACATTAATATTCTCTGAAGTGGCACCAATAGTGCTAACAATTTTCTCACTGACCCAGCAAGTGTTACTTGTCTTTAGTCATAATCCAGAAAGACAGTCTTTCCCACAAATCCTGCATATAAAATTAGTGCCTCATTCATGGGACAAACAGTGAACTTTTGTATTGTTACAAGACTACTTAATGGTCAAATCTCCGTGTGCTGCAAGTTTCCACATTCGTTTGCCTTCTAATGTAGCACATTTCAGTGTCACACATCTGGGCTAAACAAATACAGCTCATGTTCAAATATTCTATACCTGTCAAGAAGTTCAAAGACATTGGAATTGAGTTTTTCTTTATTCCTATGTACTTGTAAAGGGACAAAAGCTAGAGAAACAATTACCATGTTTTTGAAGCTAGTGTTTACTGATGTTTTCCTCAATTATATGAGGAATTGAAATGTGGTCTTTTCTTCCTACAGTTGACATTATGTGTCAAAAATATGTAAATAAGAGAAAATTGCTAAGAATATAGTTTTGTTATAGCTTAAATAGTTTCTGCTGGCCAAGCCGCTTTTATTTCACATAGGTATCTATCTTCTGTACACTCTGGTTGAGAAGAGTGGAACTACACATAGTTTTGCTTCCAACAGGTGTTTTGACAGAAATTTTCAAAAGCTGTGTGCTCTTTGCGAAACACAGCTTCCACAATTTGTTTCTGTCTGCCATCTTGTTCAAAACTATATCCCCTCCCCCAAAGAAAAACTATTCTACCTTTAATCTTCTGACTTTTAAATTATTAGTGCTTAATGATAGCTGTCAGGCATTACCAAGACTGCAGGGAGCAAACTTCATGAAATAGAAAGTAGAAAATTCTGAAATACGAAGTAAAGGAAGCTCTAGAAAATGGTGTATAGTAAATAAGAACTGTTCACCAGAAAGTTATTGCTCTAATTTGCAGTTTTAGGTAATTTTCATCCTGAAAAACTAAATCAGATATAAATAGGATACCTCCATTTTTATTGTGCTAAGAATACTTATTAAATATGATCTCTCTTTTGCATAAATATGTCTTTAACTTCCTTATTTCAGAGACAGAAAATTGTAATATTTCATCTCATTTCGGCATAAGTTTTAGTCTGCTAAACTAATTTTTGTCCTATGACAGAAATTAGGAAAACTTTAAGGTCTATCTTATCAAAAATAGGGCCTCACTACACAGTTGTTTTTTTTTTTTGTCTTAGCACTATACATTTTCAAAATTAAGACAAAGTATAGCATCTGGGTTAAACAACTACTACTCAAGTTGAGTTACTCTATAGCTGTTAGGCATTTAAAGAATTTAATTGCACTTTATTCAATGCCAGAATGTCACAGGTTTATTGTTTTAATGATCACAAACATACATAGTATATATTTGTATGTGAATGTATGTGTATGAGTGTGTGTGTTTGATGAGGAAGAAATGGCTGTTTAGCTCTTTGAACTAAATCAGATACTTCAGTGATATTTTGGGGAGATATTTTTGTGTAGTTTTTCAATATTTAATGGCTATATTTGAATTTTACATTGAAAATAATTTTATGATAAATATAAATTAGGTGAAGAACAAGTAAATTTCCATGTAGAGCAAATTGTGTGTGAAACTTTCTTTTAGACAAAGCTTTGTTTTAATTTGCTTTAAGCATCACTTTTTAAAATTACGGATTAATATTAGCAAATAAAAATACAGAATTTGAATTGAATTACTATACTGAATTCAACACTTCGGGATCAAGAATAAAAGACAGTGAACTACTAAATTGTACCTCACCTAGTGTACAAATCTGTTACATGAGTATTTACTTTTTTATTTTACAAAGTACTAAATCTCTTATTCTTTGAAATTGCTTACAAAAATGAGTATTATCTTTTATTCAAATGGTTGTAAGTAAAATAAACAGTTAGCTTGACCTTAACAACTTTAACTCCTGTATTAACTTCATACGTACTTGAGAATTATAGGCACAGCTGAGGAAATTACAGGGAGAATAATTAGAAAAACAGAACAACAGGTGACAATTTGGTCCAGCTGCCAAAATCCTAGATTATTAATTTCTTATTTATCCTTTTTCATTTTACAGTTTTTCTCTTGATATTAGATACTGTGCTCATTCCCTATTGCTCATTTTAATGAATACTTAACCATAGGAAATATTTGTTCATTTCAAGGGAATTCCCCCGGTTTCAAAAAAGAATGCAGAAGCCATTTCGGAGCTTAATTAGGGAGATTGGAACCTCTATGCTTGTTCAATCAATTTTAACACAAGTAAAAGCATTTTAACTATTCCCTTTGTCTATGCAATCCTTTGCAACCCAGCAGAAAAATTCCATTCCCTCCACAGTAAGCTTAACCAAGCAGGACAGTCAGTTGGAGTGAGGTCACACTGGAAAATGTTTTTAAAAGGGTTTTCTAAACCCTTTAAAATTTTAAGTTAAGTTTTAATGAGCATTGCAGAAGAGTTAGATCCCCAGGGGGCAAATCAATTTTGAGTGTTGCACTGCCTGTTCCTTTTAGCCTCTGAAATACCACCTTAGCTGACTTTTCAGTGGTTATGTTGAGCCAGATATTCAGGATGAAAGAATGCAAATATACAGCCTGTGAATTTCTCTCTCACCCAGGGGTCACCAAATCTTTCAGCCATTTTATTTTTTCAAGTGGTGAGAGGGACGGAATGGGTAGAACAAAGTGGTTGGCTATTTCAATACTAAGAGAGGTGTGAGGTTTAAAGTGGGCTATGGAAGGCTTGGGAAGCCTGGGATATGCCTAGTGATTTTTTATTTTTTTTCCTCCCTTGGGCCTAGGTCAGTTCCTGGTGTACAGTAAGTTTAGGATTCAGCCTGGGACCCGCTGTGGTTTAATGTGACAACCAAAAGATGAAAGAAAGCTCCCTAGTGACATATAGTGAAGTCCGGAGCCCAAGTTTACTTTTAATTTTCTCTCATATATGTGCTGTTTAAGGGATTTTTAGACTCTTACAAGCTTGGAGATGTAGGATTCCTCCCTATACAGGTTGCACAATTGCTTCTTCTTCACATATTTCCTCAAATAAACTGACACCAGGCATCCTACTAAAAGGGCATTATGCTCCAGAGTGTACTTCTCTGGGGCTATTTACTACATTGTGCTATGTCCCAGCAGTAAGGAAATTATATATTAAAGATTAACTGAGCATATCATTTCCTCTCTCTAAGCTGCCATGAAGTAAGCCTGCAGACTGCTGCTCAGTGTTTCTGCAGTGTGGCCCTGTGAAAGAGAAGTTTTGAGGCCAGATGAGTATATGACCTTCATTCTGCCTATGAATAAATATTTAGCTTTTGATTCATGATAATGTACAGTATTGAGCTTTTATTCTAGAAGATATTTTATTACTATTTTTTACCTGTTATCTTTTCAAATCATTACTTAAAGCTCATCTTCTCAGAAAGATCCACATGATAACCCTATTTAAAAGTGCTACACCCTGGCTGGGCACGGTAGCTCACGCCTATAATCCCAGCACTTTGGGAGGCCAAGGCAGGCAGATCTCAAGGTCAGGAGTTGAAGACCAGCCTGGCCAATATGGTGAAACCCCCGTCTCTACTAAAAATACAAATATTAGCCATGCATGGTGGCGGGCACCTGTAGTCCCAGCTACTTGGGACGCTGAGGCAGGAGAATGAGGTGAACCCAGGAGGCAGAGCTTGCAGTGAGCCAAGATCACACCACTGCACTGCAGCCTGGGCGACAGAGGGAGACTCCATCTCAAAAAGAAGAAAAAAAATACCATACCTCACTCTTTTACATCTGTGCTCAGTTGTTTTCTCATGGCATTTCACCACCTAACACAATATATACTTTTCTTAGTAGTTCTCTCTTTCCCTATTGTAATGCATGCTGCACGTGGGTAGGGAGTTGTTTATTTTGATTACTTATGCATCCCAAGTACCTAGAACAGAGTCTGGCACAGAGCGGGTCAAACAAATGTTACATTCTGTAAGTTTATTTAATAATTATTTTTAATAAAAATATAGTTTTGGATACATACATTAATATAAAGTGAACTCATGTAATATTACATTCATTTTTATAGCTGAATTTTATACTTTATTTAATATTTACACCAATCCTATGAATAGCTGATATGGTTTGGATGTTTGTTCCCTTCAAATCCCATGTTGACAGGTAATCCCCAGTGTTGGAAGTGGGTGTGGAAAGAGATGATTGGATCATGGGAGGTGAACCCTTCATGATTGATTTAACACCATCCCCTTGGTGATAAATGAGTTCTCACTCAGTTCACGTGAGATTTGGTTGTTTAAAAGTCTGGGACCCACGCCTCTCCCACCTCACTCCCCCTTCTCCCATGATTGGAAGCTTCCTGAAGCCTCACTAGAAACAGATGCTGGTACTAGGCTTTGTGTACAGCCTGCAAAACCATGAGCCAATTAAACCTCTTTTTTTTATAAATTACCCAGCCTCAGGTGTTTCTTCATAGCAATGCAAAAATGGAGAGGTACAGTGGCTATTATTCCCATTTTACTGATGAGGAAACAGAATTTATTTAAGGTCATGGAGTTTGTAAGAGGTCAAGAGGGAATTATTTATTTATTGAGACGGAATTTCCCTTTTGTCGCCCAGGCTGGAGTGCAACAGCGTGATCTCGGCTCACTGCAACCTCCGCGTCCCAGGTTCAAGCGATTCTCCTGCCCCAGCCTTCCGCATAGCTGGACTTACAGGCACCTCCACGACATCCAGCTAATTGATGTATTTTTAGTAGAGATGGGGTTTCATCATATTGGTCAGGCTGGTCTAGAACTCCTGACCTCAGTTGATCCACCTGCCTCAGCCTCCCAAAGTGCAGGGATTACAGACATGAGCCATTGTGCCTGTCCTCAAGAGGGAATTTATGTCCATTCCTATCTGACTCCTGTGGGCATATTCTTTATACTGTCCACAGTGCTTTATTTATCTTTGAATGGTCTTCTAAGATAATGCCTTGAAAAACACATGTAATCATATTAATGTGGTGAAATATTGAATTCCAAATGCATTCTTGTTGATTAGAAACTTGCTTTTTTAAATCTGAATTTTCTTTGGGTATTTAAGTTCATCTATAGTAAATAATCTCCAACTTTGGATAGCTCAGTTATCCTAAAAAATGGAGTCTAGTCACTGGCCAAAATTCAGGCTGAATTTACATCTCCTGGCTTCTTTGCATTTATTTGACAGACTTATATATAATCCTTAGACTTCTGGTAATAACTGACACTAAAAATGACTGGCATCTTATTTTCTTTCTTTTTTCTTTTATTTCTTTTCTTTTTTTCAGACGGAGTTTCGCTCTTGTCACCCAGGCTGGAGTGCAATGATGCAGTCTTGGCTCATTGCAACCTTCAACTCCTGGGTTCAAGCGATTCTCCCACCTCAGCCTCCTGGGTAGCTGCAATTACAGGTGCCTGCCAGCACGCCTGGCTAATTTTTGTATTTTTAGTAGAGACGGGGTTTCACCATGTTGGCCAGGCTGGTCTGAAACTCCTGACCTCAGATGATCCACTCGCCTCGGCCTCACAATGTGCTGGGATTACAGGAGTGAGCCATCGCGCCCGGCCTGACATCTTATTTTCATACTTAGCTATTTGGTAAATATTTTGTAGCTGCTTTATAAGAAGTTGCTGGAAAGTGTAAGGAGCATACACAACAATAATCATAACCAATTTAATGTAATTTTACCTGGGTGAATTGTCTTAAGTACCTTTAGAGTGACTGTATAATTTCTTTTAGACTTTTTGATTGGATGCATCCCCTCATTTAGAAGCATAAAAAAGAATACAGGCTATTTAAAATTTCATCAATAGTGGGGGAAAAAAGATTAAAAAGTCAATTTTCTTAACATGAATTTTCCAAGACATCATTACGTTTGACAGAATAGGTTAGATTATGCTGAGTTTACAAACAACCTGAACAATCTAAGTGGTTTACAATAACAAAATGTATTTCTTCTTTGTGGTATGCATCCATCGCTGGTAAGCTACTGTTCAGCATATTCACTCCAGGACTTTGGCTGAGATCTCCCTCTACCTAGAACATCACCACTTGTTCCAAAGAGAAGAAAGAGATGTAGCAACTCACCTGCTAGCTCTTACAACTCCTGCTCATCAGTGACATTTCATTACCCTAAACAAATCACTTGTCTATACCTGAGTTTAACAAGGCAAGGAAGGGCACCAAGAGTCACATGCCACAACCAGATGACAATGGGGAGGAGGGTGCATATTTTTCCAGAAAGAGGAAGTGAATAATTTTACATATTAATAAGATTGACTTAAATTTTCTTTTCAAATTTGACTCACAGAGTTTTTAATTTTTTTTAATCTCACAGTAATATGAGAGTATTTTCCCTCCATTTTTGCTGCATCTTAAATACAGCTAGGTAGATTATGTTGGGCTTATATAACTCTCTAAGATCACCAATGATTTCCATTGACTTTCAACTTATGTAAAAAACAACATTCTTTTCTGCATTTTCTTGGAGGTAACTCTATTTACAATTAGAAGTAGTCTTTGTTCAGAAAATTCACTTGTTTGAATACCCCATCAAACACCTACTCTCCCAGTTATTAAGTTCACCTCGCATGTTTACACATACACGTTTGTTGGCATACTCTGCTAACCTGGAATAATCTGTATCAAGCATGCTTTCCAAACTATAGTGCATTTCACATAATAAGAACACAGCTGGCATAGTGGATTTATTCCATGTACTCTGAACATATGGCTTAGAAAAGGCCACAGGAGTCCATATCAGGAAACTTGATTCCTATTAGAAGAGATGTATTGGGGTCCATAGTCCTGTGAAGAAAAATACTGATTTATAAATATCAGCTTCATTAGGCACCTGTCTGCACAATTTGCTGAAGTTATTCAAGTTTTAAGTAAGAACAGCAGTGAGGGATTATACTTCAGTTTGAATATCAAAATCTATTTTGACTAAGGTCCGAACTACAAAGTAAAATGACATCTAAACCTCTTTCATGCGCCTCTCACTACTGGTAATCTGAAGGTTGACTTCAGTATTCATTTAGGATTCCAAATTTCCAACAGGCTAGTACTGTTCCTCTTTGTCCCATGAGACATTTGGACAGCTTTGGTCCTCTTGCCAGAGATACTAAAACAGTAAGGATTGCAGCCCTATTTCTCTTCATTGTGGTCTTCAAAAATGGGCAAGGGGTGGGAAGATAGGTATGTGAGCAATGCCCTATGGGCTTGAGGCCTTTCTTTGTCCCAGCAGAGTCAGATGGCCCCTTGCATTGGATCTTTCATCCCAGGCATTGTCAGCTGCCTTAGGCGTTTGGATAACTTTCAGAAAAAAACCTTTTTGCTAATGTGAGAGCTGGGTATTATAGTTCTGTCAGCTGCTTCCACTGACTTTCCCTTATTAGTCTTGAACTCCCAATAGCCTTAGGAGAAAGCAATTCTAAGAGACTACTAATCAATATCCATGTGATTCTTTTTGAGAAGTAGCAAGCAATAATCTTGGGGGTGGACTCTTCCCCTCCCTCCTCAATCACTTACTTTATTCATAAGTTCTACAATTTAGAGTTTCTCTTAGGACACTACAATGCTGAACATTATTCTTTCATGCAGCAGCTCCTTTAGGAAGCACTATTTGATCTCCTACAGTTGCCTGGTAATGTTAGATTTTGAAACACAGCATGAGATCCTTGTATTCCTTCCACAGCCCATTAGCTTAAGGTGATTTCTAACACTGCATTAGTGTACACTGAATACGGAGTTAAGTTGTTCACTCTGTTCAGTGCCTTTCCTTAAAGGAAGTATAAGGTCTTATGCACAGAACTTGGTCGGTTCCAAGGAATAGCTCTGAGTTTCCTACAGCTTGAGAGGATCCAACACTGTGCTTCAGGGATTTTCCAGGTATTTATCCCTACAGATCCACCATTCTCCACTTTGTTCAGTCATAGAGGTGTTGTTATTGTGAAATGCATCAATAGGTACACTTGCCTTCTGGCTTCTGGTTTGATCAAGTTAGGCATGGGCAAGAGATTAGAGGGTGAAAGGAGAGTGAGGTAGGGGGCATTCACTCCTACAGCTCCTACCTACTGCATTCCTTTACAGCAGCTGCTCCTTCAGTCCTAAAAGTGTAATGGATCCCCATGTCGCAAGCCCTGATATTCTGCACCATCTCTTCTTGGTTTACCTTGACACTACCCATGTTTAAATAGTCCCTTTGATACCTCTCATCAGTTACCCCTTTTGATGTAATATCTTTTTTTCTGCTATGAATTTGACTGATACAAAAGCAGTTTAAACTTAACAAATGGTTACAATTTTGAGGGACTGATCCAAGAAATTATGCATCTCCAGTGTATTTGGCTCATTCTTGTGATGTTGTTTTCTGTAACTTGTGGGTGCAATTGCTGCTCTTTAATTGTAACTCACCAACTTTTATTTTACCACTATGCTCTTCATTTCCTGATTTGAAACATCTTCCTTCTCTACCTAAATAGTCTTCCAGCTTTGATAATGTATGTTCCTAGATTAGAATGCAGTAGTGTGTAGATAGTAATCTTTTTTATGCATTGAATGTATGTAACTATTTTTAGGAGACTTGAGAACCAACAAGAGTGTGAGAAAAGTCAGTTCTACGATAGCTTTCTTAACTCTGAGAAAGACTTTTAACATCTCTAGATTTTAATTTCTCCTTATGTGAAGTGAGGGAACTGGACCAAATAAGTGTTTTGTCCCATGACCACAATTTATTCTTTTATTAATCCTCATCTGTATGAGGATTAATACAGAGACTCAGAATATGAGGATTAACTCGGAGACTGCTTACAGTGTGTTAATCTAGAGTAACTTAGTGGAGAATGGTGCTAGAAGTGTCAATTTTGCTCCTAAATTATCTTTCTTGATTCTAGTCATCCTTTGGAAGACTTATGGATGATGGTCTTTAGGTACGGTGTGAACTTCCTTGAAACTATGTTAAAAAAACTATGCCCCTGCATCTTCTTCTGGGGCAACTGTCCACAGATTTCTAGATTCTCAAAGGACTGATGACTCTCCTTCTCACAAAAGATTAAGGACCACTCTCTTTTGTCCTTTCCTCACCCCTGGGGTGTTAGAAGACATGGGGTGTTAGAGTTCTAGACTGCCAGATACATAATTTGAATATATTTAAATGCTTCCATAAATGCATTTATCATGTACCATGAGCCATTTTCTTTTCACAGGTTTTCAAATTTCTTTAGTATCTGCTGATGGATTTTCAGATGAAAAGATCAACCCTTGACTCAGAGAAATGAGAAAGAGGCTTTTTGTCTGTGTGACTTACTTTATAGCTATAAACAGCAGGTACATTCAAGGACTCTGCTAGGATAAAGAGAAGAAACTGATTTCTCTCACAGAGAAAATCAGATTAGGAGACTGTATTTTAAAATTAAGTGTCTGTGTTCTGTTTCTCAGAGTGCTTTTCGTTCTCGGAAACACTGACTTATCTTATGGAATTCTCATTGAAGCTTCTGTCTTTATCACACTGCCCTATCAAGTCTTTGGTTTTTCTTGCATTGATTTTTTTTTCTCCTGTTTTCTCTTTACAAGAGGCATCAGGACACATCTACATGATAGCAAATGAAATAACACATCAGTATTTTCATACAGGCTCAAATTCTAGAGGAGGTAGAAAATTGCTTTGCCTATGGGTGATGATGTTTGTGTTTCCAAGATATTCCTCTCTCTCTTCTATATGTGTGAGCATCCTCAATATTCCTGCAAAAACAGATTAGCTATTTTAATCAATGATTGTGTTTCTGTCTACCTGCCTATCTACCTACCTTTCATTTTTCTGTCTACTTGTTCATTATCTATTTATCAACATACATACATAGAATTTTGAAACACTTTTAAGTACTTCATAAGAATTAAACCCATACTTTGCGAAATCCTCCAAACCAGTGATTCTCAAAGTTTTCAGTCTCAGAATTCTTTTATACATGAAACTACTGAAGAACAAACAGCTTCTGTTTGTGTAGGCTTTTTTGATTATTTGTGTTTCACATTAGAAAATAAAATTAAGACAATTTAAACTATTTATTTACTAATTCTTTAACAACCATAATGATGAATCCATTACATGCTAACCTAAATAACATTTTTAATAAAAAATAAAATATTTCCAACATAAAAACAATGTCACGAAGAGTTACACTTTTTAAAATTTTTCAGATTTTTGTGATGCTTGGTTTAATAGAAAACAACTAGACTTCCCTATCTTCCTTTGCATTCAATCTGTTGTAATTTTGAAGTTTTCAGAAAGCATATGAAGAGTTCCAGCTTCATTTAGATATCTAGTTGGAAAATGAAGGATAATTTCAATAAACTAAAGGTTATTTCCAATGTTGAGTCTGAAATCATGTCAATAAATTTTTCATAGTCTGTTACATTTGAATCCATTGGAAAATTTTGCACATTGAATGAATATTTTTACCCATGTACAATTTTGGAACATCATGCATTATTCGGAAAATGTCGGTTTACTGAGATATGCGTGTCTTGTCAGGGTTTGCACATGTCATTATACAACATAAAAGATCAAGATATAATAAAATTAATATTTTTACTATTTAGTGATTCACCAATAACATCCTTAAAGGAAAATGGCTTCTTTTTTTAACTGCAAATGGATTATGAGAGGAATACAATGATAATACATTTTAGGGTTACTACCTTGGTTTGTGAGAGTCAAGGGCAAATAATGTCTAAACATTGTTATGGAAGTAGTTTTGACTTCACAAAGCTCCCGAAAATACTTCTGGGATCCCCACATGTCCACAGGGCACACTTTGGTAAGCACTGCTCAAAATAGTCCTTGAGTAGGTTGGCATCATTATCCTCATTTTATAAATGGGGAAACTGATGAAGAGAGTTTATGTGGCTTTCTCTAGGGTTACCAGCCAGTAAATGAGGTAAGAGGGATTCATTTACCAAATCCATGCCCTTAAGCCCCATTTTGATAAATAACATTATTTCAGTCCTCACTTTACTTGACCTATGTCAGTTCTCATCATTGCTGTTTCCCCTCTCAGCTACTCTGTTACCTTTGCTTCCAAAACATCATCCTGTGCTAGTTTTTCCATACCTCATAAGCATCTCTTTTTTAGTCTTTTGCAGTAGCATTCTCCTATACTCATCCATTCTAAAAGCTGGAATACCTTAAGGCTTCATTATTTTTTCTCCTCTCTTCTTCTATTTGAACTCTCTCTAGGCAGTATCCATGAGCATGGCTTCAATTACCATTGATATGCAAATGACTCACTGATTTCTGTCTCTTGCTCTGACTTCTCATCTGCAAAATACTTTATTTTTAACTCATTTTACATGATTTCTTCTCGCAAAGGCATCCTAAACTCTAAAATTGGAATGGGCATCCTCCTTCTATGCCTAAACCTAGCCTAAAGCTGGTTCTTTTAGGTTTCTTATTTAATAAATGTGATTACTGTCTACCCAGTTAGAAGACAGAATCTCAGGAGTTACTCATGTTACGTTTTTCTCCCTCAACACCATTCCTCACTGCCTTAAATGCCCTCATCCTAGAATAAACGGCCATCGTATTTTCTAACCTCCTATCTATTCTCCACAGTGCAGCCAGAGTATCATGCAAGTTCAAACCTGTTTTATTTCTGCTAAAATTTTTTAGGGACACTCCTTTGCCTTTAGGATAAACACTGAAACTTCAAGGTGGTCTATAATGAGGGCAACTATAGGTCCCCAAGTTACTTGGTACCTTCCCCAGCTGTGCCTATTGTTATTAGGAAGAAACTGTTTCATTTTCAAATGTGCCTTGGTTTGGATGATGAACCTACATGGCCACACTATGCGAATAATCTGATCTCTGATATCATAATGTACAAAGGTCTCCGCTACTCTACACTTCACCAGAAATGCTTTTTTAAAGTCCAAGAGTTACACACATTTTTGTTTACCTCCTAATTTTTCAGATTTCAGCTCAGTCTTCCCATTTAGGATAGGCTTCCACATTCTCCCTGTTTCAGTCTGATAGCTTCATAGAAACTCTCTTTCATAGCTCCTGTCTCATTTGTAGTGGGGGGATTGTGATAAATTTCCATATCCTATCTTAGACTAGAAGCTTTCTGGAGGCAACGAATGTGTCTTTTTAGCTCACTGTTGTATCCTTCAGTGTCTTTCAATATTTAGACAAAGTGAGTATTCAGTGATTTTTTTTAAGGAATAAATTCACAATGCTTGAGATATTGCTTGTAATTCATATTTTTTCCAACCTTTGTGGAAAAAGTTAATTTTTAGTTATTTTGAATTCTTTTAAAGTGCAAATGTAAATAGCTTTAAGCAAGGTTAGGATCTCCTTTTTCTGAGGTGGTTCATCAGATAATTCCTTCTCTCTATAGGAAGAGACCGGGGATAAAACTGAATTGAGAATAAAGGAAAGAATAGGGTAGTGGTAGAAGTTAAAGTGTGTGTGTGTGTGTGTATGTATGTGTATGTGGCAGAAAGGAGGAGATTTTCTTTCTCTATTTGACTCCTGCCTTGTAGTTCTGTGGGGTAAAGTGTCAAGTAAAATGCAGACACTTGCACTGGAGAAAAATACTTTGATACAGGCAAGCCAATGGGACTTGTTTTTCTATTTTTCCCTGGTGAGGTGTTTTGTTGTTGGCTCACCAGTCTTTCCAGCATCTACAACAATTGCTGTCCCTCTCTGAAGAAGAGGCATGGGAGAATAGTGCAGGATATGGCAGGTATAGAGGTAGTCTGAGAGGTCCCTGTAGTTTTGTTTAGTGAGCACATGGAGGACACAGCCTTTGCCCCTAAGTCTTCAGGATTTTCCAGAAGTTCCATATTGATATAATACTCTGAGTCACAGGTAATCTAACAATGACCTCTGCTATAAATGCCTTGAAGAAAGCTTCCTTAAAAGGGGTCATTCTAGGATGATGCTCAATTTGATAAATGTTCTCACATATTTTAGCCCATTGTTTGTCAGGGGATCTGAAAGTATAAACTCTGGTTCGAGTGGCAGGGACGTTTTTTAGCTAAAATTATGAAAACACCGAGTGACCTTTGATCTACTTAGAAAGCTGGAGACACTTCACATTACTTTGCTGACCCAGGAAGTGGCAAATGACTACTATAATTACATGATTCAAAGCTCCTCCTCA
Organism: Symphalangus syndactylus; assembly: GCF_028878055.3. NCBI lineage: Eukaryota > Metazoa > Chordata > Mammalia > Primates > Hylobatidae > Symphalangus > Symphalangus syndactylus. The sequence goes on from NC_072433.2 coordinate 90,975,060, forward strand.
GCCTCTGCTTTCACCTTGAAGGCAGATGATGTAATAACCACATGTCAAAGCATCTAAGAATATATTGAAGGCCTATGGTATTTAATTTGTTTAGTCTCAAGACAAGACTTGTAATCTATCCCCTTGAAAGATACCAGACACATTTGAAACACAGTTTTGTGTTGTGCATTTTCTGTGACTTAATGGTAGTTTTGTTTAGCAGTTTGAAAAATCTTTCCAATGACCAATATTCAGTCATTAATACAATAACTGACAATATTAGACCATTTTATAAAATAAATAAAAAATAAAACTTGTTCATATCAGTCACCAAAATTTTCTTTCCTCATGGTTTTCTTCAACTTTACTTTTGTGATTGTTTTACTATAACTTTGCATATTTAATTTAGTCATTAGTGTCAATATCTAGAGAAGGAAAACTTTCTGTAGTCTCGTTGTTAAGTGTAGCAATGAGGATTATTCCTTCAAATCTACAAAACTAGTCAAAGAAATCAATTTCAATTAACAGATTTCATTATAAATTCATTAACTTACTCTGTACTTTTGAGAAAAATTTTAAACTTTGCTTCACTTTTATAGCTTTTGTTTCGTTATAACCAAAGTTGTTAAAGGAAATCTACTATTAAGATAAAGGACCATAAATACACAAAATAATGTTGTAAACATAATAACTCAAAACTTGATTGTTTTGAAACATGCAACTCAAATTTTATAAATGTAATATTTTTTTACTCACAATGTAAATTAAATGCCATCTAAGAACATTTTCCACAGTGAGTAATTCTCATCTTGAAGTTTAAATTGTATTTATACATGTTAGCTCATATACTTTAAAATAGTTGCTCTATTAACAGTTTTTTTTGTTTTTTTTTTTGAGGCAGAGTCTCGCTCTTCGCCGAGGCTGGAGTGCAGTGGCACAATCTCGGCTCACTGCAACCTCTGCCTCCCGGGTTCAAGCAACTCTCTTGCTTCACCCTCCTGAGTAGCTGGGACTACAGGTGCCCACAACTATGCCCGGCTAATTTTTGTATTTTTGGTAGAGACGGATTTTCACCATGTCGGCCAGGCTGGTCTTGAACTCCTGACCTCAGGTGATCCACCTGCCTCGGCCTCCCAAAATGCTGGGATTACAGGCATGAGCCACCGTTCCCGGCCACAGACCCCATTTTATAGGTAAGATTTGATTAAGTGGTTTTAGAGGTTTCAGTTTAAATGATTTTCTTGTATGCTGTCATTAGAAAAGGAAGAGAACAAAGAAAGTGCGCAATAAATATGTGATGAATGAAGTAATGAACCTTTAGGATAATTGTTCTCCATTAAGTCTATGTTGAATAAAAATAAAATAAAATAAAATAAAATGGAGTTTGTATCCTCACCACAGTACATTCTGATTGGTGTTGGGATAGTAAAATCTTAATTTTCAGAGTTATGGAGTTGAAAGGCTACCACCACAAAACGTGCATGATGACATTTACACAGCCTCAGTGACACGACACTTTCGAATGAGAGCTCCAAGTTTCTCGACTGAGGCCCACCTGCAAGTCATTATAGACCATAATGTGGTTCTCAGAGCCTGACCATATTATTTATAGAGCTTGACCTGACTGTCAGGAAATAATGACAGCATTTTATACTTCTGCTGTGCCCTACTTCTCAGTGTTCCTTACCAACATGAATAAATTCTTATATCACTTCTGTGCGGTATTGGATAAATATTATGACATCGAGTTTTACAGATGGGGAAGTAGAAAATGAAGCACAGATGTTCAATAATTTTCTCCAATTTCCAGTCACTATGTAGGACTTTTCCATAAGCCATTTAGATAATATCAAGGATAAAGACCCATGTATAGGGAAGTAGAAATGGGTAGAGGGGAGTAGGGCGCATTTGAGTCAATTGAATATGGACAAGCCACTGTGGGAGTAGTTAAGCTAGAAGGTGATTGAAAAAAAGGTGGTGGGATTAAGTTACTGTGATTTATTTGTAGCTTCTTTCCTACTAACTGCCAAAAATGATTTGAAATTGGACAATTTAATATATCTGTTCTCCCCTTCAGTATCCCTTCTGGAAAAAAGAATGATAACAGATTCTGGTAATAAAATTGTGTATATTCCTAATGAGGGATTATTGCTCAGTTGGACTGATTATACTCTCTGATAATGAGTTTGAGGATAGACTAAAAACAAGTTCGTTGGGAATTCATATTTTTTTTGATATATTTAGCACTAGAATTATCTTCTTAATTTTTTTCTCTCCCTTAATCTTTATCAACATCTGCTCATAGCTGTTCACTTCATCATTCACCAAACAATATATATTTAGAGAGAATGTATTTCGTATACATGTATTATATATGTTCTGTCTCTCTCTATATATATTTTGTACTATACACATTGTACAATGTATTATATACAGGTGGCTGTCCATATCCATGGGTTCTGTATCCATAGATGCAGAATTCTTGAATACAGAGGGTTGACTGGGAGATCTGACACCTGCAGATTTTGGTATCCCTGGAAGGTTCTGCAATCAATCTCTGGTGGATGTGAGAGGTGATTGTACTTAAGGTGAAAGTCAATGGAGAAGGCCACTATTGGAATATGGGCAACTCAAGGTGACCCTGCAAAGAGGAAGTTTGGAGAATAAAAACCCTTTCCATGACTAAACCCTACTGAAAGCCAGAAAGTCAACTGCTGTGATCACACAGTTGAGACTTCTGGCTTGGAAACAGAGGAAAAGTGTGAACAGCAAACTGGGAGGGACAAATAAAAAATATCTAACTTTTCCTTCCTACCACAAATTTGAATTATGCCCCAATCTATTCTCATCCTGACCTGAGGTCTCTTTATTCCAATTGTCTTCAATCACATTCTGACTTTGTTTCAGATGCCAACAGAGGTTATCCAAATGAAATGGAAATAAATTGATTACAAATAATGTTCAAATAAAAAATAACTTGTGATACCTGCTGAAAAATTGAGTGACTGACATATATCTTAAATATGTGTCTCCTTTAATTTGGCCTTTCTGTTAATAATGTGGTAAACTAAAGGCTAAAGGTAGTCCAGCCTATGAATCAGGAGTAACATATGCATGAGTTTTTCTTATGTTTGCATATACACTTAAAAGTTGTTTACTTATAAGATATAACTTTAAATCTCATAAAAATTATTGTTATGCAATTTTGAACTGAATTTTTTCTTGTGTAAAAGTGAAAAAGTAGTGAACTAGGCAAAACAGAATGTAGTAAAAGATACTCTCACCTGGCCATCAGTATGGAAACATTTAATTTAAAATAGTTTCCAGAAACATCAAGAGAAGATACATATTAGTGTGTTAATTATTCTCATTCTCCATAGCAGGAACTATGTTTTATTCATCCTTGTACTCCTGAAAGCCAAGCTGGCCAGTACAAGGTTTATAGAAAACGTCTTGTAAATATGTTTGTTTTATTGTACAACTTTTGTTTATATAAAATGTATTTATAGATAAGTGATTTTTTCTATTAGTCATAAATATTGATTTCACATGTAGATGGTGTGAAATGCAGATGTGGATCCACATTTGACCAAACTTGTTCATCACAGAGTTATCACAATTTCTGGGTCTAATCTAAGAAATGTACTGTTTTCTTATACTAAGTCAAGACTCTATGACCTGCTCCTCTACCTATTTTTCACCATTCTCATCTCTTGCTATTTAGAGCTTCAAGAATGGCCTCCTCTGCTAAAAATGCTCTCTGATTAGTCATTCACTGCTTCCTGAAGTATGAAGACATCTTCTAGGAATACTCAAGATCTTCTGCTATGTGGCTTTAATTTATTTTAAGATTAATTCCTCATTACCTTCTTACACAAAGGCACCACTAGCATATCGAGCACAGCTGTACAAATTTTTAAAAGGCCAAAAGATGTATCTGCCAATTCTAGGAGGATATAAACCTGAAGGCACAAATCTGGGCTGGAGCACATGGTTGCCCTTGTGAGAAGAAAAAGGCTCCTTCCTCTGAATGGACACACCTTGCACACCAGGGCACAAGGTTTGTCTAGAAGAGCACAGCTGAACATCATAAAGTGCAGAACCACACACCTGGCATCCTTGTCCCTATACAATGTATGTTGCTGTTAAAGTACAATTTATTACTCTCCAAAGCACACTCACAATTCCCTATTTGGGTCCCTTGTTGCATGTTACTGCTCCTCATTTATGCATTTGGATGCTTTCTTATATTTTTCCTCAACCTCTACCTCATTCAGTTAGGCACTCAGCCTATATTTCATGTATACCTATGTAGCAGGTCTTATGACCAGAGTTGGGGATGCACAGAAATTGCAGATTTCTTATTCATGACATTACTTCTCATCCCCACAACTCAATATAATTCCTTTCCCTAACCACCCCACTTCCCAATGCACATAATATTTTGTCTGTACTTTCCTTTGGGAATTTGCATTTTCTACTCTTTCTGGTACTGTGCAAATGTATGTTTTCTTTGCCATTAAACTTAATGGCATGGACTTAAAAAATCTTGATATCTAGAACAGTGCCTAGCCCTGTAACTTGAGGATATAAATTAAACTTAATTGAATTCATTACCTTCCTTGTAACTTTAACTGTCACATTATGACTGTAACTCAATCCGTGTATTATATGTCAGCAAAGTTGAGCGCCTTTTCCGTGCAGTTACACTTTGAGTTACTTAAGGATTACATCCTTTTGCTAGAGTCCTCAACCAGCATTTAGTGGCATCTTTCAGACATGTGGCGCTTGCAGAGCTGGAGAAAAGATGGCAGAATTATATGTCTTTTCCTTTTTCTTCTTTTTGGCAGCTCTTTACCTAATGATGTAGACTATGTTTGATACACTACAGTTTTCTTACTCTGCTAAATTCCTCATCAACACATGACCTTGATAGATATTGTTGTCAACATCTTCAATTTCTTCTTTCTATTTATCTTGACAAATCCCTGGGTGCAGTATTAATTTTATCTACCTTAGCATGGAGGTGATTATTTTAGCTCATTTTAATGCTGCTTCTATAGAGCTGCCCATTAGCGATTGCAAGAAGTTGATTCTAGAACCACTACTCCCCTCCTGCCTCACCGCAGATACCAAAACTTTCAGTTCCTTGTATAAAATGGTATTTGCATATAATCTACACACATCCTCCCATATACTTTAAATCTTCTCTAGATTATTTAGAATACCCATTATGATGTAAATGCTATGTAAGTAGTTATACTCTACTTTTTATATACATATTTTTATTGTGGCATTGTTATTTTTATTGGGTTTTTAAAAATATTTTCTGGCCCGGTGTGGTGGCTCACACCTGTAGTCCCAGCACTTTGGGAGGCCAAGGTGGGTGGACCACGAGGGCAGGAGAGCTAGACCATCCTGGCTAACAAGATGAAACCCCGTTTCTACTAAAAATACGAAAAATTAGCCAGTCATGGTGACATGCACCTGTAGTCCCAGCTACTCAGGAGGCTGAGGCAGGAGAATCGCTTGAACCTGGGAGGCAGAGGTTGCAGTGAGCTGAGATTGCGCCACTGCACTCCAGCCTAGGCAACAAAAGCGAGACTCCGTCTCAAAGAAAAAAAATGTGTGTATATATATATATATTCTATCCACGGTTGAAACTGCAGATGAGGAACATGCAGATACAGAGAGCTGACTGTATTCTGGTCATCATTTCTTATTTTTTATTCCTTTGGGCCTACCAAGGTTGGTTACAAATCTGCTTTTACTAGGCCTGGGTTATCTCAGTCTCTTTGTAATGTGATGCAACTTTTATAAATAATCTCTTTTTTAAACCCTCTTCAAATTATCATAATGTAAGAATGACATGTGTTTTCTGGAGGGGAGACTGCATGATTAAAAAGACAAAAATACAATTGAAGGTTGTAACTGTATGTGCAGTCTTAAGTGGAAATGACATACAGATACTGCCTAGAGGGCAATTATTCAGACATTAAGTTTAAGATCACTTAGCCAGACTGAGGAACAAACCTGTGGAGAACAGACATTAAAGATTAGAAAAAATAGCGGGTCTAAAGTTCTATGAAAGCACCAGAATATAAGAATTAAAAGATTATGTCAAAGCATGCAGCAAAACAGACATGAGACTTGAGTGAGAAGTAGGGTCTTGGCGTTAACGGTGACTACATTCTCTTCCATTTATACTAGGAACTGCAGAGATCGGGACAAGACCTGTATCTGTAACTGGTTGAGCTGCTGGTTGGAAGCACATAATTAAAATAATGGGGTACAGCAATAATTTTCTTTTATTAACATATTAGAGCAATTAATTTATTCATCCTTTGAAAAGTATGCATCTTAGGGCCATATATGTATATACTGATCCTCCTCAAGTATCTTCCAGTTCTTTTACCAAGACTGAACCCCCACTATTTTGTAGTGATCTGAGGATTAAACAACCAAGTTATAGGAAATTAGATTTAGAAGTATTCAAGTGTTGTGATAGGCATAATGATTACCCCAAAAGTCCATGCCCTTATGCCCAGAGCCTATGAATATGTTACTTACCTGGCAAAAGAGTTTTGCAGATGTAATTTAAAGTTAAGACCTTGAGACTACAAGATTATCTTATATTATTCGTTGGGCCCATCTATTCACATGAATCTTTAAGAGCAGACAACCTTTTCCGGCTATGGTCAGAGAAAGAGATATGATAAAGGAAGAAAGAAAGGGTCAGAGAGATATGACATTCTTGGCTTTGACAATGGAGGAATGTGGGCAGCATCTAAATGCTGGAAAAGGCTAGAAAACAAAATTTTCCCTAGAGCCAAGAACAAAAGAAGTTGCAATCCTGCCAAAACCTTTATTTTAGCATGGTAAGACCCCATGTTGGACTTGTGATTTATGTAAACATTAAATAATAAATTTGTGTTGCTTTCAGCTAATAAATTTATGGAAATTTGTTACAGCATTAATAGAAAACTAATACCAAAATCATTTTATAGAATACAGAACTTGGGATACTTTGGATAAGGAAATAAAATATAACAGAAAATTCCACCTGTCTTGGAAAAGACTTCATAAGGTCAAATGCCTATCAGGAAAGATCCTATAAGGGTGAAAAAAAATGATAAGGAAAAGCAAGTCAGTAGGTCAACTGAGTTTGGCCAGTGAACTATGTAAAAAGTCAACAATTTATGAGTAGAAAATTTGGTATTATTTAGAAACTCAAGACTATCCACTTTTTTTTTTTTTTTTTTTTTTTTTTTTTGAGATGGAGTCTCACTTTGTTGCCAGGCTGGAGTGCAGTGGTGTGATCTCGGCTCACTGTAACCTCTGCCTCCTAGGTTCAAGTGATTTTCCTGCCTCAGCCTCCTAAGTAGCTGGGACTAAAGGTGCACGCCACCACACCCAGCTAATTTTTGTATTTTTAGTGGAGATGGGGTTTCACCATGTTGGCCAGATGGTCTTGATCTCTGGACCTCATGATCCTTCTCCTGCCTTGGCCTCCCAGAGTGTTGGGATTACAGGGGTAAGCCACTCTGCCTGGCCTATCTACGTTTTTGTTTTTGCTTTTGTTTTTTTTCGACAAGTAAGAGATGACAGTGATGGAGATAGCTCATATCTGTGTGCTCTTAACTGTTCCATAGTACACTTGTTTACATATTTTTGACATGGGCGGAAACTGAGGAAGCCCATTCAGTATACATACCAGTATGTAATGATTATAGGAATACTGGATTTTGATCACAACATTTTAATAATGATGTCCCCAAAATTGAAATAATTTAAATGTTCTGAAAAGATGTTTTTTTCCATTTCAAAAGGATAAATAAAACTCGATATGCTATGGGAATGACAAATCTGGACATGCTGTGGGAATGATTTTCAGATAATGACCCATAAGTCCTCTCTAGCCAATACATTTAAGGAGATACTTTAGAGTTGGAGAGGATGATTTTTCCCTTATTTAGGGCTAGAGAAGAAAAAGCTCTTCACGTTTGAAAGGAAAGATATGTTAAGGTATACAATGAATTGTATCTTTCCTTTGAAGTGTGAAAGTCAAGGTACACAATTAGTCACGGTATACAATTCATTTCAAAAGCAGTTATACCATAATAAAACAAGTTTGAAACATTTTCTAAAAGCCTTCAATATTTAAAAAAAAAAATTGATGTTTTAGATTTTATGAGTATCCATTTAAAAAAACCAGAAGTCAGCTGGTTAATTCAATGAATGTAGATTTTTCTCAAATTGTCGTGTTTCAATACAATTCACAGCTGTATAAATAATGCCATTCATAAATAGAACTCAAGCAAATTCAATTCTGTTTCTATTAATGTGAAACATGCTAAAATTTTCCACTTTTGTTTGCTTAAAGAACATGTATGTCTTGGCACACAAAAGCTCTCTTGTGTTCCTATAATTGTAGAAAAAAAAAAAAGTTAACCACCACCTCAAAATCCTAAGGGCATCAAGCAATCATCTTTCCAAAGAGGTCTATATTTTCAGACATGACGTGTGTTACTGATTGTGGAACAAAATCCACTGTATAATTTCTGCGGTTGTCTAAAACTGACAAAGCAGCTGGGAGGAAAAACATACTCGTTGCAGTTTCCCCAGATTTTCTTTCATCTAGCTCTGAGGAATTCTTTTTCAGAGTATACACAACACAATCCCAAAAGAGGGGCTTTTTTGAATGAAACATGTTCTGTCTTAAGCAAGTTCTAAAGTGATCCAAATGTGAAGCTTTAGAATCTGATGATACCTACTCCATGGAGGCCTGACAGTAAGTCATGTAATACATCGATGATTTTATGGGTTTCTCTGTTAGTAATTCCAGATGGTGTGTGTGTGCTCTGGCTGTACACTCTACGTAAATCATCTCACTCATAATCAACAGATATCCGGAAGCACTTTAATTGGAAACACTTAATTTTACCAGTTATTTGTAACTTTTAATACAATCTCATTTAAGAACGTGGAGTCCCTTGCTTTTATAATACTGAGCTCTTTTTCTGGAGAGCAGGTTTTGGATAGATATGTGCTGCTTGAATCAGTGTTGTTTTCTGAGAATTTGTGTGTTCCATACATTTGTGGTTCAGTCTTCAGAAATGCTGCTACAGCATCTTCTGCACCTCTCAACACCACCTTCCTGCCAGCTCTTATTCTGGACTGAAAAGGACTGCAAAAGAAAAGCATGTTTGCCACAGTTGAAAAATGATTGCTGTTAATGCCAGGGTCTTAGTATCAGCTCTTCAAATCACCATCATTAATCTTAATTAGAAAACTAAAGCAAATATTTTTTACCATTTGCAATTAATGTGGGACCTAATTTGAATTCAGATTCCAAACAGAACTCACTGTCTGCCTGTGTTGGAAAGTGTGTTTTATACCTGCCGGTACCAATATTGTTTTAGTAACCGAGGAAAGAACAGAGCATTGACCGACATCAGAATAATCTGTGTCGACCATAAGCATTAATCTTATTTAGAAAGTCAAGCTGAACTTTGTCAAACAAGAAAGGTTTAGGAAAAAAAGTTTACTTCAAGCCTATACAGAAGTATCAAAACACAGAGGTTCATCTTAGAATTTCTCCCACTGAGGCAGCAGATATGGCCATTCATAACAAAGACCTTGTCTTTTGTTCTTTCTGATATTATTCCACACCGAGATAGACATGTGACAGGTGAGCTCTTCACAGGAAAACTGGGAGATCTACTCATGCTACCCTGCGTGGAAATGATTTTTTAAAATTATATAAAACAGTAAGTTGAAGGTAATATTTATAAATAAAAATCTCTAAATATTTAGAGATATTTAGAGATATTACCTCCAACTTTGTAAGCATTTCAAGTAACTTTACATTTTAATTGAATTTCACTGAATTACTAAATCCAGAAATAACTCTAAGGAGATATGGACCAAAACTAGATGTAGTCTGGCTCTGTAGCCCAGGCTGGAGTGCAGTGGCTCAATCTTGGCTCACTGCAACCTCCGCCTCCTGGGTTCAAGCAATTCTCTGCCTCAGCCTGCCAAGTAGCTGGGATTACAGGCACCCGCCGCCACGCCTGGCTAATTTTTTTGTATTTTTAGTAGAGACGGGGTTTCACCATCTTGGCCAGGCTGGTCTTGAACTCCTGACCTCGTGATCCACTCGCCTCGGCCTCCCAAAGTGCTGGGATTACAGGCGTGAGCCACCACTCCCGGCCTCCTGTTTTGTTTTCTAAAGGTCTGTAAATGAAGGCTGTCAGTTTGGAGACTTCTCTGTAGTATAATGGTTGGCAGAAAATCAAGCTTTGGTGCTTGGAACCTAAATACAAATTTTCTGGTATTAAGAATACTTTATTTTTAAAACTTTTACCAACTTCTATAGTAAACTGATACTTGTATCCATGTAAATAAACATATATAAACATACGAATATACATAAATAATTCTATTGTTTTATAAATATAACAATTTCACTGTTATATAAATAAACATATAAATAAACATGTTTATTTACACAGATAAAAATAACAGTTTACTCTCTATATATAGTTTATACATATAAAAACTATAAACTGATATGTATCAGTTTGCTATATATTAGTATTTACATGTGTATAAATATTGGTTTATCATAGCACTTGTGTGTGTGTATCTATCTACTTGTTTACTTGTCTTTATACATTTTTCAAATGTAGAAAGAGAAGGATAAGAGAAAGTATATAGTAGCAGGCAAATAAAGGCTAAAATTCTTAGTATTCTTAGTATTTAAGTTTTAATAAATTAATAAATAACCTGCCTTTCAGCTCTAACACCCTCCTGTGAATAAAGCTAAAATCTAGATTTGAGTGTTTGACTTAGTTTTATTTGGCTAGGGTAGAGGGGTGTGATTGCTAAGCATTGCCCTAAAAGGCTTAGAAATTTCTGATGTTAGTCTCATATTGTGTCTATTTAACCAAACTTTTTGTGTCTTGACCTTAACAAATAAAGAATACAAGGTATTAATATGGTTGAAGATGGATGTTGTATATGTGAGAATTCATAATACTAATTTCTATATTTGTATCCATATTTGAAAATATCAATAATGCAATATTAAAAGAAGCAACATGGCCAAGAAATATTGATGGATAAAAGAATAAGATGAAATTGAAACTCAGACATGACATCTCGCTCTATTGACGTAAAAATATACCCCAATATATAAACCCTTTCCTCAGAGTATATCCTTTTTATCATTCCCTTTCAACCCAGAAACTTTTTCCAAACAAATAGAGTTCAATTTTTCCCACCACTAAATACTTTGGTAATATTAGAATTGAGGGATTTTGGCAACTGTCAAGAAGAATTTTGCTCTTTCAAAGAGTATTCACTCTCGCCTTGTCAATTTCAGCATGGGAATGCTGTTTTTCTCAGGCTTTTATATAATATGGTTTTATGTGTGTATACAAGTGACTTTTTAGTGTTAGAGTATCAGAATTCTATTAAAATAGTTCTATTCTGGCTCTAAAAGATCTTGGATGAATTAACATGGGGATCATTTATGTAGGCAATATTCATTATTCTTATTTAGAAAGTCGTATTTGCTGATGGCCATGAAAGGTTTTTATTTTGATTCTGAATTTTAAGTTGGCAACTAAATCAAAAACCCATTTTCAATAACTGCCAGTAAATAGCTCACATATTTCTATGCTTCATTTTCTTCAGCTAACCTATAAAGTTTAAGTGTGATAAAGCTGCAGAATAATCTTCTCCTGCAAAGGGCATCAGTAGACACCTAGTTTGTATTTTCTTATCACCTCATGTTTCTCACTAAATACAGCATTGTCTTTATCTTCTAATCTGTAGTTATAAACTCCTTCATTAAAACCTGAGGGGAATTGTACTGGTAAACATGATGAATTGAGAAGTGTCTTTGAAAGCTGTAGTCTAGTGAATAACTCCAGCAGCAGGCGAATACTTTGTAATAAATTTGAAAATACTTTAACTGTGGAACATATTACCATCTGCTTTCAGTATTTTTTTAAGGCTTGGAATCTATAAGATTTTAAAATAGAAAGAAGAATGTCACAGAAAAAAAATTTTGGCAGTCCCAGTGGTAATCCCTGTACTGCGTTTAGTGCCACATGTCGAAAGACACTAATGCCAAACTGCCTATTGTGGCAAGATGTACATTTTTCCTATTTGTTGGAGTCCCCCTTAGAATCAATACTATTTTTTCTTTATCAGAATAGGGAACAGATCCAATTTACTAAAATATAGAATGAAGTTGAAACAGTAATATATTTTGAAGATATGAACTAGCTAGTTCAATATTTCTTGATGAACACATTAGTAAATTGATTCACAAGCCTAATTACCCTGCCATTTAAGATCTTTCAACATATAGCGATTCTGGACCAAGAAGTGAGTGGCCATTTTTCATATCGAACACAATATAGTGACATTAATTTTGCTATCTCTCCATCAGCACATTAATTCTGTCAGGTCTCGTATTAAGGCTTGTAAATAGAAGCCTCAGAATTTTCGGTAAAAAATAGGTAATCTAAAAAATACACTATAAATTACATCTAAATTTTGGGTTAAAGGCAAAATGCCTGGAAAACTCTTAAGCAAAATTTAAAAAATTGATTACACCCTTGAAAATAATTTTTATTATTCTAGGAAAATATCTTCTTATAAATTCTAAATTTTGGCACTCATCTCTGGGAAAAATGTAAGAAACAATATGAAGAAAACCAGAATAATCATTTTCACATAATTTTCTGACAAATATACAGAGAGAGAGAGAGAACAGCAACTTTAGACCAAACAGGATACCAAAATCTAAAGCTATCAAATAAGAACATCCTATGAAGTCAAAGTAATGTATATCTAATTGTTTTAAGTTGAAATAATACTCAGCATCTTTTAGAATTCTCAATCTTGGGAGATAGACATGTTCAGGTTTGTAATATTCATTGTATGATATTTCTACATACCACTAGAGGCCACACGACTCCAAAAATGAATGAATAATTAGATGGCCTGCTAATCAAAGCCTGAAAGAAAATAGAAAGCTAAGTGGAAAGATTTACCATTGTCTGTATAGCAAGACTTTGTATCATGGGCCTTTCCCTGGAAGAGTTTAGATAGCCCCTGTGAAGCCGGTAGAACTTGTAGACTTTTTACTGCCCTCTCTATCTGCAGCATATTCTTATTCTACCACCAGAATATATGAGATGTGTTTGTGTGCACAGCACATGAACAATGGAAAGAAATATACCTCTGAACTTTCTGAATATTCTAATAGAAAGTCATTAGAAAAAAAATGTACATATAGTCATATAATTTAGAATGCTAAACATTTGCTTTCTTTCCTGTTAGAAATTTTAAATAACAACGTTTACTTTTGTAACAAAAATATGACATTCTCTGTGTCAAACTTTACATTATATCACACACAATTTTATAATAATTTGGTAAACATCCATGGAAACGAGCTGCCTTCTTCCTCTACAAGCCCTTCACCTCCCAGATGATTTAAGAATTAAGCGTGGGAATACATGTTTCATTGCCAGTAAACAGACCAGTCTTCTGGATCTCTTCTTACGTCCTAAGTAAAATTAGATGTAGCATTTCAGCTTGGTTTCTAACCGCTTTGCCAGCCGGCAGCTTGTCACCTTGAGCAGAAGTAACCAATTCATTTATTTCTCTGGTTCTTGGCTAGATTTGAATCAGGTGACGCTTTAATATCATCTCAGCAAAAATTTAAACTGTGACCTATATGATGAGTTAAGTATTGTCTCGGCTCTGGAAATTTATTTTGTGAAAAACTGGTAGCACCTGTGCTAAGTTTTATGGAAGACATAATAATGTTAACTAGAATTTCACTAAGTGCCTTTACTCTGGGAACCTCTGACTGTTTTCCTGATGAAGAAACACAATTTTCCTTCTTTTTTACCTAGAGACAGTGTAAGACAGACAGGTTAAATGGCATTGTGATAGCAAACTAATGTCTAAGGTAAAAGGTCCCAAGATTTTTAAACTATAACCTTTTACATTGACAATTCATAAAAGATGCTATTTCAGAATTAATAGATCAAAGTTCTAAAGGCTTTCTCTAATATTCAGAACAATGTAGAGATTGCTCAGGGGATAAAAAAGCACCTAAAGGATAGTTCTTCCTTCCAAAAAGCTAACAATCTAGATATAAACCTAAAAATACATCTTCAATAACAATCCGACTACATCTATTTGCAGTAATATGTCAGAAAGAGTTAAAATAAAAGGCTGGTCAAGGATATGAGGTTATCGCCAGGAAAATAAGAAAACAGAGTGAATTCTTCTTAAAGAATAATTCAAAGCATATAATATTAAACAAAAAAAGAAATGTTTATCTTATATCATAGAAGTGAATACAATCTTCAATGAAGCTGAAAAATTATTCATATTTTTTCTTGAAACAAGATAGCTTCATGACACATAAAAATGTTGCAAACAATGAAACATAGATAAAGAGTTTGGTAGGATTCTTTAAAGCATCATCAATATTTTAAAAATCAAAGGAGTTGAGTCAAAAAGAGGTATATTGATAATTTTTGTCATATAATTTTAATATAAGTATTTTTATATATGTCTATACAAAGCCATCAGCTATATCTATATTTATAGAAAAAAATCTATCACCAAAAAATGGTAGAGAAAATAATCAATAAATCCCAAAATGTAGATCTTTGTTTCAACAATATTAAAAAATAACTGTAAATTAATAAAAGCTTTAAATAATGCTAACCATTAGTATTCACAAAAATTACCATGCAGAATAACCCTTACATGAAGATTTATATAACTTGAGAGATATTTAATGTTCATGCATAGACATACTTAATATTTTAAATGTGTCAAACTTCCTAAATCTAGATTCAAACTACCTCAAACAAGCTTCTTGAAACAATAAACTGTTTCTAAAATGTACATGGAAGTGCAAAGGATCAAAAACATGAACCCTCTCCAGAAAAAGAAAAGAGGGAAGAAAAGTAGATAAGAAGCCTTTTATAAAACCAAAATATTAAGACTGTGTTGGGGTTATTCAGAGATAGGCAATTACCAATAGAAAAGAATAATCACTTATTAGGAACTTTGCTTTATGACAGATATGGCATGGCAGGTTTTGGGGCAAAGAAGTGACTATCCATAAGAAGAGTTGGAAAATATGGATTTCATTAACTAGAAACAAGGCAGCAACCATACGTAAAAGATTGACAAATTTGACTATATAAAAATTAAGAACTTTAGGTCATGAAAATGCATTTCAGAGAAAATGAAAAGACAAAACACAAACTGACATAAAACAGTTGCAACATACATAGACAACAAAGCATTCATTTCAAAATATATGAGAACTCTTATGGAACCATCAGAAAACAAGTAAAAAGAAATAATATTCGGACATAATCAGGTATTTTGTAAGAAAAGTAATACAAATGGCCAATAAAGATATGAAGATGTGCTGAACTCATTAGTAAGAATAAAAGTATAATTCAAGATAACTATGAGATACTATTTCAGTCCCATTTAAAAGGCAGAAATTAAATCTGACTATACTGAATTTTACAGATGATGTGGATCACAGAGGTCAATTATGCTGGCAGGAGCATAAATTGGAACAATCAGTATGGAAAACAATTTGGCATTGTCTTCTAAAAATGAGCTTTTGCTTCCCCTATAACCCTGATAGTTTCCTAAGTATTTATCCAAGAGTAACTCTTTCAGAAGTCTACAAGGAGCATGTACAATTAAGGTTCAGCAAAGTATTTTTTTGAAGAGAGAAAACTTAAAACATCATGAATCCCAAGAATATGATAAATACATAAATACATTGCATTACAGTCATACAATAGAATATGCATCAAGAAACATAAATGAATTATAGTTACGTGTAATATCATAGGCAATCTTATTATAATAGTATTGGATGGAAGGTCACATGCAGTACGATCACCTTTATATAAAAATTGAAAATAGATAAAATGTAAAATATGTTGTTCAGTTGTATGTAAATAAATACACAAGTGCACACACATATATTGGAAGGAAGGGGAGTTGAATAGTAAAGGAGCACATAGAAGAAAATCTCACGTAAGTTAAAGGTGATCTTTTAATTCTTGTGTCACATGCTGAGGTGTCATATGTTCATCATATTATTTAAAAGTAAGTAAAAGAAAGGCATTCATGGACTAATGATACTAATGTATTGTGACTTATGGATTTGATTAATTCAATCATATATGCCTTGGATCCATTTATTTATTTATTTATTTATTTATTTATTTGAGACGGATTCTCACTCTGTCACCAGGCTGGAATGCAGTGGCCCAATCTCAGCTCACTGCAAGCTCCACTTCCTGGGTTCACGCCATTCTCCCGCCTCAGCCTCCATAGTAGCTGGGACTACAGGCGCCCACCACCATGCCCAGCTAATTTTTTGTATTTTTAGTTTAGATGGGGTTTCACCGTGTTAGCCAGGATGGTCTCGAGCTCCTGACCTCGTGATCTGCCTGCCTCGGCCTTCCAAAGTGCTGGGATTACAGGCATGAGCCACCACGCCTGGCCACCTTGGATCCTTTAAAAGTAATGTATGGTTTAAGGAGGAAATTTGATTGAATACGTTTAAGGAAATATTAATCCAACCTGTTTAATAAACATTACATGTGAACATTGCATTTTGAAACTGTTCAAATATACCAAATGGTTCATATTATTAATTAGAACAAAAAGTCCAAAAAGAGAAAAACAGCATACAGAAACAATTTTGAGCAAAATAATATAAAAGCAGAAACTGATAAATTAAAAAATAGAAACGTAGAATTAATTGAATTTAATCCCTGTATCATTGGATATACACACAGACATCAAAGAGAGAGAGAACATGAAATATATTAGAATACTAGGTATGAGAAGGTATATATCCAAAATTAAATATAAATTTAACGGCTATCTGGGTTATTATTTTAAAATCTCACTTAAATGAATCTATATCTGAGCAGATACAAATTATTTACATTTTTCTAAAGGGTTAACTGATAAATTCTCAAAACATTTCAACTATCAGAAAAATCATCATTCTGTGTAAACAACTGCAGAAAACAAAAAATAATAAATTCTCATGTTTTCAAACTAACCAAATTCTTCTCTTAATTATTTCCAAAACACATAAAAAGAAAATGACAGATCATTCCCAATATTTATTCAAATTTTTTTAAAAAATTAACAATATAATTCAGCAGTACATTATAGAAATAATAAGTAAAATTAGTTCTAATATGCCAAAGATGATTTAATATTTGAGAATATGTAATATGAAGCAAGTTATTCCAAATGAAAATTTTGTAAACATAATTATATTTTTGTTCATGTCATTTTAGAAGATTTCAATTATTCTGTAATTAAAAATTTAGCTATTTTATGGTAAGAGAGATTCCATTAATATAGTGAATAGTAAATAACCTACATCATTGTTCATTTTAATTCAAATTAATAATAAAATAATCTTACTTTCTTTTACCAGAAACATTCATAATTGTTCTGGCAATTCTGATCAGTGAATGATGAAACAGAATTAGAGTTCTGTTTCTAATTATTTCAAGGAAAAGGGTGAGGTTGAAGATATCCTATCTAAAACTTTATGTAATATATATAATATATACAGATAATATATAGATATCTATTATATCTAATGGATATATAGACATTACATAAGCCTTAGAGAGTCAGCCAATACTTGTTATTTATATAAGTTCAGTATTTTTTTGACTATAAATACTCAAATTATGTCATCAATCAAAGATGAAAAAATAATTTCATTTACAATTGCTCTTCCAAAAAGTCACAAAAACGACATGGGAATAATTATAGAAAAGAATTAATTGTATAATAATAATAAATTACAAACATTTTTAGATTTATCAATTAAATTTAAATGTATGGATAATCACAGTTTAACCCTAGATTTTAAAAAATAAATTCTTTCTAAATATTTTATTAGTTTATACAAAACAAATTAAAACTCCATGGTGCTGATTTTGTCTCTTACCAAAATTTTTGCCAAGTTATCTGAAAAAATTAATTTCCAGGAATAATTATGAAAAAATAAAGTTCATTGTCTAAAATACTGTTGAGGAAAAGATTATTTTTTATAAACAGTGATATTAGGTTTTCTTCTTATCTTGTATCTCAAAATAAATTTCAGGTTGATTAAAGTATCAAAGTTATAAAATGAAAATATTAATGGAAAACTGAATAAAATACAGGTCAATATTGAACTGATTTGTGGATAGGAAATAAAATGAAATGATAAAAAATATAACACAAATTTAATATATTGCTAAATAAAAATAAATGGTACTGAAGAACATTACTAAAATTAAATGTAAATGAAGAACTAGGAACATTATAACAAATGCAACTAAAAATTGGTATCTTTAATCTATTAAAAGCATTCTAATAACAGACAGTGGATGTGAGAAGACAACACAAGGAATATGACCAGAAAATAAAAATTAAACATATTTAATTTTAATTATAAATGCTATTAAAATCAAATTGATTTATTAACAATAATTCACGAACATTCAGGAACGATAAAAATAATAATACTTAATAAGCTAAACAGGGAATTTCACTTTTAATAGAAGAGTAAATGAAGACAATCTCTCTGTAAAGCAATTTATTATTATCTTAAAATATTATCATTTGAAATAGTAATTTTTAGAATCAGTTCCTAGAAATAATCAGTGACACAAAGTTTTATATATAGGATAAATACATTCATCACAATATGATTGACAGCAAAATAACTGAGAAACAAATGAAATGTGAACTATGATAATTGAATTATAGCCCTAAAATGATTACTAATCATTAAAATGACATTTTAAACTTTTCAGAAGAATTATTTAATTATTTTATACAAACTAATATGTCAACATTATTTTAAGAAGCAAGGAAAAGAGTCAAATAAAATAACCAAAATATATCTCTGTCCGGAAATAGCACATTTGGAGCACATCATTATTGGTCTCTTAGTATATAGATTTATACAGATTCTTTGAGTTCATTATGTTTTGAGAATATTTTTGTCTTGCTGTTATATGTAAGCCAACAAAAGCTGTTTATAGTATTCTTGTGCTATAATATATTCTCCTTGGATCTATATATAATTCGTTCACTTGTGTCTGCAATTTGTTACGAAAAAAATCTATGGCCAATATGACTAAGCCTACCTCTCGTCTCCATGAGTGACTTGATATTTTCTGCATGGACCCTGAAGAATTTTTCATTTTTCAACTTCAATAGTATAATCGCAATATATTTCAATGTCTCTTATTCTACGTCATATTTTTTAAGTGTAGTGTACCATTTTAATATTAATACATACTTTTATTTAAATGTTTGTTTCATTTGTTGGATTACCCGCTTTTTCCCAGTGGAAGACTTTTTTACATAAATACTATGATTTTTCCAGGCACGGCTAGTTGAACACAATGTTTCTAATTTAGTTTTTATTTCTATAAGTTTTGTATTGGTCCTTTTAACTATAAGCTCACTGTTTTTTCTTGATTGTGAGGCAAAGAGATATCCTTTTGTTTTGTTTTTTTTTTCCTTTGTCCCTTGCATTGAGCTGTCTTTCAGATTAGGGTCTTTGATGTTTTAAAAAAAAGTGACAGGCATTTCCTTTATCTCTTCCTATGGTATGCTTGCTAATTTCCCATGCATTTTCTTTTCATCTTGTTCATGAATATGGTTAGCTGTGCCAAAACCCTCGTTTGTTGTTGCATCCTGTGGATCAATTCTCCTCGACTCCCTAAGTGCTCTCTCTGAAAGCTATTTTCCTCCACATCCAACTACCTTTGTGATTTGAGATACAGATTTTTGTTTCACTTTGAAGGAAGAGTTTTGTGGCAACTATTGCCTGTATTGGGTATCCTGAGCACTGCTTAACTTTCGTTTATTTAATGTTATGAACCAGGGTTCTCTCTACTTAGGCAGTAGTATATCAGGATCCCTAGGCAGAAGACTACAGTTCCTCTTGCAGATCCCTACAGTTCCTCTTGCAGCACTTGCAAATGGCTAGGAGCTTTTATTCTGTAAGGTTTGAACCTCTGCTTTTCCTAGACTTCCTAGTAACTATGTTTATCAATTTATTTTCAAATTTGATACTACTGAGAAGTTTGGAGATTTTCTTGACTCACATTCTTGCCCAAAATGACATCAAAGTGTTATGACATAAACATTGATGGAGTAGGTTTTTTGTTTTTTGTTTGTTTGTTTTTTGAGACAGTCTCGATTTGTCACCAGACTGGAGTGCAGTGCCGTGATCTCGGCTCACTGCAACCTCCACCTCCCGGGTTCAAGCGATTCTTGTGCCTCAGCTTCCTGAGTAGCTGGGACTACAGGCGCCCACCACCACGCCCAGCTAATTTTTGTATTTTTAGTAGAGACAGGGTTTCACCGTGTTAGCCAGGATGGTCTCGATCTCCTGACCTTGTGATCCACCCGCCTCGGCCTTCCAAAGTGCTGGGATTACAGGCGTGAGCCACCGCGCGCGGATGCAGTAGATTTTATTTCTTACCTTGGTCAAACTTTTTTAAAGATTATGACATGAAATTTTACTTCTAACTTCTAACAACTTCTAGCTGTTGGAGATTTTTGCTTGGATGTTACTATTTTTTTCATTTTATCTAATATTGAAGAAAGCAGATTTTATAATTCTACTTTATTACCGAGAATTCTCCTTTTAAACGATACATTTTTGGGAAAAAAGAGACAACCGTATAAAATAAAATATCTATTTTCTAAAACAAATAAATGTTTAAAAACAGAAATGTAAAAGAATGCGTAATTTCTTTTGTTTAATTATTGTTTTTTGATTTTCCCTGTTTTTAGAAGTAATTCTTATGAATATTTGGAGTGTCTCAGAAAAAAAATGCATTATTTTGGAAATATGCAAAACATTCTCAATCACGAAAGAACTAAATGTAAAAAATAACATTGGTATTTTGTAGGATTTAATTACATTTTTTAAGTTAGCATGTAAAATGTCCGATTGGCAGAACCTTGTTTATGAAGTCTTTTAAATATATAATGTAAAGGAAGTTTAAACACAATAGTATGCAAATACAGGAACTTCTGAGGAACAGACAGAGGTTTAACTTCAAATGTGTATTTTAAAATAAAAATGTATTCACCGCTATATCTAGCACTCATTCCAATGGAAACCAATTCTAGGAAATCTCCCTTATTCCCTGAACCTGAGCACCTGAGGATATTAGTGTGAGTCCTTTTCCTGCAGCAGGTGATTCCTTCAGCAACTGTGATGATCAGATTTCTGGTTTCCACAGACGAAACCTACTTTGAAATTAGCTTCAGGACTGATATAATATTACCAACATTTGTCAAAGTTCCAACAATAAAACAAATGTAAATGTAGCCTCTTCTCATTAGATCCTAAAAAATAAAATTGTATACCAAACAACCCCCCTAAATATCTATAGGCTGTGAGACATAAAAGCCGATTTCCATAGTTTGTTCCCTTCTCTTAAAATTGTTTGAAACAGAACACTGTAGAGATCTTCCAAGAAATTTAGAGGGTTAAAGTTTCAGTTTTCAAAAGTGAAGTACTGGTTTAAGATTAAAGTGATGCTAATCGTAAGTTTTGGAGTTGTGACTGCTGAAAAGCCAATAGTTTTCTCACAAACTATTGGATTATAGAATAACCATAGTAGAAAACACGGGGCTGTGGAGCACATTGTTCTAATGTGAGGTATACTATATATAGCACAACCCTTTTCACATCAGGAGGTGAGATGTGTATATTTCACTTAATTGGAAACATCCTTTCCCCCTAGAAAAGGTGATTCATAAAGTCCTATTGGAGAGGGCACACTCACAATTCAAGATATAAAATGGACTCATGCAGTCACAAAACAATGAGGAACTGAACCTACTGCAGGCAAATCACTTCAATTCATTACAAAATGAAATTTAGGACTGGACTATTTCATTCTGGATTGCTTTTTGCAACCTCGTAATCTGTTTAATGGAAGTAATTTGTTAATAAAACAGTGGTAATGAAACAGAAGTATCTGTTTACAGCAGTTCTCTTATAGTTCTTGTGCTTATGCCTGCTTTCATTACTCATAGAGAAAGGTACACAATGTAGTCTGGTGTACATCAGTAATAGAAAACCACTTACAGGACGATGGGAAAGGACATCATCAGTAGAGTATAATGTCTGTATTTGGAATCATTATTGCCCCCTTTGGAGTGTTTTTTCACCCTTAAAGGCAATAGATCTTGAAGCAAGCTAAAAGCTACAATAAAAATATATTTTATCTTTAGACCTTTAAACAATATCTCTTTGATCTAAATGGTCTCTCTGCTTCAGCAATTACCACTTAAGTTTTTCTCCTTTCTTCAGTTGGGAGCACATATATTCTAGTCTGAACCAATAGTAAAATTTTAGAAACAAAGCGCTTTTTCAAAAATAGATGAACATTTTTTCCCTTTATCTGTGGAAGTTTATTTTTTTCTGTTTAACCACATTTATTGATAACACATTTGGGTTATTTCTGTAATCTGCATGAAATCTTTAGATCCCTTAATAAAAACAGGTAGAAGACAAACGATCATAATCTCCTCTAACTAAAATGACAATTTTTAAAAAGTTGATTGAAAAAATTAGTAAGATTTTTTGATAATGTATGAAAAAAAGTTATATTACTTCAGTTCTCAATGAACTGATTTCTTTTTTTAGTTAGATTTAATAAATGAATTGCAAATAGATTCTTTAAAAAAGATATTTACTATGTAAAACGTAATTTTAGTTGGGTAAATTTGCTGAATATGTGTTATAACAGAATATTGTATGAAAGAAAAGAATGTCTAAAATGAAAATTTTCAACTACATTGTGAACAAAAATCCCTTTAAAATACAATTTATGTTTTAATACCTTATATCATGTATAAAAATCTCATTATTTGTAAATTAGTTGATAAATGTTATAAAGGAGTGATAAAAGCTTTATTCAGAATATCAAAACAAGTTATATTGAATAACACTGGGGGAAAATACCAAATTTCAATTATAAGATGGGTAAGTTATAGACAATCTAATGTAAGCACAGTGTGTCCCGAATTGGTGAGTTCTTGGTCTCACTGACTTAAAGAATGAAGCTGCAGACCCTCGCAGTGAGTGTTACAGTTCTTAAAGATGGTGTGTCCGGAGTTTGTTTCTTCTGATGTTTGGACGTGTTCAGAGTTTCTTCCTTCCTTCTGTTGGGTTCAGGAGTGAAGTTGCAGACCTTCTCGGTGAGTGTTACAGCTCATAAAGGCAGTGCGGACCCAAAGAGTGAGCAGCAGCAAGATTTATTGCAAAGAGGGAAAGAACAAAGCGACCACAGTACAGAACAGGACCCAAATGGGTCGTTGTTGCTGCTGCTGCTGGCTCCGGCAGCCAGCTCGATTTTACTCCCTTATCTGACCCCACCCACATCCTGCTGATTGGTCCATTTTACAGAGAGCTGATTGGTCTGTTTTAAAAAGTGGTTCTGAGCTAGACACAGAGTGCTGATTGGTGCATTTACAATCCTTTAGCTAGACATAAATGTTCTCCAAGTCCCCACCAGATTACCTAGATACAGAGTGCTGATAGGTGTATTTACAGGCCTCTAGCTAGACATAAAAGTTCTCCAAGCCCCCTCCAGATTAGCTAGATACAGAGTGCTGATTGGTGCATCCACAAGCCCCCGAGGTAGACACAGACTGCTGATTGGCGCATATACAGTCTCTGAGCTAGACATAAAAAGTTATCCAAGTCCCCACCGGACTCAGGAGCCCAACTGGCTTCACCTAGTGGGTCCAGCGCCTGGGCCTGGGTGGAGCTGCCCACCAGTCCCGGAGCAGAGGGCGGAGCCCTGCCGGGGAGGCTAGGGCTGTGCGGGAGCCCATGGGGGAGGGGGGGAGGGGACAGGGGTGCGGGAGGGGGGGAGGGGACAGGGGTGCGGGAGGGGGGGAGGGGACAGGGGTGCGGGAGGGGGGGAGGTGACAGGGGTGCGGGAGGTGGGTGGGTTCGGGCATGGTGGGCTGCAGGTTGTGAGTCCTGCCCTGCCGGGAGGTGGCTAAGGCCTGGCGAGAATTCAAGCGTAGCACAGGCGGGCCGGCAGTGCTGGGGGACCCAGCGCCCCCTCTGCAGCTGCTGGCCCGGGTGCTAAGCGCCTCACTGCCCAGGCCAGTGGCGACCCGGAACTCCACGCTGGCCTGCCGGCGCCATGCGCAGCCCCGGTTTCCGCCCGCACCTCTCTGTCCACACCTCCCCCAAACCGAGG
The DNA here is from genome assembly GCF_028878055.3 of Symphalangus syndactylus. NCBI lineage: Eukaryota > Metazoa > Chordata > Mammalia > Primates > Hylobatidae > Symphalangus > Symphalangus syndactylus. The sequence continues at coordinate 90,999,398 of NC_072433.2, forward strand.
GAGCTGTCTTCGGCCTCCACTGTGGGGCTCCCACAGTGCAGCGGCAGGCTGAAGGGTTCTTCAAACGTGGGCAGAGCAGATGCCAAGGCCCAGGAGGCGCTGAGAGCGAGCGAGGGCTGCTAGCACCTTGTCATCTCTCAATAATAATTACAGTTAATAATTTTGTATTGTTTACTTGAAATTTGATGAGAGCAGATTTTCTTTACCTCCATCCCCCACAGGCAAAATGGCAACTATGGGTGGTTATAGGTGATGATAGATGTGTTAATTAATTTTATTGTGGCTATTGCACAATGTATACATATATGAAGTCCTCACATTTTATACTTTAAATATATACAATCTTTGTCACTTGTAAAGCTGGAAAAAAGACTGGGGTGGGATCTTCCTATTTAAATCAGTTAAAACATTATTTGAAAAGATAGATAGGTTTTTAATTTTTGAAATCTTATATATGAACTAAAAATTAGATGGCAGTTTTAAATCCCACCATTATTTTCAAATTAAGGATTTTCTGTGTATTAGGACATGACCAACCTGCCAATTATTGTATTGCCAAATACGGGCCATATATAAATCTTAACTTCATCACACTTCATTGCTGGTGATGTTACATAAACCATTTGAGGTATTTCTTCATATGTGAAATGGAAATAAGGATAATTTCTACCATATATGGATTTCCATGATTACATGAAATTACACATCAAAGCACAGAATCTGGACTAGACGCAACATTCAATGACATTAGCCTATCATTAGTAGATGTTTGAAGAGGTAGAGAACAATGGTGCCTGTTTCCAGTCCTGTGCCTTTTCTCCCTGACCCAGCTAAGAGAACAAAAATGGTGCTTGTTGGGCTGTGCTGGTGGAATGAAACTCAGATTAAGGGAAGGCAGATTTTATGTGTGCATTCAAATTAGCTTTCCTGGGACTAGTTCTAACAGATTTTAAATCAAACCATAAAGTTGCAATACTTAATATACGTCATTCAATTTCTAAGTGTTGCACCTGATGTGATTTCTGGTCTCTAGACCTCACAATGTCATAGACAGGAATAGACACAGAACTATATCCGTGTAAAGGGAGAGGGCATTTACCTATAAAAGAAGATAGAAGTGTTCTTATGAGCCTTCCCTAGAATCTGCTAAATGCATGTGAATGGCTTTGACAATTAAACTCTTCTGTGCTGATAGCTCTGTGCAAGAGAGGCTACATACTTTGTGGGGCTCAGTGCATAATGACAATGCCAGGCTCCACTTTAAGTAGTAGAAAACAAGTACTAGTAAATGTACTAAAATATAAAGATTTTTTCTTCTGCAGTCTCTCTTAACCTGAAAAAATATATATGTTTAATTTACTATTTAATCTCATTCTTCCTCAGGCTTGGGGATACCTGTGGGGCCATTGCAGATACTCACAGGCAACTGAGGGCCCTGTCCCATAAGTAAGCAGGCTTGCACGGGCCTCCAGTTGGTGTTTCCCCTCTCCCTCAAGCTGCCAGACCAACAAACTCTATTTTATAGAGGGCAGGGACATCAAGCCGGGCCACAACCTAAGTGGACTAACAACTCGGGTGGACCAACAACTCCAAAGAATATTCAACTTCTGCTCTGGAGTGTGAGCACTAGTTAAACATATCAGTGGTGGGTAAAGAACGACCTCCACCAAGTCCTGTTGTGCCCCTCCCCAGGACTCCACAGGGTTAGCACACATTACCCACCTTCCAGACGCTCCTGCTCAGGCTCCATCTGGTGACCCAAGACAGCAGCAGTCTCTGGGAAGGAGAGGGGAGGGAGAGACCAAGAATATGTCCAGAGGAAGTGGAGGGAGATGGAACTGCTAGTGAACAGAGGTTTCAAGTACCTGTGGGTATGCTCTGTTTTCTAAAGAGCGTCACCAGCAACACACAAATTCAAAGATAAAAGGATTAGGATTTTCAAGATAGAGATGCTAACCATTAAACCCCAAGTGCTAGTCTTTCTATTCCCAGAGCCTTGCCCTCTGTCAGTGCTCTTATTGCAAGCCCATTGAGAGAGAGAGAGAGAGAAAGAGAGAGAGAGAGGAGGGAGGAAAAGAAGAGACAGGAAAGGGGAAAGAAAGATATTCTTAGCATTTAGGATGTGCCTCACTGGAACATCAAGTAGTGTTGAGATGTTGGTATTTATTTCACCTTAAGTAATATCTCTTTATTTTAAATTTCATATTTATGAATACAAATAAAACACAACAACCTCTGAATAAAGATTCCTTGATAGACTGTCTTTGGAGTTGGATGCATCCCTGACAGCAACCTGCCTTTCCCAACACTGCTTTTCAGATAGACCCCCAGGGAGATTTGTATGCTTATTATCCAACTGATTTTCCTAACTGCCATCCCTACTGCTGTCATTGACTAATGTGACTAAATGCGTTTCCTCCTGTTTCAGTAGATAGCCTATTAGGGTTCTCTGTGTGATTTAATTAAATGTTTCTCCCTAGAGTTCAGAGACAAAGTTAGAAAATACTTTTTGAAATTGGAATAATTAGGTATACACATAAAATACATGAAATTAAGTGGAAAGATCTCTAAGAAGCTGTTTCTATTACTGTCCTTTTTAAAGAAGTCCACTCATTCTCTCATTCTCCACATGCTTAATTCTGGGAGTGAGAATAGAAATGTGTCTTCTGATCTTGACCAACAGGCTGCTTCTTTGAATAGTCGATGTTATTTTCTCATATTCCTCACTACTTACTCTTAGCCAACACTTCCTTATGTGCTGTTGAAAATTTGGCAACTAACTTAGGATGTGCTTCCCTCTTTCAGGTCTCTCAAGTTACAGTGGGAGCCTCAAGGGCTGTTGGCAAGATGAAGCCAGCACCTTAGCAATTTGATTTTCATGAGGAAAGCATGATCTCCATCCTACTTCAGCATCAACCCACACCTAAAGTTCCTCAGTAGAGCTAGTCATCACTGACAACTCTTTCAGTTGTGAAATCTTAGAGTCAGTCCATTACTTGACTCTTACACAAAACTTCCTATTCTCTGAGTTCCTATTTCTCACCAGCTTACTCATATTGAATTTGTTCATCTCACAGGCATCCCGATTTCCAGTCCTGTGCCTTTTCTCCCTGAGCCAACTAAGCCTTCTTTCTTCTCTTTCTTCCCTTTTCCATCCTCAACTCCTTGGGCTGTCACCATAATCTTGCTTGTTTTCTCTTCCATCACATACACTAGGAAGATCCCAATCAAGATTTCAACTTTGATTCCATTCACAACACCCTTTTCTGTTTCTATGCCTTGCAAGTGTCATAGTGACAGGAAAACAAAAACAAAAACAAAAAAACTACCACTGTAATGGAATTTTACTTCAGATTTACAGTTCATAGCTTCAACCAAGCAGTACCTTCATTGTTCCCAGAATTTATTGTTTGGCCATCACCAGGTTTTTCGCCCCTTCCCTGGGTGTATATTCTCACATTTTTGTCACTTTCCATGTGGCCTTCATTCTACTTTAGCATTTCTTTAGCAAATAACCTTCCCACTTCACAGAAAGTAGAAAGGTAGTTAGAAATAAGACCTATAACGTGTGAAAAAAAAAAACCAGAAGGATAAATGCGATATTAGATACTGCAGATATTAGATACTAGAAAGCTAGAAATGATTTGCCCACATCTCATATATTCATTCTCCCTTCCTCTTGACACTGTGAAGGTATATGTGTTTGTACCAGTTCTGGTCTTTCTCCTTTCAGACTCCTTGTGCATGAACAGAAGTGATGCCTACTGTCTTTTTGAAATGTTCTTTTCTGTTTTTATCTGTAACACTATCTTATCGTTTGGCTCTTTTCTTCCATCGGATGAGCATTTGCTAGTTACCCCACCTTATCCATATGGAAAACAAAAACTTAATTCCCTACATCATTATGCTCTCTACCAACCTTTCTATTTCTGGTTTAGAGTTAAAGTTTTTGAAAGACTATTCTATAGTGGCTATTATAGGTGGTCACATACAAATTATAAGCAAACATTCACTTCCACTTGATTACCAAACATATTGTAACTCAAGAACCCAAAGATGTTCTAAGGACACTGTCTCACTTCCTTTTCTTGTCCAGCTCTGACTTTTCTGAGGTATTTGGCATCACTGATTACTACTGTATTCTTGATTCTACCTTAAGCCTTTGGTATTTGCCTTTCCATTTTTCTTTTTCTTCCTTCCATGATCACTCCTGCTTTGTTGCTTTTACAGGCTTTTCATTATTTTTTTATTTTGATTTTAATAGGAAAGCATTCAGGCCTTCATCTGTATCTCATTTTCTTCAGTTTCTATGTGAAATTATCTAAACACATGAATTTGTACTCCTGCAAATGACCAAGACGGAATAACAAGGACAGGATTTACTCTCATGCCTAAACAACTAAAAATATAGATGGAATCTGTGAGACAATGATTTTCAAAACATTGGGCATTAAGCATTGAATGGCATTGAGTCTTAACAGGCAAGAAGCAAATTAGGTAGACACTGACTGCCCCAACTTACTGGCTTCAAGCCATTTCCAGGTCACAGTTTAGGAAGAGGATACCCAGATAGACTCCAGCACACTCACTGAGTTGAGGAGATGGGGCTGAGATTCTGAGGACACCAAGACAGGTTGAGTTCATACATCAGAATATTAGATAGCAGAGGTTCACAGAGAGCAGAAGAGATTTGCGGGCTCTCCTCTAGTCTTCAGTAGAGTAGTGATCAGCAGATGTTTTCAAGGAAACTACTTGAGACGGTAAAAGAACCACTCAAAAGGATTAGAAAAAACAATAGCTAGAGCTCTCACAAGGATAAGAAGAGAGCACCTGCCCCTCACCCAGACTGGACAGTTTTATAATAGTTGTGCCACTAAATAGATACTCAGAAAGGTCTGAGTAGTGGGAAATAATCTACCAAAAGTAAATGCTGCTTTAGTCCTGGCTGACAAGTCTTCAGAGTAAGACCTGAAAATATCCCTTAACAAATAAGTTAACTGTATTCTAGAACAAACTCAAGAAAATTTACAGGAATACAAAAATATTCATTACTTAACAAGGTGAAATTTATAATATCTGTCATGTAATTTTAAAAAACTGTAAGGTAAGCAAAAGAGCAGAAAAATATGACCTATAAAAAGGAAAAACACCATTCAATCAAAACCAACTCAGAACTGACATAGATCTAAGTATTAGGAGACAGGGACATTACAATTCTTATTTTAAATGTATTCAATATATTTTAAAAGATAGGAGAAATATTGACCATGTTGAGGAGAGAAATGGAAAATCTAAAGAAGACCAAAATGGAAGTTTTAGAAATAAAAATTATGATGGGTTAAAGAAAAATAACCTGAAGGGATTAATGGAAGATTAGATATTGCAGAAGGAGAGATTAGCAAACCTGAAGCTATAGCAATAAAAATTCTTCAAAATTAAAAACGTAGAGTGAAAAAAAATAAACAATGAAACATATGAGACCTGTGAGACAATGTGAAATGGCCTGATATATGTATAATTGGAGTTTCTAAAGGAAAGCAGTAACAAAACATTTATTCGAATAAATTATCCCCAAAAATATTCTTAATCTGATGAAAATTATAAGGCCACAGATTCTAAGAAGTAATGAACCCCAAACTTATACACGAGTTTCAACTTCTCCATATTTGTAGATGATTTTTCACTAGGGAAGACACATCTCCTGGATTAACTCCTTTTCTAAATAACCTATTAGACATCACTACCTGGATTCCAAGTATACACTTTAAAGGCAATATGGCTAGTCATTCACTTACTTGTTTGTTCAACCAATATGTTACATGAGTGAGAAATAAATGTTCATGTGTGAAGCCACTGAGATAAGCAACTTGTTTCTCATAGAATGGGTCTGACATAACTAACTAGCATTAGTGCCACATCAAAGTCTTCATGGACCACTCTTGTTTGGGTTGTATGTTCCCTTCTTTCTATTTCCAAATACACAAAACATAGGTCTAATATGATACTTATGCCAATATATCATTTTTTTTTACTTATTTTTGTAAGACAATGCATTCTGAGTTCCTACTAAGTTATGGGTCTCAAGTATCATGATAGCGTCATGTCTAGCATGATGCCTCATTCCTAGAAAATGATCAATAAATATGGAGACAAGAATGATTTCAGTTATGGGTACTGAAAATACTGAAAACGTGAACCAGACTGGATCATATAACTGAAAAGTTCACAGAGGAATGGTTACATACTCTCAGGGCCTTGTGGAAACAGAAAAGGCAGAGTCCCTAGTTCAAAAAGCAGGAAAAGGTGTGCATGTAAAGCTATCAAAAACACCTTTACATTTAAAATATTTTACACTTACATACATAATGGGGTAATAGCGATTGATAAAAATATAAATTTACAAATTACAAAATTAACAATTTTTAAGTTTCATAATTTTATGTAATACAATAAATAATAATGCCTTTAGTGTATATATTTTTTGAGTATAATATTTTCTTGGCTTGTTTTTCTGCAAATTGATTTGTTAGGTTATCAACATTTGTATTTTTACTGGCTTGATTTTCAATTGATATAATTGAAGCTGATGTCAATAGCCCTTGGCAAATCAAGATTGCAAATAATTTTTGATAATTGTGATTTAGAGAAAGCTCCAACTGATTCAACTGCTTCTGGAGCTGTTAAGAGTCTTTATAGGCTGTGACCTCTTAGGAAAAAAATTCTCATAAATTATTTTAAAATATAGATTTTGATATATCTAGAGCTGATGATTCTTGAGGAGCCCTTTTTTTGTGAAAGAATTTAATTCTTTATACAAATCAATTGCCTGTAACTCTGAATTCAACTTCAAGTGTAAATTTATACACTGACATTTTGTTTTCTCTTCTGACATTTTCTTAACTTGTAAAGATTGTTCATGAAACCAAAAGTGATTTTATAATTTGTAAATAATTCAAATGCCTGTTTATGCATTCTATGGTTGTATCTGCAATTGCAAGTAAACATTAATTTTAAAATTATCTTGTTAATAATTGTTTAATCTGAGACTTTATATGAATATAATGTTATTTACCATCAAATGAGACTATCTTTAAATTTAATTTCTATTTATCTAAGCCTGTGAATATTTGCTTTGCAATGTTGCAGCAGTTTTCGAAACCGGAAATTCCCAACTCTTTGAAGGATTCTAATAACTTTTTAATATATTTTATTGCAATGTCCAAGTTTATTCTTTGAGTTAATTGTAATTTTCTGACAAAATGTATTGCCTGAGTGTCAACAGTTTTAAATCTCGGTCCCTGGAGTTAACATTTTTACAGATGCCAGTGGGCTAGGCTAGAGAAAAGGGCAAGCCTGCTTCCACGCACTGCAGGCATGAAGAGTCTGCCTTCTCTTGCTGGACCGTTCACATTGTGGTCTTCGCTGCTATTTCTGCTGATGCTGTTGCGGACAGATTTGTATCCAAGTCCTGGCTGGGATTCCCCCTCAGAGTTTCTTGAGTCTTGGACTGCCCTAGGCATGTACGTGTGTGCTAGGCCAAATCACATGTGTGCTAGATGCTGCTGAGTGTTATCTTCCATACTCAGCGATATGCTCCATTGCCCCATAGGACTTGATTTACAAACACAGTTTCAAAGATAATAATGATGAATTTCAAAATAGCAGCAGTGGAGTATTAAATCAAGGGTGTGGGGTCCCTTTTGAGAATGAACCCTGTGGAACTGCCCAGATTACGTGTCCCTAACGTGGTCAAATCTATTTACAGAGGTTGCTCACGTTTAGGTGCTATTCGATGCAGAAGTTTTATATCAGGTTGTCATTTATTTTTCTAAATCTAACTTCTTTCATGTATTGGTTCCATCCATTGAATAGCTTCCTGCATGGTTGCAAAAATGGCTGTAGGTCTTCTAGGTCTCTTGGCCATATATTACACAGTACAGACAAAAGAGTGTTTGTTCCATAATTCTCATTAAGTGTCCTGAGATTCTCACCAGTTACTCATGTTTGGGTTGCATAATTGTTTAGCTAGGGGATAGGCAATATGATTGGCTTAGTCAAGCTTGTATGCTTCACCAGTACAGTTAGTTTTCCTGGCTCCCGACGTGGAAACTGAGGATTACGGGGAAGTAGGTCTTGATTCTGTGGGAGAAATCACAAATGTGCACTACAATATATTTCTTGAAATAATGACTGACTGGCTGGAACACTTCATTTTGAGAGAAGGTCTGTAGATATGTCTCTTGTTTCCAAAATCTTAACTGGAATTGTAACTAATATATAAACTGCTGTCTAGATAATTACAATATGGCAATTGTTAAAAAAAAACATTGTGATGAGAAAAACCTTATTGCCTTCTTGGGGATATTGGCAAATAAGTATTTGGGACTACATGTGATGTTTTTGTTTTGTTTTTGTTTTTGTTTTCTCTAGCACTGCTAGAGGAATAGATCTCAAAAGTTTGAATGACCAGTACTAATTCTTTTCTCAATATATGTATCTCTAAGGATTTACAGGATTAAATACTGGCTTGATGTAACATGAGATTACATAATTTAAAAATTATACCAAATGGGTCTGGTCCAATGGCTCACACCTATAATCCCAGCACTTTGGGAGGCCGAGGCGGGTGGATCACTTGAGGTCAGGAGTTCAAGATCACCCTGGCCAATATGGAGAAACCCTGTCTCTACTAAAACTACAAAAATTAGTTGGGAGTGGTGGTGTGTGCCTGTAATCCCAGCTAATGGGGAGGCTGAGACAGGAGAATCTCTTGAACCCAGGAGGTGGAGGTTGCAGTGAGCTGAGATGGCACCACTGCACTCCAGCCTGGATGACAGAGTGAGACCCTGTCTCAAACAAACAAACAAACAAAAACAAACAAGTGAAAAAAATTATACCAAATGTAAAAAAAGTTTATATATTTATCTAAAACATATACATTGAATAGAACCAGGTATTGAATGCAGAAAAATTTATTTATTTGATTATTAAATAATGTGACATATAATTTAATTGATTCCCAAGGCATTTTTTTTTTTTTTTTTTTACCATGAAAGCCACTAAAGTTTACCTTTGTGGGTTAAGTTATTCCTATAAAATAAAGATTAAGGAAGGTAAAATTTCACCCTTTCAATTTATTCTTGGTTTGTGTATTCAATTAACAAGACAGTAAATTACTACTGTTTGAGTCTGGCAACTAGCCATTATTTTTAATTGAAATGTTATTTTGCAAAATAAGCATGTAATTACACAAGGAGTGATGTTGATGTGGTAAGAGAAGTAAGCTATAAAGAATGGTCATTATGTATTTTAACATGCTAAAAATTTTTCAAGTTAGCAGTTGGTAAAATTGCTAAGAACGTTATACCAAGTTCGTCTGTTTCTTGGACAAACTTGAAGAATGTAAGTGCAGTTTAAAGATGCTTTAAATTTTGAAAAAAAATTTTATTGTGGCAAGAATACTTAATATTTAAGACTTACCCGTTTTAAGTGTACAATATAGTATTTTTTTTTTTTTTTTTTTTTTTTTTTTTTTTTTGAGACAGAGTCTCGCTCTGTCGCCCAGGCTGGAGTGCAGTGGCGCGATCTCGGCTCACTGCAAGCTCCGCCTCCTGGGTTCACGCCATTCTCCTGCCTCAGCCTCTCTGAGTAGCTGGGACTACAGGCGCCCGCCATGACGCCCGGCTAATTTTTTGTATTTTTTTTTTAGTAGAGACGGGGTTTCACCGTGGTCTCGATCTCCTGACCTCGTGATCCGCCCGCCTCGGCCTCCCAAAGTGCTGGGATTACAAGCGTGAGCCACCGCGCCCGGCCAATATAGTATTTTTGAATATAGGTACAGATATGTTGAAATTATTTATCTTGCTGAAATGAAATTTTTTGTCTATTGATTGTAATTCATCCTGTCCCCCCCACCACCCTCTGTAAATAACCATTTCACTCTTTGATTACATAAAATTAACAATTTTAGATACCCCATATAAGTGGAATCATGCAGTATTTTCTTTGTGAGACTGGTTTGTTTCATTTAGCGTAATGTCTTTGTTTTACCTGTGTTGTTGCATATTTAAGAATTTTCTTCTTTTTTAAGGCTGAATAATGTTCAATTGCAGTATACCCCACATTTTCTTTATTCATTCATCTGTTGATGAACGTATGTTGTTTTCATATCTTGGCTACTGTGAACATGGTTGCAATAAATATGGGAGCACTAATATCTCAACACCCTGGTTTCAAACTCTTTGAGTAAATACAAGAACTGGTATTATCGGATCATATGGTAGTTCAATTTTTAAATGTTTGAAGCACTTTCATTGTATTTTCCATGGAAGCTGCACCATTTTTCATTCCCACCATTAGTGTATGAGGGTTCCCTTTTCTCCGCACTTTCACCAACATTTGTCATCTTTTGTCTTTCAGATAATGGTTGTTCTTACAGATGTGAGATGATATCTCTTTGTGGTTTTGATTTGCATTTCCTGATGATTAGTGATGTTGAGAATTTTCCCATGTACCTGTTGGCTATTTGTATTTCTTCTTTGTAAAAATGTCTATCCAAGTCTTTGGCCCCTCCCCTACATTTGTTTTTCGTTTTGTTTTTTTGGTTTTTTTTTGAGATGGAGTCTTGCTCTGTCGCCCAGGCTGGAGAGCAGTTCAGTGGCGTGATCTCGGCTCACTGCAACCTCTGTTCCTGGGTTTAAGCAATTCTCCTGCCTTAGCCTCCTGAATAGTTGGGATTACAGGCGCATGCCACCAAGCTCGGCTAATTTTTTGTATTTTTAGTAGAGATGGGGTTTCTCTGTGTTAGCCAGGATGGTCTCAATCTCCTGACCTCATGATCTGCCCGCCTCGGCCTCCCAAAGGGCTAGGATTACAGACATGAGCCGTAGAGACAGAGTTTCACTGTGCTTCCCAGGGTGGAGTACAATGGCTATTCACAGGTGTGATTATAGCACACTGCAGCCTTAAACTCCTGGCCTCAAGGGATATTTTTGCCTCAGCCTTCTGAGTAGCTGGAATTATAGGTATGCTTCACCATGTCTGGCTAGCAAAATTTTATTGGGTAATTAAGTGATCTTTTACTATTGAGCTGCAGGAATGCCACATATATTTTGGAGATTAACCACATCTTAGATACATGGTGTGCAAATATATTTTCTTTCTATAGGTTTCCTTTTCACTCTGATAATCTCCTGCTATTATTGTGGTGGTGTATGTTATCCTCTTCAGTTCCGTCAATACTTACTTTATATATTTAGGTGCTATGATATTGGGAATATATATATTTATAATTCTTATATTTTCTTGATTAATTTACCCTTCTGTTATTAAATAATGACCTTTGTTTCTTTTCACAGTTTTTGACTTAAATTCTTTTTTATCTGATGTAAGTATTGCTACCTCTGTTTTCTTTTAGCTTCTATTTGTATGGAATAGCTTTTTGCACTTTTTCTGTGTATGTTGTGTCTTCAAACTGAAATGAGTCTATTGTAGGCAGTGTATAGATGGGTCTTCTTTTATATCTATTGTATGTCTTTTGACTGGACAGCCTAATCCATTTACTTTCAAGTGAATTAATAATTTTCTGCAGTTGTGTGCTTTCTTTCTCTTGATTTTTTTTGTGCATCTACTATAGGTTTTGCTTTGTGGTTACCATGATGCTTATATAAAACATCTTATGGTTAGCCTATTTTAAGCTGATAATGACCTAACTTCAATCACATACAAAAACTGTACACTTTTACTCTATGTGTCTCATATTTTATGGTTTGATAATGACCTAGGTCTGATAATGACCTAACTTCAATCACATACAAAAACTGTACACTTTTACTCTACGTGTCTCATATTTTATATTTTATGTCACAATTTACAACTCTTTATATTTCATATCCATTTAAAAATAGTGTAGCTATAGTAATTATTAATATTTTTGTCTTTTTACCCTTATACTAGGGATATGATTTATTTACGCACCATCATGACAGTATTAGAGTATTCTGAATTTGACTATATACTTACTTTTGCCAGTGAGTTTTATACTTTATATGTTTTCATGTTATTAATTAGTGTCATTTTATTTCAACTGGAAGAACCTTACTTAGCATTTCATATAATGAAGGTCTGGTGGTAATGAACTTCTCAGATTTTATCTGTAAAAGTCATTATTTCTCATTTATAGGACAGTTTTGCAAGGTAAAGTATTCTTGGTTGACAAGTTTATCTGTCTGCAATGTAAATATTTCATCTTACTTTTTCCTGGCTTGTAAATTTTCTGCTGAGAAGTCTATTGATAGCCTTATGGAGTTGCCCTCATTGTAAGGAATCCCTTTTCTCCTGACGCTTTCAAGATTCCTACTTTGTCTTTGATTTTTGACAGTTTGAGTGTATGTTTTGGTGAAGTTTTTTTGGAACTGAACTTGAGTTTTGATCTTTGAGCTTTATGTATCTCAATGTCACATTTGTCCCTGATTTGGAAAGTTCTTAGCCAGTCTTTATTTAAATAAATTTTCTGCCCCTTTCTCTCTTGCTTCTTCTGTATCTTCTATTATGTGAAATAGAGCTTTCTTGGTGGTGCGCATCAATCCCACAGGCTTTCTCCATTCTTTTTTGTTCTTTTATTTTTCCTCTGAATGAGTATTTTCACATAACGTGTCTTTGAGCTCATAGGTTCTTCTTTCTCCTTAAGTCTGCTGTTTACAGAATCTATTGCATTTTCATTTCATTCATTGTATTATTCAACTCCAAAATATATTTTTGGTCCCTTTTAATGACTCTATTTCATCATTAAACTTCTTTTGTTCTTGTATTAGTTTTTATATTTTGTCATGTTGTCTATCTCTGTTCTCTCACAGCTTATTGAGCATCCTTAAAGCATTACTTTGAATGTTTTATAGGTAATTCATAGATTTCCATTTCTTTGGGGTCCTTTACAAGATTTTACTTGTTCCTTTGGTGGTGTCAGGTTTCCTTAGGATTTTGTGCACCTTGAAGTCTTGCACTGCTGTTTTTGCATTTGAAGTAGGAGTCATCACCTCCAATCTTTAACAATTGTCTTCAGGAGAAAAACAACCTTACAAAACAACCCAGCTAGAGATTCTGAGTCTTCTTAGACTCTATTCTGTTGTTTCACTTACTTTATGCTTTTTGTTGCCTCTTTGGGGTGTGGATTTCTTAAGGTTATATGTGTTCTACTGCATAGCCAGGACAAGTATTGACAGCCTCCTATTTGTTTTTTTTTAGGGAAGTACCCCAAAATACTCAAGTTTGTGTGCCTTTTCCCAATCCTACAGATTCAAACCTTTTGTCTGTGGAGAAACCTGACAAACACTACCGTGCCAAAGTAACCAAGGTTAACAATTAACAGTGATAATGACAGTGTGTACTCTTGAAATTATGTGATAGAATGTTACTTTACCTCTGTGTTCATCCTCCCTAAAAACCTACAATTTCAGTTTAATCATGAGAATAAACATCAGAAAAACCCAAATTGAGGGATATTCTACAAAACTTCCGGTCAGTATTCCTCAAGACTGCCTGGTCATCATAAAAAAAGAGAAAAGCCTTAGAAAATGTTATAACCAAGAAGATCCTAATGAGACACAAGGATGAAATGTAATACGGTATCCTAAAACAGATACTAGGAAAAAAAATTAAAAAGATATTAGGTAAGAACTTAGGAAATAAAATATAGACTTTATTTGATAATATTTAATAATAATCATTTAATTTGAAAAACTGTATTATATGAATGTAAAATATTCATAATAACAAACTATGTGTGGAATATGGGGAATTCTCTACATCACCTTTGCAACTTTTTGGTAAATCTAAATGTTTCAAAATAAAAAATAAAAAGTTTATAAACAAAGTAAAACAGAAAACATAAATAATATTCTCAATATATCAGAGAAAAATAAATGTCATACACAAGGGAGTAAACAAGAACAAATATTTAATGAATGTAATCTAGAAAACTTGAAATTCCCTAAATTTATTTATTTTAAAATTTTATGCTTTTATTGTACTTAGTTTACTAAAATTTTATTTGAAAACACATTGATTCATTTTCTACAGTATAATGCCTCCCAATAATGAAGGACTTTAGGACTATAGAACAGGTGAGGTGAGAGATACATTTTGTACTGGTTTTTACCTTTTCATGCATTTACAATTACTATTAACATATTTCAAATACTAGTGGCTACACTGGGCATTCAAAAATGAGTAATATGAATGTATTCTCTTATTGATATGAATTGAATAATCCCACAGTCTAGTAAGAGAGATTAATACATAAACAGTGAGTCAGAGTGCAATGTGATATGTGCCAAGAAAGGACAAGGAAGGGAGTGTATAAATATACTAGGCTTCAGAAAACACAGGTTTATAAAATCTCTGATAGCTCTATTACTTGCTTGATTGAGGTATGAAGTTACTATTACTCAAAACCCTGCTTTTTTGGAAGCCACGGATGTTTCAGCATTATTTCTTTATTATGCCATAATTTTTTTTCTTAGTAAAGACATGGAATATTAATATTGAGACAATAGAAAAAAAATTCAAGATTATGTATTACATCTTCCTAACTTACCCATAAGTCCTATGTAAAATAATATGAATCAAGTCATCTGTCCTATTTTTGAGCAAATTTAGGGATGGAAAGCTCAATATACTTTAGGATAGCCAACTCCATTGTTATAGCAACCCAATCCAAATTTTCCTTAACAGTAACTCTTAATTTTGCTTTTAGTCATTTTTCATTTATTATAGACCTGCCTTTGTTTCTTCCAACCTTTAAATAGAGGGTATTAATAAAAGCATGAATGTAATTTAAAATTTTAATTACTTTGCAGGTACACATGGCAGAATCAATTTATAAACATCAATGAAAACATACTTTATACAGTTTTTAATGCATCACAAATTTAATAGCTATCATTTTAGTGGCATATCATTAAATATTATTTTCCCAACTTTTGGAAAGCATGTTTCAGTTTATGTTACTAAAAAATGTAAAGACCTTCTCAAATTCATTTTAAGCATGAATTTTGATCTAATAGAAGTAAGTTAAAGCAAATGGAGTAGTTTAAAACATACCTTATCTTACCTGAAAACTTCATTGAATAATATTCATAGATTTTAAGCATATCATTAGAAAACATTGTCATTAGGGATATGGTATAGAAAGATACATTTAGATGTATATCTAGCTATCAAAGAATGTAGAATAATATTCCTCATTAAATTTGTTACGAATAGAAAAGAATAAAACCAAGATTGTGTGACATTGAGATTTTATAAGTGTTAAACAGTAATGAAAGTATTAGCAAAAAGAAATAGTGTAAACACTTTTATACGTGCTTTCACATAATGTTTGTAGCGTTCACACTACATTGAACGTCAAATTATCTGGATTAAAAAATTTATTCACCTTCTGTAAGATTAAAAGTAAATTATTTTTGTTCCTAATTTGATGTAATGTTGATTCCTAACATTGGCCAGCCTCTTCTGTATTCCTGAGGGTTGAACTGAAGAATTTCAAATGTGAATGATAAAATACAAATAATTCTATTCATGTACTTCTACTAATACAAGTTAAAATTATTTTATTCTCTTCTTTTCTCATTGCTGTCTTGACAAACTTCTATGTATTTTGAACTCCGTCTTTTTTTCACATAAATGATTACTTTATTGTACCTAAAATTATGCTTAATTTAGTTGCAACTATATTTAATATAAATGTAGATCCTTATCCCCAACCAAATTTACTTTTGTTGGTCTTACATTATTCACTGCAAGGGATACAGATACCTGTCTTACAAAATATCTTACAGTGAAACTTGGAAATGACATAGACAGTACAGCAAAGACTAAATAAAATAAAAAGGGTAAAAGGTGTATAGTTTAAATCACTTTATCTATCATCTATCTATCTATCATCTATCTATCTATCTTATATTTATGAATATAATAGCATTTAAAAATGATAGCTATTGGATTTCCTGTTTCTGGTATGTCATGTAAGGAGCTTAGAAGTTGCCAATCCATTTTACAAACGTGTAAAAAAATTTAAAAATATTGAAAAATCAACATTTCTTCTTAGACCCCTAAGAGAAATGAGGTCACAAGGCAAATGGCTGCCCCCAAAATTAGAGAGATAAACAGGCAAAAACAGAGAATCACAATTTACTAGAGCAGAAACCTCTGTGGGAGTCACTGCTAGTAGAAAAACCTAAACTGTAACTAACAAATGCTGGAGGCTTGGTGTGAAAAAAACTAAAAGATAAACACTCTATGGTGACCCAGTCATCAGGGACCCCTGACGGTTTTGTGAGTTTTAACTCCTGGAGTGCTACCAGGTTCTCATAGTTAACAGCACAGAAAAACAGCAGAGAAAATTCCCTCATGTTTCTGGCAGGTGACAGAAGATGACCCATCTTGAAACATACTATAGCATTCTGTTCTTCTTAACAAGATTGGGCCTGAGGAGAAACTATTTAACCAAGGCATGACCTACTTAAGTTTTATTAGAACCTAACTGACCTGAAGGAAGGGAATTATCCAAGTCTACACAACTCTAGTCTTTCGTGTGTAGGAAGGGAAATATCAAATTTTAGGTCCACTACCCTTCCACAGGGGAGAATGGAAAACCTAATTCCAATCCACTCTAGCCATCCTTTTCTACATGAAGGAGGGTGGTAACTGAGAGGCAATGATGACATTCACAGCCCAGAGGCACAGGCACAATAAAAGAATGAGAAATAATCATAGGGCTATAAAATGCTTCCCCTTCCCCCACAACTTACTGTGACATTACTAAATTCCAATTTACAGCCATTCCTTTTTGCCAGTGGATTATGCGTGGCAATCAAAATAAAATTATAAGGCATAGTAAAAGGCAAAACAAAATGAAACAGTTTGAGTAGAGAGAGCCAACATCAGAACCAGACTCAGATATGGCTGGTATTTTGAAATTAACAAACAAATAATTTAAAGCAACTATAATTAATATGCTAAAGACTCTAGTGGATAAAGTAGACAATGTTCAAGAACAGATGGGCAATGTAAGCAGACAGATGGAAATTCTGAGAAGGAACCAAAAAGAAATGGAAGAGAGCAAGAACAATGTAACAGAAATGAAGAATGCTTTTAATGGGCTTGCAAGTAGATGGATACAACTAAGGAAAAATCTCTAGCTTGAAGCTATCTCTACAGAAACCTTTAGAACTAAAAAGTAATGAGAAAAAAAGAGAATGAAAACAAACAACAAACAAGAACAGAATATCCAAGAACTATGGGGCAATTACAAAAGGTGTAATGTATGTGTGATGAGAATACCAAAAGGGGAGTAAAGAAAGAAAGCAACAGAAGAAATACTTGGAACAATAATGATTGAGAATTTCCCCAAATTAATGTTAGACACCAGACCATGCTGGAAGTTGAAAGAACATTAAGTAAAAAAATGACACCTAGATATGTTGTATGTAAACTACACAGCTTGTGTTTCTGTTATATTTTGCATATTAATCCCATGTGAGATGTATAGCTTGAAAATATGTTTTACCCTTCTGTCAGTTGTCTCTTCATTCTATTCATTCTTTTCTTTGCCTTTCAGGAGCTCATTAGTTAAATGTAATCCCATTTATTTTTGCTTTTGTTATTTGTGTTTTCTGGGGTCATATAAAAATTATTGCCTACACCAATGTTAAAAAGGATTTTTTTATTCTAGAAGGTTCTCAGGTCTCCCATTTATTTTGTCTCTCAAATTTTAGGAATCTCCTCCTTTAATTAACCCATCAACCCTCTAATGGCAAGAATTTGAAAAATTAAATTTATACTCAGACTTTAATTTTAACAGAGAAGCAAAAAGTTGCAGCTCAAGGCACCATGAAGCTTAGACAGAAATGGAGACCCCCCCCCAGCCCCACCTCTTTGGAACAGGAAAGATGATCGAGGAAGACACACAGGGCAGTATGGGGAAGAGGGTCATGGTGGACATGGGGGTAGTGGGCTGGTCACTCCACCTTCTCACATTATGCTAACAGGAACAAAGACACATTCAGACTCCTTTAAAAAGCTTTTTCCCATTCTGTTTCAAGATGGGTGACTAGAGACATCAGACACCCACCCTCTCAGGTAAAAGAAGCAAAATTATAAATGCATGATCATATCTCTAATAGAACATCTAGGACAGAACACTAGAGACCAATGACAAAATCACACAGAAGGAGAAAAAAAGCAAGGGGACAGCTTGGCTGAGATTGGCTGGGAGCCTGAAGGGGCTTGGTATTGTGTGAAAAGCATCAGTGAGGGAGTTTCAGTGGTTCACATACCCAGTATGGACTTCTGCAACCTGAACCATGGGAAAACTCCTTTAACCTAATGAACTGTGACACTAGCATCGGTGGTGATTTGAAGACCACACAAGGCCATAGCATCAGAGAACTCATACAGGGTTACTCAACCCCTTGCCAAGACCTGAGTGCTGTGGCAAGGCACCACTTGGGGAGCACAGCCATCACAGGACTACATCCAGCCATGGGAACCACAGCCCCCGTATCTCCACATCCTAGAAGATCCTGCTGACATTTCCCAGTGTCTACCTGGAGGACTATAGAGGCATTGCACTGGCTAGACCTAAAGATGTGCATGTCCCCAGGACTCTAGCTCACAGGGATTACTACCCACTGTGGAAAGGACAGTGCAACACACAAAAAAATGGTAGCCCATGGGACAAAGGAAACAAAAGTATGTGCTTCCCAGAGCCTGAGAGCTCTCTGTCCAGGACTATGAGAAGTTACTCTGCCCTCAATAGTTGCACAAACTCTGTGCCCAGTTTTGTAAGCAGAGAGTAAATTCTACCACTGGCAGAGCAGCGTCTGCACTAAGGCTCAGAAGTACAGAAGTAGAGACTAGGACTTCTCTGCCTCAAAACACCCAGCTCCTGTCACTGCCAGATGCTTTAGCAGGTGAGCTGGAGGGCTACCTATTTGGGGTGCCACAGAGAGCATGCTGAAAGCAGCATGTCTGGAGTTGTGGGCAGCAACTCCACACTGCAGCCACCACTTAAATCAGCCTGTATCACTTGGGTCCAAGAGGGTCATACCACCACTAGCACTACTGTAACCCACACCATTCTGGCTGCCCAGGGACCTGAGCACCAGCCCACCCACTTGGCCCACCACCGCCATGACTAGAATTCATGTAAGCCACCTGGAATCAGCCCACTGTTAACCACCAACACAAGTTCCCCTGTGCACTGCCTTTGGGCACAAAGATAGGCGTGCTCAGGCCACCTCTGCAACCACCAGGACCTGAAGACTGGCCCATGTGGCTTCCTAGTCCCTAGCACAACCTTATCATAGCCTTCAATAATAACCACACTCTAACCCTCTGAGGAAATCACAGAAAGCACTAACACTGTTTACAGCTAAATAAATCTTACAGAGACTATACTAGTACAGACACCCAGAATTGAAGCCAAAGCACTTAATCCAACCAACACCACCAATACATCTTCAGAAAAATATCCTCTATGAAAGTAAATTCAGAAACAAGAATCAACTGTTACACTAGATATGCAGATATCAATGTAAAGACACAGAAAACATTTTAAAAAGCAAGGAAATATGACACTTCCAAAAGAACACAATGATTCTTTAGCAAAAGATGAAATTAACAACATTAACATTCTTAACAAAAAATGAATTTTTGAAAAAAATTCAAAATATGTATTTTTAAGAAGCCCAGTGAGATATAAGAGAATTCTGAAAAAAATACAAATAAATCATCAAAACAATTCAGTATATGAATGAGAAATTTAACAAAGTGATAGATATTTTTAAAAAGAACCAAATGGAAACTCTTGAACTAAAGAATTATTTGAAGGAAATACAAAATACACTTGAAAGATTAAATAATATACTAGATCAGGCAGAAGAAAGAATCTCAGAACTTGAAGACAGGTCTTTTGAAATAATTTTGACAGACAAAAATAAAGAAAATAGATTACAAAGAATGAGCTAAGCCTTTCTGACATTTAGAACAACATAAAGTAATTTAATATTACAATTATTTGACTTGCCCTGTAATGTGTAACCTTCTATTTCCAAATATGGTAAACATAGAGAAGCCATCCATGTGAGAAAGTTTGAGTGGACTTTACTCCCATTTACCCTAGTATTAATTTGTATGTATGGCAGGAAGGAGGAAAAGGGATGTTTGGCATGCTTCTCAGTTTCTATCCCTAAATTTTTATCTTACCAAACTCTCAAATGCTAACTTTTTCCTTTTTTTTTTTTTTTTGGTGGAGTTCCGCTCTTGTCATTCAGGCTGGAGTGTAATGGTGCAATCTTGGCTTGCTGCAACCTCCAAATCCTGGGTTCAGGCAATTCTCCAGCCTCAGCCTCCTGAGTAGCTGGTATTACAGGCACCCACCACCACACCAAGCTAATTTTTGTTTTTTCAATAGAGACAGGGTTTTGCCATGTTGGTCAGGTTGGCCTCAAACTCCTGACCTCAGGTGATTCACCCACCTCAGCCTCCCAAAGTGCTAGGATTATAGGTATGAGCCACAGCACCCAGCCAACTGTTTCTTTACGATTGAATGACAGCTATAACTAGGACAATTTACTTGGATGCTAACAGCTTGTACAAAGATCTAGGAATGCAGATCTAGAAATATGAGAATTAGAGCCCTAATGCCACAGGATAGGATGGACAGAGTCCAGAGCCAAACTTCTCCCAACTTAATGTATATCAGTACAATCACTATGGAGAACAGTTTGGAGTTTCCTCAGAAAACTGAAAATTGGTCTAACATATGATCAGGCAATCCCACTGCTGGGTATATATCCAAAGGAAAGGAAATCAGTATATTGAAAAGATACTTGCACTTCAATGTTCGTTGCAGCACTATTTATAATAGCTAAGCTTTGGAAGCAACCTAAGTGTTCCATCAATAGATGAATGGATAAAAAAATGTGGTACATATGCACTGGGATCATTATGTTAAGTGAAATAAGTCAGGCACAGAAAGGCAAACATCACATGTTGTCACTTATTTGTGGGATCTAAAAATCATGAACTCATGGACATAGAGAGTAGAAGGATGGTTACCAGAGGCTGGGAAAGGGGAGAGCTGGATGGGGCGGGGAAGTGGGGATAGCTAATGGGTACAAAAAAATAAAATGAGTGAGACCTACTACTTGATAGCACAATAGAGTTACTATAGTGAATAATAACTTAATTGCAGATTTTAAAAAAGAGTGTAATTGGACTGTTTGTAACTCAAAGGATAAATGCTTGAGGGGATGGACACCTCATTCTACATTATGTGCTTATTTCACATTGTGTGCCCATTTCCAAATATCTAATGTACCCCATAAGTAATACCTAACATGTACGAACAGAAATTAAAATAATAGTAATAATAAAAAGAAAAAAAAAGACTCATAACTCTCAAAACATCCAGGTATGTTTGAAATATCCAATAAAGACATGGAAGGGGCAGATAAGCTCTTCAATAAACATCACAAAATGACTCCATTCATTTATAAAGCAACCACAATGACAATCCAACTTCTGTAATTTGTTAAATTTTCAAATCACAACTCAGGACAATTTTTCTTTCTTTCATGCTGTGATACAATACAGTGATTTTGTCCTCAAACAACAAAATCTAAAGCTAGCTTTACCTACATTTAGATAAATGTAATGACATAATGACTTCTTAACTTGCTATTTATTTCACACTAACAATTAATTTAATGACAATAAAAGAGATATTTATAATTAATTAATATTAAATAAATACATAACCTTATAGACTATGTAGGGTTTTTATAGTTATTCTGATTTTTCCAGGAGCTGTTAACATTAAAAAGAAAATATAACAAAAGAAAACCCAGCCATTGAAGTCACAGGAACCTGGTTTTGAATTATGAATTTATCACTTTCCAGCTCTTTCATATATGAAAATTTATCCTTCTTATGAGTGTACATTTAAATAATCTGTATGATAAAGATAACATAATAACATCACAATATTTTGTTAAGAATTCAATACATTTCCAGAATGTTAACTTTTTTTTTCCTTTCTAGTCATCTCATAGAGGGCTCAACTATCTGATTTTTCCCTGAATAATTTACCAATTATTATTTTAAATTTGGAGAAAAATGTAAGTGTTTATATGTAGTCTTTATATTAAGGGGTAGTATTTTATCATTTACCATCAATTAATGAACTTATTTCCTAAAAAGGATATTGTAAATCCTGATACACTTAAGCACATTTTCTTAAAATTGAGAAGTCATGAGGTAGAGAATGTGCCCATGAAATTACCTAAGACTGTATGTCTGAAACCAGGATTGTCAATGAAATTACATGTCTGGCTGAGAGTAATAGATGATTGGTGAGTGATATTTCAGTTCTTTTCTGTATTCTACTGTTATCATAATGAACATTTGTTAGGTCTTTACACTTTATTTGGAATAAAATTAGCATGCTCATTTATGTCTCAGAAATTCTCTGTGGTGTCCCTTGGGGTGAAAAAGATAGAATTATGTGATATGTGTAAACAGGGATTAATCTAATCTTAGGCAAATCCACACTTTTCAATGTGAGTGAGGTTTGCAGAGGATTATAAATATGATGAAGTTAGATACAGTTTGACATCTTGTTTCTTTTGAGCGTTAATTTTTTAAAAACTTTAAAAAAATTACTTATTAATTTTTGGTATGCAAAATCACACAGAAAAAAATCAATTGAACAACAAGTCAAGTTTACTTTGAGTTGAGTGTTAAAAATGTCTCTTACCTATTGGAATGGGAATTAGGTTTGATGTGATTCTAAAAGGCATCTCTATCTTCTTTGCAAAATGGCAGTTGTCTTGCCTAGAGACATATGTTGAAGCAATCCACATAACTTGGGACATCTTGTTCATTTTGATTCTCAGCACTGTTCATCACTCGACTGCACACCATTTATTCGGTGGCAGCCTATGAACTCTAAAGTAGATGAGTCTGGTTGCAGGGGTGGAGGGGGTAGAATAGAGGAGGGAAGGCTAACATACATCATGTGGGTGGAAATTATATAATAGGAAATTACAAGCCATCACACTGAGGTTTAAGCTTTAGCTATTTCTGTACAAAAAAAAAAATAGTTTGGGGAGATTGGACTTTATCCAAAATCAATTTACAGCTATAAATTTAAAAAAAATCTTCACAGAGGGAGACATGGATTTGACACCTCTATTAGAGCTACACTTCTGAGACTATCAGGGATCAACACGTCAGTTTAATGAAGAATAAAAAAATCCAATCAATGCAACATCCAAGGTCTAGGTATGGGATGAAATAGAGTAAGTTGGGGTTTTCTTTCAGAAGGCTAATAGCAAAGTAGTGTTAACTCCTGGGGTGTTGATAGGTATTAGAACCTGGATTATATAAAAGAATAGATGATATAATTAAAACGATAGAAATCATATCTGTTTTCAATATCTAGGGTAAAAGAGTAAAAACATTTGAAGTTATTAAAGGTATTGACTGGTCAAAGAGTAGAGGGAAAGGCTGTAGGCCATAAAAGGTTATAGTTTCCCTAGAGCCAGAAAATCAGAATAGAGAAATAGAGAAGCAACAGTACATGTGCAGTAGAAATGGATTCAGCTGTCCATGACTATGACTATGAGCTGTTGGTGATTAGAATCAAGACTATTCTATCACAGCTGGAGCCATTAGAAAGGTCTTGGGTGGGATTTAAAATAGGGGAAAAATTCTGCATTTGAATCTCAAGTCTGTCTTTCAAATTATGGAAAGTCCTTAGAGGCTTACTTCCCAAATAAAATTGTACAAACTAGAAAAGAAAACATGAGTTTAACTACAGGTGTCCTAAAGTGATTACACTCACTAAATCAATATTTAGGTGTAATTGTAAAGGAACAAATTGAACGGTTCTTGAATGGTACTGGAAGAGTCTAAAGCTCTAAACTGAAGAATGTGGTTTTGGAAAAAATTTCAGAAAATAGCATTTTTATGTGTTTGTAATTTTACGAAAGAAATGTAATAAAGCTACTTAGAGTATGAATTCAGTAAGGAGTTAAACCTTTCATAATGAAACTAAAAATCATTCTGATTTCAGTAATTTAAAGATATTCTCTATATGGTTTATTAAAACACTTTCCTTAATTAGTCACTAATTAACCTTCACTATATCCTAAGTATCTCATTCTTTAGCTCTATAAAAACTGACATCATACCTATGTGGCTATTTTGGCTGTATTCTAAATGGAGTTTTCCTTTCATTTTATAGGTATCCTAAATTTGGGACCATTATTCTCTTGATTTCATTACTTTAGCAGGTGCTATGCCCAGGTTTTGGCTATCCAGCTTTGTTCAGGGCAGGTTTTCAGAAGCAGGAGGGAAAAAAATAGTTTAATGCAGACCAGGCACCTGCTGTCAAATAAAATCAACGTGGAATAAATCATCCCTGCCTGGGAGGAAAAATTTTAACTTTCCCTTGGCTGTCTGCAGAGCATAGCACAGCACCTGAGACATCATTATTGGACTGCTTTTTTTCAAAGGGCACTATTGCCCTTTGATACCTAATGCCAAAACATTTATGCCATATCTGGGATTTGTAAGACTTACTTTGGATACTGGTTGGTGTGATTATGTTTGTGCTTATTCTATTATTATTTTCCTCTTACCCATCATTTCACATATTTTATTAAGTTTAATGACACATTTTTAGCTACACAAATTACATGCATATCAAGATTTTTAAAAATAAGTAGTGATATGTTTTGCTAAGAAGATTTCATGAAAGTCACACGGTTCATAAAATGAGAAAATTGTATGAGCCAGTTGGCAAAAATATACTTATTTCAAAATGTATGGAAAATAATTGTTGTTCACCAGAATAGATTCTTATTCCTTTTATTGAACCACTTAACATGTAGTGATAATCATTCAATTTTTGAATGGGCACCTACTATGTAAAACCCTTTTCTAGGCACAATGAGATTTAAGATGAAGAGTAAGAGTCTAACCCACCCCATAGATATTTATAATACCATGTGATCAGGAAAAATAATATATGCATATTCATATGTGAATTTTAAGACAAGTAATGTAAAGGCTGTGATCCAAAATTTTTCAAAGTTTATTTCTCAAATTGCAGCATCAGCATCACCTGGGAGCTTATTAAAAATGCATATTCTCAGGTTGCATCTCAAACCTACTGATTCAGAAAGTAGAGGATGGGGCCCAGAAATCTGTATTCTAACAATATCTCAGGTGACTCTGACGCATGAATTAGTTTGAGAATTACTGTGCAATGCAGTTATGTTCAAGAAGTAACACAGAGTTGTTTTCTTTTTATGGAAGGGGAGGTATTTGTCCGTTTTCATACTGCTGTAAAGAACTACCTGAGATTGGGTAATTTATACAGAAAAGAAGTTTAATTGACTCACTGTCCTGCATGGCTGTGGAGGCCTCTGGAAACTTATAATCATGGTGGAAGGCAAAGGGGAAGTGAGGCACGTTTTATGTGTTGGCAGGAGAGAGAGAGAGAGGAACCACTACGCACTTTTTTAAATTTTTTTATTTTTTGAGATGAGGTTTCACTCTGTCACCCAGGCTGGAGTGCAGTGGTGCGATCTCGGCTCACTGGGTTGAAGTGATTCTTGTGTCTCAACCTTCCAAATAGCTGGGATTATAGGTGTGTGGTGCCATGCCCAGCTAATGTTTGTATTTTTTTACTAGTGACAGTTTCACTATGTTGGCCAGGCTGGTCTTGAACTCCTTACCTCAAGCGATCCACCTGCCTTGGTCTCCCAAAGTTCTAGGCTTACAGGTGTGAGCCACTTCGCCTGGCCCCGCCACACACTTTTAAACCGTCAGATCTCATAAGAACCCACTCATAAGACAGCACTAGGGGAATGGTGTTAAATCATTAGAAACCACCCTCATGATCCAATGACTTCCACCAGGCCCCACCTTCAACACGTGGGGATTACAATTTGAGATGAGATTTGGGTAGGCACAAAGAGCCAAACAGTATCAGACTTTCAAGGGAAAGTAAGAAAGGAATGAGTATCTATTGAATGCTTCCTATGTGCCAGAGCAATTGTTTTATTATTATAGCAATCTATAAAGTTACTTTCAACTTACAGAAAAGTATCAGAGACTTTAATAAAATTGCCCAAGGTCACACACCTAACTCTTGATCAAGAAAGGAGCTGAAACTGTGTCTATTCAAAACTCAGTGAGAAGAGATACAAGAGAAACAAGAAGGATGGTTTTACTGAAATATAGTTTCATCAGCCTCACAGGGACGGCGGTATTCATAATTCTAAGATGGACCCAAAGATTCCCAGCCTCTGCTAATATACACACCTTCTCCCAATGGTTCAAACAATATCTAGGCACGGCTATAAAGGGATTTTAGAGATGTAACTAGGCCTAAATCAGTTTACATTAACATAGGGATATTATCTGGGCAAGCTGACTAATCCCAACAGATCTTTACATCTGGGTTAAGAAGTCAGAAAAAGATGAAATCAGATATTGGAAGCAAGAAGACTCAATGCAGTGTTGCTGGTTTGAAGACAAAGAAGATTATTTGGCAAGAAATGGAGGTGGTCTCTAGTAGCTGAGAGTGGTCCACTGTTGGTAGCCAGCAAGAAATGGGAAATTCATTCATACAGTCACACAAACATAAATAAATAATGTCTACAACCGGTTAACTTGGAAGAAAACCTGATCCTCAGATGGGAATAATAGCTCCAGCTGAAATCATGATTTAAGCCTGACAAGACCCTGAGCAGAGGGCCCACCTACTTTACCTGGGCCCCTGACCCTCAAAAAGAATGAGGTAATAAGTTTTTTATGTTTTAGGCCACAGGGCTTATAGTCATTTGTTATGTAGTAATATAAAACAAATACAGATTTTGGTATGAAAAGTGGTGTGCTGCTATAATAAATAATTAAAATATGTGGAGTACATACTTGGAACTGGATAGTGGGGAGAGAATGGAAGAATTTTGAGGCATATGGCAGAGGAAGCCTATATTCCCTTGAACAATTAGAAGAAATGTGAACATGAAAGCCTCTAATGGTGAAGGCTTAGAAGGAAATGAAGAGCATGATGGAGAAAGCCCAACTAGCTTTGGACAGATTACAGGTGGAAATCTTGAACTTCAAGATTCTGATGGTGATGCTTACAAGGAAGTTATGAGTATGTTATGGAAAGTGAAAGAAGGGAGATCCTTGTTAGGTAGTGGCAGAATGTAGAGCAAAACTATATTCTGCAGCTATCTCGAAAGCAGAACTTTTAAGTAATAAATGCAGCTATATAGATAAGGAAGTTTCAAGCAGGGTGCGAAAGGTTTTTCTAATTTCTTCTTGTTACTTATGGTAAAATTTGAGAGGAGAGACAAAAATTATGGAAAAAACACGTTAAACAAAATCAACTGTTAAGCAAGTGTCCCCTGCAGGAAAAGATACAGTAGAGGGGTTAGCCAGATGCTGTGTGATGCACATACATAGGCAGAACACTGGAGCACATGCTGAATCTGAAAGAGGGAAAGATATTCCCACAGAAGGTCATAAGTCCAGTACAGGATGTGAGGACTCTATCTCTTGGTTGAGTTCCAAGCTCAACTCCTATTCTTATATGGCTGAATGAGGGTCCAAAGACTGAAACACATCAGAATGCCTTCCCAAATTAAACAAGCATCTGATGATTTGGGAAGTGTGTAGCCTATCCATATGGTGGAAGATTCTAAAATTAAGATATTGCTTCCAAAATATGGCATAGAGTAAAAGACAAGGGTGTGGCCATATAATTGTTTGCTAAAACCTTAGAAAGAAAAAAAAAATCAGTCACAGGAAAGGATATTTTAATAGATTAAGAGTATGCCTTATAGATCCTCTCAAACAGACTAGATCACCTGTAGGAAGCTTAAGAGAGTTGGCTCCTGACCATTGCAGCAGGAGCAAAAAAAAAAGGGGGGGTAATCTCCAAAAGATGATTTGTAGCTGTGGCTTTTGTTTAATAGAGGGAAATCAGGAAATCCAGCACAATTCCCAGAAGATTGATATATTTCTTGAGAAAATTATCAAAAATACATCCAGGTTGGATTGAAAAGGACAGAGAAAGTAGGAAATGAAAAGAAGCTATCATATACCTGAAATTCCACTGTGTAGAAGCAGGCTGATGAAACTGCTTAATTGCAAATGCTTGCTGTCTTTAATGACTACAGAAGGATGACTCAGAATGTGAAATCAAGAGCCCCAATTATGACTCTGAGAGCCATAAAGGATTGGTCCCAGGCCTTGAAGCCAGATCAAGGAACTGTGGCCTAACTGGATTTCAAAATTGCTTTGGCCCAGTGACTCCTTTTACTTTGCACTTTTATCTTTTTTGAAATAGAATGTCTATAACTTTAACCTATGCCAGTTCCACTGTTGTTGCAAGGACACATAATTTAGGCGCATGATTTTATCTTCAGTTTCACAGGTCCACAGATACAAAGAAAATGTGACCCAGGATGGATCCTAACTTGGGGTCTGATCATTCCTAATTTCGAGCATTTAAATGTTAAATGGTGAAATTTAGATTTAATAAATGATGAAATGTTAGACTTGAGCTGCCGCTATAATGGAATGAGATTCTTGGAAAGCTTAGGAAAGGATGAGTGTATTTTGCATTTGGGAGAGACATGAATCTTTTTGGGAACAGAGGAAAGACTGTGTTAGGCAGAATTTTAAGTGACCTCAGAGATTTCTGGATTCTGGCGTACACATGCCTTCTCCCATTATTCAATCAAATATTCATCTAGCTACTGCTGTGAAGGGAATTTTCATACATAATTAAGAACTTAAATAGTTTAGTTTTCTTCTAAACTACATGGCAAAGACAAAACAGTATTTTTAAGTAGATTATTTGTTGAATTAAAGTTGTTTTGAATAACAAAGTTAAATAATTGATATAAAGTGACCACTGTTCTCCTAAATTAAATATTATTTGCTTTCTTTTATGTAGTCCTAGAATTACCATGTAAATTACTACACTTCAAAAGAATCCCTCAATTTGTCAAATGATAAGATAATCATTACCTCTGATTATTCTTTTGTCTGAATAGTCTGATGTGCCTCCCATTCACTTCTAGGTCACCAGTATTAATCTCAGATGCCTTGTTTTTTCTATTTTTTTCTTTTTTCCGTTCCTTTTTGTTTTATGTAGTTGTCCTTGGAATTTACTTTCAGCTCAGTTATTTTAACTTAATTGATAGTTTTTGAAAATAATGTTACACTTCCATAGATTCTATTTTAAACAATTTCATGGTATATCTTTGTTTATATAAACAATGTAAACATTTTATTTTAGACTATCTTTGGTGTGTCAGAACTTTTGGGCATTCATTAGAATAGATATGTACTCAGTTTCTCTCGGTATTTGTGGTAGTCAGTGCTAATAAAAGGGCTCTTACGTAATAAAAATTTGACTTTTCTAGGTATCACAGCGATACAGTCCAGGCCTATATCATATATAAACCTAGTGCCAGCAAAAGAATAAGAGCTAATTGTTCTGAATGGAACCATAAAGTCTGTTACCACATGAATTGGTGACCAGATTTGTTCTGCTGAAGGATCCATCAGTGAACTGGGCTATCAATTTAAATTTGACTGAATTCAAACCAGATGACCTTTATAAAAGCCTCATGGGCACTATTGGGGAGGAAAATGAAAGAGTAGTATAGAACTTCAACTGCCACATTATATACAATAATGATTTTAACTACTTTATTCTAAGTACCAAATTCCAGATTGTTGTAGACTCCTTTGAATATATGGTTGAGAACTTCACTTTAGAAAAGATATATAGTCCTCAATATTACAAGGTGAAATTAACTTTCCAAACAGAACTCACCTAAAAAGGATTATTATTTCAAGCTGAACGCTGCTTCTTCCTTTGCTTTGACTTTTCTCTGTGAAGTTGAAGTTATTTAAACTTCACTATATGTTGGTAATGCTAAGATTGATTCCATTTCATTTTGTGATCCTTATTTTGGAATAACGTTGAGTTTTTCTGCAACATGAATGAGGCATTTGCAATTTCTGAGATAATTCAAATGAGAGCAAGAGTGAGAAAGGTCTAAAATAATTTAATTAACAAATATTATTCTTAACCAAGTTCACCAGCTAACATAGAATTAATAGCTATTAATATTCTAAACTTATTCATAATCTTACCAAATGGACATTATCTAAATTGTATGGGTTTTACCTCCACAATATTCTTTGCTTTGGACACATCATTACTTTATTAATTGTCCCTTTGCTGTATATAATGTATACATGGGTACACATATATGCACATGCATTCTATTTGTCATGCAGACTCTCTAAAGCAATCCAAGAAATGTCAGCAGACCTCCTGGAGGCAGGAAGTGAGACTCATTTCAATTTCAAACTACATTAATTCTGAATGAAATCAAACCTATTCTCACATTTATTATGGCAACCTGGTCGGAGTGAAAAATTGCAGAATTTTAATAAAGCCATTTCCATTGGTTTCCTACATTCCTGCAAACTCATAAATCAATTTCTGTCTGTCAGCCATTACAAATTTATCAGTTCTTATGAGTAAATGTGACAGCCAAATACTATTTAAATCTGTAAAGCTGTATCTCTGTTAGTGAGCTAAATAAAGTGTTGGCCTCAAAGATGCCCTCTTTGTTATTTAGAGTTTATTTATTTCTAGCTTATTTAAACTATCTGAAGCAAAAGGAAATATTTTACCCAGAGCAACAAAAACAACAAAGATTAAGTCAAAAGTCTGTGTTTCTTTAACAGTCGAGTACAAAATAAAATTAAATTGAAAATCAAGTTAAAGTAAGAAAAGCAAAATGCTTTGTTCAATTTTTTAAAAGAAGGAAAAAAAAACCTATGCATGTGAATTATACTGTGAAAAAATACCTCTTAGTATCTTTGAAATTTACTCTTTAGATCCTTAACACCTTTGCATACACATGGTAAACATTAATTTCTGGGTAATAAAGACGTGATTTAATGCCACATTCACAGCTTTATGCATATTCCAAATGTCTCAGCAGACTAATTAGAAGTATCACATTTTATGGAATGAGCATTCCTCCTTATTTTCTTGGTCTCTAAGTACTGTGTAAAATTTAAATAAATGAGGTATGTCTACAGCAGAGAGAAAGGTGGAGAAAATGCTAAGCAGAACTGTAGTTAGGCTAATAAGGTGAATGTTTTGGGTCTATAATTTTTACACCAACAAAAGTTCTTTAGAAGGGTCACAGTCAGAAAGTGAAGATAATCAGACAAGTAAGATTTCTGAGCATTACAGAATTTATGACATTATCCAAAGCAGTAACTCCTCAGGCCAGTTGAGTAGATGTTAAGAAACAGTCAAGAGTCCTAATTTGTGTCTACTATTTCTTACTGCCGGTCAGGTAGCTTTGTAATTGAAATGCTCAGTAACAGTTTTCTACCTAAATTCTAATGATACCCTTTATAATTCTCTTTTTAATGCAGTTCCTGAACTTTAGAAAGGTTGTTCACTGCCAAATGTCAGTTCATTGTGAAGTGCTGTATTGGAAAACCTCTTGGTTTTTAAAAAAGATGAAGTATTGTTCATTGTGCCTGTTGCAAATTGCATCGTCCAATCATATGCTAAATTGTTGATCAGTTGTCTCCTATCAAATAACAAGGTAGAAAAAGATTAATAACTTATTTTCTAATTTAACAAATATGCCATATGTAGAATATTTGAAAATAATATTTTAAAAGAAAATGCACAATTTATTAAATTACAAAAGCTTATCATAAAAACTTTATAGTCACTTAATTTGTGAGCTCTAGTAAAGAATTATTATCATAGAATCACCATTAAAATGACCAGGTAAAATTTATCATCATCACTTTCCATCCAATTCATACCTTCTGGAAATAATTTTCTCCTTTTCTTGTCTATTTTGGAATCAAAGATCTTTTTGCTCATCCTGCTTTTTTGATTGATTGTTAAAAACATGTGAACCCAGAGTTTCTGAGCTATACAAGTTAATAATTAAATTTTAATTTTTAATAAAAAGAACAAAAAACCCACAGAACTTTTCAGAGTAAAAAAATTATTTTTATTAAATTTGTTATTTAAAAATTGGATGGCAATTGGACAATTTGAAAACTATGTCCCACAATGAACAAATATAGTTTAAATATAGTTTAAATTTAGTGGGAGAGACTGAAAAATGCGTGTATTTTGGACATCTGGATATCGATTAAGATTAAGATCCCTAAAACTAGAAGGTCAAAATGAAAAGCCAACTAAAGTTTTATTTATCCTATTATGGAGGAAGTTTAATATAATTTATTCTGTTTATACCTATTTAACTGATATGTTAATTTACAAACATATTGGACAAAGGTATATGCGTCTCTTCTTGGGATTTGCAGCTTTGGGAGATTAAGAATTTTAGATTTGCTTTTCTTACGGAGCTCTGTCAGAAGTCGTTTATGGGTAAATTATTCTGATTAGGACTAGATGGTTTCTCAGGACAGCCATAAAATACATCTAAATGTCTCAGCTGTGTTTCTGGTCCAGCAACACCCTCATTAAAGAAACACCACACAATTGCTATGTTGGCAGCCTTGATTTTAAACACCAGTCTAGGCTGCATGTAAAAGAGAATAAATTGCCTTCTTATTCTTCTAAAAGTCCATAGTGCTTGTAATTTAGTATTGAGGGGCACTCTGAGAACAATGTCCAGAAGCATAAACTACTTCTCCCATAGGGTATGATACCTTGTGAAACAGATGTCATTAACCACAACTCTCAATTTTTCATGTTTGACAGGCAAAGCCAAATATTTTAGGAATTATGTAACCACTCTTAATAAATGATAAGTAAAAATACTCCCAAGTTAAATTTCATTTCCAGTTTCAGAGGACTTTATTATCCTTAGAAAAATCACTAATCAGAATATGAGAGAAAAAACTGAATTTGAAAGCTCAAGACACTAAAAAATTAAGATTTCAGTGGGGCTTCAGTCATGTCATATATCAACTACAATATTTTTCTGTGGTGCTGATTCCAAAATACAGACTCTCTAGCCTATGTACTTAACTGAGACGATCCCTTAGGGTTTGAAAAGATGAGAAACTGGCTCTGCCAGAATGCAGACTGCTTAGAGGTAAATGTTCAGTATCAAATCTGCTCTTATTTTTAAAATGTGGCTTTTGGAATAGTTGTTTACCACTTATTATGATGTTGCCAAGTGTCATTTGTGCTGAACTGCTTTAAAAATGGGAAGAATTGTATGTCTCAGAGCTAAGAAAAAATACCGGATGTGAATAAAATCCTTTGCTCTAAAATCCCATTATGAAAAATGGACAAATTTTAATTACCTATGCACATGCCATGGATTCACATGATAAAGGACAGAAAACAAACGTGGTTTCTTTGCATCATCATAAGATAATCCACAAGTTACGTGGATTTGTATAAAATTTTATTTCAGTAAATTGACCTCATTGACTTTATTCTCCTTATCATGATGACAGAATCATTGAACTGATTGAAATATTTGACAATATATGCTTTTAGCATTTTGATTCTTTGTTCAGATGAGGAAGAAAATGTTCAATTCAGTTTAACGTACATGTAATAAGCACTTACTCTGTTGCAGTCACTGTATCAGACACTGAGATGCATAATGAATAAACCAGAGACTTTATGTATTCATCTAGTTATTGCATGTTCAACTGTTATGGACTTTCCGACTAAGAACAATAACAACAAAAATCAAAACAAATTAATCAAAACAAAAATCTTCAAAAGTCGTCCCAAACATAAAATAATTGAGATTCAACACAAATATTTCCTTTTCTTTTTCCCACCCTCTTTTCACTGTAATTCTCACTGTATAAATAAAATTACTTAAAAGTTTTCCAGTCGAGAAACAGAAGCAATGAAAATTAGGTAATTTATTCAGTGTTTCCAGAAGCCATTTAAAATTAGCAGGTGTGGGAGAAGAAATACAGATCTCGGGCTTTGTATTGAATAGAAGAATTGAATTAGAAGACTATGCCCTAAATCTGGCTCCAAAGCCTCCCATTTTTGTAATTTGGTACAGTTGTGTGACTTTGGAAAAGTCACTTAAATTTGTAGCACCTTAACTAATTCACCTGTAAAATGACCTATAATACCTTTCCTTTCTAACTTACAAGGTCAAAATGCTGATTAAATGAAATAGTATACATATGGAAACACAATTCAATATTTTCAGTTTTGTAATTAATAGATATTTAATGCAAAATCGCTTGCAGAAATTAAAGGTTTCTCATATTAAGAAATGCCAAACATTCAGAATTGTCAAAAAATGGGCACTGCCAGGTTCAGTGGCTCATGCCTGTAATATGAGTGGCTTTGAGACTCTGAGGCAGGAGGATCATTTGAGGCCAGGGGTTTGAGAGAAGCCTGGGAAACATAATGAGAACCCCAGCTCTACAAATTTTTTTTTTAAAATTAGCTGGGCATGATGGTGCACATCTGTAGTTTCAGCTACTCAGGAGGCTGAGGCAGGAGGATCACTTGAGCCCAGGAGTTTGAGGCTGCAGTGAGCTATAATTATGGCACTGCACTCCAGCCTCAGTGACAGAACAAGACCCTGTGTCAAAAAAAGAGGGGGGACACCAGATGAAGTTATTAAATTTAATAGATATGGTAGTTAAAGTGATATTTTCACTTATCCATGTTCAAAAACCAATTTTCTGGGTTTGTTTGTTTGTTTCTTTTTATAACAAAGGCTTATACTCTCAGTTAAAACTCCTTTTGGGATATGCTATATTAATGCTCTGAATAACACTCTGAAGATTTTTTATAAGTTTCAAGAGCTGATATTTTGAAGATGTCTATTAGAATGACTAGTCATTCTAGAACCTGGTGGGCAAAGTAATACATCCAGCAATAGAAGTAAATCCTGCAAATGGAATGGTCTTTCAAATATGCCAAAGCATTATTGGTGCCCTTATGGAGTTGACAGGAAGTCAAAGCTGAAGAGCATATTTTAATCACTTGATTTAATTCAATTATCACTGTAGCTATTAGAAGAAAATGATTTACACTACCTAAGTAATAAATATCTATATGAGAGTTGCTTGGCAGATCAACGGAAGAACGACATTTATTAAAAACTGAATTCTTATGGTTTTAGAGGTAACAAACTTTGTAAGGTCTGAGCCAATACATATTTTCCATATTATATGAAATGATTATCCCTATAGACACTTTGATGTATTCTTAAAATTGGTGTAGCTAATTTGGAATTTGATTATCTTTATCTTTAGACAGAGAACAGTGTCCATTTATTCTGAAGGTCGGGATGCAGCTTTTGGACACTTTTTGATAGTTTAGAACGAAGCAAAGGGAGTTGCTGCATCTGCCTGTCTATCTGTGTCCCCCAAAAGAATTTGCAAAGCAGCTGAAGACAAACTGTCATCAGTAAGTGAAAGAAATTTCACAGATTAAAAAAAAAAAAACTTATCAGGATTTGAGTCTAAGGGTCAACTGATGTTTGATTTATGAATCTTGTTTGGGAAATACTAAAGGAGTGAGTTCATGTGAAAACATCTACCCTGAACTTTTCTTTCAAGATATGTCAATGGGATTTTTAGACAATGAATAAAAAGAAAGATCAGAAAAGGTCACATTTATTTTGGGTCTGGGAGACTGTGCTTTTATCAGAAAAGAGGAATTTTGACAAAAATTAACAGCAATAACAAAAAAAATTTCTGATTTGACAGCGAGGTTCCTGCATATGAGGTTGCAATGTCTGAGTGGGGGCGATGTGCTAACATGAAGGAATACTTTTCCAGACAGTTGGTTAGAGGGTACAGGTGGCAGGTGTGGTAAAGGTGTCAGCTGAATATTAATTGGCCACAGGATTGGATACCACTTGTTCTCTTTCATACATAAGCTTGAAGATGTTTCTCTTTCAAACATGAGACCAGAAGGTGACGCTTAAAACCTCTACATTCAAAACAGCTCAGTAGTTTTTAAAATTCTTCAAAATGGCCAATGTTGTTTCCTCTACTTAAATGCCCAGAACTTCTAGCTAGATTTATTTACCTATTTACTACTTAAAACAATTAAACTTTTAGTGCTAAGGAACAACTATAGCAATAATATTGAATAAAATGCCTTCTTTTTATTTTTGCATTTTTATATATTTGGTTTATTTTATAGCCTGCAACACAACCTAGTAAGATGGAAAGAGCAATAATTTTGGAGTCATAAAACCAGACTTGGAAACTTTGCTCTAGCACTGAAAAGATACTGGATTTTTTGAAGGTTACAGAATCGAAGTGTTAGCTTCTTCATCTATAAGATGGCAACAATAAAGTTAAGTGCTTTTTAGAGGAACATGAATTAAATAAAACAATTTCTGAATTTTCTGGACCATTGCCCACCGAACAAAAATTGTCCAATGAGTGTTCAATTCTCTTCTTATATAGGAAATGAGACACATCTGATATTAGCTACTTATTACACTTATTGTACATTTCTTTTTACTGTTACATGGGTGTAAGATAAATTTATTCCATCTCTTTTTCTTTCAGTTCTATTCAGCCAATTGAAAGTGTTCTATCAAAATTTAATACAATTCCAAGGATAACAGTTTTGTATTCTACTTCTCCTTCTTTGACTATATGCTTACTTTTAGATAGAAACAGAAGAAATTGTTTATTATGATATGTATTATAAATCCATACAGTATTGTTTTGACGCAATTTTCTAATGCTGCTTAAAAAGTTAACAGCTGCAGACAAGAGAATTCCATCTCACAGTTTAATTTTACAGCATCACAAGATAGCATATGTGCTCATCCACAGTGTGGCAAACTTGTCCACAGTTCCTCAAAGAGCATATAAGTTTTTCATGGTAGAAGAAAAACATGTAGTCTTGGGAATAAAACAATTATACTCTCTCTGTTTGATTTTTGTTTTGTTTTCTAGAGAGCTTTAAGTGTTATTTTATTTTCTGATTAACCCAAGGAGAGCAATTAAAGATTTTGTCTCCATTTTTCAAGACCTGTGATTTGATATTGTAAAAGGACCCAACCTTGTTAAAATCCAAAGATAATAGTGAGCTTTAATAAGCAATAAATAAGAATCAAATATTGATGATGAGGATGCAGTACCACTAGTAAAGCCATAGGCTACAGAGAAAAACAAAACCTTAAGTTCTAGCTATAGTTTCATTCAGCAATTCATCTTGGGAAAGTGATTGAACCACTTTAGGTCTTAGGTTCCTCAACCATAAAACAGAAACAGTAGAGACACAGGCAGGCTGGCTAGCCCTAAAATTGGGGCTCAGTCTGGGAGGATTCTTGGGTAAATTAGTGGTGTTAAAATAGCAATCTTTTATTGAACTGAAGCTTCTCTTTTGTGGAGCAAGACTAACATGTAGGCAGCATGTCAGAGCCTTATTTTTGGGCTGTTGGCAACTGTATTTAAATCCACTTATGCTCCCTTTTGATTAATGCAAAATCAGGCACATATTAATGCAAATTGAGGGGTGAGTTGTTTAAGAACTTTCTAGGAAAGGGGCAGTAACTTCCAGGTCATTGCCATGGAAAGGGCCGGTAGCTTCCAGGTCATTGCCATGTTATTTGTAAACTGTCATGGCATTGGTGGAAGTGTCTTATGGTAACATGAAAGGAGGGCAGCTGGGGATCATTTTCCTTGCCATCTGCTGGGTTCAGCAGATTTCTTCACATTATCCTGTCTGGAACAGATCCTACTTTGATCAGCAGGGTTGTGACAAGAAAACAAGTCATGCAGGGCTGGGCGCAGTAGCTCACGCCTGTAATCCCAGCACTTTGGGAGGCTGAGGCGGGCGGATCACGAGGTCAGGAGATCGAGAGCATCCTGGCTATCATGGTGAAACCCGGTCTCTACTTAAAATACAAAAAATTAGCCGGGCGTGGTGGCGGGTACCTGTATTCCCAGCTACTAGGGAGGCTGAGGCAGGAGAATGGTGTGAACCCGGGAGGCGGAGGTTGCAGTGAGCCGAGATTGCACCACTGCACTCCAGCCTGGGTGACACAGTGAGACTCCGTCTCAAAGAAAAAAGAAAACAAGCCATGCAGGTCTCCTAATTCAACAGTAACCATTTTATAAATTTAGCTTGAGAATTAAATGAGATAAAGCTTGAAAGCATAGTATAGTCACTGGCACATGATAAGCTCTCAATATGTTTTGCTTTTATTATGACAATATAATGATAACCATATTATACATACTCCCATATAAACATATTCGAAATGGGATGAACATTAATCTACTCAATTATTTAGTTGGTATTAAACACTAATTGTGCCATCTGCATTTTTGATGGACACTGACTTTCTCTTAAGTCTATAAGATACTGGCACACTGGAGTTGGAGTAGAGAACTGTGAATTTTCTGTTAATCAGTTTATTTCAAAATTTAAGATAATACAAAGTAACACTGTCTCATGCCTGTAATCCCAGCGCTTTGGGAGGCTGCGGTGGGTGAATCACTTGAGGTCAGGAGTTCAAGACCAGCCTGACCAACATGGTGAAACACCATCTCTACTAAAAATAACAACAACAACAACAACAAAAAAATAGCCAGGCATAGTGGCACATGCCTGTAGTCTCAGCTACTAGGGAGGCTGAGGCAGGAGAATTGCTTGAACCTGGGAGGAGGAGGTTGCACTGAGCCAAGATTGTGCCACTGGACTCCAGCCTGGGCAATAGAGTGAGATTCCCCCTCAGAAAAAGAAAACAAACAAACAGAAAAACAAACTAATACCTATAAAGCATTCTTGTCAAATCAATTAAAAAAACCAAACTTGAATCTGATGAAGCCTCTGGAATTCCATTATATTGTAGAGTTTTTATGGGGATATCTAATTTTAAAATACACAGCATCATACCAAGCTTATTCATCTGTAATAAAATTTGGGTTATTTGGACTTCCTAAAGTCTATGGAACATGTAATAATAGCTTAAATGTAGCAATAGAAGGGGTACAAGGGATAGAAGGATGAGCAGACTTCAAAGAGATTTTAAGGAGAAGCATTGCTTGGAGACAGGGATTAGCTGGGGTGCTGTTAGAGAAGGGCTGATCAGGTTTTCCCAGGTCTGAAGAGAGGGTTATTGCCAAGTCTGATAGTGTGTCCGGAATTGGTGGGTTCTTGTTCTCACTGACTTCAAGAATGAAGCCACGGACCCTCGTGGTGAGTGTTACAGTTCTAAAGGTGGCGTGTCCGGAGTTTGTTCCTTCTGAATGTTCGGATGTGCTCGGAGTTTCTTCCTTCTGGTGGGTTCGTGGTCTCGCTGGCTCAGGAGTGAAGCTGCAGACCTTCGCGGTGAGTGTTACGGCTTTTAAGGCGGCACGTCTGGAGTTGTTCGTTCCTCCCTGTGGGCTCGTGGTCTCCCTGGCTTCAGGAGTGAAGCTGCAGAGCTTCGCGGTGAGTGTTACAGCTCGTAAAAGCAGTGTGGACCCAAAGAGTGAGCAGTAGCAAGTTTTATTGCAAAGAGCGAAAGAACAAAGCTTCCACAGTGCGGAAAGGGACCCGAGCGGGTTGCCACTGCTGGCTCGGGCAGCCTGCTTTTATTCTCTTATCTGGCCCCACCACGTCCTGCTGATTGGTAGAGCCCAGTGGTCTGTTTTGACAGGGCACTGATTGGTGCGTTTACCATCCCTGAGCTAGACATAAAGGTTCTCCACGTCCCCATCAGATCAGTTAGATACAGAGTATGGACACAAAGGTTCCCCAAGGCCCCACCAGAGCAGCTAGATACAGAGTGTCGATTGGTGCACTCACAAACCTCGAGCTAGACACAGGGTGCTGATTGGTGTATTTACAATCCCTGAGCTAGACATAAAGGTTCTCCACATCTCCACCAGACTCAGGAGCCCAGCTGGCTTCACTCAGTGGATACTGCACCGGGGCTGCAGGTGGAGCTGCCTGCCAGTCCCGTGCCGTGCGCTCGCACTCCTCAGCCCTTGGGTGGTTGATGGGGGGCGCTGTGGAGCAGGGGGTGGCGCTCGTCGGGGAGGCTCGGGCAGCACAAGAGCCCATTGAAGGGGTGGGAGGCTCAGGCATGGCGGGCTGCAGGTCCCAGGCCCTGCCCCGAGGGAAGGCAGCTAAGGTCCGGTGAGAAATTGAGCGCAGCGCCGGTGGGCTGGCACTGCTGGGGGACTCTGTACACCCTCCGCAGCCGCTGGCCCGGGTGCTAAGTCCCTCATTGCCTGGGGCCGGCAGGGCCGGCCGGGCCTGCCGGCTGCTCCGAGTGCGGAGCCCGCCAAGCCCACGCCCACCCGGAACTCCAGCTGGCCCGCAAGCGCAGCGCGCAGCCCGGATTTCCGCTCGCGCCTCTCCCTCCACACCTCCCTGCAAGCTGAGGGAGCCGGCTCCCGCCTTGGCCTGCCTAGAAAGGGGCTCCCACAGTGCGGCAGTGGGCTGAAGGGCTCCTCAAGTGCCGCCAAAGTGGGAGCCCAGGCAGAGGAGGGGCCGAGAGCAAGCAAGGGCTGTGAGGACTGCCAGCATGCTGTCACCTCTCAATAGTTCTATAGAAGGAAAAGTAGACAGAAGGTAAGGAGAGATGGTTTCTTAAAAGGACAGTTTGTGACATGTTAAAGTTAAAGCATAGGCTATCTGGGGGGAATGTGAAAGGGCTGAAATTTAGGGAAGGGTGTAGGCTAAACATACAGCTGGTACAAATCAAACAACAAATTAACTGACCAATAAAACATTTAAAAGAAAAAAACAAAACATTTTGGCTCCTTTTTGGATCCCACATGGAGAAAGTTTCCTCTGCAAAAAGCTGAACTGTTTGTAGACAATATTTTTTATTACAAATACTCTTTCCTTTTTGAAAAACTTTATTTTCTTATCCTGTTGTTTTCTTGCCTTCTATTGGGATTGTTTGTAGACTTTACAGTGAAGGAAAATTAATGCTTATAAAATAGTTAAATTTGTGAACGTACTTTGAAAAATTATTTTAATTGTTTACCAAAAAGGAACAAAAATCTATTGTTTTACTAGACTGAAAATATTTTCTTTTTATTTATCTTTTCAAAACTTGCCTTTGTTTGTCTTGCCCTCCTCATGTAGAGAAACAGCAGGAAGTAGATTTTTTTTAAATACAAGAATTCATTATCACCCTTGTATTACCTCCCTGTGGATTCTAGAAGGATGCAATCCTGACTATAATCCTTGGCTGCGGTGTTTGCCTATGCATGTTTTGAAAATGATTGCAGCTGTTTCATATTATCAGACCTCTAAATTATCCTTTTCAAAAAGTTGCTCAATTTATTTTTCTCATCCTTCCTTCTTGTCTTGGCTACAGGAATTATAAGCCCACGGTTTTTGTGACCATCTTATATAATTTGAATATTCACTTTCTTCTTTTAAAAAAAACTAATAAAAAACCAAAGCCCTATTATCGTCCTAAATATTAATGAATACGTAAATGCAATCAATTTAGAAATTGAATTTGCTGAGGTAGAGCAAACTAAAATCCACATGGAAAAGGAAAATCAGCTTTACACTGGAGAATTTTGTGGTAAGGAAAAAAACGAATAAAAGACGATTTTGAAAAGTCATTTGCTAATAAGAAGGACACTTGAAACAGCATTGTAGTAAGCATCAATAAACTCTGGGATTAATGCCTCATGCATGTAAAGTAAACATTTTTTTCTGGGTACCATTTAGTTTATTGGAAAATAATTTGCTTCACATATCTAGGATAGCTGATATACCTAAGTGGCAATACAAATCAAGCAAAGTAAAAGTCAATGTGAATGAGAATAAGAATGAGTTACAGTGGATTTACTTGACAGTTTCTCTCATTATGAATCAAACAAAAATTTTAAGTAGAAACAATGTTTTTATAGGTGTAAGATCTCCATTTGGTTAGTTTAAATGGCTGTTTTAATACCTGGACATTTTTCGATGCATGTTGAATTTCTCTCTCCAATAAAATCCTGGTGTCTGAAATATTCCCGATATAAGATCTTGACATAGGAATATTTCATCTAAATGTGAATTA
This sequence comes from Symphalangus syndactylus, assembly GCF_028878055.3. Classification (NCBI taxonomy): domain Eukaryota; kingdom Metazoa; phylum Chordata; class Mammalia; order Primates; family Hylobatidae; genus Symphalangus; species Symphalangus syndactylus. The sequence goes on from NC_072433.2 coordinate 91,041,514, forward strand.
ATACGTGTTGGTACTTAATGCAATGTAAAGCTTAAGCGTTTAGTTGTATTTGTTATACAGAACTTTATGTTCTATTTTGCCTCAGGAGGTAAATGAGACTGGGACATTAAGGATACAAAATAAATGAAACAGAATGGTGCAATAGAAGTGGCACCTTTAAAGAACCTTGGGCTGTAGAACCTGAGTAAGCATTACCTCTTCTCCAAACTAATAAATAAATGAAAGTAGTGTATTGTTGAAGAGTATACACAATTTTTTTCTAGCCATTCTGAGAATGAAGAAATATTTTTCATATTGGGATATGTAGAGATGGGTGTGTAAGCTGTTTGATCACCAGCTATATATATATATTTTTATTATTATTATTATTATTTTTTAGACAGAGTTTTGCTCTTATTGCCGAGTCTGGAGTGCAATGGCGCGACCTCAGCTCACCACAAACTTTGATCCCGAGTTCAAGCAATTCTCCTGCCTCAGCCTCCCGAGTAGCTGGGATTACAGGCATGCGCCGCCATGCCTGGCTAATTTTGCATTTTTAGTAGAGACGGGGTTTCTCCCTGTTGGTCAGGCTGGTCTCGAACTCCCAATCTCAGGTGATCCACCCTCCTTGGCCTCCCAAAGTGCTGGGATTACAGGTGTGAGCCACTGCACCTGACCCACGTTTCTTTGAAGGGGTAAAGAAGGTAATTAAAAAGTCTGGATTTAACTTTTACCTCTATGAAAGACCAACTTATGAATAGGCCAGGAAACTTAGAAGAAAATATGAATGGACAGAATTGTGGACATAGTCAGATGTGTAGTTTGCATTACAAAAAACAAATTCTGATGTCAAAAAATATAGCTATAGCCCATAACATGCGTAATGTGGGAATGGAAAGCCAGAGTAAACGTAAAATTTTTCCATCTATTAGGAATTTCAAAATTATGGCAATTAAAGATACCAGTATGGCGACACCGGACAGAACATGTGTAAGAGTGTAACATAATAAAATGCATATGTAATCTTAAATTCCTATCATATTCTTAACTATCAAAATTCAGGCAGGAACAAACACATTAAGAGAAAAGATGTATTTCTCTAGCATTTCTTACCTGCATATGTTCTGATATTGTGGAGTCATATACAGATATTTATGATGACAGTCACTATTATCAAAAATACATTTTAGACCTTACAGTAGCTAACAAACATCATATTTTCAAGCTTTATCTCCCTCATAGCAAATATCATCTTATTTCTCACAACAAGAGCTGTTTGTAGCCAAGCGCGGTGGCTCACGCCTGTAATCCCAGCACTTTGGGAGGCCGAGGCAGGCGGATCATGAGGTTAGGAGATCGAGACCATCCTGGCTAACACGGTGAAACTCCGTCTCTACTAAAATTAGCCAGGCGTGGTAGCGGGCGCCTGTAGTCCCAGCTACTCGGGAGGCTGAGGCAGGAGAATGGCGTGAACCTGGGAGGCGGAGCTTGCAGTGAGCCAAGACTGCGCCACTGCACTCCAGCCTGGGTGACAGAGCGAGACTCCGTCTCAAAAAAAAAAAAAAAAAAAAAAAAAGAGCTGTTTTTATGAGGATTTGATATCTTACTTGGTCAGACTAAAAATGCCACATTCAGACATCTGTCTCATTTTCAATCCAATCTGATTTCCAGAATAAATGAGAAAGTATACATAATAGGCAAAACTGTCATGACTGATGCAATAACTTAGCTTAAAATTCAGATGTTATTAAGTGATAATTATTAAAAAGTGGGCTTTGGCATTACAGACACAGAGAATAATAAGCCTTTAACCAAACAACTACAAACAGAAATTCCAAACTCTCTTTGGTACCTAGTCTCCAACAATGATCTCCAGTGAACTACGTCTCCCAGTATATCCTCCCGTAGTACCCCCTCTCACTGAATGTGGAAGAGGTGATTGTTTGCCAGTTCTGGGCTGTGCCTTTGAGAGAACTGTCAGCATCCTTTTCTTTGCTCTTGGGAGACCCCTTTTCATAAGCCATGATAGAGGAAGTCTGGCTCCCCTTCTGGAAATACCACGTGGAGCCCCCATGTCAATGGAAGCCCTGAGACTGCGTGAATGAAAAGAAACCCAGCTATACCAACATTTCAGTCTTACACACGGATGAATCCCCTCTTCACTACCATATAACTGCAACTACATGGGGGTCCCCAAGTTAGAGCAGCACAAACACCTAAATTTGTCTAGTCAATCCCCCAAACTCTAAGATATAAAAACAGCTGTTATTTTAAAATATTAAGTTTTAGGGTAGCTTGGCACTAGAAATGGTTCCAGAGAAACACAGCCTTAACATGGGAATCTGTAAGGAAGTCTCTGATCTAAGTAGACTTAGAGACATCCATGGGCCTGTCAGCATGAGTAGCTCATGGCATGCGGTGGCAAAACAGTTATTTGAATGATCACATGTAGTCACCTGTAACTAAATGCCAACAGAAGGGAAGTTTTAGGTAAGCAAGGAGTAACTGCCATAAAAACATAAGGGTACATAAGAACTATAATGGGAGATGATTGGTTGCTCCTAAATGCATTGGAAAATTAGAAGAAAAAAATAAAGAGCTTAGGGCTCTAAATTCTCTACCCAAGGTACAAATTAGCAATGACAAAAATGCCCATGACTGCCCTAAACACTACCTTTATTTCCTGTAGTTTCATGGGCAAGGTTTCTGACAACCCAATTTCTTCTTACTTAGTTGTATTTAGGTTTGTTCACACATTTGATTTTTACTGTCTCAAGAGTTAGGACCAAAATTCCAGTTATTATTACCTCAGGACCAAGCTCGATATCATGCACAATGGTTACCAAACACATGCTGAGTTAATAAATGAATACTTGAGAAGACATGGTTCAAAACAATCAATATGGTACAAAGTAAAGAGAAACAATGTTTACAATTAAATGCACTCTGATTTCATCTTAAGGAAGATGAGAAAGAGAAAATATCTGTCACCATATGAGAATTAAAAATTCAACTTTTGACTCTCTTGATTCTGTCTACTTGAGGAGACCTATGGGAAAAATGTATTGTATATGTTTTATATATAATATATATAATATTTATATATGATAGTTTTAGTTTTGCTTTTCGGTTTTCTACCTATTTTAGTTAAAGATTAATCTTAAGAGATATATTTTTGTGGTAATTTTTTTTCTAAATTCAAATATTTAGGGCTTTAAATTCCTCTTCCAGTCATGATAATTCAGTTACGTTTTAAAAGAGGAAGCAAATTGTTTTCAGAATCCCCTTCTGATTTCTCACTTGAAAATGATTCCTTAAGTCAAATATTGTGATAATCATTTTTGAATATCAAGCAGCTTACATTTGTTACCTGATATGAAAAGCACATCAGCTGGAGCTTTTAGCCACAGTTATACAGAAGCACAGCTCACCATGATCCTGGTGGAAGGATTGGATTTCTGTTTCTATTAACTTTCCCCCAAGAGAAAAACACTTGGCTATTTACTTCTACTTCCTGTTCTGGGGTGTCATTGTTGCTGCTTCTGCATGACATAAACAGCCTGCTCAGTTTAAATTCACCAAACTTTTAGAATGCAATTTAGTATCTGCTAAAGCCTTAAGGTAAACAAACACACATGCCAGACAATATTTCATATTGGAATATTCCCCATCCACCTATGTTATGAAGAGTTATCTTCACAGAGGTAGTTGCACTCTATTCTCTAAATTGTTTTTAAATTTCCTTGTGGCTGGCTTAAGTCAATAGAGCAGTGTAGTGTACTTTTTGAAAAATCTCCTGCCTCACTTCTGAGTACTTTCCATTTTTTTTTTCATCTTAAGCAAGAGCAACTCACTGTCATACACTGTATAGTTATCTGTGATCTATTGGTCCAACTCTGCTGGATTGATGCCAGATTTCAACACTTAGCTCCCCCCTGGCGAACTACTTTCCCACCACTGGTTAAAAAATGATCACTTTTATGCTTAAGCATACACATTGACATCTCCTGTCTTGAATTCTTCTGAAAAAGAAGAAAAATAGCTAGAGAAGTCTACCATAGCAGCCCCTTCTGGCAGGGATTTGAAAGTAAGAGAACATTTCCAATTTCAGTAAAAACCAACTGGTTCAGAAAAGTTCAGGTACTTCAGAAGTTAACACAGGGCTCCGTTTGGTCCCATCAGGATTGACATTCCTATCAGCCCAGTTTGCTTTTACTCAGTTCAGCTGTTTTGTTATTACTTGTAGAAAATGTTGCCTCAGTTGGAAAGCAGAATCATATCAGAAACCATTTTTAGAGGAGTTTAATTATGATATTTCAGTGGGACAAAAGGAAAAGAGTGCCACCTCAGGATGTCTTTAAAATCCATAAAGCCAGATTTTGAAAAGAATATGATTGGAATGCAGCAAGAAATCTATCCTTAACAATTCCCCTTCACTGAATTGCTTCCTGGTTGTTCTTTATGGCAACCCTTAATGGTATAGGACACCTTTACAAGCTGGAAAACATGGCAGCCTTCTCATGAAAGTAATGCTGTCAGTTTCACACAAAGAATTAAAATCAATTATTTTCTCTCTTTTCTCTTTTTGGATGAAATTTTAAGCTTTGGTCGAGAGATTTTGGTTTTTCTTCTCAAGGGCAAATAAGAAATCCTGAAATTAAAAAAAAGAGACATATATGCCAATTGAACTTGAAAAAAAAGGCTAGTGGTTTATTTTCTTAAACTTTTTGGATTTTCTTTACTTTTTAAGGGCAGTTACTAAAACAAATGGAATTGTTGGACTACTGTAGGCTATTCATGACTTATAGTCATAAAACGGAATAAAATACCACAACATTTTGATGAGGCATTAAGTGAAATCAACTCAAGAAGATTTCTTAGGTATTTATGAAGAATATCTAAATAGATAAATTGGTATTCACAAAAAAAAAAATCACAGTAAAATTAGAAAAGATGCACCAAAACAACAAGCAGGCAAGAGTAAAAAATGGTGTTGAGTCATATGGTGTCCTATATGAGAAAGATTTTCAATGCAAAACTATTTACAGAAGGAACTTAAAAGGTAGAGAAGGTGTGAGAATCAAGTACTCCTGCAGTAGGATTTGGAAAAAAATAGAGAGGTACAGTTTACGGTAGAGTCCATATCTTAACTATGGTAGAGGACATATCTTAACTTTCTAACTCTTTAGGATAAAGGAATGCACATTTCTAGAAAGTCAGTGTAAACAAAAAAACCCTAGAAGTCCTTAATCTTAGTTAAGGAGTATGAACCTATTTTAAAAATATATGGTAAAAGAGGAAATTGAAAGAGACTAGGAGAATGAGAAAAGCCAGAAAAACAAGAATACTGCGTCTTTGCAAAGGAGAAGACAACATTCAGAAGGAGGACGTCATAAACAGTTACAACCTTTAGAACAAAGTTCAAGGAGAGTGATAAGTGGCTGAAAGAAAAACAAGGGTAGAAAAAAAATCAGTAGACTTTGTAACAAGATTTTTGTTGACCTGTCACCAATTTCAGTGTAGTGGTTAATGGAAATTTAAAGAGATAAATGAAAAATCAGGGGTGGGATATTATTATGCAAGAATTTTTACTGAGAAAGAAGGGAAGAATGAATAATAGGATAACAATCTGAAGAAATAACCATAGCAGAGGATTGTGTTTGCGTATGTGTGTGTTTTGATATATCTGGTGTTTTATAATTTTTTTAAAGTTTTTTCCTATGTGAACTAGAAGAAAATGAGAATGAATTGCCACTGCAAAACTAGCAAGAAGACATTTAAAAATAATACTCCTCAATAATTAGAAGAGGATCTAATAAGACTAGTAGAGAAGTTTATTTTAGAGAGTCGTCTGCCTGTCACTTTGATATCACAGGAAAAGATGAGCCAAAAAAATTAGAAAAGGACTCAAGTAAAGATGAGGATAAATATGTAAACACACATGGAATTATTTTAGTCAGTTTAATGAAGATGATTACAAGTTAAAATTGAGAAAAAGTTTGAGATTGACAAAAGATCAGAAAGGTGGCCTAGCATTTACCGGCTATGAACTAGAAAGGAGGAGTAATTACAAGCAAAGAGTAGAACAAAAATTGGAGTTTCATAGGCTGAACATTCGGAAAGCTAAGTTTCCTCCATAAATGAAGAAAGTAGACACATCTCTATATGGTATGAGGTTTTTTTTGTTTTGTTTTGTTTTGTTTTTTTGAGATGGAGTCTTGCTCTGTGGCCCAGGCTGGAGTGCAGTGGCGTGATCTTGGCTCAATGCAACCTCCGCCTCCTGGGTTCATGCCATTTTCCTGCCTCAGCCTCCCAAGTAGCTGGGACTACAGGCACCTGCCACCACACCCGGCTAATTTTTTGTATTTTTAGTAGAGACGGGGTTTCACCATGTTAGCCAGGATGGTCTTGATCTCCTGACCTCGTGATCCGCCTGCTTCTGTCTCCCAAAGTGCTGGGATTACAGGCGTGAGCCACCGCGCCCTGCCCTGTGGTGTGAGTTTTGAGTGCTGAAAATCTTTCACCTCCCAGCCCTGGCATAGTTCTTCAACTTTTCATATTATTTTTTACTTTAGGTTATATCAATGAAGGTTTTTGTTAAAGTGAAGATAGTAATAAAATGATTAGTATATCATTAGTATTGTTAATATTAATTGGGATACCCTGCTTATTGTAAAGAAATGGCTGTTTAATAATGGATCACTGGAACCTGTGGTATTCCACTCATGGCTAATTTTGTAAAAGATATGCAGTGGTGTCTATAATAATTACTGTCAAAGTTAAGTAAAATATGAGAGGAATCTTTGAAATGAAGACATTGTATTTGAGAAGAAAAAATTGCAATTTGGGGCATACATGCAGATTGGCTGCTTTTTGGTATGTTCAAAGAGCAAAAGGAAGGCTAGCAGTTTTATAAAAAGGAGAAATGTTACATATTGCTTTTTGAGAAATTTCATTGGTACTAGCAAGGTTTTGAGGACCTGTCAAGTTCTGATTGGTAAGTGACAGCAGCAGGTAAAACTAGTCTTAGAGTTGTACAGCAGGTTGTTTCAGTAGCCATTAAATAAAATTAGTTTCAGGTTACAGTGGGCAGTTTCAGCTGACATGCTTGCAGAGATTACATACTTGGAGTAATGTTTTGTACACTGAATGCTTTTCTGCAGCGTCTTGATTCTGTTTTGGTTGGGTATGACAAGAATGAGCCAATTTGTATCGTCAACTTTCACACTACTTTCATTATTTATGTGGATGGTTGGCTCCTCATTTTACTAACTCTTCATTTGTATGTAATTAAAAATATTGAGGTCAGGAGTTCAAGACCAGACTGACCAACATGGTGAAACTGCATCTCTACTAAAAATACAAAATTAGTGGGGCATGTGGTGGTGCACATCTGTAATCCCAGCTACTTGGGAGGCTGAGGCAGGAGAATCGCTTGAACCCAGCAGGCAGAGGTTGCAATGAGCAGAGATGGCACCATTGAACTCCAGCCTGGGCAACAAGAGTAAAACTCCATCTCAGAAATAAATAAATAAAATAATATAAACGGTGTATTTTCACTAGCTTCTGGTGTAAATGTAGCTGCATCTCTCTTATTTTAAAATAATTATTTATAGGTGTTTTTATTAAAAAGAATCCCAGTATCTGTATCTGGAGGCTTCCTTGTCCAGAACACTTCAATAATTCCATGGTGAACTCAGGATATACACATTCAAAGTGAATTTTACTTCTTCCGTCAAACAGGAAAATGAGAGGAGAGAGATGGCAACAGAGAGAGAGAGACAGAAAGACAATCAGAGAACTCAACTTCCTATGGTTATTCCAGTTTCTATACTTGTGTAAAAATCAAGGTCACTGGAGAGAGAGAATAACCAGAGGAAAATTTCTGTTCTTTTTTTTTTTTTTTTTTTTGAGACGGTGTCTCACTCTGTCACCCAGGCTGGAGTGCAGTGGCGTGATCTCTGCTCACTGCAAGCTCCACCTCCCAGGTTCACGCCATTCTCCTGCCTCAGCCTCCCGAGTAGCTGGGACTACAGGCGCCCGCCTCCACGCCCCACTATTTTTTTTTGTATTTTTTTAGTAGAGACGGGGTTTAACCATGTTAGCCAGGATGGTCTCGATCTCCTGACCTCGTGATCCACCCACCTCGGCCTCCTAAAGTGCTGGGATTACAGGCGTGAGCCACCGCACCCGGCCAGAAAATTTCTTTAATAGCACAAAAGAGGAGTATACAGATGTAAAAAGGGGGAAATAATAAATATTTCAGTAATATATTCCTCCTATGGTCATTGTGAGGTTGAAATGAGTTAATATATGCAAACCCATTAGAACAATGCTAGCACATGGTAAGCATGCAATATAAATGTTAGATGACATAGTTACCCTTGGCACTTAATCTGCTGCCCCTACTGTCAGTCTGGAAAATACTGCTCTTCTCCTTTATTAGATATTGGCAAATAATATAATCACACACATGCACACCCACACCCCGAAACATTTTTAAAAAATGTTTCCTGAGATTATTCAGCTCTCGTTTTCTCTCCTATCCATTATGAGGATAGGAAAAAACTGAGTAGAGATACAAAATGACCTCAAAAGAAGCACAAACCCAGTGTGAACATTTGTTTTTTTCTCCAGTGCATACTAATCTAAAAAAAACTAAACATTTGCGTACTTCCTTGTAAAAGTAAGTTTACCCTTTTATTAGAAAATGCAATTGCTGCTATAGCAATTAAGTGATTTTTATTATTTTTCTGTCACTGAAGCTTTTGGAGGAATAAATTTTCAGGTAATATCTACTATAGAATTTGACTATCATGCTGCACCTTGTTTATGTTATATTGTTGTATAAGAGGTATTTGAGCTGGGTGTGGTGGCTGACGCCTGTAATCCCAGCACTTTGGGAGGCCAAGGTGGGTGGATTTCCTGAGGTCGGTAGTTCAAAACCAGCCTGACTAACATGGAGAAACCCCGTCTCTACTAAAAATACAAAATTAGCTGGGCGTGGTGGCACACTAGGGAGGCTGAGGCAGGAGAATTGCTTGAACCTGGGAGGCGGAGGTTGCTGTGAGCCGAGATCACGCCATTGCACTCCAGCCTGGGCAACAACAGCAAAACTCCGTCTCAAAAAAAAAAAAAAAGAGGTATTTGAAGACAAGAAAATTTTATATTTTTAAATACAAGGAGAAGACTATCTCAGAACACAAGATACATATATTGATTCATCAGGAAAAAAATTGCATTGAGTGTCATACAAAGCTTCTCTTATCTACATTATTGAATATTGGTCATATAATGTTGGTCAAATAATAGGTATATTCAGTTAATCAATAGTAATTATGCCTTTGCTATTCTAAATTATAAATATAAATTGATTTTATATAAAATACATCGGAAACATAACTTTTAAAAAAGTTAAACTTTTTAAAAAGTTTTTAAAATACTTTTAAGTTTTTTAAAAAAGTTAAAAAGCATAAAACTTTTTAATACTTTATTACTACAATTTTCCCCTATTACTTTGAAAATAAACACAACATTTCAAATATTAAACCATAAAGATAAAAACTGATATTACGTGGAAGAGATTACATTTGAAGGAATTATGCTCCCTGTGAAAATGCAAATTTGCCTTTGATGTGAGAAAAATGTTTATTAAAACAAAACACTCCCCTTGCTTTCTAAAATACATCAATTTTATTTGAAGTCTCTTACAAAATATCTTTACATGGTGGTGTATTAGGGTTTCAAAGTCGAAACCTGGAATTCAACCTTTTGTAATTAGGAATTCCTGAACACAGGCATCTGACTTAGAACAACCCTTCAAACCTGGGATATAATTTAGCTCCTGGCAGCTTAGGACAGATTTTTGGTATCATCTACATGCTTTAACATTTCATGGATTTGCTTAAGTATATAGATGTTACTTTTGATATTTTCTATGTTTTGGTTTTGCCTTTAGTTACCTACTTTTTTTTCTAAGTACACACATGCCCCCAGATTTCATTATTATCCCTTAAACTAAACCTACAATCTGTCACAACCTTAGGGATATTGTGTTTCCTTTTCCAATCTGTGATGATGTGATACAATGAATCTGATTATGAATGTGAATTAAATTTTTATAAACCACCCAAAGGCCGGGTGCGGTGGCTCACGCCTGTAATCCTGGCACTTTGGGAGGCCGAGGTGGGCAGATCATGAGGTCAGGAGATCAAGGCCATCCTAGCTAACATGCTGAAACCCTGTCTCTACTAAAAATACAAAAAACAAAAAAAAAACCCCACCCCCAAAGTAAAAAACAAAGAAACAAAAAACCTCAGCTACCTTGATACTTAAATTTAAAAGAAGTTTGTTAATTGGTTGGTTCATCTGCAACATTCTAAAATCACTGACAAATATATACATATTATATGTATATATGTTACATATTAATATAACATGATACATGTTATGATATACATATAATATGATTAATATAATACATATTAATTGCTAGACACTTCCTTAAGCCTAAAATTATAAACTAAAATGCCTTAACTTTATGATAATATTTTTGTCTAATTAGTCAACTGTCTTCCTTGCTGTTATTGTTGTGTTAATATAAAATAACACAAGTGCAGTTATAATTATAGAACGATGCACTGTAGACCAAACTTAGTAACTCTGTGTCTGGAATTTATTCCTTCCAGTGGGTTCTTGGTCTCGCTGACTTCAAGAATGAAGCCACAGACCCTCATGGTGAGTGTTACAGCTGTTAAAGATGGTGTGTCCGGAGTTCGTTCCTTCAGATGTTCAGATGTGTCCAGAGTTTCTTCCTTCCAGTGGGTTCGTGGTCTCCCTGACTTCAGGAGTGAAGCCGCAGACCTTCGCAGTGAGTGTTACAGCTCTTAAAGGTGGCACATCCAGAGTTGTTTGTTCCTCCCAGTGGGTTCGTGGTCTTGCTAACTTCAAGAAAGAAGCTGCAGACCCTAGGGGTGACTGTTACCACTCATAAAGGTAGTGCAGACCCAAAGAGTGAGCAGCAGCAAGATTTATTGTGAAGACCAAAAGAACAAGGCTTCCACAGCATGGAAGGAGACCCCAGCAGGTTGCCACTGCTGGCTCTGGTGGCCAGTTTTTATTCCCTTATTTGGCCCTGCCCATGTCCTGCTGATTGGTGCATTTCACAGAGTGCTGATTGGTGCATTTTTACAGAATGTTGATTGGTGCGTTTACAAACCTTTAGCTAGACACAGAGTGCTGATGGGTGCGATTTTACAGAGTGCTGATTGCTGTGTTTACAATCCTTTAGCGAGACACAAAAGTTCTCCAAGTCCCCACCTGAACCAGAAGCCCAGCTGGTTTCACCTCTCAACTCAGATATGAGAAAAATAAGGTCTAGATAAATGGAGAAATCTCTAAATTTCATGTTACTTTCAGGGATGGGATTTGCATTCTAGTTGTATAGAGAAAAAGTTGAGAGCTGTACGTTACGTTTATATTCTAAAATGTGCCTAAACCAATGCTAAGATAATACCTTATAACTTAGCATTTGGTTTAAATGCTAAGATATTGAAAGATGTTTCATCTTGTAAATGATGAAGAATAGATGAAGTGATACTTACTCTGGTTATCAAATGGGTTCATGGGGGCCAAAGGGAATTTAGATTAAAATAGAACAACAAAGAAAATGATTGCGATTGGCTAACATGAATATAATGTTAGAAAATTTTCACTTTGTAACATTATATTTTAATAGTCTTCAGAATGAGTTGGTACTTCTTTCACTTTCTCATATCTTTGCAATTTATTTAACTCCAAATTCTAAAAAACGGTGTTTATCGAATAGTTAGAAATACATACGCATGATTTTCACAGAAGAGGCTTTATGACTATTCTTTTGTGTCTCTAGTTTCTGAATCAGAGTTTTGCCTAAGTATGTCTGATTGGCAGAGCTAGGCCCCTTGCCTGAAATCTAACTTTAAGAGAGTCCAAAAAATTGTGTTTCCCATTTCTGTCTTGAAGATTTTTAAATCATTGTAAGGGCTAAGTCATTGAAGCAAAGGTATACCTAAGGGCAGTTGCTTGCAGAAAATAGTAGGACATTTTTTTTCTCATATATCTGTCCCAATCTGAATGCCCAGGCCGCGGGGTGCCTATGCTCTGCATGGGCATTCTGGGCCTAGATCTTTCCATTCTCTTGCTCTGTAACCTGCAAGGTTACTGTTTACATCTGTATAGTCAGCTAGATTGCAGATACATTACTCTTTCAATTGAGAGGGAGAGGAAAAGAGAACGTTAGTATAGAAGTGGTCTACCTTTGAAGTAAGAGATAATTCAAAAGTTGTAGTAATCACTCTCCTCACAACTCAAATACTTTTGCAAAGGAGGCTTGTGTCTTGGTCCATTTGCCCTGCTATAACAAAATACCTGAGATGTGATAATTTATAAGCAACAGATTTGTTTCTCACAGCTCTGGAGGCTGGGACATCCAAGGTCAACGGACCCGCAGATGTGATGTCTAGTGAGAGCTGCTTTGTGCTTCCATCCTCCAGAGGGGGCAAACTCACTACTTCAAGGCCTTTTATAAGTGGCCTAATGCTGTCCATGTGACTTCTGCGCTCATGACATAATTACTTCCTAAAAATCTCACCTGTTAATATGATTACATTGATGATTAAGTTTCAATATGAATGAATTTGGGGGAACATACTCAGGCTGTAGTAGCTGCGAAATGTCATCTTTAGCTGGCCAGCCATGTGCTGTGCTACAACTGTAGTATGGAAGAGGAAAAGATTGCTCGTCTCTGACACAGGAGTCATGAATTCGTATGTTAGATAATTCGCCAAACTTAGTAAAGGTGTCTAAAGCTGCTGAGTAACTACATGTACCTTTAAACAATATTTTTAGTTCTTTAATTTACATAAAATAAAATTCTACAGTAGAAATTACTGATCTACATAACTTAAAATGTATATTTCAGAAAATGTAATATTTTAATAACATATTTTTACAAGACAACTAACTTATGCCAATCATAAGTTCTGCATGACAGACTTGAAAGCTATCTGAGCAAAAATATATTAATCAGAAATAAATGGAGGCTCTTTTGGGTCCTCGAGGGCTTAGGTTGTCTTTCACCGTGACTGACGAATGGGATTCCATTTGCTCATTTATTCTTTTAATAAATAATTATTCAATAATTATCTTCAGTTCTATGCACAGGGAATGTTAAAAATGACATGTTACTGACATTCAAGGAAATTAAAATTTAATAAGAAATACATAAATATAGCACTAATAAAGATAACCTCTACACAAGGTAAAATATAACACAAATGCCCCTTTTATTTTAGTTTATTTGCATTTTGAGGATTTAATTTCCAGAGGTACATAGAAAATATCAGTCCAAGGAAAGATGGATCAATTCTAGTTGGGTCCTAACTATGGAAATATCTAAAAATCTTTGATGTATTTTGGAAAATCTCTTTTCTAAAGGAATAATTGACCAGAAAAAGTTATTTCTATATTGTTCATAATTGCTTAAATTTTTAACATCTGCTTCTCAGTAATTTCCCAGCTTCTATGATATGAGTTCAGAAAACCCCAGCCAGTCGTGTCTTCTCAAGAAGAGATAAGGAAACTGTCAGGGCATCAATCTTCTCTTCCCACCAGGTTTAAGAATGACAGGCCACAAATCACTTTGGGCAGAAAGAAATGAATGTCAACTGTGTTTTTTCCTCTCTGGGTTTATGGATGAAGAAAGCCTCTTAAACTATACATTAATATGTAGTAATTGATATATCTGGATCAGCTCAGATGCTCTCAGTCCCATTGTGTGTTTATATAAACTCAGCACTTTAAAAATAACCATTGGCCTCCAAGCCTAGGAGCAGAAACAGAAATTTGCATAATTTCCTACCAGTTTATATACATGGGTAAAAACCCACTGTTAAAGCATTTTAAAGGCCACGTTTGTTTTTTTAATATTGAGTAGACATATCATGCACATGTGACAGAGTAAAATGATTTATATTCTTTTTAGGTCTAGTTTCTCAGAAACTACTACAATGGTTAAAAGAGCATGCTTATGGCATTCATTCTTCTCATTCAAATCCACAGATGTTTTAGGGACTTTCCTAAATTAACTGGAACGAAATCCAAAGTGCTGCTTGCTATCCATCCCACAGGTTCTGTTTCTTTTTAATTTTGAACCAATTGTTGTCATTAATACCTATTTGTATATTTTTTTGTTTTTCTCTTCTTTTTGAGATATGATACACATACAATTCAATTAAAAAATTTATAGTATGCAATTCAGTAGTTTTTACTATATTCAGAAAGTTGTTTACCATCACCACTATCTAATTCCAGATTATTTTTCACTCCAAAAAGAAATCTCATAGCCATTATCAGTCATTCCCCATTTCTAACTCCCCACAGACCGTGGATACCAAAAATCTACTTCTGGTATCTGTGGAGTTTTCTGTTCTGGACATTTTATATGTTGAATCATAACGCCTTTGAGTCACATTGAATCATATTAAATATGTGCCCTTGTGTGTTTGGCTTTATTCACTTTGCATCATGTTTTCAAAATTTATCCATGTTATAGCATATGTCACTACTTCATCTTTTTTTGGGTGAATAATATTCTATTGTATGGATATACCACATTTTATTTATCTATTTTTTAGGTGATGAATATCTGGATTATTTTCACTTTTGGGCTATTATAAGTAAAACTGCTTGCCAACATTTGTGTACGTATTTTTGTGTGAACACGTTTTCAATTTTGTTGGGTATATACCTAGGAGTGGAATTTCTGGGTCATATGGTAACTCTGTGTTTAACTTTTTGATGATCTGCTGTTTTCCAAAACAGAACTACCATTTTGTGTTCCCATGAGCAATGTATCAGGGTTCCAATTTCTCCACATCATTGCCAATACTAGTTATTGTTTGCCTATTTGATTACAACCATTTTAGCAACTATTGTTTTTATTTACATTTACCTAATTGTCTTAGTCTATTCCTGCTGCTATAATAAAATACCTAAGACCAGGTTATTTATACATAGTAGAAACTTATGTTGAGAAGTTCAAGATCTAAGTGCTAGCAGGTTTTGTGTCTGGTCATGCCCTGGTCTCTGCTTCCAAGATGGCACCTTGAACATTTTCCTCACATGACAGGAGGAATGGAAGGGCAAAACAGACCTAAGTAGTCCCTTTTAGCCCTTTTGTAAAAGCACTGATCCAGTCAGGTGGGCAAAGCCCAGCTCTTTACTTCCCCAAAGCCACAACTTAATGTTGTTATATTGGGGATTAAGCTTGAACACAAATTTTAGAGGAGACACAAACATTCAAACTATAGCTCTAATGAATAATGATGTTGAGTGTCTTACTGGGTATTTTTATATCTTCCCTGAAGAAATTTTCATTCAAATCCTTTGCCCACTTTTTTAATTGATTATTTGAACTCTTGATTTATAAGTGATTTTTACATATTCTGGATACTAGATATATGATGTGTTAGTTACAAATGATACTGATATATATCTAGATATATCTACTGATTATACATGAATTATAGATGTTTTTTAATTTCTGTTGGTATTCTTTTCACTTTTGTAACAATATCCTTTGACTCACAAATGTTTTAAATTTTGATAAGGTTCAATGTATTTCCTTTTTTTTTTTCTGTTGTGTGTGATTTAGGTATCATATTTATGGAACCATTGACTAATCTAAGGTCATGAAAATTTACACCTATTTTCTTCTAAAAGCTTGATCATTTAGTTCTCATACATTTGGTATTTGATTCGTTTCAAGTAATCTTTTTATATTGTGTGACATAGGAGTAATTTCATTTGAGTTTCTTTCTAGAGTCCTTTCATTTTAGTAAAATATTACTTGCATTGTAAATCTGATAGCAAAAAATTTTCTCCACTTTTTAACATATGTGGTAATTTTTCATTTTTTTCTCCAGATTTGTTTTCTTGGATACAGAATTTTAATTTGATACTTTTTGTTTGTTTGTTTTTACTTTCAGCACTTTTCAATATGTTTCCATTGCCTCCTGTCTTCCATGGTTTTCAATGAAAAATCAGCTGTTAATCTTATTGAGAATCTGTTATACATGATAAGGCACTTCACTCTTACTGCTCTAAAGATTCTCTTGTTGTCTTTGCCTTTCAATAGTTTGACTATGATGAGTCTAGGTGTGGAACTGTTTGAGTTTTTACTACTGAGAGATTGTTACATTTCTTGGATTTGTGGAATCATTTTTCCTCAATGTTTGGAAACTTTGGGGCTTTTATTTCTTCAAATATTTTTTATTCCATTCTTTCTCTTTTTCTCCTACTGGATTTCCATTATGCATGTATCGGCAGGCTTGGTGATGTCTCATAGGTCTTTGAGACTCAGTTCATTTTTCTTTTCTTTTTTTTTTTCTTTCTTGTCCTCAATCTGGATGATTAAATTGACCTACCTTCAAGTTTGTTGATTATTTTGTCTATGTTCTTAAATTTGCTGTTTAGCTCCCATTGTGAGGATTTCATTTTAGTTTTTTTATTTTTAAATTACAGAATTTCTATTTGTTTTCTTTATATAATGTCCATCTCCTTATTGCTATTCTCTAATGTGACAATATTGTTCATAAATTCTTTTTAGTCATGGCTCTTTTTACTTTTTAAACGTGTTAAAGTAGCTTTTTTAAATTATTTGCCATGAATAGTTTTAAACTTTTCAAAGACCCTATGGATATATACTTCTCCATGTTTTTCTTGTAAGCTTTTTGATTAATCTTTTGTTTGCTTTAATCTTGTCTACTGCCCCAGGGAGCTGCAAAGTTAAACAATTATCTGTAATTTTTTTCAATATACACCCCAAGGAAAAGGTTTTTCATACTGGTTGAGCTCAAAATAATGTAAAAAAAGACAGTTTTGCAAATGAGATCTTCCAGAGAATCACCTGGCAGGTCAAATAATGAAAAGTATGTTGGGCTTTGAAAGAGTTAAAACTCTTTTGCTGCTCCTCTGTTGGCTGTCAGGTTGTTGGTTTTCACTGTGATTACAGACTGGTGGTTTTCAGGGTTATCACCAAGATAGAGAACTGGGATAGTGATGAAGACAAGTTAAAATGCCACAGAGGTAACTGTTCTTACTGAGATTCAGCTGTTTTTATTGGATATATAGCCCCAGAATTGCTGCAAGCCTTTGGCTAATTTCCAGAGTTCTGAAAAAGTTGATTCTGACAATTGTTGCAAGATTCCTAATTGCTTACATATAGAAGAAAAATTATGGAAGTTTCTAATCTGCTGTTTTTACTAAAGTCATGTCTCCTGAAAACTTATTTACTTGGAAGGTAACTTTATTTTCCCCTTTGTGATACAGTAGCAGATTTTAAATATATTTTGAATCAAACTGTTTTTTCAGCAGAAGGGGCCATGCACAAGCAAGATCCAGATCATTGTTAACCATCACCATTCATGGCAATATAATTTGTTTAACAGTCCTTACAACAGGGTTCCATCAGCATTACGAGGTAAAAAGAATCAAAGTAAATGTGTAAGCAAGATAAGAACAGTTCTATAATAACTTATATAATTAAATATCACAAATAATCTCAAAAATCCACATTAATTAGGAAAGTATGGACTCTAAGGCATTTGTAGAAACCAAATTGTACACTGATGTACATATTCTGAAATATGATAGGAAAGCACAAATCCTGTTATTTTAAATAGTGACAGACGTCTTTGCAACTTATGTGTTCTTGGAAGTCATTCAAATGTAAAAGCATCCTTTTGAAGATAAACATTGAATACTGAGGGATAATGGTTGCTTTAAATTTACCAATTAAAATTTCTCACTTGGAAAATAGAAGACTGCTGTCTCAAGTATACAGTTTCAAGAAAATCAAAATCAGTGGAATACAAAAGATATTTTTGAGAAACATGGAGTACCAGGCTGGAAAATTTAGAGGTAGGGCCTATTTAATTTAAAAGTCAAAGTGGCTTTTATTAAATGTTTATTGGAGCAGATCTAATAAACATGTTTGTTGTGCTACAAAGAAAACTTAAGTTTAAACAGTTCAATTAAAGATTTCCCCTGGGTAATTCAATGATAGAATGGTTAGAGAAAAGCCATATTGTATAAAATTTTCCATTGTTGTGCATTTAAATGTGATATCGTAAGTGTTGGGATTGCAAGTAGACAGAATTATTGTTTCATTTAAAAATTGTGACTTGAATGACAACAGTTTTTTAAATAACTCAAAGCTCACCAACTCACAACCATTTTTATCTGATTAATTTTATATTCTGTATCATTTGCCAAACTGTCCTACGTGAAATCTCTAAAGCCCCCAAGCTTGTTGTCATTCAAAAGCTCATTTGTCAATTGGCTTTCTGTCAATTTGTCATTTGTCAATTACACTTTTTCCATAAAAATAATCTTATAAACCATAGTTTGATTTTAGATCAGATCACAGATTTCTAAAAATAAAATGTGTGCTGTATATACAGTAATGGTGATAAAGACTTAGGATTATAGACTTGGGAATGGGTGAATTGATTTAATGAGGATAAGTTTTTTTTTCTCCTATTTATGGAAGACTGGCCAATCTTAAGAAACTTTAAAAGGAAAATACAAGTTTGCTTTTAATGTATACCCTACCTTCATTTTAGGCCTCCCTTTTAACTGCTTCTTGATGTATTTTTTTCATACATACTTAACATCCTCAGTCATATAATTTTTAAATAAGCAAAAGATAATCTGTTCTTTATACATCAAATGTTTTCACTTTCCCTGTACTGAAATTCCATGCTACCAGCTATTATCTAGAAAGCAGTCAGACAGACCTAATTCCCACAAGGTTATGATTGATATTTGTAGTTTTGCACTGGTTAAATGTGAGGAGAAGGATGGCTATCTGGTTTGATTATCTATTAACTTGAATCTGTGCTGTGTCACATACTAGTTGCATGATGCTAGGCAAGTTTCTTTCCATATCTCAATTTCTCCATTTATAAACATCAAAGAATAATAGTCCTATGTCATACTTACTCATATCATTGGGAGTAAACAATGATATACTATATATCACTGCGTTTAGGACTATGCCTGAAATAGAGTAATTAGCAATAAAGATCAATTTTTACTATCAGTAAGAGAATCTTTAATTTGTGAAACCCCATCGTAACCAAGTAAATTGAATGAAAGTAAGAGCATGCTTAGAGGACATTTTTGAAAAAGAGATGACAAACTCAAATTATCTTTGCCTAGGAGTGGCTTCTCTCAGCTTGTTCTCGCCTCTTTTCTTTCTTCAACAATTAACCAGAATTTGGCTCTCTTTAAAGTCTCATTTGATTTGCTTGCTTGGTTTTTGTTTTTTTGTTTTGTTTTGTTTTGTTTTGAAACGGAGTTTCATTCTTGTCACCTAGGCTGGAGTGCAATGGTGCGATCTCACTGCAACCTCCACCTCCCAAGCTCAAGGGATTCTCCTGCCTCAGCCTCCTGAGTATCTGGGATAACAGGCGCCTGCCACCATGCCCGGCTAATTTTTGTATTTTTAGTAGAGACGGGGTTTCACCAGGTTGGCCAGGCTGGTCTTGAACTCCTGATCTCAGGTGATCCACCCACTTCGGCCTCCCAAAGTGCTAGGATTATAGGCGTGAGCCACCATGCCTGGCCTGCTTGCTTGTTTTAATAGTAGTTTCTCGTAGCTGCTTAAATAAATTATCACAAACGTTGTGGCTTAAAACAACTCAAATTTATTATCTTAAAATGCTAGGGGTCAGAAGCCTAACAACAGGTCTGTAAGACTAAAATCAAATTGCCAGAAGAGCTATGTTCTTTCTGGAGGCTCTGGGGGAGAAAATTCTTTGCTTCTAGAGGGTATCCAGATTCCTTGGCTCATGGTCATCTTCCAGCAATGGCATCACCCTGACATAATCCTCCGCCATCACATTTCCTTATTCTCACTTTTACCTTCTTGCCTCCCTCTTATAAGGACCCTTGTGATTAAATTGGACAGACATACCAGGTAATCCAGTATAATCCCCCCATCTCAAGATCCTGAAATTAATCACACAAAATCTCTTTTGCCATGCAAGGTAACATATTCACAGGTTCTGGGGACTGGAATGTGCGCGTATTTGTGGCCCATTTCTCTTTCTCTCGCAGTTTTATTTCAGCAGATGAGGAGAAAACAAAGTAAATTGAAGTCTTCTATATATACATCCACATATATACATAAATTATATATAATGGAACATTATATATATTCATATATACTTATAAATATATACATATTAAAATGGAACAGAATATTTACTAGTATCCCTTAATCACTGACTCTGCTAAGTTCTTTAAGTATATTATAATGCTGATCACACTAACTTATGAAGTACATATTTCTGTTTTATATAGATGAGGAAACAGATTTGAGAGGAGTTAAATAACTTGATCAATACCTCAAAGCTCATAAGTACAAAAACACATTCAAGTGAATGTGTTTTTCCTGCTTTTCCAAGTTGGTAATAGACCTTAGCCTATTTTGTAAACATCCCCTAAGAATAATAGTTCTTAATTTCAAACTGTTCTGGTTATCTGTCTATACGGATGAAGAGCTTTCACTAAAATAGGATAACAAATAAGAATTTTTTGAAAGCAAACTGAGGTAAGTGAAACAAAATTTTAACACTAGCGATAGAGTAACTTTGAATAAATTAACTCACATGTCCTCTCTGATCCTCTATTTCAGTACATGTCAATGATTAAGTGTGTGTGTGTGTGTGTTGTGTGTGTGTGTGTATATATATGTATATATTTAATTCTCTAGCCTTTAAGAGAGCAGTGACCACTCCTGTCTTACTCAGTAATATAATTCCACTGCTTAGCATAGTAAGCGTGCACTG
The DNA here is from genome assembly GCF_028878055.3 of Symphalangus syndactylus. Taxonomy (NCBI): domain Eukaryota; kingdom Metazoa; phylum Chordata; class Mammalia; order Primates; family Hylobatidae; genus Symphalangus; species Symphalangus syndactylus. The sequence goes on from NC_072433.2 coordinate 91,062,390, forward strand.
CACAGCATAGATGCTCAGTAAGTATTTGTTGAATTAATATTTTATCTACCTCACAGGACATAGCATAACATATTTCTAAATAATCTGAAATGTTTAAAGGACAAGTCTTCTGGTGTATACATACTAGTATCTTCATTTCACTTTGAAATGCCCTTTCTTAGGGCACTTATAAGAATACACTTCTTGTATATTCTTACATAAATCTGGTACTTAGATATAATTGCCCAACTATATTTCCATAAATAATTGAGAGTTTGAATGATGGACTAAGTTTGTAAGTATTTGAAGAATCATGAGAAAATAAAAAGCAAACATTTTCTAGTGAAGTTGAAAAGTGGTTAGGTAAAAAGAATTAGGGAGCAGCGAAGGATATGAACGCAAGATGAGAGTTCTCAGGAGAAAGGCGTTTAGATTTACTGCGATGTTGACCAAAGTGAACAGCAAATGATGGGGGGCTATAGTGGAGATACACTGGGTAATATTTGTGAAAGGGTGAAAAAGGCCTAGAAATGTAGTTTGAAACACATGATTTAAAATTTTGCTTTAATGTGTAATACTGATTGATTTTCTGAAAAAGACACCTTATGTTTTTAAAAATGAATTTCACATTTACACTGGTCCCGATGTAGTCATAGTAACATTTTTATATAAAAAGTATATGCTGCTGAATCACATTAACCACACATTATTCATACATGAGAACATGTTCTTGTTCAAGTCGACTGCCTAGCTGAGCCTTTTATACTTGTGAATTCTGTTATTAGGATGCAACATTCTATGTTTTGGGAAAATGAACAGAGAAAATAAATGATAATTTTTCACAGGCTTAAAGTGAAATTGGTTTTTTATTAAAAAGATGTGCTTAGACATACTATTCCTGGATGCACTGGACTTAGCCTCAGTAGCAGAGAGCTGAGGGCAGGATGAGAAAAGTTGAAGTCTTGCTTCTCCAGGGAACAAAGCTCTTGGCTAGGAGCTGGGGAGAATGGAAGCCCAGTGTTCTTGGCTGTAGCCATCTGGAGTGGAGTCTCTGCCTTGCTGAGTTGGGGTGATGGAGGAGTCCTGGGGCAACTGAAGGCATCTGGCCAAGGCCACTCCCTGGTGTTGCTAGAAGGCCCCCAGACTGAACTCAGTTCCCGACTGCCCACCAGTCAAGGCATCAGTTAAGACCTCCAGACTTTTCTCTGGTTATCTTTCCTTTCTTCTTTCATGGTTTGAAATAGCTCCTATCTCTACTTTTATAATTTTAAGGATTTTTATATAGGCTGCACAAATGTTATTAAGTAGAATCAGCATTTGGCTCAGCAATCAGATATACAATTCAGAACTACATGATTTCCATTTGTTCTTAGAGGTGTCATCCCCACCCCAACACCCACAGCCACGGGTGCAGGCTGCCCACAGTGGCTCCTCTCCTCACTCCCTCCCCTCCAGACTGGGGCACCTGGGCATGTTCACCGAGTACGTGTGCAGTGCCCAACGGGGTGGGAATGAGCTGCACATATTGCCTCGGGCCGGGGCAGCCTCAGGTGCCAGGGACCTCAGGCAGCCGGCTGGCTAGCGCATCCCACTTGCTATCCCCTCTGGTTAGGCACCCAGAGTCTTTCTTCCCCTGGCCGAGGATTCCAACTCGGTCCAAACCGGTGGAGAGATACGGTGATTAAAGGAAACCATTTGCAAACCTCACCCTTTATCCCTTAAACTGTTTTATTTCCTTTCTCCTTTTCTGTGTAAGAGGGTTCTTTTCCTACCTTGGCACTGTGCTTATGATAGGGAGGCAACAGAGGAGTGACCCCCGACTGGCTATTAACTGCAAGTTTGGTAGGGCCCATCGGGGGCTTAATCTGAATGGACCCAGGCACACCCTGAGACGCCTTTTTTTTTTTTCTCAAACTTGATTCCAAGGTTCGGGTTGAAGCCCTAGAAAGGAAAACCAGATCTGAGGGATCCAAAACGAGACAACAGGCACAGTGTAAATGGGCAGGACTGATTCCTGCTGATTAAGCTCCAGCTTCATAGAAGGAGGCCATGCTCCATGACATAGATAAGGCCCAGGGAACCCAAGGGTTGCTGACAGTACTGGGGATGGGGGCATAGGTGAGTGCAGACAATTCCTATTCTCTACGCCCTCGCTGTTTCACAAGTGCGGGCCTCAATGGCACCTGTGGGTGGTGTCCACCTAAGGTCGCCAGGTCTCAGGGATTAAAAAGATGGAAGACAAAGCAGAGATGCCTGCTTTCTGTCACCCTCACACACCAAGTTTCTGCTGAAAGAAGGAAGGGAAATGAGGGATGCCTATTTTCCTGTCTTTAAGAATAGGCAACCAGCTATCTTCACCACCCCCAGTCTATACTCCTCTGGAGTGTAGCCTGAATCACTGGGACTGCTTTGACCCTCAGACTCTGGAGGAAAATGCCTTATAGTCCTCTGCACAATGGTTTGGCCAAATTATTTATCTGCAGGAAGGACTGGGTTGGCCTCAGGAAGGAACTATTCATTTTGATACCATCCTGTAGTTGGACCTTTTCTGTAAACTTGAGGGCAGACAGTCTGAGGCCTCATGTATGCAGGCTTTTTTTTATCTTGCAGGGTAATCCATACTTTCCCAACAGTATAAGATCGATCCAGCCCTCCTGTTTGCCATTTCAGGAGAGGCTGCAAGGGGCAATCCCAGGGAACCAAAGAAATGAACCCCAGAGGCCCCTCCAACAGGTGAGCCAGCCCCCTCTAGCCCTCCTCTTGGTCCACCCCATCCTCCCTCTCCAGATTCTCTCTCTCTTGCTTGCTCCCTCCTAGAAATCCTCACCCTAGAGAAGCCCAAGTCTCACTCTTGCCCCTCCAAGATATGCCAGGTCCAGGTCTCCTTCTCTCTACAGGACTTAAGGCAAATTTGGGAGATCTTGGCAAGTTTTCAGATGACCCTGACAGATATGTAGAGGCTTTCCATTATTTAACCCAAGTATTTGAACTCTCCTAGAAAGACTTTCTGTTACTTTTGAATCAAACCCTGACTAACACTGAAAAGCAGGCTGCTTTGCAAGTGGCAGAGGAATTTGGGGATGAGCTTTGTATCACATATACTGTCAGGAACAGGGTCTAACTATATCCAACTGGAAGAGAGGAAGTACCATTGCATGACCCTAAATGGGATCTCAATGATGAGATGGGAGAATGGAAGAGGAGACACTTTCAGGTGTGCATTAGGGAAGGCTTACACGGAACTAGAACCAAGCCTCTCAATTATACCAATGTATCCATGATAGACCAGGGAATGGATGAGAATCCCACTGATTTTCTGGAATGGCTAAGAGGGGCCTTGGTAAAGCACATGTCTCTATCTCTTGATTTAGTCAAGGGACAAGTAATCCTAAAGGATAAATTTATTACTCAGGCAGCCCCTGATATCGAGAGGAAGCTGCAGAAACAGGTCCTGGGACCCAATAGTACTTTAGACAACCTCCTGAAAGTGGCCACCTCAGTCGTTTATAATAGAGATAGGGAGGCCCAGGAGAGAGAGAGGAGACAGAAGGAAGAGACACAGGCTTTAATGGCCACCATGCAAGCCCAAAAACTCCAGAATCCCTGAGGTGCCGCTGTTAATGCTACAGATGTGGCAAGCCAGGGTGTTTTAAGAAGGATTGTCCCCAAATTGTTCAGCAGCAGGACTGATGGATCATAGGGTTCCTATCTGTGGCTCTGGTGATCCAGATTACCATTACCATCCAGGAGCCCCAGATAATTCTGGAAATCAAAGGGAGGAAAGTGGACCTCCTATGGGACACCGTGGCTGGTCTCTCAGTTTTCCTCTCCATTTCTAGCTACATATACATATGTACATAGCTATCAATATATCTGTGTACATGTGTACATATGTGTATATATATAGCTAGATATAGATATTTTATCTATATATCTGTCTGTGTTTCTATCAATCTAATCTATCTATCCTAGTGGTTCTATTTCTCTGAAGAACCTGACTAATATAATACACTCATCTTCAAAATTATATCCAGAATGGTGACCACATCTCATCACTACTATTGCCAGCATTCTGGAGCATGCTACCATTGTTTCTCATTTTCTATTTGCCTTAAGAATTATTCCTGTAGGATTTAATCAGAAGTAAGATTAAATGGTTGTTTTAAAAATAATTTTCCCCAATTTCATGTGTGTCCGTGTGAAGAGACCACCAAACAGGCTTTGTGTGAGCAACATGGCTGTTTATTTCACCTGGGTGCTGGGTGCAGGTGGGCTGAGTCTGAAAAGAGAGTCAGTGAAAGGAGATGGATTATCATTAGTTCTTATAGGTTTTGGGATAGGCGGTGAAGTTAAGAGCAATGTTTTGTGGGCAGGGGTGGATCTCACAAAGTACATTCTCAAGGGTGGGGAGAATTACAAAGAACCTTCTTAAGGGTGGGGGAGATTACAAAGTACATTGATCAGTTAGGGTGGGGCAGGAACAAATCACAATGGTGGAATGTCATCAGTTAAGGCTATTTTTACTTCTTTTGTGGATCTTCAGTTACTTCAGGCCATCTGGGTGTATACGTGCAAGTCACAGGGGATGCGATGGCTTGGCTTGGGTTCAGAGGCCTGACATTCCTGCCTTCTTATATTAATAAGAAAAATAAAACAAAATAGTGTTGAAGTGTTGGGGTGGCGAAAATTTTTGGGGGGTGGTATGGAGAGAGAATGGGCGATGTTTCTCAGGGCTGCTTCAAGTGGGATTAGGGGCAGCGTGGGAACCTAGAGTGGGAGAAATTAAGCTGAAGGAAGATTTTGTGGTAAGGGGTGATATTGTGGGATTGTTAGAAGAAACATTTGTCATTTAGAATTATTGGTGATGGCCTGGATATGGTTTTGTATGAATTGAAAAACTAAATGGAATAAGAGAGGGAGAAAAACAGGTATAAAGGTCTAAGAATTGGGAGGACCTAGGACATCTAATTAGAGAGTGCTTAAGGAGATTCAGCATAGTTCTGCCAGCAAAGATTATTTATTTACTTCAAGAGTTTAGAGTGGCAGTTTGGGGATAGCACCAGGAGATATCAGCTGTGATGGCTTGGAGAAACAGTGTAAACCAGCAATGTAAACAAGAGCAGGCATGTATGAGTAGTTGAGAATGGTGAATAGGAGTATGACTAGACAGAAAATAGTTGGGATGACAAGTTTTTGGGGGCACAGTCTAAGTTGGTCTGGTGTCTGGAATGAGACTGGGGCCTAATAAAAAGGAGCGTCTATACAGGAGCTTAAATGGGCTATACCTTGTAGCATTCTGAGGACAGGTCTGACTTCTGAGAAGGGAAAGTGGTAAAAGTATTGTCCAATCCTTTTTAAGTTGGTGGCTGAGCTTTGTGAGGTGTGTTTTTAATAGACCATTAGTCTGTCACTGAATACTAAGCCTGAAAAACTGCTTGGCTGATTTGACTAATAAAGGCTGGTCTGTTGTCAGACTGTGTAGAGGTGGGAAGGCTAAACTGAGGAATTATGTCTGACAGAAGGTAAGAAATGACTGCGGTGGCCTTCTCAGACCCTGTAGGAAAGGCCTCTACCTATCTAGTGAAAGTATCTACTTAGACTAAGAGGTATTTTAGTTTTTGTGACTCGGGGCATGTTGAGTAAAGCTAATTTGCCAGTCCTGGGCGGGGGCAAATCCTTGAGCTTGATGTATAGGGAAAGGAGGGGGCCTGAATAATCCTTGAGGAGTAGTAGAATAGCAGATGGAACACTGAGAAGTTATTTCCTTGAGGATAGATTTCTACGATGGAAAGGAAATGAAAGGTTCTAAGAGGCGGGCTAGTGGCTTGTACTATAGCATAGCCTGCCTTTGCTGGTGTGTGGCGATTAGGCCTGGTGGAACTGCCATCAATAAATCAAGCGTGATCAGGGTGAGAAACAGGGAAGAAGGAAATGTGGGGAAATGGGATGAACGTCAGGTGGATCAGAGAGATGCAGTCATGAGGGTCAGGTGTGGTATCTGGAATAATGTGGGAGGCCGGATTGAAGTCCAGGCCAGGAACAATGGTAATTGTGGGACTTAACAAAGAGTGAGTATAGCTGAAGGAGCCAGGGAGCAGAAGGTATATGCATCAGCTATGAGGAAGAAAATAGATTTTGGAAGTTATGAGAAATGTAGAGAGTAAGTTGAGCATAATTTGTGATTTTTAGGGCCTCTAAAAATATTAAAGCAGTGGCAGCCACTGCACGCAGACGTGAGGGCCAGGCTAAAACAGTAAGGTCAAGTTGTTTGGACAGAAAGGCTACAGGGTGCGGTCGTGGCTCTTGTGTAAGAATTCTGACCACACTAACCATGCCTAGGAAGGAAAGGAGTTGTTGTTTTGTAAGGGATTGAGGTTTGGGAGATTAATAGTACACAATCAGCAGGGAGAGCACATGTGTTTTTATGAGAATTATGCTGAGATAGGTAACAGATGAGGATGAAATTTGGGCTTGACTGAAGTAATGGGGTCTGTCTGTGAAGCCTTGTGGCAGTACAGCCCAGGTAATTTGCTGAGCCTGATGGGTGTCAGGGTCAGTCCAAGTGAAAGCCAAGAGAGGCTGGGATGACGAGTGCAAAGGAATAGTAAAGAAAGCATGTTTGAGATCCAGAACAGAATAATGGATTGTGGAGGGAGGTATTGAGGATAGGAGAGTATATGGGTTTGGCACCATGGGGTGGATAGGCAAAACAATTTGGTTGATAAGGCATAGATCCTGAACTAACTTGTAAGGCTTGTCTGGTTTTAGGACAGGTAAAATGGGGGAATTGTAAGGAGAGTTTATAGGCTTTAAAAGGCCATGCTGTAGCAGGCGAGTGATAACAGACTTTAATCTTTTCAAAGCATGCTGTGGGATGGGATATTGGCATTGAGTGGGGTAAGGGTGATTAGGTTTTAATGAGATGGTAAGTGGTGCATGATCAGTTGCCAAGGAGGGAGTGGAGGTATCTTATACTTGTGGGTTAAGGTGGGGGAATACAAGAGGAGGATGCAAAGGAGGCTTTGGATTGGGAAGAAGGGCAGCAATGAGATGCGGCTGTAATCCAGGAATAGTCAGGGAAGCAGATAATTTAGTTAAAGTGTCTCAGCCTAATAAGGGAACTGGGCAGGTGGGGATAACTAAAAGGAGTGCTTAAAAGAGTATTGTCTAAGTTGGCACCAGAGTTGGGGAGTTTTAAGAGGTTTAGAAGCCTGGCTGTCAATACCCACAACAGTTATGGAGGCAAGGGAAACAGGCCCTTGAAAAGAAGGTAATGTGGAGTGGGTAGCCTCCATACTGATTAAGAAGGGGATGGACTTACCCTCTACTGTGAGAGTTACCTAAAGCTCGGCGTCCATGATGGTCAACGGGGCTTCCGAGGTGATCAGGCAGCGTCAGTCTTTAGCCGCTAAGCTGAGAAGGAGTCAGTCAGAGAGCCTTGGGCCAGAGTTCCAGGGGCTCTGGGAGTGGCTGCCAGGTGAGTTGAACAGTCCCATTTCCATTGGGGTCCCACACAGATGGGACATGGCTTAGGAGGAATCCCGGGCTGCGGGCATTCCTTGGCCTGGTGGTCAGATTTCTGGCACTTGTAGCAAGCTCCTGGGGGAGGAGGTTCCGGAGGAACGCCTGGCCGCTGCGGTTCAGGCGTTTGGAAGTTCTTGTGCGCTGGAGATGTGGCTGGGGTTTGTCTCACAGTGGAGGCAAGGAATTGCAACTTTTTTCTATTATTGTACACCTTGAAGGTGAGGTTAATTAAATCCTGTTGTGGGGTTTGAAGGCCAGAATTTAATTTTTGGAGTTTTATTTAATGTCGGGAGCAGATTGGGTAATAAAATGTATATTGAGAATAAGTCAGCCTTTTGACCTTTTAGGGTCTAGGGCTGTAAAGCATCTCAGGGTTGCTGCCGAACAAGCCATAAACTGGGCTGGGTTTCTTATATTTGATGAAAAAGAGCCTAAACGCTATCTGATTTGGGATAAAGAAAAAGGAGCATTAACCTTGACTATGCCTTTAGCTCCAGCCACTTTTTTAAGAGTAAATTGCTGGGCAGGTGGGGGAGGGCTAGTCACAGAAGGAAACTGTAAGACGGACCCAGTGTGAGGAGAGGAGGTGATAAAAGGATTATAGGGTGGAGGAGCAGAGGCTGAGGAAGAATTGGGACCTAGCTCGGCCTGGCGAGGAGTAGCCTGGGGAGGAGGGGAGAGGTCAGATGGTTCTGTAGAAAAGGAAGATTAGAAAGACTCAGCGATGCTTGGGGTTGGGACTGAGGGGACAGGTGGGAGGGAAAGAAGGAAGATTTGGGATGAGTTGCATTGGTAACAGAGACTAGAGAGGGACCGACGTGTAAAAGAATGCCTGGACGTCAGGCATCTCAGACCGTTTGCCTATTTTACGACAAGAATTGTTTAGATCTTGCAGGATGGAAAAATTGAAAGTGCCGTTTTCTGGCTATTTGGAACTACTGTTGAGTTTGTATTGGGGTCAAGCAGCATTGCAGAAGAAAATAGCATGCTTAGATTTTAGGTTAGGTGAGAGTTAAAGAGGTTTTAAGTTCTTAAGGACACAGGCTAAGGGAGAAGAAGGAGGAATTGAGGGTGGAAGGTTGCCCATGGTGAAGCCCAGAGAAAAGAGAGAGTAGAGACATGGAGGGAAGGGGTTCGGGGGTTCTTACCCTCCAGAAACACAGGAAAGGGGTCGGGGCACAGAGATATGAGGTCGAGGCATGGAAATAAGGGATTGGGGCACAGAGATATGAGGTTGGGGTGCAGAATAAGGGATCGGGGTGCAGAGATAGAAGAGGTTGGGGCACGGAAATAAGGGATCGGGGCACAGAGATATGAGGTCGGGGCCAGAAATAAGGGATCGGGGCGCAGAGATTGAAGGGGTTTGGGTACTTGCCCCTCCCCCAGAAAAGTGGGACTTGCCACTAAGGGTGAAGGAGAAGGGGTTGGGGGTTTCTTGCCCCCCAGAAAGGGGGAGAAGAGGTAGAGACACGGAGAGAAGGGGTTGGGGTACTTGCCCCTTCCCCAGAAAAGTGGGACTTGCCGCTAAGGGTGAAGGACCAAGGCAGGCGTCCCTGCGTGGTCTGACACCTCTGAAACATGGGTGAATAATCAGAGAGGCATCCCTGTAATGATTAAACACCAAGGGAAGGCTGCCTTCCCTAGTCCATCACCGGCGCCGGAATTTTGGATCCAGGGATAAAACGTGTCTCCTTTGTCTCTACCAGAAAATGAAAGGAATTGAAATTAAGAGAAGGGAGAGATTGAAGAGTGGAAAGGAGAAAGTGGTTGAGGGATAGTGAGAGAGGTTGGAGAAGAGAGTAAGAAGAGGCCGCTTCCCCAATTTAAAATTGGTGAGATGTTCCTTGGGCTGGTCGGTCTGAGGACCTGAGGTCGTAGGTGGATCTTTCTCATGGAGCAAAGAACAGGAGGACAGGGGATTGATCTCCCAAGGGAGGTTCCCCGATCTGAGTTACAGCAAGCACCAAATTTCATGTGCGTCCCTGTGAAGAGACCACCAAACAAGCTTTGTGTGAGCAACATGGCTGTTTATTTCACCTGGGTGCAGGTGGGCTGAGTCCCAAAAGAGAGTCAGCGAAGGGAGATGGGGGTGGGGCCGTTTTATAGGATTTGGGAAGGTAATGGAAAATTACAGTCAAAGGGGGTTGTTCTCTGGTGGGCAGGCGCGGGGGTCACAAGGTGCTCAGTGGGGGAGCTTCTGAGCCAGGAGAAGGAAATTCACAGGGTTAATCACTCAGTTAAGGTGGGGCAGGAACAAATCACAATGGTGGAATGTCATCAGTTAAGGCAGGGCAGGGCCTTTTCACTTCTTTTGTGATTCTTCAGTTATTTCAGGCCATCTGGGCTTATACATGCAAGTCACAGGGGATGTGATGGCTTGGCTTGGGCTCAGAGGCCTGACAGTTTCACCAGGGAGTGGGTTGGCAGACCTCCTTATACTGTCAGGCTGGAAGTTGATTCCCTCTTCCCCTATGTAAACTTTTGAATATGCTATTTTTACTTTTAATTACAAAAATATTTTTATTTTTAATTACACAATTTTCTTATACACTTCTCAACAATACAGACCTTTGTAAAAATAGTATAATTAAACTCCTTTTACCTTCCAGCCAATTCCACTCCCTAGGATAAACTACTGCTAAGTAAATAACTTTTAAATGACATAAATTGAACTTGACAGTAGCAGGTATCTCTTGTAAACTGCACGTGACACAGTTATTTCAACCCTTCTCACATCACTTCCGTAGTTTTCAAGTAGCATAACTTATAGGCCAAGCTGTGCACAAGACTTAATCTGTGTTACCTGTTTCTAGCTCAGGCTTATTTCTGTCAAAGGAAAATAAATCTTGGGGCCCCAAATCACTAAGCTACAGAGAAAAGTCAAGCTGGGAACTGCTTAAGGCAAACCTGCCTCCCATTCTATTCAAAGTCATCCCTCTGCTCACTGAGATAAATGCATATCTGATTGCCTCCTTTGAAAGGGTAATCAGAAACTCAAAATAATGCAACAGTTTGTCTCTCATCTACCTGTGACCTGGAAGCTCCCTTCCTGCTTCATGTTGTCCTGCCTTTGATTTGAGTTGTCCCGACTCTCTGCACAGAACCAACATACATTTTACATATATTGATTGATGTCTCATGTCTCCCTAAAATGTGTAAAACCAAACTGTTTGCCTACAACCTTGGGCCCATGTCATCAGGATCTCCTGAGGCTGTGTCACAGGCACACGTTCTCAACCTTGGCAAAATAAACTTTCTAAATTAACTGAGACCTGTCTCCGATAGTCAGGGTTCACATTTCCATAAACTTTAATTAAATCCAGTGTTCAATTCCCAGAACTCATTGTATCTCAACCACTGCAGACATTTGATAGAGTTGAACACCCTCTTTCCTGAAACACTTTTCCACTTCCTTTCTGACTCCTAAACCTCCTAGTTCTCCATACAGTTCTATGGCTGTTCCTTCTCAGTCAGTTGTATTGGTTGCTACTCTTTTCCCTTACCTAAGAACTTTGCAGTCCTGAGTTAGATCTCTGAATCTCTTTTCTGTCTATGCTTAAATCTTTTCTGATTTTCAACCAGACTGATAACTTTAAATGTTATCTATACACTGATGATTCCCAAATGTTCGGCAACAGTTGGAACTCTCCTTAAACTTCAAACACATGTATCCAAGATGTATGCTGTTAGTTACCAATGAGAATCTCTAAATTCACATAGTCAAAAATGAGACCTGATATCATACTTCTTCCCAGTCTGCTTCTCTCACAGCCTTCTCCAGCTCAGTAATCAACAGCATCATTCTTCCAGGTACTCAGTTCAGCAATCATGGACTTAGCTTCTGCTGTCAAACCCTATATTTGATTATTAAGAAAATTTTGTTACCTCATTGTGATGGTCCAATTTATGTGTCAACTTGACTGGACTAAGGCATGCCCAGTTATCTGGCAAAAAATTATTTCTGGGTGTGTTTGTGTGGGTGTTCTTAGAAGAGACTGGCATTTGAATGGGCGGATTGAGTAAGGAAGTTCCACTTTGCCAATGTGGGTGGACATCACCCAATCTGTGCACAGCCAGTTTCACTCGCGTCTGTGTGAAGAGACCACCAAACAGGCTTTGTGTGAGCAATAAAGCTATTTATTTCACCTGGGTGCAGTCAGGCTGAGTCCGAAAAGAGAGTCAGTGAAGGGAGATAGGGGTGGGGCCATTTTATAAGATTTGGGTGGGTAGTGGAAAATTACAGTCAAAGGGCGTTTTCTGGTGGGCAGGGGCAGGGGTCACAAGGTGCTCAGTGGGCAGGATGAGCCAGGATGAGCCAGGAGAAGGAATTTCACAAGGTAATGTCATCAGTTAAGTCAGGAACGGGCCATTTTTCACTTCTTTTGTGGTGGAATGTCATCAGTTAAGGCAGGAACAGGCCATTTCACTTCTTTTGTGATTCTTCAGTTACTTCAGGCCATCTGGATGTATACGTGCAGGTCATGGGGGATATGATGGCTTAGCTTGGGCTCAGAGGCCTGACAGCCAGAATAGGACAAAAAGGCAGATGAAGGATGAATTCTTCCTCTTTGCTTGAGCTGGGGCTTCCATCATCTCCTGAGTTTGAACATCACAGCTCTAGACTCTCTGGCCTTTAGTCTTCAAGACTTATCCCAGGAACTCTGCAAATCTGTGTTCATACTTTCAGACTCAGATTGGGAGTTATACCCTCTGGTCTCAAGGTTCACAGGCCCTCAGACTTAACTGAATTTCTATCGTCTTTATTGGTTCACCAGTTGCAGAAGGAAGATTGTGGAAGTCCTTGGCCTCCATAATCATGTGAGCCAATTCTCATAATAAATCTCTCTCTCCGTTTCTTTTTGTTTCTTTCTCTATATATACACAAATATTTGTGTCCATATATTAGCTATACATATAGATACCTATATCTATATTTGTATCTATACACCTGACCTAAGAGCTTTGCAGTCCTGAGTTAGATTTCTGAATCTCTTTTCTGTGTACGCTTAAATCTTTTCTGATTTTCAACCAGACTGATAACTTTAAATGTTATCTATACACTGATGATTCCCAAATGTTCAACAACAGTTAGAACTCTCCTTAAACTTCAAACACATGTATACAAGATGTATGCTGTTAGTTACTAATGAGAATCTCTAAATTCACATAGTCAAAAATGAGAGCTGATATCATACTTCTCCCCAGTCTGCTTCTCTCACAGCCTTCTCCAGCTCAGTAATCAACAGCATCATTCTTCCAGGTACTCAGTTCAACAATCATGGACTTAGCTTCTGCTGTCAAACCCTATATTCTTCTTCAAATATATCTAGATTTGTATATATAGATGTCCTCTTTATATATGTATGTACATATTCTATATATCAGGCTATCAGTATATCTGTGAACATATGTATATATAGATACAAATTTCTATATCTATGTTATAGATAAAATACCTATATGTTTCTATCAATCTATGTATATCTACCCATTCTATTGGTTCTATATCTCTGGAAAACCCTAATACAATACACTCATTTTTAAAATTATATCCAGAATGGTGACTACATCTCATCACTGTTATTGCCAGCATTCTGGAGCATGCTGCCATTGTTTGTCTTTTAGATTATTGTAACAGACTTTTAATTAATTAGTCTCCCAAAAGTAAACAGATAACATACTAAAATATGTTAATTAGAAAGTTTATTTATGATGACATTTTATAAAGGTATGTGTAGTAGTCTATTCTCATGCTGCTAATATAGACATACTCAAGACTGGGTAATTTACAAAGGGAAGAGGTTTAATTGATTCACAGCTCAGCATGGCTGGGGGTGCCTCAGGAAACTTACAATCGTGGTAGAAGGCAAAGGGCAAGCAAGGCACCTTCTTCATAAGGCAGCAGGAAGGAGAAATGCCTAGGAAAGGGGGAAAAGCCACTTATAAAACCATCAGATTTTGGGAGAACTCACTATCATGAGAATGCCATGGGGGTAACTGCCTCCGTGATTCAATTACCTCCCACCAGGTCCCTTCCACAACATTTGGGGATTATGGGATCTACAACTAAAGATGAGATTTGGGTGGGGACACAGCCAAACCATATCAGTATGAGTATGAAGAGACTGGAACTGGAAGTAGTGACAGCGAGACTCTTTTCATTTCTGGGCCTGGATACTTGTGAATGTGACCTTATTTGAAAGTAGGGTCTTTGAAGATGATTAAGTTAAGGTTTCTTTTAGGGTAGGCTCTACATTAATACTACTGGCACCTTTATGAAACGCTGAAATTTGAACAGATAGATATGTACAGAAGGAAGAAAATTCAACACACAAAGAACCAAGGAAGATACAAGCCAAGAAACAGCTGATGCTATAAGAAACCTAGGAGAGAAGCATGAAACAGATTTCCTCCAGAGCCTTCAGAAGGAACTATCCCTGATGATACTTTGATTTCAGACTTCTGGCCTCCAGAATTGTGGGACAATAACTTTCTGTTATTTAAGTCACTCAGTTTGTGGCACTGTGTTATGACACCCAGGAAATTAATACCAATGAGAAGAATGTGACAAACCCAGGTTAGAGCAAGTTGAATAAATTTAGCAGATTTGAAAGTGTCACTGACCTTTTATTAAATAGTATAACCTGCCATAGGCAAACTCATGGGGTAAAGCAAATGAAATAAACTCTGACCTCACTGTGCTGCCTCCCTCTGATCTCCCAGGTTCCCCTGAAAGCTGCTGATGTAGTGCATACAGGTTTGCTTCCTAGGGCAGAGAAAGGGTGAAAATGGTGGAAGTTGTTTTGGAAAGCTAAAAGGCAGTTTTCTGAGACACTTTCTAACTAGTTCCCTTCATCTTCTCTTTTCCTCATATTGCTTGATCTCAACACAGGATCCAGAGTGATGTAGCTGAAATAGAAAACAAAAACAAAAACAAAAGACATGTCACTCTGCTTAAAATCCTCCCAATACAAACCTAATCCAAAAGCCCTTAGAAGGACCTGTAAAGTCATACATGTGTGGCTGGTCATTGCCTGTTACCTTACCTCCTAGTATCCTCTCCCTTGCTCACTCTGTCACAGTTGACCTGGCCTCCTCACTTTACACTTGCTCTGTTTGAAGTCCTTCCTCAGATGTCTACATGACTTCCATTCTCCTTTTATGGAGGTCTCTACTCAGTAAGGTGTCCTCAGACCACTCTGTCTAACATATTAAGCTTGTATTTTCCAGACACGTTGCCTATTCTCCTCCTTCTTAACATTTATCATTATCTGAAAAGTTGTATATTAACTGAAGTACTGCCAATTTGGGTATGGCATATAAAAAGTTTAGAGGTTGCCATTCCATCCTAACAACAAAATGCTGAACAACTTACAAAATCAACAACTCTTCTTAGGTCTGTAAGAGAAGTGAGGTTATAGGGCAAACCATTGTCACCAAAATTTGAAAGACAGAAAAGCAAATACAGAGAATCACAATTTTTGTGAATATTGACAAACTAATTTTATATTTTACATGGAGAGGTTAAAAAAATCCAGAAGATTGGCCAGGCGCGGTGGCTCATGCCTGTAATCCCAGCACTTTGGGAGGCCGAGGCGGGTGGATCATGAGGTCAGGAGATCGAGACCATCCTGGCTAACATGGTGAAACCCCATCTCTACTAAAAATACAAAAAATTAGCCGAGTATGGTGGCACACGCCTGTAGTCCTACTTACTCAGGAGGCTGAGGCAGGAGAATCACTTGAACCCGGGAGGCAGAGGTTGCAGTGAGCAGAGATTGTGCCGCTGCACTCCAGCCTGGGTGACAGAGCAAGACTCTGTCACAAAACAAAAACAAAACCAGAAGATCTAGCACAACATTCAAAAAGAGCAAAGTTGGAAGACGGACACTACTCAACTTCAAGGCTTACCATAAAGCTATGGTAATCAAGACAGTGTGGTATTGGCAAAAGAATAGACACAAATAAATAGAATGGAATAGAGTCCAGAAATAAACCCACATTAAATATAGTCAACAAACCTTTGACAAAGAGTGCTAAAATGATGTCTATTTTTTAAAAAACTATATATTTTGCTTATTTATCCTGTTTCTTGTCTCCCTCCTCCACTGTACGCCCCTTCAAGGTAGGGCTATTTGTCTATTTTGTTGAATTTCCAGTGCCTAGAATAGTGCTGCGTTCTGGGCTCTGACGCATATATGTTGAATGCATGAATAAATGCCTTCCCTTTTTGTTTTTCAATCTTATGAGCTTAATCTTCTTTAGTTACTGCAGTTGTTTTGAAGTCTATTATTGCTACCATCAAATTTTCTGGTATAAAGAGATACAATGAGGCAGATGGCTTTGTTGTAGTTGATACTTAATGACTTGCTGTAATGAACAGTGAATCCCTAAAACCCAAATGCAGGCACAGATTCTGTACATTCTGTCTTTCTGATAAGCCTGCAACATTTCTTGGTAACAAGCAGTGCAATTTCAAGGAAACTTTGTATATACTTTTCAATTGGAGAGCCATTTTGTTTTTAGTTTCCCTTTCTTTTCCAAGCCACCTTATTCAAGGTAATACAATATGTTCCTTAAATGTAAGCAATGATAGCAGATGGTATTTATTGTTTTGTCTAGAACTATTTTGAAATATTTAGTCAGGGACACACATTGCATTTTAGCAAACATTTCTTTTGGAAGAAAACTATGAACATCAAGTACCACCAAATTGCACTGTCAACTCTATGTATAACTATAAGGAAAAAATAATGCTATTTTTATTGCTATTCTTTTTATAGATTTGATATTATGGATCCTGGGTAAATATGTTATTACTAAAAGCCTACAGGAGTTGACTGAAATATCTCTATTCTTTGCCACGTATTGGACTTCTGTATTGATTATTATACTGATTTTTGTGGCCAGTAATCCTTGCTATACTTTTCTTCTTCTCAGTGCTCTCATTAGCCTTTTGTCTTTTTTATTATAATACAAATCACTGTCATGTTTTAGACTCACTGTCACTAAAATGTAGATCCTTATAAGTCTCTCGTGGTGTATCTGTACAAGCATTCAGCCTTTTCAGAGGTTACATTATGTGTTCTTCATAAGAGCAAGAGAATGTGAATTAGAAAACACAAAGAAAACAGCTCTCAAGTAAATTTTATAACTTTTAAATACATTTTTATGGCTTACATTTTACCAAGATTTGAAATTTTCAAAGAAATCCAGAAAATCTGATAGTCTTACAGAAAATAAAAATTAGCGCTTTTTATGGGATAAAAGTTTATTTTAACAACAAATTAAGGTTAGTAGGTCATGAAAAGGTCCATGTTCTTATACTCAGCCAACTTTTTCTGATAGCATAACAGCATTCCTAACAGTGTTTTAAACAAGACAGCTTTCTCTGAGGATGAGAAAGAAATTTTGATATTTTTTTCTAAGCTTCCCTGCTTTCCCTGATTCTAGCCTTCCACCAGTTTCCTTCAGTTCAAAGTTGTTTGTCTCTATATACTCCATAAAATCTTTTTTCTTTCTATAGTTCTGGGTAACCATAAATGCCAAGGATGTGTTTCACATACTCCTTCCATGCATTGCTCGTTTGTTTGTGTGTGTGTGTGTAAAATTTGAAATAAAATTTTCATCAGTTCATCTTTAAACTTAAAAGCAATCTACGTAAAATTAAAAGAGATATGCTTATCTCTTAACATCTTTGACTGGGTTTATTTGGTTTAGAGAAGTTAGGGTGAGGTGCTCAGAATGCTGTTTGAATTGAAATCTGAGATAAGATCCTTTTCTGTGGTCTCCAAGGCACAGATGGAAGCACAGTCACATACTGAAAAGCTTTCTTAGGGCTATGACCTTGAATGTCTCTTCAAAAGATGAAGCAACTAATTTAAAAATAAAATGCAAATATTACCTGTTAATTTTGTGCCATATATACATGTATCTTTCTGAAAAAAAAAATGTTATTTAACTGAACTCAAATTTTGATAGTAAAAATTACTTAAACCAATGTAAATATTGGCATACTTTGGAATACATCAAATTCTTTTAAAGTGAATTGTTGCATTGTGTAGGTCTTAAGAATAAAATAGGAAAGAAAAGAGAAGTCTTTACTTTTTAAAATACAATGTTTTTTAAAAAATTAATAAAAAACTAGACAAACAAAAAGGAGCTCTACTTAGCCAGCAATAGATCCAACCAAACTATTTTAAAGCAGTTTTCAGAGCAAATATTATGGAAGACATTTATTCCTCTACATATTTGCCAGTTATCCTTTAACTTCAAGGATACTGCTTGCTGCTTCAGAATAGCTCTGCTGAAGTTGTGGGTATAGAGAAATGGGCATGATTGCTCATTGCAGGGCTAAGTGGCAGCTTAAGACTTAAAGGCACACATTTATAAAGTTCAGAGCTTTCTCAAGTGTCAGTTAGCATGTACTTGATGAAGTAGCTCAGTGAGGAAGCCAGCTGGCCTGCAGTCATACTAACTGCAAGATCAACGATTAATACCAAAGTGTTCATATATTCAAAAGAGAAGTTTAATCCTGTGAAATCCCTTACTGTGCTGCTCTCAAGTTTGATTGGGGATGACAGGTGCCATAAGAGAGCCTCTTGACTAAGAGTAAAGAATTGTAACAAGATAATGAACAGAACAAGCTTGAAAAGAACAAGAGAAGAAAAGAAGGGTAGATGGTGGCAGGAAGAAATCTGAGGAGAAGTCTCTCTTGAAATGTGAAGGTTTCAAGCTGTTCTCAAAATAGAGAAAACATAGAGAATATTTGTATATATGCCTTGAAAATCTTCTGCCAGAAAATTAAAAGTGAGATAAAACATTTAGTTTTGCAATAGATATTTCTCAATATGGATATATCATGTCCTCCATTTTGGAGCAGTACAAGAAAAAAATAGAAGTAAAATATGCTGATAGATCTTCACCCCTATAGTGAAACCATGTTTAAACTTTTGTAAAATAGGGCTAAGCATAAACACTTTGGATAATTTTAAGTTTACTATTTTCTTTTAAAATCATATCCAAAGTATATAGAAACCCATACAGAAATGTGGCAAATTGTTTCCCTATATTTCTTTCCATCAACTAATATACATGCTGCTTAACAGTAGTTAATGTAGCATATAGCTCAACAACAACAATGACAACAAAATCACTTAGCAAATGAATACAAAACTTCTTCAAGCCTCAGGACTGTCATCTAAAATTTGAAATAATAATCCAGCTTCTTGAAGATCCTATGAGGCTTAAAAGAGATAACAGATACAAAGTAAAATGTTTGGAGTAGTGTTTAGCACATTCTAAGTGATCAATAAATGATCGATACTACTATTATTATTTGAGGAAATAGTAAATTAAAATTTCAACTTAGATGTCAATTATAATAGATAGATAGATAGATAGATAGATAGATAGATAGATAGATAAAGAATTCCCAAAGAAAGGTATGAATGGTTTCAAAGTACGCCAAAAAGTACTCCTTGAGCAGCTCTAAAATTCAAAGGAGACAAAGGGCTAAAGGAAGAGATACTTTTGAAGAGATTTATTGTGATATAGTTGCTGAAGTGATTTGACTCTCAGTCATTCCTCTTTAAGGGACAGGTTGAGGTCTTCACTTCTAATGTCAATTCTTGTGTGCACTCCCTTCAAAAAGACAATTCTGAAAGCTTGGCAGGTGCCCCAGGAATTGTGGAAAAATGTTGGTAGGGTTATCTGTACATGTATGAAGTATCTAAAGGTTGGAACAGCCCAAGGCCACAGTGTAGAGGGAGCTACTGATGTATTAGGGAGCAAGAGATTAACCTGGTAATGGTGGAGGAAAGTGCAATACCTCCAGAGATGAGTTGTGCAAAACCCAGTGAGAATGCAGGTATTTATTATATGGGATCTTTCCAAAATGCCTTCTGCCAGAATGTTAGGTGCCCAACAAGGAAAGTCTGTGTAGGTAGGCCCTAGAGGAAACCTGAAGCTGATGTGGATGCAGAAGCAGCCACCCAAGGCAAAAGTACGAGGGAAAGAGGAGTACATCAGGGCATTTCTAAAGAATCTCCCAAAATGCCCCAAAGGAAAAAATCAGAATTAAACAGTAGCCATGCTCAGAGGCTGTAAAATTCTGTAATTACAATGGTCAAATAAGTTTACATACTTCTTTCCCTCTTCTTTTTCTCTGTTTCAATTCCAAGGAGCCAAAAACCACATGTATCAGTCAGATTAGGTGAGTTGCGACAACAAACAAATCTTAAATCTTCTTGGATTAAAACAAAAGTTTAATTTTTCATTTACGTCATATGCCTTTTGCAAGTCAACAGGAAGTCTCTGCTTATTACAGTACTTGGAAACATAGATCTGTGAAGCTGTACCTGCATAAACATTTCAGATTACGCAGAAAAGAGACTCAGGAGGATCTCACATCAACCATTAAATGCCAACACTTTATCGCTCACAACCTGTCCAGAACTAGCCCTGTGGTCCAGCCAATCACAGTATTCCAGGAAGAGCAATGCCACCTTATATATAGAAGATTGAGAGTGAGAAACAGTTGATACACATCACTAACAACTGCCATAACCTGCCCTTTGGCCAAAATTAAAAATGTATATACTCTCTCTTTCACAGTGAAAACATGCTACCCTCTTCCCCACAGATACAACCTCAAAGCCTTATCTAATTTTAAAACTGCTGGGGGATAACTAATAGTCTCAGTATCAGGTCTGATATGTTTCCTCTTGACTTTGAGGCCAATGGAAAAAGGACAAGTTCTCTGCTACCCACACAGACAAAATACAACAATGAAACAGGGACAGAATAACCACAGGAAACAATCCTATTTGTAAAATGTCTGGCCGATAGCAGACTTACAAACAGATATTTTAAATGCTCCCTTTTCCTGATGATGGAGAATAGTTTAGGCCCTAATTTTGTACCCCCACTCCCACTAAGAAACCCTTAGTGTTCTCTGTGATAGATATCTGGGTGGTATCTGACCTGTGTCTTTTATAGTATTCTTTAATAACAAAGAATACTTCTCGGAGTTAAGCAGATTTTGCAGCATGTAACTTGCCAACGTGTGGTGGGAGACCCAAAGGTCATTTTCAGTCTTAAGCATTCACAATTTCTTTTAAACAAGGCTGATGGTTTTTTTTGTAGTAGTAATTTCCAAATGACTTCAGAAATTTCTGGAGATGAGAACGTAATCAGTTTGGTATCAGTCATTTCCATGTTGCAATGGCCATATCCTCAGTTCTTCTCTAGATATATCTCTAAGATTTGCTATATTTCTTTTCTTTCTTCTTCTTTTTTTTTTTTTTTTTTTTTTTTTTTTTT
The DNA here is from genome assembly GCF_028878055.3 of Symphalangus syndactylus. Lineage (NCBI taxonomy): Eukaryota > Metazoa > Chordata > Mammalia > Primates > Hylobatidae > Symphalangus > Symphalangus syndactylus. Next base: position 91,083,216 of record NC_072433.2, read on the forward strand.
TTACATGGAGTTTTATTCTGTTGCCCAGGCTGGAGTGCAGTGGTACAATCTCAGCTCACTGTAACTTCCACCTCCTGGGTTCAAGCGATTCTCCTGTCTCAGCCTCCTGAGTAGCTGGGATTACAGGCACGCCCACCAATCCTAGCTAAGTTTTCAATTTTTAGTAGAGATGGGATTTCACCATGTTGGTCAGGCTGGTCTCCAACCATTGACCTCGTGATCCGCCAGCCTTGGCCTCCCAAAGTTCTGGGATTACAGGCGTGAGCCACCGTGCCCAGCAGATTTGCTGTATTTCTATGCTTTTTTCTACTCTTGATTATTTCTTTCTCTAGAATTAACTGTCGGCGTTTTGAGCTTTTCATACGTCTATGTGATAGGAGAAGGCAGACAAACGCCTAAGCAGATAGGGGCGGGTCCCTGGTGAAATTCTACCTTCAAGCTCAAAAAACAGCCTGAAGGCTGAAAGACTGGACTGCTGGTCCCAGATAAAACCTGCGACCCAGGGTGAGAACTTCTGTTCCTGTTTGCCTCCCCTTTCCCTATTGATTATTTCCAAATAAGTCCTCTTAACCAATTGAATGTTGCCTTTTCCAATACCACCTATGGCCTGCCCTTCCTCTATTCTGAGCCTATAGGTGTCCAGGACTGCCCGGGACTCAGCCACATTGGGGGATCTTTTCAGTCTTTGGGTATGGGGACCACCCCCGCATCCTCTCTCAGCAGAAAGCTGTTTCATCATTCAATAAAACTCCCCGCCTTGCTCACTCTTCAATTGTCAGCATATCCTCATTCTTCTTGGACGCCAGATGAGAGCTCAGGACCCACTGACTGTGGGTACACCAAAAGGCTGTCCCATTGCCCTTTTGCCCTTGCCAGCAGAGAGCAGCTGCCCCACGCAATGGGGCCAGGGGCCAACTGAGCTGTGAACACACCATGTCCTTCGGGCGGTGGACAGAATTAAAAGAGTTAATTAGCACACTAACACCCCGCTGGGGCTTCAGGGTTGTGGGTACCCTCGCCTGTGTGCTGCCACATTCCCCTTGAGGTGACATGCCTGGTCTGGCTGTGAGGCCCACATGTAGCTTGAGCCTTTGTCGGTGCTTGGAGTGGCTGGCCGGATCCTGCACTCACTCACTCGGGCTCTCCCTCCCACAAGTGGCTGAGCATGGCAGGCAGAGTAGATGGGGCACCCCTGCTGCAAGTATTGTATAGAGGCTGGGAGAAAATTCCTGTGTCATCTGGGAAATTCACACATTGATCTTATATCTCTGAGCCATGTTGTCCAATTCAAAGCAATTGGGCACCACATTTTCAACTGGGTCTTTGTCCTAAATCTAGTTAAATTTATTTTGTGGTTTTAGCAATGCATGTGAGGACTATGCTATTGATTTGATTCTTGCTACAAAATTAAATTTTAATTGTCGTTGTTTCCTCAAAGACTTTCTCAGTTTAATTTTTTTCTAGTAGGTGATGAAAAGCGGTTGCATTTTCATTTTTCAGCTCTGAAAGTTCCCAAATTTCAGGACTCTCCTGATTTCTTATTCCTGTTCTAAAAGCAGCAAATTATTTCCTGACAGACCCACCTCCTTGCAGTAAGTTGCCAAACTCAGCCAACAACTCAGCCAACAACAACCAAAACACACTGGTAATATTTTGTTTTTTAACCTTTTCCCTTCAAGCTACAAATTCATTAAGTAAATGTCTTTTAAGTTAGTAACTCAACTGACATTTTACAGGGTCTAATAGCAATTTCTCTATTGCTTGCTATCTGGTCACTAAACCAGTGCCACATATTTCTAGTCAGGAGAGGTTACCTTGTCCTTGTGTAATGACACAGTCCAAAATATCAGTAATTTAGTAGAATAGTTTATTTTTTGTTGCTATTACATTTCCTTGTGGTTAGTGGAATGCAAAGTGAGGATAGGAAGGGAGTGCCTTCTCAGAAGAGACCCAGGTGAATAACTCTCTTGAATGTAGCTCTTCCCCAGTCCAAAGGAGAGATTTTTGGAGGGTTCTGTATCAACCATTATATATTCTGTTACAAAAGTGACTTATGCCACTTCCTACTTGCAGGCCATTGGCTACAATTGTTGACACATTTGCATCCAGTCACAAAAGGGTCAAGAAATGCAGTTCTCCCATGTGCATTCAGGTGGAAAACATCATGAATGGCTGAGGCAACATGGTTGCTACCAGAGTTGGGAAAGAAAAAGATCATGAAACTAACCTCCCAAGCAATGGGTAGCCTGCTCGATGTTGACCCCTGCCAGGGGAGGAAATAATATTTAATTGTAAAGAATGTTCAGAGTTTTGATTATTGCATTATATTGATCACCCTAGGTTGATTGTGTTTTATGACTCTAGGTGTCATTGGGCTGTTTATTATCCAATAGCAAGAAAAAAATTGTGGATCTATCTACAATTTTCATTCTATGGCCCTACTGGGTAAATTTCAAGGTGACAGATGTGAGACACAAACAAATTTTCCTTTTGATGACAAGAGTTGTTCCTGTTTGGCCATTAAATGACCATTTAAATCAACATTAAACACCCACCTCCATCATCATCATCAGTTGCACTTATGTTTATGAAAGCCTTGGATTGGTGAGCACATAAGCTCAAGCTCGCCTAGCTGTCATCAGTCAATAATCCATAAAGGAGAAGGAAAAATTTCCTCCAGAATCAAAACCCATGCCTGGCTCTTTGATTGAAAGTACCATACAACAATTCATTTTTAAGTTTTTTTTAATTCTCCGTAGCACTCTGTCTCAGATTGCAAATACTTTGGTTGCAAGCACTACTAGGTGACTTTGGCAAAATTAAGCTAAAATGTATTTAATGGGCGGACATGAGGTAGCTCAGGAAGCTGTAGAGACTCAGTGGCACTGACTGTTAGGTTGTTTCTACATTGTTAAGATGGATAAACAAATTCCAAATTTTCTCTTATCTTATTCACTCCTCTAATGATTCAATTGCTGAAGAGAGAGGGTTGATTGGTTAAGCTTAGTTTGATTACTTGCCCACTGATTCTTTATCTTCGCAGTGAGAAGAATTATGTAGTTTTGATGGAAGAAGCCTCCAGGGTTTCAAATTTTCTCTTTTTCTCTTGGTGGCAGAGCACAGGACCTTATGTTACCATTCTTGGGAACAGTGATAGTGGTTGTGTGGTAGCCATAAAACAAAACAGAAATGCCTGTAATCAGTTCACCTTGTTGTATGAATGTAAAATCTTTGAAGAATATAACTTTAATAATTTTTTCCTTAATGTAAAGAGCAACGTTTTCAGAAAAATATTCTGGGAAGAAGTTTTGAGTCAATAACATGCTTCCTGGTAAATTATCAACAATAAGGTACAAAAAGACATGCTTGAAAAAAACTGATAAAATCATCTTATCTAAGCCACTTGATTCTTGATCCCCTCTTTCCTGGTATTGTACTCTGCTTTGAAAACCAAGCAGAGTAGCAGCTAAAAGTTTCAGGCTTTATAAAGACATGTCTTTGGGAAAATTTCCTGCTCTGTCCCCAGATCTAGCCATTCCCTAGATGCTGGTAACCTAATGTAATTTCCTCAGTGCAAATTAACTGATTTATTTGAGCCTTTCCCTGACACTGTCTATTAATTCTTGATGGAGGCGAGGCCCCGAGGTTGGTAATGTGATGGTAGCGGACGGAGTGAATTATGACTGTGTTGATTTCTTAGAGCCTTCTATAACATGTTGAAGGATTATTCAATGCCTTGTCATTACAAATAAGCTAGTACAAAATAAAGATGCAGTATTCATTCGATCTATAATACAAGTATTAGAGCTAACATGGTAGAATGGGGGAAGCTCTAGAAACAAAAGAAAACTATGTTTTCTGTCTGCATGAAAGACAGCAAGAAAAAGTTACTTTAACATGCATTGTGTGTTGATGTTTTCTGTGCATTTCTCTGTCTATGCATAAAAAATTAAACCTTTTGACTGGTTAGCAGTTGGCCATGATTCATTTTTATTCACCATTGTCCATAACTGGATTAAATAATTACAATTTGTCTTACCATCTGAGACTCTCCCTGACATTTGGATGTCTCTGCCCTGCTGCTCACTTATGCTTACATTTGTACCTGCTCATTAACTGATTTGTCCTAAAAATAACTTTGAAAGTCTCAGTTCCTGAGCTGTTAGCAGTTAGCCTACAAAGCTAAGGTTATAAAATCAGCATCTGGCTAGAGCTCGAAAAGCTGACTCTGTTCTCATTTTTAAAGCTAAGATAAAGAAATGTATATTTAAACCTGCTTCTAATTAGCTCTTAAACTGTATAACACTGAAGGCTATCATGAAGGAGGTGTCTCATCGTACTGAAGGGTTTGTTACTTCATTCCTGGCTTCAGAATTCATTATGAATTAGACATTATGAATTAGACATGTGAAAGCTACCATCTCTTGTCTATCCCACAAAATCTCAAGGTAAAACACATAGTAATGGTACTCTGTTTTGTGGTTAAATATTTCCATGCAGAAATTTTGCATTTTTGAGAAATAAACTTATCAACCTACTTTAAATTGATTTAATTCTAGATATTTCAGAATCACTGCATTTGGGAGTGCCAGAATTTATTTGATAATATTTGCATTTCATCTTTGAGTTAAGCATTTACAAGTTTGGCTAAAACAATTCTTAACTTTTGTAGTAAAAGGCAATTCAGAGATAATTCCAGGTATATAAATGTTCTAGAGAAAAGAAACATTTTCTCTTTCTCCTATGTTCACATGGGGGCATGATGGGTAATTTCCTTTCTGAAAAAGAAGCAAAACTACTTTATATTTTAATACTAATTAATTAGACATTTAATTCAATTAATAAAATAGACTGGTTAGCAAAATCAAGCTGTGGTGAAGAGTAGAGAACAAAGTTGAATAATTTGAAATATTAGAGTTTAAAGTTAAATTGTATAATATTTTGTATAAGTCTTCATCTACTGATTTGTCACTTGTAGTTTGTACAATTGTTGGTTCACAAAACATTATTTCGTATTCTAAACTACGTGAGGACAGACATTTTGAAGTGCTTCTCTTTTTATATCTAGCAAATAACTTAGCATATATAATGAACTAGATAAAAAATGCTTATTAATGGTATTAATATTCTATAATTTTTAATAAATTATCATCCTAAATATGTATAGAATTCTCATAGTGTGTTGTCTCTTTTTGTCTTCTTAGAGACTGTTTATCTGAATAAAGTATAATAAATATGTACAATATGAATTTTCTTACTAAGTCTCAGTCACTTCAGGTTAAATGACATTTCAAGCAGAGACTATAACTGTTTTTATTATTTTGTTGTTCCTTATTATTGTTATAAAATAAAGCATAAGTAATATAAATTAAAACATTTCAGGGAGATGCAGTGAAAAGTAAAATTTATGCTTAATAAACATAATGTCCCACTATACTGATTAGTACAACAGCCATAAGCAATATTTTGTGTTTCTTCAGAAAGTTCACAAGTATGAACGTGTAGCTGTAATTATTGTAGAGATATAAAGGAATAATACACATAAAATATGCATAAGGTACTGTTATGGACTGAATTGTATTCTCCGACAAATTCATATGTTGAAGCCTTATCCCCCAATGTGCTTATAGTAGGAGACTGGACCTTTGAGAGGTAATTAGGTTTGAATGAGGCCATCAGGGTGGGGCCCTGGGATTAATGACTTTATAATAAAGAGACACCACAGAGCTTGCTTGCTTTCCTTCTGCCATTTGAGAACATAGCAAGAGGGAAATCTTCTGTCTGCAAGTCAGGAAGGGGGCCCTCACTAGGAACTGATTATGCTGGCAACTTGATCTCAGACTTTCAGCTTCCAGAACTGTAAAAAATAAATTTATGTTGTTTAAGCCTCACAATCTATGTTGTTATGGCAACCCAAGTTGACTCAAACAGGTGTGATATAAAGGGGATGTATATGTCCCTTGAAAACTACTTTTGCATTTAAAGTTTTCTATCCAATAAAAAAACTGAGAGATCCGTTCATATCAACATATATGAAAATACTTAATCACTCATCAGGATTCTGTCATACAAAATTATACTTTAACTTACCAAGTCCCTACAGATAAACATGTACGTTGATTCTGGATCTCAGCTATTATGGACAACATTTTAGTGTACATTCTTGTAGGCACATCTTTGAGTAAAGCAGAATATATTTCTATGGTAGAATTCTAGAAATGCTTCTATAATTCTATCTAAATGATTCTATGATGTAATCATAGAAATGATCCTCTGGGTAGATACCCAGTAGTGAGATTGCCAGATCAAATGGTGAATCTACTCTTAGTTCTTTAAGGAATCTCCATACTGTTTTCCACAGTTGTTGTACTAAGATTTTGGTGCACCTGTCACTCGAGCAGTGTACACTGCACCCAATGTATATAGTCTTTTATCCCTCACCTCCCTCCCACCCTTCTCCCTGCATCCCCAAAATCCATTGTTTCCTTCTTATGCCTTTGCGTCCTCATAGCTTAGCTCTGACTTATAAGTGAGAATATATGACATTTGGTTTTCTATTCATGAGTTACTTCACTTAGAATAATGGTCTCCAGTTCCATCCAGGTTGCTGTAAATGTCATTATTTCATTCCTTTTATGGATGAGTAGTATTCCATGGTGTATATGTATGTATGTGTGTGTGTGTGTGTGTATATCTATATATCTATATATCTCTCTCTATGTATCTATATATATCATTTTCTTTATCCACTTGTTCTTTGATGGGCATTTGGACTGGTTCCATATTTTCACAATTGTGAATTGTGCTGCTATAAACGTGCATGTACAAATGTCTTTTTCATATAAAGACTTCTTTTCCTCTGGATCAATACCTAGTAGTGGGATTGCTGAATCAAATGGTGGATCTACTTTTAGTTCTTTAAAGTATCTTCATACTGTTTTCCATAGTTATTGTACTAATTTACATTCCTACCAGAAGTGTAATAGTGTTCCTTTTCATCACCTCCAAGACAACATCTATTTTTTTCTATTTTTTAATTATGGCCATTCTTGCATGAGTAAGGTGATATTGCATTGTGGTTTTGATTTGAATTTCCCTGATAATTAGTGGTGTTGAGCATTTTTTTCATATGTTTGTTGGTCATTTGTCTCTTTTTGAGAATTGTCTATTCATGTCCTTAGCCCACTTTTTGATGTGATTATTATTTTTGTTTCTTGCTGATTTGTTTAAGTTACTTGTAGCTTCTGGATACTAGTCCTTTGTCAAACGCATAGTTTGCAACGATTTTCTCCCATTCTGTGGGATGTCTGTTTACTCTGCTGATTATTTATTTTGCTGTGCAGAAGCTTTTTAGCTTAATTAAGTATAATCTATTTATCTTTGTTTTTGTTTCTGTTGAATTTGCTTTTGGTTTATTGGTCATGAAATCTTTACCTAAGCAAATGTCTAGAATTTTTATGGTTTCAGGCCTTAGATTTAAGTCTTTAATTCATCTTGAGTTGACTTTTGTGTAACGTAAGAGATGAGGATCCAGTCTCATTCTTCTATTCTATAATTGTGACTTGCCAATTATCCCAACACCGTTTGTTGAATAGAGTATCCTTTCCCCACTTCATGTTTTTGCTTGCTTTGTTGAAGATCAAAGTATTTGGCTTTATTTCTGAGTTCTCCATTCTATTCCATTGGTCCACGTGCCTATTTTTATACCAGTGCTATGCTGTTTTGGTGAATATAGCCTGGTAGTATAGTTTGACACTGGGTAAAGTGCTGCCTCCCAATTTGCTTTTTGTGCTTAGTCTTGCTTTGGCTCTGCAGGCTCATTTTTGGCTCTATATGAATTTTAAGATTGTTTTATCTAGTTCTGTGAAGACTGAAGGTGGTATTTTGATGGGAATTGCATTGAATTTGTAGATTGATTTTGGCAGTATGGTCATTTTCACAATATTGATTTTACCCATCCATGAGCACGGGATGTGTTTCCATTTGTTTGTGACATCTATGATTTCTTTCAGTAGTGTTTCATAGTTTTCCTTGTAGGGGATTTTTACCTCCTCGTTTAGGTATATTCCTAAGTATTTTATTTATTTTTCAGCTATTGTAAAAAGGGTTAAGTTCTTGATTTGATTCTCAGCTTGGTGTATAGCAGTGCTACTGATTTGTATACATTGATTTTTGTATCCTGAAACTTTACTGAATTCATTTATTAGATCTAGGAGCTGTTTGGATGAGTCTTTAGGGTTTTCCAGGTATGCAGTCATATCATCAGCAGTGAGCATTTGACTTCCACTTTACCAAACTGAATGCCTTTTTTATTTCTTTCTTGTATCTGATTGCTCTGGATAACACTTTCAGTACTATGTTGAATAGAAGTGGTGAAAGTGGGCATCTTTGTCTTGTTTCAGTTCTCAGGAGGAATGCTTTCAACTTTTCCCCATTTAGTATAATGTTGGCTGTGGGTTTATCATAGATGACTTTTATTACCTTTAGGTATGTTCCTTCTATGCCAATTTTGCTAAGGGTTTTACTCATACAGGGATGCAGATTTTGTCACATGCTTTTTCTTCATCTATTGAGATGATAACGTAATTTTTGTTTTTAATTCTGTTTATGTGGTGTATTACATTTATTGACTTGTGTATGTTAAACCATTCCTGCATCCCTGATATGAAACCCACTTAATCATGGTGTGTTATCTATTTGATTCTGCTGGAGTCAGTTAGCTATTATTTTGTTGAGGATTTTTGCATCTATGTTTATTAGGAATGTTGGTCTGTAGTTTTCTTTTTTTTGTTATGTCCAGTCCTGATTTTGGTATTAAGGTGATACTGGTTTCATAGAATGATTTAGGGAGGATTCCCTCTTTCTCTATATTTTGGAATAGTTTCAATAGAATCATCACCAATTGTTCTTTGAATGTCTGATAGAATTCAGCTGTGAATTAATCTCATCCTGAACTCTTTTTTGTTGGCCAATTTTTTATTACCATTTCAATCTCACTGCTTGTTATTAATCTGTTCAGAGTTTCTATTTCTTCCTGGTTTAATCTAGAAGGATTGTATATTTCCAGGAATTTATCTGTCTCCTCTAGGTTTTCTAGTCAGTGTGCATAAAGATATTCATAGTAGCCTTGAATGATCTTTTGTATTTCTGTGGTATTGGTTGTAATATCTCCTCTTTCGTTTCTAATTGAGATTATTTGGATTTTCTCTCTTTTTCTTTGTTAATCTTGCTAATAGTCTATCTATTTTGTCTATCTTTTGAAAGAACAGGCTTTTTGTTTTATTTATCTTTTGTATTGCTTTTTTTTAAAATTTCATTTAGTTCTGCTCTGATCTTTGTTATTTCTTTTCTTCTGCTGTGTTTGGGTTTGGTTTATTCTTGTTTCTCTAGTTCCTTGATGTGTGACCTTAGATTGTCTATTTGTGCTCTTTCAGGCTTTTTGATGTAGGTATTTAATGCTATAAACCTTCCTCTTAGCACTGCTTTTGCTGTATCCCAGAGGTTCTGATAGATTTTGTCACTATTATAATTCAGTTCAAATAATTTTTTAATTTCAATCATGATTGTATTGTTGACCTAACAATCATTTGGAGCAGATTACTTAATTTTCATATGTTTGCATGGTTTTGAGTGTTCCTTTATTAGTCGATTTTTAATTTTCTTCCACTGTAGTTAGAGTACTTGATATGATTTCAGTTTTCTTAAATTTATTGAGACTTGTTTTGTAACTTGTCATATGGTCTATCTTGGAGAATGCTCTGTGTGCTGATGAATAGCATGTATATTCGGCAGTTGTTAGGTAGAATGTTCTGTAAATATTCGTTACGTTTATATGTTCTAGGGTATAGTTTTGTTACAGGAAAGAAAGTTTATTAAGAAAGTAAAGGAATAAAAGGATGACTACTCCATACATAGAGCAGCACTGAGGGCTGCTGGTTGCCCATTTTTATACTTATTTTTTTGATGATATGGTAAACAAGGGGTGGATTATTCATGCCTCCCCTTTCTAGACCACATAGGGTAACTTCTTGCCATTGCCATGGCATTTGTAAACTGTCATGGCACTGGTGGGAGTGTAGCAGTGAGGATGACTCGAGGTCACTCTCGTCGCCATTTTGGTTTTGGTGAGTTTTGGCCGGCTTCTTTACCGGAAACTGTTTTATCAGCAAGGACTTTATGATCTATATTTTGGGCTGACCTCCTATCTGATCCTTTGACTTAGAATGCATTAACCATCTGAGAATGCAGCCCAGTAGGTTTCAGCCCCATTTTACCCAGCTCCTATTTAAGATGGCGTTGCTCTGGTTCACACGCCTCTGACAGTTTAAGTCCATTTTTCTTTGTTGACTTTCTTTCTTGATGACCTGTCTAATGCTGTCAGTGGAGTATTTAAGTCCTCCATTATTATTGTGTTGCTGTCTATCTCATTTCTTAGGTATAGTAGTAATTGTTTTATAAATTTGGGATCTCCAGTATTAGGCGTGTATATATTTATGATTATGATATTTTTCCTGGCAGACTAGTCCTTTTATCATTATATAATGTCCTTCTTTGTCTTTTTTAACTATTGTTTCTTTAAAGTCTGTTTTGTCTGATATAAGAATAACTATTCCTGCTCACTTTTGGTGACATGGAATGTCTTTTTCCACCCCTTTACCTTAAGTGTATGTGAGTCCTTATGTTTTAGGTGAGTCTCTTGAAGACTACAGATACTTGGTTGGTGATACTTATCCATTCTGCCATTCTGTAGCTTTTAAGTGGAGTATTCAGGCTATTTACATTCAATGTTCGAATTGAGATGTTAGGTACGATTGTACTCATTATACTAGTTGTTGCCTGAATACTTTGTTGTTGTTGTTCTATTGTGTTATTGTTTTATAGGCCCTATGAAATTTATGCTTTAAGGAGGTTCTTTATTGGTGTATTTTGATGTTTTGTTTCAATAATTAGAGCTGTTTTTAGCAGTTCTTGTGGTACTGGCTTGATTGTCGTAAATTCATTCAGCATATGTTTGTCCAAAAAAGACTTTATTCTTCCTTCATTTATGAAGCTTAGCTTGGCCAGATTCAACATTCTTGACTGATAATTGTTTTGTTCAAAAAGGCTAAAGATCAATCTCCAATCCTTTTTAGCCTGTAGGGTTTCTACTGAGAAATCTGCATTAACCTGATAGGTTTTCCTTTATAGGTTACCTGATGATTTTGCCTCACAGCTCTTAAGATTATTTCCTTTGTCTTGAATTTAGATAGCCTGATGACTGTGTGCCTAGGTGATGATCATTTTGTGGATAAATTTTCTGGGTGTTATTTGAACTTCTTGTATTTGGATGTCTAGAACTCTAGCAATGCCAGGGAAGTTTTTCTCAATTATTCCCTCAAGGAAATTTTCCAAACTTTGAGATTTCTCTTCTTCCTTGGGAACACAAATTATTCTTAGGTTTGGTCATTTAGCATAATCCCAATCTTCTTGGAGGCTTTGTTTTTGTTTGTTTGTTTGTTTTTGTTTGTTCTTTGATGCTTTTTTCCTTATCTTATTGGGTTAGTTCAAAAGCCTTGTCTTCAAGCTCTGAAGTTCTTTTTTCTACTTGTTCTATTCTGTCGTTGAATCTTTTCAGTGCATTTTGTATTTCTTTTAGTGTGTCTTTCATTTCCCAGAAGTTGTGATTTTTTTTATTCATGCTATCTATTTTTATGAAGCCTTTTTGATTCACATCTTATATTACTCTTCTACTTTATTTAAGTTCATTTTCACCATTCTCTGGTGCCTCCTTGAGTGGCTTAATAAGTGACCTTGTGAATTCTTTTTCTGGTAATTCAGTGATTATTTCTTGGTTTAGATCCGTTGCTGGCGAGCTAGTGTGATCTTTTGGTGGTACTAAAGAACTTTGCTTTGTTATATTACCAGAATTGTTTTTCTGGTTCTTTCTCATTTGGGTAGACTGTGTCAGAGGAAAGACCTGGGTTTCAACACACTGCTGTTCAGATTTTTTTTTCCACAGGGTGATCCCTTGATGTGGTATTCTCTCTCTTCCCTTAGGGATGGGGCTTCCTGAGAGCTGGAATACAGTTATTGTTATTGCTCTTCTGGGTCTAGCCACTCCACAGAGCTACTGGGCTCTGGGCTGGTACTGGGAAGTGTCTGCACAGAGTCTTGTGACACAATTCATCTTCAGGTTTCTCAGCCATGGATACCAGCACCTGCTTCAGTGAATGTAACAGGGGAGTAAGGTGGACTCTGTGAGGGTCCTTGGTTGCAGTTTTTTTTTAGTGTGCTGGTTCTTGAATGCTTGTTGTGCTAGCAGTGAAGCTGTCATGTGGACAGACGCAAGACCTCTGGTTAGCCAGGATGTTACAGGCGGTGGAATTAGCTGTTATTCTCTCTCTTCTTATTAATTGCTGTAATGACTTGAGTTGGTTGGCCTCCAGTCAGGAGGTGGCACTTTCAAGAGTGCATTAGTGGTAGTATAGGGGTATGTGAGCTAGCTTTAAGATCACCTGAGTAAATATTTGAATTTCTCAGATGATGGACAGGGCCATAGAGCTCCCAAGAGATTATGTCTTGTGTCTTCAGCTACCAGAGCGGGTAGAGAAAGACCATTAGGTGGGGGCAGGGTTAGGTGTGTTTGAGCTCGGACTCTCCTTGGGTGGGGCTTGCTGCAGCTACTGTGGGGGATGAGGGTGTGGTTCTCAGGCTAATGGAGTTATGTTCCTGGGGGGATTATGGCTGCCTCTCCTGCATCATAGAGGTCACCAGGGAAGTAGGTGAAAGCTGACAGTGACAGGACTCACTCAGTTCCCATGTAGCCAGCAAGACCAGTCTCACTCCCACCATACCCATCAACAGCACTGAGTTTATATCCAGGCAGCTGGTAAGGAGGACTGCGATATTTCCCCAGGCTATGAGCATCCCTGCTGGGATTTCAGACCCTCCCCCTCCCCACCTGTCTTGTCTTCTGTGCTCCTATCTGCACTTCTAATTCATGCCTAGCCTGCCTCCCCCCACCCCCGACCCTGCCCCGATTCTGCCCAGGAAAATCTGTGCCCAGTTGAAATTATTACAAAGTTCAGCTGGAAGTTTCCTTCTCCCTGCAGTCCTTCCCCAGTTCCACTGGCAGCCCTCCCCAAGGACCCGTGTGAGATAAAGTCAGAAATGGTTTTCCTGCCAACCAGGAGTGCCTATAGGGCTCTTCCCACTGCTTCTTCTACTTGTATATTTCCCTCGGCTCTCTAAATTTGTTTTGGCTCTAGGTACTGAAACTGCCTTTGCAAAATCATGACTGAGACAGTGAAAAAGGTCTAACTTAACTGACTCCATCTTGTTTCTAACCTCCAGGCTGTCCTTGTTCATTCCAAACTTAGGCTGAACTAACTTTGGGAGAAATTTAATTTATAGTTTATAGTTTAAACAAAGATGGTAACAGCCCTTTCCCAAAGGAGACCTCCTTTTTGCTTGGGGACTAGATTGCCATTGTAGGACTAACATTAGCCACAAGATTCGAAATTATGGTTTAAGAGTCATGCAGCTGGAAGCTACAAGATTCTGACCCTTTCTAAACTGCTCCTAAATTCAGTGCTTGAGATATTTTGCAGACTTGCACTTGATGGATTAGCTGGCATCACCTAGATCAATAAACTGGCTCACCTGATCTTGTGGCCCCCACCCGACAACTGACTCAGTGCAAGAAGACAGCTTTAACTCCCCATGATTTCATATCTGACTCCTGGCTCAGGAGTTAATCAATCAGCACTCCTGGCTCACTGGCTCCCCACAACCCACCAAGTTATCCTTAAAAACTCTGCTCCCTGAATGCTGGGGAGACTGATTTGAGTAATAATAAAAGTCTGGTCTCCCACACAGCCGCCTCTGCGTGAATTACTCTTTCTCTATTGCAATTCCCCTGTCTTGATGAATCAGCTCTGTCTAGGCAGCAGGCAAGGTGAACCCCCTGGGCGGTTACAGTAAGGTTAAATCCTTCTCCTGTGATCTGGATTTTCAGGTTCCCCAGTGAGGATGTGTGCTCGAGGTGGACTTTCCCCCTCTCACACTTTGGGTACTCAGTTTTTTGGCTGTCTCATGGAGTTTGCAGTGACAAGCTGCTTCTTTCAAAGGGTCTGTGAATTCTTTCAGTTTTTCTGGTATGTTCCTGTGGTAGTTCTTCGGCAAACATTTACAAAGTGAGTCTCTACATGCTGTTCTGTCTATCCGAGTGGGAACTGCAAGTTAGTACTGCCTCCTATCTGCCTTTTTTTCCTGTAAGTTATTTTTGGAGTAAATTTAGGTAATTTATATTTTTCTAAAAAATCTGTTTTATCCAGATTTTAAGGCTAATATGAATATGTTTTAGCAAAGGATTTTCTTTTATTTCCCAACATAACAATTTTTCCATTTTTACTTTTAAACTAGCATTTTTTTAATCTTTCCAGTCTCCCTTGTTTAACTAGTAGGTTATCTAGTTTCTTTTCCCAAAAAAAATATTTTTTTAAATATTCTTTAAGATTTTAAATTTATTAATCTCTACTTTTTAAAATTAAATGATCTCTGCTTTCCTTATACTTCTTTGCATTTTCTAACTTCTTTAGATGAATGTTTAATTAATTTTTCAAGACTATATGTTTCCTCTAAAATGAATCTTATTTCCCATTTTTAATCTATAACCACCCTCCTGTCAAAAATGCTAAAATCAATTTGTTTATATTTCTTCATTTTTTTTCTAATTTTCCCCTTGACCCTTCTCCCCTAAATTTTATGTTCCAATTTTGCTATAGTCTCATTTCTATATCACCAGAATCTATAACATAAGTATTCTCTCAATAATTATATTTCCCATAATTTCTTAACATAATTGAATGTAGTTTTCTGTTTTTAGGTTTTTGACACTCATTACCAGGTATTTCAACATAGATTTTTCATTCGTTTCCTGATTAAATCAACTTCATCATCTTAAGTTTTTCTAAGAAGGAGTCTTAAGGTACATTGTTATTTTTTGCTTGCCTAGTGTATCATATTTTAAAATTTTAGTAATATACTTTCCTACATGAAATCAACCTCTCCTAGTGTTAGTACTTATGGCTTTGATGAGGCTGGCTTTAAGATCTAGCAGCAAGAATAACCCAAATATAACCAAATAGGTGATCCCATCTAATTGGCCACAGCAATTGACTCAATCTTTATCAAGATAGAATAGTGAGATTTAGTGTTTGAATATTTACTGAAA
Organism: Symphalangus syndactylus; assembly: GCF_028878055.3. Lineage (NCBI taxonomy): Eukaryota > Metazoa > Chordata > Mammalia > Primates > Hylobatidae > Symphalangus > Symphalangus syndactylus. The sequence goes on from NC_072433.2 coordinate 91,098,430, forward strand.
TCAAGGGAACAAAGTGCTGTCTTTGGAGACATTTTCAGTAATAAATCTGTACCCATCATTGCCAATAGGAGAAGTATTCTAAGAATAAAGACAATACAGAGGAAAGCAAAGTTTGTACATAAAGAAAAACAAGGGCGGGCACGGTGGCACACGCCTGTAATCCCAGCACTTTGGGAGGCCGAGGCGGGTGGATCACGAGGTCAGGAGATGGAGACCATCCTGGCTAACATGGTGAAACCCCATCTCTACTAAAAAAAAATACAAAAAATTAGCCTAGCCGGGCGTGGTGGTGGATGCCTGTAGTCCCAGCTACTCGGGAGGCTGAGGAAGGAGAATGGCATGAACCCGGGAGGCAGAGCTTGCAGTGAGCTAAGATCGTGCCACTGCACTCCAGCCTGGGCCACAGAGCGAGACTCCGTCTCAAAAGAAAAAAAAAAAAAAGAAAAACAAAGAGTATCTTGATGTGATCTTTTGAGCTTCTGCACTCAGTTTTGGTTCAATCCACCTGCAATCTACACTGATATTAATACAGAGCCAACTCTCACCAGCATCACCACTCAAGTGTCCTTTCCATCCTGGTCATTTATCATCGATCACAGTATTGAGTGATCCACTTTTCCCTTTTTATCAAGAATAAGACTTATTTATGGCTCACAGTTAATCCAGTATTTTAAAGATTTTTTGCTTTTTGTATGTAATGATTTAAAACTAAGATAACTCATTATAACAGTATTTTTACCAAGATACAAATCTAACCACCACCTGCGAAAACTCCTTCAATCTTTCATGCTAACAATGTGCATCAAGTGAATTGAGGGTGTCCTCAAGTGTTTTTATTCAGCCCAATTTACTTGCTATAATATAATGTGACACAGAGTCACATGTCCTCCAGCCTTCACGCTACCACAATTTCCTATTCCAAAAACCTACAGACCACTGGTTAGGGGCTCTGAGAACTCATTGTGAAGTCTTTATGTGTCTTCTGCTCAATTTTATCTAACACTCATTGTGGTTGACAGCTATTTTTTATAGTTTGTGGTTTTCAGTTTTCTCTACTTTCTGGTTTTACCAAATATGAAATTTCTTCCTCAATTCGTATGTTAGTTTGGCCAGAATCAAAGAAGAGGGTGGAATAAAAACGTCCAGGAGGATTTTTGGGTGAGTCTAGCATGAATATATATGATATGATGCAAATGTTTTCGGAAATAATGCAGATATTACGTAGTTTTTTTGCCATTCTCATCATTATTGTTATGGAAGGTTATGATAAATTGTTATATATTTATTATAATTGTCTATTCAATTGGTACGAACAAGACACTCATCAATTTGCTTCATACTCTGCATATTGTAACATAAACTTTTGCTTATCATTTTGCATCCCCAAATACCATGTGATTTCTAGGAAGAAAGGAACTTTCATTTATATTTTATTCTCTAGTGTTTAACACAATTCTTGGTAAATATCAGGCATACAAATAATTGTTGTTGAATAAATGAGTAAACAGACAAAAGCTTAGAAAAGAGGAGAGAATCTTGTAATAATTTTCCATCCAAGAAACTATATTAATCACTTTCATCAAGGATACATTAAATCAATTTATAAGTTGGCAGTGAGATTCAGTATGTATTTCTGTGCATTTAAGCATTCTTTTAAAAATGATAAACACTATCCTTATGATATTTAAGATAGTTAATGATAATTGCTTAATAATGTATCTAGTGTTCAAGTTTCTCTATTCAATTATTTGTTACTGTTGGTTGTTTAAAACAAGAGAGTCATTCAATTTTATTTTTAAAGCTTTTTTTCAGAGACATAGAGTTATACTTTGGTAGATACATTCTTTCTTTGCTATGGAAATGTATGCAGAAATATAACTTAATTAATTTCTTGGCTTATAATGTTTCAGGTCTTAGTCTCATTATTTTACCCCCATTTTCTCTCTTTTTACCATCTGGTTGTTTTTAAGAGTTTTTTTTGTCTTTAGTTTTCAATAGTTTTACTAAACTTGTGTAAGTGTGCGTTCTGGTTTGTGATTTGTAGTGCTTTTTGAATCTGTGCTTCGATGCCACTCATGATTTAGAAAAAGAAAAGACTATTTTCTCTTCAAATATGGGTTCTGTACCTTTTCTATTTCTGAAATTTAAATTACATGCATGTTAGAATTTTTCATTTTATCATCTATAGAGCTATACTCTTTTGTGAATTTTCATTTTTTTTTCTTTCTGTACTTCATTCTGGATTTTTTAAAACATATTTTCCGAGTCACTAATTCTTTCTTCAGATAAATCTAATTTGCTATTAAAACCAACTGTTGAATTGTTTATTTCAGTTTTTATAGTTTCCATTTCAGAATTTTTATTTGGATATTTACTATGATTTGTAGTACTCTGTTGACATTTTCAATCTCTTATTTTCTGGAACTCATTGCCATATTAATAGTTAAATCTGTATCTGATATCTTCATTATCTAAATGCCAAATGGGCTGTTTCTATTCTTTATTTTTAAAAACGGTTGTGAGTCATGTGTTGTTACCACCTGTGCCTGATTATTTTTATTGAATTACATATAGGAATTCATGAATTACATACATTTTACAGCATGAAACATTACAGAAGTAACTTGAGACATCAGATCATGTTATCTTTTCCACAGAGAATTACAGATATTTCCTAGAGGACTAAGTGCACTCAGATATCCCAGATCACCTTATTCAGCCAGGAATTGAAATGATTCAAAGCTGAGCCACAGTCCCTTCAAGGGCTGTTTCCACTTTTCCCTTAATCCTCGGATGTAAGCCTGCACAAATCATGGCAGGTTTGCCAAGGTCTAAATGCCTGGAGCTCAAACTATATTTGTTTTTTTCCTAGTCCTGTGAGTCTTTTGAAATCTCTGTTCAGCTTATCAGCCCGTTAGTCATCTTACTGCAGAATATCTGAATTAGAATCTGCAGTTTAAATGCTTCCTCAAGTGATTGAACTTTTTAGTATTGCTTACCTTGGACACACTAGAATTATCTGTGGTGCTTTTAGAAAACAACTACCTAGTTCCTGTAACACAGGAACAGAAAACCAAACACCGCATGTTCTCACGCATAAGTGAGATTGAACAATGAGAAGATATGGACACAGGGAGGGGAACAAGACACACCAGGGACTGTCCGGGGGTGGAGGCCAAGGAGTGGGAGAACATTAGGCAAATACCTAAGGCATGTGGGGCTTAAAACCTAGATGATGAGTTGATAGGTGCAGCAAACCACCATGGCACAGGTATACTTATGTAACAAACCTACACATTCTGCACATGTATCCCAGAACTTAAAGTAAAATAAATTTTAATAAAATGTAAAAAAAGGTGGACAAAGGGCACTAGGCAGTTAATGAGCACAAATAAAATACACATTGCCAATAAACAGAAGAAATATTTAACAACAACATAAAAAGCAAATCCAAGACATATTTTTACTCTGAAAAGAATTAAGTATGGTAATAAAATATAAAGAAGACTTCATTGTTGCTAATAAAACTATATAATATGTCCAGAGTAATTATCTAATAATGATAAACAAAGCTTTTTATTTTAACAGAAATTTTCTAACTTGATTTTTTTTTTAATTTTAAGAGAATGACCCTATATAGGGTTAGGGTTATGAAGAAAGAGTTCACTTATGCTTGGACATAATATATATGATATGGTAAAATAAGTATTTTGGAAAAAATACTCATATTGACACATAACTAAGTTTGGCAGAATGTTTCATCAGCCTTCATTTTCTTTTTAAGGTGTCATAGTTTTCTTTCTGTTAAACCTAAAAAAGGACATCAAATAAAGATAATGAATTATTCACTGAAAAAATGAAAAAAGAAAAAACAACCACCTGTAGGCCCCACCCACAGAAATGCTGATTTAATTAGCATAGGGTAGGGCCAAAGCACTGGGTATTCTTTTAAACCACCACCAGAAAATACAAATATGAGCCAAGTTTGAGAGCTACAGGTAGAGAAAGAATGGTGTTAACTATACATCCAAAAGTCTGACTCCCTAGGCAGTTTTCTTTTTCTTTCATTGTTTATAACAGCATTCATATGTAACTAGAAGGAGAATGAGAAATGTTTTCTTTCTCTAAATGTATTGCAAGATAGAAGAGTATTTAATGAGAAGCCACAGAAATATTTTGTGACTGGAATTTTAGCTGTATTTGAATCAGTTTGAAATAAAATGGAAGCATAAAGTTGTACAAAAAAGATCTCCCAGAAAGCACAATAAATATCCATACCATCAATATACAATAATCTACTGAGAGATTAGGTAAACTTTTTAGGCATCTCTGGTTTTTTTTGAACTGATATGGATAGCAACCCTGTTTTGAGGGACTTTATAATGACAGCCAATGTGAATTGTTGCCACACTCAATTTGCAAGGGCAGAGTTTCAAGCTAGAATAATTGCCTATTCCACTCCAGAGATGGGATGCTGACTGCTTCATTACCAGCTGGATGAACCAGGGCATGAGCAATTTCAGACAATGTGAACCATGCTCCTTTACACTACCCATGGGCACTAGTTCCCAAATCTACTTACTCTCTGTCCCCAGGAGATGACAGACACATTTTGCTTGCTGAAAGGTGCTCTTGATAGGGCTAAAAGAGATGTGCAAATGCACCTGTGCTTTGCTCTGACATCATTCTACGAAGTGAATCATTAACCATGTTGGAATAGCAGATAGACTCGCATTGGGGAATCAGTCACTGGGGTTCTTCCATTTTTAATTGTTTTCCATCCAACTTTATCTTACTTCTGAGGCAAAAGGATGGGCAATTATATAATCTATTATTAAACAGATTGCATAGTAATATTGGAATATAGCAGGCCAATAAATATGACTAAGAAGGTTTAACTCACTAGTATCTTGTGATTCCAGGTAGTTCTATAAGAACTACTAAGAAGAGCTGATAAGCCTGGGGAAATAATTGCTTTAAAAAAGTATCTGCATTTACAATTTTGCATAGTTGATATAAACTGCTGTGAGAATGATTTTAGGGGACAACTTTTTTTGCTCAATTTAAATTACTTATAATAGGCCAAGTGTGGTACTTAAATAACCAAACCTCTTTAAAAATCAATAATTATTTCATTTTGAGTTAGAGCAAACGTTGCTTGCACCACAAGCCAATGTCAGATTTTTTTTAAGTGAATTATTAAGTACAAATTTAAACCAGAATCGGGCATGTACATTAGTTTTCAGTACAGTAGAAACTATGATGGAAATATTGGTAAGAATGAAATTGAAGTAATCATACTCAATCTATTTGTTGTTTTATTAATTTGGAATTACTTGATATTTTATCTATAAACATATGTGCATATAAAATATGGATGTAAAGTATAAACAAATAAAAATTTAAAAATATTTATGTCTATCACCAAAATTAGAAATACAACATTCTCAACTTTCCTAAGTCTCTGAATGTCTTCTTCATCCCTCATCCTTATACTGCCTAGACATAAATGGGTTTTTGAATTTTCCATACTATTTTAACAGCTATATTAAGATATTTACACAGCATGCAATTCACCCATTTAAAGTCTACAGCTCAATGGTTTGTAGTATATTCACTGATATGTTCTACTATCACCACAATCAAATTTAGAACATTTTTTATCACCCAGAAAAGTAACCTCATAGCAACCAGCAATATTCCTTATTCTAGCTCCCTAGTTGCCACTCCAGATAACCACCAATCTACATTTTTTTTGAGATGGAGTCTCTTTCTGTCACCTGGGCTAGAGTGTAGTGGTGTGATCTCAGCTCACTGCAATCTCTGCCTCCCAGGCTCAAGCGATTCCCGTGTCTCAGTCTCCCAAGTAGCTGAGATTACAGGCATGCGCCACCACACCTGGCTAATTTTTATAGTACTTTTTTAGAAACAGGATTTCACTACGTTGGCCAGGCTGGTCTCAAACTCCTGACCTCAGGTGATCTGCCCACTTGGGCTTCCCAAAATGCTGGGATTACAGGTGTGAGCCACCATACCTGGCCCACCAATCTACTTTTGGTGTCTATATATTTGCCTATTCTGTATATATCAGATAAATGAAACCACAGACTGTGATACTTTTGTGACTGACTTTTCACTTAGCGTAAATGTTTTCAGGGTTCGTTTACGTTGAAGAATTTGTCAGTACTTCATTTATTTTTGTGGCCAAATAATATTAGATTGTATGAGTTTACCACATTTTATCAATTTATCTGCTGATAAATATTTAGGTTCTTTCTACTTTTCTCTATCACTACTATGCTAAAAATGTTTGTATACAAGTTTCTTCATGGGCATATGTTTTTATTTTTTGGGGGGTGCATACCCTGGAGTTAAATTGCTAGGACAAACGGTAGCTCTATATTTAATCATTTGAGGAACTCCTAGCTTATTTTTCATAGTGGCTGCACCATTTTATATTCCCAAAAGTATTGTAAGAGGATTTTAATTTCCCCACATCCTCACCAATACTTGCCGTACTCTGATTTTTTGATTCTAGCCATTCTAGTGTGTGTGAAGTGGTGCCTCATTGTGGTTTTGGTTTGCATTTCCCTGTTGACTAATGACATTGAATATCTTTCTTGTCTTCATCAGCCATTTATGTATCTTCTTGGGAAAATTTTCTCTTCACCTTCTCTGCACATTTTTAAATTGAGTTAGTTGACTTTTAATATATTCCATTGCAAAAATTTTTATACATTCTGAATACAAGTTATTTATTAGAATCATGATTTTCTAATCTATTCTCCCATTCTGTAGGTTATTTTTACATTTTCTTCATGGTGTCCATTGAAGGACAAAAGTGCTTATTGCTGTGTACTTTTTCATTTGTCTAGGATGGGCTGGATTATTTTAGTAAGGTCTCTATTCAGGCTACTGTGTTAAGCATCTGATGTTGCTCCTTAGGGAAGCAGAGGCTTGGATATGCCCACAGTCGCTATAGCAGAGTATTGGTTTTGGTAGAACTCTCTTCTCTTTAACCACAGGCAGATGGCTAGCCCCACCAACTGCTGCCTATTGTTCAGTTGATTTCAACAATGCTCTGGGACATAAACTGCTCTCCAACCCTCCTCTAATCATATTGTGGGTCCTTTGAATGGATAATGACTGAGGTCTTTTTATATATATATAATATTATGTAACATATATTTTATATATATGTAATACCTATCTATATATCTATATCTATTTCGGGAGGGTTACTCTCAGTAGACTTATTTCCATTTTCCCCTACAAACCAACCAGCCTACCACTAAGCTTGTAATCTGAATCTTCTCTTTAACTGCTTTTCATTGACGCCTCCGGTGTTTCTGAGGATACTTGTAGGCTTGACTTTCTCCATGCTGTATTGCAAATGACAACACAAATTCACTCTCTGATAGTTTTTGAGGCCAGAAGTTCAAAATCACTTTCAATGGGCCAAAGCCAGGACTCTACTGTTTCTGGAGGCCCTAGAGGATAATATTTTTCCTGTCCCTTTCAGCTTCTAGAGCAGCTCCTTTTAGCTCATAGTCCCTTCTTCCATCTTTAAATTCAGTGCTGTAGGATCCTTTCTTTTTCACTCTGCTTCCTTCACATAATATTTTCTCTGTGTCAATTGGCTTTACTCTTATCAGAAACTTGTGAGTGTATTTAAGGCCCATCTAGACGATTCAGATAATCTTCTCATCTAAAGACCTCAACTTACTCACATCTTCAAAGTCAACCTGTATAACATTCCTAGGTTTCGGAAATTAGGTGGTTGATAGCTTTCAGAGGGGCCTACTACAATAAGTATACTTCTGTCCCACCTCCAAGAAGACTTTCAAAATGGGAGTAGTAAAATGGTCTCTTTTCCATACAGAAACAGAAGAAACATGTATTTCTCCATTCTTCATCTGCAGATTCAACCCATAACACATGTAGTGCACTTTTTCTTCCTAGCTCTCATCCCATTGTACTGTGGGGCTGCTGGGCACCTTAACACCGCAAAGTTAAGGTGGATGTTGATTTTATTGTGAGCATAATAGTACATTTGTCTCTGATACAAAAGCTTTATATGCATAAGTTTAAAAATCACATTATCTTGATATAAAGGCTCAACTACTCTATTTGCAAGAAATAAAAAGATAAACGTATGTGGTTAGAGATTTATTTTTTTGGAGACAGAGTCTTACTCTGTTGCCCAGCAATGGCACAATCACAGTTCTCACAGTTCCCTACAGCCTCAGACTCCCTGGGCTCAGGTGATCCTCCCACCTCAGCCTTCCTAGTAGCTAGGACTACAGGTGTGTGCCACCAGGCCCTGCTAATTTTTCTATCTTTTGTAGAGATGAGGTTTTGCCATGTTGCTCAGGCTGGTCTCGAACTCCTAGGCTTAAGCAATCTACTCACCTGGGCCTTGCAAAGTGCTGAGATTACAGGCATCAGTCACTGCACCCAGCCAGAGATGTTTTAAAATAGAGCATTTTAAATGCACTGGGTGCGGTGGCTCACGTCTGTAATTCTAGCTCTTAGGGAGGCAGAGGTGGGAGAACAGCTTGAGCCCAGGAGTTTGAGACGTGCCTGGACAATATAGCGAGACCCCATTCTCCACAAAAAGGAAAAAAAAAAAAGACACACAAAAAATAGAGCATTTTGAAAGATTTCTATGAAACACTCATATACAATGTTTGTGATCCTAAATGTCTCAAAATAGAGCATTTATAACAAATGACTCAGCCTAGAGTGAAATTGCTGACCCCTTAGAGTGATAAGCTTATGTATGGTAGACTGAGGTTATAAGATAACACCTGCTGTGGCCAGGCACCCCCAAAGGCTGACAAGAAAGTGAAACCAGAAGACAGATAATGGCTATGGACACTACAACAACTGACAACTCTTCATTCACCTTGGTTGGAGTTCTGAGAGAAAATCATAGCTACTTCCTATGATTCTTTTCCTCCACTCTCTTATTACTGTCTGTGTGTGTTGAATATATTTGCATGACGGTTGGTGTGTGAAAGCCTCTCAACAAACCACGAATTCAGAATTTAATTAGCCACTGAGTCATTGTGAAACCTTCCGGCCTCCCTGTTGGAGTTAGTACAATTAGGCTGAGTCAACCCTGACACTAGAAACACTTATGCCTCTTTGGGTTGGACTTTGTGTCATAGGCCCTGATACTGTCTCAGTCCCAAATATCTTGCAAGAATATTTTGTTGTGCACTGGAAGAAAACACAGTTTTTAGATTGAATAGGCCCAGGTTTAAATCTTGACCCTCATACCCACTATTTAGGATAATTTGTTGGTTCCACTGGGGTCCCGTTGCTAGAAGAGTAGGTAGCCAATCACTGAGATAACACGTATTAGCTGGGAAGAAAGACTTTTTTGTGGGTACTTCAGCCTAACCATTAAGTTCCTCTCCCCAACCCTCTAAAGTTAGGGGTTTATACAACAGGGAGGGGTAAGGAAGAGTAGCTGGTCAAGAGGCATCATGAATGGCTACTTTTGCTCATCTTTTAGTAACAAATATTTAGGACACCTTTCCATAGGCAAAATATACTCATCCTTACTCAAATGAGGCAAAGCCAAAATATCTCATCTGTTCACAGCTTCAATCTCAAAATTCAAGATTTCAGTTCTATGGGAAAATTGGGCCAGTTTCATATATACATATAAATTCATTTTTTCAATCATAGGGTGGTCAAGACCCTACTTTGTGAGGGTTGTAGAATCAAAGAAAATGCCTGCATTTGGTACATAGTAGACAGCTAATAAAGACGGATGTTGTCATAATGTTATGTTATGGTCCGGTAAGTAAAAGATGGAAAAATAGGAGATCTCATAAAGAGATCTTTGTATTAAGTATTTTTTATAATTTTAGAACCTATTAATAGTTTATATGTGTATACACATACCTATATATATGTGTAATTGCATATTTATCTTGTATATTATATATTTCATGTATAACATCTCATTATATATCACATTTAAGATATGTAACAATCATATATGTAACATAACTTTTTAAGAAAAAAGTAGAGACACAACCCTAATTTTTATGTGAGTTTTTACATCTCACATGTAAAATTTAAAATTTAGCAGTTTAAAATTTACATTATCTTAGTTTATTTTTCCATCAATGTTTAGAATCATCTTTATTCCTAGAGGAAATCTTTAAATGTGTTTCTGAAGACTCTCATAATAAGACTCAAGCCATATATCTTTTCGCTAGGGAGTTATAGAATATTCATTCATACAATCCCTTAACTGTTCAGGAATATATATTAAGAGATAATGAATCAGTAATACACCTATTTTCATTCCTTTAAATAAATGGGTTTATATATGAAGTAAGAAAGTTATCTGTGTGAAGTACTGAGTAATTCAAAAATTTTGACAAGTAGGCTACTGTAGCATTAAAAACACAAATACAGCTAGCTCTATTCTCTTCCTGTTGTGGGTACATATATTTTTGTTTCCAAATTTAGCTAAAATTATTTTTATTTTAAGTACATGCTTTGGCAAGTGGCTTTTTTTTTTTTTATAAGTAACACATTATAATGCCTCATCTTGGCAGGAAGCTTGAGGGGGAAATATTATAAAATTGGGAAAACAAAATGAAACTAATAAAATAAGTTCAAAATTAAAGTACTGTTTTAGCCCTCAGAATTGACTGCATCTTGTGCAGAGCACAGGGTGTAATTAGTGTGAGGTCCGGAACAAGTTATACACACATAATCACAATGGAGACTTTAGAATTGTTTCGAATTGGCTATATTCCTTTTTCCTTGTGATTTTTATAAAATCAGTTACGTGCTAAATCAAGTAAATCAGTTACTGTCTATACTATAAAGTAATCATTTGGAATATATCTAACAATGAATATTTTTCATTGCCTAGTTGGCAGGAATTGTGCAATATTACCAAAGAGTGGTTGTCAAATGAAAAAGTTTGATAATGAACTTTTATGTAACTACTAGAAAATGCACTGTAAAGTTTTGGGTTAATCTACTCTATAATATTTTATATATTACATATTACTAAGTGGTCTCTCCCTCTCTCCATATATACATATTATACATATATACACATTATATACATACACATCTATATATACACATGTATATGTATACATATACACTTTACATATACATGTATACATATATGTGTATAGGTAATATATACATACATGTGTATGTGTGTGTGAGAGTTTGTGTGTGTGTGTGTGTATATATATATATATATATATATATATATATATATAAAAACAATGACATTGAACTTACCAGTTTATTCTTTGGGCATTGTATCTGATAGATATATTAGACCTGGATTTAAAAAAATATATACATATTAGTAAAATCCTATGACCTCACCAAAAGCAAACAAACAAACAAACAAACAAAAGCCAACAGGTAGCATAATAGACAAAAAATATACAAAATAAAATTAATTAAAATTTATATTTTATGAGTTCAAGTTAGTATCTACATCTTATTGTTCTAAGGATCTAAATTAAAGGTGCAGATATTTTTAGAAATTTAAAAATTTCAGCAGAAATAAAAAATTTTTGAACTGGATGTATATATAAGTTGGTATTTATAATCTCAAAGTTAATTATAAATGAATCAATAGAAGCCTTTCTGATGAGTTATTATCAATCAAGTTCTGCCACAGTCAGTCAAAATTGGTTCAATCATGGTTAATAAAATTCATTGAATTAAACTAATTTTAGTTCCTACTTCTTTTGTATAGCTCATGCATTAAATTTTGAAGTTAACTTCCCAACATATTATACACCCATGAAATGTTATTTCTTTTTTTTTTTTTTTTTTTTTTTTTTATACTTTAGGGTTTTAGGGTACATGTGCACAATGTGCAGGTTTGTTACATATGTATCCATGTGCCATGTTGATTTCCTGCACCCATTAACTCATCATTTAGCATTAGGTGTATCTCCTAATGCTGTCCCTCCCCCCTCCCCCCACCCCACAACAGTCCCCGGAGTGTGATGTTCCCCTTCCTGTGTCCATGAGTTCTCATTGTTCAATTCCCACCTATGAGTGAGAACATGCAGTGTTTGGTTTTTTGTCCTTGCGATAGTTTACTGAGAATGATGTTTTCCAGTTTCATCCATGTCCCTACAAAGGACACGAACTCATCATTTTTTATGGCTGCATAGTATTCCATGGTGTATATGTGCCACATTTTCTTAATCCAGTCTATCGTTGTTGGACATTTGGGTTGGTTCCAACTCTTTGCTATTGTGAATAGTGCCGCAATAAACATACGTGTGCATGTGTCTTTATAGCCGCATGATTTATAGTCCTTTGGGTATATACCCAGTAATGGGATGGCTGTGTCAAATGGTATTTCTAGTTCTAGATCCCTGAGGAATCGCCACACTGACTTCCACAATGGTTGAACTAGTTTACAGTCCCACCAACAGTGTAAAAGTGTTCCTATTTCTCCACATCCTCTCCAGCACCTGTTGTTTCCTGATTTTTTAATGATGGCCATTCTAACTGGTGTGAGATGGTATCTCACTGTGGTTTTGATTTGCATTTCTCTGATGGCCAGTGATGATGAGCATTTCTTCATGTGTTTTTTGGCTGCATAAATGTCTTCTTTTGAGAAGTGTCTGTTCATGTCCTCTGCCTACTTTTTGATGGGGTTGTTTGTTTTTTTCTTGTAAATTTGTTTGAGTTCATTGTAGATTCTGGATATTAGCCCTTTGTCAGATGAGTAGGTTGCAAAAATTTTCTCCCATTGTGTAGGTTGCCTGTTCACTCTGATGATAGTTTCTTTTGCTGTGCAGAAGCTCTTTAGTTTAATGAGATCCCATTTGTCGATTTTGGCTTTTGTTGCCATTGCTTTTGGTGTTTTAGACATGAAGTCCTTGCCCACGCCTATGTCCTGAATGGTATTGCCTAGGTTTTCTTGTAGGATTTTAATGGTTTTAGGTCTAACATATAAGTCTTTAATCCATCTTGAATTAATTTTTGTATAAGGTGTAAGGAAGGGATCCAGTTTCAGCTTTCTACATATGGCTAGCCAGTTTTCCCAGCACCATTTATTAAATAGGGAATCCTTTCCCCATTTCTTGTTTTTGTCAGGTTTGTCAAAGATCAGATAGTTGTAGCTATGCGGCATCATTTCTGAGGGCTCTGTTCTGTTCCATTGATCTATGTCTCTGTTGTGGTACCAGTACCATGCTGTTTTGGTTACTGTAGCCTTGTAGTATAGTTTAAAGTCAGGTAGTGTGATGCCTCCAGCTTTGTTCTTTTGGCTTAGGATTGACTTGGCGATGCGGGCTCTTTTTTGGTTCCATATGAACTTTAAAGTAGTTTTTTCCAATTCTGTGAAGAAAGTCATTGGTAGCTTGATGGGGATGGCATTGAATCTATAAATTACCTTGGGCAGTATGGCCTTTTTCACGATATTGATTCTTCCAACCCATGAGCATGGAATGTTCTTCCATTTGTTTGTATCCTCTTTTATTTCATTGAGCAGTGGTTTGTAGTTCTCCTTGAAGAGGTCCTTCACATCCCTTGTAAGTTGGATTCCTAGGTATTTTATTCTCTTTGAAGCAATTGTGAATGGGAGTTCACTCATGATTTGGCTCTCTGTTTGTCTGTTATTGGTGTACAAGAATGCTTGTGATTTTTGTACATTAATTTTGTATCCTGAGACTTTGCTGAAGTTGCTAATCAGCTTAAGGAGATTTTGGGCTGAGACAATGGGGTTTTCTAGATATACAATCATGTCATCTGCAAACAGGGACAATTTGACTTCCTCTTTTCCTAATTGAATACCCTTTATTTCCTTCTCCTGCCTGATTGCTCTGGCCAGAACTTCCAGCACTATGTTGAATAGGAGCGGTGAGAGAGGGCATCCCTGTCTTGTGCCAGTTTTCAGAGGGAATGCTTCCAGTTTTTGCCCATTCAGTATGATATTGGCTGTGGGTTTGTTGTAGATAGCTCTTATTATTTTGAGATACGTCCCATCAATACCTAATTTATTGAGAGTTTTTAGCATGAAGGGTTGTTGAATTTTGTCAAAGGCCTTTTCTGCATCTATTGAGATAATCATGTGGTTTTTGTCTTTGGTTCTGTTTATATGCTGGATTACATTTATTGATTTGCGTATGTTGAACCAGCCTTGCATCCCAGGGATGAAGCCCACTTGATCATGGTGGATAAGCTTTTTGATGTGCTGCTGGATTCGGTTTGCCAGTATTTTATTGAGGATTTTTGCATCAATGTTCATCAAGGATATTGGTCTGAAATTCTCTTTTTTGGTTATGTCTCTGCCAGGTTTTGGTATCAGGACGATGCTGGCTTCGTAAAATGTGTTAGGGAGGATTCCCTCTTTTTCTATCGATTGGAATAGTTTCAGAAGGAATGGTACCAGTTCCTCCTTGTACCTCTGGTAGAATTCAGCTGTGAATCCATCAGGTCCTGGACTCTTTTTGGTTGGTAAGCTATTGATTATTGCCACAATTTCAGAACCTGTTATTGGTCTATTCAGGGATTCAACTTTTTCCTGGTTTAGTCTTGGGAGGGTGTATTTGTCGAGGAATTTATCCATTTCTTCTAGATTTTCTAGTTTATTTGCATAGAGGTGTTTGTAGTATTCTCTGATGGTAGATTGTATTTCTGTGGGATCGGTGGTGATATCCCCTTTTTCGTTTTTTATTGCATCTATTTGATTCTTCTCTCTTTTCTTCTTTATTAGTCTTGCTAGCAGTCCATCAATTTTGTTGATCTTTTCAAAAAACCAGCTCCTGGATTCATTAATTTTTTGAAGGGTTTTTTGTGTCTCTATTTCCTTCAGTTTTGCTCTGATTTTAGTTATTTCTAGCCTTCTGCTAGCTTTTGAATGTGTTTGCTCTTGCTTTTCTAGTTCTTTTAATTGTGATGTTAGGGTGTCAATTTTGGATCTTTCCTGCTTTCTCTTGTGGGCATTTAGTGCTATAAATTTCCCTCTACACACTGCTTTGAACGTGTCCCAGAGATTCTGGTATGTTGTGTCTTTGTTCTCGTTGGTTTCAAAGAACATCTTTATTTCTGCCTTCATTTCATTATGTACCCAATAGTCATTCAGGAGCAGGTTGTTCAGTTTCCATGTAGTTGAGCGGTTTTGAGTGAGTTTCTTAATCCTGAGTTCTAGTTTGATTGCACTGTGGTCTGAGAGACAGTTTGTTATAATCTCTATTCTTTTACATTTGCTGAGAAGAGCTTTACTTCCAACTATGTGGTCAATTTTGGAATAGGTGTGGTGTGGTGCTGAAAAAAATGTATATTCTGTTGACTTGGGGTGGAGAGTTCTGTAGATGTCTATTAGGTCCACTTTATGTAGAGCTGAGTTCAATTCCTGGATATCCTTGTTAACTTTCTGTCTCGTTGATCTGTCTAATGCTGACAGTGGGGTGTTAAAATCTCCCATTATTATTGTGTGGGAGTTTAAGTCCCTTTGTAGGTCACTGAGGACTTGCTTTATGAATCTGGGTGCTCCTGTGTTGGGTGCATATATATTTAGAATAGTTAGCTCTTCTTGTTGAATTGATCCCTTTACCATTATGTAATGGCCTTCTTTGTCTCTTTTGATCTTTGTTGGTTTAAAGTCTATTTTATCAGAGAGTAGGATTGCAACCCCTGCCTTTTTTTGTTTTCCAGTTGCTTGATAGATCTTCCTCCATCCCTTTATTTTGAGTCTATGTGTGTCTCTGCACGTGAGATGGGTTTCCTGAATACAGCACACTGATGGGTCCTGACTCCTTATCCAGTTTGCCAGTCTGTGTCTTTTGATTGGAGCATTTAGCCCATTTACATTTAACGTGAATATTGTTATGTGTGAATCTGATCCTGTCATTATGATGTTAGTTGGTTATTTTGCTCGTTAGTTGCTATAGTTTCTTCCTAGCCTCGATGGTCTTTACAATTTGGCATGTTTTTGCAGTGGCTGGTACCGGTTGTTCCTTTCCATGTTTAGTGCTTCCTTCAGGAGCTCTTTTAGGGCAGGCCTGGTGGTGACAAAATCACTCAGCGTTTGCTTGTCTGTAAAGTATTTTATTTCTCCTTCACTTATGAAGCTTAGTTTGGCGGGATAGGAAATTCTGGGTTGAAAATTCTTTTCTTTAAGCATGTTGAATATCGGCCCCCACTCTCTTCTGGCTTGTAGAGTTTCTGCTGAGAGATCAGCTGTTAGTCTGATGGGCTTCCCTTTGTGGGTAACCCGACCTTTCTCTCTGGCTGCCCTTAACATTTTTTCCTTCATTTCAACTTTGGTGAATCTGACAATTATGTGTCTTGGAGTTGCCCTTCTCAAGGAGTATCTTTGTGGCGTTCTCTGTATTTCCTGAATCTGAATGCTGGCCTGCCTTGCTAGATTGGGGAAGTTCTCCTGGATAATATCTTGCAGAGTGTTTTCCAACTTGGTTCCATTCTCCCCATCATTTTCAGGTACACCAATCAGACGTAGGTTTGGTCTTTTCACATAGTCCCAAATTTCTTGGAGGCTTTGTTCATTTCTTTTTATTCTTTTTTCTCTAAACTTCCCTTCTCTCTTCATTTCATTCATTTCATCTTCTATCAGCGATACCCTTTCTTCCAGTTGATCGCATCTGCTACTGAGGCTTCTGCATTCTTCGCGTAGTTCTCAAAACTTGGCTTTCAGCTCCATCATCTCCTTTAAGCCCTTCTCTCCATTGGTTATTCTAGTTATCCATTCTTCTAATTTTTTTTCAAAGTTTTTAACTTCTTTGCTATTGTTTTGAATTTCCTCTCGTAGCTCAGAGTAGTTTGATCGTCTGAAGCCTTCTTCTCTCAACTCATCAAAGTCATCCTCCATCCAGCTTTGTTCCGTTGCTGGTGAGGAACTGCGTTCCTTTGGAGGAGGAGAGGTGCTCTGTTTTTTAGAGTTTCCAGTTTTTTTGGTCTGTTTTTTCCCCATCTTTGTGGTTTTGTCTACTTTTTGTCTTCGATGATGGTGATGTACAGATGGGTTTTTGGTGTGGATGTCCTTTCTGTTTGTTAATTTTCCTTCTACCAGACAAGACCCTCAGCTGCAGGTCTGTTGGAGTTTACTAGAGGTCCACTCCAGACCCTGTTTGGCTGGGTGTCAGCAGCGGTGGCTGCAGAACAGCGGATTTTCGTGAGACCACAAATTCAGCTGTCTGATAGTTCCTCTGAAAGTTTTGTCTCAGAGGAGTACCCGGTTGAATGAGGTGTCAGTCTGTCCCTACTGGGGGGGTGCCTCCCACTTAGGCTGCTCAGGGGTGAGGGACCCACTTTAGGAGGCAGTCTGTCCGTTCTCAGATCTCCAGCTGCGTGCTGGGAGAACCACTACTCTCTTCAAAGCTGTCAGTCAGACAGGGACATTTAAGGCTGTGGAGGTTCTGGCTGAGTTTTTGGTTGTCTGTGCCCTGCCCCCAGAGGTGGAGCCTACAGAGGCAGGCAGGCCTCCTTGAGCTGTGGTGGGCTCCACCCAGTTCGAGCTTCCTGGCTGCTTTGTTTACCTAAGCAAGCCTGGGCAATGGCGGGCGCCCCTCCCCCAGCCTCGTTGCCGCCTTGCAGCGTGATCTCAGACTGCTGTGCTAGCAATCAGCAAGACTCTGTGGGCATAGGACCCTCCGAGCCAGGTGCGGGACACAATCTAGTGTGCCGTTTTCCAGGCCCGTTGGAAAAGCGCAGTATTAGGACGGGACTGACCCGATATTCCAGGTGCCGTCTGTTTCCCCTTTCTTTGACTAGGAAAGGGAACTCCCTGACCCCTTGCGCTTCCCGAGTGAGGCAATGCCTTGCCCTGCTTCGGCTCGCGCACAGTGCGCTTCACCGACTGTCCTGAACCCACTGTTAGGCACTCCCTAGTGAGATGAAACCGGTACCTCAAGCAGAAATGCAGAAATCACCCGTCTTCTGTGTCGCTGGGGCTGGGAGCTGGAGACCGGAGCTGTTCCTATTCGGCCATCTTGGCTCCACCCCGAAATGTTATTTCTTAACTCAATTTAGTCTTAAATTTAATAGCATATAATGTCTTTAGTAGGAATAAGAGAGAGAGAAATAGAAGTTACAGGGCATATACTATGTTCACATATTATTCATGGTGCTTTTCACCAGCTCTCTTATTTATTCCTTAAAATATCATTGTGAAATGTTTAATTATTGTTACCATTTTGGAGAAGAACAAAAAGGTTCAGGCCGGGCGTGGTGGCTCACGCTTGTAATCCCAGCACTTTGGGAGGCCGAGGCGGGCGGATCACGAGGTCAGGAGATCGAGACCACGGTGAAACCCCGTCTCTACTAAAAATACAAAAAAATTAGCCGGGCGTGGTGGCGGGCGCCTGTAGTCCCAGCTACTCAGAGAGGCTGAGACAGGAGAATGGCGAGAACCCGGGAGGCGGAGCTTGCAGTGAGCCAAGATTGTGCCACTGCACTCCAGCCTGGGCGACAGAGGAGACTCTGTCTCAAAAAAAAAAAAAAAAAGGTTCAGAGAGCTTTAGCAGTTTTATGAAAATTAGACAGTATGACTGAGCTAGAATTAAGACTTAGATATGTTCAATTATAAAGTTCACACCCTTTCTTCTAAACTATTTCCATTACACTTTAGAAATTGGAATCACATTCTTCAAATTATTATGTAGAAATATAAGATGGCTGATTTCTGGATAGGCTGGGTTACCCTGTAGTAACAAATATTGTGATACTCTTAGTGATTTAGCACAGTAGCTCATGATACACCAACACAGGTTGCCTGAAGGCTTGGTTCTCTAGGTACAAAGAGACCCAGGCTAATAGAAGTTTTAATTTTCCCAGTCTTCCTTGATCACCTCAGAGGTGGGAAGAGACATGGCAAACAGTGCATCAATTCTTAGAACTTCAGCTAGGAAATAACACATATCATGTATTCTTACATTTTCTCAGTTAAAGCAAGCCACACAGAGTCATGTATAATTTCACAGGTGGGAGAGAAGTCCAATTCTACCAGGTGCCTGGAAAGGGGAGAGGGAGAAAAAAACAACTATTTTATATAAGCATGAATGGCTACTTTTGCTCATCTCTTAGTAACAAATATTTAGTACACCTTTCCATAGGCAAAATATACTCATCCTTACTCAAGTGAGCAAAGCCAAAATATCTCATCTATTCACAGCTTCAATCTCAAAATTCAAGATTTCTATGTGATATCCAGTAGCATCAACAACTGTTTCAACATAGAGGCTCTTGATATCAAATTTTGTGAACTCAAAAGTGAAGTTTTCTGCCCCTTGCCTATCTCATTCTCAGTGGCCAAACGAGGATAAACCATAGTAAACTGTTCTATTCTGATAGAAGAGGATGGGAACTGTCTAATTTTCAGTGGCCAAATGGGGATAAACCATAGTAAACTGTTTCATTCTGATAGAAGAGGACGGGAACTGTCTAATTTTCAGGGCCAAATGGGGATAAACCATAGTAAACTGTTGTATTCTGAGGGAAGAGGATGGGAAATACTAGCAGTTACTGCTACTGAAATTCTGAAATCCTGCCTAGCAGAGGTCAGCAGGACTCCTACATTGACTAAGGCAAAGTTTCTTAATTAGGTCTGAATTCTGCTCCCTTGTAGCAATCTTAAATCTCTTGGCCGTGACCTCTGGAAGCTTTTTGTTTTTTGTTTTTCCTTCTTTGTTATCTTTCTGGGCCACATCACATCTAAAGTTGGCATCAGAAAATATATCCTCCTTGGGGGCTGAGCGTCTTTCTCAGCTTGATTCCTGCCTGCACAAGATTTGAGATCTATAGGTCATTTCAAGGCTTAAGTAATCACAGACTTTTTGGGTGTAAGCTCATGCTTTAGGAATATAACTTTTAAAGACTTTTTTTTCCATTTAATTCTACTTGGTTCAGTAAAGAATACTAATATAAGAGTTCTTAGGTTTACTTTTTGTTTTCCTCTTTTCTTGGCCTTCATGTTTCACTTTTATCACTTAGTTTCAGTTACTTTGAGTTAATCCACCTGTATTAGTCTGTTCTCACACTGCTATGAAGAAATACCTGAGACTGGGTAATGTACAAAAAAAAGAGGTTTAATTGACTCACAGTTCTGCATGGCTGGGGAGGCCTCATGAAACTTACAATTATGGTGGAAGGCGCCTCTTCACAGGGTGGCAGGAGAGAGAATAGCAGGGGAAATGCTAGACACTTATAAAACCATCAGATCTTATGAGAACTCATTATCATGAGAATAGCATAGGAGAAACTGTCCCCATGATTCAGTTAGCTCCACCTGGTCCTATCCTTGATACGTGGGGATTATTACAATTCAAGTTGAGATTTGGATGGGGACACAGAGCCAAACCATATCATTCCACCCCTGACTCCTCCCAAATCTCATGTCCTCACATTTTTATTTTTATTTTTTTTATTTTTTGAGATGGAGTCTCACTCTGTCACCCAGTCTGGAGGGCAGTGGCACAATCTCGGGTCACTGCAACCTCCACCTCCCAGGTTCAAATGATTCTCCTGCCTCAGCCTCCTGAGTAGCTGGGACTACAGGTGCCTGCCACAATGCCTGGCTAATTTTTTTGTATTTTTAGTAGAGATAGGGTTTCACTGTGTTAGCCAGGATGGTCTTGATCTCCTGACCTCATGATCCACCCGCCTCAGCCTCCCAAAGTGCTGGGATTACAGGCATGAGCTACCGTGCCCAGCCATGTCCTCACATTTCAAAACACAATCATGCCCTTCCAAAGTCTTAACTCATTTCAGCATTAATCCAAAAGTCTGAGTCCAAAGTCTTATCTGGGACAAGGTAAGTCCCTTTTGCCTATGAGCCTGTAAAATTGAAAGCAAGTTAGCTATATCCTAGATATAATGGGGGTACATGCGTTGGGTAAATATACCCATTCCAAATGGGAGAAATTGGCAAAAATAAAGGGGCCACACGACCCATCCGAGTCTGAAATCCAATAGGGCAGTCATTAAACATTTAAGTTCCAAAATGGTCTCCTTTAGCTCCATGTCTCACATCCAGGTCACACTGATCCAAGAGGTGGGTTTCCAAGGCCTTAGGCAGCTCTGCCTCTGTGGCTTTGCAGGGTACAGCACCCCTCCCAGCTGCTTTCTCAGGCTGGCATTGAGTGCCTGTGGCTTTTTCAGGAGCAGGGTGCAAGCTGTTGGTGGATCTAAAATTCTGGGGTCTGGAGGACAGTGGCCCTCTTCTCACAGCTCCATGAGGCAGTGCCCCAGTAGGGACTCTGTGTGAGGGCTCCAACTCCACATTTCCCTTCTGCACTGCCCTAGCAGAGGTTCTCCATGAGGGCTCTGTCCCTGCAACAACTTCTGCCTGAACATCCAGGTGTTGTCATAAGTTCTTTAAAATCTAGGTGGAGGTTCCCAAACCTGAATTACTGATTTCTCTGCACCCATAGGCCCAACATCACGTGTAAGCTGCCAAGGTTTGGGGCTTGTACCCTCTGAAGCCTGAGTTGTACCTTGCCCCCTTTTAGCCTCGGCTGGACCTGAAGCAGCTGGCATAGGGTACCATGTCCCAAGGCTGCATTAGATCAGGGAGACCCTGGGCTCTGCCCATTAAACCACTTTCCCCCCTAGTCCTCTAGGCCAGTGGTGGGAGGGGCTGCTGTGAAGTGTCTGACATGCCCTGGAGACATTTTCCCCATTGTCTTGGTGATTAACATTCAACTCCTTTTTACTTCTGCAAATTTCTGCAGTCAGCTTGAATTTCTCTCCAGAAAATGGGTTTCTCTTTTGTATTACATAATCAGGCTGCAAATTTTTCAAACTTTTATGGTTTGCTTCCTCTTGAACATTTTGCATCTTAGAAATTTCTTCCAGCAAATACCCTAAATCATCTCTCTCAAGTTCAGAGTTCCACAGATCTCTAGGGAAGGGGAAAAATGCTACCAGTCTCTTTGAGAAAACATAGCAAGAGTCACCTTTATTCCAGTTTCCAAAAAGTTTCTCATCGCCATCTGAGACCACCTCAGCCTGCATTTCATTGTCCGTATCAGTATCAGCATATTGGTCAAAGGCATTCCCCAAGTCTCTGGGAAATTCCATACTTTCCCACATCTATCTTCTGAGCCCTGCAAACTTTTCTAACTTCTGCCTATTACCTAGTTCCAAAGTTGCGTCCACATTTTTGGGTATCTTTACAGCAGCACCCCACTCCCAATATCAATTTCCTGAATTAGTTTGTTCTCACGCTGCTGTGAAGAAATACCCAAGACTAGGTAATTTATAAAGAGGTTTAAATGACTCAGTTTCTCATGGCTAGGGAGTCCTCAGGAAACTTAAAATCATGGCGAAAGGCACCGCTTCCCAGGGCAGCAAGAGTGAGAATGAGTGCCAGCAGAGGTAATGCCAGACACTTATAAAACCATTAGACCTCATGAGAACTCACTCACTATCACAAGAACAGCATGGAGGATAACACCCCCATGATTCAGTTACCTCCACCCCGTCCCGCCTTTGACACGTGGGGATTATTACAATTCAAGGTGAGATTTGAGTGGGGACACAGAGCCAAACCATATCACTAACCTTTCTTGGAAAGTCTTTAGTCTCTTTTTCCTACACTATTTTGTCCAACTGAAATGATTTACTAGGTAGCACAAACGTGGCAGTGTTCCAAGACACCTTAATTCATTCAGAGGTTTTAACAGTGGATTCTGTATTTGTTATCTGTTACTGCATAACACATTACTTCAAAACTTAGTGGCTTAAAATAACACATATTTATCACTCACAGTTTCTGTGGGTCAGGAATTTGGACATAATTTACATGGGACTTCTTAAGAGGCTGCAATGACATTATCAACTAGTGCTGAGATCTCATTTGACCTGGGAAGGATCCACTTCTAAGCTTATTTACATGGTTGATGGAAAGATTCAATTTCTCCAGGATTGTTAGAGGGAGGGTCTCATTGACTCCATGACTCACTGCTTAGAGGGGGCCACCCTAAGCTTATTATCAAATACACCAATTTACTCCATAAAGGCCAGTGAGAAAGATAGAGTTTGCAAACACAGTGGAAGCCATCATCTTATGTAATGTAATCAGGGTAGTAACAGTCTATTATTTTCGCTATCACTAAGATGTAAGACACAGGTCCTCTCCAGAGTCAAGGGAAGAGAATTCCTACAGGGTGTGGATACAAAGAGGCAGCAATTGTGTCCTTCTTCCAAGCTGCCTGTCATAAATGTGATAGATACCTGTAGGCTTGATTTGATCTTTGTAAGTACGTGAGATTTAATTTGTACTTTGTCTTCTGTCTCTCTTAGGACTTCTCAGTTTAATCTTTTTCCAGTTAGTATTGAAAAGAAATTACCTTTTTAAAATGATAAATTCTTGGTTTTTGGATCTCAACCATTCTCTTTCACTACCACTTTCTAACTGGCTAATTACTGTGCAGTATCTTGCCACTTCAGCCAACTGCATCCAACACACACTCCTAACGATCTGTTTCCAGTCTCTTCCCTAAGGCTGCTGTCCCATAAAAGTTCAGAGCTGAGAGAGTAGGTGGAACGGCATCAGCTCTCTTTGCTCCTGGATCCAAATGTAGCCATCTCCTCTACTATCCCCACAGAAGGTGATACACGACATTTCTCCAGTACTCCAGATGGGCAGCAAGAGGTAAATTCCATAAAATTCCAGATTGTGACACTTCTCTGCAGAGTATATTCCACCATCATCTTTTGAAGCCAACCGTGAAGGTAGAAGTGTCAGAGGAACCCCCTCTCAGGCCCACACAAGGAGGATATTCTTTTTTGAGGCTATAATTCATTCAGAGGCAGGGAACCTTGCCCTAGAAAGCTGGTTATTACATTTCTTTTTATTATTCTAAATATGTAGCTTTTGGCATTAATCTTTGCACTTGAGAATTAAAAATCCCTTCTCTTCTCCTACCATTTCATTCATAAAAATATTTTGATTTTGAAAAACTGAGGACTTCAGTTTTATTCTGTGCTGGGATGTTTTCTGGATAAGTTCAACCTGCTTAAGCTGCTAAGATAGTTTGAAGAATGAAACAAGAAGATAAAAGAATTACTAGTACTGAAAAATAAAACAGATAAATTTGAAACATTGTCTCATTATATGTGCTTTCTTTTATTTATGTTTCCCTTATCTCTTTGCTTTCTGTATTTTGCCTCATAGATTTTTTATGTGTCTTTAAATTGTCTAGTATTTTTGGAAGTATATATTCCATTTTCAATTCTACTGCTTGTTATCTTTTAGTTTTTCAAAAACATTTTAAGCTTTCTTTTCCTATAATTTTCACCCTCTCTACTAAAAGCCATTTTTAGGATTCTGTCTTGTTTTATCTTATTCTTTTTATTTCATGTAGTTGCTCTTGATCTTCATCTTCATCCTTTTTTTGCTCTACTAACTTGTAACTCTTGATACATAAAAGCCATAACTTACTGCAATTATTAGAGAATACCATATTCAAGATACTTTCTTCTGCATGTCACAATAGATCATCTCTTGAAGTATGCTGTTCCTCTAATTAATCTTCATATTGTTTTTTGTTTTTTTGTTCTTCAATACTTGCTTAGCTCTGTGTTTTTTTTTTTTCTCAATACTCACATTTGAATAATGTGAGATAATGACACTGGGGTAAATATTTTTCATAGGTAAGAGTCAAAAGATTGCCTTTCTACTTATCTGGCAGGGGAGATACCAGGATCACAAAAGTGGTTTTCACAGGGTGAGGCTTATCCATTATATTCCAGATATGCTGACCCCTGTGATTTCCCCAATTGTGGGAAACTTGACTGCATAATTTGTGGTAGTGGTGGACTGCATTCATAATCTCCCACAGAGACTGTGATATCAATATCTGATATCATGATATCACAGTTATCATAATTTATATCTCTGATATAGATTTTTAAAAGATATAAAAAAAAACATAGCTTTCGGCCCTACTGTTTATGCTTCAATAAATACTTGAAAAGAAACTTGATATGTTCAACTCCAAGGGCAATTTTAGGTTTTAAACAGACTTTGTATGATTGCTTACCTCTTCTATATGCTAAACCTTGCTCAGAGTTATAGAATTTTATAGAATTACATGAAAAATTAGGATTTCTACCCTTTTTCTACACTACTGTAAACTTCTATGAAAAAATTGCCTTCAGTGAGTAAAGTGTGATGACTAAACACCCTACCATTCTTAGTTTTTACCAAATTGTTATTTAGAATTTATATCTTATCAAGGAAAATCGTGTGTGTGTGTGTGTGTGTGTGTGTGCATGTTGGAGGGAGGTATACACATGTGTGTGTTGGGGTTGCAGCCTGAATTTAAATACAGAACATACCCCAAGGGAGAAGAGGAATTTATGCCACAGTTCAGATTTGTATATTCTCTGAATCAGGCAACAAATGAGGGTTGAATGCATGTCTATCAATATTGTTTTCTAGATTACCTAGTGTAGTTGTGTGAAGCTGAATATATTATTGCCTAATGGGCTTAGGTCTCAATAGTATTTTGTTTTCCTTCAATTAAATTTCATCAGTCCTATAATTTTTTTAAGTTCCTACAAGATTTTGGCTTATCTTTCAGCACTAAATTTCAAGTTATTGATGTTTTAAATTTTTTTTGTGTCTTCCCAGTTATTTTGTGAGGAAATGGAAGAGGATAAAAAAGGCTCTTAATGAAGCAATTAAGCCTGCTTTCCCATATGTATAATTTTATGATTATATTTAAAATTATATTTATCTTCCTACTTACAACCCTACATTTTAAAAATAAAAAGTCTAGAATAATAAAAATACATATTAGATACCTGAAAAATACCTTTGTAGAATGAATTGAAAATTCATGAAAGTCACATAGCGATGGGGCTACTGCCCACTTAAAATACTTAAATCGGTCAAGAACAGTAGAATTAACTTGTCTGTGATCAGGCTTTGGCTCAAACATCAATGATAGTGTGCTTCAGGAAACCAGAAGGATGTAGTGTTAATATTAAAACAAATAATGTCAATACAATTGAAATGTGAATGACTGTGCAACATTAATTGGATTTATGTTCTATAAAATACATGAAAAATATTGGTAAAATTACATGATATTTCATAAACATAAAAGGTAACTCAAAAAGAGATGCATGTCTAACATATTCTTGGTTTCAAGGATATTTTTGA
Source organism: Symphalangus syndactylus (assembly GCF_028878055.3). NCBI lineage: Eukaryota > Metazoa > Chordata > Mammalia > Primates > Hylobatidae > Symphalangus > Symphalangus syndactylus. Next base: position 91,124,588 of record NC_072433.2, read on the forward strand.
GTCATTTCCAATGCATGATAAATTATGGCAAAAATAAATAAGCTTGGAGAGTAACTGAATCAGAACCTGTCTTCTAGATGTTTTGGTATCATACTTTGAATACTGAATATATATTTATATGGTTTTTGCTGCAATAATGAGATAATGAGTCACCTATTTTATTTTTTGTCTAAAATCAGCAAATAATAGCCAAATAAAGAATCCCCAAACAACGTATTAAGGGTGTCAAGGGATCTATACTTCAGAAGTTAAACTGTAGCAAAGATTTTCCTTTACTTATTTCATATTCACCACTTAAAGATATATATGACAATACACATCTTTCCAAGTAAGGTCATTTGGAATCATATGAGTAGAATATACCTCTTCTAAATATCTTCTTGCAAAAATTTCCAAAAAAATCATTGAAAATTTCTTTTGGAACGGTATTGCTTAAGAAATACAGCTCCCCTGAATCCTGTTTCTTCAAACAGCCTTGCCATTGTACCAGATGGAGAGAGATAACACATGTAATTTAGCGGTGTCAGGCTAACACCTCAATGTGTTTTTACAAAAATGGAAATCTTGCCCTCCCAGAAGACAGTAAGAAATAACAGAAAAAATCAAAATAAAAATGATTAGGAAGCTCTTTTTATTGTAAATATTTCCAAATTTATATTTAAATTAAATTGCATATGTTATGTATGAAATAATTTTACATTTAAATTATATCTACAATTTAGAGATACATGATTTATTTAAGGATGCACTACAGTATTCCTATGTACAGCAGCCAATTATGCTTGTTGCAATATAAAAGAATATTAACTTCTCATATATTACTGTAGCTAACAAAGTGCATTATTTTTTGACAAATGTGATATATTGTAATGGTTTCTGAGTGCCTCAAAATGAATATTCCATCAAAAAAATTTTAAATTTTTCTTCATTCAAGTATGAATTAATATGCAGTATATTTTATTGGAAACAGGGTATATATTTCTGCATTTACCTTAAATTTAATGTTGGCAATAAAACATGATATTGTGGTAGAAGTTGACAATAAATATCCTCTGTACCCAACTGGATTTTGACACACGATTAAGGACAACCTCACAGTGTAATTTCCACATAGATCAATAACATTAGATTCTCCACACAATTCAGCCTCTGCTGATATAAATGAAGCCCTCATTTTAAATTAGTTCAGGTAAAATGGGATTGCTCAAGCCACATCTAGAAAAAATCTTTCCTTAGCCAAATTGAAGTCTTCACATAAGAAAGATAAATATTTGGCCGGGCGCGGTGGCTCACACTTGTAATCCCAGCACTTTGGGAGGCCGAGGCGGGTGGATCACGAGGTCAGGAGATCGAGACCACGGTGAAACCCCATCTCTACTAAAAATACAAAAAATTAGCCAGGCGTGGTGGCGGGCGCCTGTAGTCCCAGCTACTCGGAGAGGCTGAGGCAGGAGAATGGCGTGAACCCGGGAGGCGGAGCTTGCAGTGAGCCGAGATTGCGCCACTGCACTCCAGCCTGGGCGACAGAGCGAGACTCCGTCTCAAAAAAAAAAAAAAGAAAGATAAATATTTATGTATTAATTTGATCATAGATTAAAAAGAATTATTTTCACACAGATGGCTTATTTTACAAGAAAGGATAACTTTATAACATAAACTGATAGATTGGTGGAAGTTGTTGTTCACTGACAACAATGTATTTGGCCAATAGATAAAGTCTAGCTTTTTTGTCACCATGAATCCATTTATACTTTGAAAAATCATCTAGGGACAAAGCATGAAGAAAGGATACAGTGGGCCTAGTCTAACACTAGATTCGATTTCTTTATTTTTATGTCTCCATATTGTCACCAAATTCTCCTCTGAATCATATTTTATCTGTCTAAATTATACTTTTTTACTCAGAACCCACTTTATCTCCTCTATTCATTTCAGAGGCTCAGAGGGGAAAGGGGACAATTTGGTCATAAAATGGAGCCCTTTCAATTGGGCTGTGTGACAAGAACCTGGTATTATTGGAGAAAAAAAAAATGCTTCTTGTACAAAAACTTGTAACCATTAGTTTGCAGTCCTAGAAGACTGAGTAAAAATCAACCATCACTTTTTTTTAATGGATATTTTGACTGGATGAAACTGTCCTTTGTTATATGGTGCAAATTCCTGAGAACAATTTGATGAACCACTTCTTGTTGCACAAGCCTTGTTCTTACCAAGAAGTTATTAGTATTTATTCTTATGTAAAGCAAGAATTAAGTTCCAAAAATGTCTCCAGATTTTACTAGGACTGTAAACTTCTGGAGGGCAGGAATTCTGAATGACTGGTTTTTACACTCAACAGCATCAAGTACAATACTTTGCAGGTAAATATTAGATCACTTGATATATTTCTACCTTAAAATATTAAGTAATTTTTCTACCTTAAAATATTAAGTCTATTAATTTGGACATTCATACCTTCCTTCTTGGTGGAGATAATTATTCTACTGAAAAATTTTAAGGCAGAGAATATTATCAGTCACTTTCAAAAACAGGAAGGTTTAGGTTAAAAACAAATCTTAACAGACTGCATCACATCATACATACATGAGACAAATGCCTTAGACTGTGTAATTAATGAAAGATCCTTCTAAAAAATTTCCAATTCAATTATGTAAAATTAAGTTAAAAAGTTATAGTATAAATGCAAATTAAAATATCAAATACATACAGAATACAATACCCAATTTTTTATTATTAGATTCTACAGACTTTTTTTAAGTTTCTGTAAAATTTTCTAAATGCTTACTCTGTACATATTTATTTCATCATGGACAAGTAACAAGGAGATCACAGGTGACACCAATCCCCTGACCACGCTTTGAGAAGCACTGCACTAGATTGACTTTCTAATGTCAATCTTCATTTTCTAGCTCTGTTACAGCCTTGGTCTCCTTATTACCTAGTACAACACACATACAAATATGTGTGATATAGTATAAATATAATATAAAAATATGTGTGTTATAAATATATTAAAATATGTTTGTACTAGATAATAATACTTAATAACGTTGAGTGTTTAATTGTTCTAAGCACTTTACCTGCAGGAAACAGTTTTTTTTTTTTTATTTTGGTGAAATACAACTAACATAAATTTATTTACAATTTTAAGCATTTTTAAGTGTATAGTTTAGTGGCATTAGCATATTCAAAATGTTGTGCAGCCATCACCATCATCAGTCTTCAAAACTCTTTTCATATTGTAAAACTAAAAGTTTATGCTAATTTAAAAATAAGTCCCATTTCCCCCCTCCTCAACCTCTGAAAACTACCATTCTGTTTTCTGCCTCCATAGTTTTGCCCACTCTTAAGTACCTCACATAAGTGGAATTTGTCTTATTTGCCTTTTTGTGACCGGCTTTTTTCATTTAGCATGATGTCTTCAAGTTTTATTCATGTTATATAGCATATGTCATAATTTTCTTCACTTTTAAGCTTGAGTAATATTTCATCATATATATCTCACATTTTGCTTATCCATTCATTTCTCAATGGACACTTGAGTTGCTTCTACATTTTAGCTGTTGTGAATACTGCTGCTGTGAACATGGGTGTATAAATATCTCAAGACCTTTTTGTCAGTTTTTTTAAATATATACTCAGTAGTAGTTTAGCTGGATTATATGGTAATTTTATTTTTAATTTTTGAGGAACTGTCCTACCCTTTTATTCAATAATAGCTATACCAATTGACAATTGGCATTCCTACCAACAGGGCATAAGCGTTCTCAATTCTCCACATATTCACTGATATTTGTTATTTTCAGGTTTGTTTGTTTTTTTTTTTTAATGGGAGCCATGTTAATGAGTGTAAGGTGATATTTCATTATAGTTTTGATTTGCATATCCCTAATGATTAGTGATGTTAAGCATCTCTTCATGTGCTTATAGGCCATTTGTATATCTTCTTTAAAAATATATATATACTCATTCCTTTGCCTATTTTTGAATTACGTTTATTTTTTGTTGTTGAGTTTCAATAATTTTCTATATAACCTAGGTATTGATCCTTTATCAGACTTAAGATTTGCAAATATTCTCTTTCATTCTACAGGTTGCTAATTCTCTCTGTCGGTAATATCTTTTGATGCTGTTGTGTCCGGAATTGATTCATTCCGGTGGGTTCTTGGTCTCACTGACTTCAAGAATAAAGCTGCAGACACTCGTGGTGAGTGTTACAGTTCTTATAGATGGTGTTTCCGGAGTTTCTTCCTTCAGATGTTCAGATGTGTCCAGAGTTTCTTCCTCCTGGTGGGTTCATGGTCTCTCTGACTTCAGGAATGAAGCTGCAGACCTTCGCAGTGTTACAGCTCTTAAGGGTGGTGTGTCCAGGGTTGTTTGTTCCTCCTGGTGGGTTCGTGGTCTTGCTGACTTCAGGAATGAAGCCACAGACCCTCATGGTGAGTGTTACAGCTCATAAAGGTAGTGCGGACCCAAAGAGTGAGCAGCAGCAAGATTTACTGTGAAGAGCAAAAGAACAAAGCTTCCACAGCATAGAAGGACACCCCAGTGGGTTGCCACTGCTGGCTCAGGTGGCCAGTTATTATTCCCTTATTTGGCCCTGCCCACATCCTGCTGATTGGTCCATTTTACAGAGTGCTGATTGGTGCGTTTACAATCCATTAGCTAGATACAGAACGCTGATTGCTTCGTTTTTACAGAGTGCTGATTGGTGCATTTACAATCCTTTGGCTAGACATAGACTGCTGATTGGTGCGTTTTTACAGAGTGCTGATTGGTGCATTTACGATCCTTTGGCTAGACATAGACTGCTGATTGGTGCGTTTTTACAGAGTGCTGATTGGTGCATTTACGATCCTTTAGCTAGACACAGACTGCTAATTGGTGTATTTATAATCCTCTAGCTAAACAGAAAAGTTTTCCATGTCCCTACCTGACCCAGAAGCCCAGCTGGCTTCACCTCTCACTGGTATACTTTGGACATTTGTTCCCCCAAAATCTCATGTTGAAATGTAACCCCTAATGTTGGAAATGAGGCCAAGCTGGATGTGGCTGGGCCATGGGAATCTATCCCTCATGAAAGACTTAGTGCCCTCTCCACAGTAATGAGTGAGTTTCCACTCTGTAAGTTCATGTAAGAGCTGGTTGTTTAAAAGAACCTGGCATCTGTCTTTTGCTCCCTCTCTCTTGCCATGTGATGTGCCTGCTCCCCATTTGCCTTCTGCCATGATTGAAAGTTTCCTGAGGCCTCACTAGAAGCAAATGCTGGTGTCATACTTCTTGTACAGCCTGCAAAACTGAGTGAAATAAACCTGTCATCTTTATAAATTTCCCAGCCTCAGCTATTTCTTTATAACAACATAAAACAGATTACAGCACTTTGGGAGGCCGAGGCGGGCGGATCACGAGGTCAGGAGATCGAGACTACAGTGAAACCTTGTCTCTACTAAGAATACAAAAAAAAAAAAATTAGCCGGGCGTAGTGGCGGGCGCCTGTAGTCCCAGCTACTTGGAGAGGCTGAGGCAGGAGAATGGCGTGAACCCGGGAGGCAGAGCTTGCAGTGAGCCGAGATTGCGCCACTGTACTCCAGCCTGGGCGACAGAGCGAGACTCCGTCTCAAAAAAAAAAAAAAAAAAAAAAAAAAAAAAAAAAAAAAAAAAAAACAGATTAACACAGATGCACAATTTTTAAAAATTTTATAAGAAAAAGTTTGTCTCTTTTTTCTTGTATTATCTGTGCCTCCAGTATCATATCTAAGGAAGCACTGACAAATCTAATGTAGTAAAGCTTTTGCCCTATATTTTCTAATAAGTTTTTTTTTTAGTTTTAGGTCTTACATATATACTTTTGATCTATTTTTAGTTAATTCTTATATATGGCTTTAGGTAAAGATCTATCTTCATTATTTTGTATGAGCATATCCAATTTTCCCAGCACTATTTTTTGAAAAGACTGCCTTTTCCCTATTGAATGGTTGGCAACCTTGCCAAAGATTGTTTGACTATATATATGAGGCTTTATTTCTGATCTTTCTATTCTATTCCATCTGTCTATATGTCTGTCTCTATGCAGTACCACACTGTATTGATTACTGTGGATTTGTAGTAAGTTATAAAATCTGGAAGTATGAGTTTTCCACACTTCTTTTTCAAAATTGATTTGGATATTTGGGATCCCTTGAGATTCCACTTGAATTTTAGGATTTTTTTTTTCTATTTCTACAAAAAACATCATTGAGATTTGTATAGAGATTACACTGAATCTATAGATTGCTTTGAGTAGCACTGCTCTTACTAATATTACGTCTTCTAATTCATAAACATAAAATGTGTTTCCATTTATGTTTTCATTTGTTTTTTTCAGCAATGTTTTGTAGTTTTCATCGTGCAAGTCTTTTACCTCTTTAAGTTAATTATCAAATATTTTACAGTTTTTGATGTTATTGTAAATAAAATTGTTTAATAATTTCTCTTTCAGATTGTTCATTGTCAGCATATAGAAATGCAACTGATTTTCACTTGTTTGTTTTGCATCCTACTATTTTGCCAAATTTATTTATTAGCTTTTCAAGTTTTTTTTGTGTGTGGACATATAAGCTTATATACTCTGTGAATGGTGATAATTTTACTTCTTCCTTTGTAATTTGTTTGCCTTTTATATGTTTTTCTCATCTGATTGCTCTGGCTAGAATGTCCAGTAATAACTATGTTGACTAAAAATGGTAAAAGGGGTTATCCTTGCCTGGTTCTTCATCTTGGGGGAAAAACTTTTAGTCTTTTACTGTTGTGATGTTTACTGCAGGTTTTTAACATATGCCTTTAATTATGTTGAGATATTTTAGTCCATTCTTATTTTGTTGAGAATTTGAAATAAGGATGTTGAAAGGTTATTGAATTTTCTTGAAAGATTTTTGTGTCAATTGAAATAATTATGTTTTTTCTTTATTCCATTAATATCATATATTACATTGATCAATTTTTGTATGTTGAATTATCCTTGCATTCCAAGAATAAATTCCACTCGCTAATTGTGTATAAAACTTTCAATATGCTGCTGAATTTGATTTTCTGTTTTTTTGTTGAGAAATTTTACGTAAACGCTCATAAGGAAAATTGATCTGTAGTTTTCTTTTCTTGTAGTAATTTCATCTGACTGGTATTAAGATAATGTTGGCCTTATAGAATGAGTTTGGAAGTATTACCTCCTATTCAATTTTTAGAAAAGTTTGAGACAGACTGGTTTAATTCTTTAAATGTTTGGTAGAATCACCAGTGAAACTATCACGTCTAGGAATTGCCTGAAAATCTTTGATTGTTGATTCAATCTCCTCACCAATTGCAGGTGTATTCAGATTTTCCATTTCCTTGTAATTTAGTCTTGGTAGTTATTGCACTTCTAGAAATTTTTTGTTTCATCTAGGCTATCTAATTTGTTGGTGCATAATTGTTCATAGTACTTTTTAAATAATACTTTTTATTCCTGTAGAATCGGTGGAAATATCTCCACTTTCTTTTCTGATGTTATTAATAGGATTTTGTTTTTTTCTTTGTATGTCTAGCTAAAATTTTATCAATTTTCTTGGTCTTTTTAAAAAATTACCTTTTAGTTTCATTAATCTTTAAATTGATTTTCTATTCCCCATTTTTTAAATGTTTGCTCTAATCTCTGATTTTTTCTTTCTCCAGCTTGCTTTGGATTTAGTTTGCTCTTCTTTTTCTAATTCCTTAAATTGTTAAGTTAGGTTATTGACTTGGGATCTTTCTTGTTTTTTAATGTTACCATTTATAGCCACAGAATTCCCCCTTAGCACTGGTTTTAGTGCGTCCATAAATTTTGATATATTCTGTTTTTGTTTTCATTTGTCTCTAAGGATTTTCTAATTTCCCTTGTAATTTCTTCTTTATTTCATCAATTGTTTAAAATATGTTGTTTCATTTTTAATAATTTGTGAATTTTCCATTTTTTTTCTGTTGTTGACTTCTAACTTCATCTCATTGTGGTCATAAAATATCATATCTACATTTTAATCTATTAAGACATAATTTCAGGCCTAACATATGGTCTATTCTGGAAAATGTTCCATGTTTACTTGAGAAAAATGTGTATGCCATTGTTCATGGGTAGAATGTTGTGTATATGTCTGTTAGATTTAGTTGGTCTGTTGCATTATTTAAGTCTTCTATTTCCTTATTTTTGTCTGATTGTTTTATACTTTAGTGAGAGGAGGGTATTGAAGTCTTCAAATACTATTGTTTGCCTGTCTATTTCTCTCTTCAGTTTTGTCAGTTTTTGCTTCATGTATTTTGATAATCTGTGATTAGGCATGTAAATGTTTGTGATTATTATAATTGTATTTATTGTTTATTATAATTATAATATATAATTATAATTGTTATAATTATTACTTATTGTTGCTGTATTGAATCTTTTATTAATATGCAATATTTAATTTATCACTTGTACATTTTTTGATTTAAAGTTTATTTTGTTTATTAGTATAGCTGATATACTTTGATATAGTAAATATCAAAGTTTATTTTTGATATTAGTATAGCTGCTCCTGATCTATTTTTTTTACTATTTGCCTGAAACATCTTTTTCCATCCTTTTTACTTTCAATCTATTTGTGTTTTTGGCTCTCAAATTAGTCTCTGCTAAACAGCATATAGTTGGATTATGTGTTTTCTTTAATCCATTATGCATATCCCTGTCTTTTGATTAGATAATTTAATACATTTACATTTAAAGCAATTACTGATAAAAACAGACTTCTGTCATAGCTTTCTGTTTCTAAATATCTTGTAGGTTTTTGGCTTTCATTTCCTACATTACAAATTTTGTATTTATCTGAAATTTTTGTAGTGAACTGTTTGCATTTCTTTCTTATTTTCCTTTTTGTATATTCTGTAGCTATTTTCCTTGTTGTTACCATAAGGATTATATTTACCTGCATAAATTTATGTCAGATTAATTCAAATAACATATAAATACTGTTTCTCTGTCCCAACCCTTTCAGTTGTTGATATCATAAAAGTATGCCTTTAGAGATTGTGTTCCCAAAAACTAATAAGTATTTTAAGTCTTTTGAATTCTGTAGAAAAACATGTGGAGTTCTAATTAAAGTTGTATTAATACTAGCTGTTAGACAAGAAAATATTTTTTTAAATGTATTTGTTTCTTAAGTCATGTACATTAAAAAAGTAGGGTTATAAGCCTTTGTTAGAATAATGCCAGCTTTTATAATTGCCATATATTTCCCTTTATTGAGACATTTATTTCTTTATATGGCTTTGAGTTATTGCATAGTCTTCTTTCATTTCACCCTCCAAGATGCCCTTGAGAATTCCTGGCATTATAAGTCTCAGAGTCATAGACTCCCTCAGATTTTCTTTATCTGAGGATGTCTTAAGTGCTCCCTCAGTTTTGAAGGACAGTCTTGCCAGATATCAAATTCTCGTCTGACAATTTTTGTTTTGTTTTATTTTGGCCCTTTTAATATATAGGTCCACTGACTTCTTGCACCTGAAGTTTCTGATGAGGAATCTTCTGATAAACTTCTGATAAACTTATTGCTGCATTTGATCACAGAGGTGCCAACAAAGATGTAGGTGGTTATTTCTTTTGCACATTTCTCCATTGTTAAAGCCCCTCCCTTCTGCTAACATTACTTTCGGGAGATTTAGAGAGCCAGTACTCTTCCCTACTTCCATTATTCTCTTTTATTCTTTTTTGTGCATGAGACATTAAAGATTGGGCCATTCAGAAAGCAACTGCATATATAGGAAAAAAAATTAAAAGGGAAAAGTTCAGGCTCAGAAAAAAACCTGATAATACCTTAAGTTTAGATGTCAGTCTGATCTTGAGCACAGAAAAGACTTCAACAATTAAGAAAAATAGAAAGCAATAAGCAAACAAACAAAAATAACAAAAAACAGCAAACCTCAGGAAGGGGGAAAATATGATTTCTAGAATTACCAGATTATTTGATTTAAATGTCCAGTTTTCAACAAAAAATTACAAAGCATACCAAGAAAGAGGAAAATATGGCCCTTTTATGTTATAAGTCGTTTCTCTCATGAAGCTTTCAAATTCTCTCTTTGTGTTTGGTTTTAAAGAGTTTGTAATGTGCCTTGTGGATCTCTGAGTTCATCTTACTTGATGTTCATTGAGCTTCTTGGGTGTTTATATTCATATATTTTATCAAGTTTGAGAAGTTTTCAGCCATTATTTTTCCAAATATTCTCTTTTCTTTTATCTCCCTTTCCTTCTGGAACTACCATAATGCACATGTTGATTTGCTTAATGGTACCCCACGAGTTTCTTAGGCTCTGTTCACTTTTCTTTAATCTTTTTTCTTTCTGTTTCTCAGACTTGATCATTTCAATTGTCCTATCTTCAGGTTCACTGATTCTTTATTCTGCCTGCTGAAATCTGTCTTTGAATCTCCTTAGTCAATTTTTTATTTCAATTATTGTGTTTTCAGCTCTTTTTGGTCCTTTTTTTTTTCTTTATTGACATTTCTATCTTGTTAATAAATTTTTCTCTGAACTTTGTGCACATATTCCTTTGATTCTTGAAGCAACTTTAAGACGTTTTAAAGTCATTGTCTAGAAGATCTACAATCAGGTCTTTTTCATGGCTGGTGTCTGTTGACTTATTTTTTTCCTTTGAATGAGCGATATTTCCCTCTTTCTTGATATGCTTTATAGTTTTTTTTGAAAATAGGGCATTTGAATCAAATCATCTGATAATTCTGGAAATCATATTTCCCCCTTTCTCAAGCTGGCTATTTTTTGTTATTATTTTTTGTTTATTGTTTTCTTTTGTTCTTAATTGTTGCTGTATTCTCTGTGCTCAGAATTAGACTGACATCTAAACTTAAGATATTCTCAAGGTCTTTTCTGAGCCTGAATCTTTACCTGGACATGCATCATCACTTTTAATTTTTTTTTCCTTATATGCAATTGCCTTCTGATGGCCCAATCTTTAATGTATGGTGCTCTAAAAGGAAAAAAACAGAATAATGAAAGTAGAGAAGAGTGCTGGCCCTTTAAATCTCCTGGAAGTAATGCTAGCAGAAGGGAGGGGCTTTAACAGTGGAAGGATGTGCAAAAGCAATGGCCACTCACATCTTTGTTGGCACCTCTGTGATCAAATGCAACAATAAGCAACCACAGCACAGATCCTTGATATTTGGAGAACACATTATTTTTTTTGCTTACCCTGGCTCCTACAACCTTTTAGTGAACGGCTCTCAGCACTCATACACAGCTGCCTGTCATAAAATTAACTACAATTTGCTGTCCAAGTCTTTCCCTGGAAGTTACAAGCCTTTAATAGAATCCAGAGTTACAAAAAATTATATGAGACAGATTTTTCCATTGTAATTATTGTTCAGATATGGAGACAGATTTTTGGTGCTTCCTACTGTGCCATCTTCCCAGTTCCACAATGTACATTTACTTCTCAAAACAATTAGATGAGAGAGAGATACGGAAATTGAGGAAAAGAAGTGCTCAATAGATTGACCAAGGTTTCATATTTGGTTATAGAGCTGGGATTTAAATCTAGCAGGTCTGATTCCTGAACCCACATTCTTAACCACCATGCTATACAACCTCTCTCTCTGACTCTTCATGTCCTCTGTGGCCCTCTATGATGATATACTTTACACTGTATTAATAAGTACTAGAAAACTGAAGTTACATTCATACTTTTAATTGTATACATTTTAATTGCACACTTGTATTTTAAAAGACTGTACAAAAATGCTTAGTGACTATTTCAAAGTCTAGCTGTCAAGGCTATAGGAAATTTTCATTCAATTGAGCAATGAGTCTTTCTCGTTAAGAATATGGAGGTTGTGAAATCTGTTTATTTTCTCTTTTCTTTGAATCTTTTCATGTGTCAGCTGTAATGCTGTTTGAATCAAAGACATTTGATTACCATCTATGTTCTTCCCTTAAACTGAATGGAGAGCTTTGAGGAAGATTGGCAGGCTTGCATAATGGACTATTTTGACATTTGCAAAGTATTGCAACAGGAGAGAACTTACAAGTCCTCTGCTCTATGGTTGCCAAAGCACAATTCAGTGCCAGACTTGGCAGGGGTTTCAGAGCTTTTTGCTTCACCAAGTATTGGTTCCCTAAAAAGTCCAAGCCATCATCTCGTTCTATTCTACAAAGGCAGCCCCATTGGATAGATAGTATAAAAGTCTGTAATAGTTGTTCCTCCATATGAAAAACATCCCCCTTTTTCTAAGGGGATATATATATATTCATTGGCTAGGGCAAAAAAAGTCAATTCAGCCTTTTTGTAATTTACCCATCCCTCCATAGTGGAACTATCACTTGATTTAGTATGAAAGTGTTAGGGTTGAGAAGGCAGGAAAATCATACAGTGTAACACTCATTCTTCCCCATTTTCTCAGCAGTTGCACTGGTGGTGCTTCTTAATTTTAAGACTTTTCTGCTGCTTCATACCTGATAACAAATTGTATTATCAAAGCCTGTCACAAAAAAATTCTGTGAAATTTTAAATGCCAACTCCATAAGCTATATAAAGTTTTTCCAGTTTAGATATCAATGTGATAAATTATACTGTCAAACAGTTTTTAATACTTGATGACATAAATAGCTTTGAAAAACTCTGATGATTTAGGATTAATTACCTCTAAGTTCTCTTGACTAGCACAATATTCCTTTCCTAGTTCATTTTCAGAAAAAGTATTTCTCCAATGCAATAGAAAAAATTGCTCCCCACATTCTACTCAAGGCCATAATAGGAAGTAGAAAAATCCTGTAGATCCAAAATAAGAAAGGTTATAAGGCAAAATTTCTACAAACATTTTGCCAACATATATATCTGAACGTTGAACAAGGCCTCTTTCCTTATAGATGAAAGCACACTGTTCTTGCTGTTTTTGTAGATCCACCTCAATGAATAGCAGCAACATATCCTATCATATCCAGATAAAAGATATGTTTTCTAAATATTGAATGATGAATGGCCTATAGTCCATCACGTGTTCCCTCCTAGAGAAGGTAACCAGCCAAGGGAAATATTTCGTTCCTCAGAGTCAAAGCAAAACGTGGAAAAAAATCACCGTGAATGGCGGGAATCCAGCAGAAGACAGAGAACTGGGAGGACAACAGTGCTAGGGAACAGAAAATTTTAAGAAATAAATAAGTTGGTCATCCAACAATGTAGTCTGAGTTAGTTGCTAGGGATTGAATCCAATACAATAGTTTGGATCTTAAATGTATTTGAAATATTTCTCCAGATCAAAATATGCTGGTGTTTGTTTGTTTGTTTGTTTGTTTTCAGAGTCCTGCTCTGTTGTTCAGGCTGGAGTGCAGTGGTGTGACTTTGGCTCACTACAAACTCTATCTCCCCAATTCAAGCGATTCTCCTGCTTCCTCAGCCTTTCTAGTAGCTGGGACTACAGGCACCTGCCACCATGCCCAGCTAATTTTTGTATTTTTTAGCCAAGACGAGGTTTTGCTGTGTTGGCCAGGCTGCTCTCAAGCTCCTGACCTCAGGTGATCTACCTGCCTCAGCCTCCCAAAGTGCTGGGATTACAGGCGTGAGCCACCACACCTGGCAAAAATATGTTTTAAATGTTCACACCATAAATAGGCAAATGCATTACATGCACACATTATTTTGATGGATTCTTAAAGTATTATTATATATTGTAAGAATCACATGATTGGAGTCAGACGAATTGAGATCCTAGAACTTTGTCCTGAGCTGGTTATTAATCTTTGAGGATTTCAATAATAACATGAGTACACTGCTATCTATCTCAAAGGGGAGTTGTGAATATTAAGTGGGAGATACTAGGCAAAAGGTGCACAACAGAGAAATAGCCAATAGGAAACTCTTGATAAACTTTTGTGCCCTTTCCATGCCCTATTATTAATAATGCCACATTATAAACGTTAAGTATTTTAATGGCACACATTTTAAGTACATTGCTTCTGCTACTGTTCTATACAGAGGGAAAGAGCTTACTAAAACTGGAAAGAAAAAATATTCATACATTTGTGGCTGTTTCTCTGAGCCAAATGGCTTAAGCAGGTGGTTCATAATGGTGAGACTACTTAATATTATAGTGTCAATGTCCTGATAATAATAAACCTACTGTTGATTAAGAAAGTTATATGTGCACAAAAGGTCTACGTGGTATTTGTTGTACAAGTTTAGAAATTCAATTTCTATCTTTCCCTCATGACAAATCTTTTATAGAGATGTGACCTTAAGCTCACTCAAAAGTAGGTTCTATATTTTCTTCTAATAGTGGATTCATAACAGCTTGTGAATGTAGCAAGTTGAGATGCCAAGCTGCATTGTTCAATATAAAAGAGATGATTTGATCTAAAAAGATACACATTGTCAACCAGTGTAGTTTTTAGAGAAATTCAGTCCCCACTAAAATGAATGAATTTTAAAATGTTCACTTGACTACTGTGAAGAAATTTACCTGTAGAACATAATTTTTCTGTTTTTAAATTTTAAATGTTGGAGAGCATCACCAAACTCTTCTTATAGCCAGCAAGTTGATCTGATGCATAAGTCTGCCTCTAGGTCAAGATATTAAAACCACATCAGTATAAAGAATGTTTATGTTATTTTTTTCTGTACAATGCCAATTAAGCGAATTGTCTATTAGGTTGTTGATGTACAACTTGAAAAGGAAGATACTAGAACATAGTCCAGTTTTACACAGTTTAGAATTTGTAGTAATGTTAGACGTCTCTTGAAGATGTTTAAGCAGCTGGGATTATCTAACAATTATACATTAATCAACTCCTTATTTAAAGGATTCAGGATAGATAAGGGTAATCAATAATATGGTAGTATTTTTTCATTTATTTTATAGGTTAAATAATATAGAATAAAAATATTAATGATAGCTATCACTTATAAATTTATCATAGGTCAGGCATTGTGTTGAGTTCTTTATGGGTATTATTCATTTAATATTTAACATATCCCTTTAAGAGATGGAGGACATTATTAATACTTTTAAACAGTGAAACTTAAGCTTGGATTACAAAAGGAATTTGCCAAAATTTTACATTTCTAATTTAACTGGAATGCAGTATGTATACATTAAAATGGCAGGACTGTATACAAACCTAATTCTAGTACTAATGGAGTCTTAGGATAAGGAGCTTGTGTGTCTTAATGAATATCACCTTTTCCTCATCCCTCCCACTTTTACTGGCATGAAAACTGAGAACTAAATAACTCCTAAAATCCCATCATGAATCAGACAACTTACAGCTAAATGCCTTTATGATTGGAGCCAAATCCTTCTCATTTTTGAAAGCGTGTATCATTCTTTTGAGGCTGAGATATGTCAATTGCCATGAAAACATTTTTGACAGTAAAATCAATTATGCTCTGAAAATGTTTAAAATGGTGATAACAGAAGTTCTATCAAGACAACATTTACAACATCCGAAAAAGAGTACTCCTTATATATAATATTCTGGGAAGTTACCTCTGCTGTGAAATATTACAATACTCTTGTAGAAATTAAGAATTAAGTGAGCCTAAGAAAAGATTTAGGGAAACATAAATTAGATTTCTTTTTTGGTTTGTACCTGTTAAGATGCTATAAACAATGTAAGTAACATCTTAAGTATTAACAACAGAACTTTGTAGGCTAAAGGTATTTTCTATAAATAATGTGTTGAGATCAATTAGCATCCCTAATGAAATATATACGGCAACTCTAAATGACATAAACTGAAGTGTGCAAAAGCAGAGGAATGTAAATTTTCTGGGAGAAATTTAATAAATTTACCTTGGAATCATATCAAAACTTTTACCTTCTGTGAGCAACATCTAAAATCATGTCAAATAGAATGACATTAGATATATTGTCTTTAATGGGGTTATTCTGTATTGAAAGGCTCTGGAAGAATAAACTTCTATAAATATACTTTTAAAGTATCTAATAGAGTGGCTTGTGCCAACATTTACATTAGGGACAATTAAAAAATAAGAAAGTTTGTTAGAACAGAAAAAAGGCAAGAAGATTTGTGTGAAAACAACCAAGGCTTTAATGGGAGTAATGAATTAAGATAAAAATTGTCAAGGGTCTAGATCTACCTGCATAAGAAAACAGGATTTTAAAATTCTCTTCTTCATGTAATCCAGAAGTTAGAGAAAGAAATCAGATATATGATACTTCTATAACAGACCACAAACTAACATATCTATTAAATCCTAATATAGAGCATCTGTTTTTAGAGTTGTGGCAACAGAGGATACAAAGGTCTTCAGGGTGAAGATGAAAGAAGGATGAATAAAGGGGAAACAAAAGGAAAATGGGGAGGAATTAGAAGGGGATTAGCCAGGAGAAGGAGAAGAGGTAGGAAGAAGAGAAGGAGGAAGAAAGTAGGGGAGGGGTATTTTGAGAGCACCAAGCTAAATAAGGGTTCCAGGACCAGAGTGGCTAGCAACCCTGTCCTAATGGAAAATGAAGGGGAGCTAGACATGGGTATTTTTGCAGGGTACTTCTTTGACCAGGTGACTAGTTGTCCAACCAGTAACCAGGGGATCCCTCACATGAGATAACGGCTTATACTGGGAGATGCCCTTGTGGCTCCTTTGGCCCATGTCTAGTTTATGCCAGACTGACCATTGCTCTGGCACTGTGAATCCAACCTTGTATTCTCCCTTGGGGCAGATGGAAGGTACAAATTCAATACACTGCCACAATAGAAAACAACTCCAAAGATTTTTTTACTTACAGATCCTGGGCAAGGCGGGCATGAGTCAGGAGAGCAGACTTCCTTCCTGAGTTGCACAAGGCAGAAATGAAGGGTCAAGCAGAAACAGAAGTGGCAACTAGCAGTATATATGAGGGAATAGAGCTTGGGTCACTTTAAGTTTGTGGGCAGATGCCTCAGAATTTCCTCTAAAGAAAGGGACCAGAAAGGGAGAGCCCAGTCTACTAGGCTAGGCAGAAGAGATGGATCTGAGTTACCTCTGGCCACCAGCTTGAGCCACTTGGGTAAGGGATAGAATTGGAAACCGTGTCAAGCATGGCTGAGCCTTGCTTCTAGTATAAGAGAGTTAAACTGGTATTCATAATGGACACTGAGGCAACATCAAATCATAAGAATCACTATGACACGGAAAAGTGACACAAAAGGAAAATACTTCCTCTTGCAAAAGTAATCCAATTATATTATTTACGTATTGCTGCAAATAAAAAAATTATATTTACTTTAGAGTATTCATGACTCTCATGTACTGCCTCAGTTTCTTTCCACTTTAATCATCTTGTCATCTCCCCATTCCCTGATACCACGAGATATCTTGATGTTACTTCAGGTCATTTTCCTCTTTCTCTTCTTTAAACATCATAGAATTTACTTTTCTTTGTCTTTTTATTTTTTGATTGGTCTTTTTGCTCATGCACTGTAATATAACAAGTTAAAATAAAATTACATATAAAAATAATTGTAAATAAAATTAAATGCCAAAGGAAACCTTGCAGAAAATATTTACTTTACATATAATAGACCAAAAGTCAATATCTTTAATACATTAAGGGATTATTCACACAAAGAAAAAAATACAATCTAGACAAAAAGGAAAAATACCATCTAGAAGAAAAAACATGGTCTGATGATGAAAGAAATAAATATCCAGTAAATATACTGAAATATTTAACTTCTATAGTAATTTTGTTGTTGTTGTTGTTGAGACAGAGTCTCGCGCTGTCGTTCAGGCTGGAATGCAGTGGTGTGATCTGGACTCACTGCAACCTCTGTCTACCGGGTTCAAGTGATTCTCCTGCCTTAGCCTCCCGAGTAGCTGGGACTACAGCCACACGCCACCACGCCTGGCTAATTTTTGTATTTTTAGTAGAGACAGGGTTTCACCATGTTGGCCAGGCTGGTCTCGAGCTCCTGACCTCAAAGTCATCCGCCCGCCTCAGCCTCCCAAAGTGCTGGCATTACAGACGTGAGCAATGTAGGTACTTAATCAATATGCAGAGACCTATACAAAATGTGAAGAAATGAGAAAATTTCTTCAATTAACACTATAATAATGCTCTATTATTGTCATCTGTTAAACTGTAAATTGAAGGAATATTTACACTTGATTAGCAATTTCTCTTTTAGGAATCAACTTTAAGGAAATTAAGAGAAAAGAATATAAAGTACATTAATTACAATTATACTTTTAATGGTGTAAACCCGAAGGCTTTTTAAATCTCTCCAAAGAGAAATGTAGTTAATTATATGAATGGGTATATAGAGATATACATTAATGTATGTCAACAATGTTTTTAGATAATAACATTATTGATGGGTCTTATATTATTTTTGTGTTTTCATATCTTAAAAATTTATATAATAATATGTCTGCTGTACTTACACTCAATATATTTGCCAACTTCTACATAATTTTCTCTAAATTGCATTATTTATTCTCCAAGATTTCCCACTGTGCATTTTAACCCATTAATGTGTATAAGCAATTGCACCAACTTTAGCTACTTTTGCCTTTCCTCTTCAAACATGCACAGATACCTGTATTTTGGCTGTATAATGGGAAACTCCCTCAAAGCAAGCTAATCAATAAGGAAATACATGGGCTCATATGACTGGTAAGTTCAAGGGTGTGCCTAGTACTCTTTGTCTAAGATTAGACTCATGTCATTGAAAATTAAGCTTCCTGGCCGGGCGCAGTGGCTCACGCCTGAAATCCCAGCACTTTGGGAGGCCGAGGTGGGGGGATCACGAGGTCAGGAGATCCAGACCATCCTGGCTAACACGGTGAAACCCCGTCTCTACTAAAAATTCAAAAAAGAAATTAGCTGGGCGTGGTGGCGGGTGCCTGTAGTCCCAGCTACTAGGGAGGCTGAGGCAGGAGAATGGTGTGAACCCAGGAGGCGGAGCTTGCAGTGAGCTGAGATCGCTCCACTGCACTCCAGCCTGGGTGACGGAGCGAGACTCCGTCTCAAAAAAAAAAAAAAAAAAAAAGAAAATTAAGCTTCCTTGATTTCTGGGCAGGCTTCTTCTATTTGCTAGCAAAGAAGGCAGTAAAGAGCTCAGGCTTCCATGGATCTTAATGCCTAAAAATAAAATAAAATGTTTTCTTAAAAGGTGAGCAGTTTAAATTCTAGATTAAGAATTTTGATTGGTTCTGTTAAGTCATATACATTTAGAACTCTGATTCACTAGTATGGCTCTATTGACCTCTCTTTGGCAGAAGAAGAAGATCTCCTTAGTTGACAACCCTGCTAGAGGGAGGAGGAGGTCCCAGTAATAACATGAATTTATTGTTAGCAGTTCAGGCAAAAATACAGTTTTCAAGTACAGTGTACAAATATTCTTCTAATTCTTTCCCCAAATGTATTTCTTACCTTAATCTCTTTTTTCTTTGCCTTCTTCTATCTAATTTATACCACAATTTTTACAAAAGTTTTAAATCATATTTAATTGCATATTTGGATGGGCTCTTTCTTGCTGCATTTTTATGTATTTTGAGAAATGGCTCATTTCTTCACATTTTGTATAGGTCTCTGCATATTGATTAAGTACCTACATTGCAGTAAAATCACAAACCATGTCTGATATTAACACTGGTCATATTTTTGTGGGGAACTACTTTTATTTTAAAAAGTAGTATCACATCGATCCCAGAAATAGCGGGAACAAATGTCCATCATTCCATTCTTCCTTTAATGACACTGACTTATTCTTGGTCCCAAGGATAGTACTTCTTTGAGGTTGTTTCCTTGTATACTAGGCCTTATATCCTTTAGCTTATTGTCTTAATTTAAATAAATTATGTTTTATTAATTTTAAAAATTAATTTTTAATTCATAAACCAAACAAAATCTTAAATATATAAATTTAAATTAATATGTTTATTTGCTTTATGAGTGGTATGATAGAAAACAGTGTAAGTTGAACATTAAAAGATTTACTTAGGCAACCCTTTGGATTGTCCCTTTCTCTTCCCCTCTCATGTTCATTTTGAATTGTTAACATTCTAATTCTTTCCAGTGTTCACTGCATACTCTTTGGAATAGACAGTGTATAACTCATACCACATTCTTAATGAAACTTGCATTCACAATGAGATTTTATCATAGTAATATTTATTTTACTATGAGATGTACCTAGGAAGACAGCCGCTTTAGTTGTTAAGGTAAAACCCTGTAACTAAGGAGGGATACTGTGGTTGGCTACAGCTTTCATATTTCTGGTTTTTACTTAGTTAAGAACATCACAATAATTTATAGAGCTTTTGACACATGAATGTTGATTAATCTTGCAAATAATCACTATCCAAATAAACAATATTCCTGCTGGAGAGGCAATAAAGAAGGTTGATTTATTCTTAAATATCAAATGTAGAGTCAACTGTCAATTAACTGTATTAATTACAGAGATTGAACACTAAAAATTCCCAGGTAATTTATAAGCATTGTTTTTGACAGATAATTGAAATCTATCCTCTGTTATTTATTCCATAACAGAAAGCAAAATTGAATGAGTTGAATTACATGTTTTTAAATTTCTCTGTGCTAATGAAGGGAAAAAATGGGCAAAAGTCATTTAGCAGAAGGAAGGAGAAGAAGTCAATGGCCTGGATAATTTACAAACTTATAAGCAACTCTCAAATAATCATGGGTTCACTGACTCTCTTCTGGAAAGTGATATAAGAGAAAAGAGTATCAATGTTAAGTAATAGAACTGGAAAGTACATTTTAGAGGATATTTATTTCATAACTCTTGTTAACTTTATTAGTTGTCTTTGAAGTCAATTACTTTAAACTTATATAAAAATTCAATAACAACTTTTTTCAAGGGAGGGCCATGTAAGGAAAGAAATTTGACATTGGATGTCTTGCCTTTAAGTGCCGATGAACACTAATGTGATATTTTACTTTAGGCACTTCAAGTAAACTTAACCTATTGAACCTTCATTTGGTGTAAGTTCCTCTGATAATTACCAAGCAAAGGCACAAATAAATTATATTTTGAGAGAAATGTGTAATTTATTGTAGGGGGAAAAGACTTGTTTATAAATAATTCTAATACAAGTTACTATAAAGCAATGTACTAAGGAACAATAAGAATTACTAATTACTTCTCAGAAGGAAAACAGTCACTCCTTCCTGGAGGAAGTAGTATTTAAAATGCTCCTAATGGGAAGGATTCCAAAATTTAGGGATCATGAAGAGGGACAGCAAAAGATAAATCAAGTAATGATAATAGAGTAATGGAGGAAGAAATTCTGAAGGCTTGATTAAGGGTTGTCATAAGTTTCAATAAACTACAGGAAATATGAAGTCAATGAATGAAATTAAAGTTGGAAGAAAAAACAAGAGTTGAAGCCAATTCATGCAGGACTTGCAATGCTGTCGGCTTTAATGCAGATAACTTGATAACCTGGGAAAAAGAGCTGCCTTTGAAGTGAGAACATGATTTCACCTTAGATTTGCACCTGATGAGCTGTGTAAGCAACCTAACTACTCTGTGTTTACATTTGCTCATCTACAGGATTATAATAATACTTCTTGTATTAACAGCAAGCCTGGAAACTCTACAAGTAAGGGATCTACAGCACTGTCTGCACTGGATAGGTATTG
Organism: Symphalangus syndactylus; assembly: GCF_028878055.3. NCBI lineage: Eukaryota > Metazoa > Chordata > Mammalia > Primates > Hylobatidae > Symphalangus > Symphalangus syndactylus. Next base: position 91,146,226 of record NC_072433.2, read on the forward strand.
CCTGCTTTGCAAAATATAGGGAGTCATGATCTAGGATTACTATAAAAAAGTACAAGGGTATCATTGTGGAAAAGTGGTTTGGATAAACTGACATTAGAAGTGGAGAGACCAGATGGAATATTAAAACAGTACTCCTGAATTAGGTAAATGTGATCATGTGAATAGTGTAACTGATAGGGATGAAAAGAGCTTTGTAAATCGGAGGAAAATCTTGAATCTGGAAGCAACAGTTGGGCAGCTTTTCACTAATCATTCAGAAGAAGGTTTGTAGAAGGGTACAAAAGTACCATTTACCCCACTAAAAATTACATAGGTGAGTTTAGGATTGATGTTTTCCTGGTACTGAAGAGCACTTCTGGAAAGAGCATCAAAGTTCTTGAAGTTAAAATGTGGCATCCAGGCAATCTAAGTGGAAGAACAACAAAGGACATAAAGGATGTACATTGTTTTTACATTTATGAAAGAACACATTGGTATTTGTTTAACCAGTGTGCAACAAAAAATAAAAATTTTAAAGATGCAAAACTTTATGTTAGCTGGCTTCTCTTTCAAAAACTATGACTTGCTTAGGCACCAATATAACCAGCCATAGGTAGTTCATAGCAAAATCTGGGATTGGTAACTATCTATTAATAAAGTCTTCAAAAGTAGTTACATAACTGTAGACGTAAATTTTACAATAGTTATCCTGATGCTGATAACAATAACACCGTCAATAATAATATAAAAGTAATAATAAAAAGCCAACATGTATTTATTACTCATGACATTATAGAAATTAAGAGGATAATGTTAATTTCCTCAGATTATAGGAGAGGAAATTCACTCCCAGAAAAGTTAAGTAACACTGAATGGTCATGCTACTAGAAAATGGCATTATATTTTACTCTAAGTCCATTCTTAAAATCCCCCATTTCCTACCCCTCAGATTGGAACACAAGTTTCACACACAATTTGCATTTCTTTTTTTTTTTTTTTTTTTTTTTTTTTTTTTTTTTTTTTTTTTGAGACGGAGTCTCGCACTGTCACCCAGGCTGGAGTGCAGTGGCGCAATCTCGGCTCACTGCAAGCTCTGCCTCCCGGGTTCACGCCATTCTCCTGCTTCAGCCTCTCCGAGTAGCTGGGACTACAGGCGCCTGCCACCACGCCCAGCTAATTTTTTGTATTTTCAGTAGAGACGGGGTTTCACCGTGGTCTCTATCTCCTGACCTCGTGATCCGCCCGCCTCGGCCTCCCAAAGTGCTGGGATTACAAGCGTGAGCCACCGCGCCGGCAATTTGCATTTCTTGAGTGATGAAAAACCAGCCATGATAGGAAGAATAGTTAAAAGATAACTTATTTGATTACTATATGCCTGTCTCTATGTCAGAGTCCTGGGCAATTCCTGCTATTTGAAATAGCTCAGGATATTTTATCACACTTTTTTAAGTTGTTCTCAGTCTAAACTTAGTAACTCATATCTTTGAGTAAATGTATTAACCATTAATGAAACTGTATTGGAGATAAAATAATAGGAAGAAAATGCTATAGGAAAGAGAAAAACCTGGGCAGCATTCGTTTTGTCATTTTCCATGCACAAATCAATTATAAGAAAAAAATATGTGATTCAAATCCCCACACAATACAGATAAAGAAGAAAATAAAATGAAACGAAATATGACAGCACTTTTTAAATAAAAGTTTTTCTAAATTTAGAAACACAAATATGAATGACATCAGATGTTTTTCTCTCAATTATTATACATTAGAGATAACTAAGCAACTTTTACAGATGTTTTAGAGTTAAAACCTGTCACTAAAGATGTCTATATTGTCAGGATATCATTTGGGAAGCATGAGAGGTACATTCCCATGTGTATAAGAAATCAGGAAGTAGAATGCTCATGTATTTATCCAAAAACAAAATATTGAAAATGTATTAATGATCCCTCAGAGATTGATGAAAATAATTAATTTTAAGAATAGAAAAGCCACAATATGTTTTAAAAGAACACATTGACAGAATCATGGCCAACAGCAAAAAACAAAGTCCAAATAATTGATAAAAACATGAGTTAAAACTTGAAACAAATGTAAAAATATTATTTAAATATTCAGTATCCAATGTTAAAGAATTTATTACAGTTTGGAGCAGAAATTTATTTTCAAAACTACAAAAATAGGTTGAACGATAAAGGAAGTGTCAATTTTATCTTGTTATGGGGATAGCATGTTCAATATTAAGATTTATTTGAAATAGACAAGTTTCTTTAAAAATATAATTTAGCAAAAGTGAAACAAGAAGAGAGACATAATGTGAACAATTTATAACTATCAAAGAATTATTTACAGAGAGTACAGGTGAGATGAACATGCCTTCAGAAATATATCTACAAAGCCATTTAGCAACAAATGAAGACAAGACTACATTAAAAAGGTGGGAAAATTTATAAGACAAGTATAACTTTGGAATCAACTTTACGGTGACGTTACAGTTCAGGAAAATTACAAGCCAATTTCATTAATTACCACAGGTGCAAATCCCTACACAAAATATTAACATATCAAATGCAAAAATTTATAAAGTGAAAACTGATGTCACAAATTTGTATTTTCTCAGGAATAAAATATTAATTTAACATTTGAAAATTAATCAAGGTGTTTTATCACATTAGCAGGACAAGGGTAAAGTGATTAAATCAACCCAATAGTGTCATAAGAATCATTTGATGTAATCAATGCCTATTTTAGACAATTACTTAACTGGAAATAGAAGTCAATGTGATAGAAAGTAACTACAAAAAACATAACTCATAAACAACATGCTTCTAAACATTACATTTGTTAATAGAATTTTGGAAGCTTCCTGTCATATGCTACATGAGGTAAGAGAATTCCCATTTTCACTATTTTTATTAAATATTTTAGGCAGCATAATAAGGCAGGAAAAAATGGTATAACAATTAAAAAGGAATAAATAGAGCTGTAAGTATTTACCACAAATATGATTGTATACATTGCAAATATAAAAGAATATGTATACATTATTAGAATATGTAAATTAAGCTATGTTATTTGTCATATCATTATATAAAACCATTTGTATATCTATAATCAGACACAATGGTGAGATAATACAATTATCAAAATTTTATGATTTACAAAAGCATTGGAAACATAAAGCACTTAGAAATATGTCTAATAAAAGGCAATATTAATAAATGCAAAGATGTGATATATCCACAGGTCAGATTGTCAATTTTCCTTGAATTGATCTATAGATTAAATTTATTTCATTTAAAATCCCCCAATTGTACATCTGTGTGTGAATTGGCAAGCTGACTCTAAATTAGAGGAAAAGCGAGGGCCAAGAATACAAGTACTCCTTAAGCAGAATAACAAAACTGAAGGACATATATTACCATATATCATAATTTATTATAAAGCTAAAATAATTAAAACAGTATAGTGTAGCCTGAATATAGACAAATATAAAAATATAAAAATTGAACATAACTGAGGGTCCAGACTCTATCTTCTTGATTTTTAAAAAGGTGGCATTGCGGAGCATTGATGCATTCTATTCAATCAAATACATTATCACAATTGGTTGGCCATATGAACAAAACATAAAAAGAAACCATGCCTTCCTTATGCCATTTCCTAGATAAATGCCAGGCAGATTGCAGTGTTAGAGTGTAGTTCTACAATGTAAAACTAGACTGTTTCCAGAAAATAATATAGGAGAATGTCTTTATGATCTTTTGTTGGGCAGTTTTCTTAAACATAACAGAAAAATACCGACTGTAGAGGAAAACCTTGGTAAATTGCTTCACATTAAATATAAGAACTCTGTTTATTCAAAGAGTTTGAGTAGCTACTAAGATTGTGAATAGCTAACCGGTGAGGTTATTTGCAATACACGTCACCAAGAAAGAGTTTATGTCAAGAATATATAAGGAATTTCTACAAGAAGATATAAATAACCCAAAAGAAATATTGTCTTTCAACTTAAACTGGACCTTCACAAACAGAGATGGCTAATAAATAAAGGAGAAATTTCTCAAATTCTTTCATGAAAATAAAAATTAAAAACATAAAAAGATAACAAATGTCATGATGGATTTAGCTGATAGCTGAATATTTAAATGTTGCCGGAAGCGATCTACCATCTTAAACTTTTTAAGATTTTATATCCAATTGCAGTCTTTTAACTTAACTTTCTAGTTGTGCTAAGTTTGGGAAGAAGAAGAAACAGATTAAAAATAAACCGTTCAAAGCAATGGAGATACTCCTGAGATGCGTAACTAGCCATTCCATGATTAAGACTGCTACCAGGCTTGATTCTATAAAGAAATTTAAGTAATACTCACCTGCTTCAAACTGAAATGTTCTTCTTACTTAGAAACACTTCTACATTGTTGAGTAACATAGCCAAACTCCTAATAACAATAAATATATCCCATTAAGTTAATTTTTTTCTCTAGGGATTATTTTGATACATTTCTGTCATGGGTAAGATATTAAGTTATGTTTGGTCACTAGCAGTTTAGCAGGGATTTCTTAGAATATTGTACTAGTTTCCTGTGGCTGTTGTAACAAATTGCCACACCTGATCGATTAAAACAACAGAAATTTATTATCTCACCATTCTGGAAGCCAGAAGTATGAAATTAGATGTCAGCAGAGCCCATGCTTTCTTGGAAGGCTTTACAAGAGAATCCATTTTGTGTCTCTTCCAGCTTCTGATGGGTGCTGTCATTCTTTGGTTTGTGGCTAAATTACTTTTGATCTCTGCCTCCATTTGTGGATAGTGTTGAATCTCATTCTTCCTCTCTCTTATAAGACACTTGCCATGGCAAATATCCACCCAGATAATCCAGGATAATTTCTCCAGGTCAAGATCTTTAATTTAATCTCATCTACAAAGATCATTTTTCCTTATCAAATAAGATTTACAGGTTCCAGGGATTAGGACCTGATACCTTTGAAAAATCATTATTCGGTCTTGTACAACTATTAAAAAGAGTTTCAGAATGATGTACGGAAGCAGAATATAAGCAGCTGCATTTGATAGGAGAAATGAGGAAATGGTTCAAAGAGCAGATCTTATCTCTTGGTAGGGGTCATAGTTGGAGCAGAATTAAGGCAATGAACATGAGGATTATGGCAAAGGAAAAAAAGATCCCAAAATGATGTATGTGACAATAATGTTGTATTAATTTAACTGTTAATGGAAGCTAGGCACTATCTTTGAAACCAGAAGATCAGAGTTGTTCTAAGATTTTTTGTGTGTGGAAGAAATTGGAAAATAAAGAAAAATCACGCCGTTCTGATCATAATTCTTCTGCACTTTCCCTGCTTCCAGTGAACAGGTAGAAATATAGAGTAGGTATAGGTAGTTGACATACCTCTTAGAACTAACTACTATATAATATAGAAAAATTAAAAAATTGATAATTGAGGGATTCTAAATCTGGCTCTGGGCCTATAGTACCTTGCATGCACGATAGGAGTTATTTCCATGCAAAGATATGATTCTAGTTTACTGCTTTATTTGTGAATTCACTCAGCTTTTATTTGCATCGATATTTTTGTATAACGTTGTAAATCTGATATCTCTAGTCCAACAGAGCTAGCTTCCTTCAGTATTATAATAGGAGTGTTTAATGCACGTAGAGTCCTTATGAAAAAGGTGAATATATAATGTATACATCCTAGAATCACTACTCTCATGAAACACACAAAATAATTTCCTGACAATCCAGGGGTCATCTGCTTGGGTTTTCTACTTACTGTACAATAAAATTTCCAGAGAAGACTACTAAAAAATAGTAGTCTTTGAGGAGACTACTGTGTGACTTGGGCTATCAGCAATGGGCATTTTGAAACCCAACAATTTTCTTTTTGTTGTTGCTATTCTTTGGATGAATAGTTTGTCTTATTTCATCTTAATGGTTGTGATACAACTGTCATCAACCCAGTCTTCCAGTTTTCTGACCTGCTGTGCAATGAAAAAAAGATGAGTCAGACTTCACAGAGTTACAGAGTTTGAGACAGGGGTGATGATTACTACAGTTCTCATTTGGTTGCTAAGATATATAACAGGAGAAAATATGGTATTTCCTTAGAACTTAGATGTACTTTAGAATGACAACCAGGACCTATGTAATTTACTAGAGTCAACTTTCCAAGCATAATGATATCTGTCCTTTAAATTTATGAGCCAATTTATGATAATAGTATTTCTTTTAAAGCAGCTGAACAGTAAAATATGGATGATAAAATGAGATTCATACTTTTTAAATATATTTATTCAGGACCTTTTGCCAGAGTGTCTCAGAAACCTCCCAACTAGTCTTCGTGTCCATAATTTTCTACTTATCATGTATATCAATCATTTTGCTCTCAGAGAAATGTTTCTAAGCCTACATACTTATATCCCAAATGCAAAATTAAATACTGATTTATTCATTCAACAAATTCTTGAGTGCATAAAAAGAATAAAGGTACAGTCCTTAAAGGTGCTCAACATTATGACTAATGTATATAGAAAATATGTTTAAATAATTACAAAACAAATTGTAAGTAAAGGCATAATGAGAAAGGTAAAAATAAATTCTAAGAAGTTTAGAAGAGTGAGAGATTATATTCTAATGTGAGGGAAAAGGTGTGAATGTGGAAGAGGTACTTCTTGAGCTTGGACATGATTTCTGGGCTTATTTGCAGACAAAGGACTTACATCGAATAGCTAAGAAATTTGAACTTAATTCTGTAGATAAGTTTTAATAATTGGTATGTTTTCAGTGGAAGACTTCCACGATATTTATTTTTTTAATAGAATAGCATTTTTGAAACTATAACAAGTAGCCGGGTCAGCATGGTATGAAGAAAGAGTAATGGAATAAATAAGCTATTACAATGATGGGATTATATGTTAAGGAATTATTCATTAAAATGGGTAGGAATTGGAATTTTTAAAAAGTAGAATGAGCAAAACTTGTAAGCAGTTATAATTTTATTTGGAATGGTGAAAATAAGAGCTGAAGACTAAGCAATTTTCTCTCTTAGATTTGATGGATGGTGATGACATTATCTAACAAAGAGAATTAAAAAAGAGAAGGTTGTGGCAGGACAAGAGCTGAGAGTTCTAAAACTTTTAACTAATTTGATATCCTTTGAAATACATATTCTTTAAATGCTTTTTTTCACCTTTTAATTAGAGAAGACTTCAAATGCTGGTTTGGGAAGAAGTGAAAAAGGAAGATTTCTTGTGGTACTGCCTTAACTTGTGCATCCTAGTCAGTAAAATGAGCTTTGTAGCTAAATGGGTCCATTCATTACAGGAAACAGCTTAACAAATATCAGTAACTACTGAAACATGTATCTTTGAGGACAATCTTGTCCCAACCCTCTTATGCAATACCACTTTCAATCATATAGAGTTCTGGAAATTCAATATTATCTATCTTGTTATATTTACAGTGATATTTTGACTTCCCCTATAGACTGGAAATTGGCTTCCTGGCAGCCACTGAGCACCCTTGACGTTTAAAAGAGATTTAGTTATGAAATAATATATTTTGCTTGGCTTATTTGCATTTAAGGGCTTGGTGGTGGGTACAATGCAAGTCTGGAATTTGAAAGAGCCTACAGCAGGAAATATCACTTTAAAAGCTATTGTAATACTGATAGTTAAAACCATGTTAATTGATGTCTTCTTGGTAAGGAAAGAAAAATATAGAGAATCATGAGATTAAAAGCACTTGAGCACTTGGGAATACCAAGATTTAAAGATGGAATAAGGAAGAGCAATTGGGGAATAAAATAGTCAGAATTGTAGAAGAGATTAGAAACATTGTGAATGGAATGACAGGAAAAGATGAAAGTTTCAAGAAGGTGATGGTGAATAGTGTGGGAAAGCGAAAAGAAATATTTGGATGAAGACAAGGAAGATGCCAACAATCTAATACTTGGAAAGTCTTTGGTGAGAAATTGTAATAGAAATGTCTAAGACATATTGGAAGAATTGAAGAGACACAATGAACAGAGATCAGTTGGTGGAGGCTTCTCTTTCAAAGTTTGGGAATGAATGAAAAAATGGAGATTTTTTTCTGAGAGAGAATTTACAGTGTCTAAATTAAGTAATGTAATTTGATGGTGGGTATAGTAATAAAATCAGGAGGAGGAATCAAAAGAGAAGGAGTGATTGATTAAAGGTATAAGAAAGTGGTAGGAACATTAATGGTCTAAAGTTCCCAAAGAGGCAATCTAATTGTTTATGGGAGTAGGGAGGTAGAGACCCAGAATACAGGAAAAAAAGAAAAAAAAAAAGGAAAGTCTGCATCAAGAAAATAGGAAGACTAACATAGCAGGTGAGGTGGAGATTAATAATTGAGCCAATTGTGGTGAAATTTGTAGTTACCACCAAGAAAAAAAAAGGTTACCTAAGTAGGAATGAATTAATTAAATTCTCATTAGTATTGATGATGATAAGATAATATCACATATGGTAGCTTAGATGAGAGACTAAGTGGTATCCTAAGTGCTAGGATCTGAATGTGTTCCCCAAAATTCATATATTGAAACTTTATAAGCAATGTAATAGTAACAAGAGATGGGGCCTGTAGGCGGTGATTAGGTCATGAAGGTGGAGCCCTCGTGGAAGGGACTAGGGTGTTTACAAAGGGGCTTTAGGAAAAGTGTTAGCCTTTCTGTATCCCTTCCCCTATGTGAGGACACAGCATTTGTCCCCTCTGGAAGATGTGGCAGCAAGGCACCCTCTTGGAAGCAGATCTTGGGCTTTTCACCCTCCAGAACTGTAAGAAATACATTTATATTATTCACGAATTACACCATCTCAGGTATTTTGTTATAGCAGTACAAACGGACTAGACACTAGGTTTTAACAGTATTGGTTTCAGGAATTTTGATTGTTGTTGTATCAAAAATTATCACAGCTTAACATGTTTCTCTGATGAAATTGACTTAGGTGGCCAGGGTGCGTTTAAGGAATAGAAAATTATATTATGCTAGGGTAAGTACATTGGTATAGATTGTGTTTGTTTGCTCTGTTTTGTGTCGAAATCAGTTGAATAAAAATCAAGAAGGATTTTTTTTTCTCAGTATTAAGATAAAAGTTCTAAGTTATTCTGACTGGGGTGTGAAGTTTATTGGTTAACACAGAAGTCATATAAAGCCTGGGATTTTGATAAGTTGTTACTTAAAGTCGTTTTTAGCAATGGGTTCTTTCCCTAAGACTCTCAAAGTGCTCAGCTTACACTTTATGTTAACATGATTCATTTCATACTCGTATTTCATTAAATGATCCAATATTTATGTAAAATTGAGTTTTACACTAACAAATGAAAATTTTATAAGCAGCCTTTGGACTAAAACAACTGACTTCAAGTTGTAAATGCACATATGCCTAAGTTACTGGATCCTCTAGTTAAGAACTATCCATATGCATACTTACAAAACACACAAATGGCCACAATCAATATAAAATCAGCAACTCATTGAGCCAAAGGTCTTTTGGGTGTATCACAAAGCATAAACAAGTGAAAATGGGATGTTGAATATCATTTGTGGGCCAATGTATTAGTTAATTGTTCTTTGCTTCTCTACTTCTACATTTAATCTATCTTGTTATCCATGTTCTCAAGATGTCTTGAGAACTCTTTCCAAAGAGCTTATTAAGATATTTTCCATTAAATATAAAATTCTTATGGGCATAGGAAGCCTATTACCTCATTTTAAAATAATTTTCTTTCTTACTACACTGCTTACATTTCCAGAGCTGTGTATTGTCTTTTTTCTTAAGACATGAAATATCCTGGAATCTAGGATAAGTTTTATATTTTTGATATTGGAACAAGTGAACAATCACAAGATGGGGCATTGTACATATTGTAAATAATGTCGATGCTATTTTATTTTACTTTAATTCCAAAACAGTTCATTTGGGAAGTATGGAAATGGACTGCAAAGTTTCCTAAAATAACATTTTCATGACTTCAATTAATTAGAAGTTTTTAACTTGAAGCCATTGATTTTTGCCATTGACTATTTTTTCGTTTATCCATTTGCTATAGACATATTATCATTTCATGATATTTTATGTAATGCATGGCAGTCAGACTTAGACCAATTTGTCATGAGTATCTACTAGGTTTTCCCAGTCAGATAACAGTTATTGGAAATAATTAGATGAGCGTTGGCTATTTTGCTACAATCTTACTTTCAGATTGTAGTTAAGACTGAGACCAAATTCTTCCACATATATAAATCTTCATTACTGAGCAGGCAGAAAAGAGTCATACAGACTATTTTGTTGAGTAACTTTAGTGAAGTTTTCAGCTCTCTGTTGTTTGAGATGTTGAATCACAATTTATATGACAAGTTTATTCAAAGCGTATATAAAAATATTCTAAAATCAGCATTCTTTTAAGTTCATGTCCAACAATTACATCTTTCAAGTGCATGAATGGGTATAGGAATTAAACTTAGAGTGTTTTTATGATTTCAGTAGTTCATTTTACAATAATTCAACATAGGCAAATATATTACACTTCATTTTCATTTCCAGATGTGATCAGTTATCCTAACCCATATTCCATGAGTGATCAGCTTAATCTGTTTCATTGGAGGTAACTTCAAGAGATACTGTTGTCTATAACAAAATTTTGTGCTTTTTACATTAGAACAGTGAATGTCAAAATTGATTTTATTGTTGGAAATAATGGCCTATTAACAATTATCTATATATTTTTTTTTTTTTTATTATACTTTAGGGTTTTAGGGTACATGTGCACAATGTGCAGGTTTGTTACATATGTATCCATGTGCCATGTTGATTTCCTGCACCCATTAACTCATCATTTAGCATTAGGTGTATCTCCTAATGCTATCCCTCCCCCCTCCCCCCACCCCACAACAGTCCCCGGAGCGTGATGTTCCCCTTCCTGTGTCCATGAGTTCTCATTGTTCAATTCCCACCTATGAGTGAGAACATGCGGTGTTTGGTTTTTTGTCCTTGCGATAGTTTACTGAGAATGATGTTTTCCAGTTTCATCCATGTCCCTACAAAGGACACGAACTCATCATTTTTTATGGCTGCATAGTATTCCATGGTGTATATGTGCCACATTTTCTTAATCCAGTCTATCGTTGTTGGACATTTGGGTTGGTTCCAAGTCTTTGCTATTGTGAATAGTGCCGCAATAAACATACGTGTGCATGTGTCTTTATAGCAGCATGATTTATAGTCCTTTGGGTATATACCCAGTAATGGGATGGCTGGGTCAAATGGTATTTCTAGTTCTAGATCCCTGAGGAATCGCCACACTGACTTCCACAATGGTTGAACTAGTTTACAGTCCCACCAACAGTGTAAAAGTGTTCCTATTTCTCCACATCCTCTCCAGCACCTGTTGTTTCCTGATTTTTTAATGATGGCCATTCTAACTGGTGTGAGATGGTATCTCACTGTGGTTTTGATTTGCATTTCTCTGATGGCCAGTGATGAGGAGCATTTCTTCATGTGTTTTTTGGCTGCATAAATGTCTTCTTTTGAGAAGTGTCTGTTCATGTCCTCTGCCCACTTTTTGATGGGGTTGTTTGTTTTTTTCTTGTAAATTTGTTTGAGTTCATTGTAGATTCTGGATATTAGCCCTTTGTCAGATGAGTAGGTTGCAAAAATTTTCTCCCATTGTGTAGGTTGCCTGTTCACTCTGATGATAGTTTCTTTTGCTGTGCAGAAGCTCTTTAGTTTAATGAGATCCCATTTGTCGATTTTGGCTTTTGTTGCCATTGCTTTTGGTGTTTTAGACATGAAGTCCTTGCCCACGCCTATGTCCTGAATGGTATTGCCTAGGTTTTCTTGTAGGATTTTAATGGTTTTAGGTCTAACATATAAGTCTTTAATCCATCTTGAATTAATTTTTGTATAAGGTGTAAGGAAGGGATCCAGTTTCAGCTTTCTACATATGGCTAGCCAGTTTTCCCAGCACCATTTATTAAATAGGGAAGCCTTTCCCCATTTCTTGTTTTTGTCAGGTTTGTCAAAGATCAGATAGTTGTAGCTATGCGGCATCATTTCTGAGGGCTCTGTTCTGTTCCATTGATCTATGTCTCTGTTGTGGTACCAGTACCATGCTGTTTTGGTTACTGTAGCCTTGTAGTATAGTTTAAAGTCAGGTAGCGTGATGCCTCCAGCTTTGTTCTTTTGGCTTAGGATTGACTTGGCGATGCGGGCTCTTTTTTGGTTCCATATGAACTTTAAAGTAGTTTTTTCCAATTCTGTGAAGAAAGTCATTGGTAGCTTGATGGGGATGGCATTGAATCTATAAATTACCTTGGGCAGTATGGCCATTTTCACGATATTGATTCTTCCAACCCATGAGCATGGAATGTTCTTCCATTTGTTTGTATCCTCTTTTATTTCATTGAGCAGTGGTTTGTAGTTCTCCTTGAAGAGGTCCTTCACATCCCTTGTAAGTTGGATTCCTAGGTATTTTATTCTCTTTGAAGCAATTGTGAATGGGAGTTCACTCATGATTTGGCTCTCTGTTTGTCTGTGATTGGTGTACAAGAATGCTTGTGATTTTTCTACATTAATTTTGTATCCTGAGACTTTGCTGAAGTTGCTAATCAGCTTAAGGAGATTTTGGGCTGAGACAATGGGGTTTTCTAGATATACAATCATGTCATCTGCAAACAGGGACAATTTGACTTCCTCTTTTCCTAATTGAATACCCTTTATTTCCTTCTCCTGCCTGATTGCTCTGGCCAGAACTTCCAGCACTATGTTGAATAGGAGCGGTGAGAGAGGGCATCCCTGTCTTGTGCCAGTTTTCAGAGGGAATGCTTCCAGTTTTTGCCCATTCAGTATGATATTGGCTGTGGGTTTGTTGTAGATAGCTCTTATTATTTTGAGATACGTCCCATCAATACCTAATTTATTGAGAGTTTTTAGCATGAAGGGTTGTTGAATTTTGTCAAAGGCCTTTTCTGCATCTATTGAGATAATCATGTGGTTTTTGTCTTTGGTTCTGTTTATATGCTGGATTACATTTATTGATTTGCATATGTTGAACCAGCCTTGCATCCCAGGGATGAAGCCCACTTGATCATGGTGGATAAGCTTTTTGATGTGCTGCTGGATTCGGTTTGCCAGTATTTTATTGAGGATTTTTGCATCAATGTTCATCAAGGATATTGGTCTGAAATTCTCTTTTTTGGTTATGTCTCTGCCAGGTTTTGGTATCAGGACGATGCTGGCTTCGTAAAATGTGTTAGGGAGGATTCCCTCTTTTTCTATCGATTGGAATAGTTTCAGAAGGAATGGTACCAGTTCCTCCTTGTACCTCTGGTAGAATTCAGCTGTGAATCCCTCAGGTCCTGGACTCTTTTTGGTTGGTAAGCTATTGATTATTGCCACAATTTCAGAACCTGTTATTGGTCTATTCAGGGATTCAACTTCTTCCTGGTTTAGTCTTGGGAGGGTGTATTTGTCGAGGAATTTATCCATTTCTTCTAGATTTTCTAGTTTATTTGCATAGAGGTGTTTGTAGTATTCTCTGATGGTAGATTGTATTTCTGTGGGATCGGTGGTGATATCCCCTTTTTCGTTTTTTATTGCATCTATTTGATTCTTCTCTCTTTTCTTCTTTATTAGTCTTGCTAGCGGTCCATCAATTTTGTTGATCTTTTCAAAAAACCAGCTCCTGGATTCATTAATTTTTTGAAGGGTTTTTTGTGTCTCTATTTCCTTCAGTTCTGCTCTGATTTTAGTTATTTCTAGCCTTCTGCTAGCTTTTGAATGTGTTTGCTCTTGCTTTTCTAGTTCTTTTAATTGTGATGTTAGGGTGTCAATTTTGGATCTTTCCTGCTTTCTCTTGTGGGCATTTAGTGCTATAAATTTCCCTCTACACACTGCTTTGAACGTGTCCCAGAGATTCTGGTACGTTGTGTCTTTGTTCTCGTTGGTTTCAAAGAACATCTTTATTTCTGCCTTCATTTCATTATGTACCCAATAGTCATGCAGGAGCAGGTTGTTCAGTTTCCATGTAGTTGAGCGGTTTTGAGTGAGTTTCTTAATCCTGAGTTCTAGTTTGATTGCACTGTGGTCTGAGAGACAGTTTGTTATAATCTCTATTCTTTTACATTTGCTGAGAAGAGCTTTACTTCCAACTATGTGGTCAATTTTGGAATAGGTGTGGTGTGGTGCTGAAAAAAATGTATATTCTGTTGATTTGGGGTGGAGAGTTCTGTAGATGTCTATTAGGTCCACTTTATGTAGAGCTGAGTTCAATTCCTGGATATCCTTGTTAACTTTCTGTCTCGTTGATCTGTCTAATGCTGACAGTGGGGTGTTAAAATCTCCCATTATTATTGTGTGGGAGTTTAAGTCCCTTTGTAGGTCACTCAGGACTTGCTTTATGAATCTGGGTGCTCCTGTGTTGGGTGCATATATATTTAGGATAGTTAGCTCTTCTTGTTGAGTTGATCCCTTTACCATTATGTAATGGCCTTCTTTGTCTCTTTTGATCTTTGTTGGTTTAAAGTCTATTTTATCAGAGACTAGGATTGCAACCCCTGCCTTTTTTTGTTTTGCAGTTGCTTGATAGATCTTCCTCCATCCCTTTATTTTGAGTCTATGTGTGTCTCTGCACGTGAGATGGGTTTCCTGAATACAGCACACTGATGGGTCCTGACTCCTTATCCAGTTTGCCAGTCTGTGTCTTTTGATTGGAGCATTTAGCCCATTTACATTTAACGTGAATATTGTTATGTGTGAATCTGATCCTGTCATTATGATGTTAGTTGGTTATTTTGCTCGTTAGTTGCTATAGTTTCTTCCTAGCCTCGATGGTCTTTACAATTTGGCATGTTTTTGCAGGGGCTGGTACCGGTTGTTCCTTTCCTTGTTTAGTGCTTCCTTCAGGAGCTCTTTTAGGGCAGGCCTGGTGGTGACAAAATCACTCAGCGTTTGCTTGTCTGTAAAGTATTTTATTTCTCCTTCACTTATGAAGCTTAGTTTGGCGGGATAGGAAATTCTGGGTTGAAAATTCTTTTCTTTAAGAATGTTGAATATCGGCCCCCACTCTCTTCTGGCTTGTAGAGTTTCTGCTGAGAGATCAGCTGTTAGTCTGATGGGCTTCCCTTTGTGGGTAACCCGACCTTTCTCTCTGGCTGCCCTTAACATTTTTTCCTTCATTTCAACTTTGGTGAATCTGACAATTATGTGTCTTGGAGTTGCCCTTCTCGAGGAGTATCTTTGTGGCGTTCTCTGTATTTCCTGAATCTGAATGCTGGCCTGCCTTGCTAGATTGGGGAAGTTCTCCTGGATAATATCTTGCAGAGTGTTTTCCAACTTGGTTCCATTCTCCCCATCATTTTCAGGTACACCAATCAGACGTAGGTTTGGTCTTTTCACATAGTCCCAAATTTCTTGGAGGCTTTGTTCATTTCTTTTTATTCTTTTTTCTCTAAACTTCCCTTCTCTCTTCGTTTCATTCATTTCATCTTCTATCAGCGATACCCTTTCTTCCAGTTGATCGCATCTGCTACTGAGGCTTCTGCATTCTTCGCGTAGTTCTCGAAACTTGGCTTTCAGCTCCATCATCTCCTTTAAGCCCTTCTCTCCATTGGTTATTCTAGTTATCCATTCTTCTAATTTTTTTTCAAAGTTTTTAACTTCTTTGCTATTGTTTTGAATTTCCTCTCGTAGCTCAGAGTAGTTTGATCGTCTGAAGCCTTCTTCTCTCATCAAAGTCATCCTCCATCCAGCTTTGTTCCGTTGCTGGTGAGGAACTGCGTTCCTTTGGAGGAGGAGAGGTGCTCTGTTTTTTAGAGTTTCCAGTTTTTTTGGTCTGTTTTTTCCCCATCTTTGTGGTTTTGTCTACTTTTTGTCTTCGATGATGGTGATGTACAGATGGGTTTTTGGTGTGGATGTCCTTTCTGTTTGTTAATTTTCCTTCTACCAGACAAGACCCTCAGCTGCAGGTCTGTTGGAGTTTACTAGAGGTCCACTCCAGACCCTGTTTGGCTGGGTGTCAGCAGCGGTGGCTGCAGAACAGCGGATTTTCGTGAGACCACAAATTCAGCTGTCTGATAGTTCCTCTGAAAGTTTTGTCTCAGAGGAGTACCCGGTTGAATGAGGTGTCAGTCTGTCCCTACTGGGGGGGTGCCTCCCAGTTCGGCTGCTCAGGGGTGAGGGACCCACTTTAGGAGGCAGTCTGTCCGTTCTCAGATCTCCAGCTGCGTGCTGGGAGAACCACTACTCTCTTCAAAGCTGTCAGTCAGACAGGGACATTTAAGGCTGTGGAGGTTCTGGCTGAGTTTTTGGTTGTCTGTGCCCTGCCCCCAGAGGTGGAGCCTACAGAGGCAGGCAGGCCTCCTTGAGCTGTGGTGGGCTCCACCCAGTTCGAGCTTCCTGGCTGCTTTGTTTACCTAAGCAAGCCTGGGCAATGGCGGGCGCCCCTCCCCCAGCCTCGTTGCCGCCTTGCAGCGTGATCTCAGACTGCTGTGCTAGCAATCAGCAAGACTCTGTGGGCATAGGACCCCCCGAGCCAGGTGCGGGACACAATCTCCTAGTGTGCCGTTTTCCAGGCCCGTTGGAAAAGCGCAGTATTAGGACGGGACTGACCCGATATTCCAGGTGCCGTCTGTTTCCCCTTTCTTTGACTAGGAAAGGGAACTCCTTGACCCCTTGCGCTTCCCGAGTGAGGCAATGCCTCGCCCTGCTTCGGCTCGCGCACAGTGCGCTTCACCGACTGTCCTGAACCCACTGTTAGGCACTCCCTAGTGAGATGAAAGCGGTACCTCAAGCAGAAATGCAGAAATCACCCGTCTTCTGTGTCGCTGGGGCTGGGAGCTGGAGACCGGAGCTGTTCCTATTCGGCCATCTTGGCTCCACCAACAATTATCTTAACTATTGGACTGTTAACTAGCATAGTAAATTGGAATAGATAGAGGTATTCAAGATATGCAAATTAGATATTCCCTAACTTTTTATGATCAAATTGTAAGAACTGTGTGGATCTAGGACCTCAAGCTTGATTCCTAAACATGCCTGTGCCACTATGTATCTAGGAGGATTTCTGACTCCCTGATGCCTCTTATACAGTGTAACAGAGTTCTGCCTTTGGAATGTTGTCATATCTGACTCTAGGGAACCTTTCATGCAAAGATTTGATCAGAGAACCTAAAAGGATAGAGAGCTAGAAAATAATGTACCTGACAGAATAGGTTCTATAAATTGTTTGTGCCTGCTTTCTGATGAATGATTGCTTAATAAATGTTTATATGTGTGGCAAAATTTGGTTTATGGCATGCTTTTATTGTAGCATAGTTGAGAAGTTGTAATGAAATACATAAATGTCTACCCTCCTCAAAGCTCTCTAGTGTGTGTATATATTAAGCATGTTCAGGTTAGCCTATGTCAGTTTACTATGGGGATCATTCTTCTTTTGCAAAGATGGGAAGTGTTTCTAAAATATGTCAACCAATCAGTTTTGTTGACCACCACTACACGGCTTGGTGAAAACCTATTTCTTTAGGCCACTCTGTTAATCAGCAAATCCTCTGGTGCTGATAGAAACTAAAGCTCTTCCTGTAGCCACCTAAAGATTTTCTGAAAGAATAACTGACAGTCTTTGTTGTGTGAATTCCTAATTAATGCAACTTACTGCACCTAGAATTCACTGTAAATATATACATAATAGATACATAACATCGTACTACTTATGCTGAAATATTCAAAGTGAATTATAGGTATCTTAATAATCTTTGGCTTTTAAGTAAGATTTTCATAGACAGTATAGCCTCACATGAATACAAGAAATAACAGATAAATCTAAATGGCTTCCTAGGTATTTTCTTTTTGTAGATTTGTTACTGAGAGGGTTTGATAGCATCAGTAGACACTATCTACTAATAGTAGTTTTCAATGGGGTTGGTCTCATTCTCTCATTAGGCATTTGGACATACGGGAGAGGGAGCTTTTACAGTTATCAACATGATTCTCATAATGATTGAAGAATGCTACTGGGAGGCTATATTCCATAATATCCGAGGTTTAATGACCAAGAAATACAAAGAACTTTCCCTCCCAAAGTTTCAATTGCATTTCTTTTGGAGAACACCGTCAGCCTAAGCAATATCATTTTTCTCATACTTCTATTATATCATGAATTTGGCACGTTGTAATGACCATTTCTTCTGTCTGTATCTCCACTCATCTGGAAAATTTAAGGGTGGACTATCATTTTGGATTTTAGTGTATTATAATTGCTATTTCTTGTTTCTATATTTCCACTCATCTAGATAATCTGAGGGTCTGTCAATTTAATCTTCGTTTGTTGAGAATTCTTAACAGTGTTTGGCAAACCAAAGGTTTTCAGCAAGTGTTTGTGGTTGAGTAAACAGTATGTATATGCTACAAAGTGGCTTTGTGTCCTTTAGGAAATGTTAAAGTTTGCTTCATAAAGCTGACTTAAACATTTTCAGGGATTTGAGATAAGCAATATATAACTTTAAATAGTTAAAGATAAATAAGGTTGAATTTATTTTTCCTGCAACTGGTAGGAATTTTCTAGTTGGTGGAATTTTAAACAAGGGTAGAGAAACACAATAAATGAGCACCCTAATCTGGCCTTCCTAGATAAATTAGAATAATATGTCTCTAAAGATAACTCAGTTTTTTATTATTTGTTCCTCTAATGTTTATGTTAAACAAGTTTCAGCACAAACAGAAAAGCTACATCTGCACCTCCGTTTTCTAGAGCAATAATATTTCTGAGTTTATTTTTTTCATGGCTGTCAAAAATGTAGGGCTTCAATGCTATTTTTTGGTAGCAATTATATTTGAAAATTATTACACATATTGAGACACACACTGTTGTCTTATGAAGCATCATAATGCCCTCTAAATGTTTCATAATTCTATTAGAATCTTCAAATTTCATTTTGTATTTTGTGTACAAAATTTTGTTCTTTGAATATTCAATAAAATATCCAAGTTCATATAAACCTTTTCATGAAAATCTTATGGAACCTCGACAATCTACTGTGGACTATAAATCACACTAATATCTTGCTAACATACTGAAGGAGACAAAGCAAACCACTACCAGACTGAATTTTACTGCTTCCTTGGGTCATTTGGGATTTCTCTTTTAGTGCACAATGTTGAGGTGGAAATTGGTTTTCTTTTTCTGGTTTTATAGTGAGTGTGTTTATGTGTGTATATTTCTTTTCAATGAATAGTTTTGATTTCTATCTACTGTGTAAAAATCAAAGAAATAAAATAGAGGTTTTTTTTTTTTTTTTTTTTTGTTTTTTTTTTTTTGAGACGGAGTCTCGCTCTGTCGCCCAGGCTGGAGTGCAGTGGCGCAATCTCGGCTCACTGCAAGCTCCGCCTCCCGGGTTCACGCCATTCTCCTGCCTCAGCCTCTCCGAGTAGCTGGGACTACAGGCGCCCGCCACCGCGCCTGGCTAATTTTTTGTATTTTTAGTAGAGACGGGGTTTCACCGTGGTCTCGATCTCCTGACCTCGTGATCCGCCCGCCTCGGCCTCCCAAAGTGCTGGGATTACAAGCGTGAGCCACCGCGCCTGGCCAAAATAGAGGTTTTTTAAACTAAAACATTATACATGCTGATAATAATTGATTCAACAATCATTTCATTGGGCTAGATTTTACTTAACCTGTGGCACTTCAGCAGATTCAGGGTTAAAGAATTGGTTTTAGGAACCCATCTATTATATCATTATCTTTGATAATAGGCTATCTGGAGCTTAGGATTATCACAGGTGAAATGGTATAATTTCAGGAATGGGAATATTGTATAGGCTGAGAGAATGTTGGGAGGTTTGCATCACAGTGTTGAACTGAAGCAGAAGAATATATCATTTAAAGAATGTCTGCAGGGCAAGCATATACCTATATTTTATGTAATATTTTGGAATTTGCATGACGATAGTATGCTTATAACTTTCTGTTATCTCTCTACCATTAATACAGAGAAGAGTAGCTTTGAACCTTACTTATAAATTGTTTTTTAAATAAAACTGCTAGAAGCTGGGCTAGAAGATCATTGAATTTCAAATTCTCCTTCTGCATTCATAATTTCAAGTACATGTTCACAATATTAGAATGTATAGCTTTGTGAATTGTTTGTTCCACAAGTAACATGATGGCAACAAACAGCAAGTAGATTCCTTTTTTATCTAGTTGAAAATCTCCAGTCATATTTATTCTAAGACTAAGTCAGATAAATATGACCTTACTAGCAATGAGTAAAATTAGCAAAGAAAACATGTAGAACATATTTAGAGAGAGTGCCTTCTTAGATAGGACATGAAAAGTTGTCTTATTTCTTGATATCATTACAGAATCACACGCTGATCTGCCATCATCACAAAGAAATTCTGTTTTAAAATTTTTTTGAGTTAACTCTGCTGGCCAATTTATAATATTTCACTTATTTTTATTTTTCACTAGGACTGGTTAATAAAATAAAGACAAATCTCCTATATTCTTGTCAAAGTCGCCATGAACTCCAACACCAAACATACAGCCAGACATCTCTGTAAGCAACAGTCGCAGTTTGACCTTGAGTTTAGTTTGTTATATATTAAAGACATTTTTTTCTTTCAATTTACAAAGGCAATACAAATCCCTCAATTAAAAAACTATGATTGGTTTAATTTAGATTCACAATATTATTTTGTTGGTGAGAAGGGAATATAAAATATCTCAGTGATATTGGCATGGCATTTTGGATATTGTTTTCATGAAGTTAACACCTGTCTGCAAGGAACTGGTGAAGTGAGACTGCTAAATCATGACTTATCAATTCTAGAATAGCTGTCAGATACCTGTGACATTCAGCCACTGCAGTGATTTGGATAGAACTAGAACTGATAGGGAGACTTTGCTTGAAGGGTACGTCTGTCATTCCCAATAGCCAAATTCATTGAATCCCATTTCTGTTCTACCTTTGAAAGGCAAAACACTCATAATAGAATTTGTTGGTACAGTTTGTTTTTAGTAAGTACAATGCATTTTTTGTTTTTTCTTTTCATGATCTACTATTAATTTTATCTAGTTCATACTGAAAGGAAGAAAAGTACAATTTTAAACTTTATGAAAAGTTTTAACTTTCTTTGCTTTTTAGTTACCCACATCTTAATATTTCTTTTAAAATTTGTTGAATAGAATATTTATCTCATTGATAAGACATCTTTCTAATCTGTTGCTACTCTAATGATTGAATTCATTTAATTTCTAAAATTTTATTTTATTTATTTAAATGCAATATATTTTTCTTGTTAAATATTGCTATCTCAATCATCTGCAAGGACCTAGTGACACGGAGGTTTGAATTGGGTAGAGTCTGAGACAAAGTGTTGGGGCCTATGAATCACTTGAGAGGGCATACTTGGTCTAATTATATTTAAATTCCTGAATGTTTCCAACTGGATGTTTGTAAAACAAAATGTTTTTGTGGACCATATTAGACCTTTTACTCCTAGGTTACAAACCTATCCAGTTTGTTACTGTACTGAATATTATAGTCAATTATAATACAATGCTAAGTATTTGTGTATCTAAACATAGAAAAGGTATAGTACAAATACAGTATACAAAAAAAAAAAAAGATACACTTGTGTCGAGCACTTAACACAAATGGAGCTTCCAGGACTGAATGTTCTCTGAGTGAGACAGTAGGTAAGTGGTGGGTAAATGTGAAGGCCTAGGACATTATAGTACACTACTACAGACTTCATAAACACTGTAAACTTAGGATACACTAAATGTATTAAAAAATATTTTTTCTTCAATAACAATTTAACCTTGGCATACTGTATCATTTTCACTTTATTAATCATAAATTTTTAAACTTTTGATTCTTGTAATAATACTTAAAACACAAACACATTGCACAATTGTACAAAAATATTTTACTTTTAATATCATATTCTATGAGCTTATTTCTATTTAAATTTATGCTGTTTTACTTTTCCAGCTTTTGGTCAAATATTAAGACACAAATGCACATGTTAGCCAAAGCCTACACTACACAGGGTCAAGGTCAGCAATATTGTTGTTTTCCACTTTCACATTTTGTCCCACTTAAAGGTTGTGAGGGGCAATAAACCATGGAGTTGTCATCTCCTATGATATCAATGTCTTCTTCTGGAATACCTTCTGAAGTACCTGTCTGAGGTTGTTTTATAGTTAACTTATAAAAAAAGTATAAGCAGAAGGTGTACACTTTAAAATAAAAATAAAAATTATAGTATAGTATATAAATACATAAACCAGTAACACGGTCATTTATTATCATGACCAAGTACTTTGTAATGTACATAACTGAAAGTATTATACTTTTATATGACTGGCAGCACAGTAGATTTGTTTACATCAATATCACAACAAACACATGTTGCGCTACAATGTCATGATGGCTATGACATCACTAGGAAATAGAAATTTTTCAGCTCCGTTATAATCTTACGGGACCATCATTATATATGTAGTCTGTTTACTGAAATGTCATTATGCAGTATGTGACTATATTTTCTTGAGGACTTTTGCATCTATATTTATCAGGGATTTGACCGGTAGTTTTCTTCTGTTATGATATTTTTGGCTTTCAGTGTTCCCAGCTTCCTCCTCTTCAGCATGTGTGTCGTCCCTCCATCTGCTCTCAATGCCTTCCCTCTGAAGATTGGCTAGGAATGCACCAGTCTTGCCATCCTCCTGGTCCCTCAGTGGGAGATATTCCTCCTGGCTCCATCTAGTCATCCATCTTGGAGTAAAACTCAGCCATCTCTCTATGTATTTATAGACTGGCTTCATACATGGAAATAGCTTTACCAATCAACCTGGCTAGAGATTCTGTGGGCCTCTCAAACCTTTTCTGTGAATGTGTCTTCTCTGGAATTGTGTGTGTAGATTTATAATTAGAGCCACTTACTGGTTTTATTTCTTTTCTTTAACATAATCTTTTGCATTCACTCTTTTTCATCTTCTTTGCATTAATTACACCATCAACATGTCTGAACATTATGGCAAACAACTTAATTCTACATATGTATTCATGGTGAGAAAAAAGAATCATTTTAAGTGAACAATTGAACATTTTGAAGATTGACATCATTTTACATGCTTTCTTTTCTCAGTTAATGATATTTATATCTACCTATTTCCCAAACTGAAAACCTCCCCACAACATCTTTAGTTCATGTCACTTATTTCTTTAGTTAATCAATCACTGAAACATGTTGATTAGAGCTCCTGATTCCTTTAGAAATTTCACATCATTCCTACCATGATTCCCTTTTTGCATAATCCAGTATCTATTACTAATACAAGCTCCTGTTCCTAAAACTCAAATGTTATTGGTGTAATCATCTGCTAATCTTTTTCTCTGTCTCTCTCCCCCCCCACACACACACACACAAGCACACACAATCCTTTACCTTTTCCACCCCTTTACTTATGCTAATACCACACTAGTATGTCCAAAATCATTAGAATGATACATAAGACCCCTTTTCAGTATTTTAACTTAATCTTACAGCTTTGTATTTTCTGTTACTGAGGACACATGATTTGCTCTTAAAACATGTTATAGTCTCTATTACCCTATGGCTCCTGATTTCTTTCACACCTCTTTGCCATTGAACCTACTATTGAAACAACCTTTGCAAAAAATATAGCAGTGAGAAAATTATGACAGTGAAAGAGATCTGACCTAACCAATTCCATCTTGCCTATAACCTTCAAATTGCCCTTGGACATCCCTGGGAGTGGGCCAAGCTAATTTGGAGAGAAATTTAGTTTATACTTTAAATGAAAATAGCCATTCCCAAAGCTAAACTGCCTTTTTGAAGTTAATAAAAAGCCCCAAGTTTAGGATTACGAAAGGGGCCTAAATTCTGATAGGCATAGTTAAATGATTATCAGATGATTATCAGGCATTGTTCCGGATGTCACAGTATTTGTAACTTCCCCAATTACTCCTGTAAATAACATCACTATTGTAGAAGCTAAGATTGGCCTTTTGAGATGTCTTTTCAAACTTTTGAATTTCTGTTGACTGGCTGACTCCACCTGGACCTGCAACTCATGACTCGTCTGGCCCCGTGGCCCCCACCTGGAAGCAGACTCAGTGCATGAGAATTATTTTCCACACCCCTGTGATTGCATCCCCAATCAATCAGCAGTATCCATTCCCTAGCCTCCTGCCCACCAAACTATCCTTGAAAAATCCTAGCCTCCAAATTCTGGGGGAGGCTTATTGGAGTAGAAGGAAACACCGGTCTCCCGTTGAGGTGGCTCTCTGTGTATTAAACTCTCTCTATTGCAATTCCCTTGTCTTAATAAGTTGGCTTCATCTGGGCAGTGGGCAAGAAAAAGAACCCACTTGGCAGTCACATTATTCTGTCTGATTAAAATTTCCTACTTGGGTTAAGTCTGCCACACCTCATCTGCCACACCTCAGTCTGATTTCTATTTTTAAATAAAAACTTGGACCCATTTGTCTCTCTCTCTCCCTCTTTCTCATCTGTCTCTAACTCTAAAAACATATTGTTTTTAAATTTTATATATTTCTTGTATTTTCTATATATGGAAAAATATACTTTCTACTTTTTGGTTATGTATTCAAATTACAGGGGAAAGTGTTAGGGATTCTTTTGTAATGTCAAGATGTATTTCTATACAGCCAATAAGAATATTAAAATATGTAACAAAATACAGAAAATAGAAAATGCCTTTAATTCTATCACAAAAGCTCAAAAGATAGTTGAAATGTTCATATATCCTTTTGAGTAGTGCACTTCACACATACACACACAGAACATGTAATATAATTTTTAAAAGCCATTGAATATTGCTGTGTTTGGAGCACTCTTTGTTTAAGAGTGGAATTTGAGATTTTTATCCTTGAATAATTATTTTATCAATTGCCTGATATTATATAACAATTATTCATGACATAATGCAGTCAAAATTAATTCACCAGGCAAATAATAGCCTACAATTTTGCTTCTCCATTAAAATCCATGACTTTTATATTTGTCTTTAGATAAAAAATTTGTTTAGAGATGTAGGAAAGGCATAAAAAGTTTTCTTGGGTAGCATATAGTGCAGTGCAGCATCTGAGAAAAGGAGCAGCTACACTCTCATGAAAATTGCACTCTATTATTTACAAATATATAGTTACAGAGATTGTCATATCAATCAAGTAGATATTGTAGACAGGGGAATGCTCTTTTTTCATGTCCTTCTATTTGCCTTTCTTTATTTCCATAAGCATTTGTTAGACATCCTCTATGTATCATCTTCATGGAAATTATCACCTCTTTCGTATTTCTCAACTCCTGAATTAGCATATTTTTCATCATAATTGGTTATTTTTACTATGTCAAACATTTATCTATTAAGTCTAAATGTTTACCAGAGCAAAAATTGTCCATATGTATATGTACCAAGTCAATTTTATATATTCAGATATTAGATAAATAAAAATCCAACAAAATAAAATAGACACAAATAAGCAGAACTAGAAAAGGGTATAATGATAACAGATTCATTAATTGTTAGGGACTTAAAATGCACTAGAAAAATATAAAATTCTATATCTAGATTATAACAATTTTTTTTTTGTCATCGACTTTCCAAATCTTACTAGAAGTTTTCTATCTCTTATCTTAATTTTTGGTAGATGGAAAATCACTCTAGATTGAAATTTATATGATACAGATCACATGTAATTTATATACGTTTGACATGCCATAGAATATCTTGTTCTTATTTTCATTTTCAGTTTAAAAATACTATAAATTAGAACACTTTTACTGTGCATTGAATAGAAAAATAAAATTGAAACTATATTTATGCCTTTGAAGTTAGTCTCTTCTAAGTAAAGTGGTAAATTTTCATCTGGTTTTGGTATACTGTTACTGCAGAAAGTTCCATTTTCCAATTCTAATCATCTATTACCCAACACCAGCCCTATTAGATTGCAAATAAGTATGCTGTCTTCAGTCATAATTGTGAAGGATTGCTGGATGGAGGTTGTGCAAAACAGAAAAGAATGAAGATGCCAAGTAAATATGATGGCGATATTCATTAGTAAGCATGGAAAAATATAATGTTTGATTTATTGCAAGGTTTTATTCTGACCGAGATTTTACTTTGTTTGATATTGTTACAATACTCATGATAAGCTTTTCCATAATAATACAAACTTGTGTGAGTATATTGTATCTCTTTTGTCCCTAAGACTGACTTCTTCAGCACATTAACTATGTGAACAACATCAGTGGGCTGCTTTAACAGTCTGTTTTTGGTTTGGGTTGGCTAATAAGAGGAACCAGCAGAAGGTGAGGGACAGGGAAGAGAAGGTGAAAACTGGATTTGGGGTAATTATTTTTCTGGCTATATTCCTCATAGGTCATATTTGTTCTTGCTGTTTTCTCTATTAGCCATAGTTTGTGTCAGGTACATTTTTCCATACAACTACTCTATTTGCCTGGATATTGTGAAGGCTTCCTTCTTACCATCTCCCGTTGTACTACTATCTTTTTTAGGTCTCCTTAGTCCCTCCGCACAAATAGTTTTACGCTGAACTCTTCAAAGCACGCAGTTTCCATGCACCATCTGTTTCTTGCCCAGAACCTAATTTATGCAATGAAAGAACAGTGTTTATGTTGCTTCTGAAAAAAAGGTATTTATAAATTTGAAGAATTAGTAGACTACTTACAATCATTCTATAAGTTATTTTAATACTTAATATAAAAAACAATTTACAAAATGGATTTCTTTTGTCCTTTTGAATCTATTAAAACAAATAAACTCTAAGGGGAAATACTAGAGAGCTGTGTTAACATATGTTTCACACATGTGTGCACACACACCTACCCCATACACTTATATATCTCTGAAACTTTAATTCTGTAACTTAATAGCAATTAAGGTATTTCTATTTTACCCTTGCATTTTTAAAAATTAGAGAACCCCTATGTGAAACCCAAAGTATAATTATTCCTCTGTCAACCTGAGAACAATCTATTGTTTTACTCTATAAGCTTGAGGTAAAAAGCAACATATTTGAGAAAAAACGAAACATAGCAGAGAAATTAAATTTATCTCTGCCTTTCATGCCTTTCAAGTCTAGCTCCCTAGTTTACTTCCCACGCAGCTGCATCTAGTAAATTGGCGAGACATTTTGGTAGTTGAGGCAATAGCAGCCTTTAAATCCAATAATTTAATATCTCATTCAAACAAAATAAATAAATAAGAAGGGAACAAATGCAATTACATAAAAATCACACTGTCATTATAATTTAAAAAAATCTAAATTTTAAATTATCTATGGGTAAGAAAAAATCAAGCAAACAGAAATATTCAAGAACACCAACTCCAGCAAGCTACCTCCATGGAACAGGGGAGAGGGCAACTAGCAGTGCCTAAAATTAATGCTGAACCATTAGGCAAGAATGGAAGATTATTCAACATGTGAAAATAAAGATTGTAGGGGTCGAATTGATAAGGTATAAGGGCATGTTGGATGAAAAGGCAGTCTCCTAGGAGTGGAGGAACACGGTGAAAGGAGTTGATGGAAATGGAAAAGCATTCTTTCAAAGCACAAGGATGAATCGCAAAAGAGCAAGTGGAAAAAAAACAAGATTTTCAGGGCAAAAGAAAATTTAAAAAATTAAAAGCATACAACCTGGTCCCCACTTCCTCACTCCTCCTAAGAAAAATCTAATACAGAATTATATGCTTTGTTACAGAAACAGAAGTGAGTGATTTTTGAACCAAGATCCTTAAAAAACAACAGATTGTCAGTATTGTCAATAAAGATTCAGAATATCAAACACTCTTTTCTGAAAATGGTGACAAAGTTAAATGAAAAATATAAAGTTATACAATTTAGCTGGCAAAATGCCCTTCCCTCACCCCCCAAGAAATGTACACTTGGTCAAGCAGAAGAAAACGGAAATATAGCAGCATAAATTGAATTGCAAATTTTAAACCAGTGTTTATGGATCTGAAAAACCATCTTGAATCAGAAATCAAAAATCTAAAATATAATGTTAATAACAGGAAAAAATAAAATTTACTGAATCAAGAAAATAAATAGAAGGGATGATAAAATCATAATAGAAATAATTATGAAGTTACAAAGTGACCTAGAGAGAATAAATTTGAAAGAGAAACATTAGACTAAGGCTAGATATAGATAGACAGGCAAAGAAACAGAGAGAGAGAGAGAGAGAGAGGAAAAAGGAAAGAAGGAAAAAACAGAAGGAAAGAGGAAAATCTAATAAAACAAATGGGGTAAAATGTAAACAACAGAGAAGCTAGGTAAAGAGTGCATAGGTAGGATGTTCTCTATACTATTTTTGTTTTGTCAACTTAAACAAAATTTTAAATTATTACAAAATTCAAAGTTTAGTATACACATGCAGACATCTACAGTGTACACATCATACTGCAGAGTTAAATAAAGACTTTTTTTCTTGAGCACTTATAATCAAGGGAGGATAAGAATTACAAATGATTTTAATCATAACATTTTTAATTCTTGCATGTCATTTTTTAGCCATCTTTACTCACAAGTTCTCTTCTGTTAGCAATTAATATTCTTTCATATAGTTGTAAGATGGTAGTCTTTCAAAGGGCATACCTCTTCAAGAATGCATAGCCATTGATATTCTCATTTAAAATATTCATCATTATTTTTTGTAAATTATATATTTATATATTTTGTCCATTGGTTGTTTGGTTAAATTTCATTTTTCTCGCTGATTTTTGAGTATTTTTTGTATATTAAAATTTGGTTTAAAAATAAAAAAAATAATAAGGGTCATGAAATAAAAGCAGGATAAAAAACAAAAAGAATCATAAATAAAAGTCAGAGTTGAATTTATTAGAATGGAAGAAAGGAAAATAATAAATAATATATTCTTAATAGAAGATAATAAAAAATCAAAAAAAGAACCAAATTACTTTGTGACTGTAATCCAATTATACTTTCCAGAAACAAAAAGAGACCCAAATCTATACTGAAAGAAATTATCATACCCCAGGGAAAACTAATCCACACAATCAATCCAAGACATATTCTAGTAACACTTTTAGACTTTGCGGGTATAAACAATAACAAAATCCTCATCTCCAGGCGAAAAAAGATCGAATAACCAGGGCAAGAGACTTATAATGGTTTCAGAGTTTTAAAAACAACAAATAAGACAATGCAAAAATAATGAAGAATTTTCAAGAAACTCAAGGGAAGAATACAGACATAATGGTTTATATATATCCAGCTATGATTTCCTTCAAGTATCAAGGACATAGGAAAATAGTTTTGAGAGGTCAAGGATTTCAATACCCATGGATCTTTCTTATATAGTCTATGAGAACATGAAATTCATTCAATAAGAAAGAGCTGGGGAAATTTTAGCAGCAGGAATAATGGTGAACATTTAATATACTTACTTTTAGATCTAAGACTAAAAGCAGAATAGGGCATAAATGAAAGAATAATTTATTATAGGCCATATGCCATGTATTGGATATTTTGGCTAAGCAGAAATAACACACATAAAATGAGAGGCGAAGGGTGAGGTGAAAAAATTAAGGTAAATACAACAGTGGGTAATTAAAGATGGCCACTAGAAACTAAAAACACTGTAAAGGATTAAATTAAAAATTATAAATAAGGATATCAAAAGAGTATCAGTATACAGGTAACCACCACTAGGGGAAAAAATCCAAGTCTTCCTAAAAACTTAGCACATAAAAAAAGAAAGATCGTGAAGATCTGTAAGCATCATAATCTATAAGGTAGACCATACACATGCAAACATACACACAGAACACCCTCATTCCCAAATGATATAAAACACAACTTTTTCTCAAGTGCACATGGGACACATATTAAAAAATGATCATATAGTAAGGTATAATAAAAATATTGTTAAGCAACAATATTTTCTTAAAAATAAAGTAGAAATATGACAAACAAAACTCTTGGATTAAAACACAATAAAACATCATGGCGATTAAAGACATAGGAAATATGATATAATGCACATACTAAGTATAAGACATAATATCAAGCTGAGCCCAAACATATCAGTCACATAAAAAGTGGGAATGGGCTTTTCTCACCTTCTAAAAGAAATAAAGCTTAATTTTCAATTTATCTTACAAACCAGGACCCCTTTATATGATGAATAAAAGAGAGACATCTAAAACAAATGATTTTAAAAAGCAATAATGAAAGCAATAGGCAGGTATCAATCCTGATGTAAGGTAGAATTCAAAGTGAAAAAACATTGTGAGAAAGTCGTACACATTCATAATGTTAAGAGCTACAAAACACAATGAAGATGTCATAATTATAAATATGCACAAAATAATTCAGTTGCTTTCATAAAGCGAAATCTGCAAGAGCTGAAAGGATGCATTGATAGGTGAAAAATAAGTGACTTTAACATACTACACTCAGTACATGATAGATCAAGTATACAGAAAGTAAGAAAATATATAAAAGTTGTAAGCAGCATAATCTATAAGGTAGACCATACACCTCTAAACACACACACAAAAACACCTCATACCCAAATGATAGAAAACAGAACTTTTTTTCAGGTGCACCTGAGACATACATTAAAATTGATCATACAGTAATGTATAATAAAAATATTGTTAAGCAACAGTATTTTCTTAAAATAGAATGGAAATATTACAAACAAGACTCTTGGATCAAAACAATAAAAACAATAATTGTTAACAATAAAAAATATGATAAAAAACTTTGCACCTAGATGTTAAATACCTCCTTTTAAACAACTGTTGGGTAAAAGAAGTACAAGGCCAAACTAATGAATTTCTAAAAAAAAAAAAAAACAGTAATGAAAACACCAAATGTGAAAATCTGTGGAATACCTTTAAATCAGTGATCACAAGAAAATTCATCATAATAAAAGCTTTAATCAAAAAAGTTAAAAATAAATAAATTATGTTTCCAATTCAAAAGCTAAAAAGGAATTAAATGAAAAAAAGCTAAGAAATAATAAATATATAAGCAAAATTGAGATAGAAAATAGAAATAAAATAGTTTAATGAATTCATATATCAAAATATTATTTATTTGAAAAAAAATTTAGAAAGACAAACCAAGAGATAACAATAAAATATAACATAGGAGAAAGGAGGAAACACAAATACAGAAAATAATGACAAGGAGAAAATATCTTTAAAACAGAAATAACAGTTTTCTTTTTTTGAGCCAGAGTCTTGCTCTGTTGCTCAGGATGGAGTGTAGAGGCATGATCCTGGCCCATTGCAACCTCTGCCTCCCAGGTTCAAGCGATTCTCTTGACTCAGCCTCCTGAGTAGCTGGGATTACAGGCACCTGCCACCAGGCCCAGCTAATCTTTGTGTTTTTAGTAGAGATGGGATTTCACCATGTTGGCCAGGCTGGTCATAAACTCCTGACCTCAAGGGATTCCACCTCATCCTTCCAAAGTGTTGGGATTACAGGCGTGAGCCACCACGCCAGGCCCAGAAATAACAATATTAAAAGAGTCTGACAGTGTCTGTAACCACACTGAAAATATTAATTGTATATATACTTTCAGAACACTTAAAATTATTCTCTTAATGAACATATAACTAAAATTGCTATTTATTATCTGGAAATGATGTCTTACAATGGTTTATCTCATCCAAGAAGATTTTATTATTTAATATGAAATATAATTAAATATGTTGTCATTCTCATAAATGATTAACACATTATTCTGTAATGTGAATATTGTTTGATATTTATTGTTTAAGGTTAAAGACCAACAGATGGTCATATTTGATTGGTTAATTTTGCAATGGATAGCATAACAAATGGACTATGAGAGTTTGTAGTCTTGGCATTAATTTTTAAATCACCTTGAGTGAATTTCTCCACAGTTGCTAAAAACCTGAAATTCCTAAATGAAATTAGAAATGTCACTGTAAATTATAAGACCAAGATTCTTGGGCTTTCTTTGGTTTTTGTTTTGTTTTGTTTTGTTTTGTTTTGTTTGTTTTGAGATGGAATCCCGCTCTGTTGCCCAGGCTGGTCTCACTGCAACCTCCACCTCAGGGTTCTAGCCATTCTCTTGCCTTAGCCTCCTGAGCAGCTGGGATTACAGGCACCTGCCATCATCCTCGGCTAATTTTTTTTTTGTATATTTTTTAGTAGAGATGGGGTTTCACCATGTTGGCCAGGCTAGTCTCAAACTCCTGATCTCAGGTGATCTGCCTACCACGGCCTCCCAAAGTGCTGGGATTACAGGTGTGAGCCACCGTGCCTGGGCAATTCTTGGGTTTTTAAATTGTTCTTTTTAATTTTTGTTCTTTTTAATAGAATTCATAAAAGCTGCTAATAACAAATTCCATAGATTGAATAAAATATAGTTCATGTATCTGGACACTGGCTATGTGGCCACCAGGTGATAAAGTGGCTATGCCAGGCTTAGCAAGTGATTTCCATTTCTGGTCTCACAGTGGCTGCTCTCATTACCACCATTTTTAGACAGCAGGAAAGGGCTTGTGGACATAAAGGAAAAGGCAGTATTTTTTTAGGCAAGTTGAACCCAGTACTTCAACATACATCTCAGAGTCTAGTCTTATGTTCATAACTAGTTGCAAGGGCAGTTGATTACTGACAGGAAACGTGGAGAATATGTTTGAGGGGTTCCGTTAGATGGCTTTTCCACAAGATATAATATCTACTTTTGTGTGATTAGAATATTTGGTGATTGATTGCTTGTTGTGAAATGACACTGAACCAGTACGGCAATTACAGATACGGATGGCTCTCATTTATGATTAGAGGATCTCAACATATTTTTCTATGTTGATAATATTGT
Source organism: Symphalangus syndactylus (assembly GCF_028878055.3). NCBI lineage: Eukaryota > Metazoa > Chordata > Mammalia > Primates > Hylobatidae > Symphalangus > Symphalangus syndactylus. The sequence goes on from NC_072433.2 coordinate 91,179,152, forward strand.
TTATGTCAAGCGAGGTGGTTGCCCTTTTTATCTTGATTTTAATCAACTAATTGTACAACACAGAAAAATTCTTTACAGTGTTATATTGGGTCATTATTTAAGAATTATATTCTAAATGTGAATAAAATGATTTGTTAGCCTGTAACTGAAGTAACTTGCTTATTTTCCATTAGTCTCATGACCACACCTAGCTCCAAAAGGTAATAGAAAATATCGTTTTCATTACAGGCATTTGTTTACCAAGTTGAGCTTTGGGAGTTCAATGACCAAGAAAAAATGGCGAATAGATAAAAATAAGTGAAAAAGAAGTAGCATCTACTAGCCTGTAGCTAAAATATACTAAAAGTCTATCCCCATAATCCCAGCAAAACATGTTAATTTACCTAATTTGCTATTTGATTTCCAGTCCTGTGAAAGTGCTTACCTCTTTCAGCTCCATTGTAAAAATATTTGAAATGTTTTTAATTGTATTCTACAGTTCACTATTGCAATACCTTGTAGAGCTAGCATCAAATTCAGCTTGATTGGACATATAACCTTTGAAAACCCCCTTCCATTTGTCTACATAGCTTTATGATTTCTGGTTCAACCCTTTAAACTTAAAGGTTTAAGGCGACAAAATTACTTTCGCTTGAACCTGCGAGTGACAACTTCTAGCAGATAGGGTACCCATCAGTGTCGTTGATGTCTTTTAAAATAGTGAAAATGTCGACCTGTGTTCCCATGAATGTTCCTCCAGCCATCCAGCATCATGTGAAGAAAATGTATTTCCAAACTGTCTGTTACTTCGGTAAAAAAGCAAACCTCAAGGGCACTTGGAGGTTTAGTTTATCAAAACAATTCTTCAAAAACGTTCCTGAGGAGGAACTGTTCAGGTCATCTGTCTTGATATCACGTCTTAACCATTTTTAATTTGACTCTTTATATTCCTTCACATTTTGCTAGGTCTCCAGAGAAAAATTCACATTTCAAAGAAATTTATAATTTTTTCTGTGTTCTGAGAATAGAGACAAACCCTTTTAAAACTACATTTACATGAATTATGAAAATAAAACAACTTTTAGCTATTTTTGCCAGATACATAATTTAATATTTTACTACGTATCTTTAACACATGGTAGTAACTTTACCATTATGAAAACATCTAAAAATTAAAAATGGAAATGCAAGCAATAAGAAATCTTCTAAATCTCTGTTATAAATTCTGTATACCAGTGAGTAATAGTAACATTATATGAAACAGACTTAGGAATTCTGAAGTAATTTTTCAATTCTTGAGAAACACTTTTTCTATTATTGTAACTGTTTTATTTTGCTCTGTTGAATTTGAGAGCAGAATCACATTTGCTACTTAGTAATTAACAGATAAAATCTGTTATAATATGTCATTATAGATCATTGCCAAATAAAAAGCTAGCACCAGATGGTGTGCTTTATGTTAAGCTACAGTGCACATGCATTAGGACTTCTTTTTTCTCTCCCAGGAAAATTGCAATTTATTTTAGAGAGATTCTTTACATTATGGAAGCTGTAGAGGAAGAAGTTGTTTTATACTAAACTGGAATCCATAAAGAAGTATGGTATCATCTCATGCTTTAATGCTCTTTGCTGGGTTACTGTAATAAATAAGGCTTCCTTTATTTTCTTCCTTCTCCTCCTCCCCTTTCTCCTCCTCCTCTTCCTTCTCTTCATTTTTCTTCTTATTATTATAACTGGACAATTACATAGGCAACTGAAGCTAAATTATAATAAATCTTATTGTCTATCAATTGTTAATAAAATCTTAGATGATCGTTAAGTTATAGATATTCATTTTAGCCTCTACTTCATTGGCATTCTATTATACTCTGAGAGAAAAGATTTTCCATCCCCCAACAATGATGTGCCTCTTAATATTTGTCTGAAATGTCTGTGCTCAAACACATGGAAGCTTGGATTGTTCACCTCTCATTGTACTCCTGTTAATATTCAAGCTCTTTTTGTGGACTTTGAAGACCTACGTGCTGAGACTTTTCTTATCATTCTAGCTTTGTCTTAAGCAGTCTTCTTCCTGTCCAGTATTGCTGGCTCTACTGGTCACCTCTCAACTCTTAAAACAGAGCCAGCTGTTCCCCACTTTAGAGCTTTTAAATGTGCCATTTCCCTCAGCTTTCTAGATTTCTCTTTTCCTCAGTTGGTTCTTATTTATTTTAATTAATTAATAAGTTTTTTGAGGGATGGTCTCACTTTGTCACCCACACTGGAGTGCAGTGGCATGATCTCGGCTCACTGAAGCCTTGCCCTCCAGGGCCCAAGTCATTCTTGCTTTTTGAAAGTATCAGGGAGGCCACATCCTCACCCCACTTCCATCCTGACACTGAAACTTGTTTATTTGATTTGTGTCGGTTTCTAGTCATATATTTACATTCTGTTAAATTACTGTTTGTCTTCCTCACAATATTTAAAATCAAGAATGGCAGGGACTATGTAAACTTTATTTACATATATATATGTGCACCTGAAATACAATAAAAATATATTAATTATAAATCACTAAAATCAAAAAGAACAATAACTATTTGACATACTATCCAATAAATATCATATGCAGTCAATACTTAAGTATTAATATTAAAAACTACTCCATCTACTGTGGAAATAATTCTAATTGAATTGGAATCTTTTCTCTACCTTCCAAGTTCTTGTAAATTAACAGACAGAACAGACATATACAGAAAGCATTATCAGAATTAACACTTGCAGAACTGTTTCACCTGGTGAGAGCTAACACATTTAATGTAATGCAATGATCCATTATTCTCCATATTTACTAGGAATTGCAGGAATTAATTAAAGTTTATTAAAATGGAGTTAGTTGAAAGATCTTACTGAAATGGAAAATCTATTATTCAGAGAATATTTCCTTTTCAACGTATTTTAAAAAACACAAATGTGTATGTAACTGCTCTTTTATAAGCAGAAGAAAAATGATTTCTCTAGCTCTGAGATATTGGGGATGGGCATTATTGCAACCTAAGGAAAAGAATTCTGTAGCGTCTCTGTCTCCCTCACTTGAAAGGCCATCTTAAATATCTGCACTGTTTGGTTACACCTTTTTTATTACTTACTTTTATTATATTAGCTTTACGTTTCATAAAGGGAAAAAGATATTGAGTAATATTATGGGAAATTAAATATACTCAGAGAATCAAAATGTTTATATACACTCTACTTCCAGTTTGGGTGTTCACACACTATATTTTTCCAATCATCTATTCAGAAATATGAGATGCTACTTAAAAAGCAGAAATTAAAAATATATGCAGGCCATTCAGAGATCATTTCCCCATAAAGTTTCCATGGTGCTAGTCAAGTTATTGAAACTTGGAGAAGTGGCAATAAAATCCAGAAGTGAGACATAAAAAAAAACTTCTGCAAAAACCTTTTATACCATTCCTTTGTCCACTGTTTCACAGAGTGTGTTCAGATGAAAAAATCTCCACTGATTCTGCTTGAAAAAAGTATTCCATCTTCAAATAAGTTTGGTGAATGCTGCATATGAAATCCTCTTTGTGAATACTCACAATGCTGTGCACTCTAAGAAATGCACAGTTGGTAGAAAGCTTCATATTAACCTAGGTTACTGTTTTCACTTCTTGTTAAAATATTGGGAATTCCAAAGATATTTCTGCATGAAATGCACTGAAAAAACCTCCTTACTCGAAGCACTCTTGCTCTAAAGCACAGTGAACAGATATGAATCTGTCACATTAAATGCTAATCTTCTGCTTGCTGACTTACCCACACTAAAGGGAAGTATGTTTAAACTTTCTGACTGTTTATTGTATTGTGGTTCTTTTAGAGATATTGTCTGTTGAGAATTTTAAAATGTGCAAGCCTTTCTATAACTCTACTTTAAAAAGTAAAATGAAAAAGGAAAGTTTAATACTGTAGAATGAATAGAGGTGTCAGAGTGGAGATTCACTATTTATTATGAATTATCTTGCTTTTATTGGCTGCAGTCAAGCTTTTGAGGTTAAACAAACAGTTTTCTGAGACTGACTGACTATACTTCATTTGTACGTAAACATGTTCAAGAACCGTAACGATATTAGAGGTTTCAGAGTTGTATACATTGAACAAATGCACACACTGTATCTGTAGATGTTATTTATTCAACATTGGTAATGCATTTCAGTGACTAAAGAATCACATGTACATAGAAAACACTTCTGTAGGAATCAGCAGTCAGAGGTTCTTGTTTTCCTTCCAGAAGATACCCGGCAAGAGAAAAAAGTATCTGAAGCATTCAATGCCATTCAAGTTCACATACTGAATAAACTTGCTGTCAGTCAAAAGTCAGATATATTAGGCAAAGAAAAACAGCTTGTAGGTAAACATCAATTCAGTTAGGTTGGAAAAAATATGAAAAACCACAAGCACAATGGACTAACTCACAGGTAGCTGCAGAGTGCTTCTGGTCTTACTCAGCTTCAGAGAGGAGAGAACAGAGTTTTGATATAGAGGTAGAAGAGCACTTTTCATTTCCTGATCCCTAGGTATCTAGGATGCCCCTATGCAACCCTGGAAGGAAAACAAAATAAACTTTAGTGGTTCAGTGTTGTTTGTTTGAAGATAACTTAAAACTCTGTTTAACAGATTTTGGTATGTTATAAATATTACAAGTTTTCTAGCCTTCGTTATTAATAAGCCTGAACTTATTGCAAACATTTTAATATATAATGCAATAAGAATTAGTTGATAAATTGTAAAACAAAAAAAGCTAATGGGTCTTTAATAATGAGAAGCTAATTTTTAAAAATCAGAGAAAGTAAAATTAACTAATCATTATTTGTTTTTGTAGTTTGCCATTTTTGTTTTCTTTATTTAAAAAGGTTTTATTTTAAGTTAGTGAATTCTACATTGAGTGAAATAATATATGGAGAAGAAAAGTGAAGAAAATATCTTCATTTAAATCTATACATTTTGAATAGCACAGCTAAAAGTTATTCAGCACTGCCTCATTTAAAAAAGATAAATTTTTTATCTTAGCTTTCAAAAGAAAAAGATCCAAAGGATAAATACTAAATAATTATGGCTTATTTCATGACAATTACATTAATACTCCACTTGTGACTGGGAAATAGATATGTGAAGACAGGACGTCCCAGCTTTAGTAATTAATTAGTAAACATTAGTTATTTTATTTTATTTTCAGAAATGTCCACACCTAGTAAACGTTAGTTATTTTATTTTATTTTCAGAAATGTCCACACCTTATTGGACTTTCCTTAGTGTAATTTACAAACAAAACATTAAAATTTGTCATATAATTGATTTTCTTAAAGTATACTGCCTAGTTTTTTTTGAATTTCTTAATATAAAGGCAATTTAACTTAAACTCTATTAGCTCTATTTTTAAGTCTTTTGTTACTTTCCATCAACTTTTCATCTATCCTAGAAAGTAATAATGATAGACCAAAAACTTATTTGTGCGTTCTCAAAATAGAAGACTTTTGTAGGAATTTTTGGTTCATCAAAATAACTGCTCCTTCTATCATTAATTCATTCCCTAAATAAGTATTTCTTATGTACTTGAGAAACAACTTTTCATTTTAGACCCAAAATATTATTTCAGGCCAACATCCTTGATGAACATTGCAAAAATCCACAAGAAAATACTGGCAAAGCAAATCCAGCAGCACATCAAAAAGCTTATCCACCACGATCATGTGGACTTCATCCTGGGGGTGCAAGGTTGGTTCAACACACATAAATCAATAAATGTGATTAATCAGGTAAACAGAAATAAAGATAAAAAAATGATTATTTCAATAGATGCTAAAAAGGCTTTTGATAAAATTTAACATATCTTCATGTTAAAAATTCTCAATAAACTAGGTATTGAAGGACCATATTTCAAAATAATAATAATATGACAAACCCACAGTCAACATAATACTGAATGGGCATGAGCTGGAAGCATTCCCCTTGAAAACTGGAGCAAGATAAAAATGTCCTCTCTAACCACTCCTATTCAATATAGTATTAGAAGTTCTGGCCAGGGCAATCAGGCAAGAGAAAGAAATAAAGGGCATTCAAATAGGAAGAGAGGAAGTCAAACTATCCCAGCTAGCAAATGACGTAATCCTATATCTAGAAAACCCTCTTATCTAAGCCCAAAGGATTCTTAACCTGATAAGCAACTTCAGCAAAGTCTCAGGATACAAAATCAATGTGAAAAGTCGCTAACATTCCTATACACCAACAACAGTCAAACTGAGAACTAAATCACAAATGAACTCCTATTCACAATTGCCACTAAAAGAATAAAATAACTAGGAAAACAGCTAATAAGAGAGGTGAAAGATCTCCACAAGGAGAACTAAAAACCATTGCTCAAAGAAATCAGAGATGACACAAACAAAAGTAAAAACATTCCATGCTCATGGTTAGGAAGAATCAATATGAAAATGGCCATACTGCCCAAAGATATTTGTAGATTCAATGCTATTCCCATTAAACTACCATTGATCTACTTCACAGAATTAAAGAAAACTATTTTTAAATTCACACAGAACCAAAAAAAGAGTCTAGATATCCAAGGCAATCCTAAGCAAAAAAAACAAAGCAGGAGGCCTCATACTATCCAACTTCAAACTATACTACAGGCCTACAGTAACCAAAACAGCACAGTACTGATACAAGAACAGACATAAACCAATGCAAAAGAATAGAGAACCCAGAAATAAGACTGCACACCTACAACGATTTGATCTTTGACAATCCTGAGAAAAACAAGCAATGGGGAAAGGATATCCTATTCTATGGATGGTTCTGGGATAACTGGCTAGCCATATGCAGAAAATTGAAATTGGACCCCTTCCTTACACTGTATACAAAAATTAACTCAATGTGGATTAAAGACTTAAATGTAAAACCCAAACTATAAAACCCCGGAAGACAACCTAGGCAATACCATTCAGGAAATAGGCATGGGAAAAAATTTCATGACAAAGACACCAAAAACAATTGCAAGAAAAAAAAAAAAAGCAAAAATTGGCAAATAGAGTTTAATTCAACTAAAAAGCTTCTGCAGAGCAAAAGAAACTGTCAACAGAGGAAACAACAACCTACAGAATGAGAGAAAAATTTTGCAAACTATGCATCTGACAAAGGTCTAATGTCCACCATCTGTAAGGAACTTAAATTTACATGAATAAAACATACAACCCTATTAAAAAATGGGCAAGGGACATGAATGGACACTTCTCTAAAGAAGACATATGTATGGCCAACAATCATGAAAAAAACAAGCTCAACATCACTGATCATTAGAGAAATGCAAATCCAAACCGCAATGAGATGCCATCTCATCTCACACCAGTCAAAATGGCTACTATTAAAAGTCAAAAATAACAGGTGCTGGCAAGGTTGTGAAGAAAAAGAAATACTTATACACTGTTGGCAGGAGTGCAAATTAGTTCAACCATTGTGGAAGACAGTGTGGCAATTCCTCAAAGGCCTAAAGACAGAAATACCATTTGACCAAGCAATCCCATTACTGGGTATATACTCAAAGGAATATAAATCATTCTACCATAAGGACACATGCATGCAAATGTGAATGTTCACTGCAGCACTATTCACAATAGCAAATACATGGAATCAGCCTAAATGCTCATCAATGATAGACTGGATAAATAAAATGGGGTACATATGCACCATGGAATACTACGCAGCCATAAAAAGGAATGAGATTATTTCCTTTGCAGAGACATGGATGGAGCTGGAGGCCATTATTCTTAGCAGACTTATTCAGGAACAGAAAACCAAATACCACGTGTTCTCACTTATAAGTGGGAGCTAAATGATGAGAACACATGAACACATAGAGGGGAGCAGCACACACTGGGGCTTATTGGAGGGTGGAGGGTGGGAGGAGGGAGAGAATCAGGAAAAACAACTAATGGGCACTAGATTTAATACCTGGGTGATGAAATAATCTGCACAACAAACCCCCTTGACACATGTTCATCTATGTAACAAACCTGCACATGTACCCCTGAACTTAAACGTTTAAAAAGAAATATTGTTTCAATCTTTATATACCCATTTGTCAAACATGGTTGGCGGAAATTTATCATCTGAAATGACTAGTTACAATTTAATTCTTTTGGTTCTTATTATATTTATGCTGAGATTTTTTTATAGCATGTGGCAAAAGAAAGTAGGTATTTTTCCTAGTAATTATGCCTGGAAAAAGTTTTAAAACACATTTTGCTGTAAAGTGTTTTTCTCATGAAAATAGTTTAAAAATTTATTTAATATTTTGAAAGGAAAGAAAACGCAAATCTACTACATTTTACTTTCTGGAGATACAAATCAAATTCTTACCTTTCCTTACTATTTGCCATAAATATTAATACCATATTAATAATTTTTAACTAATAGGTTACTTTTGAAAATAAATGTTATTTTTGAAAAATATACTTTGGCCCTAAAGTAAGTTATCATACTAATTTTGACAGGAAACTCTTTTATTTCTAATACATTATGGGACATACATTGCATCTATAATGCTACAATTTTTTTTACCACCATATTCATAGGTCTAGGGATTACATGCATAAGATATACCATGCAATCTGTGCATATTATATTATAAGTGAATACTAAAAGAAAATGTATAGGCTTCATAAAGTAAAATGCAAAATAAAGTTGACAAATATAGATTATTTTGCTTGAATCTTCTCAGTTACAAAAGATAAAAATACTTTCAATATTTGAACATTTTAAAAAGAGCTCTCAATGAACTTTAAAAAGAACACCTTGGAATATTTAATTGAATACCTTATGAAAATGTGACCTCGGGATTGATAATACTGACTTTGAACACATCATCGATTCTTTCAAAAATGGCCTTAGGGTCTTCATGCATTTTAAGTGGGGTGCCAATATCCAGGATCAAGTCCTTACATTTGCATTTTTCTAAACTCATTTTTTTTCCATTTACCCAGGACTGTCAGACTCTAGGGAACTCCTTGCCATAAAGAAATTTAAATTAACAAACTAAGTTATAAATTTTAAGCTAGTGGTGGAGATAGGTGTAAGGAGTGAGATGAAAGTAATACTTATCCTGAACAAGGCAACTGCATATCTCCATAGAATGGTTCTTTGTCCAAAGGACACATCAGAATATTGTTCGAGGAACAACAGAATTAACCCAAAGGAGTTGGATTTTGTTTTGGAATGCATTAAGTTTTAGTAGCTGAATTTAAATTCTTTACTATATAAAAGACTGCACAGTGGAATAAGAGAGGGTGTTATTTTAAATATACAATTTAGGGTCAAAGTTAGCTAAAATCTGTCACTAATTCTGTGGACTTATCCTCAATACCTCCTCAATATCTTTATCTGTAAAATTATAGTAATAAGAGTAAGATTGATTATCTCTACCTCAAAGCATACTGTGAGGAAGGTATACGTTACACTCTCTTACAAAGTGTCAAGGATATAACATTTGTTAGTTATTTTAAATGTGTGATATAAAATAGACTGAATGTCAAGAATGATAAGTGTAGAAAAATAATTTAAAACTGCTTTTCTCTAACTCATTGCTATCCAATAGAATGTGTTTTATATCTGTTCCTATATGACAATCGTTTCTATGTGGCTATCAAGTTCTTGAAACAGGGCTAGTGTGACTGACGAATGGATGTTTTCGTTTTATATATTTAAAAGTTAAACCTAAATAGTTACATGTGGCTAGACTACTTGATTAGACAGTGCAGATCTATTTAAAAAGTATACATTCCTCATTGTGGGGAGATTCTGGGTAGAAGGATCGAGTAGCAAGGATATTGAATATTTTTGACCACCTATCCAGATAGAATGAAAGCAAGTAGAATAGGAAAAACACAGTCTCATAGACAACACTTACAAGACAAAAAGCAATTAGGTGAAAGAATATATCCAGGAGTACCAATATATGATCAAGTAGGGATGAACCACTGACAGGACTACAAGACCTGTGTAGTATCAAAAATGCAATATGAAAATACACAGAAAATAAATGAGCTGCTAGATAGACCCAAGAACTCTAAAATAATCAACTGTTACTTAAAGGAAAACCTGGAGGGAAGTTTTTAAGAACTGCTAAAACCACAAAGAATGTTGTCCATTCCAACAGTAGGAGAATATAGGGTATCCAAAATGATGTCTAAATTGAATGGAGAAGTAAGGCCTCACAAATCCTCAAAACTAGCAAACAAAAGCCGTCTTTTAGAGCAATCAGCATGCTGCAGAGAAACTGCTGGGAACAGAATCTAAATTGAGTATACCATGCATGGTTTATTTACATAAAACTTTATGTGTATATATATGTGTGTGTGCACACTGTGTGTGCATGTAGTTCTGCTGTTAAGATGTAGTATACAGTTAATTTTATAGATTACTTTTTATACTCAGGAATCTTATGAATTCACTTATTAATTTTAATAAGTGATATATACACTTGTGAATCATACTTAATTTGTAAAATTAGAGTAACTGATTTCTATAATCAATCCAACTTCAAAATGATATATCTTTTAATAATTTGGGTTTGGTTTTCTGATATGGGAAAAAGTTTAATTACAAACTCTAGTTCTTTAAAACATTTTTCAGATTTTCTATTTCTTCGTGTGTCAGTTTTGCAAATTGAACCTTTCTGCTATTTTTTATTTTCTTTAATAGTTTTGAACTTATTGACATAAAGTAGTTAATAATATCTTCTTAGATTCTTTTAGTATCTATAAATTTTGTAATGATTGTCTCTTTTACTATTTTGTTTTAAAATTGGTTTTGTTGTTTTTAAAAATAAGCTTCACCAAGGTTTTAGGTATTATTTTCCATCAGCACATTGAATGTATGATTCTCTTGTCCTCTGCATTTATGTTTTCCTTTGATAATTCAGCTGTCAGTCTTACTGCTGAAAAAGAGCACTGCAAAAGATCTTGGTTGCTCTTTTACCAGACTTTTTTTTCCCCTTAACTGTTTGTATAGTATCTTCTTAGTCTTAGGTTTTTAATTATTTTACTGTGAAGTGCATTGGTAAGGTTTTCTTTTGATCATTTTTGGAGCTTCTTGAGTGTACACGTTGATGCCTTCTTTCAATTTTGTTATTTAGCAAATTGCTGTTTTTTCCAAAGACAAAGACAAAAACATAATTTTTGTTGAGTCTCTTTTTTTATAGATTTTTAAAAGATACATTTTATTAGTTTTTACTTCCCCCCTCTATATATATGTATGATATAACATTATATTATATATTAGCTGTTCTTCTAATCACTTTAAGTTATATATAAGTTATATATGCTGTAATTTTTCTGTCTTCTTGGGATAAATGATGATATATTAGAAACCTTTTGTCTAGGTAAACATTTTTATATTCAAATTTTGTTTTAATGCAGCTCTAGATGCATTTCATAAGTTTTCAATTATTTTTATTATTACTTGGTCAAATATTTTCCATTTCCATTTGAGTTACGCATTGAGCCATGTGTAATTTAGTAATAATTTTCTTGGTTTCCGAGCATAAAATTATTTACTCATAATCTTTCTGTTTCTTGTTTTTTTTTCTGATTTATAGCTTAATTCTTTTGTGACTCTTTATGTGATGCAAGCTTTTGGAATTTGGTGAGGTATTCTTTATGTTTCATAATGTGAGCAATTTTAGTAATTTTTTGTGCACTTGAAAGAGATGTGTGTTTTTTTGTCTCATCGTCTTACTTATTCCTTTAAAAATGTGCTAACATCTCCCACATTGATTTGGATTTATCTATTATCATTCAAATTCTGACTCTTTTGGTTCAAACATTTCTCATTAATGTATTCATTAATGTATTTTAATGTATTCATTTTTTCTCTCATAATGCATTCAGCCACCGAGTTTACTTTTTTCAATGTTTGTTTAGTGGCACCATATTTTCTTTTGCTAATATAAACAGCATATAGTTTGTTATTCTCTTTCAATAGAATTCAATGTTATTGTTTTTATTTCAGGCAGTTAATATTTATTTTTAATTATCCTTATATATGCTCTTCTTATATTCTCTTCATTACTTACTGTATCTACAGGTTTCCATCTGTGATTGTTCATGTTTTGATTGAGAGTAAATTCTTTAGTATTGTATTTTGTGCTGGCATGTTGATGATCAATTTTCTCAGCTTTCACTTTTCTAAACATGTCTTTCAGCTCCTTTTGAGAAAGATATTTTTTTTTTCTGGATATAGAATTCTAAGTTGGCTATTATTTTCCATCAACACATTAAATATATCATTCCCTTGTCCTTTGCCTTCTATTTTTTTCTGTTGAGTACTCAATGTTCAGTCTTACTGTTGCTCTTTTAACAAGACCTTTTTCCCTTTTGACTATTTTTATATTTTCTTAGTCGTATGTTTCTAATTACTTTACTTGAAGTGCATAGGTATGTTTTCTTTTGATGATTTTTAGAGCTTCTTGAATGCATGTGTTGATGTCCTCCTTCAATTTTGAGATTTTCCTTTCATTATCTCATCAAGTATTGCTTCTACTTCATCTATTTTTTTCAACTCCTGGATGTCGATTGTACTCTTGTTACACTTCTATCCCATGATTCTGTCACGTTATTTTCTGTATTGTCCACCTTATTGTCTCTTTGTATTTTATTCTGGATATTATTGTTATTTATTATTATTTTGAGACAGGGTCTTGCTCTGTCACCCAGGCTGGAGGGCAGTGGTGTGGACACAGCTCACTGTAGCCTCAACCCCAGGGGTTCAAGTGATCCTCCCACCTCAGCCTCCTCAGTAGCTGGGACCACAGGCATGTGCTACCACTCCCATCTAATTTTTGTACTTTTTTGTAGAGATGGGAGCTCACTATGTTGTTCAGGCTGGTCTTGAACTCCTAGGCTCAAGTAATCCTCCCACCTCAGTCTCCTAAAGCCTGGGATTACAGGTGTGAGCCACTAAACTCAGCTTCTGATCTGTCTTTGAATCTTAATTGTCTTTTCAGCTATGCCTAATTTTCTGTAAACAATTCTTTATGATAGTTTCTGATGTTTTCAGTTCTCTATCTTTGTTTCTTTTTTCTGATGTGAAAGTACTTTGATAAAATTATTAATGTAATCTTTTAAATTCTACAGTGCCTGTATTATACTTATTGTAAAGTGCATGACTGAAATCACCGTTATTCATACCTGTGTAGTTTCTTCTCCTACGGTGATTTTTCTCATCGTGTACAGCTACATATTTTAATTTCCTTATGCATTGGAAATTATAAATAAAAACTTTAGAGGCTACTTGAGATTCTCAATGATATTATCTTCCTCTGAACATGATTGAAACTGGCCACAGGAAATCCCAGATTATCTTAATTCAATAAAAGTTTGTGGCATCAATTTTGAAGCTAGGTTTTTTACCTTTGGGAACAATGCTCTGTTTTTGTTAAACCTTACTCTTAGGATTTAGCATATCAGTGTCTCAGCCAAATCCTATGGGACTAACAAGGCTTTGTCCAATTCTTCCCCTCTACCTACTTTCATGTGCTCTGTTTAAAATTATTTTCAGCTCATTAACATATCATCTGCTATGCATGGTCAGATACCTGTTGAAGAAAAGCAGTACCAAATCCTAGGTACAGGTGTGCATTCCTACTCACATGGATCTATGCCTCACAGTTCCTTACTTCCCTGGAAGATGTCCATAGCCTTGACATATACACACACATATGTAAACACAGTCACTTAATATATATGTGAAATAAAAAATATTTGATTTGTTTTTAAGGGATGATTATTCCAAACCATTATGTCACTACTTCTACTTTAAAGGACTTGGAACCTTGCCGTTACATTTAAGCACATATTGAATATTGCATTTTTCTATCAACGGCTAGCATCCATTAAGTTCTCCAGTTTTCTCCAAAAAGTATATAATATGGTTAGGCTTTGTGTCCCCACTAAAATCTCATCTTGAATTGTAATCCTCATAATCCCCACATGTCAAGGGCAAGACCAGGTGGAGGTAATTGAATCATGGGGACAGTTCTCCCTTGCTGTTGTCTTCATAGTGAGTGAGTTCTTATGATATCTGATCGTTTTATAGGGGCTCTGCCCCCTTTGCTCGACACTTCTCCTTCCCGCTTCCTTGTGAAGAATGTGCCTTGCTTCCCCTTCGCCTTTTGCAAAGATTGTAAATTTCCTGAGGCCTCCCCAGCAATGCTGAACCATCAGTCAATTAAAACTCTTTCCTTTATAAATGCCAGTCTTGGGCACTTCTTTATAGCAGTATCCAAACTGATTTCCACTTTCTCCTCCCTCTCCCATTGGTACTACCTATCTAGGATGTTGGGTCAAGATTATTTAAATGATATATATTAAAATAAACACTTTTTTAGATTGACCAAAATTTGATGGATTTTGGCTATTTGCATAAAAATAAATGAGAGCCCACTTTATAATTTCTGCCACACTTTTCAGAAATGCTCTTTTGCAGGTGTTTGGACTAATGATATCTTCTATAATGAGATTCGGTATGCTCTTGATCTTTCTGGGGTTTGTCGTATTATCTGGCTCACTAAGGATACCTCTTGTTGCTTTGCAGAAAAACCATGGAATTTTAAACCATTGTAATTTTTTTCCTGAATCTGAAGGGTGACTAAAACTTAACACTTATCATGAACCAGAACATTCTCAGTGTTTAAGCTTTTTTTTTCCCAACATTTGCTCAGAAATGAAAGAAGCTGGAACATTCAAACTGATTCAATCACTGCTCTGCATATAAAATGTATTTTTGACCAACCATAGGATGGCATTTAAACATAGAGTAATTTTCACACAGTGAGTAGAAGAATAAGTTATTCTGTACTTGTGAAATATAAATTTGAATTGTCTACATTAATTAAATATGTCCATCTGGAACATTTTGCTTCCCATTTACCATAATAACATACCTCAACTTTCCTACTCACTCAAGCTATGTAGACAAGAGTGCTATTTCTACACAAATATTATTTAGTATGTGAGGTTTGATAAATGCTTTAAGTACTCTTTATAACTGTCTAAGTTCTAATGAGGCAATACTGAGATTTACAAATGCTACTGGCAAAAAGCATAGAATTATTGATGTTACAAAGTATGACTTATTTTTTGCACATTTAGTACAAAAAGAAAATCTTATAAGTTTTCTATAAAATTTTGATCATTTTAGTTTTGACATTATCTACTATACACAACTTGAGTTATCTCATAATTTAATCTTAATAGAATAAGAGTCCCAAAGAAAAATTACAAGTAAGACTCTCAAATAGAGTCCCAAATTTACTGTGACAATACAGTATATTCTTGATGTATATACATATATAAAAGCAATTTGATCACTCAATTTGAGTGTTGCTACAGAAAAGAAATGATACATATATTATATAATGCATTAGCTGTGATTTATTATTTAAAGCTTGCTGTTTCATAGAAGACATTTAATGAGAAGGTTTTAGTTATTTTGCAGGGAAATAAGGCACTTAACTGCTCACCTTAAAACTATTGACTGCATTTCAGAAGCTAATTACACATTTTGGTCTTTGATATTGTTTTTTAAATAAGTGATCACAACCACAAATTTTTGAAAACAATTTTATCATATAGATGTTATTATATGTGTAATGCATATTTTGTGTTTGATTTCCTTCCTTCCTTCCTTCCTTCCTTCCTTCCTTCCTTCCTTCCTTCCTCTTTTCTTTCTTTCTTTCTTTCTTTCTTTCTTTCTTTCTTTCTTTCTTTCTTTCTTTCTTTCTTTCTCTTTCTCTCTTTCTCTCTTTCTCTCTTTCTTTCTCTCTTTCTCTCTTTCTCTCTTTCTCTCTTTCTCTCTTTCTCTCTTTCTTTCTTTCTTTCTTTCTTTCTTTTTCTCTCTTTCTCTCTTTCTTTCTTTCTTCTTTCTTTCTCTCTGTCTGTCTTTTACTTTTATTTTTTTTGTCTGCTCTGTTGCCCAGGCTGGAGTGCAGTGGCCAGATCTCAGCTCACTGCAGCCATCACCTGATGGGTTCAAGTGATTCTCTTGTATCAGCCTCTGGAGCAGCTTGCATTACATACAGGCTCCCGCCACCAAGCCCAGCTGAATTTTTTATATTTTTAGTAGAGATGGGGTTTAACCATGTTGGCCAGGCTGGTCTCGAACTCCTGACCTCAAGTGATCCATCTGCCTCAGCCTCCCAAAGCACTGGGATTGCAGGCGTGAGCCACCGCGTCTAGCCATTTTTCGTGTTTGATTTATAAATATGCTTTTGTAATTATTTTCCAAAAATATAGAATTATTTTGGCACTGTATTTGTAGAGATTAGCATTTAAGAAGATTGTATCAAGTTACTTAACTTGAATAGACAAACATGTATATATATGAGGTATCAGTGTTATTAGTCTGTCATGATTGCATATTTTTACAGAAAGACACTTTAATACACCTTATTAATTAAAATATATTAAACAATCTATAAAAGTTGTCTAATACAGTAGTAATTTTTGTTGTACTTCATTTTAAAAAATTCAAACTATACTGTATAAAATCAATATGACTAAATTGCTATTAAATATTCTAGGCTATAAAAATGGAGGAACTGGATTGTAAGGTATATTGATATATATTTATTAGTGCAGCATATAATATATTATTATTATAAAATAGTTTTAAATGTATTTTCTCAGAGAATGAAGGCAGGTATAGCCATGATCTCTGTAACCCACCACCAAGCTAGAGAGTGGCTCGGAATGCAGATTTGTTAGACTTTTATTCACAAGTTAGTAGACTTGACAATACCACCGCTGACTGCAATGTGACAGGCTGACCTTAAAAAATTAATTTGAAGTTACACCACATTAAAGATGTGTCAGTTACTTTAATAGGTATTGTGAGACAGAGAAGCATCTATTAGCCCTCCAGCCCTAATAATTCTGTGTGGATCGGTTAATGAGATGTAAACCTAGCAGCCAATTCAGAGAAGCAAAAATGATAGTGTGGATGGCAAGAGGAAACATTATTTTTCCTTATCTTATTCAGCTTTCCAACTAGGTATTCTAAATACAGACTATTTCTCCAAAGGTGCTTTACAATTGAGCTAGAAATAGGTCTTCTAATTTCCAGTAAATAGTTACTAATTTTACTAATGTTATACGTTTTCACCTTTATTGTCTTACTTCATAATTCCATGCTGAATGGTGTTTTAAAAACAAATGGTTGGTTCAGTGGCTACTCTATTTAAATGTAAGTTACTAGAGGCTAAGAAATGTCAGAAATGTCAGACTGCTTTGTCTGCTTGTTATTGTCATTATTGTAAAAGAGCTGAACTGGAGAATTTAGGGGAAAATAATCTACATGTGCTTTTCAGAAAATGAAAGCATGAGTATTATCTGGACTTTAAATTGAAGACAATTTTTATCACAAACCTCTTATACTTCTTGCTATGCCTCCTACAATTATCTATTTAAATTGATGCTATTTGGTGGCTGGCATTTCATATAACTTTCAAAACAATCCTTGAATTATCATTGTAACAACCAGTGCCAGATGTTCTATGTGCTTTTTTGGGCATGTAAGAATCTCATTGAGCTCATTAAACTCCTAGCCAAAATGCTCATTTTCTACCATGAATGCTATTCATCTTGCCAGGCCATTTAATCTCAATAATAATTTCAACAGGTACAGAGTTCTAGTTATAGTTCACTTTATCCAACTATAATTGCTCCTCTGTGATTGGAACTTATTCCTGAAATTTCTTAATCGATATTTGAATAGACATGGGCAGCTAAATGTAGGATATTTGGATTTGCTTCATTAAAACCAAAGTATTCAATTGAAATGTTACTGTACTTTTGTTATTTTTCTTCTTCACATATGTAAGCAGGAGAATTTGGACTCTTAACTTCTGTTAGCAAGTACATTATGGGATTTAAAAACCATGGACCTTTTCAAAAATCTTTCCTGGTGCAGCAAATGCTTAAATTTAAAATATCTAACTTGTTTTTGATTCAGAATAGTACATGTATGCGTAAGACAAATATACTCAAATGCACCAGCTTTACCTGTATGTTTTAGGTAATTATAAGAAATGCAAAACCATCCATATGATATGATAGACTGAGAGAAGGAGGGACACACAAAAGCTTTTCTGTTTTAAATCACGGATCTCACTAGCTTTATGGCATTTTGAGACTAGTGAGAACAAAGACATTTTGAATTCAGTGGTGTCTAAAGTATATTATATATGGATGCATAATGCTGGGAATTCTGGTTGATTAGCAGAGCATGCCAGTTCCAAACAACAGAAGCATGGGTGCACCTTTTATTGTGCGTGACAGGTTCATGTGTATTTATTTGGATTTTTTTTTTTAACTTTCAGATCTTTGGACTCAAGTAAAAACATGGTCGTAACTACATTTTATGAGGTGGCTAGTTTGACTCTAGGCAGCAGAATACACAGGCTTAATTCTCTTGATTGGAAAGGATATGTCAACTCTATAAAAACATAATCCGGCAAACAAGATATTAATCTAGAATGGATAGAGATTTTGAAATAACATCAAAAAATTATTTTGAGCCAGAAATAAATTGGTGTGTGGTATGTGGAATCTGTGTATCTGCAATACAGTGCTCCAGATGTTACACTGGCAATTCCACACCCTTAACTGGTTTGGATAGAAGAGAAAAAAAGAAAGACAATACTGAGCCAAACAACAGTTGTCTTTAGGACAATCACAAAGTCACTATCATCTCTTTCTGAAAATCACACTTAAGTCCTTTTGAATATATAGAAGACCATTCTATTTAATACAACCTGTTAAGATCTTGGCATTTCCTTTACCTTTTTAATTGAGGAGGATTCACCTTTACGAGAAATACAGAAAGAGTACTTTGGTGAAGGCAATCACCGTTCTGAGGCACTAACTTTCTCCTGAAATAAGCAAACATTTGAATTCTTTCCATGTCACGTGTCTGCTTTCTCTTTTTATGGCAGTTGCTTTTTAAAAGGGTTTCTTTCTAACTACTATTTTTCTTCTTTTATGTCCTGAAGGAAAATAGAAAACAAGCTTGTATTTTTCTTTCAGCTTGGAAAGAGAAAAAGTATTCCCCCCAAACAAAAATATTGACAGTCAAGAGGTCCAGAGAAGATCAGTAAGCCAGAGCTGTGGAAGACGTAAATAAAACTTTTTTTTTTTTGGCCCAAGGGACGTAGGCAGATAGATGTGGTACACACTATATGCTCAATTTGATTTTCCTGGGGGTGACATTTCTTAAGGTGACAGATAGGATTGTTTTGTTGTTGTTGTTGCTTTCATCAGTTCTGTTATTATCAGTTAGTTATATTCATGTGACTTCCCCAGTATGTTTAGGACTCATTATGGAAACAGCAATAATGATATTATTATCTGAGGAACAAAAAGGAGAGGACATTTCAAGGATTACTTGATAAATTGTCCCTGTCCTGCATAAAGATTGATTCGGATTGAAATGTTTTGCAAAATAAGGTCAAATAGAGATATTGGTACATAGTTGACCAGTATTTATTTGAAATTTATTTGAAACAAGCACACAAACAAAAACCTATAAATGACAAAGTAATTTGAGGATAATTTCAATGATGTGATGATTCTTCCAAAGTTACTTGAGATACAATTAACTTATAAGTGAAAGTTGAACAAATAGTAACTGTGCTCCTCCCATTTATGTTTATTTACATTTTTTAAGTTATACACAATGACTAAAAGAAAATAAGTGCTGATGCTCCTGTCAAAAATAAGAAATTAAGCATTCTTATCCAAGGTGTTTGGTTTCTATTGTGATAATAGAGAGCAATTCTCTTAGAAGAAAAACTTCTGGGCCGGGTGCGGTGGCTCACGCCTGTAATCCCAGTACTTTGGAAGGCAGAGGTGGGTGGATCGTGAGGTCAGGAGTTCCGAGACTAGCCTGGCCAACATGGTGAAACCCCATGTGTATAAAAAAATACAAAAATTAGTCGGGCATGGTGGCGCGCATCTGTAATCCCAGTTACTGGGGAGGCTGAGGCAGGAGAAACGCTTGAACTGGGGAGATGGAGGTTGCAGTGAGCGGAGATCGCGCTATTGCGCTCTAGCCTGGGCAACAGAGCGAGACTGTCTCAAGAAAAAAAAAGACAAATTTCTTTAGTACAACAATCATTAATTCACTTACTCATTCAAGAAAGCAGAATGTTTGTCAAGCACTGGAAATACAATGATAAAAAATCAACATAGCCTTTGTCCTCTAGTAGTTTACAGTCTAATCAGGAGAAATATATTTATCTATAATAAAATGTAAAAATACTTTTTAAAATTCGATGTACCATGGAAATATAGACGTTGCGTTTGGCTTTGTTTCCTCATTGTGACTCCTGGGATGAAGAAAGCAGTGAATAAATATTAGTTGTATTATATTAAAGGTGAAAGAAAAAGAGGCCCTTGCTATTGCTAACTGCTTTCTTTTTCTTATCATCACTCATTTTACCAATATTATTTTTACAGTATTTTCTGAAATATCTAGGTGGGAGGCATTATCAGTAGAAAATAATGGTACAGATACTTCTGTGACTGAAAATAGTGGATGGAGAGAAGAAAATGTTAATGAGGTTATATACTGAACAATCAAAACTAAAAAGTGAATGTTTGCTTTTGGAGAGAAATATTCATGTAAACAAGAAATGAACAATTTATTTTTAAAAATTACTGCAAATCAATGTATACTTTAAAAATAGTTTAACATCATTTATAAAATTTCTATACATGATATTTGAATCCACATCCGTGTAACTGTTGACTTATTTGGTAATATGTCACTGAATTGCAAAATCCTGAATAAATTCTAATACAGATTTTATCCAAAAGAAAAATGGAGAAAATGTAGACTTGTTTTTTACTGAGCTACAGTAATATCCTGATATAAGAGAATAAAGCCAAATTTATAGTCCTTTTACCACTAACATCTTGACATAGCATCTGCAGGTGATACTTGCATATGTATGCATAAATGTCTTTGTAAAAGTTTTTATAAATTATTAAGTCTTTATGCTTACAAATCATCTCTAAATGACATGTAAAAAATAAAATGCAAGGGCCAGTTTCTCCCTTAAACAACAACTAGAAGAACTAATAGCTGATAGCTTTTTGAAAATATTATAAAACAAGAGTAGGAATAAAAAGTCATATTTTATAAAGCAAAACAACTGATTTTTTCTAATAATATAACCTGCAACATATGAAAAATAAACTGGAGGAGAAAATTCAAATCATTGCTATAAGAACAGGTAAATACTGAAATATTCTGGAGTATTTTATCTTCCAAAATCTATTATTTTGGATTTATGTGTTTTTACTTTATTTTTATTTACACACAGATTTCTTTACCCCATTTTATCTGCTTACCTTACAGCAGTTTCCTATGTCACTAAATATTTTTGCAAAATATTTTAATAGATGCATAAAATTTCATCCAAAATAAATCACAGTTTATTGATATTTGGCTCATTTCCCAGTGTTTCAATAATTTGGTTAGTAGTGCACATCATCTGCCCTTCATATGTCTGCTGAATCCATATCATCTGTATCTATAATATCGTGGTACTTATATTGTGTATCTAAATTGTATATTTAAAATGTAGTACTTAACAGTTTCTGTTAATAGAAATCAGGGCTTTTCTACTGAGAGTAGAAGTGGAGAGAAAGAAAAAATACAAGGGAGGCAGCAAGGGATAAATAGGTGAGGCACACAGGATTTTTAGGGCAGTGAATATTCTAAGTGATATAATAGCAGATAGGTGCCATAATACTTTGTTCAAATACGTAGAATGTATAACATCAGTAGTGACCCCTGGTGCAAACTATGTACTTTGACTGGTTATGCTCTATGAATGTAGGTTCATCAGTTGTAACAACTGTGCCATTTTGGTGGGGGATGTTGATAATGGGAGAAGTAATACCTGTGTGGGGGCCAGAGGTCTATCGAATATTGCTGTACCTTCCTCTCAACTTTTCTGCAAACCTAACAATAATCCAAAAAATAGTCTTAAAAATTAGAAAATAGAGACATAAGAAAGATAAAGCTGTCATTGGAGTAGCATCATGTTATATCACAATGGTTGATGTAGTGGCAGAAAAGTTTAATGAGAATGCTATTATAGTGATACACCTACTTAAATGCTAGGTATTTTACATAGATCAACTCCTTTAATCTTCTCAACAATCCAATGATCCAAATACCAGTTACCCACCTTTTGTGGTTGAAGAAGCTGAAACTCACAGAGTCTTGGAACCCAGGCTATCTGACTCCAAAGTTTGCATGGTTGACTACTAGTGCTTCTAACAAGATACCTGACTATGCCTGGGTTCAAGGAAGATCAGAAACAAATACAAGAGTCAGTGGTTCCTGCCCAGTTTTCCATTTTGGCTGCTGGTTTATATTGACATCAAAAATCCCTGGATGGAAGTAATTTTGAAAGGTCACTTAATCTATTCACCCTGCTTTAAACTTTTCTGACAAATGAGTAGCTACCTTAATTCTCTACCCCTTCAAAGGAAAGTACAGCTTCTTTCTGTCCCTTATTCGTGGATTTAACAAACCCTAGTACAGGAAATCTCATCTTTTTTATAGCATAAATCCCACTCAATGCTATTTAAGCTTGTTGCCTTTTGCTTAGCTTCTTGAGAAAATGTAGTGATGTCTAAATAACAGAATTTCCTAGACTTCAAGACAGATACTAAAAATGTCTTTTCTTCAAACTATGTAATTCATTTGCCTTTAACTTTTATTTTAAACAACATAGTTGTCTTTTAGTTTTCTTTTTGGCATTAGAGTTCTTTTCTTTCTTGTTTTTATTTTTTTAATGGACTCAGGGTGTTCTAGAGGCAGTTTGACCTTGAATTTGCTGGCTTTTCTAGTAGATTTTTGTTTAAATCCCTTTAAACAAATTTTTATAACTGCCCTGTATTCTTCATCAATAATGTCAAAACACTGTGAGTAACTTCTTGTATTTTTAAAATTTATTCTCTTCCAATCACTTGCTTTATTTTAATGACTTAATCAGATACGTATGGAGATAGCAACACTTGGTGGGTACAAAATCCACCAATGCAAATGTCCTTCTGACTGATTATTGATTCGCTGATGATGTATTTCAAAAGCCTGCTTACTTTCCCTTTTTTATTTCCAGCCTATCTGTAGTCCCATTTAATTCATATTGTGCAGCGAATAGAGTTTCATATTTATTCACTGTTTCCATCTTAAATTTAAATGGGATTAATACAGTGAAAAGTTCTTTTTAAATGATTAGGTTAATAATCTGGAAATTATGGCTTCTCAAATAAGGCATTCCCAAAGCTCCTATCTGAATATTTACTTCATTTTTTAGGAGTGCTGTTTGCCTGTCCTCAAATTTCCAAATCATTAATATAATGTTCATATGATTAATAATTCTAAATATAATTTATCTTCTTTGTGCATTACTTTGAAAACAGTAGAAATCATCTTCTCAATTGATTCAACAGCTGTAGATCTTTCTAGAGGTCACATTGCAGGATGGCATTTGTCATCAATCATGGCTTTAATTAAAATTTAGATTATAGCTGAGTAAACCTTCTCCTCTGCTGTTAATTTCTTAAACATTACCCTTGTCTTTTTTATTTTAAAATATAACAAAATAATAATATTTATTGTATATTTTAATTTTGTATTTTCTGTACTGCTTAGTATTCACTTTTACAAAAAACAAGTATAAGCATTAAAATCTAAATAATGCTTTCCATATAGTCAGAAGTTACCTTATTTGTATATGTACAATCTCCATTACTGTAGCACACCGTTTATATTATCTTGCTTCTTAATTTTGTATCTAAAACAAGCTACCACTGCTTTTCTTATTATTTGTGTTTCTTGTAAACCAAATAAACAGAACCCCAAACTTCCACTTACTTATTCAAAAATACAAATAATATGTGCTATGTAGATGTGTGAAAAGCAACATGATCTTAAAAATATTCAGGATACTAGAAAGAATCCAATGGAAAACGAAGGGCAGTATTTTTAGGATAGTAGGCCCATTTCTTCATACAGTCATAAATGCAAAGCCCTGTGATCTGAAAATGTGTACTATAAATTCATGCCTTCCCAGAAATCTAGATAATCTGTGTCATAAGCTGACTTGTTTAAGAGATCATCATATATCTCCATAAATCTGGAATAATCAATAATTGGTCTTAAAATATATGTTTAGACTAGAGTAACTCTGTAAGTGTATGAATATTAATATCATAAACGTTGTTAAATGTTTAACAAATACTAAACTAATTTGAGTCTATTAGAAAAAAGTCTATATTTATTACTAATTGAGATGTGTATAATAAAAAATAATTTAAATATTTAATGAAGTTGAAATCCATTTTGCCTAAGTCAGTGTCAATCTTAAATTACATAAAAATACATTTTTGAAATGATATATGTCTAGAACATGTTATCTATTTATTTATTTATTTATTTTAAGAGTATCGCTCTGTCTTCCAGGCTGGAGTGTAGTGGTGCAATCTCGGCTCACTGCAACCTCTGCCTCCCAGGCTCAAGCTATTCTCCTGCATCAGCCTCCCAAGTAGCTGGGATTACAGGCACCCACCACCACCCCTGGCTAATTTTTATATTTTTAATCGAGAGGGGGTTTCAACACGTTGGCTGGGTTGGTCTCCAACTCCTGACCTCAAGTGACCCGCCTGCCTAGGCTTTCCAAAATGCGGGGATTACAGATGTGAGCCACTGCGCCCAGCCTAGAACATGCTTTTTAAAAATTATAGTTACATGTTCTAAAGCAACTCTGTACTCAAATAAATCAAAATACTTACGTATAGCTGTGTAGGAATTCTAAAGAAAATTAAGAGCAACAGCTCTATCAAGCAGCACATCAAAATATATGTGAAACATATGAAATTCCACCTGATATCACAATTTCAAACTTTTGCTGTACCTCGAGATCAGCAATAGGTAGTTTGATTTTATTTTTCCATTCAATGAGAGTTTAGCCAGATTATAAATCCTACTAATAGAAAGCAAGTAAATATAAACAAAGATAAATGCTAAAATGTTATAAAGATTTGTTTACATCCCTATAATAAATCATTTTGGGACATCTTTGGATTTAAATCAGTAGATATTGTACATATATGTATGTGTATATATATATATAATTAGTGCATAACATTTATTCTGTTAAAATAATTGGATTAAGATTATTGGAATCCATTAATTGTTAATTCCTTTTGCCTGCCAATGATTACCTTAAAAGCATTCAAAATGCTTTTTTGAATGGCCAGGAAAAACTCAACAGAATTTGTATCTGGTTTTTTAAGACTGAACTTGTATAGTTTAGTCTAAGAAAATCCTGTAAGAATTTCCATTACCTATACTACACTATATATACAAGAACTTTGTATTTCCAAGTATTTTTATTATTCTTACCAATTTTAGTATCCCATATTTTATATACACAGTTTTCATATCTAACTCATCTTTAAATTATTAAATAAGTTTGTCTTTTTAAGATTTATTGAATGAAAATTCAGTATGTTTAAACTATCTTTAAGTCAGGTGTTTTAGTATTGCCTGATGATATTAGAAGATTCATTGGAAATTAGATGACCTTTGGAGTCACAGCAGTATGCAAAGTGTAGAAGATAAAACGTTTAAATAACAGGCCTACTGACTCCTACATTAAAAATTATAAAATGGGAAATAGTTGTACCACAAGGAGTCAGTATTGATGGATGAGTTCATTGGAAAAGTCCACCAAAGGGAAGATCAACAAGGTCCATTTACAAATTAGGGTTTTCAATTCAATCTTATGAGTCCAAGCTGGTGCCGTATCAGGAAGTGGTTCACACAAGGGGAAAAATGTGATTATGATACTTCTCCTTGAATCAAAATAACACAAATATTATACTCACATCATTTCACCATTCCACCATCCAGTGACTTGCACAGGGAGAAGTAATTCTCACATGTACTTATTACATGAAAAATAGATTTTAAAATGTAGGATTTATACCAAAAGGAAAACAAAATTGCGGATTGTTTTCAACCATTGCAAAAGTGCTGCTATTCTTAATTTTAAAAATAAATAATTAAAAACAGAAAAGATGCTTCCGGGGCAACATGGCAAAACCTCAGCTCTACAGAAAATACAAAAAATAATTTACCAGATGTGATGGTGCATGCCTATAGTTCCAACTACTCAGGAGGTGGGAGAATCACTTAAGCCCAGTGTTCAAGGCTGCAGTGAGCCGTGATCATGCCACCGCACTCCAGCCCAGGTGACAGAGTGAGACCATGTCCCCCCACTGCCCCCCCCAAAAAAATCTAACCTAATTTCTAATAAAAGTGTAAACAGGAGGACAGAATAAGAAGTTTTCTAAGGATTGTGCCATATTTGAATTTTTTAAAGGAAAGTAACTCATGTTATTCTGGGGTTTTGACTTACTTTGCAACTAATAACAGATTTGGAAACTACATCAAGCCAAATCGACTTTTAAGCTAGTTATTGAAAATTTGAATTATGCTTATAATGAACCTACAGAACATATTTTAGAAGTATCTTGGTTTTACAACTGAACTAAATTCAAATTTTCTTGCAAGTTCAGCTTCTCAATACCATATATTCATCATTTGTCCTATAACTTGATATTTATACTGAACACATATTTCTGTTTCCATGAATATAAAATAAATATAAAACAACAAGAGGCTTTCAGTGGAATGTAAATCAATACTTTGGCAAAAATGTAACCTGTTAACTTTTCTCTATTCCTATCCAAACCCCAGGCTAATAGCACTTCAGTATTTCAAACATTAAGTAAATCTATAACAAAACCCTACTTTTGAAAGCAAACATGTCTGGTTTTGATTTGTTATTCCCACATAAGGGCAGAACATAAACTACTTCCCACTGCCATGGCTTTACTGCAAGCATCCTTTCTCTAGTCTGTGGGCATAAAATATGAAACAGGCTCTTTTCATGGAGGAGGAAATCTACCTTTGAAACAAAAAAAGACACCGTGGCTTGGAACTTTCCCCCTTTTTGTCCCAAAATTTCCCTGTTATGAAAGCACATTTAAACATTACTCCTATTAATCGTATTTTCTTTGATTATATTATAAACTGAATTCATTTTGCAAATGCATGGAGAGCTTCAAAATTATTAATCTTTATTTAATATGTCCCATCCTACATAATTTCTTTGAATATATAAGATTTCCTAATAAATATTGAGAGAATTATTTTGCCTATTTTAAAACTCATTCTAAACCCAATTAAATTTTAACCCATCAATCCTCATAGCATGTATTAATAATAGTATTTCTCTTTTTTTAACTTAATATGTCGCAGTTTTTTTACATAGTAAAAAATTTAATCAGAGGCAATACCCACTAAATTACCATGTTTTGATGGTGTTGTTTTCCTGATAGGCTATGCCAAATTGGTCAGTATGTTACCATGGCCTTCTGATTAAGAAACAACAATGGACTGGAAGGAAATCTACAAATGTGCAGAAAACTTGGAGCAAGCATTTGATTTCTTTGTATCCAAGTCTATGGAAAATGTTACAACCTTCTATTTTAAGGAAGCATCTAACTTTTACACAGAGATGAACTTGCCCACATAATATTGCTTGTATAGTCATCAAATAGTATAGTCAGCTATATTTACTTCATAAAAAAATGAGATATTCTGATTGAGCAAATGAAGAGGACATATAGGCAGCATCCATTATGCATAACAGATTGAGTAGGTCAGATGTATTGTGTCTGCGTATTTTATATCAATATTCTGCATGGATAGAGAAATATTAATACTAAGTATTTTCTCTCATACAAGTTATTTAATTTCATCCAAGTACTTGTAGGGCATACTAGAAAACCCCTTCTATGGCTGACTTTAGAGGCTTTGGATAGCAGACTTTTTTTTATGGTCATAATAGAAATTTCCACTTGAGTGTATTATCTAGGAGAGAAAACATAATTTTCTATAAAGAATATTTTTAATTTTGAAACTTTCTCTAGAAAAAAGCAATACAAAGGAGAAAAATATGGAATAAAATACTATCGTGAATATTGGACTCTTAGTAATAGTTTATTACAAATTATGATATATGTTTTGCTACTTTCTTCTTGTGAATTATACTTAATACAGTATTTTTATTTCTTATGCCCCAGCATGTCAACATAAAGATAAGCGTTAAGGGAATCTTGGTGATACCATGTCTGCTATTGTGTATTTTTCAGAGCCATGCTTTATTCTCAAAACTCTTCTCTAGAGGAGATGAAGAGGTCAACACAAGTACCTAGTTAGACCTCATTAGACCTCACATCAGCACACTGATTGGGGTCCTTTCTCTGAAGCATTGAGACATTGTTTGCTTGATTGGAAAAGGAGAGCTGTCTCACCGTGTTCATGCTTGCTGTTCATTTTATTTTTCTATTTTATATGATTAAGGTCCATTATGAGGAGTTTTTAGGTCACATACTGTTAAATGTTATTCCAACCGATGGTCACTTTGATCAGCCTGTCTCACAACTTTTCTTTGAAAATTCTGTGTTCCCTTTCAAAAGCTTTCTCAGTAAAAATGGTTTTAAATTAAGTCATCAAAGAAAAAATAATGCACAGGGGCCAATTAATACACTCACTGACAAGGCTTCTACTCCCTCTTTTTTCTTTCACTCTGACTCATGCAGTTAATTTAGAGGACATAGATTTCTTATATGACTAAGGAAACAGAGAGAGAGAGAGAGAGATGCACTAATCTCAGACTGCCCTTGCATTGGCCTCAGAAATGATCTTCATCAGGATTCAATGGAATGAGAAAAATCATATCAAATGTTATATTGTTACTATTGCTGAAATGTGTGAACACTATTTTGTAATCTGTTGATTGGTGCAAGATGTGCATTTGACATAGACTTAGCTATGAATAAAATGCATAGGAACCACAAAACAGATTACATGTTTATATTCATGATAAATGCATTTTGAAAATACATTTAGAGGAGAGAAAAAATTTCTTTAGATATATAAATGTGTGTCATATATTATAGGCTTATATTTTTGGTATTTTTTATTTCTTAAAAATTTCATTTAAAATAGAAGTGTATAATAAACATAATTAATAGACCACTAATGTTATACTAGGCAGAAATTGCTTTTAAATTTACTGTTAATCATGTTAAAAATTATAATTTTACTGATAATAATTTTTATTATTATACAGAAATATTTCATTTTTCCCTGCTTTCAGCAAAAAACCTCCTGCTATTATTTATTTCCCTTAAAGGTATGTGCATATATATGTGTGTCTTCAAATTTATAAATACAAGCATTATTCTTTTTACTCACTTCCAATATGTCACTGTTGTTACACTTTAAATAATAGTTCAAGTTATCAAACACCCCAAGACAATGATATTTTCAATAAGTTTAAGATATGTTCTCACATAAAACATACTTGTAATGAATTCCACATCTGCATAGCTGAAAAGCATTTTATAATACCAGAGTCTCCAGGGGATTTCAGGTCTACAGATTATAATGCTGTAATTAAGGCAAGGTTTGTAGTGGCATTGTCATTATCTGAGCAGAACTCCATCTCTTGAAATTGACAGAAAATGTTTAATTCTAGACATTTAAGGGACATTTGCATTAATAAAGGGGAAACCATACAGTGGGTCACATAACTTGCAAAGAGATTAAAGAATGTATAATGTCAGAGAAGCTCAGGGAACTTCCTTATTACAAGAAAAGAAGGTGGGAGACTCTTACATAGAGCTTTCAAATGACTGTGCAGTGTTAAGCTGGCATGTGAGAAAAGAAATTAACTGATGGGACTGACAGCATGGAGCTGCCAGGAAACTAACCATGCTATTTCCTGATCCTAGTACTACTCATCAGTGTCAAATTATAAATTATAACATCCTAAGTGAGACAAGGAGATTACAAAATATGAAAATGAAGATATTGGGAAAAAATTCTCAATTAACACTTGATTTTTATTCTATCTCTGTAAGGGGAAAAAAGTAATGTCTTTCTAAATTCATGGGTTGAAGAAACAGGCTTTTTATTATTGTAACTACAATATTATTACATACCTCATTAAGTGATTGCAATTTCAAAACATTGTTGCTCAACTGGGTAAAGAATGTGCTAGTTAATATTGAGTGTCAACTTGATTGGCTTGAAAGGTGCAATAAATTGTTTCTGAGTGTGTCTGTGAGGCTGTTGCCAAAGGAGATTAACATTTGAGTCAGTAAACTGGGAGAGGCACAACCACCCTCTATCTGGGTGGGCACTTTATTTGTCCATTCTCATAGTGCTAATAAAGACATACCTGAGACTGGGTTATTTATAAAGGAAAGAGGTTTGGCCAGGTGCAATGGCTCATGTCTGTAATCCCAGCACTTTGGG
This sequence comes from Symphalangus syndactylus, assembly GCF_028878055.3. NCBI lineage: Eukaryota > Metazoa > Chordata > Mammalia > Primates > Hylobatidae > Symphalangus > Symphalangus syndactylus. The sequence continues at coordinate 91,209,641 of NC_072433.2, forward strand.
AGGCTGAGGCTGGGGGATCACCTGAGGTCTGGAGTTAGAGACCAGTCTGACCAACATGGTGAAAACTCATCTCTAGTAAAAATACAAAAGTTAGCTGGGCATGGTGGTGGGCGCCTGTAATCCCAGGTACTTGGGAGGCTGAGGCAAGGGAATCACTTGAACTTGGGAGGCAGAGGTTGTGTGAGCTGAGATCGTGCCACTGCACTGCAGCCTGGGCAATAAGAGTGAAACTCCGTCTCAAAAAAAAAAAAGGGAAAGAGGTTTAATGGACTCACAGTTCCACATGGCTGGGGTGGCCTCACAATCGTGGTGGAAGAGAAAGGAAGAGCAAAGGGATGTCTGACATGATGACAGGCAAGAGGGCACGTGCAGGGGAACTCCTCTTTATAAAACCATCAGATCTCATGAGACTTATTGACTCTTATGAGAACAGCAGGGGAAAAACCCACCCCCATGATTCAATTTTCTCCTGCTGGGTCCTCCCATGACGTGGGAATTATGGGAGCTATAATTCAAGGTGAGATTTAGGTTGGGACACAGCCAAACCATATCAGGTTCCATCTCATCAGCTGCCACTGCGGCTAGAATAAAGCAGGCAGGAGAAAGTTGAAGAGCAGACTTGCTGAGTCTTCCAGTATTCATCTTTCTCCTGTGCTGGATGCTTCCTCCCCTCTAACATCAGACTCCAAGTTCTTCAGCTTTTGGACTCTTGGACTTACACCAGTGGTTTACCAGGAGTTCGCAGGCCTTTGGCCACAGACCGAAGGCTGCACTGTCAGCTTCCCAACTGTTGAGGTTTCCAGACTTGAACTGATCCACCACTGGCTTCCTTGCTCCTCAACTAGTAGATGGCCTATTTTGGAACTCTACCTTGTGATCATGTTAGACAATTCTCCTTAATAAACTCCCTTTTATATATACATATATCCTATTAGTTCTGTCCCTCTGGAGAACCCTAACTAATACAGTAGTGCCTTACAATATTTGTTAAAGAACCTAACACTAATCAACTTAATAAAAGCAAATGATTTTGTAACACTTTGTAATGCTCTCACTATGGATAATTAGTTTGGGCCTCATAATAAGTCTATTAATAGTTGTCAGGTTGTCTCTATTTCTTATTACTAAGAAGCTGAGGCTTTTGAATACTAAATGTCTTCCCTAAGGTTACTAGTAAGTTGTGAAAATAAGTATCAAATGTAAGTCTTCCCAATTCTAGTTCAATACTCCTTCCTTTATATTATCCTGTAACCTGAATAGACTCTTAAATTAGATTGTCTCTAAGTGTCTAAAGCCAGGCACATTTGATAACCTTTATATTTTTTTAAGGCTGTACTCATGTGCAACTGACTGTAAAAGGTCACTCTATTATGTTCAATTTTTTGTGGCTTCCAACATTTATTCCTTATGTTAAATGGCAATATGCTTTATAAAATAAAGACATGCCATCAAAATCAGGCTCTAATGAGATAAGCTGAAAGTCAATTATGAGACTTTTGGTTTAAAATAGACTAGCACCTAGATGAAACTCTCATTATTCGCTAATAGAAATGTGAATACTCAGGAAAAAAAGATAAATGTTCACAGCAGCAAAATAAACTAAGTATGAGAGACAAGCAATTGTCAGAATCTTGGAGAAAATGTAATTTCAGATTCTTTGGTTTGATAAAAACAATTAGTATCAGAGGATCTGCTACCACAGTTTATGTAGGAAGCCAAAAAAATGTGTTGTTTCAACCCTAATAATGAAATCTTGGTCATCTACAAAATTTATAGCTAGAGTATTCATATTAATATTATAAAAGCTAGATTTCAGAGTTTAAATTCATACTAGTGATAATAAAGAACATTTCATAATGACCAAGGAGTCAATTCACCAAAAAGACATACCAATTCTAAATGTATATTCACGTAACAACAGAACTTCGAAATACATAAGGAAAACTCTGATAACACTGGAAGGAAACATAGGAAAACTAAAATGAGGAATTGGCCAACATTATCTGCCCACTAAATTAAATTAATTTTTATAGAAAACTCCAACCAAAAACAATCAAACATATATTTTTTCAAAATGCATACAAAACATTAATCTATATATGTATTATATTTAGGGCCACTAAAACTCAATAAAATTAAAATAATAAAACATCATTCAAACTATTTTTTACAGATTATAACAGAATTGAACTAGAAGTCAATAACAAAAAGATATCAGGAAAATTCCTAATTATTGGAAAATTAAAAAACTTAATTGTAAATACTTAATAGTTCAATTTATAAGTCTCGAAAACGTTTTTATAATATTTTGAATTGCATTTTAAAAGAAGAAATTATTTCAAAATTTGTGGGAAGCTGCTTAAGCTGCTGAGATTAAAATTTACAGCATTAAATGATTACATAAGAAGAGGAGAAAGTTCTCAAATCAGTAATATAAACCTCTACCTCAAAAAATTAGAAAAAGAAGAGTGAATAAAAACTAAAGCCAGAAGAAAAATAAAAATAATAAAGATAATAGCAGATATTGTCAAAATTCGATGCACCAAAGTAATGAAAAAAATCAATGACATGAAATACTGCTTCTTCAAACAGATCAAGAAAAGTGATAAAAAAGTTTGTTTAGATTGATCAGGAAAAAGACAGAAGACACATTTATAAATATCTGAATGAAAAGGAGATATCACTACTAAATCCCACAGATGTAAAAATAAAAATACAGCAATACCATAATAAACCCTAGGCTCACAATTTTGAAAAGTTAGATAATATTAACTAATTCTTTGAAAGAGAAAAGCTAACAAAACACTCAAGGAAAAGCAGGCCATCTCATTAGATTTAATTATATACAATATATAAAATTTGTGGTTAAAATCGTCCAATGGAGAAAAGTACAGACCAAAATTATTTCACTGCCGTATTCTGCCAAACAATAAAGAAACAATACCAATTCTATACCACATTTTCAGAAAAGAGAGGAAAGAATACTTCACAATTTATTGTATGAAGACAGCCTTAGTCTATACTGAAAACAATACATAAATAAATAAACCCAAAAAACCTCTAAATCACTATCTCTCATAAACATAGTTGCAAAAATCTTTGACAAAATATTTTCAAACTATATCCTACAATGTATAAAATTCAGAAATACATTATGGTCAATTTATATTTTTCCTAGGGATGCAAGGTTGGTTCAGCATTTGAAAATCAATCAATAATTTGTTGGAACAGTAGACTAAAGAAAGAATAAATAATTGTAAAGTTAGATGTATGAACTGGTATTTGATAAAATTTAATGTTTTCATGATAAAAATCTCAGCAACTCAAGAAAAATGTGAAGGAAACTTCCTTAACTTCATAAAATGTATCTAAAACAAATTCACAGTTAACCTTATACTTAATTGTAAAAGATTGAATACGCTCACTGAGATAGGAAACAAAGCAAGCATTTCCTTTTATATAATTCCATCCTGTTGGAAGATTTACCTTGTGTAATAAGGCAATAAAATGAATAATAAATAGATTAGAAAGAAAGGAATAATACTGCATCTCTTAGATTTCAAAAATCTAGTGGGGGACACTTCTAGAATTAACAAGTGAGTTGGGCTGAGACAGAGGATTCAAACTAAATACACCAAAACTGTTGTCGTTTCTATATATTAGCAAATAACAATTGGAATACAACATGAAGACCAATACCAGTTACACAAGTATAAAAAAATTGAATATTAGGTATAAGTATAGTAGAATGTATTTTTAAAATCAGTATGCTGAAAACTACAGAACACTGATAATAGAAATAGATAAATTATACTCATTGATTGGAAGACTCAATATTTTTAATAGGTTAATTTTCCCCAAATTGATATAGATTCCCTGAAATCTCATTAATGTCCCAATTGGCTTTTTGTTTTTTTAATGAGTGATCACAACCACAAATTTATGAAAACATCTTTTTATATAGATGTTCATTATGTTATAGATTTATGTAATGCATATTTTGTGTTTTATTTATTTATTTAGATGGAGTCTCACTCTGTCGCCCATCCTGGAGTGCAGTGGTGCAGTCTTGGCTCAGTTATTTTCACTTTAAGTCATTGAACATATTTATAATAGATATGTCCTTGACTATCAATTCTATTAACTGGGTATTTGAGGAGTTTGTTTCTTAGGAATATTTATTTTATTTATAGTGGATCACATTTACTTCCTTTTTCTCATGTCTGTTAATATTTTGTCATACCCTTACCATTGTGAATGATACATTGTCTAAATTTTGAATTCTATCATCTTGCCCTGAAATTTGGATTTTGTTCTAGCAGGCTGTTAAACTACTGATTGATAACTGTGAAGTGGTAATTCTTGATCTACACTTTGTTAGGGCAGATCTATGGAAAGCCTGAGATGTTGACCAAAACCCTCTCATCTGGAAGTGTTTAAACTGCAAACTCTCTCTTTCTGAGGTGGATGGTATCTTAAATCTTTGCTTACTGCTTTCAGCTTTTAGCTTGCTGTTTTCTGGTGTCTGTTCTCCCTCCATGTATAATTTAACTGTCTGTAAAGAGGTTAAGCGGCAATTTATGTGGAAATTTTAGGATTCTGTTCACTATAATCCCTCTCTTTTGGAAGTCCTATTGGATTCTCTGACAACTCAAGCCCCTAAGATTATGGCTTTCTGCTCGGTTTCTATTTGTTTGATATCATTTTTGTATTATGGAATGTCTTCTGAGGAAAAGCCATGTTTAACATAGATTTATGGGTTAGTATGCTAGATGTTTAGAGTTAGTATGCTACATTCTAGTTTCAATTATGCACTTATAATTTTAAATTTTGTTATTTTTATTTTTTGAAATATAGTTTTGAGAGATATTCATATACTATAAAATTTATACATGTAAAGTATACAATTTACTGGAGTTTTAATAGTATATCTCAAGGTTGCATAAACACTACCACAATCTAATTTCAGAACACTTTCTTCACTCCATATGGCTCAATGTGTTTCCATACATATGACCCTGGCAACCACTAATCCACTTTCTGCCTCTATGAATTTGCCTATTTGTCATATAAATGAAAGTATACAATAGTGATATAAGAGTTAAGAAAAAATCACTTAAGCAGATAGTAAGGGTATGGGAGTCCTTGGTAAGGCTTTTCTTTTTAATGAAAAGCAGCCACAAATTATTTTCTAATAAAGAGCAGACAGTAAAGACAAGCTGCAAACATAAACAAGAAAGCTGGGAGTTTGCACAGGAGAATGCCAGCAGGAACTAGGGGCTACACATATTCAAGATGGTGGCTCCATCTTTCCTTCTGTGCCAGCCACGTGTACAATAAGGATCAGATAAGATGGCACTGGCAGAGGGGAGAATTTATTTGCATATTAAGATTAGGATGGGGCAACTGGCCTTCCCCACACTCTATGTAAACATCATACCTGATCTAACCAATCTGTGAGCCCTGTGTAAATCAGACACTGCCTCCTCAAGCCAGGATATAAAAACTGGTGCATCCACTGCCAGCTGGTGTTTTCTGCTCGGAAGTCCCCTCTCAATAGAGAGAGCTGTTTTTCTCTTTCCTTCTGCCTATTAAACCTCTGCTTCTAAACTTTTAGTGTGCGACAATGCCCTAAATTTTCCTGGCTTGAGACAATGAACCCTGGGTGTATACCGCAGACAACATAGTTGCTTTATATTGGGGATCTCGTCCAGGATACCAAGGTACAACATTTATCAAAATGGTGAGTAGAGGAGCGAACTCCAACTCTGTCCTTTCATTTCAGGGCTCTTGTCCTCCATTTTAGAACGAAATCAAATCAATAAAGGGCATCTGTCAGCCAGGTAAAAACATAGTTAATGTGGCTACTGTTCTTAAAGACTTAGATGTGAAGCTTGCTGAGGAGAACATAGAGAATCCCCTGCAACCACGGGTTGCTGGGCATATTGGCCATATTTGAACCAGCTTCCTTTCATGGAGGACTTAACCGTTTCATGGGGCTGAAAGAGGTATCAGTGCAACTGAGGATTTCTGGCTGGGGCTATCCCCTGGCTTTATCCAAAGGCTTCTGGACTGACCCCAACCTCTGACCACCCCAATGGAGTGTCGGCTACAGAATCTCCAACTTTTCTATTGTAATGTCCTCCTTTCCTCTCCACAACTGCCATATCTCTGATGCTCTCCGCATATGCAATATGTGGGAAGTTTTACAGTTCAGGGAAGTAATATTATTTGGCAAGATCAAGGAATATTGTAATAACTGGGGATATAGCTCAAGGGAAGGCGTCTTTCTGATTTTCTAGGAACAGAGGGTCTCCCCTCTACACTGAGCATACTTTCTGCCCGTGGTCTGGAGAGCACCTGGCATTTCCAGGTCACTCTCTGCCCCTGGTCTGGAGAGCACAGGGCATTTCCAGGTCTCTCTCTGCCCTTGGTCTGAAGAACACATGGCATGTCAAGGTCACTCTGCCCTTGGTGTGGCGAGCACATAGCATTTCAAGGTCAACAGCACCACCTAGTGGAGTAGGGATAATCTCCATGAGGCACATCGTTGGTTCATTACCAAAACACTCGTAGCTTACCAATTCTCTTCCCTTTTTGTGCCTTTCTACTAGAAACCAGCCTTCATGCTGCTTCTGTAAATGGGGAAATTCTGCCTTCAACAACTAGGAGTAACATATTATCCGAAGCTAAATTTTAGTCTCAATACTGTCCCATTAGCAGGAAAATAGCCATTTGGTTCCTACATTCCTTTAAGTCACCTATTCTGCCTCTAATTAGAATGGTACTTCATTAGTAAGGGGATTTTTAAGTTCAGAAGTTAACCAGAACCATTTCCTAAGGTTAAATGCTTTAGCATGGGCTATAATAGTAGGATATGGAGCCCAAATCAACACACTTCCTCCATTAAGGAGGAAAGTGCAAAAGTTTCCCCAAAGCAACTTTCACATAGTCTTTCGAGAGATCCATTTTTTTTTTTTTTTCGGGGAGCCAGACAGGTCACACAAGTCTAGGAAGTCAAAGGGAAATCACAGGCAGAGAACTACAGCTGCATGGTGGGCGTGACTAATCCCAATCTCTTAGTTCCTCTGGTTCCATGGCTGGGGGTCACACCTGCAACCATGGGCGGCACATTCAACAAGGTGCCAGGACCCAGGAATCATGGAGGGAAAACAGCTGGGGGACACCCACACTGTCTTCTTCCCAACCCTGGGTCACACCAAAAGGAAGAAGGCAAAAGGGATACCTTTTTCTCACTTCTCTTTCTAGATGGGTAACAGGTTATCTTCAGCCTGTACTCCTCTGGAGTGCATTCTGAAGCACTGGGACTCCTTTGACCCTGAGACTTTGAAGAAAATGTGGCCCATTTTCTTTTGCATAAGGTCATGGTCTTCTTACCCTCTTGAACCAGCCTGGCTTGTGGAAGGGAGCTTAATTTTAATATTATCTGACAATTAGATCTTTTCTGCAGATGGGAAGGCAAATGATCCAAGGTACCTTATGTGCAGGCTTTCTTTTGCTCTGCGAGACAACCCATATCTTTGCAAACATTGCACAACTGACTCAGCCCTTTTACCTATCATGACAGACAGTCCCAAGGGGAATGATTCCCCAAGACTAGAAAAGCAAATTCTGCGGAAACCATCTGAGGCAGCTATTGAGTGTGCCAGCCCTTCCGGTCTCCCTTATCTGGGGCCACTTCCAACCATGCCACAGATCTTCCACCTCCACCATCTCCAAAGTTTCCCACTTTCACACATTCACTGTTCCCTCTACAGGAAATGCCCAATGGAGGTGATGCCATTAGGGTTCAAATTCTCTTCTCATTGCAAGCTGTTAGGCAAGTAAAGGGAGACCTAAGCCAATTTTCTGATGACACTGATAGGTATATAGAAGCCATCCAAAATTTAACTCAGGTATTTGACCTCTCCTGGAGGGATGTTATGCTGCTCCTAAGCCAAACCCTAACCACAGGTGAGAAGCAGGTAGCTCTGTAGGCAGCAGAGAAATTCAGAAATGAGCAATGTGTCTCCCGTAGTAGGTCTAAAAGAAAAGAGAAAATAGGGAAGGTGAAGAAATAATGGAAACTCCATTCCCAGTAGGAAGGAAAGCAGTTCCTCTTGACAACTCTAATTGGAGCCCTAATGATGCTACAGATGAATGGCAAAGGAAACATTTTTTAATGTGTATATTTAAGGTCACACCTGCAACCATGGGCAGCACATTCAACAAGTGCCAGGACCCAGACCTAGTGCCAGAAAAACTTGGACCAAACCTCTTAATTACTCTAAACTGTTCATGATAGACCAAAAGCCAGATGAGAATCCTACAGCCTTCATGGAAAGACCGAGAGAGGCACTAATAAAGCACAACAATAATCCATGGACTCTTTAGCCTCAGTAGTAATACAGAATAGACAGGCCCTAGATGTCCTTACAGCCAAAGCAGGGGGACCTGTGAGTCTTAAATGAAAAATGCTGCTTCCGGATCAACACCTCTAGTCAAGTAGAAGAAAACCTACAGTTGCTTAAAGATCAAGTTAAAATCAATTACAGATTAAAAGAAAATGCAGTCCTGGATGGCTACAATCCCTCTTTAATGAATTCTAGTCTTCTTCGTGAAACTGGCTAGTGCCATTGTTAACTGGTTAGTGCCCCCTCTTGCTCATATGTTTTATATTAACGTCTGGGCCTTGTCTACTCAATACTGTTACTCAAATTGTTTCCTCTTGCCTAGAAGCAATCAAATTCCAAATGGTGCTGCAGAGTGAACCACACATGGACACGCCTTTCTTCTGAGGACTCTTAGTTCAACCCCAGGAGGATCCCTACTTTCTGTTCCTCACACTGCTTTTCAGCAGGAAGTAGCCAGAAAGAGTCATTGACCAACACCCCTAACAGCAGTTAGGGTTACCACTCTTGAGTGAGGAAGGACATAGGAGTTAAGAAGAAATCACTTTGGCAGTAAGGGTAGTGTAGTCCTCAGTAAGGCTTTTCTTTTTAATAAAAAGCAGCCACACATCATTTTCCAACAAACAGCAGCCTGTAAAGTCAAACTTCAGACATAGAAAAGAAAGCTAGGGTCTGGGCCTGGTGGCTCATGCCTGTAATCCCAGCACTTTGGAAGGCCAAGGTAGGTGGATCACCTGAGGTCAGGAGTTCAAGACCAGCCTGGTCAACATGGTGAAACCCCGTCTCTACCAAAAATACAAAAATTAGCTGGGTGTGGTGGCAGGTGCCTGTAATCCCAGATACTCGGGAGGCTGAGGCAGGAGAATTGCTTGAATCTGGGAGGCGGAGGTTGCAGTGAGCTGAGATCACACCATTGCACTCCAGCCTGGGCAAGAAAGCGAGATTCCGCCCCAAATAAATAAATAAATAAAAGGAAAGAAAGAAAGCAAGAAAGCTGGGAGCTTGCACTGGATGGCAGCTCCATCTTCCCTTATCTGCTAGCCACGCGTACAGTAAGGATCAGATGAGATGGCGTGGGCTGAGGGGAGAATTCATTTGCATGGTAAGTTTAGGGTGGAGCAACCAGTCTTCCCTGCACACTACGCATACACCATACCTGACTGAACCAGTCTGTGAGCCCTGCGTAAATCAGACACTGTCTCTGCAAGCTGGACTATAAAACCCAGCACATCTGCTGCCACCCATTTTTTTTTCCACTCAGGAGTCCCCACTCTTAATAGTGAGAGCAGTTTTTCTTTCTCTTTTCTTCTGCCTATTAAACCTCCACTCTTAAACTTGTGTGTGTCTATGTCCTAAATTTTCCTGGCGTGAGATGACGAACACTGGGTATATACCCCAGACAACGTAGCCGTTTCAATACCTGTGCTTTTATGTCTGATTTTTTTTTTTTTTTACTTAGTCTAACCATTTCAAGTGTTTATATTGAAACACTTTCAGTAGTTCATTACTAGTTGTGACCAAATATTACATGTATGGATATACCACATTATTTAATCCAGTCATCAGTTGATACACACTGGTATTGTTTCCACTTTTTGGTAGTTGGGAATAATGTTACTATGAAGACTCTTGTACAAATTTTTGTGTAGATGTGTATTTTCATTTCTCTTGGGAATATACCTAGGTATATAATTGCTGGGTGAGATAGTAACACTATGTTCAACATTGCAGGAATTGCAAAACCCTTTTCCACAGTGACTGTACGATTTTACATTTTCACCAGCAGTATATGAGGGTTATAGCCTCTCCACATTATGGCTATATTAGCTCACTAGGGCTGTCATAACAAAGAATCACAAATTGTGTGGCTTAAAAAATTTATTTTCTCACAGTAATGCCAAATAGAAGTCCATGATCAAGATGTTTGCAAGGTTTGTTCCATCCACGGGCTATAAGAGAGAATCTGTTTTATGCCACTCTCATAACTTCTGGTGTTTTTTGGCTTGTAAATAATATCATTTGTATCTTTATCTTCATCATTACATGGAATTCTTACTGTGTTCTTGTCTATTTCTGTGTTCAAATTTCCCTTCTTAATATAGAAAACAGTTATACTGGATTAAGGCCCCCAATAGTGACCTCATCTTAACTTGACTGCATCTACAAAAACCTGGTTTCCAGATAAGGTCACATTCTGAGGTACTGAGGTTTAGGACTTCAATATACCTTTTTTGGGGAGACAAAATTCAATCTATAACACTCATTCACATTGTTATTGTCTTTTTGGTAGTAATCATCCTAATGGCTATGAAGTAGTATTTCATTGTGGTTTTGATTTGCATGTTCCTAATGACTAATTATGTTAACCTTCTTTTTATGAGCTACTAGACATTTTATCTTTTTGGAGATATTTATATTCAGATGCTGTGCCCATTTTCAATTTACTTATTTGTCTTTTCATTATGCAGTGGTAAAAGTTATTTATTTATATATTCTGAATACAGAATATATAAATGTGAGAAGTACACACCCAGTTTCTGAGGTTACTATGAAAATATATGATTTGAAAATATCTTCTTTCATTTTGTGTTTTGCTTTTTTCTTTCCTGACAATGTCCTTAGAAGCACCAAAACTTAATTTTGATAAAATCTGCCTTATGTATTGTTGCTTATGCTATTTGTTTTAGATCTCTAAGAAATTATCCCCTTTTCCAAGTTCATTAGGTTTACCTTTATGTTTTTTTCTAAGTGTTTTATTATTTTTGTACTTTAAGTGTTTGATTCATTTTTAGTTCATTTTTGCATATGATATGAATCAGGGGTACAACTGCCTTGTTTATGTATAGATATCTAGTTTTCCCAGAGCCATTTGTTGAAAACTCTTTTTTTCTCCACTGGGGAAATTCACATAAAATTTAAAGAAAGTTTGTGACAGTAAAACGAATAATAATACGTGAATTATATGATGTAAAAGGAGGGACATATTAAGAGATGACATGGAGACACTACTAAAAAAGTTTTTCCCACCATGTCTGTCAATCATTTCCACCACTGGAATAATGACTACTTCCATATATAAACCAAGTGTTTCTGAACCGACATTTTCTCAACTGTTCTACATGTTTGCATCATTCTTGATTTTTAGGTGCTATAGTAATTTTACTTCAAGTCCTCTCTAACACTGGAATGCACCGGAGGTCTTGGTACATACATTTTTTGCATGTTGACTAAGTAAAAATACCATATATGTGACTCTAATACCGACTACACGTAGTAATCAGCATGATTATAAAATGCCTATAATAAAATTTGGAGAAAAGGAAAGTAAAATTTATCAAAACATTTGTCCTCCCTGGAGGTGTATTTTCTCTTTATAATGTTTCTCTCTATTTTATAGAATTATAGACTAAGATACAGAATATGGTAGCAGAGACTTTAATATATAAAGTTTGCATCATGTATTCTAATTTTCTGTAATAGTCTATATTGTTTACCAACCAGTAGAAATGTTAGAATTTCATTCAAGATGCTGAGGAATGAGCATAAGAATCTGTATATGGACAATATGAATAAGAAGATGAATATTTTGTACCCGAGAAAACAATGTATTAGTATAATGAGAACTAACAAAATAAATATATTAAAGGAAAGTGTAGGCCAGTAGGAAAGAGCAAAAGAAAGAGAGAATAGTGCAGAAACTTTATCAATAAATGGAATCAGTACTACAGTGGACTGAGACAATTATAGTCAAGGTGTTGGGAAGGAATAACTTGAGCAAATGTCACATTTTCTTTTCAAGAAATTGTTCTATCTTACCTTGTGCACATGGATTCATAATAATAAGTGTCAAAACTGTAAAGGTCTGACATTTTATCCTATCTACAAGTTTACAAGTTAGCCTAAAGAAGTTCTGTAGATATTGGCAGAAGACATGACACTTCTAAGTCTGAGATGAAGACCTTTACTACTCGTGACACATCAATAAGTATAATCTTCAAAATCATATCATTTCCACAGTGATGATGAGCCCAGGAGGATTCCATGAATGCAGTGAGCTTCTATCACAGATGAGGAACTCCATACATAAAGAACTCCTGATTTAATAAGGAAATATAAGAAAACCTGCCCAATCTTTGTCCCAGAGGAAGACATTATCTTTATTATCCTGGACAGCAAATAATTATACCTTCTGCCCTAGTGGGAGAGAGTATCATTCAAGGTTGCTCATGGAACGAGTATTATTGAAAAGAAGATAGAGAACTAGTCTGTCACAAGACTTGTTTAAATGTGAGAAATCCATGGAGAGTGGTTTCCAAAAATCAGTCACAGAGAAAGCAACAAAGCATTTAGGTTTCTCAAAGCATCGTCTTAAGCAATGATTTGGATGGAACTTGTTGCAGACCACTGAGTGACATTGTTACAGTGGGTAGCTAGTTCAGTATGAGCAGTGCAGAAGAGGGTTTTCCACCCCCCAACACACACCAAGAGTAATGGTCAGGCGATTGTAAACTGTGTCTCTAAAGTAATAATTGGTCACAGCAGTGCCAGGAAAAGCAGTCTCCTAATAGAAAAAAAAAAACACCTAAAACTGGTGATCAGCAGCTTCCCAGTAAGATCTCAGGAGATGGGTGAGTGGCAAGAAGTAACGCAAGACCCTGGAAGTATGCCAGCATATAAAACCCCAAGTCAAAAGTTCAAGCCGTGCACTTGATTTTCAAGTCACCTACTTGGCCCTCTTCCAAGTGTACTTTCCTTTCTTTCATTTCTGTTCTAAAGCTTTTTAATAAATTTTCACCCCTGCTCTGATACTTGCCTCAGTCTCTCCATTAGCCTTTTGCCCTTCAGTCATATTATTTCTTCTGAGGAGGCAAGAATTGAGGTTACTGCAGTCCTCTATGGATACAAATTTGCCAGCACTAATATTAGTAAATGAGGAGTGTAAGGAAAATAGATGTGCTGTAGTCAAAAATAGGTGGAGGCAGACATCCAGTGCAGCATGACTCAGCGGGTTTGGAGTACAGGTGCACAACTCTACACATTATGTAACCACGCCATGTGAGGCGCATTAGGTAATCACCCATGTGAGCTTGTGCTTGGCTCGGAACCACTATTGTTTGTAAAAGTTATAACTACCCTGCTGACACTGTACATATGGCTTGTGCCCAGGCTCACTTGTGCCCAGAGAGAGAGTAAAGCCATGTTGAAACTGCCTACTATTCCTCAAATATTTTTCCAGCTACCCAGCACTCACCCACTGACTCCCCTCAGACCTCAGTTAGAACCTGACAATTGGTATCACAAACAGGATCTTGAGCTGTGCTGCTTGGATGGGATCCAGTGGAAACCTGGGCAGTGGTAGATGGGTCCTCTGCAAGTGTGGAGAAGCTGCTGAAGTAGCTGGAAGTGCAGAGCACCAAGAAGGAGCTAGCTTTTGCCAGCAGAGTTGGATGAGCATTTTTGACTGTGCTATGAGAAGTACACACCCAGTTTCTGAGGGCTGTAGTGCAGGTAAGGGCTCTCCAGGTGTAGGCAGGGCACCTGGAGGCCTGGCTGCACAGCTCAGAAAAAGAGTTAGAAGCTGCTATGAATGGGGACCTTCAGGCACAGGTGGAGTGCCTGGAGGCATGGCTACAGAGCTTGGAATCGCTGCTATGGTGGCTCGGTCCCACAGATGGGATCAAGGGTTCTATGCTGTAAAGAAGGGAAAGATTCCCCACACACAGGGGGCCCTCCATGGGAGAACAGGGGTTCCCAATGAGTGACATGTTCACAGATGTGGATAGATTTGACTTTCGCTGGGGTTGACTGAGAGGAAATTGGTAAGCAGCCCAATGAAGTACTCTTTAACTTTGTTGAAACAGTTGCCTCTGGAGCAGCAATTTCAGAAAATGCCCAAGGGGAAGAAGGACATTGCTGAGTGACCCAGTCCCACCTGGGTGCTCCAGCCCAAAGACTATGTGCTGCAGCCAGGTGGGGGTGTAAAGCTTTTTCTGTTTGATTAGAAAACTGGCCTAGGTGCCCATCTTGTGGAGACACCAGATGACTGGAGACTACATGTAGACTTGTCAATTGAAGTCCCTGCACCTGGATAATTTCTGGGCATGGCTGCATAGACAGTTATGAAGACCATTTAGTGAAAGTTAAACCTGTATCTTTGCACCTTGGCATCGGCCGCTTGTCTCCTTGCTTATGTACTGTGTATGTCTCTCCCATACCTGAATACATTTTGAGGGTGGATGTTTTACACAGCTTGGCAGCTATGCCATCTGTCATGGACTTGATGGACCACTTCACGACAGAATTGGGACAGTACCACTATATGGTGGATTTGACCAATGCATTCTCAATTAACATGGCCCTAGAGAGCCAAGAAAAGTTTACCTTCATGGGAAGGTGACCATGGACTTTCATAGTGTTGCCGCAGGGCTATATGCATAGTCCCACCATATGTCATGGTCTTGTTTATAATATTATGTTAACCTCTAATTCTGTTGCAGATTTAGAAGCAGCAGCACTCCTCTTGCCTGAGATTGGGATAGTGTGGCTGAGACCACCTTCCTGGCAGCCAAGCAGGCTATTCAGTAGGCACAAGCTCTGTGGGTAGTAGACCAGGGGCACCTGTTTGAGCTAGATGTGCATATGACCACAAATGGTTTCAGTGGAGCCTGTGGTAGCATACGGAGTACTTGAGAATGCCAGTAGGCTTTTGATCCCAACTATGGAAGGGAGGTGAGCTCCAGTATTCCTTGATAGAGAAACAGCTAACAGCTGTATATGCCACCCTTCAGGCTTGTGAGAATGTGACAGGATGGGCTACAGCCATTGTACAGATGACTTACTTGATAGTGGGATGGGTACATTCATTCATGGGTAATGACACTCCCGACTAGGACAGCACAGACATTCATTTTAGCAAAGGAGGATGCCTACTGAGAACAGTGGAGTACATTGAGAACGAGTCTTTTAGCAGGAGAGTTGCAAGAGGTCTTGGGATCTGTAGTACTAATTCAAGATAAAGCCATGGGGCCTGAGGCACCCCTAGACCTTGAGCCATCACCATTTAAGGAAGTGCGTCCCCTCATTCCCAATGAGGCATGGCACACAGATGGGTCTAGTCAAGGTGCTACTGCTGCTTGGACTGCTCTTGCTGTCCAACCTAATACTGACACCATGTGGTTTGAAACCAGGCATGGACAAAGTAGCCAGTGGGCTGAACCCAGAGCAATGTGCATGGTGATCATCAAGGAGGTGATACCTATAGTAATCTGCACCAATAGCTGGGCAATTTATTGAGGTTTAATCTTGTGGTTAACTACCTGGAAGTTACAGAAGTGGCTAGTCACTAGCCCATGTGGGGCCAAGTCATGTGGCAAGACTTATAAGAGGGAGGATGACCTTCTCTGACCAGGTATGGGGATGAATGGTAACCTGCTGTTGCCTGCCCCAACGCCTCTGAAGGTAGAGAAATAAAAACCTGGCTTAATATATAAAGCAACAATGGGGTAACGTCACCATGGGGTGGTTGTCTGCCATAACTTGGAGTTGTTGCTCCCTGTATTACTGATGTGGCCTCTGGGTCCAGGATTCTGCCCTGTGGGCATGTCTCCCCATTAGAAGAACTCCCTCAGCCAAGGGGATGGAATGTAAAGCCTGTGTATCTGGCCTGTGTGCCCAGAGTTTATGTGTCAAGCCTGTGTATCTGGCGTCTGTGCCCAGAGCTTATGTGTCAAGCCTGTGTATTGGGCCTGTGTGCCCAGAGCTTATGTGTCAGGCTTATGTATCAAGCCTATGTGTGTCAGGCCTATGTGCCCAAAGCATATGTGTAAGGCTTATGTGTCAAGCCTGTGTGCACAAAACCTATGTATAAGGCCTATATGTCAGACCTGTGTGTCTAAGGCTTATGTCTCTCTTGGCCTAGGGGGTGGAGTATAAGGAAAATGGATGTCCTGTGGTCAAGAATAGGCCAAGGCAGACATCCAGCATAGCATGACTCAGTGGGTTTCGAGTGCAGGCACACAACTCCGCACATTATGTAACCGTGCCACATGAGCTTGTGCTTGGCTCAGAGCCACTGTTGTCTGTAAAAGATATAACTACCCTGCTGATGCTGTACATATGGCTTGCACCCAGGCTCGCTCATGCCCAGAGAGAGAGTAAAGCCATGTTGAAACTGTCTATGATTCCTTGAGTGTTTTTCCAGCTACCTGCCACTCACCCACTAACTGCCCTTGGTGCTCAGTTAGAACCTGATAAGAAGCAACATAGGGATTATGAATAAAGAATATTAAAGTTTTCTTCTATGCTAGGGAGTTCTTGAATTTTTCACAGCTGTTTAATCTCCCACTGGCATCAATTATACATATTGTAAATAATAAATACAAGCTTTGGACATCCATATTCCTTTTCCTGCCCTGTTGGATATCATTGTTACATGGCAGTAGATTGGAGATGGAGCAGGATGGAAAGTCATCCATACAATAGTCATATCTAAAACTAATATTGCATTTACTCTGTACCTGAAACAGTTCTAAATGATTTCTCTCAATTATGACATTTAATTTTCTCAACAACCTGACTGATTACTGTTATCACCATTTTACAGAAGAGAAACCTGAGGCACAGAAGACCTCATTAATTTTCATAAGGTCACAGAGCTAGTCAAGGGCAGTACAGGATTTCATCCTAGACAAGTTTTTATCATTGTGCTACAAAGCAAGAGCTGTCCTTTGAAGTTGTTTATGTATTTTTCCCCACATAACTTTTATTTGAAACTTTGAACTATGATTTCAAGCTGAACCTATTTAGGTTATGGCAAAAATACACGTGCTGGTCTGAAACTGAGCTCAGTTGAACATTATAGGAACAACTGGCTGAAAGGAAGGCTGTACATTTGGGACAGGATATGAGTCACTGATGGTTTTCAGTATCCAAATTACTTGGGTTTCAAAATTTTTCTAAGTAGATTTAATTTGGCTTCTATATTTTTATGCTTTTCCTCTTAAACTATCCTTCACATTTTTAAAATTTACATTATCCCCCAAAAGCTTTAGTAAAACTTAATTTATAAAACTCTATTCATAATATTTAAAGCTAATTTAGTCTAATTTCATGATCCAAACAGTAAAAATTGGCTCATGCAAAGTAGTTTTTGGATGTCTCACATTCTTTCAAAATGTATCTTTCATATAAGTACTTTTCTTTTGACAGCCAGGTTACATATTACATCAAATTGTTGTTTTAATAACCAGGTTTTTACTAGATGAAAATTGACTGTTACTCAAAAACCATAGTATATTACATGTAAGGTTGATATTTTGGGGAGACTTAGAAATGATAATAAAAACAAAGTAAATTTAGCATTCAGATTTGTAATAAGGTGCATATGCAAATCCATTTACACATTTTGGAAATATTTAAGAATAATCTTATGGAGAATTACCCCAAACTATTTGAAAAATGATTAAATGTGACATAGGTCCACAGTTATCTGAAGTTATTGTGCAGGATCATTAACAGTTGGTGACTTGATTTTAAACTGTTAATTTGAAAATGACCTTCAAGCTAGGTATGATTGATATGGGTGACATTAATCCATTAATGTTCCCAGTGTGACATTTATCCAAGTTACTGTAATCAAAAGACAGCCAACTATTAGAAAGTACAAGGGAGTGTTTTTGTAAGTACATGGAAATGTCTTTCTCTGTGTAGAAATTTGTTGTTGAAGTATTTTGACTAGAACCAATTCAGTAAATACAGGTTGTCTGATATTACAAAGATTGATTTTAAATAAACATGTTGACACCTCTGTGCAAATAAAATAGAAAATCTAGAAGAAATGGATAAATTCCTCAACACATACACTCTCCCAAGACTAAACCAGGAAAAAGTTGAATCTCTGAAAAGACCAATAACAGGCTCTGAAATTGAGGCAATAATTAATAGCTTACCAACCAAAAAAAGTCCAGGACCAGATGGATTGACAGCCGAATTCTACCAGAGGTACAAGTAGGAGCTGGTACCATTCCTTCTGAAACTATTCCAATCAATAGAAAAAGAGGGAATCCTCCCTAACTCATTTTATGAGGCCAGCATCATCCTGATACCAAAGCCTGGCAGAGACACAACAAAAAAAGAGAATTTTAGATCAATATCCCTGATGAATATCGATGCAAAAATCCTCAGTAAAATACTGGCAAACCAAATCCAGCAACACATCAAAAAACTTATCCACTATGATAAAGTGGGCTTTATCC
Organism: Symphalangus syndactylus; assembly: GCF_028878055.3. Lineage (NCBI taxonomy): Eukaryota > Metazoa > Chordata > Mammalia > Primates > Hylobatidae > Symphalangus > Symphalangus syndactylus. The sequence continues at coordinate 91,228,305 of NC_072433.2, forward strand.
CTGGGATGCAAGGCTGGTTCAACATACACAAATCAATAAACATAATCTAGCATATAAACAGAACCAATGACAAAAACCACATGATTATCTAAATAGATGCAGAAAAGGCCTTTGACAAAATTCAACAACACTTCATGCTAAAAACTCTCAATAAATTAGGTATTGATGGGAAGTATGTCAAAATAATAAGAGCTATCTATGACAAACCCACAGTCAATATCATACTGAATGGGCAAAAACTGGAAGCATTCCCTTTGAAAACTGGCACAAGACAGGGATGCCCTCTCTCACCACTCCTATTCAACATAGTGTTAGAAGTTCTGGCCAGGACAATCAGGCAGGAGAAGGAAATAAAGGGTATTCAATTAGGAAAAGAGGAAGTCAAATTGTCCCTGTTTGCAGATGACATGGTTGTATATCTAGAAAACCCCATTGTCTCCACCCAAAATCTCCTTAAACTGATAGGCAACTTCGGCAAAGTCTCAGGATATGAAATCAATGTGCAAAAATCACAAGCATTCTTATACACCAATAACAGACAGAGAGCCAAATCATGAGTGAACTCTCATTCACAATTGCTTCAAAGGGAATAAAATACCTAGGAATCCAGCTTACAAGGGATGTGAAGGACCTCTTCAAGGAGAACTAAAAACCACTGCTCAATGAAATAAGAGAGAACACAAACAAATGGAAGAACATTCCATGCTCATGGGTAGGAAGAATCAATATCATGAAAATGGCCATACTGCCCAAAGTAATTTATAGATTAAATGCCATCCCCATCAAGCTACCAGTGACTTTCTTTACAGAATTGGAAAAAAACTACTTTAAAGTTCATATGGAACCAAAAAAGAGCCCGCATTGCCAAGTCAATCCTAAGTCAAAAGAACAAAGCTGGAGGCATCATGCATGCTACCTGTAGCACTCTATAATTGAACATCATCATAGAGAAATGTTTAAACATATGGTTATAAAATAAAATTTAAATAATTTGTAAAGGAAACTAAATTAACATATTTTGGTTATGAAAACAATAAGTGCAAAATTCCTAAATATGTATTCTGGAGAATGAGTAAAAGCATGAGAAATTTTATCTTATGCAAAAGGGCATAGTTGTTTTGAAATTTATTAAGAATATTTTTAGTAAAATCTAATAAGATAACTTTATACACAATCTTTTTAGAATTAAATACAAGTTGTACACTTTCCCAATAAAGCAAATAAAAATTTAGTTTATGCACTTGAGCCAGAAAATACAGAATCTATAAGGATTCATTAGAAAAAATGTAAAACAATAGATCTAAGGTAAAATTAAATTTATTGCTTATGGTAATTGAAAATGAAGGAAGCGTTCCAATTAAAAAAACTGTTTTTTAAATAAGTAAAGATTATCAAATTTTATGCTATTTACAACATGCACAAATAAAATACAAGTGACACAGAAATGTAAAAATAAAAATGTACCAACAAATACCAAAATATGTCAAGCAAATGTAACAAAACAAAAGGGGAAGTGGTATTAAAGTACTGTCAGAAAATCATATAAAGAAACAACAGTATTGATTATTGGAAAATTACACACATATACATATATGTCTTTGTGTGCATGTTGAATTAATAAAGCTTGTTTTCAAAATTGATTTAAGAAATTAAAGTCAAAATGAATACAGTACAAAGTAAAAAATTATAATATACATTTTCTGATCAAAGGACAATAACACCAGGAATTCACAAGTCTGGATATGAAAACCAAACACCTAAAGTTGTATAGAAATTAAAAAGCAAAGTCAAGAAAAGTAATTATTATTGTATTAAGTAAAAAAGTAAAAATTATTTAGAAAATGACAAAAGAACAATAAATATCACAATTAATTGGTTGCATTTTCTAAAAACAAGAAAAAAATCACAAAGGAGAACACACACAAACACACACGTGCATGTTTACCTAATTTACATATGTGCATATTTACTTATTGGCTAGGCCTATGAAAAAAGGTAAACCCATGGAATGTAATTGGCTTACGTGAGTCAAAAACAAAAGAAAACCTCTAAAACCCTCAAAGAAAATAGACAAAAATAATGAACTCACAATTCATTACAATTTTTAAGTTTTAGATAATATTTATGAAATATTCTTTATACTCTTTTGTGTTTGAAGGCATGTGAAGTTAAAGTAAGACTATCACATCATTTTCTGCATATTTAAATGTTATAAAAATAAATTTATTTTTAAGCCAGATCTTGCTCTGTTGCTCAGGCTGGAGTGCAGTGATGAAATCTTGGCTCATTGTAGCAGCTTTGAACACCTGGGTTCAAGGGATCCTCCCACCTCAGCCCCGCTCCCCTACTGATTCCAGATTAGCTGGGTTTACAGGTGCATGCCACTGTGCCAGACTAATGTAATTTTTTTTCCTTTATAGAGATGGGGTCTCACTATGTTTCTCAGGCTTATCTCAAAATTCTAGCCTCAAGCAATCCTCCCACCTTGGCCTCCCAAAGTGCTGAGATTGCAGGCATGAGAAACCATGCCTGCCCTAAAAATAATGTATTCTGTATATGCATTATAATGCTAAGAGTGGAACTTCACATTCAGGAAAATAGTTTGGCTATATTTATTAAGCTTTAAAATATCTACATAAGGATATATATTATATATCATAAATGCAATATTATGATAGAGTGATCAATTCTTAAAAAAGGGAGAAACAGAGGTAAAGACTATGTAAATATGTTTCTTTCGTATGAGTTATAATTATGAAATATTAAAACTATGCTTAAAGATAAGGCAAATGAATAAATACATCACGCCACATCTAAATGATAGAGTCTTATGCAGTCATTAAAATGGTAGTTTTGGAGAGTAAGTGGGGCTAATGTAGTTAGAAACTTAGTAGGTATAATATAAATGCCATTTGCCCACATTTTTAACAAATATATGAGCATAGAAATAAACAGTAGAAAAAGACAGAATATTGGTGGTCATTTTAATTTAATGTGTGATTTTATGTCCTATGTATCTTTCATAACTCTACAAATATTATATATATTTTCATAATTTCATGTACCTAATTTTATGTTTGATAAACATAAAACATAGGGTGAATGTCACATTTCAATGTAATCTATTGTGAATGTAACGTCAGGTTGTTCCTATATCTCTGACCATCGGTTTGATAAAGAATATTTTGTGCATAAATATAAATATTTCTCTCCACAGGGTACTTTATGTTGCTTTTGGAAATATATGCCCTTTCTTGATACTGTTTCCTGCTTGCTTTTATATAATCTGCTTTGTCAGAGTGCTACTACTTCTAAATGCTGAGAAAAACAGTAAAACAATATCTTAATTTTCCTAATATATAGGAATAGGGAATCAAAATAAACAGCTGTGGCTTGTCTTATACCTAAAATTTACAAATTAATTTGACATGTGGAAACTAAAAGCTGAAAAAAATTGCCACCCAATTTTTGGAAGTCTACTTATAGAATAATTTTCCCCGAACTATTTATATTATAAAATGAAAAATCAAACAAATTAAAGGTAATATATAACTCTTTCCTGAATGTGAGTAGCATATTAGTGCATGGTTTAATTACGTTTAATATAAAGTTTCTATCATTTCCCCAGCGTACAGTAGGTAAAGGATATTTTTTACTCTGCTGCTTTGAAAAACTACTGTTGAAAGATTTATTCTGCACATAACAAAGCAAAACGACAAGAGTACTTGAAGGACTTTGTAATTCTCTCTGTTGAGGTATGGCTGGGCAAGGTGATGTCACATGCCCATAAACAATCATAATCAACAATATTTACAAAATAAATTAAGAAAAGAAAAGCTGCCACAATTTTTATTATAACTGATATGCCTTACCTTATTCTTTTTGAGAAACTAATGGGCTTATTTACTCCATGGAACAACATAATCGAAATTTTCAGAGAAGAATAAATCTTATGACATGAACCTCTTTAGCATGTGGTTCAAAAGACTGAAGGTGAGGATTTTGCTTTTTTCATTTTAAGTTATTAGGCCGAAAGTGAGAGGAGATACACAGGGGCAGGATGGGGATAGTGATCATTTTTAAAATAAGAGTTTTAATGTCATTGTTTCGTGCTAGTTTTAGGCTTTGCTCTTTTTTAGAAACTAGAAATCAGGGTTAATGAGAGGGTTATACTGTGTGACAAATGGAGGAATTGCAGGTGTTAAAGTTTATTGCAGAGTTATTGCAATGTCCTATATAAAAAAAGAGCTCTCAGTTTTACTTAAAAGGTCAAGCTCATAATCACCCACATTTGACATCTGATTGTTCTTTGGTCTCCTGCCATGTGAAATTTGATGAGATAACAGACTGCCATTATGAGATTTTAGGAGCTTTAATCTTCTTATCTACAAATACAAAGGTTATATACTTCACAGTTATTACCATATATAAAATAGGGACAAGATGCAAATTAATTTTCTTCCTTCCATTTCTCCTTCATCCCTCCTTTCTTTCCTGTACATCATTTTGGTGGCCAGTCAAGTGACTACTAGACCTGAGGTATCTAGATAATAAAGTAAAGCCCACTTGGAAGAGATTTATAATAGAATGGAAAGTCCCTACTATGTATTTAAGCTGTACTAAAATGTGTACATATATATGGATGGCAACCCTGAGGAATCATCCCCTTATGCATTAGTGGCATTCTCCAACCTTTGGAACTGAGTCAAGCATGGTTTACAGAGGATCTAAGAACTCCTAACAGTGTTTTAGATATGGTTGACTGGTTCACAGGCTTAAAAAATAATTTGTAAACAATTAGAACTTTGTGAGACTTGCACTTTTGAAACATTTGTTTAAATAAATGTAGTCTCAGACAAAGATAGGGAGTTTAGCATTCTGAAAATAAAGGGGGAAAATAAACTGGTTTCTGCTCATTGTTATCACCAGACCTTTGGAAGTTTGAATGTTAATTCAGAAGATGAAACAAAGTTTCCAGGTCAGGATTATTGAACCTAGTATCCAACAACAAGAATTTGTAATTATTAGAAAGCCTTTGAGAGAAGTACTAGAGATTAAATAGAAAAAAAAAAAAAACAGTGGTAGAAAACTTTTATTAAGTATCTGATGGCCAAGTGCTTTATATCTGCATGCTTAGATTTGGACTCCAAGGCTCAGATGAGTGTATGTATGTGTGTGTGTGTGTGTGTGTGTGTGTGTGTGTACACAGTCAAGAATCACTTAATGGGGATACTTCTGAGAAATGCATTGTTTGGCAATTTTGTCACCGTGCAAATATCATAGGGTGTACTTACACAAACCTACATGGGATAGCCTGCTACACACCTAGGCTATATGGATTGCACCTACGCTACAAACCTGTACAGCATGTTACTACACTTAATACTGTAGGCCATTGTGTATCTAAACATACAAAAGGTACACTAAAAATACAGTAGAATATATAAAAAATGATATACCTGTATAGGGCGCTTACCATGAGTAGAACTTCCAGGACTGAAAGTTGTTCTGGGTGACACAGTGAGTGAGTGGTGAGTGAATGTGAAGGCCTAGGACATTACCGTCCACTATTATAAACTGTACAATTAGGCTGCATTAAATTTAGAAAAAATATTTTTCTTGCTGGGTGCAGTGGCTCACACCTGTAATCCCAGCACTTTGGGATGCCAAGGTGGGTGGATTTCCTGAGGTCAGGAGTTCAAGACCAGCCTGGCTAACATGAGGAAACCTCTTCTTTACTAAAAATACAAAAATTTGCTGGATGTGGTTGCGGGCACCTGTAATCCAAGCTACTCGGGAGGCTGAGGCAGGAGAATCACTTGAACCTGGGAGGCAGAGGTTGCAGTGAGCTGAGATCACGCCATTGCACTCCAGCTTGGGCAACAGAGTGAGGCTCCATCTCAAAAACAAAAACAAAAAAATTGTTTTTCTTTCTTCAATAATAAATTAACTGTAGCTTACTATAACTTACTATGTAATTATTTTACTTTGTAACCTTTTAACTTTTTTAACTTTTTGACTGTTTTGTAAAAACATTTAGCTTAAAATACACATTGTACGGCTCTACAACAATATTTGTTCTTTATTTCTTATTCTATAAGTTTTTTTCTATTTAAGAAATTGTATTTATTATTTTTACTTATTACACTTCTTTGTTAAACTCGAAGACACAACCATACACATTAGCCTAGGCCTACGCAGGGTTGGGATCATCAATATTACTGTCTTCCATCTCCACAGCTTGTCCCAAAGGTATAAAGGACAATAACAGGCATGGGGTTGTAATCTCCTCTGGTAGCAGTTCTTTCTTCTGGCATACCTCATGAAGGTCCTGCCTGAGTCTCCTTGTGAGGAGGTGTCATTGTTTTCAGAAATGTGTCAACGGGGATTTACTTGGCTTGTATTTTTGTTATTATTTTTTCCACTATAGATTTCTTGTAAGCAAATAATACACCATTAACATTTTGCTCTATTAATAAACCTTTCAGTGTTGGGGGTCCATGTTTTCAAACTGTTTAAGGAGCACGTTGATATCTGCAAAAGCTTCTGCTAAGCCATTCACTGTGAATTTTCTTAGGGGTTCTTTTTCTTCTCTTGCGGTTCCTTTTCTCTTGTCTCTTCTTCAGCTGTGTATTCCTATTCCAGTTCCAACTACCCACTTGTCAATTCCTAAGGAACAACCTCTAGGAGGTCCTCAATGTCATTCTCATCCACACCCTGCTTAAAGTTGCTTGCCACTCGACCACAGTTGTGTTGATTTTTGCAACCTCCTAATCCTGGACAAACCTTTGAATTCACAGGGGAGCCTCTTAAGTATCCTTTTACGGATGCCACTCATTCACTCCTTGGTGACATCACCCCAAGTCCAAACAAGGTTCTTGATGCAAACATAGATGTTGTAATCCTTTTAAAATTGTGTCAATTTATTTTCATCATCTCCCTCAGCTGCAGTAATAAACTGGGCAAAGTTTCTCCTCAGGTAGTAGCTCATGAATGCTGCTATAACTCCTTTACTATTGTTTGGATTAAAGAGGTGGTGTTAGGGGCCGGGCTGGGTGTGGTAGCTCATGCCTGTAATCCCAGCCGAGAGGTGTGGATCGCCTGATGTCAGGAGTTCGAGACCAGGCTAGGCAACATGGTGAAACCCCATCTCTATTAAAAATACAAAAAAATTAGCCAGGCTTGGTGGCGGGCACCTGGGATCCCAGCTATGTGGGAGGCAGAGACTGAAGAGTCGCTTGAACCAGGGAGGTGGAGGTTGCAGTGAGCCAAGATCGTGCCATTGCACTTCAGCCTGGGTGAGAAGAGCAAAACTCTGTCTCAAAACAAAGCAAAACAAACAAACAAAAAAACCCACCACCACCAACAAAAAACAAAGGGGTGGTGTTAGGAAGGAGAGACAACACATCAATTTTGAGATGATCATCAGTAAAAGAAGAATGTGCAGTAATATTACCAATAATAAACAAACTCTTCAAAGGAAAATTATTCCCTTAATAGCACTTCTCCATTTCACTGACACAACAATTCAGCAATATCAGTGGAATGTTTAATAATATTGGAAAAGCAGTTGGGTCATTCATGACTCCTTATTGCTCCTGTCATACACAGGACGACTGTGCTTACTAATACTTGAAGGCTCTGGGCTCTCACTGTGCCAGGTCATAAAGAGTTTCAATTCATAGGCTGCAATATGGCCCCTAAGCAAGACTGTTACCCTGTCTTTAATAGTCTTGAAACTTGGCTTTGACTTGGTCTTCTTATGCACGAAAGTACATTAAGAATCTGTTCCCAGAATAGGGAGTTTCATCCATATTGAAGATTCGCTCTGGCAAGTAATCTTTTTCCACAGTCAGCTTATCTGGAGTTTCCAAAATTCATCTGCTGCCCTCTCACATCAGCTCTCGCAGACTCACCACTCATTTTTACTTTGTATAATGGATAATGATTCTTGAATCATTTAACCACCCAGAGCTAGTAGAAAGTGTATCACTGTAGTTGGGTCCAGTTTTTCATTTCAACACTGCAAACAAACATTTTTCTTTGGCTCTGATTATCATGGTACTAAGAGAGATATGCTTCTTTCTCTGGCTTTCAATCCAGGTTATTAGAAGTTTTCACTGGAAGTTTATCCATGTCTGATAGGCCCTGCTTGAATTTTTGTTAGTCACATTCCCTTCAATGAAGCATATCCTTTGACAACTTCAGTCACTTTTTGTTCCTCAAGATGGTAGCTATGGTGGAATGATGCATGTTTGGAATGACACATTAGCCATCACTGATTTTCTACCTTTGTAATTTTTAATCACTTCCAATTTTGTTTTCAGGTTCAGCACTTAATGCAATCTCTTACTGGCAACATTAGCAATGGATTTTGTATACTTATGGGCCATGATGAACAAAATAACACAAGATTATCAAGCACAAGAGAAAATGGTGCATTCAGGAGACAAGTTAGACATGAGATGCATGAGTCTGCTGCCAGTGTAATATAGTATAATATTTTACAGTTAATATTTTTTAAATCAGTAGAAGGAATACATTCTAAAGTAATGAGAAAAAGTATAGTATAATACACAAACCAGTAACATAGTCATTTACTATCATTTTCAAGTATTATGTACTGTATATGATTGTATATGCTATACTTTTATATGATTGTCAGCACAATATGATTGTTTACACCGGCATCACTACAAACATGAGAATAATTTTTTGAGCTATGATGTTACAATGGCTATAGTGTCACTAGGCAATAGGAATTGTTAGCTCCATTATAATCTCATGGGACTACCATCACATATTGGATCCATCTTTGACTGAAATGTCATTACATGGTACATGACTATATATATTTACAAAGCTACTCATTCAAGAGGTAGCAAAAAAAATATGAGAATATGCTGTTATTCCTTCCCTTCATCAATCCTTTTCTTACCAGTGGTCTTATATTTTTCTAATATCAATTTGTTTATAAGTCAGGAAAGAGAGAGAGGGTAAAAAATGGAAAATAAGAAATAACAGAGGTAAATTCTCTGTGATCTTGTAATCAGAATGACAATGATGTTTAAGTCTAGGGGTAAAGAGCAGTGTACAAAAATCCCTTCATCCCCTCAACATGGCCATATTGCCAAACTGAAGCTGTTAAATAATTTCGAAGTGAAAACTTTTATCTATTGCCAGGGGAAATGACAAAAAAGGAAAATGATGAAAAATGTGTTGATGTGTTTTTTTTTTGTTTTGATTTGTTTTTGGTACTCTCTCTTTATGAGTAAGGCTATTCTAGGAAAGGAGATATGTTTCATATATATATTAAATTCAGTTTAATACAGGAGTTTAGATATTTGAAAATCAGTGACCTAGGGCAGAAAAATAATTCTCAATTTTCTATGACTATTGTCAACCAAATTTTTCATTGCAAAGAGTAGATATAAATTTTTCTGATATATATATTTCTGATATATATATTTGATATATATCAGAAAAATGTATATCTTTATACAATTTATATGTATATTTTATAATAGTTATATATAGTTTTATATAAAACTATTATATAAAAGTAATATAAAAATATTATTTTATAATATTTACAAAAATATATAAATATATATAGTTTCATTAAAAATAAAATGCACAATATGAATTTTCAAATATCTATGACAATCTCCAAAGTAAGCAATTCTCTGGCTTTTCCAGAAAATTTATTCTTCTGTAAATTTTCCAGAGGCTAGTGTACTATAGATACTAGTCTCAGTATTTTGGGTTAGTACTCAAATAGTAAATATATTTAAATATGACATATATTTAATTATCTGATGAAAAAATTCATTCCCAATTAATATCAATGTTTCCACTTCAATTGAGTTATCAATTACTTAGCAACATACTTAAATATGGCTGGGCACGGTGGCTCATGCCTGTAATCCCAGCACTTTGGGGGGCCGAGGAGGGCGGATCACAAGGTCAGGAGATCGAGACCATCCTGGCTAACAAGGTGAAACCCCATCTCTACTAAAAATACAAAAAGTTAGCTGAGTGTGGTGGCGGGCGCCTGTAGTCCCAGCTACTCGGGAGGCTGAGGCAGGAAAATGGCATGAACCCAGGAGGTGGAGCTTGCAGTGAGCTGAGATTGCGCCACTGCACTCCAGCCTGGGTGACAGAGCGAGACTCCATCTCAAAAAAATAAATAATAAATAAAAATAATAAATAAAATGTTTAAAACTTAAATATATTGACAAACTTTCAAATTAAATTAATTATATTACTTGGAAAATTTTAATTTTCTCTGGTACAGAGCTAGGGATCAAGAGAAGATTAGTGTTTACAGAATTTCTTTTATGTAAAATCCAAGTTTGTCTGGAGCACATATTCAATTGAATGGTTTTATGTATCCATAGAATATTTAATAATATAAGGTTCTGTGGGAGAACCGTGATCTCTTCTACTAGATGGAAACTCTAGTGTAATATGCATGGAGAGAACAATATTTTTCAAAGTAAAGATAGCTACAATAATGAAGGATTAAATGGATACATGATAGAAAGATAAATTGAAAGATAAATATAAAGATTTATACATATATATGGGTCATAACTATTCATAAAGTACTACATATCTTATAATACTAAATTATGGTTGCAAAGATTCTTAGGTCTAGTCAGTGAAAGAGAACAAGTCAGGCAAAGCAGATTAATTACTTACAGATAGATAGGCAGCAAGAATAAACAGAATCAGATGGAACTTTACAAGCCAGCCTCCAAGGCTCAGGAAAGTTGCCCTGGGTGGATGGAGTTTCATCACCATGCCCCATGTCACACCCCAGCTGAGGAACCCTGGGGGCATTCTTCCCTGGGTTTTATAATCTGGTTGTCACTTGTGCTGTTGAGTTCAAGCATTGCAGAACTTCTTGTTCTGGGAGAAAACAGGATAGAGCCTGGGCTGTTCTGGATGGTTCTTCCTTACCTCAGGACATTGCATTCTTGGTACCTTGTACAGTTATTCTGAGAACTACAAATGGGAAAAGGGAGGGCTGGATCAGCCAAGACTACCTGGGACCTGTCCTTCTACAGTCCATCACCCAATCCAACTATCTCCCCCTTAGCAGAACTACACCATTTCATATGCCCACTGAGGTTTGTCTCCCAAGATTTCGAGGCAGAGGTTTGTCTCCTCACAGCAATGTCATACCTTGCCTGACATATCTCAGTGTACCATCCTTGATCCATAGCTAAATTCATTTCATGAGACCCAGGAGGACTACTGCCATAAGCAGGATGACCAGGCTTGCCTGGAGCAGTGGCCTAGCTTAGGATCCCAGTGATCTAGGTATAAAATTGCTAAAGAGCTCGAAGAAGGATCCTTTAGGTCCACTGGGTGGAGCAAATGGGCCTGCTTCTGGATCTCTTCCACTTGTTTCTCTGTAATACTTGAGATGTTTATCTAGGTACATTAGGTGTTGTTGGCAATAATGCAAATGCCAGCCCATTCTGCCAGATAATTGAGGGCCCTTGGTTACCAATGACCATCTTGGCTAGTGAGTTCAGTAAATCTTGTTGGTACTGAATAGCTAGATGTACCATAAGCTATCATCATCATGGTCAAGGTACAATTTGCATCCCATTTTTTTCTAAGGCATGCACACCTATGCCAGGTATGAGGACACTGATAGCAGAATGGAATCATCTGTCAGTTTGTCTTGCTGACAAGGTGTTTTGGGCAACCCTCTGGTGTATTATAAATGTGGAATCCTTTCAGTTTAGAGTGCCATTTTTCACAAACAACTGAGCACCCACAATTCCCAAAGAGCATGCCGCATCTGAGAGTGAGAGGTACTCCATAGCTCAGTATGCCCCACAATAGAACAACATATGATCTGGAGGAACACATGTCATTCCAGTCAGAGAGAAGTCGCTATAAGACTTACTAGTTGAATTGTACAAAGCCTGTGTCTGTTTTAGCCATGAGTTAGATGGCAGGGTAAAGTTGCAGGTGGATGGACCTTCTCATTTCATCAATGATGTTTAAAGTTTGCCTTGTGATTTTATGTCAATGTTCTTCATGCATGGGTTATTAGATACTCTGTTGAGCTGAACCTGCACTGAGCGTATTACTCTAGTCAGAACTGTTGATGGCCTTCGGGACTCCTGTTTGATTAGCAATAGGCCATGAACTATTTGCACCTGAGAGTAATGCTCTGCATAATGGGTAGCAGATCGAGCAATACTTCACACTGTCACCTGCTGCTACTGACCTGATGATCTTCACCAGTATGTTGTCAATCCAGGTATAAATGAGTATTCTGAAGGCGTAAGGGTGGAGAAGATAAGTTTCCAAAACCCTGCCAAATTCCCGTATTTACTGTGGTCAGGGGTATTCCTCCTTATTAGTTGGGGTGCCAACTGTCCATGTATTACAACCCAGGCTGTATGTCCCAGTCCTGAGGCTACTACCTCTGTAGGTACCCATTGCCCTTGTTGCTTGACTCAGGCCTTTTAGCCTTGATGTCCAGTCCAGGAAGGGAGGTCACATTCTACAAAAACCTGCCACTTCTGATAACATTGCCCATCCAACTAGAAGGATCAGATGTCCCTGGTGCTACTGGAGGGACTCTAGCATCTTTATACTCCTTAGTCCCACTCCCAACCTCTGAGGGATTTCACAGAAAGGAGGAGCAGTCATCACCATTGCATGTAGTTTGGTCCATTGGGTGGAATGTCTGTACTGAGTCTCAGTCCAAAGATAGCCATTCACTGGCTAGATGGTGACTGTTGCCCAGTGGAGTTCTTCTTTTAGTTTTGTGGAGCCACAAGTAACCAAGCCTAAGAGTCAGTAGGCATGTCTCTGAATCATGAGTCCCAGACAGTCACAGCAGGGGCCAAAGTATCCTCCAAGAGTCACTCAAGTCACTTCTGATAAAGTAGCCATTTGTTCATGGAATCTGTTAGTCCCTTGGGTTCCCAGCTAGGGACCATTTCTGTTTGATAATTGAGCTCTGGTGAGCATACCCAATTTTACTGGTAGGATTTGTAAGCACCCAAATAAGACTGAACAGTTTAGGTTTCAACATCACACTTGGCACTTTGGGTGTAAGGTGGTCAGTCTCTACCAGTGCCCACAAGCAAGCAAGCTGTCATTCAAAAGGGGTATATCTAGCAGCTGCCTCAGGAAACTTATTTGTCCAAAATCTGAGAATCCAGTACAACCCAGTGGAAATTTCCTGTTGCTGGAGACTCCATTCAGCAAGCAGGGAGGTTATGGACACTTGGAAATTCCATCAGCTTAGCAGGCTCTAAAATATTCCAAAGGCAGTGCCTGGGACACTGCTTGTTGAACAGCTTCCAAGGCCTGAAACTGCGAAGGGCCTCATTCAAAGTTGGAATCTTGTGGGTCATTTTGACTAAGGAGGGCAAAAGCACATCCTGGTGGTGTATTTGCTGTCTCCACTACCCAAAGAGGCGTACCAATTGTGTTGGACCTTCTTTTTATTAGTGGATGCCTTTCAGGCCAACAGTTTTTGCTTGACTGTATCCCAAGGGACCCATAGGAATTATTCCTATAGTCTAGACCCTGGGCTTTAATTTGAATTGATAACCCGACCAGCACTAGTCAGGGTGTCAATAACTAAGCCCAGTACATCCTCCACTTATTTTTCAGTGGGCCCTACTATCAAGATGTCATCAATATAATAAATCACTAAAGTTTTTGTGAGGATTTGGGCTTGTACCCACTGGTGGCATATTTCAGGGGAATTGAAGTATCCCTGAGGAAACAGTGAAAGTATACTGTAGGCCATTCCATGTGAAAACAAATTGGTCTTGATCTTCATTCCCCAACGGGATTGAGAATAAGGCACTAGCCAAGTCACTTAGAACATACCAATCTCTACAGGTTGCAAATGTCTCAGTGAAGGTGATAATATCTGGCACCTCAGGGGTCAAGGGTGGAACCTTAGCATTCACAATGTGGTAATCCATTGTCAGACTCAATGGGCAGAAACCTTTTTGACCAACCAAACTCGGCTGTTACATGGTGACAGGGTGGTTTGTAACATTTCTATATGTAGTAAGTTTTGAATTAGCAAAGTAATTCATTTTCTCAATTTAGTATGCAGTATTGCATACCCATTGGGGATTGGGTAGTTTAAGTGGCAGGCAGAAATTGATAAGCCCCACTCTTATGACTCTCATTTTTTTTTTTTTTTTTTTTTTTGCTGTGAGAGTGCGTACCCTCTAAGGCAGTGGTAATATTCTGTGTCACAAACAGCCAAAATGTCAATGCCTATAATTCTCTTAGCAGTGGGAACCACAGTCCCTGTTTAGTGCATGTATTTGGGTCATAGGGATTCACTGTTCATTACAGCAAGCCATTAAACATCAGACACAACAAAGCCGTCTGTCTCATTGGATCTCTTCTTACCAGAAAATTTGATGGTATAAGTAATAGACTTACAAAAAAACTACAGTTACTAGGGAATATTAAATTCATAAGATGGAAACACAAATCCAAGACATTTATTAATTCATTCCACATACATGTATCCACAGGCTACCACCATGCACTGGTAGTTCAGTTATAAACAAAATAAACAAATGCCCCTACCCTGAAGGGGCATCTGGAGGAGGGAGATTACAAACAGGATAAATTCATAAAATATATTGTTTTAAAAATAGTTTTTAAGAGAAGTTTAAGTCTATGGCAAATTGAACAGATGGTATGAAGAGTTCTCATATATCCCTGTCCCCACATATGCATAGCCTCCTTCCAGTTTGTTGTTGTTGTTGATCCTAGAAGGGTTCTTTATAGTTGAAATTAAATACTTATCTTACTTCAAAAGAATAGATCCTAAAATATTGTGCATATGTGCCAATATACTTCTAAAACCACATTCACAAAATACTTACATACCAGTCAGAATTCTATTGCCTTGTGTTTCCCAAAATGAGTCAATGTCAATAACAGTCTTTTTATGTTACCAATTTATTAAAATATTCACAGACTCATAATAGAACACACATTAAGTACAAATGTCTAACTCACTGTGTTAGTTTGTAGTTACTACGTTTAGAAGTTTTTTGTTTTTTGTCATGCTAGGTTGCCTCTGTGCATCAATCTAAATTGATGATTTTGTTTTCCTTGGAAAACTTTCTTCCTTTATCCGTGAAACACTACTCTCGTGTGCCTTTTCTCAGTTTAGTCTTACAAATTCTTTTAATTATTTTTCCCCATTTCCTTTCCTACAAACAGTTAAATATAGATCTGTATTTCTTTCTTTCCCAGGCAACTTGTTCTCATGAATATTTTCCTTCCTTTGCCTGTTTTTTTTTAAAATCTATCCGTCATCCATAAATCCATCTATCCACTATCATTAACATCCATCCATCCATTAGCAAAGATTCATTCAGAAGCTATGTGCCAGGCACTAAGTTAGGTATCAAGGATATTGACAGAAGACAGATGTAGTTCCTTCCTAATTCTAGATAAGTGAAGCACATGAACGAAAATGAAGTCTATAAAATATTTATGCTAGCCTGTGGCAGAAAATAGTGTATGGAGGGTGGAGGACACTAAGAAGGAAATGATTCTCCCAGAAAGGTAAAGCATAAGATACATAAAGAAAATGTTATGATTCTTAACACCGGGCTTAACATAGTACACATGTGTTGAACGAATAAATAAGTAAATTTACCAAGTTTGAGGTTCAAAACTGGCATTTTCTTATTTAAAATTGGGAAGGAATAATGTTAAGGTAAAAAACATTAGGGTAAAATAGACATCACCAAAAGTATGTACTTACTAAATGAAAAAACGTTTTGATCTAGTTAAAATTCTTGGCATGTATTTTATAGAGTGACCTAAATTTTTGTAAAATCTGAAATGTGTTAACTATATAGGAAATAAAAATAATACACATTTCATAGGGAAACTTTATTCAAAGGAAAATTAGAAATTATTTATTACATAATGGCATCTCTTATAAGGAACTCAGAGTAACATAAACTAACAAAAAAATTGTGTGGGAAAATGTTATTGGACTAAAAATAAACCCCTAGTTTTTTTACTTTTTGTGAGCTAGCCTCACATAAACCAACATTGAATTTTAAATAGGGTATTAAGCATTTAAGCTTGCCCAAGATCTACTATCCTGTACACAAATGCACAACTATTTTTGTCACTGTCACTCTTCTATAGAGCTGGACAAATTTAACAGGAATGTTTTTGAAAAAAAATGGATAAATGTCATTCAAAGTGTAAGAAAAAGCTGAAGAAAATTTTACTAATTCAAAAAAGAGTGTAAACGTGTTACTTTTAAGACAAAATTTTAAAATATTTTTAGTGATTAAGAAAATAATTGATCAATGTAAATAGGGGCAAATATGAAGTAGAAAGAGTTTTAAAATATCACTCTTTATACTCAATTTCCTTCTTTCAAATGCTAATTTATTATTCTTGATCTGTTATAATAGTCTCTTGACCAGCAGCTACTTAAGCCCAGTGTTTGATTTTCCCCATTAACCCTAAAATATTTATTGATTATCTATCTAACAATGGTTTTCCAGGGCATAAATGCTATAAACACAAGTTTAGCAATCAAAACTCTTTCTGATATGCTAGCAATTAACATTTTAACATTTCCATAATATACAGTGTATCAGTTAGGGCTAGGTTTTATCAAAGAAGAAAAGGGGCCCAAAATAACAGTGGCTGAAAGAAGACAAATGCATCTATTTTTCATGTACAATTCTTAAGGCAAGTAATCAGGTGCTGGCCTAGCAGCTTTGCTACATAAAGCCCATGGAGACCTGACCCGTTTCCACTTCTATGCTTTGCCATCACTATACGTGGACTCCAATTGTCATAGGCCAAAATCAAGCTCAAGTGTTGACAGTTACGTTCCAGGTAAATTTTATGGGGGAAGAAGGAAAGAAGAAGAAAAGAAAACATGCTGCCACACAACATTTCTGCTTCTGTCTTTTTAGCTAGGTCTGAGGCATAAGGACACACCTAATTTAAATGGAATTTAAGAATTCAGTCTCCATCCAAGTGTACATGGGCCAAGCTAAATGCAATGACTGTTAAAGAAAGAGAATGATACTGTGGTGAGATATACAAAACTCTTCCATGCTATATCATATCTACAATGTTCTCTTGATTCCGTGTCTACGTATCTTAATTCCTTTAGGTATAGACAGTTTTCCTGGAGGGCAGCAAAGATAATACCAAGTATGACAGCACCAAGTTACCAATCTTGCTGTAATCCAAAGATATTCTTAAAAATTAACTTTCTCCCAGTCCAGAGTTCCTTCCAACTATCAAAATTGCCTGGTAGAATAGATAAGACCAAGTGATTTTGAAAACATTTGGTTAAATTGCACTGTTTTCAAGCATATCTGCAAAAAATAGAAGATATTTGCAGTACCTAGAATGTTCTCAAGAGTTCAGTATTTGTCCATGCTTTTATCCACTCTGCGAAGATTCCCCAGATGATTTCATTGATGTTCTCCATTTAAGTCTCTCAGAAACTCCACCTGAGAACTCTTACTCAGGTGGAGTTAGCTGAAATGAATATTGCTCTAGTCTCTTCCTAATTAGTAGTTTCTTCATTTTCATGTGGCTTTTATTAACATCAAATGAAGCTCTTGAATTCCAACTGAGATCTTACCTCACTTTGGATTACAAGAATAAAAACAGTTGGCAACCTATTTCTCCTTACTGTGTTCAGATCTCCTAACATCCTTCCGAATGCTGTAGAATGCTCTGATTTGGCACACAGTGTTCCTACCAACATAACAAATAGCATATAAACCCATTATATTGTTATTTGTTAATAAACTTTGTAAAAAATGTATCTTAGGTACTCGTTGCTTATTAATGTACAATAATGTAATCTATCATTACTTATTTCCCTTCTGATCATTTTTACCAAATAGAGTACAGTCATTTTGTTCTTGCTCAATCCAAATATGTTCTGTATTTTTTCTTATTTTCATTGCACTAGTGAAGTAGTAAAGCTAGTAGTTAATTAAGGCAACATAGCAAGAGTTCCTACATTCCCTCACACTCTGAGGACTTTACATAAGTTACCAAAACCTCTTTGTGTTGTGGTTTCCTCATCTGTAAAATAGAGAGTTTAGTAGTAGCTGTATCATAGTGTTGTTATGAAGCTTAATAAGTTGTTAAAACAGAAATACTTGATAAATCTTAGCTATTATGCACTTTACCTAGAATTATCTTGCCCTAATTGACTGACCATATATATCTCCATTTAGTTTTAATTTCCCTCCTCCCTAGTCTCACATAATGTTTTGACAAAGCTTTGTTAAGGGACTTAGAGTGTACTTTTTATTGGGGTGGCTGTGTATGTATCTGTTGTCTTGATGAACTTGTGAGCTCTTACAGAGTAGTCTTTATCGTATCTTCTTCATCTATGATTTACCGGTAATGTCTTACATTCATAATAGTTATTTAATGTTTGTTTAATTATATTTAACATTTTAGGAAAAAGGTATAAAAATGTAACACCTACAGTATTGTTTAGCTTTTCAATTTTTTTCCTGGAATCAGTAATTTGATATGTAATATAAGAAATGATGTTTTGAGAGGAAAAGCAATTACTGATATTGTTTATTGGTAGATTTTGCCTTCTTTGCAATCACAAATTTTTAGATACCTGTTGAGTGATCAATTTATGAATATTTCATTTTAAATTATCCCAAATGTTCTGCAGCCTTTGGAGAATACTTACTATTGTATAGACAGCTTGAATGTGTCTTCTCTGGAGCCTTTCCTCACTAGCCCCCAGTTAATATATTGCTTTATTCTTAGTTTTTTCAGAATGTTTTTGTCATATTTCCATCAGGATTTGTGGCACAATATTGTAGTGACATATTTACACATTTGTCTTTTCAAAATGTCTATTTTCAAAATAAATGTCTACATTTTTATTATTTCATGTTCTATCATCTTGATTATGTAAGTGTGTGTTTAATATCCTATATTTTATTTTCCACATTTATTCAATTATATGATGATAATTCATTGTTGGCATGATGATCTCAAAATACTTCATGATTATCATGGTAGTTAAATAGAATTAAACAGTTTGTTGACTTAGTATAGCAGTAAATAAACAAGTACTTGAGAGAGATGTTTAGTGAGACTTGGAGGCAGTGGAATTCATGTGTTTAGGAAGTCAATCTCTAGAATGAGATTGTCTTTATTCACTTTCTGCCCCTGGCTTTAACTGACTTTGGACAGCTTACTAATTTCTCTGTGTCTTGTTAGAGATAATTGTCCGTAACTCATAGAGTTGTTAATAGGATCAAATGAGTTAATAAAAGGAAAAGTCCTGAGAGTTTTATGTCTGACATATAGTAGGCACTGTTCATAGGATACCAACAAGACCATTCAATAAATCATGGCACCCCATTTTCTGAGCATTTGAGTTCATGAATATTTAACCATACAGAGTTGTTTCCCTGCATTTTCTGTGTTGGTTAGAATGTGTCGTTGGCACTAAAGACAGAATTTTAATAAATATTGAAGTCATTGGAAAGAAAGGATGAGGAGAGTGAGCCCAAGGATAAAAATGTAGGTCAGCAGAAGAGTTGGATCTGCAGGACAAAAACTGTCTTATACACAACTACCCAGGTCTGGGAGGGAATCAAAGCCAGGTGGCAGCTATTGCAGTGTTTGGAATGTGATAGCAGAACTCAGTTGCAGTTGACTAGTCTCTTCCTCTTAAATAACATCATGCATTTTAATGGTTTTATACTGAATGTTTAATGGCACATTTTATAAGTTGAAACTGCCATCTTCTCAATTTCATTTGTCATTAGGATTCCAGAAGCCCAAAACTTCCTTTCATATAATTCTCCTGAGAAGTCAACCTCATTGAAAAATACTTATTTTTATCTGTTCACATGAATATATACATTAAAATTCAAAGGAATAGTTTTCTTTACCTTCATATTAACAAGTTCCAACCCTATGTTTTCAACAACTGGATTTCATGTTAGATTTGATATTTTACTATTTCCAGATCATAAATTTGAAAGCCTTCCTACCAATCCCTTTTTGATCACTAAGAATTTCTATTACATTAAAATTAAAATTAAAGTAAAGAAAAATGAATTGCATATTTGTTACCCAATCGCATGTATTTATAGTGCTCCATAACATAAATGTTTCAGGAGATGATTGGTCTTTTACCTCTTGGTTTTCCATGCCTCAGAGAAAAGTCCTCTGCCACTTGACAGTTTTGTAGTTTTTGTCAATACTTATTTGACCTGTGTCTAACTCCCCTGTGGCCTACTCTACTAGCTAAACTAGAAGATATCAGCAGCTGAACATGACTTCAACATAAAATGAGAAACATTTGGAAAGTCAGTTTATCTTTATTACTCTAAAAAAATAGACTCTCTGTTTTCTGTTCTGAAACATAGAGTACAAGTAGTCTAGATTATTGTGAGGATTTTATGAGCGTCTTCTGTAAAAGTGCCTCATATAGAGTAAGTTTATAAAAATAAAATTCAGCTAGTCTACTTCAGCCTGAACTTGATGAGAGAATGAATGATCAACATTAACCCCTTATTTAATTCATACTGCTGTGCCCTCCCTAAAGGAAATTCCTTGGGTTCAGGCATCCAGAGGTAACCTCTACTTTGGAGGACGTGTTTAGTAGTTTGAAAGTCCTCAGGCACATTCTGCAGGAGTCCCAAACTCTGTTTGCCTGGGGTCTTCTTGCCAGCTCAGTAGTCCTCTTGGCCACGTACTGTCAAGCTGGCCTTAGCCATCGTCTACAATATCCGGTTGGCTCACAGGAAATCACGCAGCCTTGCTGAGCCAAAGGAGGGGAAAACTGGCTGCCTCACCATAGACTGTTCTCTCAGTCTAAATATCTCTTTTACTTCTCTTTTATTCCATTTCTTCCTGCTTAAATACAACAGAGGGTAAAACAGCAATGTCTAACTATAAAATGAGATAAACAATGCCAGCCTTTCCTTGAAGCAGGTAGTCCCAATTTCTACAAGAGCTTCCTGTGGATTCTCTTTCCTTCAGGTTTCCCACCATCTCGTGTTTAGCTCATCTCCTTTTGCTGTGTCTTCATCATATTGGTATTTCCAAGATCTCCAAAGAAAGAAAGTGAAGTTCTTAGTCAGGACTCACTGTCCGTGAATATCCAAAAATTCCCTCAATTTTCCTAGGTGATTACTCATATAGGCTTTGGGGGTGAGTGTGTTGGTGTCTGCACAGTGAATTGGGTCACCTCTTAACAAACCCCGCAAGGGGTGTCTTTCTTTTCTTCCTATTTCAAATGTGAGGATATACTTAGCAGCTATTGTTTTCAACTTAGAAGACCAGAGCTGAATTTCTGAGATGTCAGAAAATGTCCCTTCAATATTTTGTTGCTATTTCTGAAGGAATTTTGGGCAAGAACATACATTAGAACAGAGAAATGTGTGATAATACCTCATGAAGTCTTCTGGAACAAGTGACAACTCTGCCAGTGGGTGAGGGTGACCCTGGCTGTGACTTACACACGCAAATAATTATAATATTACTAACAACAGAGAAGAAGATGAAGATACCTCGCATTCACAGGTCTCATTATTTTCCAGTAACTCTTTTAAGAGCTTTGAAGCTGCTAACACATTTAATCCCCACAGTAACTCTATAAGAAAGTACTATTTAACTTATTTGACAGTTGAAGGAACTGAAACACAGAGAAGTTAAATAACTTCCTTAAAATATCACAGATGAGAAGCAGTAGAACCAGTGTTTGAACCTGGGAAATCTTGTTTCAAAGCCTCCCATATTAGATAATACCTCTTACTAAATAAAATATAGTTAAATAATGATATATTGACTAATGTGTTCACCTTTAAATGAAATAATAACTATTATTAATCATTGATAAAAGTACATTTTTTTCTAGGTATTTATTTTGGCTAAAATATTTAGATAATATTTGTTAGTTTTCTTTAAAACTCTACATATCATGACCTCACAAAATTAAATCTTAATAATGGAAGATGGTCAATAAAGTATTGCAGCATTTTAGGCAAACTTCAATAATGGTTATTAAAAATATTAATTTCAGTATGAATATTTTAAAATTATAAGATTAAATGTACAGATTTCATCCTCTTTTGACATTTGGCATCTGTATTTATTTAACTCTGTTACTAATGTTGGTCCTGTACCCTGCTAATACAATTTATTTTTTTCTTTCCATTCAATAATTTTAAGTCTCATATTATTTTCAGTATATTTTCATATGACAAATCCTTAACACAAAAACACTTTTTAATTTATTCCACAGTTTATTTTTTCACTCTAATATTCTTGTCCAGAAATACAGTGTATGCACAATCAGTCACTGTGGTAGCAAACAGAAGTTTAATCACTGGGAAATTCTTCGAAATAAATATTTCATTGAATACAAATATTCTAGATTAATAAAGCTAATAGTATCCGCTATCCCCAAAATGTCCTTAAATAAATACATATCTATATTGAAATACAGTTAATCCTTAAAAAAATATATTTTCTTTAGGTATTCAATTTTATTTAAAATCATAATTTATTATAAAAGATTAAGAAAAATTGTCTAAAAAGGCGAAATTGTATTGAAATGTTTCCTGAGATGGAAACAATTTTTTTTAGCTTTTTTTTTTTTTAAAGACTTCAGAAGGTAAATACAAAGTAATTTTCCTAGCTGGTAAAATTCATCCCCTAGGAAGATTTACTAGCGTAAATGTCAATATTGCATGGTTCGTTTATTGAAACCCAAACTATTTGAGTGACTTTGGATGTGTTATTACAGTTAATGGTTCTTATTAAAAACAACAAAAGAACGCATCAATCAGGAGGTATAAGGAAAGGAAAAATAACTTTGAAACATTGGTTTTCTTCATAAATTCAGATTTGTTGAAATCTGGGGAGTCTTATGCTAACATCATCTTGGTTATCTATTTCTTTGTAACACACTACCCTGAAAGCACCTGGCTTAACCATTTCATTTCACTAATAACTTTATGTGTCATAAACTTGCAATGGAATTGGTTCTTAGTCTGGATGCTTAGCCTCTGATGGAAGTAGCTTCAGTTGGGGTGTCTAACAGAGGATCTACTGACCAGTCTGTCTCCTCCATGGTCTTGGTCTTTTTATTTCATTCTCTGCAAAGCAAATCATCCAATCATCCGCTTAGGCTCTTCTTGTGGTTTAGGATTCTCAGAGTTTGGCAACCTCAGGATATTTGAACTTCTTACAAGGTGGATCATGGTCCCCAGACATCCAGGTGAAATCTGACAATCCTTTGAATTCCTAAATGCAGAGATGGCATCATGTCCATTCTGTCACATTCTATTTATCAAAGCAGTCGCAATTCAGCACAGATTCAAGAGGAGGAGAAAAAAAAAAGACCCCTGCCTCTTTGTGACAATAAAATCAAGTGATTTGTGGCTGTCTTTAATTTGGATATGTATTTGTTAAAAGGACACTCTTGAAATATTCGTTTACTTCCTAGTTTTGCTTGCTTTATTTCAAACCAGTGCTGCATTAGTTAACATGTGGCTCACCATACACTTTCTAATGAGAAAGCTTCAAAAACCTCAATCCCCAAATGCCAGTACAAACACTAGCCTGGCAAAAAGTCACCTGAATTCCTCCCTCTAATATACAGAACCCGAGCTGCATGGACTTGTTTTCGTAACACAGAAAACATTATAGTAAACATGGGATTTGAGTTTAGATATTTACCCAGCTTCTCTGCATCCTGAGCTCTTTTTTTTTTTTTTTTTTTTTTTTTTTGCCTCCATCCTCTGCCAGGAGATCCGGCTGCTTTTCTCACACTTTGGCTCCTAAGCTAATATGCACTCCCTGGCAAATTATAAGCATTCAGAACTGGAGCAGAAACTGTGGCTTGAGGGTAAAATTAACTCTACCAGCTGAATAGTTTTCCCTCTTCATCAAAATGTGCAGTTGGAGGCTTTAAAAAATGTCTGTGTGCATAAACTTGGTTATTAGTTGAAAGCGGAAATAAATGCTAGATAAAAAGTTTTCACATATGAGAGACCTGAAACATGCTATACTTTTATGCACCACTTAGTGTGTAGTCATTTCCTGCTTTGTTCTTTTGTTGCACTATTTAAAATGCTTTATCTCTCATTTTTTAGTTCATATATGTTGGAAACACTTACTGAAGGCTATTATGAACTATGATGTTCTTTTATTGTTGAAGTATTCCCTACTTTAGAGTTAATGGGTTTCATTCAAGGTCCAAGATCCACCTAAGATTAATAGTAAGATGATAGAGTGTACAAATGAATATCATAACATATCGTCCTTCAGCTGGTTCTTGAAAGCTACAAGAGACAGAACATGGTTATAAATATATATAAATATATAATCTCCATTGTTTTTATATATAATGCTACTCTACATTACAATATCCTGAAGAAAATGGCATTCTTCACGATTTTATTCACTTGACCAGTGAATGCTTTTCTATCCTTTGGCATTGGAGTGCTGTGCCTTTTATGGATGTTGTCAGCCTATGCTAATTGAAATGTTTATAAAATGCTGATTCTGAAATATTGCAGCTTAACAGTTCAATAGTTCTTTAATGGGCCCTCTGTTTTATTAATGAAATGATTTATAGAAATATTTAATCTCACTGATTTACCATTAGCATTAATGAGTCTCGTTATTCAGCACTCTATTTCCAAAGGCTATGAAAACAGCCCTGGCAAGTGTGTAGTATTTTGCGATGAGTTATTTGTGCTGAGATAGAATCAATGCTGTGGGAAGCTTATTCCTCAAGTGGAACAGCATTATTTATAAACATGTAACTTGATGACTCTTTTTGTAATTTTCATACCATTGCTTTTTTATTTACAAGAAATTTAATATCAATTATGAAAACCATCCCACAGCATTTTAAAGACATTTAGATGATATATGAATATATTTTTCATATTAATTGAACTATGCTATGACAGTAAACCATTTAAAAATACTTAAACTGACCCTTGAGGAATACAAAGGTTTATTCTTTAGAGAAACCACATTTGTATTTCCTATTATCTCTGGTAAATATTTAAGATAACAATTACTATTTACCTAGAGAACCTTCTTTAAATAACAAACTGAACCCCACAAAATATTTGTGTCTACTTATGATAATATTTCCTTTTTATATATTTAAAGATTTCACATTTTATGGACAGAATTTAGTTACATATCTTATTTATGTGACAACTCTTCAACATGTGACGTCACACTTTAGGGTCCCTCCCCTCCCCTCCCCTTCTTTCCCCTCTCTTCCTCTCTTTTTTTGTCTTTCAAAGGAAATAAACATAGTGGTTCAGAGGATGGATTTTAGAGGCAAACTAACTTGACTTTGGATACTTACACTTTGCTAGCTATGTGACTTTAGGCAAGTCCTTTTGACTTTCTGAATCTCTGCTTCTTCCACAGAAAAAAAAAATAGGGATAAAAGCAAAATTGTGTACCTTTTAGGTTTTATATAAAAGCAATAAAATATTGCATGAAGAGAATTTAGAGCACAGCCAAGTTTATAAATACATTTAATAAACATTAGCTATCATCATAATAAATATAGTCTAAAATCAAAACAGGAGGAGAGAACTAAGAAAAAGATCATTTTAATGTATCAAGAATGAATAGAATTGTAATGCTGTATAAACTTTTTTCTAAAGTAAATATTTGTATGATTGCATTCTGAAACAAAGTTCTAACCTCTCTTCTACATTTTAACCTGTGGTAATCATGCTTAAAACTTTAAATATGTCTTAAATTAGCTCATTTTGGGAGGCGTAAAGATGATGACCTATAAACTATTGAGTAGGATTGAAAGTTGTAGAGCATTCAAAACACTATAATGGTTTCCAGTACACCCATTCCAAAGGTCACAAATTCCCCAATCTCTGGCTGTCTTTAAACTAAATTGTACTGAAAGCAACTGGTTCTTGTAACGACTTGTCACAACTCTCAGTGAGAAACCATCAAGTGAGAATTAAAAGAAACAAATCTCTTGCTGACTAATTTATTCATAGATATTTCTAACTTAGAAGAACCATATAGAATTAGATAATGTAATATAACCACCACTTTATAAAAGGGGGAGTAAAAACCTAAGAAGCTAATTTGTTTGCCAAATATGACAAAGGAAATACGTAGCAGAAATAGCTTTAATACTAGTTTTCTAAGCTAGTTTTCTACCCTTTCCATAGGAAAAACTTACAGTGTGTTATTTTTATAAAATTGACTGCTCCATATGAACAGGAAGACATATGGCATTACAAGCATAAAATAAGTGTTATTATCTGCTATTTTGGACAATTCTTTATTGTAGCTCTTATGATAGTATGCACTTTTGCATGTAAACATACTTCAGCAGCTGGAACCCAGAAGCAATGCTTCACATGGAAGCACTTTACATTTGGTCCCCTTGCTTTATGTCTCAGTCTGCTTTTATCAATCAAAAGACAAAAATAATTTGTAAGAGAAAAGACACTGCATTAACATCAAAATGCCAATTCTTTGGGAATGAAATGGAGAATATGTAAATTTTTAAAATACTGAACTAATAAAAAGAGCTAGGCTAAGACACTCAGTGTTAGGATGAAAAATGTCAAATTCATATTTTTTGTTGGAGAAGATATATTTATTTGTGGTTATTTCATAATTTCATTATTTATTTGTGGTAACTTTGCATATAAATATGACATTAAAAATAGGTATATACTGTTGTTGCTTAGTGAATTTCAAGGAAGATATAATGTATATACACATAACACAATTGTAAAGATAATTCTAAACTTGAATTTATTTTTTTTCTATAATATTAAGGTTTACTTGAGATTCTTACTTGCATTTGAACTTTTAAAACATTTTTTGATTGCCTCGTTAGTGGTTCAGAAGACTCCAGAGAAACACAAGAATCAGACTCTTTAGAATTATATCTGTTATTCCAATTTCTTGCTGTGAGACCTTGAGCAAGTTAACTAATTCACCTAAACCTCAGTCTTCTCATTTCTAAAATGGGAATTATATGGAATCTACTAGAATTGTGGAGATCAAATATGACAGGGTATGAAAATGTAAGTTCTTAATATATATTACATATTATTGCTGTGATTATTAACTTAAATGTGTAAACACTCAATTTCAGCTAGACTTTTACAATGAATTGGTTGTTTTCATTGGTGAGATTGTGAATTCAAAATTTTTCATTGGTGAGATTGTGAATTCAAAATTGTGAATTCAAAAATTTGTAAACACTCAATTTCAGCTAGACTTTTACAATGAATTGGTTGTTTTCATTGGTGAGATTGTGTAATTTGAAAAACATCAAATGCTTCAAATATTTTTACAACATTTGACTTCTAGTAATTCACCACGTTTATTTATATTAAATTGAATAAGTGCATTCAAAAATGTTGTAACATGCTATCCTGAAAACATTGTTTATAAAAGGTAGTTAATATACAGAATGTGCTACGTTGAAGCTACTAAAAATTTCTTAGAGTGATTAATGAAAGAACAAACAAAATATTCATATTTGCTGAATTTTAGTTCTAAACATAGGAATTTGCTTCAAATATTTAAACAAAGATGTTTACCAATACTTATTTAAAAGAATATTCACTGGCACGCTTTTATAATTACTTAAAAAGGGAGGATATCAGTATGTTCAAAATAAGGAATTGTTCATTATATTAATACCATTATGAGGTCACTGAGAAACTTTAAATAAGAATATTTAAAGACAAGGAATTTTAACATTGTTAATTGGGTGAAAAGCAAATTATAAATAATTACTATTCTGCTCATAATATATATATATATATATATACACACATAAAAATGCTTATAAATTATATAACTGTTTCTAGTTCCTGGAAATATTGAGAACTAATGCTAATTTTACCCCTTGACTGCCTCCCCCACAATCATGCCTGGAGAAACTAGTACTAAAAAACATTGATTTGAAGTACTAACACAAACCAACCCAAACCAGAATGTGAGAAACCTCTAGCAAATCTGAATGCTGTCTTGAACTTTTATACATTTGTGTATGTAGGGAATGGGGTGGTGTCTGAAGCCCGATAGGGGAGGTCGGCCGGAGGTTCTTCATGAAAGAATAGATTTCAGGTCTTCTATTTCTTGGTCCTTTTCCTTCTCAAGGAAGTTAGTCCAGCATAGGCACCTGTTGCAATAAAACTTAGCATACTGATTGGTTACCCTTCTGTCATTCACATCAGCCCTTCTAAAACCTTAGATTGGTGGACTGCAGTCTAGGAAAGCTGTTTCCTCCAATCAAGCTGTTTTTTTAAGATTTGAAGATCATAAATCATGGATCCGTGTATTCGCCTGATGGAGTTGTTCCAGAAAGGAAACATGAACAGTGATTTTTGCCTCCTTAGGGTTCTCCATCCTAGAACTCATCACCCCCCCAATCCTCACATTGGTTGGCATTTCTCTTGCATATTACCAAATACAATAGCTGATACTTCAGACAGAAAATGAGCTTACAGGCTAAAACAAAGTTCATAAAGTGGGAGAGGGAAAAAAGGGTATTGACACTGTATTGAAACAGTGCTTTTATCTGACTGTTGTATTATGGGTAGTTATTGTTTTCATTATAATTTTCTGGCATTTTCTAAGTTTTTGGCCAAAAGCACAATAGGGCTTCTTAATTTGTATTATCAGAATAAGTGAGGTAGCATTTTTTAAAAATAAGATTTAATTTCATCATCTCAAGGATTCATAGAATTCCATATTTGCAAGTAAGTTTTTATCAATGCTTTATAATCCCCTTTAAAATTTATTTTGTTTTGCATGTTTGAATATCATATTTTAAAAGTCAAATAGATGTCATGATATGTTCAGTAGTCCCCAAAACCACTCTCAGTTTCAATGATTTATTAGAAGAACTCACAGAACTCAGGTTTATTTCAGTGAAAGTGCACAGATTAAACACATAGAGTCCAGGAGAGAAGAGGCGCAGGCTTCCAGTTGTCCTCTCCCAGTGGAGTCACAGGGACAATACTTAATTAATTCAGTAAGTGTGTGACAATATGCAAAAATATTGACAACCAGGGAAGCTCAATCTGATAACCTGGAACTTTGGTGTCTAGATTTATTATTGGTCATTGCTCAATAGACCAATAATATATACTTATACTGATACATGCTATGTCATTTGAAAAAGCCATATACCTAATATCATTGGGGGGTCTGTGTGTGTGTGTGTGTGTGTGTGTGTATACACACACGCACTGGTGTATAATTGGTATATGCATATATATAAATGCATTGGTATATATATATATATATATATATATATATACGTGTGTGTGTGTGTGTGTATATATATATGTATATATATATATATATATATATATATATATATACATATTTTTTTTTTCAGTCAAGAGTCTCACTCTGCCACCCAGCCTGGAGTGCAGTACCTGTATCTCAGCTCACCACAACTTCTGCCTCCCGGGTTCAAGTGATTCTCCTGCCTCAGCCTCCCAAGTAGCTGAGATTACAGGCATGCACCACCTTGCCCAGCTAATTTTTTTTTTTCTGTATTTTTAGTAGAGACGGGGTTTCATCATGTTGGGGAGGCTGTTTTTGAGTTCCTGACCTCAAGCAATCCACCTGCCTCGGCCTCCCAAAGTGCTGAGATTACAGGTGTGAGCCACTGCGCCCAGCCTATGTTGTTTTTTACTTCTCATCTTATTTGGTTGACAGAGAATGTTATACGGATGATTATAGGGATTTCTATAATTCTGAGAAATTTTTAATCTCTAAGAAAATCAGATACTAACAGGAAAGCATTTGGAGAAATCATCACCATTCTAGCCCAATGAAAAAAACTGATATATAGTTATACACCACTAGCATCCATTTAAGTTCTGATTTTCCATTTTATGTCAGATAGGCATAATTTTATTATCAAATGTAGATTAAAAAGAGTTATCATATTGTTATGAGATCTCTGGGGGGGCGTCGATTTTTCTGGCCAGAAACCTCTGTGGCTGCAGCACCTTTGCCTGAGTTCTTGTCCTGCAGCTAGGAATAATGAGGTAGGCAGACAAGTGAAGGGTGAAGAAGAAGAGTTTTTTTTTGAAATGGAGTTTTGCTCTGTCACCCAGGCTGCAGTGCAGTGGCGTGATCTCAGCTCACTGCAACCTCCACCTCCCAAGTTCAACCAATTCTCCTGACTCAGCCTCCCAAGTGGCTGGGATTGCAGCTGTATATATTATACACACACACACACACACACACACACACACACACACACACACATCTAATACATGTGGCCTGTGCCACCACGCCCAGGTAATTGTTGTGTTTTTAGTAGAGATCGGGTTTCATCATGTTGATCAGGCTGGACTTGAACTCTTGACCTCAGGTGATCCACCCACCTCAGCCTCCCAAAGTCCTGGGATTACAGGCGTAAGCCCTCTCACCCGGCCACAAGAAGAGTTTTATTTACTGTTACAACGGCTCAGAGAGCTGGGTAGCTCCTCTCTGTAGGCAGGTCGTCCAGTCGAGTGTTCGGCTCTTAGCAGAGGAGGCCCTGGAGAGGGTGGATCTTCTCTGCAGGCAAGTCATTTTTACGTCTGTGCAGGTCTCTGAAGTTCTCATCAGAGAGGGTAGCTCCTGTCTGCTGGCAGGTCGTCTCTGCAGTTCTCAGCAGAGGGTACTCTTCGGATACTCCTCTCTGCAGCTGGTCATCCCAGCTATCAGCAGAGAAGGTACTGCTCTCTGCAGCTGGTCGTCCCTGCCGAAGACAACTCTCTGCCTCTCTCGTCTTCTGGTGGTCTTCTGCCTTTGCCTGACTGAGCCCAGGACTTTTACAGGCCTCAGAAGGGAGGAAGTGCCTGTGGATTGGCCCATGGGCAGGAATGGGCAGGCCCGGAAGAGGCAGAAGGATTCCCCACTCTGGTCCGGGACTGGCAGCCCGGCCCTCAGTCTTCAGGCCCTCCCTGCCTCCTGCTGCCATTCATGGCCCCAGGGCTTGGCCGTTCCTCCCCTCCATCTGATTGGAGCAGGTGCCAGGAGCAGAGAGTGGCCAGGCAGTGGGAGCAGACACCCCTAAACCTTCGGGGGCTGGGGGTGGGGAGGTTGGTCCTTCCTGGGGACCCGAGGGTGCAGGCTGCAGAGACGCCTGGCTCCTGCGCCTGGGAAGGCGGCAGCAGCAGCTGCACCCAGCAACTTGGAAGTGGCAGGGCTCCCACTTTTCTCCAGCGCCTGCCTGTTTCATGGAGCGGGAGGCCCAGGTGGGTAGCCGCAGTTTGGGAGGCTGCAGCTGCACCCTGGAGGGCTGATCCTGCCTGTTCCTGGCTCCCCCAAGAACACAGGGAGGCTTGGATCCATAGCTGCAGTTTGGACAACTGTAGCCCCTCCCAGGGTCTCCTGCTTGCGTCATTGAGCAAGAGGCCTGGATCTGCAGGGGCAGTTTGGGCCGCTGTAGCGGCACGGGGGGAGCTCTCTTCAGAAGGGGCAGGGCTCCCACTGGCTCCATGGAGTGTGCAGCCCCAGCCACGCTTCTCCGACGAAGCCGGCATGATGGCAGCAGCCACTGCCATCAATATGTGTCAGAGCAAATCCATCAAATGAATGAGCTACTGGGTAAGCTCTTCAGGCCATTACCTTCTGAATGGATCAGCTGCAGCCATCTTCAGGCTTTGTTTTTTCTGCTCAGGACTTATAGTCGCAGGGGACAGGAAGTCTGATGGTTCAATATTGCTCATGTGCCCATTCTTCGGCCAGGAGAGGGCAAAAAAATTTGAAGGTAGCACCACTAGTTCTATATCTATTGTGGGAGAGTTAGCTCATTGAAAGAAAATTGAGGCGCTTTTAGCACGGATGGAGAGAGAATGTGATGCCATACATATAGTGTACTTCACTGTAGGAAATGACATTATTATTATTTTTTGAGACGGAGTCTCGCTCTTTCACCCAGGCTGGAGTGCAGTGGCGCGATCTGGGCTCACTGCAAGCTCCGCCTCCCGGGTTCACGCCATTCTCCTGCTTCAGCCTCTCCGAGTAGCTGGGACTACAGGCGCCCGCCACCAAGCCCGGCTAATTTTTTGTATTTTTAGTAGAGACAGGGTTTCACCGTGGTCTCGATCTCCTGAGCTCGTGATCCGCCCGCCTCGGCCTCCCAAAGTGCTGGGATTACAAGCGTGAGCCACTGCGCCCGGCCGAAATGACATTATTTTAAACCAACATTATTAAAAGAAAAATGGGGTGTTCAGCTACTCAAGTAACCAATGGACTGCTTTAAACTGTAGTTAGATTTTAGAGTATTAGGGTAGATGATTTCAAGCTTTTTTGTTATTACACCTCTTTCAGTAATAACCTAATGCCTAGGGTTGGGCCCTCATCTCAACTTTATGTATATTAAAGTTGAGATATTTTTATGCAAACATCACTCTACTAATTATTTTGTACATTATAAATCATGCACGAAAACATAAATAGGATGAGGTAGAAAAATGGAAATAGAAATTCTAATGTTTTTCTCCTGTACTATGGTGGGTGATTGTCCTGTATTGGAGACTAGTATAAAGGAGTGAATGTACAGTACATCAGGTGATCCTATATAAATACTATTCCTTCTTTCCATAAAAGGTGGATAGGCAGGGCACGGTGGCTCACGCCTGTAATCCCAGCACTTTGGGAGGCCGAGGCGGGTGGACCACCTGAGGTCAGGAGTTTGAGACCAGCCTGGCCAACGTGGTGAAGCCCGGTTTCTACTAAAAATACAAAAATTAGCCAGGCGTGGTGGTGCGCGTCTGTAGTCCCAGCTACTCGGGAGTCTGAGATAGGAGAATCGCTTGAACCCGGGAGGTAGAGGTTGCAGTGAGCCGAGATCGTGCCACTGCACTCCAGCCTGGGTGACAGAGCGAGACCCTGTCTCACAAAAAAAAAAAAAAAAAAAAAAGGTGGATAGCAGCAAGCAGTCGCAAACTGGAGATCTGCCTGAAGAACAAATATTTTTCATTGTAGTTTTATGATAAATACATGTGCTATGATGATGGAATGCCCATTAAGCTACTGTATCTTTGTTATATGAAAAAGTTGCTACTAGAGCACTTTGTCTTCAGACCTGGGAGCTTTTCAGCACATTTATTATATTCCCCTAACAATTCCCCAAAACATTACTTAAGTAAGAATTTTTCCTTTCCCAGAATGCAGAATCGTTTGGTGTAGCTTCTGCCTCCTCTAACTAACCTTCTTCTTTTGGGTTATTAACATTTCTGCAAGTCACCACCATTAAAATAACTAATGTGCTCCTCTAGATGGAGGAATTGAGCAGTACCTGTTTTGGAAATTCTCAGTACTCTGACTGCTGAATAACTTTTTTTACATAAAAAGTGAAATGCTTTCCTTGCTACTGGTGATTAGTGAACAGTTAGATTTTGCAGATTTTGAACTGTTGCTAATAGCTGTTTAGCTTTGATGTAGTAATTCATAAAAGAGTCAAAATGCATTTTGGTAAATCTACTTTTAATATGTCCAGAAATATATGATTTTGTAATATAATAGCAAATGAATAAACATCCAGATATTGATGTTAAAAAAACAAACAAATTCTATAAATTCCAAATGTTAAATTCTTGTTTTTTTAAAAAAATGTCAGTAGAATATTCAGATATTATATTTTAAATTACATAAAAGATACATGAAAAGACCAAGAAAGCATATGTTTTTCTTTATTAAATATATATACAGTAAATGGACGTATGCTTTTGAGCACCTACTGCAAATAACCAAATTTCATGAATGCGTTAGACAGAAGGCTAATATTTTTACTGTTTTTTAACCTATACAAATAGTACTTTCTCATGGTTCACTAACATATATTAACAAAGCTTTGTCAGTAAAGACTTTCTTGCAGTACTTCTAAGTTGACTTATTACATTGTATATCACATACTATGAAATTTTTCCATAAAGTAAGTTTTGAGAGAAAAAAACAAAATTCAAGTTGTTTTTTGCTTAAAATAACTGTTTAACATGTAGTAAAATAATATAAACCTACTATCCTGCTTCAGCAAGACTGTGTAATAAGCTCTTCAGACTGCTTTGTCACATCACTGACAATCCAAAACAACAGTAACACGATCAAATAAAATCGATGTACACCTTGCTATTCTTCTATTTTTCGGTGTGCATTTTATAGTTGCTACCACTCTTTCTTTAAAATCCTCAGACAAGGGATTGAGTTGTTATTAAAAGGATTTTTGCAACTTTCCTGAGATGAAATAGGTGGCCTACAGATGCATGACAATTATGAGCATGAGCATGAGCATGAGGGGACTTCACAATGTTGAGTGTATTCCAATGACAATCTTTTAAGGAATTCCCTGTGACTTGTTTCTGGAAAAAAAAAGTACAATAAGAAAAATGGACAAGAGTTTTATAGCTTTTATGTATGACCTTTAAAGAGTAAATAGTAAAGATTTTAAAACTGAATTAATAATGCAAAATGATCTGTGACAATTTAAAACTATTTTCCCAGAAGTTTTCCTTAAACTAATTAAATGCCTGATTTTATCATATAATTTATCTCAATGGTCAATAGTCTCGGATTTACTGTCTTTTTTGCCTGCTAGAATATTAGCTTACACAGGGCAGATTTAATCTCTAATACAACATCACATATATCCAATACCAAACTGCCCGGGGATCATTACATATATAGAGATTGAGTAAATTAATGTATTAGAGTTATATGTAAATAAGAGTATTTGCATATAAATTTGAGTGTACGAGCACCTGTTTTTGTTGTTGTTTTTGTTTTTCACTAAACCTATTCTTTTGGAAAATTATGCTTTGGTTTTTTGGGTATGATTTGCTGCTTTCTTTTTGCTTAAAAACATGAAAAGCATGTTTGAAACTGGCAGCAGTAAAAGCTGTTCTTACTTTGCATGATCAATGGAAAAGAAGAGTTTTCCACTATTTTCTTTTCCACTGTTTTCTTGTGATGACACTGTGGCTCCTTATTCCAAACAGTTGTGTTTGTAATAAACTAGAAAAACAAAAACCAACAACAAACAAAGACACCTAGTACCATTAAAAAACTTTGATAAATAATATTATCCTAATCGCACAGAAAAGGCATTCCATAATATAGTTAGAAAACTTCTAGCCTTTTGTGAACTGTGGCTTAAACTTTAAATACAAATTTTCTTACTTTAGTTTAAAATTATACTATTAAATGAATAAATGTGTAAGGGATGAGAGCAGTTGTAAATTAGGTAGCACTATTAGAGTGCATTGAAAAATTATTTCTGACTAACTTGAATAAAATGATTTCATAGCATTTTCTGCAATATTTTAAGGATCTTTAAGGATTTTTTAATTTTTAAGTATTTGCAGTAATTTTCAGTGATTCTCTATTCCAGGCTAACCTTATTGTAAAATATGACACAAAGTAAGTGCACCCTAAAATTAATTAAATTCATCATTTTGAGAATAAATGACAAGATGAATTTAAAAATGTATAATCAAATAGTCTTTAAATTAGTATTCTACTTAGATTATCTAATTCTTATAGTATATTAAAGAGACTGTCATAATCTCAAGTGATTTGTTCTCCATTTGTATTATTGAGCTTTTGTATCTATCAGTAATATAATTTCCTTTATAATTAGAACAAGTTATATAAAATAAGGAAAAAACTCTTCCCCATAGTAATGAGATGAGGTACAAATTTATATTTTATTTTCGGTATATTTGTTGGCTTAATAGTTTCTTTGAAAGTAGTTTTACTCTTTAGCATTCTGGTGACCTATAACAGATAAAGTAATGTGAGTGAAGTAGTTCCCAAAATTTAATATGTCAGAAACTTTCCATTTAAAATACTGAAATTCAAAAGTAATTTATTTCAAAGCTTGTTCTTACCATCTCTTTTTCTTAATTTAGGTTAATATTGATGCCTCTACAGGCTTTGGTTCAACAGAAATAATTTGAACAGAATGCTATAATCCTATTAACAAATAGATTGATTTTTTTATTTGATCCCCAAACAATAATTTCATAGACATAATTGCAATGAACCACCCCTATGCTATTACAATATTAAAGTGAATTTTATGCCATTAGCTCAAGTAAAATAGTTCACTGGGTTAAAAAAACATCTTAAAGATTTCTATAAAACACAGAAGATTATTCATACATGGCCATAAAGTTTTTTTTTTTTTTTTTTTTTTTTTTTTTTTTTTTTGAGACAGAATCTCACTCTGTCGCCCAGGCTGGAGTGCCTGGAGTGGAGTGGTGCAATCTTGGCTCACTGCAACCCCCACCTCCTGGGTTCAGGCAATTCTCCTGCCTCAGTCTTCCGAGTAGCTGGGACTACAGGCTCCCGCCACCACACTCAGCTAATTTTTTGTATTTTTAGTAGAGATGGGGTTTCACCATGTTAGTGAGGATGGTCTTGATCTCCTGACCTCATGATCCACCTGCCTCGGCCTCCCAAAGTGCTGGGATTACAGGCGTGAGCCTCCGTGCCTGGCCCATAGAGTTTTAAAGCTGAATGAGATCTCAGAGATTGTATAGTATATAATATTTTTTTATTTCTGACCTTGCTATAATTTACTGGACAAGGTTGAAATAGATAAACTAACATGTTGACTTCAAGCATCAGCTAGTAATGACGTATGATGTAGTAACTGAAATTTGTCTTATAGAAAGTGCTAACATTAGGCCAATGCTAAAATAACACTAGAAGGTTAATGC
The DNA here is from genome assembly GCF_028878055.3 of Symphalangus syndactylus. Classification (NCBI taxonomy): domain Eukaryota; kingdom Metazoa; phylum Chordata; class Mammalia; order Primates; family Hylobatidae; genus Symphalangus; species Symphalangus syndactylus. The sequence goes on from NC_072433.2 coordinate 91,265,096, forward strand.
TTTGTCAATATTGGACTTTAACTTACTGTTGAAGACTCCATCTGGAAAGTTATTTGAGATCAATTTGGGTGTATGCAAACACTTCCATCAAGGCATAATCTCATTGATTGTAAGAACAATATAATAATTACTGTACGTCCCTAAATTGCTTCCATAATATGTATCCCATAGATACTCAATAGATGTAATTTTGAGAGATTTATAACACAAATAACTAACATTATAACACTATTATGTAAATGATTCAAAAAGATGGTCTCTGTGTATTGACATCTAATTTGCTTATTTATTTACTATAGGCTAAAATCAGTTATCTCAAAAGCCCAACAACACTAAATTTAAATTTTTACATATTCAGTTATTTTCAAAATAGCCCTTTTTAGCCGTTAGAGCCTTCCTGCTTTGCATGCTTCTAAAACCAACATTTGCCAGCCATGCCTCAAATAAGCCTTGTAGAGGACACCAGGACACTGCTGCTGCTGCCCTTTGTGGTTCTCTAACACAGAGTCTCCACAGTGCTACTGAGAGACAGCATCTAGACAGGTAAAGCCCCTCCCCAGCATCCTTTTCCCTTGGACTTTCCTTACTTTCCTTCCTCACCTTATGAGTAGCAACTCTGCTCTATAGACCCTAGACAGCCTCCTGCTGTGAGGGATTCCTCCATCGCCCTACAAGTACAAACTTATTCACGCCTCCCTCACTCAATAAAGTTTGTGTGTGCTACTGCCACTTCTTGACCTCTTGGTCATAGCTTTCTTTTCTCGTCAGTTCCTGAATCTTTCCAACCCTTTATACACTTTTATATACATTATTTTGTTCCCTGAAAAATTTATTCCACTATGTTACATTATCTTAAAACAATTCTAATATTGTACCTTTTAAGGTTTGAAAATTAAATGACTTTATGAAAGTAAAATGTTCAGAGGAGTTTCTTATGCATGTGTGTGCTTAATAAAGGCCACCTATATTATTAATATTAAGCAAATCCCTAAATAACCTACTGTAATACTACCCCAATTCCAGGTTTTCTTAGACCCTGCCCACAACAGGAGACTTAAAGAGAGTTAACATGGGTAGAAATGGGGAAGTAAGTCTCCCCAGGGGCAGTATCTACCATGGAGACTAGCTTGGGCAAAGGGCAAGTTTAATAACTAAAAAACCCAAGTGATTTACCCAAGGAGGTGATATTACAGTAATTTTTACACCACCATGTGTTCTATGTTTTAGCTACATTATGGGTTAATTGGATATCATCAATAATCTTGATATTTCTAAGTGAGTTGTAGATCACATTTGGATCTATTTCTGATTTGAAGTTTTTCCATATCTGAAGTATTAATAATATCAACACAAATTTTATATAAAAAATTGAGCCCACTCTCAATGAATTCCTGAAATTATAAACATCATAAAACTAGATGCTTTGCATCTATTACGGCAGTTCCTGATTACCAATGTAAAACATATCTGATTTTTCAAATTGTTTCTCTTCAAACAAATCAATTGTTTTTACACGTATTTAGATTGAAAATTAATAAATGTGTGACTATGATTTTATTGCATAGGTGGTAATCAACACATTTTCAATATAGGTGGTTTTACAAATATAGTTGTGTGTAGATTTTGAAAATCGAATGGGTCTATTTTGTCTACTAACTATAAGTAATCATTTAATATTTTATTTTATATCTTTTAAAATTGTGTAATCAAATACAAATAATATTATTTCCCTTTTCAACTGAAACATTACATAAGAATATCTCCCAAGCCTCTCTTGTTATGTTCAATTTCAACATACAATCACCATCGTGTTTAGTTATTTATTTTTTCTCTTCCACTGAAAATGTTGTTATACATATTTTATACCTGTTGTCCCTCCTTGGATGACTTCCATTTCTTCATTCAGGCATCACCATTTTCAGGTAAAACGCACACAGCAATAATGCCAACTCATCTAGGACCTGGATACCTGAGTTTCAAAAATCAAAGGCCCTGTCATTTGCCTTGACGGAGACTCAGTAATAGCTGTCACTCACATTAAGACTTTTATCTTCCTATAGACCAACTCCTGAAGGTTCGAAAATCTAGAATAATGTAGTTTTACTTTTGGTAGCTTATTAATGCCTATAGAGTAGTGGAACAAGAACTAAAATTTAGGTTATTTAAATTTTCAAGATATTTAAAACTCAAATATTTCCATTTCATTTTAGTGAACAATATTCCCACTAAAAACTATTGAAACTAACAACCTTGAAACTAATGAAGATAGCTTTGAAATAAATGGAAACATGTCCCTGTAAACATGGAGACAAAACAATTGATATGGTAAAAAAAATGAATTAGTAGCCTTTGGGTCTGTATTGCACTTTCATTATGACATATATTCATAAATTAGGTAAGGATATTGCTATAACATTTTATTGAATATTTTTATTAGTAAAGTCAAAACGTGATTTGCCTCAGTGTATTAGTTTTTTTGGGCTACTGTGACAAAGTACCACAAAGAAGTGGTTCAGGATTTTATCATTATTTTTTTCCTATTGTAGTTCAGGAGGTCAGAAGTTTGGAATCAAGATGTTAGCAGGTTGGCTCTGGAGGCTCTGAAAGAGAATCTGTTCCATGACTCTCTCCTAGCTTCTTATGGTTACAAGCAATCCTTGGCATTGGTTGGTTTGTATCTGCATCACACCCATCTCTGCCTCCATTGTCACATGACCTTCTTTCTAACTGTGTCTATGTGTGTATCATCTTCCTAAAAGGACACTAGTCCATGGATGTATGGCCCGTTCTTATCCAGTGTGGCTTCATTTTAACTGATTATGTTTCTGAAACACCAGGGGTTTGATCTAGGTTCTACTGCTCATCACCCTGAAAGCCAATCAGTGACACAATGAGTATTGCCAGGGAGGAAGGCTTTAATAAGGTGCTGCAGTGGAAGAGATGGGAGATCTGTCTGAAACCAGTCTCCTTGCTGGACTAAAATTAAGGGTATGTATAGTAGGGAAGAAATGTATCCATGTGTTCGAAAACAGGAACTAGGGAAGAGGAGTTGGTCGTCAGGAGGCAGGTGTTCGGCTAGACAATCATAACGCGTGAGGGGTCTAGCATTTTCTTTTTTTTTTTTTATTATACTTTAGGGTTTTAGGGTACATGTCCACAATGTGCAGGTTTGTTACATATGTATCCATGTGCCATGTTGATTTCCTGCACCCATGAACTCGTCATTTAGCATTAGGTGTATCTCCTAATGCTGTCCCTCCCCCCTCCCCCCACCCCACAACAGTCCCCGGAGTGTGATGTTCCCCTTCCTGTGTCCATGAGTTCTCATTGTTCAATTCCCACCTATGAGTGAGAACATGCGGTGTTTGGTTTTTTGTCCTTGCGATGGTTTACTGAGAATGATGCTTTCCAGTTTCATCCATGTCCCTACAAAGGACACGAACTCATCATTTTTTATGGCTGCATAGTATTCCATGGTGTATATGTGCCACGTTTTCTTAATCCAGTCTATCGTTGTTGGACATTTGGGTGGTTCCAACTCTTTGCTATTGTGAATAGTGCCGCAATAAACATACGTGTGCATGTGTCTTTATAGCAGCATGATTTATAGTCCTTTGGGTATATACCCAGTAATGGGATGGCTGGGTCAAATGGTATTTCTAGTTCGAGATCCCTGAGGAATCGCCACACTGACTTCCACAATGGTTGAACTAGTTTACAGTCCCACCAACAGTGTAAAAGTGTTCCTATTTCTCCACATCCTCTCCAGCACCTGTTGTTTCCTGATTTTTTAATGATGGCCATTCTAACTGGTGTGAGATGGTATCTCACTGTGGTTTTGATTTGCATTTCTCTGATGGCCAGTGATGATGAGCATTTCTTCATGTGTTTTTTGGCTGCATAAATGTCTTCTTTTGAGAAGTGTCTGTTCATGTCCTCTGCCCACTTTTTGATGGGGTTGTTTGTTTTTTTCTTGTAAATTTGTTTGAGTTCATTGTAGATTCTGGATATTAGCCCTTTGTCAGATGAGTAGGTTGCAAAAATTTTCTCCCATTGTGTAGGTTGCCTGTTCACTCTGATGATAGTTTCTTTTGCTGTGCAGAAGCTCTTTAGTTTAATGAGATCCCATTTGTCGATTTTGGCTTTTGTTGCCATTGCTTTTGGTGTTTTAGACATGAAGTCCTTGCCCACGCCTATGTCCTGAATGGTATTGTCTAGGTTTTCTTGTAGGATTTTAATGGTTTTAGGTCTAACATATAAGTCTTTAATCCATCTTGAATTAATTTTTGTATAAGGTGTAAGGAAGGGATCCAGTTTCAGCTTTCTACATATGGCTAGCCAGTTTTCCCAGCACCATTTATTAAATAGGGAATCCTTTCCCCATTTCTTCTTTTTGTCAGGTTTGTCAAAGATCAGATAGTTGTAGATATGCGGCATCATTTCTGAGGGCTCTGTTCTGTTCCATTGATCTATGTCTCTGTTGTGGTACCAGTACCATGCTGTTTTGGTTACTGTAGCCTTGTAGTATAGTTTAAAGTCAGGTAGCGTGATGCCTCCAGCTTTGTTCTTTTGGCTCAGGATTGACTTGGCAATGGGGGCTCTTTTTTGGTTCCATATGAACTTTAGAGTAGTTTTTTCCAATTCTGTGAAGAAAGTCATTGGTAGCTTGATGGGGATGGCATTGAATGTATAAATTACCTTGGGCAGTATGGCCATTTTCACGATATTGATTCTTCCAACCCATGAGCATGGAATGTTCTTCCATTTGTTTGTATCCTCTTATTTCATTGAGCAGTGGTTTGTAGTTCTCCTTGAAGAGGTCCTTCACATCCCTTGTAAGTTGGATTCCTAGGTATTTTATTCTCTTTGAAGCAATTGTGAATGGGAGTTCACTCATGATTTGGCTCTCTGTTTGTCTGTGATTGGTGTACAAGAATGCTTGTGATTTTTGTACATTAATTTTGTATCCTGAGACTTTACTGAAGTTGCTAATCAGCTTAAGGAGATTTTGGGCTGAAACAGTGGGGTTTTCTAGATATACAATCATGTCATCTGCAAACAGGGACAATTTGACTTCCTCTTTTCCTAATTGAATACCCTTTATTTCCTTCTCCTGCCTGATTGCTCTGGCCAGAACTTCCAGCACTATGTTGAATAGGAGTGGTGAGAGAGGGCAGCCCTGTCTTGTGCCAGTTTTCAGAGGGAATGCTTCCAGTTTTTGCCCATTCAGTATGATATTGGCTGTGGGTTTGTCGTAGATAGCTCTTATTATTTTGAGATACGTCCCATCAATACCTAATTTATTGAGAGTTTTTAGCATGAAGGGTTGTTGAATTTTGTCAAAGGCCTTTTCTGCATCTATTGAGATAATCATGTGGTTTTTGTCTTTGGTTCTGTTTATATGCTGGATTACATTTATTGACTTGCGTATGTTGAACCAGCCTTGCATCCCAGGGATGAAGCCCACTTGATCATGGTGGATAAGCTTTTTGATGTGCTGCTGGATTCGGTTTGCCAGTATTTTATTGAGGATTTTTGCATCAATGTTCATCAAGGATATTGGTCTGAAATTCTCTTTTTCGGTTATGTCTCTGCCAGGTTTTGGTATCAGGACGATGCTGGCTTCATAAAATGTGTTAGGGAGGATTCCCTCTTTTTGTATCGATTGGAATAGTTTCAGAAGGAATGGTACCAGTTCCTCCTTGTACCTCTGGTAGAATTCAGCTGTGAATCCCTCAGGTCCTGGACTCTTTTTGGTTGGTAAGCTATTGATTATTGCCACAATTTCAGAACCTGTTATTGGTCTATTCAGAGATTCAACTTCTTCCTGGTTTAGTCTTGGGAGGGTGTATTTGTCGAGGAATTTATCCATTTCTTCTAGATTTTCTAGTTTATTTGCATAGAGGTGTTTGTAGTATTCTCTGATGGTAGATTGTATTTCTGTGGGATCGGTGGTGATATCCCCTTTATCATTTTTTATTGCATCTATTTGATTCTTCTCTCTTTTCTTCTTTATTAGTCTTGCTAGCGGTCCATCAATTTTGTTGATCTTTTCAAAAAACCAGCTCCTGGATTCATTAATTTTTTGAAGGGTTTTTTGTGTCTCTATTTCCTTCAGTTCTGCTCTGATTTTAGTTATTTCTAGCCTTCTGCTAGCTTTTGAATATGTTTGCTCTTGCTTTTCTAGTTCTTTTAATTGTGATGTTAGGGTGTCAATTTTGGATCTTTCCTGCTTTCTCTTGTGGGCATTTAGTGCTATAAATTTCCCTCTACACACTGCTTTGAACGTGTCCCAGAGATTCTGGTATGTTGTGTCTTTGTTCTCGTTGGTTTCAAAGAACATCTTTATTTCTGCCTTCATTTCATTATGTACCCAATAGTCATTCAGGAGCAGGTTGTTCAGTTTCCATGTAGTTGAGCGGTTTTGAGTGAGTTTCTTAATCCTGAGTTCTAGTTTGATTGCACTGTGGTCTGAGAGACAGTTTGTTATAATTTCTGTTCTTTGAAATTTGCTGAGGAGAGCTTTACTTCCAACTATGTGGTCAATTTTGGAATAGGTGTGGTGTGGTGCTGAAAAAAATGTATATTCTGTTGACTTGGGGTGGAGAGTTCTGTAGATGTCTATTAGGTCTACTTTATGTAGAGCTGAGTTCAATTCCTGGATATCCTTGTTAACTTTCTGTCTCGTTGATCTGTCTAATGCTGACAGTGGGGTGTTAAAATCTCCCATTATTATTGTGTGGGAGTTTAAGTCCCTTTGTAGGTCACTCAGGACTTGCTTTATGAATCTGGGTGCTCCTATGTTGGGTGCATATATATTTAGGATAGTTAGTTCTTCTTGTTGAATTGATCCCTTTACCATTATGTAATGGCCTTCTTTGTCTCTTTTGATCTTTGTTGGTTTAAAGTCTATTTTATCAGAGACTAGGATTGCAACCCCTGCCTTTTTTTGTTTTCCATTTGCTTGATAGATCTTCCTCCATCCCTTTATTTTGAGTCTATGTGTGTCTCTGCACATGAGATGGGTTTCCTGAATACAGAACACTGATGGGTCCTGACTCCTTATCCAGTTTGCCAGTCTGTGTCTTTTGATTGGAGCATTTAGCCCATTTACCCTTAACGTTAATATTGTTATATGTGAATCTGATCCTGTCATTATGATGTTAGTTGGTTATTTTGCTCGTTAGTTGCTATAGTTTCTTCCTAGCCTCGATGGTCTTTACAATTTGGCATGTTTTTGCAGTGGCTGGTACCGGTTGTTCCTTTCCATGTTTAGTGCTTCCTTCAGGAGCTCTTTTAGGGCCGGCCTGGTGGTGACAAAATCACTCAGCGTTTGCTTGTCTGTAAAGTATTTTATTTCTCCTTCACTTATGAAGCTTAGTTTGGCGGGATAGGAAATTCTGGGTTGAAAATTCTTTTCTTTAAGAATGTTGAATATCAGCCCCCAGTCTCTTCTGGCTTGTAGAGTTTCTGCTGAGAGATCAGCTGTTAGTCTGGTGGGCTTCCCTTTGTGGGTAACCTGACCTTTCTCTCTGGCTGCCCTTAACATTTTTTCCTTCATTTCAACTTTGGTGAATCTGACAATTATGTGTCTTGGAGTTGCCCTTCTCAAGGAGTATCTTTGTGGCGTTCTCTGTATTTCCTGAATCTGAATGTTGGCCTGCCTTGCTAGATTGGGGAAGTTCTCCTGGATAATATCTTGCAGAGTGTTTTCCAACTTGGTTCCATTCTCCCCATCATTTTCAGGTACACCAATCAGACGTAGGTTTGGTCTTTTCTCACAGTCCCAAATTTCTTGGAGGCTTTGTTCATTTCTTTTTAATCTTTTTTCTCTAAACTTCCCTTCTCTCTTCATTTCATTCATTTCATCTTCCATCAGCGATACCCTTTCTTCCAGTTGATCGCATCTGCTACTGAGGCTTCTGCAATCTTCGCGTAGTTCCCGAAACTTGGCTTTCAGCTCCATGAGCTCCTTTAAGCCCTTCTCTCCATTGGTTATTCTAGTTATCCATTCTTCTAATTTTTTTTCAAAGTTTTTAACTTCTTTGCTATTGTTTTGAATTTCCTCTCGTAGCTCAGAGTAGTTTCATCGTCTGAAGCCTTCTTCTCTCAACTCATCAAAGTCATCCTCCATCCAGCTTTGTTCCGTTGCTGGTGAGGAACTGCATTCCTTCGGAGGAGGAGAGATGCTCTGTTTTTTAGAGTTTCCGGTTTTTTTGGTCTGTTTTTTCCCCATCTTTGTGGTTTTATCTACTTTTTGTCTTTGATGATGGTGATGTACAGATGGGTTTTTGGTGTCGATATCCTTTCTGTTTGTTAGTTTTCCTTCTACCAGACAGGACCCTCAGCTGCAGGTCTGTTGGAGTTTACTAGAGGTCCACTCCAGACCCTGTTTGGCTGGGTGTCAGCACCGGTGGCTGCAGAACAGCGGATTTTCGTGAGACCACAAATTCAGCTGTCTGATAGTTCCTCTGAAAGTTTTGTCTCAGAGGAGTACCCGGTTGAATGAGGTGTCAGTCTGTCCCTACTGGGGGGGTGCCTCCCAGTTAGGCTGCTCAGGGGTGAGGGACCCACTTTAGGAGGCAGTCTGTCCGTTCTCAGATCTCCAGCTGCGTGCTGGGAGAACCACTACTCTCTTCAAAGCTGTCAGTCAGACAGGGACATTTAAGTCTGTGGAGGTTCTTGCTGAGTTTTTGTTTGTCTGTGCCCTGCCCCCAGAGGTGGAGCCTACAGAGGCAGGCAGGCAGGCCTCCTTGAGCTGTGGTGGGCTCCACCCAGTTCGAGCTTCCTGGCTGCTTTGTTTACCTAAGCAAGCCTGGGCAATGGCGGGCGCCCCTCCCCCAGCCTGGCTGCCGCCTTGCAGCTTGATCTCAGACTGCTGTGCTAGCAATCAGTGAGACTCTGTGGGCATAGGACCCTCCGAGCCAGGTGCGGGACACAATCTCCTAGTGTGCCGTTTTCCAGGCCCGTTGGAAAAGCGCAGTATTAGGATGGGACTGACCTGGTATTCCAGGTGCCGTCTGTTTCCCCTTTCTTTGACTAGGAAAGGGAACTCCCTGACCTCTTGCACTTCCCGAGTGAGGCAATGCCTCGCCCTGCTTCCGCTCGCGCACAGTGCGCTTCACCGACTGTCCTGCACCCACTGTTAGGCACTCCCTAGTGAGATGAAACCGGTACCTCAAGCAGAAATGCAGAAATCACCTGTCTTCTGTGTCGCTGGGGCTGGGAGCTGGAGACCGGAGCTGTTCCTATTCGGCCATCTTGGCATCTTCTTGACCAGATGTGGTGATCGGGTAAATTTCAGTTCCTTGATACTATCTGTAAGGCTTGATAGTTAGTTTCCTGAGAAAGGAACTCAGGTAAGATAATTGTAACTTTTTCAAGTTTTAAGACTGGGTTAATTTCTGTGTTTATTCAAAAGAAACCATGAACATCATTTCTATAGAACAATTGGGCCAGAATCAATTACATTTGCAAATACTAGGTTTTATTTCCAAATAGGATCACATCCTGAGCTCTTAGCTGGACATGAAATTTTGAGGGAGATTGTTCAATTTATTACACTCATGATTTATTTAAAAAAGCTTTGCAACTATTGATGGTATAATGCACGTGAAACTTGGTGCTTAATTAACTGTTATTTTATTTTGTATTCTGGGATGTACCAGTAATTCACTTAATTTTGGTGCATTGGTGTTTCTATTTACAAAACTTGGATGATAACTTCCATATATATTATAGGTTTTAATTAGAATCATGCAAAATAGGAATTCATAACCATTTTGGACTAAGGAGGTTAATAATTTAATATCATCAGAATAAGAACTATTCTCACTCCTTCTAGTAATCTGTTATGTGACCTTGGGCAAGTCATCTGCCTATTTAAAATTTGTGTGACTCATACATTAAAGTCAAGGGGTTGAACTAGAATCAAAAATCAAAAATCTGTAGCCCTTGGATCCATTATTTGCATGCATGTTTTATTTTACCAGAAAAATATTTAAAATAATAAATTTCATTGCTTTTAGGCAAGACTTGTACTTTCCAGTTAATCACAGTTCTTATCCCATCTTAAAATGTCAGATTGGCTATTTCATATTTAAAACTTTAGTGACTCCTGGAGGCATTTGAGTTTGTGGTCCTAGAGTTTTCTAACTATATAGGCTCTTGAGTCTCAAGTCATAGATTACTTTCAGAATGATAAAGTCACATTTTGTGACTAGTTTATCTCATTTGAAAATGGTATAAATTCCTTTTACTCCTTAAAGGATAGCTACTTAATAAGTATAAAATATTATTATGCTGCAATCTCTTTGTTACTGCTTGAAGTACCACTATGTATTAAGTGGACATCTGCATTTAGCTTTTCATTATGACTTCTAGATTATTTCTTTGAGAGGTTAAAACTAATTCAGCTCCTATCAGTGGATATGAGTAGTCACAATTGCTTCTGCCCAAGGACACTCATGTAAATCAAATGTTAATTTCATCTCTGTGAGGTGCCATTAAAACAGCAATAAGCTGTCTGCCCACATTTTAGCTTTGTGAAGACAACATGCACTTAAAGACTCTTTTTTATATCCTTGGCCTTCTGCTCACTAGAGAAATTTCTATTCAGGAGCATTTTTACTGCCAATGTCTGTCCATCTTCTCTCTCTTCAAGGTAATATCTAGTACTGGGAAGTCTTAACTGGTGCTGACATGAGCAGTAGTTGGAGATATATATATATATTCTAAATGCCAATATATTGAATATTCTACTTACACATAGGTTTTACAAGTAAAGTTAATTTAAGATGTAGAACTCTCTTTTAAGGAGAAAATGATTCTTGCATGTCACAAAAGATAAGAGTCTAGTGGAAAAAGACAAATGTTTATAAAACTTTATTAAATTATAGTTGTGTTAAGTGTAACAATACAATTATTATTCATGAGAAGAACTTTTCCATGTACAGGCTTAATAAGATTCATTTAAAAAGGATACTAACTTTTTACAGATTAATTAAATAGAGTGCACAAGTCCAATGCAGGGATGAAGGATACTAGGGAGTCATCATCAATATCCCAGACCTCTCAGTTTCACTGAGCCTCTTGATTGACTGTATCCTTGAAAGTGTTGCTAAAGCTTGACAGTATAAGAAACGGGGTAATAAGAATCAAGTGGATCTGTCTGTGTTCTTCATTTTTCACTGAAGAAAATTAATTTATGTCTGTAACTTAATAACATAATCCAAAAACTTCAATATTTCGAATACAGTGTCCAGCATCCAAACACAATTACCAGGCATGAGAGGAGGGAGATGAAAATACGTTTAAAATGGGGAAAAAAAGCCAAATATTTAAAACAGATCCATAGAAAATATAGATATGTACATTATACAGTAAGAGAATTGAAACAAAAACATTGAATATATTCAACAAAATATAAAACAAGGTGAAATATAAGAGAATTGGGAAAATAAAATACTGAATCTCATCTACATATTGGCTTTGTAACAAAATAGACAAAGGAAAAAAGATGTTTGGTGACTAGAACATATGTCTGTAAAACTTACCCAACTTGATAAGGAAGAAAAAGATAGGAACTAAAGAAAAGAACAGAAAAGCTATAGAATTTATGGACAAAAGTACACACACACATGCACACACATACAGACACAGACACATAAAACACTCTTGATCAGGCTGGGTGTGGTGGCTCATGCCTGTAATCCCAGCACTTTGGGAGGCTGAGGAGGGCGGATCACGAGGTCAGGAGATCGAGATCATCCTGGTTAACACGGTGAAACCCTGTCTCTACTGAAAATACAAAAAAATTAGCCGAGTTTGGTGGTGGGCACCTGTAGTCCCAGCTACTCGGGAGGCTGAGGCAGGAGAATGGCATGAACCCGGGAGGTGGAGCTTGCAGTGAGCCAGAGATCGTGCCACTGCACTCCAGCCTGGGTGACAGAGCGACTCCGTCTCAAAAAAATAATAATAATAATAGTCATTTAAATTCAACAATATAGAAAATGGAAGATGCCGGGTGCCTCAAATGTGTTTAGATTTATCCCTGAAAAACAGTATTAGTGTACCATTTGAAAAATCAATCCATCTAATTCTTTGCATTCATAGAATTAAAGTGAAAAATTATGTGATATTATCTTATTAGATACAGAAAATTCATTTCATAATATTCAATACTCATGATAAAACAAGCAAAAGCTTCTAGAAGCATAGGTAGAATAACAAACATCCTGCTCTATGATCTTTCACCTGAGATTGTGATAGAGACAAGAATGCCTATGGATCCTAATTCTATTTAATAATATTCTGGAGACCTTGGTAACATAGCAGGGAGGGATGATACTAAAAGTCAAGATATTAATAGACTAGGAGGCTCTAAGAGAGATCTTTCTTTCTTTTTTTTTTTTTTTTTTTTTTTTTGAGACGGAGTCTCGCTCTGTCTCCCAGGCTGGAGTGCAGTGGCGCGATCTCGGCTCACTGCAAGCTCCGCCTCCCGGGTTCACGCCATTCTCCTGCCTCAGCCTCTCCGAGTAGCTGGGACTACAGGCGCCCGCCACCACGCCCGGCTAATTTTTTGTATTTTTAGTAGAGACGGGGTTTCGCCGTGGTCTCGATCTCCTGACCTCGTGATCCACCCGCCTTGGCCTCCCAAAGTGCTGGGATTACAAGCGTGAGCCACCGCGCCTGGCCGAGATCTTTCTTAAAATTCTAATTGGATTAAATAATTCACTTGTTCAAAATCTTTCAGGTTGGATAAAAATTAGACTGCTGTACAAGGCCCGTCATTATCTGGTAATTATTTACCCTTCTTGACCAATTCCCTCCAATCAAACTTTCATCTTCTAAGATTTAGCCATGCTTGCTGAGGAGGAAGTTAAAGCAGTTGGAGTGTAATACACTTCTGTGATTATTTATTGCCAGTGGAAAGTAAAGAAGGCAGACAAACCAGTCCAATAATCTTGTCAACATGATTACCAAACCTCCACGTAAATGGTTAAATAATTTTTATAAAGAGGAGAAATCTATTAAATGTTCTTAACAAGATGTCTGTGTTTAAACATTGCTTGTAGTAACTAAAACCCCAAATCTAGGATGTAAGCATGTTCCCTCGAAAAGTTTCTATAAACTTTACTATAAAATGAAGAGTTTTCTAAAAGTAACTCCTCCTCATGATGTAAGTTAGTAATTTATGTAAAGTAGTGACTTTGTCGCCATAAGCCAGAAAGTACATGTCCACTGCAGGTATGGAGAATTTGTGGGGCTGCCCTCAATGTGTGCCTCTCTGATGGCTTATGTCCTTGAAAGTATTAAGCTTGATAATTGCCAAGATCTCTGATTTATATGAAACTGATTTTACAAACCAATCCATTATGCTAGTTTACAGCCCTTCATTTATTCATTTCAGGTGATGTTAATAACGCTTGAGAGATATTATTGACACAGAAGACAGGAATTTTGCTATTATATCATGGATCTTTAATCTAAAAAAATGAAGATAACTGGTAAAGTAAAAAAAAGATTAAGATAACTTCAAGTAGTATTAAATAGTAGCAGATAATTAGATAGAGTTCTATGGCAAGGAATATGTTAGCTAGAGAGGACAGTTAGTGGACATTTTAAATGATAACTTCCCAGCAGAGATTTCAATAATATGTGTGTGAGAAACTTAAAATCTAAATGAGGGATGGGAGAGGCCAGAATTACAGATAGAGGGAAAAGCAAAACTAAAAGGCTTGGGATAAGAATGTTATTTTATACAGTAATAGTAAAACCACTAGGATTGAAGAACAGAAACCAAGAGTGAGAACAGAAGGAGGTGGGTTCAGGCACACAGGTAGCAGCGAAAGCATACAGGGGACAAGGAGTTTAAGTTTAATTGTAGATGCGATGCAAAGCTAATGGAAGGTTTTCATTTTTAATGATCTGGCTTTTGTATAAAGTGTCAATTATAAGGCAACAAGATAGAATATTCTAGGTTAAAAAAAAAAGAAGATTTTTTAACCAAGAACATTTGGATGAAAATGGCACATTGTGTTCATAATAGAAATATGTTTTAAAGGAAAGTTGGCAGTTTTCTGATGAATTGAATATAGACATGAAGAGAAAGAGAACTCAAGGGAAATTTCTAAGTTTTGTACTGAGCAATTGAGTAAATGGTAAAACTATTAACTAAAATGAGTAGGTTGAAATAGAAACAAGTTCTAGAGATGAAATTAAAGGGAAAGCCATAACTTCTTGATTTACTATTAAATTTGAGTTGCCTAATTGACATATGAGATGAGACCTTGAGTAGGAATTTGGATTATTTATGTCTAGAGCTCAGGGGAGACTTCTGATCTGAAGTTTCTCATTTGGGAGTCACCAGCATATAGATACTATCTTAAACGACGAGGCCGGATGCAAATAACCAGAAAGAGTGTTTAGACGGACAAGAGAGGAGGACGAAAGACAGTCCTGTGTCACTCAAATATTTAAAGTACGGAAGAAAGTAAAAGCTGAAAAGGCAACCTAGAAGGACTGATTGGTGTGATAAGAGAAAAACCAAGATTGTGGTATGCTGGAAGACAAATAAGAGACATGCTTTAAGAAGAGAGATATAACAGATGTTGCTGAAAATTTAAGATGAAGACGAGGAATCTCTGAATTTGGCAAACTCAATATTGGTGACCTTGCAAAGAGTGATTTTAGAAGAATACTGGGAAAAATACCTAATTGGAATGCAATCAAGAGAAAATGGGAGGTAAGACTGAGAAGGTAGTAAGTATTATATATTCCTTTAAGGAGTTTTGCAATGAAGAACTGCAGAGAAATGAGATATTAGCTAGGGAGAGCACTTGTATTGTGTGTGTATATTAATGGAAATGATTCAGCACAGTGGAATATTAGCAGATTAAAGAAGGTGAACATTAGGTGAACGAAGAACTTCCTATTTCAACTAATAGGAGTCAGACTCAGGATATAAATAAAGTATACTTGGCAAGAGAAAAGACAATTGATTAATTTTCAAAGAGAAAAAAGTTGACATAAGAAAAGACATAGATATATACTCGTCAGTAAAAAGATGAAGTAGATCTCTTCTAATGACGTATTTTTGCCGAGATAATTATTAAACATTATCATCTTTTGAAAGAAACAAGAAGACTGCGCTATTGAAAGCTTAATAACAGAAGAAAATAGGCAAAACATGTTTTTCTTAGTCAGAGTATTTCTTAGACAATTCTGCTAGTATTGCCACCTGGTACTGCGGAATAATTTGAGATTTATGAGGATAAAATAATAAAGTGGGAAAGTGCATTTTACTTGCACGTTCTCGTATCTTACATTATATTTAAGAACAAGAGTTTGGGAAGGGAATCAGAGAAAAATCTGGTTAAATCAAAATTGTCTTTTGCCAGCAGAGTGCATTGAGGAATAGAGGAGTAAGGAAATGTAGTGTACATGTAGGGGAAGGATTATGAGGTTGAAATGAAACATAATCAAGATAAGGAAGAAATAGGAACATGAAGTTACTGGGCAAATCAAAGAAAACATGTAGTCATTAGATTCGAAATACTGATGAGGTCAAAGATCAGATGCATTAGGGACACTAAATTGATCTAAAAAGATAAGATGCTGTGATCAAAGAGTGGGATAATTGTAATAAATTTTGGATATAGTGCTACTATTAGAGATGACAAGATCTGGAGCAATGATTCTCAAACAAGAAACTGCTAGCATTTTGGAGTGGAAAATTCTTCATTGTGTGTAATTCACCAGCACATTGTGGAATGTTTCGATTCTGTAGTCCTGACTTAATAAATGCCGCAACTATCACTCCATTCCAATAACATATTTCCAAACTTCTCTTGAAGTACTTTCCAAGTGAAAACCACTGGCGTAGGGCAGCACAGTGGACCCTCATGGATACAGTAAAGAGATTTTGGAACTATTTAAGGATGCTATGTACTCTTTTACGTCTGTGTTTATTAACTGTTAGCTTTAAAAAGTTAAGAACCATTTCCTTCTGTTTGTCTAGCACAATGTCCAGCACAGAGAAATCACTCAAAATGTATTTGGAGTAAATATATATATAGAATGATGGAATCTATTTGTTCTTCTTTACTTTTAAGTTTGATTGCATATTTCACAAATGCTTTTTTTGTGAATGATTTTATTTCCCAATGAGAAATTTAATAACTTTATAATTTCCCTTTTGAATGTTAAAAAGAAGCTCTTTCATTTTTACCTGGCTTAGGTTTTGAAGTATATTTGCCTTAATCCACACAGTATGTTTGAATGCCTTTAGATGAACACATTTTTTTTACACAAGTCTCTACCATTCTCTTTTTCTTTACATTAGTCCTGTTTCAATCATTTATGTTACTTGTATGACCTATCTAGGTAGCTGAGTTTAGAATTCTTAATATAATCTCATAATTTTAGTTTAGATGATACTTGTATTAGGCTTAACCAAAAGGAATATCTGCACATAGTAAAAACAAGATAAATATTGGTTGTGAATAATATCCATATGATTTCCCTCATTTTGTTACAAGTAAAGAAAGCTCTGATTGAAAGTACTTGAATTCCAGATGCATAGAGGTATGTGCCTTCAATTTAAGAAAATCTTGTGCCATGGTACATGATGCTTAAATACTTGGCATATTTTATTTTTAAAGTAGAACTTTTAACTTATAGAACCTAACCCTCAGTTAAAGACTTCCACAAATTACATATGCATTAGATATGTTCTATTAACTCCTGTTTCTTCTAATAAAAGCATATTTTTAAATTTCTTAAGCATACTAAAAATTCTATAATTTGGAATAACTTGCGTTTTCAATGTCTATAGCATTTAGCTTTTTCCAGTGTATTTTATTCTATTAGTCAATAACCAGGTTCTACCTTGTTGATTTCCAGTCTGTACAAAATACTACATATGTAAAATGATTAGAGTGAAAAGAAAACATTTGGTCTGCATAATTCAATATATAACTGCTCTACAGTCATGTCTCACAGTCTAAACAACTAATAGGTTAATTTTTGCAACCCCATCCTAAAAATGCTTCAGAAAATACAATTGACAAGGTAAAACAAGGTGAAAGGTGAAAAGAACAAATTGAAGACGGCATTAGGCTTTTAACTTGACTTCACAATTTTTTTTTTAACTCAATGCTTTCAAAGACATGATTTTTAAGTTCTTTTGATATGGTTAAACAGTTATGTTTCCAACCTAGCTTTTTAATATATGAGAAAGTTATTTTTAATGTCATAAATGATTCTCTAATTAATTGATGGAAAAATGAATAAAGTGATTTAAACCAATATAAGCTTTTATGAAATTTTATTAATTATTGCAATAACTTTCAAGTAAAATAAAATTACCCATCCAGTAAGCAATGAATTTATACTTCGCATCACCATGAGTTCACAAGTATTAAATTAGCCACAAAGGAACTCTTGGGAGGAATCCAAACTTAATAAGAATGGACAAGAATGCTATTTTAAAAAGAACATGAAGCCAAAAGTATGGCATATAACTCTGATTCAGTCCACGATAATGTGTCACTATTTCTCTGCTATTTTTATAGATAGTTATATTTTTGCCTCTATTCTTAGTCCTCTTTCTTTCTCAAAGAAAGCTGAATTTCAGGAGAACTGAACTAATTTTTTTTTCTCTTTGTAAAAACCAAACTATTTTTAGACCTCAGATATTTCTATCATTAAACCCATGTGACAAAGCATATTTTGAAAGGGAGCATGGCTTATAAAATGGTTTTCACACTGTATGTGAGTATTTCTTTAATTCCAGAATAATAACAACAATCAGGTCTCAAAAATCTCTGTAAGTGGCTGCCTGCCAACTTTCAGCACATAGCCCCTTAAAGTCCCTTGATAGTTAGGGCTTGCTGCCTGCCATATAATGCTGAAGCTCTTGGCAAGACTCTCCCAATTTATGCGGCTTTGGGAGTCACAGCCTTGAGCTCTGTTGCAGCAATAGTTGAGCATCTGCCATGCCACAAAGCCCAGAGTTTCTGCTGGCAACAGCGTGTCCCTGCCCAGGCAAGCATTGCAGACTGCAGGAGAGCCAGAAGACTCCCATAAGGCTGGAGGCACAGTTTCCATTTGCCAGGCTGCCAACATCAAGCAGTTGATGTTTAGCCATGACTGCAAATATATCTTATGAAAATATTTGACAATCTGCATTTGAAACACCTTTGTACCATCAAGTAAAATGTATGTATTAACTTTACATAAATATTAGCCAGAAATATTAACCTTACTAAGGATTAAGGTTGAAGATTAAGCAGTCCTACTCTAGACAATACCTGAACATTGATGTTACATTATTACTATTACATTAGTTACCATTACTGAATATGCGCCAGATCTCAGACAACATGTTAAATGATTTACATACATTACATTTTGTATGACAATAGAAATCCAATTTAAAAGTTGTGAAATTCACACAAAGTCACTTTAAGACACTTGCTCAGTGTCAAGGCTTATAGATGGGAGAGCTGGAATTTGAATGCAGGTTTTTCTGATACCAAAGGCTCCATGCTATTCTGTTTTTCTAGTGCCTTTGCAATTTTTTTAACTTTCATTTTAGGTTTGGGGGTACATGTGAAGGTTTGTTACCTAGGTAAATTTGAAATTTTCCTTCTCACTCTCAGGACTCATTAGAGTGGAAAGGACTTAGACTTATAAGACTTGTAGAAAGTCTTTTCTGAAATTCTGGGTGTGTGATTTTTAAGGAACCTGGACTAGAAACAAAGTGAGCTCTGAACAAATCTTTAATAATTCTTTAAACACAAAATTTGAGGCTTGTATTACTCAAGATTATTTTCTTTAACACTTTCACTGAAGTTCTGCTTAAGTTTGGATAAGCTTGCCAATGCCTCCACGTCACAGTATGTGTTAAGATTAGACATTAGAAAAATCAGTTACTTAGATTTAGAAGAAAAAAGATGGAATTTAATATATCTGACCAGTGGCTTTAACAATTGACATAAAAAACCATTTGGAATCAACATTATCTATGCATAATACTATTTACCCATGAAAAATACTTACCCACTCAAATATGTGCTATATTAACCATAGGTATAGCCCATGAATGTGGGTCATGGTATAGCCATGAATGTATATGGTTATATAATTTTTATTAATAGGCATGTCAATTGTCATGTATGTTAAGACAGATACATAGCTGAGAAGCCCCGTTATTACACAGACACATGGGCAGACTCATACCGTTACCTAGGAATATTTCTTATTTTCTAATCCAGAATACAAAGAAAATATATTTTCAAGAAATTTCATTTTATTGTGGAAGAACTTATTTATAAGGACACTATAGCTCATCATTTGATCACTTGTTTGGTTGTCTGTTTTGTAGAATAATCTTTATTCATTATTCAATTGTATGTAAAAAATGTCATAAAGAAAATACACAGGATACAAACTTAAATAAAAAGTACTATCACCTGTAAACCCCCCAAAATAAATATACTTCTTTTCAGACACAAATGACATTCACAGTATGTAGCTTATGGAGAAGAAAAAACAAAGCTGTAAGTTATATTTGCCTCTTTCAACCCCTGAAATAAATCAGAATTCTATATTCTACTATCATCAATAATAAATTGTTAATGAGATAAAGACAGGCAATTACAAAATGAGGGCAAAAATGCTTTATGTGGAGGACGATTTGTTTAATCTCTTCATTTTTTGTTGACAGATTGAGAGATCATGAGATATACCACTGAAAAGAAAGAAAAAAAAAAAAAACAGAATAAGACATCAAACAGTGTAAGCCAGAAAATCTTCCTCTTCTTTACTCCTCCATGCCATATCCAATCATTTCTAAGTCATGTGGTTTTTACCACATTTCTATATTTGCTTAAAATTCTCCCTCCCCTCTAGTTAACATGTCTTTGCCTGAAGCATCACTTCTCTAGGGGGAGCTGTGTCTACTGCCCCACTGTGCATCAGGCTCCCACTTAGACATTCTTAAAGAGCTCTGATAATTTCCTTCAGAGCCCTTATCTGAGTCTGTTATTGGATGTTTACTGATATGATTATTTGATTATTTCTCTGATTTTTCTGAGAGAATAGGGACCATGTCTATTTACTTCTCTCCATTTTGTTCATATCTTCAACACGTCATCTGGCACATAGTTGTCAATCTTCTTTGACTGATTGAATGAACAAAATGAATACATGATTTAAAATTTAAATTGGATAACTGTTAAAAGTTAAAGAAAATAATTTTGGGAGTATGAGATGGTTCATATCCTTATAGATTTGAATATAATTGTTCTCCCCAAAATATTATCACTCTAATTCTTTTTTATTGTATACATTTACAGTATACAACATGATGTTTTTATATACTGATACATAGTTAAGTGACGATTACAGGTAAGCAACTTAACATATTCATCATCTCACATAGGTACTTTTTGTGTGCATGTGGTAAGAACGACTAAACTTGCTCTGTTAGAAAATATCCTGGACACAGTACAATACTATTAACGATGGTTCTTGTGCTATATTTTAGATCTCTAGATTTTTTTCCTCCTACATAAAACTGAGACTTTGTACGCTTTGACCTACGTCTCCCTATTCCACCTCCCTTTCCCACCTCTAGCAACTACCATTTTATTCTCTGTTTCTATGTATTCTACTTTTGTTTTGTTTTTTAAAATATTCCACATATAAAAGTGAGCACAAAGTATTCTTTTTCTTTGGCTGGCTATTACACTTAACATAACACTTATCCTTTAAGATTCAGAATAGAGATCATCAATATTACTACTTCATGAAACATTTTTCCAGGAATCAGTAAAAGACACATAGAGAAGACTTGAACCTAACATGTAGCTTGAGGCTAAGCCACCCAGAAAACACAACAGTTAGGAAAGTAACCACTTGTGGTCACAAAGCCAGTGAAACATTGGGGCTCTTTATTAAACAACATTGTTTGGGAAATTACTAATAGAGCTATTTACTCTTTAATCCAATTACATCACCAAGGGGTCAAAGGAATCACATTTGGTTTTGTAGTAGTACTGGTATATGTGATTAACTGCCCATATTTCATGGAATCATAGTATATAATGGGGTGTGTTCTAGTATTATTTTTAAATGATTAAAACAAATAGAAAAACTGGAAACTTTTTGAAAAGTGGATAAATGGCTTTGTTTTGTCACCCAATACATCTTCAAAACTAATTTTCCAACCCATCTCCCAAATGTGAGAGTCAAAAAGAAATAACTGTATTTGCAAGATTTCATAGTTCATTGTAAATAAGTGATTTAATGAGAGATATATTCAAAATTATTAATTACTATATTTGAAATCATTTCATGTCACACATTATCCATGATTCTTTAGAATTTAGGTTTTATATGATATAGATTTTGCATGACAGATAGACTTTTCCTTTAATTCAGCTGTTTCTCTACGTAAAAGGTAAATAGAACCTAAGACAAAAAGGTCCTATATAAAAATAGTTTCAATGAAATATAACTAGGAAAAAGATTCTGATTTCTATTGATAGCAAAAATGTTTTTGCAAAGGAACATCTGGATTCTTTGTAGGTGTTGAGTTGCCATGATATTATGGAAAAGCATAGGGCCACATTGGTGTGGGTGGAATGCCAGTGCAGGGAGAATGGAAGTGAGCACATATCATACACTCTGACTTAATTGGGATGGGGAGTTTTCTTCCACTTTTCCTTGGCTCATTAACTAGGAGCCTGTGGCCATCAGCACTTGAAAGAATATAAGCTTGTGCTAAGGATCTTTCACCCCAAACATTTATGACTTGTCTACACTGGCATAACTTTTTATTCTTCCGTTTACTTCTCACAGGGCTCTCATATCGGCAGTTTGATTACTGGCCACTGTATTGTGCCTTATATCAGTCATATTAATATTTGTTATCAACAGTGGGCAGACTTGAAAAGAGATTAGCACTCTTTTAATCATAATGTGTTTGGGGGTATGATAGTCTGATTTTCCCATTATTATCATCAATCTGAGATAGAGGAAAAACTGAAGTAACACTAGCATGTCCTTGCATAATCAAAGCTCAGTTGCTAGAAAAAGATTTTTAAATTCAAATTGTATCCCCTTAGCAATTGAGGAATGAGAAAATCAAAATACCAAAAGAAGAAGACTGGAGTAATTGTGGCTGACATTTCTTATGCTCATCTGCAAGAGGGATGCAGCACAGTGCTTTCATTTCTTGAATGAAGCAGGTGTATGTGGGAGATGCGCGATGGTGGTGGTGGGTGGGGGGAGGTGGGAGGGAGAAATAGAGAAACTGAAAAATGTGAATCTTTCTATATTTTCCCATAAAAAGGGCTGTGTTCACTAGAGTAAAATACTTTATTCATCTATCTATCTTCCAAAGTGAATTCGCTGGTCAAATTTACTACGGCTCTTTTAATACAAAAATTTTGGTTTTCCTATGACTAGAGTTGTCCCTTGATACCAACATTAAGAAATAGGATATATTGTAATAGAATATAGCATGCTAGAAAATAAAGTAATAATATCTTAAATACCTGAAAAAAGTAGTCTTAGGCAGCAAAGAAATTTTTTTAAAAATAGTGAAATTATGATATGAGATTCACTTTTGTAATGCAAAATTATCTAAAGTAGAAAAGTATTTTTAAGAGCAAAAAAAAATGCATTATTTGCCTAAATCAAAAATATTTATATACTGAACTTATGTTTGCAAATCTATAAGTTGAGTATTTGAGTTTTAAATTGAATCGCATACATTGTACAGTAACAATGGTGCCCTGCCTTGATGTTGAATTATTATCCAGGAATAAATTCTTGTGCCCCTCTTTCCACTCTGTTTCTCCTGTGCTTTTCCAGTTTGTTCTGGAAGAGCACAATCTTATCAGGTTTTAGTGTGCTACTGCATAGATTTAAGAGAGGATATATCACCAGGCCTCCTTCTTGTATTTCCAGAATGTATGATATAAATTATTGGGAAGTATGTACTGAAAACATGACTTTAGTAAATCTGGTTTAATACCTAATACTCTGAATGGAGCCAAAACAGAGACAGATAACAGACAACGTGAAAATGTAAATTTACTTAAAATGAAAGGTACATAGATAGAGAACCTCTTTAAATGAGTTTTTAAGACACAGTTTTTTCTTTTCTCTCACCAAATCTATTCTCAAGTCAATTTTCATAATAGAAATTGCATTTACCAAAACATGAACATTTCACATGTGCATATAATTTTCTCAAAAATTTAATTTGTTTCCATTATTTGTTATATTCATTTCATAGTATATTTAAATCTATAAATAAATTATTTGTGAAGCCTAGATATGATTTTTATATTCTATGAATATGTGAAACATGTAAATTTTTTTTTAACCTGTCATTCTGCTTTAAAAAGAAACAAAAACAGATGCACAGAAAATTCCTTTACATTTTGTTAAGTTTTTGCTTCCATTTTGTTACTAACTTTACATAATACATTTTCACTGTTTTCGAGGACTATTGGCAATGACAAGTGCTATTGTCATGGGCAGATCACTTGTAAATGTATCTTCACATAATTTCTTCAACTGCATCCATATATCTTTTCATTTCACTTAAAAATATTCTCCCAGTGCTAACTATGTGTGAGAATATGCCAGATGTCATATATGCAGTCATAAACAAGACAGTTTTGGTTTTCTACCCTTGCAAAGTTAGTTTCTAATTTGTGTGGAAAACATGAAAAATTATACATAAAATAATACAGGTTATGATGGAAAAAGTACACATTGTTATGAGAAAACATAATAATGGTAACTCATCTAGTCTTCAAGTAATTTGAGGTTTTAAACTGACACCTGAAATATATGCTAGTATCAATATTATAACTTAATAGATGTTTATTCACTTAGCATGTCCTAGCACTCAGTATAATGTATAACTGATGTATAGTAGGCAGTCAAAAAGCCATAGAGAATAAATAATAGATGAGTGAAAGGGCTTGGCAACCAAAGAGATTTCGTAGTGAGATAGGTGCAAGGTGTTAAAGTATGCCCCTGGCTGACAGAATGCACTCCCCATAGCTACCTAAGATGATTAAAGTTAAGGCAGACCAGGCAGCCATAGCTGGGTGAGGGAGGAGTGGCATACTGTATGTTATCAGAAAGGTGTTGTAAAAGTGTAACAAGACCTTCCTTTCTACAATCAAGCCAAACCAGTTCCTGTTGTGGGTGCTGAGATAAACTGTGGACAACACCCACCTACCCCACTGGTTATTTGAAAGAAACTTCTGACAGAGACCTCTGGTTTGGGGCTTGTAAGCCATCCAGACAAGGCTTGCCTATTTTGACCAATCAGAACCAAACAAGTTTGAATCCTTGATTTGCTTAAATGGACTTAATAGAGAACCTGAGTAAGAACCTTTCCCTTTTAGGCCAGATATTCCCTTTTTTCTACAGAGAACATACTTTCACTTGTACTGAAGGCTGTGCCTCCTCAATCAACAGACTTTTTTCTTAGAAAATAGTTATATTTTTGCCCCCACTGAACTCATTAATCTTTGATTAACAAAGTTTGCAGAGAGAACAGAAAATATAAAAACTTGAATGTGAGAGGATATAGAGAAAATAAGTTAATCATGAGTAGGTGAAGAATGAAGAGACAAAGTTGGAGTTTTAGATAGAGGCCAGGTTCTCAAATATTTTTGAGTCCCTGAAACCAATTGAATTTTTTTTGAAAAAAAGATTTACATAATTAAATCATCAAATTGAATTTCAGAAAAATCACTCAGGCTACTCTGTAGAGAATAGTTTGGAGGGGCCAAATCCGGTAGAAGAGAGAATTTAAGACTGTAAAGGTCATCTAGCTGGGATAAATGAGCTCATCTAGCTGAGAGAAGATGATATCTCAGACTATTAATACAGTTGGATTTTTGAGAAATGTGAACATGTCCCTAAAGAACATACAGACATGAAAAACTTAGTTATGAGTTTAATGTGTTGAATGTGGAAGAGGTTCGTGTCAAGGAAGATTCTCATGTGCTAAGGGAACTAAAATAACAAACAGTAGTATTTTAAAGAAAAATAGACCTGCACATTGTGCACATGTACCCTAAAACCCTAAAGTATAATAATAAAAAAAAAAAAATTAAAAAAAAAAATACAAAAAAAAATAGACCTGTGTAAAAAGAATCTGAGATGTTTGTGTGGTATTCACATTAAAGTGTCTAGTTGACAAATGGAAATTAGGGTACAAAGAGGTTATCAGTTTTCTCCACTAGAAAATATATATTTCCAAGATGTGAAGGGTAGAGTTTATCTAGGGATTTGAATGTCCAGTTTGCAGGAAGGTAATTAACTATTTTAGTTGAGAAGTCGTGTCTGAGATTTTGATCTCACAGAGACTGTGGAGTTTAGCCTGTTGGTACAGTAGTGGCTGAAGAGTGAAATAATGGAATCTAAAACACAAAGCTAAGGAGATGGAAGCTGGAGGAAGTGGGAGAAAAAAAATGCACTTAATGTGCTCCTGGTCAAAAACAGCACTGAGAAATAATAGACCCAATACAGGCGGAGCTTGCAGTGAGCCAAGAGGGCGCCACTGCACTCCAGCCTGGGTGATAGAGCGAGACTCCATCTCAAAAAAAAAAAAAAAAAAAAAAAAAAAAGAAAAAAAAAGAAATAATTGACCCAATAATATAGAGGAAGCATTGCTGTCATTCTAGGTTAAATAAGAATTAGTGTATGGGTTTAAAATTGTTTACTTGAAAAATGGTGAGTAAATGCATAATTCTATATCAGTATCTCTAGAGAACTCAGCTGGTGCAGTGCATATCACTTAATTTCTTGGATGTAACCAGAATGCAAAATAAATCTTGTTGCCTTGTTTATCTTTTATGTCCAAATAGCAAAATAGGGAAGTGGATTCCAAAATATATTTAGCCAAAACTGTTAAAAAACACCAAAGGAGGTGAGAAATGAAAGATACCTAGTATCTTTTTGTGGACTAATTTGCCACCTAGACCGATCATTTTGAGACCAAGTAGAGGGCTGCTTGAATGTAGAAATTGTTTTTCAAGGCAAGTAAAAAGTCACGCATATTCTGTTATCCATGATCCATAGTCATCATAAATATTTCCTTTTTGGTTATAATTCTGGGCCAAAAAGAAAATTAAAAATTGCTTGACTTTCTTAGCTTGATCAACCACAGACTTATTTTTATTTAGACAATAATAAATTCTAGTAGATTACCTGTTAAAGAGAAAAATCAATTTTGTGATTCATAAATTTAAGAAAGTTACCATTGATATAATAAGGAATTAAAAATATATATCCTGCAATGAACTTAAATATGGGATATTTCACCCTCTGACCAATCTTGCTTTTGATAAATAGGCACGATCAGTTTCAATTAATACTGTTGTCATCTCTATCTGGTCATTGTTCTCTGCAAGAAGCTACTTGCTAAGAAAGATAATTTTTATCTCCTTTAGAAAAGCAGGAGTTACAGGATAAATGCTTATGTTTAGAAGTTTCAGGCAACTGAGTATTTCATAGACATTTACTTGATTTTCTTCTAAAGCAGCAAAAGTTTAGGAATGTAAATGCCTATTTTGCTATGAAGATAATTTATTATTTTGATGAGAAATATATTCTAAGGGTTAATTACTATAAAAATATATTACAGATTCCAAAATTAAAGTAGATACATTAAAGACCAACCTAGCATTGTCAAAAGCAGAATGAGTTGTACAAATTCACAGTTTATTGGAGAAGGAGGGAATAGTTTTATTACAATGTCCCTGGGGATCTGAGCTTACTGTGCTCAGATTATTCTTCATTATCACTTTTAGCATACCACAGGAGCTTTCCAAATCTTATATGGAATAGACTACAAAGAATAAAGTTAGAGATAGGCCCACATCTACTACTTCGAGATACCCTTAGTCAAGAAGCAGTCTATGCTTTTTGGACATTTGTATGGCTTCTTTTGAGAAATGACTATTCAGATCCTTTGCCCATTTTTTAGTAGATTATTGAGTTTTTTGCTGGTGAGTTGTTTCGGTTTGTTGCATACTCTGTGTTTTATTGTAATGCCTCAAGCTTTGCTCTTTCTGTTTAGAATTGCTTTAGCTATTCAAGGTCTTTTGTGGTTCCATATAAATTTTCATATTTTTTATATTTCCATGAAAACTGTAATTGATATTTTGATAGGGATAGCACTAAATCTGTATATTGCTTTGGGTAGTGTTGCTATTTTAACAATATTAATTCTTCAAATTCATGAGCATGGAATATATTTCCATTTTTGTATCATATTTAGTGTCTTTCATAAGTGTTCTATAGATTTTTTGGATAGATTTTTCATTTATTTGGTTAAATTGATTCTTTGGTATTTTATATTCCTTG
Source organism: Symphalangus syndactylus (assembly GCF_028878055.3). Classification (NCBI taxonomy): domain Eukaryota; kingdom Metazoa; phylum Chordata; class Mammalia; order Primates; family Hylobatidae; genus Symphalangus; species Symphalangus syndactylus. The sequence continues at coordinate 91,292,510 of NC_072433.2, forward strand.
TAGTTATTGTAAGTGGGATTACTTTTAAATTTTTTTCATAATGTTTGGTATTGGCATATATAAATGTTACTGATTTTTGTATGTTGATTTTGTATCCTGCAGCTTTACTGAATTTATTGATCAGTTCTAATAGTTTTCTGGTGGAATACCTAGGATTTTCTAAGTATAAGATCATGTAACTGCAAACAAGGTTAATTTGACTTATTTTCCAAATTATATGCCTTTTATTTCTTTCTGCTGCCTAATTGCTTGGTAGGGACTTCCTGTATTATGTTAAATATGAGTGGAGAAAGTGAGTATCCTTGTTTTGTTCCAGATGTTAAAGGAAAGGCCTTCAAATTTTCCCCTATTCAGTTTGATGTTAGTTGTGGGTTTGTCATATATGGCCTTTATTATTTTGAGGTATGTTCCTTCTATATCCAGTTGGATGAGGTTTTTTTAATCATAAAAGGATGTTGAATTTTATGAATGCATTTTAAGTATCTATTGAAATAATCATTTGTTTGTTTTGGTTCTGTAAATGTAATGTATTATGTGTATTGATATGTGTATGTTGAACCATTCATGCAACCCAAGGATTAATCCCACTTGATCATGGTGAATGGTCTTTTTAATGTTTTGTTGAATTTGGGCTGCTAGTATTTTCTTGAAGATACTTGCATCTATATTCATCAGGGATACTGGCCTGTAGTTTTTGTATCTTTGTTCGGTTTTTGGTTTCAAGTTATTGCTGGTCTCATAGAATGAGTTGGGAAATATTCTCTCCTCTTCAATTTTATAAAATTTGAGTATAATTGGTATTAGTTCTACTTTAAATGTTTGGTAGAATGCAGCAGTGAAGCCATTGGGTCTGGGGCTTTTTAAAATTACGGTTTTGATGTTATTACTCATTTGGTTTGTTGAGATTTTCTACTTAGTGGTTCAATTTTGGTAGTTTTATGTGTACAGAAATTTACTCATTTTTTCCCTAAGTTTGCATAGAGTTGTTTGTAATCTTCTTTCATGATTATTTGTATTTCTGCCGTCTCAGTTGTTATGCCTCCTTTTTGGTACTAATTTTATTTATTTAGGTCTTGTCTCTTTTTTCCTAGTCTAGCTAAATATTTGTTGATTTTTTTTCATCTTTTCAATAAGACAACTTTTCATTTAATTGATCTGATATGTTATTATTTTGGCCTCAATTGTATTTATTTCTGCTCTGACCTTTATTATTGATTCCTTCTAATTTTGGGTTTGGTTTGTTCTTACTTTTCTGGTTGTTTGAGGGGTATGACTAGATTGTTGTTTAAATCTTTCTGCTTTTTTGATATAGGCATTTATTGCTATAAACCTCCCTCTCGGTATTGCTTTGCTATATCTCATAGATTTGGGTATTCTGTAGTTTATTTTTATTTATTTCAAGAAATTCTTATATTTTGTTCTTGATTTCTTCATTGACCCATTTACCGTCCATGAGCATGTTGTTTAATTTCCATGTGTTTGTGTAGTTTCTGAGGTTCCTCTGTTATTCACTTCTAGTTTTTTTCCATTGTGGTTAGAAGATACTTTTTATATGACTTCTTCATTTTTGAATTTGTATAGACTTGTTTCAGTGCCTCAGCTATTATCTATTCTGGGGAATGTTTCATGTGCTGATGATAAAAATGTTTATTCAGCAGCAGTTGAGTGAAATGTTCTTTAAATGTCAATTATGCCTATTAGATCTAGTGTGTAGTTTGTGTCTGAAGTTGATTTTTTGTCTGAATAATCTGTGTGTTACTTAGAGTGGGGTGTTAAAGTCCTCTACTATTACTGTATTGCAGTCTGCCTTTGCCTTTAGGTCTATTAATGTTGCTGTTTATGTGTAGGGCTCTAGTGTTGGGTGCATAGATATTTATAATCATTATTGACTCGAGCTGAATTGAGCTCTTTATGATGATATTGTGACCTTCTTTGTCTCTTTTTACAGTATTTGATATGTAGTCAATTTTATCTAATATAAGTGTAAACTACTCCTGCTGTTTTGTGGTGTATGTTTGCATAGACTGTATTTTTCTGCTCCTTCACTTTTAGTCTATGTGGGTCTTTACAGGTGAAATGGGGTTCTTGTAGGCAGTACATGGTTAGGTCTTGTTTCTTTATCCATTCGGCCACCCTACATTTTTAATTGAGTAATCACATCTATTTACATTCAGTTATTACTGATAACAAACTTACTATTGCCATTTTGTTGTTTGCTTTCTGGTTTTTTCCTAACTCTTCCCTTTCTTTTTTTCTTTCTTACTGTCTGTCTATGTGTTTTAATTCATTCATTGCTATGTTTTAATTCATTCATTGCTTTTTGTGTTTAATGAATCTACTGTAGGTTTTTGTGTTATGGTTACCATGTGGCTTACAAAAATATTTTATAAATATAGCAAGTTATTTTAAAGAGATGACAATTTGTCATAGCTAAAGAATAGAGACAAATAGAAAAATGGAAATAAAATTCTATATATTAACTCCACCCCTGACACATATATTTTGACATTTACTTGTCTCAATTTACAAATTTTATATTACCTATCTCTTAATAAGCAGCTCTATCTATTATTGTTTCTGATAGACTTGTTTGTTGGACTTCAAACTAGAAGTATAAGTGATTTTCACACTCTATTAGAGAGTTCTTGTTTTATCCATGTACTTTCTTTTACCAATGGATATTATACCTTCAATTTTTTTTTGGACATTAGTGTTTTGTTTTTTTTCTCTCAGACTGAAGAGCTCAATTTAGTATTTCTTGTAAGATGGGTCTGGTGGTGGTGAATTCTCTCACCTTTTCTTTGTCTTGGAAAAACATCTCTCCTTCATATTTGAAGGATAACTTTGCTAGATACATTGTTTTGAGTGACAAATTTCTTTCTTTCAGTAGTTTGAAAATGTCATTCCACTGGCTCCTGGACTGTATGATTTCATTGAGAAATCTGTTGCCCGATGATTTGGAGCCCCTTTATATGTTATTTGCTTACTTGCTTTTGCCACTTTTAGGAGCATCTCCTTGTCCTTGAGGTTCGAGAGTTTGATATGCCTTTAGATAGTCTTATTTGGGTCCAAACTGTTTGGTGTTCTCTGACCTTCCTTTGCTGGATATGTATATCTTTCTCATGTTTTGGAAAGTTTTCTGTTATTATTTCCTTGAATAAGCTTTCTACCCCTTGCTTTTTCTAAACTACCTCTTGCACACCAATCATTCTTTAATTTGGTCTTTCGAGGTAATTTTCTTTATCTTGTAGGCAATCTACTATAGATTTTTGTGTTGTGGTTACCATGTTGCTTACAAAAAACATAGGCTCATTTTATTCTTTTGCATGTGGATATCCAGTTTTCCCAACACCATGTATTGAGGAGACAATCTAGGGCCATATTTCTATTAAATATTGTACTAAATCTATAGCTCACTCTGGGTAGTATAGACATTGTAACAATAGTAATTCTTCTAATCCGTGAACATAAGATACCTTTCAAATTCATGAACCCAGGATACCTTTCAAATCCAGGAACCCAGAGTGTGTGTGCGTGTGTGTATATACACGTATGTATACACGTATATATACACGTGTATATGTATACATACATATACACGTGTATATATAGTATATATGTATACATACATATATGTATATTTATATATATATACTCACACATATTTAAATATATTTAATCAATGTTTTGTAGTTCTCAATGTACAGAATTTTCACCACCTTGGTTAAATTTATTCGTATCTTATTTTTTGATGTTATTTTAAATTGGATTATTTTCTTCGTAGTTTTTAGATAGTTCATGGTTTGTATATAGAAACCCAGCTGACTTTTATATTTTATTTTGTATTCTGCAGTTTTATTGAATTTATTTATTAGCTGATCTGATTACTACACACAGTATGCATCAAAATATCACTATATACCCCATGGATATGTACAATTATTATTTGTCAGTTAAAAATGATCCTAAAATAATCAATGGAGTATTTATGGTTTTCTAGGTATAAAAACATGTCACCTGAAAACACAGACAATTTTACTTCTTCTTTGTTGACTGGAATGCCTTTATTACCTTTTCTTACCTGTTTGCTCTGGCTACAATACCAAGTACTATGTTGAGTGGAAGAGGTAAGAAGTGGCATCCTCGTTTTCTTCCTGTTCTTAGCGGAAAATATATCAACTTTTTACAGTTGAGTATAATGCTAGCTGTGGGCTTGTCATATATCGCTCTTATTATGTTGAGTTAAATTTCATATTTACCTAATTTGTTGAGAGTTTTTATCACAAACTGATGTCAAATTTTGTAAAATACTTTTTCTTTGCATCTATTGAGATAATTATGAGTTTTATCTTTCACTCTTAATGTGATATATCACATTTATTTATTTGTATAATCCTTAAATCACAGGAATAAATTATACTTGATTGTGGTGTATGGTTCTTTTAATATGCTGTTGAAATTGTTTTACCAGTATTTTGTTAAGGATTTTTGCATCTATATTCAAAGGAACATCAGCGTTAATTTTTTTTCCTTGTAGTGTCCCTGTGTTGGTATCAGGATAATGTTAGCCTTGTAAAATGAGTTTAGAAGTGTTTCTTCATTCAATTTTTTGGAAGGTTTTGAAAACGATTTTTCTTCTTTGAATGTTGGTCGAGTTCACCAGTGAAGCCATATGATCCTGGGATTTTCTGTGTCAGAAGGTTTTATTTTTTATTACTGATTAAATCTCCTTACTAATTTTTGGTCTGTTCAGAATTCCTATTTCTTTATTTTTCAGTCTTGGTAATTTGTATGTTTCTAGGAACTTACCCATTTCTTCTAGGTTATGCAGCTTGTTGGCATATAATTGTTTATGGTAGTCCTTTAGGATCCCTTGTATTTCTGTGTTATGATTTGTAGAGTCTCATCTTTCATTTATAATTTTATTTATTTTTGTCTTCTCTTATTTTAAGGTATCTTAATCAATTTTGTTGACTTTAAAAAAGAACTCTTAGTTTCACTTACTTTTTTCTATTGATTCTCTAATTTTTTATTTATTTCTGCTCTAATCGCTTCTCTCTTCTGCTAACTTTGGCTTAGTATATTCTATTTCTATTTATTTGAGGTATAACGTTAGGTTAATTATTTAGTATTTTTCTTCTCATTTATCCAAGCATTTATTACTATAAGATTCTCTCTTTAAACTGCTTTTGTTGCATTCTACAAGATTTGGTATGTTTTGTTTCCATTTTCATTTGTCTCAAGTTTTTTTTTTATTTCCCTGTTGACTTCTAGTTTCACCCAGTGGTTGTTCAGAAATGTGTTGTTTAAAATACACATATTTGTGAATTTTTTAATCATTCCTTGTTACTGATTTCTAGTTTCACATACTTGTGACAGAAAGACACTTGATATAATTTCGATCTTTCTAAATTTATTAAGACTTTTAACAGTTTATATTAAGGGAATATGAACTTGACTTCAATTGCATACAAATACTCTTCACCTTTACTTCTCCTTCCCCATATTTTGTTATTGATATCCATTTTGCTTCTCGTTATATTTAACATTATCAAATTATTGTAACTATAGTTACTTGAATACTTTTGTCTTTTAACTTTTACACTACAGCTAAAGGTGATACATGTACCCTTATTATGGTATTAGAGTATTCTAGATTTGACTATATACTTACTTTAACCAATAAGTCTTATACTTTCACATTGCTAACTAGCACCCTTTTATTTCAACTTGAAGAACTCCCTTTAGTATTTCTTATAAAGCATATTAGTGATGATGAACACCCTCAGCTTTTGTTTGCTTGGCAAGTCTTTATCTCTCCTTGATTCCTGATGGACGTCTTTGCCAGGAAATATGTTCTTTGTTTGCAGGTTTAAAAAATAATTTAAGTTTGTAATTTGTCTATATTATCACACTCTCTCCTGGCCTGCAATATTTCCACTAAAAAATCTGCTTATATTCTTATGGGTGTTTCTTTGCAGGTGATTTAACTATTTCTCTTGTGGTTTTCAAAATGTTGTCTTTGTCCATTGACTTTTGACAATTAAATTGTAAGGTGTCTCAGTGAAGACTCTTTATGTTCAGTCTGTTTGAAGTTTTGGGAGCTTCATGGAACTTGATACCCATTTCTTTTTCCAGATTTTGGTAATTTTTATTTTGTTCTTTCTTTAAATAAGCCTCTACCCCTTTTATTTCATCTGTTTCCTCTAGAAATCTTATAATGCATATATTGATTACTTGATAGTGTCTCGTATGTCTCATAGTCTTACTTCATTGCTTTTTATTATTGTTTCTTTTTGTTCCTCTGACCAGATAATTTTGAATGATCTGTCTTTAAATTTGCTGATTCTTTCTTCTGCTTAATTAAGAGTTTTTAGCTCATTTATTGAATTCTTCAGCTCTGGAATTTCTATATGGTTCTTTTTTATAATTTATATCTCTTTGTTGAATCTCTCCTTTTGTTCACATATCGTTATCTTGATTTCTTTTGGTTGTCCTTTCGTGTCCTCACAGCACAATGAGCTTCTTTAAGACCATTATTTTCATTCATTTTTCAGGTAATTTGCAGATCTCTATTTCTATGAGGTGAGCCACAGGGGCTTTATGCTTTATTTTGGTCTCTTTTTAACGTTCAAAAAAATGTTAATGTTCCTTGAAGACTTACATTACTGTTTTGGCAATCCAAGAAGTAGTCACACCTTCCAGTTTTTACTGATTGAGTTTGAGAAAGAAACACTATTCTCTGTTAGTCCAGCTAGAGATTTGGAGAATCTCCCAGATCTTTTATGTGGATGCACCCACTGCACTATTCTTGTTCCCTTTTTGGATGAAAGTTCTAAGATTATGTGCCTTCTCTTGATCCCACTAGTCTAGACTGGGTGCCTCAAGCTTCCTGTTTATTTTTCTTAGGGACGTGCCCTGAGCACTCAAGGTTGTGCACCTTCTCCCAATCCAGGAGAGTCTAACTGGCTGCTGATATCTGTGTGCTATCTTCAGAGGCTAGCATGTACTACTTGTGTGGGAGTGCACACCATCTGCAGGAGAGGGTGGGGCACTAGCCACGGGTGGAGGGAACTGCTGAGGGCATATGTCAGCTGGTTGAGCAGATTCACAGTTGAGATGGGCCATAGAGTTTATGGCAATAACTCTTGATGGGTCTGAAAGTTGGTCAGTTGGATGTGAGGACATTTGTTTAGATCTGTGCACCAGCTGCCATTAAGTCCCCTCTCCAATTCTCTTCTCTTGACTTCTCCTGGGAGATTCAGTTATTCTGAATCCCTCAGTGTTCTGGGTGGGGTGAGACAGAAGTGGGCCTCCTAGGCATTGTCCATCAAGGCTGGGGAAACCAAGTCCTCACTTCACTCTAAATTTTCCCCATGAGAGAAATTATGGGTCAAGGGGCTCTCTCTTGCCAATGAGCTGTACTGCTTTGGGAAAAAAATGACATGGATAAAGTGAAACTGTTCTTACTCTCTCCCATACATCTATTATGTTTTTGTTTTGCTTTTTTCTCCACCGAGGTGTTGCTGCCTCTCAGTTGGACTCCCGAGCTCCCATAAAGGTATTCTTGTCCGTGAGTGGTTGTTAAAGTTGATGTTTATTGGAGGTTTGAAGGCTGGAATCTTCTATTTCATCATCTTCCTGATATCTGTCAGACACGTTATTTAACAATATTACATACTGGCAATTTTCTCCTTTTGCTTTTCACTAAAGGAAATCATGATGTCAAAACCGTATGGCTGATGGTAGGGATTTCCAGCTTATGGCCTGGCATGTAAGAAGCTTGGAAGGCACCACTTTATTCTAATAAGTAAAAGGCTGAAAAAACTGGAAACTCAACCCCATTTTTCAGAGTTGTCAAAATAGTGAGGTCACAAGGTAAATTGCCCCCAAAACTGGAGAGAATGACAGGTGGATATAAGCAATTAGAATTTGTTGGAAAAAAATCCCTGCAGGAACCAGTGCCAAGGTAGATAAACTGTAATTATAAATGTAATTGAGGAGTTACTCACTTAGTGTGGACAAGTCTGAGAAGTTAAAACTCCAGGGGGCCTAATAATCAGGGAGCCCCCATACTTTGTGAGTGTTACCTCCTGGAGCTCTATCAGATTCTAATAGTAAATATTGAAGAAAAATCCTGTTGTGCTTCTGGCAGGGGTAGGTGATATGTAACTATTTTGAAATACCAGAGCACATTTTTTTTTTTTTTTCTCTGAGCCTGACTGACCAAGGAGAAAGAAAATACCCAATTCTATCTATTTGAAGATTTCAACATGGGACAAAGGAAATACCCAGCTTTGACACACTCAAGATATTCTGTCCCACTTGAAGTGGAAAAAGACTAAGAAGTTCATAGTCCAGAGCCACAGGCTCACTAAAATACTGACATCTAATTATTGGAGGATATAATGCTTCTTTCCTCTTTACCCCCCAACCTTTAACACCACATTACTGAAGGCCTATTTACAACAGCTCTTTTTACCCAATAGATCATGCCTAGCTATCAAGAAAATGTTTCAAGACATACTAAAAGTCAAAAAGCAAAGTTTGAAGATAAAAAGCAAAGATCTGAACCAGATTCAGTTATGGCAGGGGTGTTAGAATTATCTAACCAGGAATTTGAAACAACTATGATTAATGTGTGAAGGGTTCTAATGGAGAAAATAGACAGCATGCAAGAACAGATAGGCAGTGTAAATGGGAAAATTAAAACTCTAAGAAAGAAAAAGAATGCTGAAGATTAAAATAAAAAAAAATCAACATTAGCAGACATGAGGAATGCCCTTAATGGGCTTATTTGAAGACTAGACAGTTAGAAAAAATCTTCCAAGCTTGGGGATATCTCTATAGAAACCTCCAGAACTAAAGATCAAATATAAGATTGAATGAAAAAAAAGAACAGAACATTTAAGGACTATGGGGCAAATACAAAAGATGTAACATATGTGTAATGAGAATAGCAGAAGAAAAAACAAGAAATAAAAGTTAAATTAGCAATATTTGAAAAATAATGACTGAGAATGTCTCCAAAGTAATGTCAGACATCAACCCACATATCCAGGAAGCTCACAGAATATTAAGCAGGATAAATGCCAAAAATCTACATGCAGGCATATCATTTTCAAGCGATAGAAAATAAAAGATAAAAAAAAGAAGCCAGAAAGAAGCCAGAGGAACAAACCATGTTATCTGCAGAGAAAGAAATACAAGAATTACATCCAACAAAGAAGAGAGTGGAGTGAAATATTGTGTTAAAAGAAGCAAATTGCCAACCTGCAATTCTCTACCCTATGGAATTATCCTTCAAAAGTGAGGAAAAAATAAAGATATTCTCAAACAAAATTGGTGGAAATTTGTAGCCAGTAGACCTGCATTATGACAAATGTTAAAAGTAAAAAGAGTTTTCTAGGGAGAAGACAAAAATATAGGTTAGAAACTCAGATCCACTTAAAGAAAGAAAGGGCACCACTGGAAGAATAATAAATGCAAAATAAAACTTGTATTTTTCTTAATTAGCTTAACAAATAATAGTTTATTGAAAATAACAGCAACAATGTATTCAATTATGTATTTATATATGTGTATGCTTATGTATAAGTTAATTCAATGGAAGAAATAATGCAAGGTACAAGGGGGAGAAATTAGGATTATTTTATTGTTATAAACTAGTCACACTGCCTTTGAAGTGGTATAGTGTTATTTAAAAGTAGACTTGGGTTAGCTGTAAAAGTATCACAAACTCTGGAACCACCACTAAAAGAGGTAAGAAAAATGTGCTCAGGAAGGAGAGAAAATTGAATCATATAAAATGCTAAAATAAAACCAAAACAGGCAGAAAAAAACTGGAGGACAAAAATAGTAATAAAAAACAGGGCAACAAATAGATTAAAATAACAAATGTTGTATATATATACAGCATATATATATATTACATATATATAGCATGTATATATATTGCATATATATAGCATATATATAGTATATATATAGCATATATGTTGCATATATATAGCATATATAGTATATATGTAGCATATATATTGCATATATATAGCATATATAGTATATATATAGCATATATATTGCATATATATATATGCAATTATTTTAATAATCACTTAAAAAAAAAAGACAAGGTCTCCCTATGTTGCCCAGACTAGAGTGCAGTGATGATTCACAGGCGTGATTCCACTACTGATCAGTACGAGAATTTTGACCTGCTCCGTTTCTGACTTGGGCCGATTCATCTCTCCTTAGGCAACCTGGTGGCAGCCTGTTCCCAGGTCACCATATTGATGTGGAACATAGTGCAGATATTCCATCACCATAGCTCACCACAGCCCAGAACTCCCTGTCTCAAGCTATCCTCCCACCTCAGCCTCCCGAGTAGCTGAGACTACAGGCATGTACCACTATGCCCAGCTCAATAATCACATTGAACATCAATGGTCTCAACACAGCAATTAAAAGAGAGAGATTGTCAGAGTTAATAAAAAAAAATACCTAACCATATATTATGTACAAGAAACCTACTTTAAATACATAGAGTCATATAGATTAAAAGTAAATGCCAGGGGAAAGACAGACCATGCTAATACTAATCAAAGGAAAGTGACAGTAGGTATATTAATTTCAGGCAGAATAGATTTCAAAGCAAGGAAAGTTATCAGAAATAAAGAGAGGCATTACGTAATGATAAAGGGATTGATTCTTCAACAAGATACAACAATCTCTACCATGTATGCACCTAAAAACACGGTGTCAAAATACATGAGGCAAAAACTAATAGAACCTCAAGGATTAATTCACTATTGTAGTTGAAGACTTCAACATCCTTCTTTCAGAAATAAATAGATGCTGCACACATACAATTAGTAAGAACAGTTAACCTTAATAAAATCATCAATCAACTAGATATAATTAACATCTATCAACTATTTCACAGAATATACATTTTTCTCAAGCTCACGTAGAATATTCACCAAGGGATAATACATTCGGGTCACAAAACTCATCTTAACACATTTCATAGAAATTATACAATACCTGCTGTCAGTTTACAATAAAAATTAAACTAGAAACCAGTAACAGAAAGAGAATTGGAAAATGCCAAAATATGTATAGATTAAACAAGACACTTCTAAATGACACATGGGTTAAGAAAAAATCTCAAGAAGAATTTTAAAATATTTTGTATTAAATACAAATAAAAGCACAAATGATCAAATTTTATGTGATGTAATGAAAAGAGTACTTAGAAGGAAATTTATAGTGTTGAACACATATATTAGAGAAAAAAAAACCCTGAAAATAATAATCTAAACGTCCACATTAGGAAACCAGAAAAATAATAACATATTAAATCTATAGTGATTAGGAAAAAAAAAGAAACCGAAATTAGAGCAGAAATTAGTGAAATTGGAAACAATAAAGCAACAGAGAAAAAAAGTTAATGAAATCAAAAGATAACTCTATGAAAGGATCAATAAAATTGATAAGCCTCTTGTCAGGAAAAAAGACTGAAGGCACAGTTTACTAATATAACAAATCAAAGAGGAAATATCACCATGCATCTCATGGACATTCAAAGGATAATAAAAGAATAGTCTAAACAATTCTATGTCCACAAATTTGGTAACCTAGATAAAATGGACTAATTCATTGAAAAACATAATCTGCCCAAATGCACACACCAAAAGTAGACAATCAGAATAGGTGTATCACTATTGATGAAATTGAATCAATAATTAATAATCTTCTCAAACAGAAAATACCAGGTTTAGATGGATTCATGGGTATATTCTACCAAACATTAAAGGAATTAAATGATATCATTTTTTTAACAGTCTCTTCCAGGATATAGAAGCAAACAGAATACTTCCTAACTTACTCTATAAGATGAGCATTACTGTAATACCAAAACTAGACACAACATTACAGGAGAAGAAAACTAGAGACCAACATCTCCCATGAATTTGGAAGCAAAAATCTTAACAAAATGGAAATAAATGGAATCAAACACTATATAAAAATAATTATACACCATGACCAAGTGAGCTTTATTCCAGGTATGCAAAGCAGTTTCAACATTTGAAAATCAATTAATGAAATCCATCACATCAATAGGTAAAAAAAAAATGATATGGTCATATCAATAGATATAGAAAAAGTATTTGGTGAAATCCAACAGCATTTCATGTTAAAAACTGTCAGTACCCTAGGAATGAGGAGAAAACCTTCTCAAATTGATAAAAAAAATCTTCAAAAAACCTTACGGCTAATATTGTATCTAATGGTGAGAAACTCAAAATTTTCCCACTAAGATCATGTACAAGGCATGGATGTCCCCTCTCATCACTGCTTTTCAATGTTGTACTGGAACTAGCTAAGGAATAAGAAAAGGAAATAAAGGAAGTACATAGGCAAAAGACCCAGAATAGCCAACACAGTGTTGAAGGAGAACAAAATTGGAGGATTGACACTACTTAACTTAAATCAAGACTTACTGTGAAGCTACGGTAATAAAGACATTGTGGTTTTAGTGAAGGAATAGACAAGGAGATCAATGGAACAGAATAGAGAGCCCAGAAATAGGCCCACACAAATATAGTCAACTGATCTTTGAAAAAGGAACAAAGGAAATAAAATGGTGGAAGGAGTCTTTTCAACAAATGATATTGAAACTGGAAATACACACACACACACAAATATAGCCATAGATTTTATACCTTTCAGAAAACTCAACTCAATATGGATTAGAGACCTAAATGTAAAATGCAAACTATAAAACTTTTAAGTGGTAATATGGGAGAAAATCTACATGATGTTGGGTTTACCAATGACATTTTAGATGTAACACCAAAGGCTCTCATTGCAAGAAAGAATTGATACATTGGATTTCATTAAAATGAAAAATTTTTGCTTGTGTAATACACTGACTGTCAAGAGAATAGAAAACCAAACCAGAGACCGGGAGATGGGATTTGCAAAAGACACATTTCACAAAGGACTGTTATCCAAAATATTTAGAAGAAACTCTTAAAATTCAACTGTTTTAAGATAAGCTAAGAAAAAAATCTTATTTAAAGATGACCAAAGACATTAACAAGTACCTTGCCAAAGAACATATTTAGATGGTTAATAAGCATATAAAAAGATGACCCACATCATATGTTATCAGAGAAATACAAGTTAAAGAAACAATGGGACACTTCTACATCCCTATTAAAATGGCCAGAATCCAGAACACTGATGGTATGATTTGGCTGTGTCCCCACCCAAATCTCATCTTGAATTGTAGCTCCCATAATTCCTATGTGTCATCGGAGGGACCCGGTAGGAGGTAATTGAATCATGGAGGAGGATCTTTCCCATGATGTTCTCATGATATGAATATGAGATATGAGATCCCTTTTTTTTTTTTTTGTTTGTCTATTTTTTTTGCCAGGGAATATTTATTTTTCTATTTGATTGGTAAGCAGAAATATCTAATCATAAAAATTTTAATTAAAAATGTAATAAGCTTTTGGCCGGGCACGGTGGCAACCTTCTAACTGCCACAACTTCCTATAAAAATAAAGATAAAAACAAATCAAAAGAAAGCCATAGTAGTGTGTCAGAGTGCATTTCAGAGCATGGAAAAAATAAGGCTGAGATTCTGCAAGACAAAAATATTTTTATGTTTTTCATGGTTAATGCTGGGACGTTTTTTAACTTGTTATAAAGGACCTATTAAATTTTACTGCTGAAGCTGGAGAGAGGAAAATTACACACGTGGGGTCTTTAACAGGTTTTGTGTCTAACAGCTTTGACACTATCCCACTGATTTTTGTCCCTGCCCTGATGGGTAGCCTTGAGTAGTGTCTGTTGTCTGGAGTCTAATGTCACAGCAATTAAATTCCCACAGGAAGCAGCAGCTTTAGAAGATGTGATTAGATTGGAGACACTGATGCTTGTTTTGATTTTGAAAATGCATCATCGATCATGGCTACTGATTTCAGCAGCAGCTCTAGCTGAGGGGAGGTGTGGGCTAAGCGTCTGGATTTATGTTTAACTTTGGGGAAAATGAAGTCTTCCCTTGCCTGTCAAGTCTTTACTCGGATGTGTGGCCAATGCCTTTAGCAGATAATCCCAAAGATGCCAAATAACCTTTATTTCCCAGAGGTCATGTTGATCTTTTTCTTCTCATTCTGACCTCAGAACAGACCTATTCATTTTACATCTGACATCAGACTGTGAGAAAATAGAGTAAGTTTTAGCTTTTTCCAGGGCTTACGGGAATGCTTGTTGTTGTTGTTGCTGTTAATATGCACCTCCCACCCCTTTGAATGTGTTTCTTGTGTGTGTGCATTTGAGTGTGCTCTGTGTGTGTATTATTGTCCATAGCTCAAGACATGTCAAAGAAACTAAATCCACCGATTTTTAGAAACAAAGAAAACTATGATTAACACTAGGTAGTTTCTTAGTGTGACAAGATATTCTAAATACCATGGTTTGATCATTACATTGTGTGCATGTATCAAAGTATCATTTGTACCCCATAAGTACGTACAATTATTATCTATCAATGAAAAGGAATTCCAGGAATGCATTTTCTTGGCTTTGTTGTAAACATTTCCTGATTTTCATATTATCTGTTTTCAAGATTCTAGAGAATGCCTAAACTGATATTGGTATAAATGCAAAAAGAAAAAAACAAGAGAGTGTGCTGGGAAAGAGAAAAACTGTTGGGTAATCAGTCCCACATATGTTCCCCTGCAAAAAAAATCAGCAAGCTTGTAGTTAACAGGCAAGACTTTCTCCAGCTACCATTTTGAAGCAGATTCCTCTCTCCCACCACTTCCACTTCCAAAATTGCATAAAGTATTGCTCAATGGGCCTATGTATTTGCATATGAATTCAAATGAGTCTAATTATGATATCGAATGTAACAAATCACTTTATATACAGCTGTCTTTACAAATAGAACATCATATATTGAAATTAAATGGGAATATTAATGTATACTTTGTATGTATATGCACATAAACTATGGAACTGATTATCTGACCAATTATAGAATTGAAGTTAACTTCTACTGTTGAAAGTACCCTAGCTTTCCCCTAAAAGAGCATCAGAAATAATGTTTTATCCCAACTGACAAATTATCCTGTTTTATTGATGTTTGCCTCACCATTATTTCAATATTATTTTAAAAATGGAAATTCAAAAAGTTACTATTTCATTTTTAGTTTGTTTATGAAAACAGACATGCAATAAATAACATTGGGAATCCTTATATATTTTGGATATTAACTTCTTATCAGATATATAATTTGAAAATATTTTATCCCATTCTGCAGGTTGTCTCTTTACTCTGTTGATTGTTTCTTTTGGTGTGGTGTGCAAAAAGCTTTTTTTTTTTATTTTTTTATTTGAGGCAGAGTCTTGCTCTGTCATTCAGGCTGAAGTATAGTAGCCCAATCTTGGCTCACCGCAACCTCCGCCTCCTGGGTTCAAGCAATTTTCCTGCTTCAGCCTCCCAAGTAACTGGGACTACAGGCGTGTACCATCACACCCAGCTAATTATTGTATTTTTAGTAGAGACAGCATTTCGCCATGTTGGCCAGGCTGGTCTCAAACTTCTGGCCTCAAGTGATCCTCCCACCTTGACCTCCCAAAGTGCTAAGATTACAGATGTGAGCCACCATGCCCAGCCAAAAAGCTCTTTGTTTAATGCAGTTCCATTTATCTATTTTTGCTTTTTTTCCCCATGTTTTTATGGTCATGTCCGAAAAATCATTGCCCAGACCAATGTTAAGAAGATAGATACACACACACACAGACACACACAATGAAATACTATTCAGCCTTTAAAAAGAGGAAATTCTTGTCATGTGCCTCAATGTCAATGAACCCCGAGGACATTACACAAAGTGAAATACACCAGCCACAGAAAGAGAAATACCATGTAATCTCACTTACATGTGGGATCTAAAGTAATCTAACTCATAGGTGCAAAGAGCTGAATGGTAGTTGCCAGGGTTTGGGGGAATGAGAAAATGGGGTGGAAAGTGTTCAAAGTTATATTTAGACAGCATGAATAAGTTATAGAGATCTATTATACATCATGGTGATTACAGTTAATAGTAAAGTTATAGTTTTGAAAACTGCTAAGTAGATTCTACATGTTCTCACTACCAGAAAGTAGCTATCTGAAGGGATCCATGTGATAATTTACTTGATCTAATCATTTCACAGCATGAAACTGTATCAAAACACATTATATATCATAAACATGTACAATTTTTGTTTATCAAATGTACCTTACTAAAGCTGAGGAAAAACAATTAAAAGGGAACACTGAATAAATTTGATGTATTCTACACATATACTTAAGAATACTGGAGAAAAGTAGCAGTTTAAAATTTCAGCTCTTCTTAAAATATTTTAAATGTACTGATTTATCTATCTAGATATATATTTATGTATACATATAAATAATATACATACAAATAAAAATACATTTGTACTGATATGTCATAATATTGAATATATAATACTAAAAATGCACTGATTTTTATATATATATACTTCTTCCTTATGTAAAAACTGCCTCTCAAAAAAAGAGAATAATGTATCTACAAATGATAATACATACAGTGTTTCAGCATGTGCATTCTTCATCTACACAGATATGAGTTCAATATCTGGCTCCACCACTGAATTTTGTAATTTTAGGAAATATACCTAATCTTGTTAATCCTCAATTGCTTTAACTGTAAATGGGGATTACAATAACACTTACTCCCAGGGTTGTTGTGAGGATGTAATTAGGTAGCAGACATGAATCGCTTTACTTGATTGAATGATACATAGTAGAAAGTCAGTAAATATTAGCAACTGCTAGGCTAGCTGTTGAAGTGTAATATTTAAGAAATCATAACTTTAAATGTTAACTTGCTGTAGGAAAGAATCCTTGGTCAGTTGTTTATAAATATTTCTCTTGGGAGCCAACTATGAATCAGCAATATGCTGGGTGCTTAGGACACTAATTAAATTAAGGAAAATTCTCAACAAAGAGTTTGGAATGGGACACAAGAGAATAATGATACACACATACTCACACACAAGACAGCAATGGAGAGCTTCGCTAGGTATGTAGCAACATCAAAGAGGAGCACTTTAAGTGCCCGGGCTTCCTCACTCTTTCTAGAGGAAGCAATGACAAGCTACGTCACAAAGGATATGGAGACATGGAGACATTAACCAGGGTGTCTGACTTGGAAGAATGTTCAAAACCGAGGGGCTATTAGCATGAGCAAATGCAGAGAGGTAAGAAATAACTCAGTGGGTGGTCTATAGCTAAAAGCATGAGATGAAGAGCACAACTGATAAGATCTGGAGAGTCAGGCAAAGATCAGTCACTGAGGATCTTGAATGTCCTGTTAAGATGCTCTGACTTTATTTTCTGGATGATAGGTAGCAGGTAAGCAGCAGAGAGGTGTAGTCAAACTCTGCATTTTAAATAAATAATTCTAGAAACAATGGAATGGATGCATTTACAAGAGTCTCTGAGACCAATTTTAGTTGGTTCCTTAATCCTCAAAGCGGAATATGATTTGGGTTAAGAACCTGAGTCAACCAAATGGGTTAAATTATTACACCAGGCCCATTTTTTTTTAAAAGAGCAGATAGGAATGTCCTTTTCTCTCACAGCACATACATTGTGACTACTTCTTTTACTTATCAGATTTCTACTTCACCTCAAACCATGTTAGTAATTAACTGATTTGATAATGCCACTGCAAGAAAATGAAGCCTTTAGAAAAAAATCTCAGACTGTTGAAGTGGATTGATATTGCTGTACTCAAAGCTGAGTCAATTCTAGAAAATATTACTCATGACCATATTACATATGCACACAAATATACACAGATGAATGGGCATGAAATTTATAAAAAATGAAAGTCCCTACTAGAGAAGAAAGAGGCTAAGGATTCTGTGCCATAAGAAATAAGAAAAGAATTAGGATAAAGTGAATTGATAATGGAAGAGATCTTTAAGGTTGCACTCATACTATAAATGAGACTCATTCATCAATCTGACTCATTCATTCATATTTTGATATGTGACCAGGAAGTTTTGTTGGGTGTAATATCAAATTTTTATCAATGCTAAATATTTATTTTTTGCAACCACTTAGTATACATAAGTATCCATGATGTTCTTCAGATATAACAATGAACAGAATGATTTGAAATAAGAGACATGGCTTTAATGATCTCAGGGTTAATGATCTCAGAATTATGTGAGAATTTTACTCCTGGGCATAACAGATTAAGAAGTCAGGACATAAAATATGTATATAATATCAGATATATAATCCTGAAATAGTGACAAAGTGAATTGTATGATATTATTGAATATTTTATCCTATCATTTTAAAGATATAATACTACAGGCATCAACAATATAATGGTATCATTGTATAAAGATTAGATCATGCCAAACTCACTAATTTTTTTGAGTGCCATTTGATGTACAGTATTGAAAACAGTAACACAGCATCAATATTGAAAACTATAATACACACATTCTTTGAGAACATCTGCTGTAAATGTTAAAAAAATACTGACTCAAGTGTGACACAACTAGTGAGTTGAGAGTACATAAGATGATAGTTTCATAGAGTAATAGGAAAGAAATGGAAAAAAGTAATGTCTGCCTTCAGGTGTGAAGACAATTTAGTAATAAGAATTTTGAGTGTTTAAAGAAGCAGTAAGTGGTTCTGGGAAAATATAAATGATTAAGGCACTTGGTAAAAATAGGTTGCATATCAGTGGAGGTATTACAGAGTCTCCTGGAATTGTTGAACCCAGAAATACACCTTACTCTCTTTCTCCCTGTATATAGCAACCCCCCTTGGGGGGTTGGTACCCTGTGGATACCAAATCCAATGATGCTCAAGCCTCTTATTTAAAATGGTACAGTATTTTCATATAGGTTGCACGTACCTCTAATGCAATGTAAATGTGTAAATGCTAGGAAAATAGTTGTTATACTGTATTGTTATTTAATTTTATAGTTTGTATTGCATTGTATTTTTATTTTTTATATTTTGAATATTTTTGATTTTTGATGGGTTGAATCTGTGGATGTGAAACTGTGGATACAGATGTATTTT
This sequence comes from Symphalangus syndactylus, assembly GCF_028878055.3. Classification (NCBI taxonomy): domain Eukaryota; kingdom Metazoa; phylum Chordata; class Mammalia; order Primates; family Hylobatidae; genus Symphalangus; species Symphalangus syndactylus. The sequence goes on from NC_072433.2 coordinate 91,311,675, forward strand.
ATATATATACATACACACACACACACATATATATACATATACTCTATACGTACATGTATGTACATATAGTCATTCACCACATAATGCTTTGGCTAAGGACAAACAACATGTTTTATGGGATGATCCCATAAAATTATATTACCATCTAGATGATCCTGACCCTGTGTAGGCCTAAACTAATGTGTGTGTTTGTGTCTTAGTTTTTAACACAAAAGTATAAACAATAAAAAAATTAAAAAATAGAGAAAAATTTATAGAATAAAGGTATAAAGAAATAAACAATTTCTGTACAGCTGTACAATGTGTATTTGAAGCTATTACATCAAGTCAAAAAGTTAAAAAAATTTAAAGTTATAACGTAAAAAACTTATAGTAAGCTAAAGTTAATTATTACTGAAGGAAGAAAAATGTTTTTAAAGAAATTTAGTGTTGTCTATGTGTGAGGTGTTAAAGTCTACAGCAGTGTACTCTAATGGCCTAGGTCTCCACGTTCATTCACCACTCAGTGACTCACCGAGGGAAACACTCAGTCCTGCAAGCTCCACAGATGCTAAGTGCCCTATAGAGATGTGCCATTAAAAAAATAGTTTCTGCCTATTCTTACTATATATTTTCTATGTTTAGATAAGTTTAGATACACAAATGCATACCTTTATGTTTCATTTACCTCCAGTATTTAGTACAGTAACATGTTGCACAGGTTCCTAGCCTAGGAACAATAGGTTATACCATACAGCCTAGGTGTCTAGTACATAATACCATCTAGGTTTGTGTAAATATACTCTATGATGTTCACACAATAAGAATATTGCCTAAGAAGGCATTTCTCAGAATGTATCTCCATTTTTAAGACAGACATCACAGTACACAAATGACAGTTGCATTTTTTTCATATAACAGGTATTTTTAATGAGTACATCTGATAAACAACAACAAAATTAATAAAAGTGTTTTTAACTGAGGACTTCCTAATAGAACGAAGAGAAACAAAGGTATATTAAAACTACCAGATAATTTCTTTTGAAAAAAGAACATTAATGTTATTTATACAGCAGTAAACATACCTTTAAGTTTAGGAAAATCATATTAAAAAGCAGAGAAGTATTTATTAATAAATAAAGTTATTAAATAGAATACCCCTGTTGACATAGGGTAATGTCATTATGTTGACGAGTAACTTTTGCAAAAGCAACATTGTTTTATCTTTTTGGAAATTTGAAGACGATTGAGTTGAATAGATGATTTGAAGTAAAATATCAGTGGTTGATAAGAGATCTACCCTGCCTCTTATTTAATTGTGTATGGGTTTTTTGTGTTATTTTCTTTTGTTTTTAATTGATATTTTAGTTGATACTAATTTCCATTTAAATGCAATAATGTTTATATAATATTGGCCATAATATGCATCAAACATAACCAAAGAAAGAAAGAAGAGGGAGACAGGAGAGAGTAAAATAAAATAAAATATAGAAATGATATTTTTTCAGTAAATAACATTTAATTGTAATGCACATGTTTTCATGTAAGTACTGTATCACAGAAAAAAATACTGTAAGCTTAAATACAATCTCAAGATTGTCAAGAGAACTGATTAATTTTGCTCTCATTCCCATTTTCTCAACAATCTTTGTCTTCAGAGTGGATAAATGCAGTGTCACTCTGGGTTCGCTTGGCAATCTTAAAATTGTCACAAGAATGGATTGGGTGCCGTTTCCTCTTCTTGTTACAATCTTTGTCATGAGCTCTCACAGACCTTTTAATGCCTGATATGCTCTCATTCTCATTACATATTCTCATTCCCATAACAAAGATTATAATGAAAGAAGAAAATGTCATAAAATTAATCCATTCTCATAACAGTCTGTAACGAGGGCAGAAAATTGAGCAAAATTAATCCGTTCTCATAACAATCTGAAGATTGTAATGAGAACAGAAAATGGCATGAAATTTATCCTTCTTGTGACAATCTTTAAATTGTAACAGGGCAGGATGTGATACAAGATTAATAAGCCCCTGGGACAAAGGCTCTGACTAGAATTGAAAAATCATACAAAATTAGTTTGGGTGTGTGTGTATGAGTTTGTGTGTGTGTGTATGAGTGTGTGTGTGTGTGTGTATGTGTGTGGTTGACAAAGACAGGAAAAGATCTGACATTATAATGTCTGGTTCCATTGGGATATCATATTAAAATTAGTAACTATTTTAAATTGCCTTTGCCTTAAAATATTAAAGCCTGACGCCTTTCCAAAGATGGTGATTTAAAACAAATATGGATGTTCACTCTTCAAGTAGACCCTGAGGTTAAACTATTTTAGTAAGTAGGATAGTAAAGAAAATGGCATTTGTTATTGTATTCGTGGATAAACCATTTATTATTCAATAACTTTATTTTTAAAAATATGACTTAAAATGAATAACAGCATATTTAGCCTAATATAGAGCAATAGTTGTCTGATCATGAATTTCAACATATTTGTTTACACACCTTACCCATCTATTTCTGTGTACATATACTACACTCTACCATATTATGGCCTATTTTCACCAGCAAACATTAGTGGTCAAATACTTAAGCTTTGGTTTACATTAACTTTTTAAACCTAGTTTACCTAATGTATAATTTCTTCACTTTTGTCACTCAATTAATTGAATTTGTGATTGCCTTTCACAGTGTTTTAGTTTTAAATATTCTTATTTTCTAAAAGAAACTAAGGTCAGATAACACTTGCATAGGCCTACAAATCTGTTCAAGCAGAACATGAACAGCTTTTTATTTGCCTGTATGATTTGAGTATAAACAATTTAATGATTTAATGTGCTACTTGTTCTCACTTATTAGGGCACGCATATTTGTGCATGGAATCTATTTTAAAAATATTTTTTTAACACTCACATGAAAACATGTATTATAAACAGATTTATGAATGTATGCACACTTTATAGCAATTATAACCTTTTTTCCAGCAGTACAAGGCTTAAGCAATTATTTCAATTTCTTAACAACCCATCATTTTAAAGATATACATTAGGAACTAATAATGAATGGCAATAATATTAAATATTTCAAAGACTTCTATTTGTGGAATATCAAAATGAAAAGCCTCATTTATATTGTTGTTTCCCCTTTTTTAAGGCTCTGCACCTCCGATGACATTTCAGAAAATTACCAGTATATCAGTGAAATTGCAATAAATTATTGAGATGTGAACCTATTTTATGATATTATCCTGATATTTTAAAAGGAAATATCTATTTGAAAAACCTCACTGTTATATGTAATTATAATTATTTTACTGGTTGAGAATGAATTATTGAACATCAATTTTCTTAAACATAAAAGATAGTATTTTGAAAAATTGGAGGTATAGTTTAGCATGTTTAAATAATAGGCTGCTTTTTAGTTGCAGCTATTAGGTTTTTCCTATCTGAAGACTAGGTTTGAATGATTTGCTAAGCTATCTCTTCCATTGTTTTGTTTTGAAAGAAGAATATACAATTGTAACTGCAATTAAGTTCTTTTCTGATAAAAATAAAATTAGAGACTAATCGAAATAAGCAAATCTGGACAGGATCATGGCTTCATATTCTGAGAAACATGCAAGGCCTGGGCTTAAATTGCCACCCATTTTTCAACATCCGGAGGGAAGATAAATACAGTGATTCACAGTACTTGTGAAAACCTTCAGAAAGTAAACCTTTTGCTTCATGGAAAAATGAAAAATTTGGGAGGTTGCACTTTTCATCATCAACAAAAGCTATTTTTGCAGACCAAAGAAGAAATGAAAAACTTTTCATTTATTTAGCTGTTCCTGGAAAGGTTGTAAAAGGTCCTATCATGAAAGACGTAAAGGAAGAGCTGTTCATAGAAAGCTTTGAAAGAACAAACATCATAAGCACAGATTCCTATGGTAGGTGGAATATTGTAGGACGGTACAGGGGCAAAAGCACCAGGATATGATCCCAGAAGAGGAGACTCTTCTCTGTACTTTTTCCATTGTTCCCACCTTTTATATATTTAGCTATAGGTATGGTCCAATTTGATGTGGTAGTCTGCGTGAAAATCCACGTTTTCAGAAAAAAAAATAAATAGTAGAAATTCTCTTAAAAATCATTTTACTGTATAGTATACTATGGGCCAGATTTATAAAGTTCATTTTTATAATTCCAGTGAAATATACGTCACCCTCAAGATAGGCTCTTCCAAATTGTACTGGTATGGTACTCCAGTCTTTTTATCTGAATGTATTGATAGATACTACCACATAAACTTCTTTATAGAAAGTAAAAATGGCCATTTCTGACATTTGCACAATTTACATGCTAAACCTTTTTTAGTACATGAAGATTTTCAACATTTCACATCACAATTATAAAAAAAAACCACATGGAAAACATTTTGTGTCTTTTACCAGTCGTGTGTAAACTCTTTCCAGGGGTAGAAACGCCAAGGGATTGTGCTAGTCAGAGCAGCAGGTGAAGAAAGTCTTGGGGAGGAAAAAAGGGATTTAACAATATAGGACAGAGAGGCCAGTGGGGCACTGCTCAAGGACAGAATGGCCAGAGAGTAGAATCTCTGGATAGCAACAGAGTTAAAAAGTGATTTGGGACTTCATTAAAAAAAAATTGTATTGTGTATAGAATAAAAAAAAATTTATCTGTTATTTGAAAAATGCCGAATAATGTATATATTGTCCTTTATTTCACTTGCATAAATGGAATTTTGTTTTGGGAGCTTGAAAAACAGGGTAAATGATATAATGATATTGAGTTATACATCTAGAAAATGGAGAAAATAATATTCAAAACAAGAAAGAAGTATAAAAAGTATCATTTTAATGCAACTGATAACTACATTCAACCATTTTCCCCTATCACATTTATGTTTCTCACTCATAAAAGGAAATTTTCCTTGATAACTATTATTTTTTTAAACTCTGTGGATAGTTTGAAAACTTGTAAATATTCTGTTCTCCAGTGATGTTTCTCCCACTGGTTTTAGCATTTATTGGTGAAGATTTCCAGAGGGGAAAGTGCAATTTCTAAAGAACTTACTACTTATTCATTTATTATTTTAAAATTTATTTTGGATGGGTACATTTTTCTGCAGATTATTAATGCCTGAAATGTTCAAGGATCATAAAAATGGTCGCTGTTGCTAAGAGAGAATAAACAATGAGAAAAACAGTGGTAGAGGAAATTAGAAAGATAACATAGTTTGGGGAGATAAGGTAGGGTCTTGTAAACTCTTCCAAGAGATTTGTCTTTTATTTTGAATGACAAGAGGAACCACTGTAGAGTTTTGAGTAAAGCAATAACAAAATTTGACTTCTTTATCAATAAAACCACCGTGGATGTTGAGCTGAGGTTAGATTGAAAGGGAACTAGGGTATAAATCAAAGATCAGATAGAAGGGAATTATAAAGATAGCCTTACAGGAGATAATGGTGGCTTATGCTAGGATGGTAGCTGTGGAGGCAGTGAGAAACTGTCAGATGCTGCATATAGTTGGAAGGAAGAGTCATCATGGTTTCTTGACAGATTGGATATAGGTTTTGAAAAAAATATAATTAAAGTTTTTGCACAGAAGTTTTATTTTTCCATCTTTCTATGTTTCTTGTCTGCTATCCTCTGCATTCTGGCGTTAGCCCTCAGGCTTGCCCTCTCATAGTTGCAGAATGATTGCTGCTATTTCCAGCATCACCTGATCACACAAGAATATTCAAAACTAGAAGAAAGAACCTTCATTTATTGTGTGCCTGCATTTGTAAGGTTATATCATTTGTAGTTTATACCACACAGCCTAGGTGTCTAGTATACGATACCATCTAGGTTTGTGTAAATATACTCTATGATGTTCACACAATAAGAATATTGCCTAAGAAGGCGTTTCTCAGAATGTGTTTCCATTTTTAAAACAGACATCACAGTACTCAAATGACGTTGCAATTTTTTCGAATAGCAGGTATTTTTAATGGTACATCTGATAAACAACAACAAAATTAATAAAAGTCTTTTTAACTGAGGAGGTAAAAGTCTCAGAATCTCCTCCATAAGATTATCCACATTCATTTCTCGCTTAACAGAATTCCAAAGTCCATCATTGTCAAAATGAATGTAGTTACCTTGTTGTGATTACCCCTTGGAAAGGAGGGTTCTGTTAGTAAATAAAAGATGAGGAAATTATTCAGGCAGCCAACAGTTCCTGTAACAAACAGGAAACTCTTAACTTCAATTAAAGAATATTAACTTGCTTTTATTCTGTCCTAACAACTTATGGTGGCCTAAAATACACCACACATAGGTAGTTTGTTTCCATTGGTCCAGTTATTCCTGTTTGAAAGCTCAGTGGATCAGAGATAAGGTTGAAAGCAGTTGAGCAGTGACACTCTTTAATTATGGCACTCCAACTTCTCCTGGTACTCAATATTCTTCCTAATAGAGAGAATCTATTTCAATTTCTACTTAAATCAAACTAAACTTGCAGCTTATTCTCTAATGGTTGATATTCTTCCCTAACATTCCTATGACTGCATTCTGGCTTACAAAGGAGCTGAAGTATCAGATATCATGAATAGATGAAACCTTTGTACACATACCCCAATTTTCTTAGTTTGCACCATAATAATAAGTTAATCTATAAATCCAAATTTTCCAACTTTTCAGAACACTCTCTTAAGTAAGACAGACAAATGTTTAGTTGTGGTTGGTAATTTAGAAGAGAAGACATTTGGAAAGTAAAACAGCTATTAATTAACATAGGGATATCAATGGTAATAATTGTAGCAGTAACACAGATTTTTTATGTGCCACACACTTTTGAAATAATACATATATACACTAAATTAACCCTCATAGTAACCCTATTTGATATGACACAGCAAATCTAGGAAAACTGGCCATGGTCTCAAGAGAGTAGATAGATACATTATGAAAATGGAAACTATTACACTTCGAATGTAGCTGTGTTTCTTTATTAAGAGTTACCCGTCCAAACTTTGTCTCTCTGAAAGTGCAGTTCTGATGCAAGAGAACAAATAGATTGTTTACTAGGTAGTCTTGGGAACATTCTCCCCAATTTCACAAGGACCCCTTGCCCTTAAGTTTGCCCTACTTTATTCTATATTTTCTAAGCAGAAGGAACACTTATTCCACCTCAGGAAGACCCTGCCATGTAGGTCCGTCTCTTCCCACCATTGCTAATGGAAAGGGTCATTATCTCCAGCCCTAGATAGTCCTTGTTTGCCATGGATGTTACCTCTACTGTGAAAGCTGTGGTCCCTGGGCCACCCAGTCTTTGTGTTCTAGTCTAAAACTGTTTGTGAATTTGTCCACCTGTCTCTCATTTTACTTTTTTTTTAAATAATTATTTTTATTTCAATTGTTTTAGGGTACAGGTGGTTTTTGGTTACATGAATGAGTTTTTTAGTGGTGATTTCTGAGATTTTGGTGCACTGGTCACCAGAGCATTGTACACTGTACACAATATGTAGTCTTTTATCCCTCATGCCCCTCACAACCTTCCCCCACCAAGTCCACAATGTCCATTTATATCATTCTTATGCTTTGGATCCTCATAGCTTAGCTCCCACTTATAAATGAGAACATATAATATTTGGTTTTTTCATTCCTGAGTTACTTCACGTAGAATAATGGCCTCCAGGTCCATTCATGTTGCTGCAAAAGACTTTATTTCTTCCCTTCTTACGGCTGTGTAGTATTCCATGTGGTATAAATTCCACCTTTAATTCCATGTAGTATTAAATGTGGTATAGGTACCACATTTTCTTTGTACATTTGTTGATTGATGGGCACTTAGATTGGTTCCATATCTTTGCAGTTGTGATTTATGCTGCTATAAACATGTATGTGCATGTGTCTTCTTCATATAATGACTTCTTTTCCTATGGGATTGCTGGATTGAACAGTCGTTTACTTTTAGTTCTTTAAGGAAGCCTCATAATGTTTTCCACAGAGGTTGTACTAATTCACATTCTCACCAGCCATGTAAAAGTGTTCCCTTTTCACCACATCCATGCCAACAGCTATTGTTTTTGGACTTTTTCATTATGGCCATTCTGCCAGGAGTAAGGAGGTGTCACATTGTGGTTTTAATTTCCATTTTCCGATTATTAGTGATGTTGAGCATTTTTTCATATGTTTGTTGGCTGTTTGTACGTCTTCTTTTGAGAATTGTCTATTCATCTCCTTTGTCCACTTTTTGATAGGAGTTTTTTTGCTAATTTCTTTGGTTCCTTGTAGATTACTAGTCCTTTATCAGATGCATAATTTGTCAATATTTTATCCGACTCTGTGGGTTGTCTGTTTACTCTGCTGATTATGTCTTTTGCTGTGCAGGAGCTTTTTAGTGTATTTAGGTCCCATTTATTTTGTTTTTGTTATATTTGCTTTTGGGGTCTTAGTCATGATATCTTTGCCTAAGGTAATGTCTAGAAGAATTTTTCTGATGCTCTCTTCTAGAATTTTTATGATTTCAGGACATAGGCCTGATAGATAGTCTTTGATCTCTCTTGAGTTGATTTTCTTTATAAGATGAGAGATGGAGATCCAGTTTCATTCTTCTGCATGTGGCTTGCCAGTTTTCCCAGCACCATTTATTGAATAAGGTGTCCTTTCCTCAATTTATATTTTTGTATGCTTTGTTGAAGGTCAGCTGGCTGTAAGTATTTGGCTTTATTTCTGGGTTCTCTATTCGGTTCCATTGGTCTAAGTGCCTATTTTTATACCATTACCATGCTGATTGGTGACTATAGCTTTGTAGTATAATTTGAAGTTGGATTTGTTCCAACTCCAGATTTGTTTTTGTTGCTCAGTCTCACTTTGGGTATACAATCTCTTTTTTGGTTCCACGTGAATTTTAGGAGTGTTTTTTCTAGTTCTGTGAAGAATGATTATCGTATTTTGATGGGAATTGCATTGAATCTGTAGATTGCTTTGGGCAATATGGTCATTTTCACAGTATAGATTCTACCCATTTATGAGCATGAGATGTGTTTCCATTCATTTGTTTTATACATGATTTCTTTCAGCAGTGTTTTGTAGTTTTTCTTGTAGAGATCTTTTACCTCCTTGATTAAGTATATTCCTCAGTATTTCATTTTATTTTATTTTATCTTATTTTTTGGAACTGTTGCAAAAATGATTGAGTTCTTTATTTGATTCTCAACTAGGTTGTTGTTGTTGTATAGCAGTGCTACTGATTTGTGTACTTTGATTTTGTATCCTGAAACTTTACTAAATTTGTTTATCAGATCTAGGAGCTTTGTGGATGAGTCTTTAGGGTTTTCTAGATATAGAATCATATCATCAACAGACAGTTTGTCTTTGACTTCCTCTTTTCCAATTTGGATGCCCTTTATTTCTTTCTCTTGTCTGATTGCTCTGGCCAGGACTTCCAGGAGTATGTTTAATAGAAGTGGTGAAAGTGGGTATCCTTGTCTTGTTTCTGTTCTCGGGGCAAATGCTTTCAGCTTTTCCCCATTAGGTATGATGTTGGATGTGGTTTTGTATTATATTGGTTTTATTACTTTAAGGTAAGTTCCTTCTACGTCTATTTTATTGAAGGTTTTTATCATAAATGGATGCTGGATTTTATCAAATGCTTCTGCTGTGTCTATTGAGATGGTCATATGATTTTTGTTTTTGTTAATGTATTACATTTATTGAATTGTGTATGTTAAATCATCGCTGCATCCCTTGTATGAAACCAGCTTGATTATGGTGGATTATCTTTTTGATATGCTGTTGGATTCCGTTAGGTAGTATTTTGTTGAGGATTTGTCTGTAATTGTCTTCATGTATAACAGGAACTGTTTTTCAAGGACCTAATCTACTGAGGCCTGGGCTCTAGAAAAGAAAACTGTTTTCTGAGTCTTATGTTATTTTGTCATTTCTTTATGGTCTTCCACATCACTTTGCTATCATTTTAGGTTTCTTTACAATAGTGGCAGAGGTTCCATTTGAGCTCCTTTAGCTTGTACTGTTTTGTCCTCAAATTTTTATTTATTTATTTATTTTTTATTTTATTCTTATCTTTTTTTTTTTTGAGACGGAGTCTCACTCTGTCGCCCAGGCTGCAGTGCAGTGGTGCAGTGTCCGCTCACTGCAAGCTCCGCCTCCTGGGTTCACACCATTCTCCTGCCTCAGCCTCTTGAGTAGCAGGGACTACAGGTGCCCGCCACCACGCCCGGCTAATTTTTTGTATTTTTAGTAGAGACAGGGTTTCACTGTGTTAGCCAGGATGGCCTAGATCTCCTGATCTCGTGATCCGCCCGCCTCGGCCTCCCAAAGTGCTGGGATTACAGGCCTGAGCCACTGCACCCAGCCTCAAATTTTTATTTTTAACCTTTTCTATTTATCAATCACTTTTACTGATTTATATTTAGGTTTTCTACTCTGTGACTATTTCAAACAGGAATATAGAGTTTTTACTATTTAGGTGTTAAGTCCCTACACGTTGAAAAATAGTTTTATGTCCCTTCCCATATAAAAACCAACACAATATGTTCAGCCAGTAAAATGATCACTGTTTATTCCTTAGTAACACTAAAATCATAAAGTTTCTCAACCCTTTGTCTGCAGTAGTGTAGGTAATTTCAGCAGGATTTCACTGATGATGTGCAACATTACACTGATAGTTCATTTTAATAAAGATATGGGTGACACGTTGAGTCCAGCAATATGAATGAAGAGAAAGTGGTGTGTTTAGACACAGCAGAAAAATACCACATTACACACAGACATTTACTTAGCCTTTATTTCAGACATTTTAACAATTGTATCTTGTCACTTCTGACAGCTATTTCTTATAAGCAAAGCTTGCCTTGAAAACTAATCCTGAGTCCTAATAGCTCTGAGACTTTGTATAATACATTACAAGAGATAAGAAAATAAGCATGGAGACTAAAACTGAAGTTAGAAAGGAGGAAGTCTCAGTAGGATGAAGCTGGGTTACACTTAAGGAAAACAACAGCAAAAATATCAAGAGGGATCACTTTTATTTGAGTCTCCAGGTGTTTTTAGGTTTTGCTGTAAAGCAGAAGGTGTAACAAAGAGCTCTTGTTTTCTCTATCTCCTTTTTTTTCTTACTGGTAGAATATAAATTCATTCTGGTGGTTTATCATTGTATGGTTCTTGGACTGAACAACATTTTTCACATATTTATGTACTATTGGTCAATAAATTTCTTTTTTTCCTATAAATTATCTTGAACATTATGATAAAATCTATTTCCAGAACTTTCTTTTAAAGAGCTATTAGTTGATCATATTAACAGAATAAATATGCAGGTTCATATATAAAGGAGATGTTAAAACAATAATATAATTTGTTAATTTATTAACTCCATAAAAATCTTTGAGATAATAAAAGGAATTATTTTTTTCTGTCCATTTATAGCATCGGCAGTCAGTAAATTATTTTTGCTCTCTTTTTCTAGGTAGACAATGAAAGTCCTGTTCATTTCAGAGTTAGCTCTGCCAATGAAATAGAATACAAAAGAGAAAGAAGCAATTAATTTACTGTTTAAACTTACACCAAGAAAGTATGATTATTGTGCTATTTTTCTAAGCGATCTATGTTCTGTTTTAAGTGAGGGGTTAGACATTCCATATAAGCTATAAAATAGTTAAAATATTTAGGCGAGCATAAATTACTTGAAGTTGTAGTTTGTTGTTTTTCTCTCTTGATTTCTACAACTTGGGAATTGTACAAAGATGAGGATATGAAACCATGATATTCTCAATTTATTCATACAATCTCATGTATGTTCTGATGCATAAACAAAAGTTTCCAAAGGCTTGTATTCCCAACAATACCTTAATTATTGTTTCGTTATGGGTAGTTTAAGGCGCCTCTTCCTCCAAAAATAGTCATTGTATAACTCGATAGCTTTGATGGGTTATCACCTCATTTCTACACAATTCATTTTTATCGCAAAGCTGCCACTCTGCTTTAGTATTTAACACAAAAGTGAAAGGCAGTAAATAGAATTTGGTGAACATGTAGAGGTAATCATTATTGTATTTCATATGCAAACACAGACATTTTAGTGAACATCATGTAAGTTACATTTTAAGAACAGTCTTAAAGTGCAGATGTTACTAAAACACTACTAAAACACATTAGGGTTAAAGGATTACATGTGAATCTAACAATGAATTCTTTAAATTATTATGGTTAATATTGATGGAGCAGGATCTTGGAGAGATGCATTTAAAAATCTACAGTATACCATACTTTTACTTTCCACTTCAATATTTCTTTACATTGAAAACTATGCATCATTTTTAAAGAAAATAAACCTTTGTTAACAAAGTTATGCTTTAATGTTTAACGTCTGTACTCATGAACTGAGAATCAATAAAATGATAAGATACATTATATTTCTGATTGCTTAAGTCATTGCTTAGCTTAATAATCTGAACCATTTAATTGGTACTGATTATAAGCAAAGGAAAATCAGAATAATAAAATTTTAAAAAGTACATTCATTATTCTACTTCCACTATAGAATCAATAAAATGCTATCTTCAAAATTAAAACTATATTTTAGGTTTTCCTTGTAAAGCCCTCTCATAGATAAAGATATTTCTATTTAACTTTCATATTCCAGTTTGTCCCAATAGATTTTCTTACTAAAAATAAGGGCATTTAAAATTGTACAATAATACATGGAAATATATTTTAAAGTTAAACAATATATAAATACATACAGTAAAAATTATTGTCTTGGTCAGAGATTCTATCAAAATTTTATTCATTCCTACACACACATACACACACAAAATGGTATCATAGCATACTTATTTTTCTTAGCTTTTTCATTTAATATGTCATTTGGACAAAAATGAGGCTTGACTAAGATAAATATAAAAATATATGTACTCTTGAAAAATTGGTTATTGTCCTGGTTACTGTTGCTGCATAAAAATTCACTCCAAAACTGAGCTGCTTAAAGCTGTAACACTCATTTTATTATTTCTCACAGTTTCCACGGGTCAAGGATTTGGAAATGTCCTGCAGAACAGCTCTGGCTTCATGTCTCTCTTGAAATTGCAGTCAGATGGCTGATGGGGTTGGAACAGTAGGTTGCTGGAGAAGCTAGGGGCTTGCTGGACATCTTTTTTATGTAGTTTAAACATTTGTCCATGTGATCTCTCCAGGTGGACTAATCTGGGCTTTCTCTCGGAATGGTGGCTCGAAGGCAGTCAGACTGCTTCCACAACAGCTTAGGGCTCCAGTGCTAAATTTCCCAAGAGCAAGATTGAAACACCTTTTAAGATCTAGCTTTTAAAGTCCTATAACATCATTTCTATCCTACTCTTTTGGGTGAAAGAATCACAAATTTATTAATATTTTCTGAAAGTAGGGTGATCTGAAAATAGGGTGAAAATCTATCAAGATTTGCCAGAGACTGTCCAAATGCTAGCACCAAAAGTCCCACATCCTGGGAACCTCTGGAACAGTTGATCACGCTACTTTCAGTTAACAAAAGTAATTAAGTTTAAAACATTGCTTTAGTAAAGTTCATCAATGTTGTATTTAATGGCTATTGATTATAGGGTTCTGTATGGTAAGCCTCTGCCTTTACTAAACCATGAAATCCACAGTGTTTGTATTCTAGAAGACTGTTTTGCTTTTCACATTTGTCTTTTAATCTATCTTTAATTAATATTTGTGTTAATAGTACAAAGCAGAACTTGAAGTTTATTTCCTTCTGCTAATTTATTAAAAAGATCATCTTTGCCAACAAATTTCACTGAAGTATTTGCATGGAATTGGATATATATTACATTGACAAAATTTTTCAACCCCTGGGGTCAAAATCACGCTTTCAAAATTACTGTGAATGTCTTGAACTATGATAGTGAAAGTCCTTTACCTTTGTGTTCTTTTTTTGATATTGCTTTAGATATTCAAGATGCTTTGCATTTCTATGTAGATTTTATAATTTGCTTGTCAATATAAATAAAAGGGCTGCTAGTATTGTGTTGAATCTATATATCAATTTGGAGAGAACTGACCTCATGAAATACCCAGTTTTCCAATCCACTAATACTGATTCGCTGCACATTGATTTTTGTCTTAAATTTCTCTCAATAATTCTCAGTAGTTTCCAGTTTCAAGGTATTGCTTACTTTTGTTATATAATTTCCAGATATTTTATATGTTTGTGAATAAGTGTAACTAACATTTTTATTTCCTTTTTCTTGCTTATTAAGATATATAATACTTTATATTCTTAATATATATTACGGATTTTTTTTGTAAGTTAACCTTATGTCTGGCAAACTTTCTAAATTTACTTATTTGTCAGTAATTTATTTATATTTAGATATAATCTTATTCTTCATGTACAATTTATGTCACCTAATATAAAATCATTTTTGCAATTATAATTATTCTTTTTTCATTTTATTTCAATGGCTTGAACATTCAGTACAATTTGAATAGTAATGTTGATAGTGGATTTAATTTTAACCTTAATGAGAAAGGAGTCAACATTTCATCTTTCAACAATTATATTAAACACATGTATTTTTGGCAGATTATATTAGTCACATTAAGAAACCCTCATTCTGTTACTAGTTTCACGAGAATATCTTTTTAATCATTAAATAGTGTTAAATTTTAACGAATTATTTTTCTGCATTTTTTGGTGTTATATTTATTTCTGTCACTCTGATGAATTAAATGGACTGATTGGCCAGTTCATTACTTCATTATCAGGCATTAATGATTTGATATATCACTGAATTAAATTTGCTAACTTTATTTTTTTTTTACAATATTTGTGTCAATGTTCATGGAAATATCTGGTCTCCAATTTTCTTTTCTTCTAACGTCCTTGTCATGTTTTGATATCAGCACTATATTGGTTATATAAAATAAGATATAAAATGTTGCTCGTCATTTTATTTTATGAACAACTTCTTGGAACACTTGTTATAATTGATTATCTCAATATTTTAAAGAATGCATCAGTGATTAATCATTATATAATTTCCAGATATTTTATATGTTTTTGAGTAACTATCATTGTATTTCATTTTTTCTTGCTTATTGTTAAGGTATATAATGCTCTGTATACTTAATATATAGAACAGATTTTTATATATATATATTTTTTAATATACTTTAGGTTTTAGGGTACATGTGCACAATGTGCAGGTTTGTTACATATATATTCATGTGCCATGTTGATTTCCTGCACCCATTAACTCATCACTTAGCATTAGGTATATCTCCTAATGCTGTCCCTCCCCCCTCCCCCCACCCCACAACAGTCCCCGGAGTGTGATGTTCCCCTTCCTGTGTCCATGAGTTCTCATTGTTCATTTCCCACCTATGAGTGAGAACATGCGGTGTTTGGTTTTTTGTCCTTGCAATGGTTTACTGAGAATGATGTTTTCCAGTTTCATCCATGTCCCTACAAAGGACACGAACTCATCATTTTTTATGGCTGCATAGTATTCCATGGTGTATATGTGCCACATTTTCTTAATCCAGTCTATCGTTGTTGGACATTTGGGTTGGTTCCAACTCTTTGCTATTGTGAATAGTGCCGCAATAAACATACGTGTGCATGTGTCTTTATAGCAGCATGATTTATAGTCCTTTGGGTATATACCCAGTAATGGGATGGCTGGGTCAAATGGTATTTCTAGTTCGAGATCCCTGAGGAATCGCCACACTGACTTCCACAATGGTTGAACTAGTTTACAGTCCCACCAACAGTGTAAAAGTGTTCCTATTTCTCCACATCCTCTCCAGCACCTGTTGTTTCCTGATTTTTTAATGATGGCCATTCTAACTGGTGTGAGATGGTATCTCACTGTGGTTTTGATTTGCATTTCTCTGATGGCCAGTGATGATGAGCATTTCTTCATGTGTTTTTTGGCTGCATAAATGTCTTCTTTTGAGAAGTGTCTGTTCATGTCCTCTGCCCACTTTTTGATGGGGTTGTTTGTTTTTTTCTTGTAAATTTGTTTGAGTTCATTGTAGATTCTGGATATTAGCCCTTTGTCAGATGAGTAGGTTGCAAAAATTTTCTCCCATTCTGTAGGTTGCCTGTTCACTCTGATGGTAGTTTCTTTTGCTGTGCAGAAGCTCTTTAGTTTAATGAGATCCCATTTGTCAATTTTGGCTTTTGTTGCCATTGCTTTTGGTGTTTTAGACATGAAGTCCTTGCCCACGCCTATGTCCTGAATGGTATTGCCTAAGTTTTCTTGTAGGATTTTAATGGTTTTAGGTCTAACATATAAGTCTTTAATCCATCTTGAATTAATTTTTGTATAAGGTGTAAGGAAGGGATCCAGTTTCAGCTTTCTACATATGGCTAGCCAGTTTTCCCAGCACCATTTATTAAATAGGGAATCCTTTCCCCATTTCTTGTTTTTGTCAGGTTTGTCAAAGATCAGATAGTTGTAGATATGCGGCATCATTTCTGAGGGCTCTGTTCTGTTCCATTGATCTATGTCTCTGTTGTGGTACCAGTATCATGCTGTTTTGGTTACTGTAGCCTTGTAGTATAGTTTAAAGTCAGGTAGCATGATGCCTCCAGCTTTGTTCTTTTGGCTTAGGATTGACTTGGCAATGCGGGCTCTTTTTTGGTTCCATATGAACTTTAAAGTAGTTTTTTCCAATTCTGTGAAGAAAGTCATTGGTAGCTTGATGGGGATGGCATTGAATCTATAAATTACCTTGGGCAGTATGGCCATTTTCACGATATTGATTCTTCCAACCCATGAGCATGGAATGTTCTTCCATTTGTTTGTATCCTCTTTTATTTCATTGAACAGTGGTTTGTAGTTCTCCTTGAAGAGGTCCTTCACATCCCTTGTAAGTTGGATTCCTAGGTATTTTATTCTCTTTGAAGCAATTGTGAATGGGAGTTCACTCATGATTTGGCTCTCTGTTTGTCTGTGATTGGTGTACAAGAATGCCTGTGATTTTTGTACATTAATTTTGTATCCTGAGACTTTGCTGAAGTTGCTAATCAGCTTAAGGAGATTTTGGGCTGAGACAAATGATGTTATAATTACTGTTCACCATTTACCCTCTACCATTTGTTCTATTATTATCTTATGTTTTATTTTATATATTTTAAATTCTACAATAATTTATTATTTTTTGGATCCATCAATATTGATTATATTTATCCATTTATTCACCATTTTTCAAACTTTTCAGCTTTTCTTGCAGTTCCATGTTTTCATCTGGCACTCTTCACCTTTAGCATAAGCAAGTAGTTTTAGTATTTCTTGCAATTCAGATCTGCTAGAGTAAAATTCACCTAGCTTTTATTTCTCTCTCTTTCTTTATAAAACCTCTTTGTTTCACTTTTGCTTTTGGATAATATTTTATTGACATGTTTCCGCTTTCTTTTATAGCTTTTGTTGAAAAGCCAACTTCCAATGTTACTGTTTTTATTTGTTTTAAATAATTTGTCTTTTTATACCTTTAGGTGCTTTTATGTATTTTCAATTTGAATTTGTTTTAGTAATTTTTTTATAATGCACTTATTTGTAATTTCTTTTGTGGTTATTCAATTTCATGTTCACCGAGGTGACTCAAACTGTGGTTTTATATATTTCATCAAATTTAGAAAATTCTTAATAATATTTTCTCGATATTTCTTTTAAGTCTCTTTTGTCTTCTTGTTATACCCAAATTACACATATATTAAGTGTTTTGAGTGATTGCATATCTTTCTACTCTTCTTCCATTATTTTTTCTCAGTTCTTCAGTTTGGATATTTTCTATTGATGTGTTTTTGAAACCACGAGTCCTGTCTTCCAATGTGTCCAGGCTTCTGTTGAACCCATCTATCAAGTTTTTAACTTCAGATGTTTATGTGTTGCATTTATGGAATGTAACTTGGATTTTTTCTTTCTTTTTTCCTTTCTTTCTCTCTCTCTTTCATTCTTTCTTTCGTCTATATTTTAAGTTCAGGGGTACACATGCAGGTTTGTTATATAGGAAAACATGTGTCATGGGGGTTTGTTGTACAGATTAATTTATCACTGAGGTATTAAGCCTAGTACCATTAGTTATTTTTCCTGATTTTCTCTCTCTTTCCAACCTCCACCCTCCAAAAGGGCCCAGTGTGTGTTGTTTCCCTTTATGTGTCCATGTGTTCTCATCAATTAGCTCCCACTTATAAGTGAGAACATATGGTAATTGGTTTTCTGTTCTTGTGTTAGTTTGCTAAGAATAATGGCCTCTAGCTTCATGCATATTCCTGCAAAGGACATAATTGCATTATTTTATATGTCTGTGTAGTATTCCATGATGTACATGTACAACATTTTCTTCATCCAGTCTATTATTAATGGGAATTAGGTTGATTCCATATCTTTGCTATTGTGAATAGTGCTGCAATGAACATACATGTACATGTGTCTTTATACTAAAATGATTTATATTCCTTTGAGTATATACCCAGTAATTGGATTACTCATTGGAATCATATTTCTGTTTTTGAGGAATCGCCACACTGTTTTCCACAATGGTTGAACTAATTTGCACTTACAACAACAGTGTGTAAGCATTCCTTTTTCTCTGAAACCACACCAGCATCTCTTATTTTTTGTCTTTTTAGTAATAGCCATTCTGACTGATGTGAGGTGATATCTCATTGTTTTGATTTTTGTTTCTCTAATGATCAGTGATGTTGAACTTTTTTTCATGATTGTTGGGGGCATGTATGTCTTCTTTTGAAACGTGTCTGTTCATGTCCTTTGTTCACTTTTTAATGGGGTTGTTTGTTTTTTTCTTATGAATTTGTTTAAGATATTTATAGATGCTGAATATTAGACCACTGTAGGATGCATAGTTTGCAAAAATTTCTCCCATTCTCTAACTTATCTGTTCACTGTGTTGATAGTTTCTTTTGCTAAGCAGAAACTCTTTAGTTTATAGATCCCATTTGTCAATTTTTGCTTTTGTTGCAATTGCTTTTGACAAATTCATCATGAAATATTTGCCCTTTCCAATGTCCTGAATGCTATGCTTAGAGAATATTGTGAACACCTCTGTGCACATGAACTAGAAAATCTAGAAGAAATGAATAAAGTTCTGGACACATACACCATTCCAAGACTAAACCAAGGAGAAATTGAATCCCTGAACAGACTAATAACAAGCTCTGAAATTGAGTCAGTATTAACTAGCTTATCAACCAAAAAAACCTAGCACCAGACAGACTCATAGCTGAATTCTACCAGATGTGCAAAGAAGAGCTGGTACCATTCCTGTCTAAACTATTCCAAAATACTGAGGAAGAGGGACACCTCCCTAACTCATTGTAGAAGGCCAGCATCATCCTGATACCAACACCTGGCAGAGATCCAACAAAAAAAGAAAACTTTAGGCCAATATTCTTGATGAACACCACTGCAGAAATCCTCAACAAAATACTGGCAAACTGAATCCTCCAGTATATCAAAAAGCTTATCCATCATGATCAAGTAAGCTTTATCCCCAGGATTCAAGGCTGGTTCAACATATGCAAATCAATAAATATGATTCATTACAAAAGTAGAACTAAAGGCAACAACCTCAGGATTATTTTAATAGATGCAGAAAATGCTTTCAATAAAATTCAATACCCCTTCATCTTAAAAACTATCAATAAACTAGATATTGGGCTGGGTGCAGTGGCTCATACCTGTAATCCCAGTACTTTGGGAGGCCAAGGCGGGTAGGTCATTTGAGGTCAGGAGTTCAGGACCAGCCTGGCCAACATGGTGAAACCCCATCTCTACCAAAAAAAAAAAAAAAATACAAAAATTTGCCGGGCATGGTGGCACATGCCTGTAATCCCAGCTACTCAGGAGGCTGAGGCAGGAGAACTGCTTGAACCCAGAAGACAGAGGTTGCAGTGAGTTGAGATCATGCCACTGCACTCCAGCCTGGGCAACAAGAGTGAAAGTCCATCTCAAAAAATAAATAAATAAAAAATAAACTAGATATTGAAGGAATATGCCAGAAATAGTAAGAGCCATCTATGAGAAACCCACAGCCAACCACATACTGAATGGGCAAAAACTGGAAGCACTCCCCCTTGAAAACCAGCACAAGACAAGAATGCCCTCTCTCACCACTCCTATTCAACGCAGTATTGGAAGTCCTGTCCAGGACAATCAGGCAAGAGAAAGAAATAAAGGACATCCAAATAGGAAGAGAGGAAATAAAACTATGCCCGTTAGCAGATGAAGTGATTCTATATCTAGAAAACCCCATAGTCTCGGCCCAGAAGTTTCTTAAGCTGATAAATTCAGCAAAGCCTCAGGATACAAAAAATCAATGTGCAAAAATCCCTAGCAACACCAGTCAAGCAACATCAACAACAGTCAAGCTGAGAGCCAAATCAGAAAAGCACTCCCATTCACAATCACCACAAAAAGAATAAAATACCTAGGAATACAGCTAATTAGGGAAGTGAAAGATTTCTACAAGTAGAAGTACGAACCACTGCTCAAAGAAATCAGAGATGACACAAACAAATGGAGAAACATTCCATGCTCATGGATAGGAAGATTAAATATCATAAAAATGGCTATAATGCCCAAAGCAATTTATAGATACAATACTATACCTGTTAAACTACCACTGAGATTCTTCATAAAACTAGAAAAATCTATTTTAAATTCATATGAAACCAAAAATAAGCCTGAATAGCCAAGGCAACCCTAAGCAATAAGAACAAAGCTGGAAGCATCACATTACCTGATTTCAAACTATACTACAGGGCTACAGTAACCAAAACAGCATGGCACTGGTACAAAAACAAACATATAGGGCAATGGAACAGAATAGAGAACCTAGAAATAAGCCTGCACACTTACAACTATCTCACTTGAACAAACCTGACAAAAACAAGCAATAGGGAAAGCATTTCTTATGCAATAAATGATGCTGAGATAACTGGCTAGCCATACGAAGAAGATTGAAACTGGACCCCTTCCTTATTCCATATACAAAATTAATTCAAGGTGGATTCTTTTTTTTTTTTTCTTTTTCTTTCTTTTTTTTTTTTGAGACAGGCTCTCACTCTGTTGCCCAGGCTGGAGTGAAGTGCCTTGGCTCACAGCAACCTCTGCCTCCTGGGTTTAAGTGATTCTCATGCCTCAGCCTCCCAAGTAGGTGGGATCACAGGTGTGAGGCATGGTGTCCCGCTAATTTTTGTTATTTTTTTTTCTATAGAGATAGAGTTTCATCCTGTTGGCCGGGCTGTTCTTGAACTCTTAAGCTCAGGTGATCCACCTGCCTCAGCCTCCAAAGTGCTGGGATTACAGGCATAAACCACCACACCCGGTCTTATTTTTATCAATTTCAAATATATTATAAAATTATTTCTCTTTCCATCCATTACTTTATCTTTTACTGCATTTTCTTTAATATATTAACCAATAACCATTTAATATGTTAAGCATTCTATTCCGAAATCTTTGCCTGCTAAATCCAATACATAGATCACTGGATCTGCTGCTATTAACCAACACACATAACTAGCAGTTTTTTATTCAATTTATGTATAATATAATTTGGAATTATTTTTTTCTAAATAATATTAAATTTTCTTCTGTCATACTTTTAAAATTCTTCATAGATTAACTTGATTCTAAAAAAAGCTTTGTTTGATATTTGTCAGAACAGGCCTGTTTCAGGTTTTTCTTTATTTCAGAGTTGAAAATATTATTCCTTGAGTGTGCTTTTTATTCATTATTTATATTCTTTTTGGAGTTTAAACAAGCTGTCCAGAATGATCACTAAGGTCACTCCATTCTCCTGGGCTTGAATTCCAAACTCCCCCATCTCTCAGCTTTACATTGTCTCTGAAATATTTCTACATTTTCCTGGTGTGCTCTGCAAGTGGCTGTACTCTAAGCATACGTAGATATTTGGAACATTTTCTCCAAAGCCTATCTTCTCCAGGATTCTATCCCCTCAAATGCCACCTACATAAACAATGTTCAAAGTCTCCTCTGCCCATTGAGGACACATGAAATCTCCTCTCTCTTCTTGATCTGTCTTTCCCCATACTATGATTTGGACAGTTCTTTCAAGACTAAAACCGGTGTGAAAGTTTGTTTCATCTTCTATGTTTATCTTCTCTCAATAATCAAACTTAAGTTGATTATTGTCTAATGTCAAAACAGAGTTCCTTTATATATTTTAGGCAGTTTTTTTTATAAACAGTTTATGATGATAGTGATGATTAGTTGGTTCTGTTTACAGTGGGAGAATAAACCTGATACCAGCTTGTTGATCATGACTGGAACTACAAGTTTTATTGTTGAAAGTTAAGAAGTATATTTTTTCTTCATTCATGTGGAAATGAAAGATTAGCATATTGTACCAGATCACAATCAGACGTGAAAAGTTGTTTTCTGTGTACTGAAGGTATCTTTTGGGTCAGCTGCTTTATTTCCTGTCCAGCAGCAATAGGATCAGTTCATCTTTTCACGGAGCTAGACATGGTCCTGACAGTTTAAACTTTAATTCTCCCTTAGCAGTGTAAGAACTGCCAAAAGATTTTCACTGGCTCTGCACCTCCATGATCTCTTGGAAGCAAAATACATCAGATACATTTGAATCAGCCTCTAATGACCCACCATAATCCCCTCTTCATGCCTTATTAGAATAATCTGCTTTATTCATTCATTTGCTGCTTTAGGTGTGTTTCCCATTTTAGCTTTACATAATTATAATGCAAAATGCTGCAAGTATGAACACACGAACTGTGTATTTTAGACTAGATGATAGAATAAATCAAACATTCTGTTCAGTTCCTATATTTTACAACATTGGAACACGGTCAGTTATTCTACAAAGATATAGGAACCGACAATAGGGATTGTCCCTGTCATTTTGAATATTAAAGCATCCTATTTTATAGCTTCTGTTCATCTCACATGGAGCTGTGCTTTCGTTTGTTTGTTTTTAGTTTTTATACCTGATAAGTAAGTGTCTACTGTGAAAATTCTAAGGGACTTGGGGCATGAAATCTCTGATTCTTATGAATCTTAAATTAGAGGCTTGAGAATCTCTGAAAGGCATAGAAGTCATGGAAATTAGAACTGAAACACTTAATACTTAAAAGAAACAATGCCAATAATAGATAAAATAAACATAGAGTGTTGTTTTCCAATTCCACTTCTTTAGTGTTCCATGAAATAATTTTGTAAACTTATGTTTAGGTTAGCAAGCCAACACTGCAGCTGTTACTTTTAGACATGAAAGGCCAACACTGCAGCTGTTACTTTTAGACATGAAAGGATTGTCTTCTGGTTCATTCGGTTATTAGCAATTACATAAGTCAGTTTAAAAAATACATTTATTTTTCTTCTCTATGCTTGAAATTTTCAGGCATTAATGAAATTTTATACTTGATTTGCAAGAGGGAAGTATGCATAATGTAATACTACTTATTCTAAAATTAAGTACTTTTCCAAAGAATAATTATAAATGTTAAAAAGAAACAATAGCATATGTACAATAATTTAATGACATCAATAACCAAGTACTCCTAGAGACATCTACATTATTTTAAGCCTCTTTGCCATGTCTGGAAATAATGCAAATTCAATAAAGAATCACTAAAATACTACAATACAGAAATCTTACCCTAAATCATAAATTTTGGTGACTATGACTGAATTCTCTGAGTGCTGGTTTATAAGGCGAATACTACTTAGAGGTATACCACTTTTTATGAAGTAAACTCCAATTCAGGAAATCTTATTTTTATAGGGAGTAGGCAGACCTAAGACAAACAGATATTGTTCCAAGTTTCATATGAATATTTTACAAAAAATAGCTAATTTCCCTATTATATGTACAAACTCAATCGTTATTTTTGGGACCTAGAACCGCCTGGCTATTCAAAAAGTGTTATTTTGTTTTATTTTCCAGGCACACACACACACACAAAACACAGAAAACAACACTGTACAGATGAGAACATGTCAAGAGAGAATAAGAGACTTTTACATTGAGTGTACAAAAGGAGTGAGGTGGTACCGAACCCATTTACTCTGATTTAAGTTTTAATACTCTTCTGATCACACTGCAGTAGTGAATCCCTATGAAGACAGTTGATTAAATCATCTGAGAAAAAGGTTACTCATTGTTCAACTAATATCTATTAAGTGATTACTATGACACAGACACTACCAGATGTCAGATTACAACAGTTAGTGAAACAAACAAATATCCCTGCCTTTCTGAAGCTTATATTCCACAGTGGAAAGGAAAGAATGCACAGAAAGAGGTGAGGGTATGAGCTGTGTATAGATTGGTGAGACCATGAAGTGAAAATATGCCTGGCGAGTGTGAGAAAAATCAAAGACGCCAAAGTGATTGTGAGTAATGAGAAAGAAAGAGAGCAATAAAGATGGACGTAGTAAAAATTCTTGCATAGCTTTGTAGACCATCAATAGGATTTTGGCTTTAACATGAGTAAGATAGTCATTAAAGTTTTATGATCAGAGTATTATGATCTGACATACTTTATTAGGTGAATTTTGGTCACCTTCTTAAAACTAGTACAAAATATGTAAGTTCAGAAACAGAAAAATATAACTAAAAAGTTATTGAAATAAAAGACAAAAGTGATATGAGCCAGACTGATAGCTGTGGAAGTAAGTAGCAGGGAGTTATCAGATTCCCTATTATATGGGTAGAAATAATATTTGCCAAAAAGTTGTATACCAAGTTTGAGAGAAAGAAGTTAGGGATGACTCCAAGTTCTTTTTTCCTAAACTTCTATAAGGATAGATTTGCCATGTGACTGAGATGAAGACAACTGTAGAAAGAGCATATGTTTTAGAGGAAGACCACAAGCTTATGACTTTTCAAGTTTGTGATGCCTAGCAGACATCCAAGTGTACGTCGTAACTAAAGAGATGAATTCAAGGGTCTAGAGCCCAGGAAAAGATTCAGATGGAGATAATACATCTGGGAGTGCTCAGCATATAAATGTATTTACATCTGTGAGATTGGATGAGGTTACTAAGGGAGTAAACAGAAAAAAAAAGAGAGAGATCCAAAGATAGATGTTGAGGATGTGAGGAAGAACCTCAAAGGGTGATTGAGAAGTATCCAGAAACATAAGAGTAAAGCCAGATACCATTTCTTGTTCTGGATGTCAAGTGAAGAAAGTGCTTTGAGGAAAAGTACATGGCCAATGCTATCAAATACTTCAGATAGTAGGCAGAATTTAACATTATATTTATCAGTGTTGAAAGTCAGTGGTGACCTTGGCCAGACAGTTTTCACAGAGTAGAGTAAAAGACAGTATAAAAAGTCTGGTGGTCCCTACTTCAAGAAAGTGTAGAAGAGAAAGAATTTTTGGTAGCAAGTTTAATAAACTTTTTCAAAGAGTGTAACTTTAAATAGATGGACAGAATATAGACATGGGTAGGGTGTAGAAGTAGTTATGTTCTGGGGGCTTGTGGAATTTTCTTCTGGTTTTATCTATTTTCTCAGGGAATTATTCAGCAAGGCTGTAAAGTGACTTTGAGGATGAAGGGAAGGTATTGGAGAGTTGAACTGAAAAGAGAAAAGAAGAATGTGGTATTGTGAATAGATTATAAAAATGGTAGTATATGACTCTGGGTTAATAGGATCTTTGGTTTGGATCAGGGATTTCAACTGAAACCAGTCAGCATCATTAAGGTAAGATGTAGTTCACCTTCTACAGGCAATGGTTCAAATCTCAGTTTCATTCTCGAAGTCATTTCTATGCCGGTTTGAGTCTTTCTCATACGTGTGTCAGGTGTTAGTCTGAGATTTGTGGGAGCGGTTCAAACAAGAATTCAGAACTCTTAGCATTAGCTACCTTGTTTTGGGTCTTTCCTGGACATGTATGATTAATGCCTGATAGTTAATACACAAAATAGAGGATGCTCTTGAAAGTCTTTACCCTCTGGGACTATGTACATTCTATGGCCCATAAACTTCTCATTACTCCTATGTCTAGACAAATGGGGTCTCTATCAAAGTTTTATCTCCGTAGCCTCTGTTTCCATGATATTCTCTGATTAGAATCACACTCACGGCAAAGCCATAAGTGGAAAAAATAAAGTAGAAAATGCCCCCTGTTCTTCACTTCTCCAATATTTCACTCTCCTCCATAGGTTGCTTGTTGTTGTTTACTTTCCAGGGACCTGAATTCATAATTTTATTTTTGATTGTATTTTATCCAAAGTTTTACTTTTAATCGGAAGATGCTGGGACTTTAGTTGGCTTATACTGCCAGACTGAACCCAGAATCTCTGACCTTCAACTTTTGAATAGAAGTAATACAAAACTTTATAAACTTTTTCTTAGCCAGGTTTTTATTATGTAAATTGGCTTGAGGAAAAAAAAAAATTACACAGCAAAAAAGAGAATTAGAGCAGAGATATAGAAAGGTAACCAGATGGGGCCAGATGTGGTGGCTCATGCCTATAATCCCAGCACTTTGGGAGGCTGAGGCGGGTGGATCACCTGAAGTCAGGAGTTGGAGAACAGATGGCCAACATGGCAAAACCCCATCTCTACTAAAAATACAAAAATTAGCCAGGCTTGGTGGCACGTGCCTGTAGTACCAGCTACTTGGGAGGCTGAGGCAGGAAAATCGCTTGAACCCGGGAGGCAGAGGTTGCAGTGAGCCGAGATCGCACCACTGTACTCTAGCCTAGGCCTAGGTGATAGAGTGAGACTCACTCTCAAAAAAAAAAGAGAAAAAAAAAGAAAAATAACCAGATGGATAGAGAGGATTTTAACTTATTTGATTTCTTATAAACTTAATTAATCCATTCATTTATTTCTGAGGGTCAGCCATATTCCTGCCTTTGGGTTTCATGAATATTTTTTATGTCCTTATAAAATATTGCCTCCTTTGTACTTAATTGTGCTTGTGGTGTATTCTCTTATTTATAACCTGAACATCCCATGGTTGAATACAAAGGCTTTACATATTATTCATTCTTAAACCGAGGTGATTTCCACCCCTATCCAAATAGAAGAGACTATCAGATGAATCAAGTATAAATAAAATACTCAGGGACACATACTTGGGCCATGGCTCTGGAAGTTTGAGGCTTGAGAAGATAAGAAAAAAAAAACTTGGAAGATTTATTTTTATTGAATGGATTCTCATCTGTATCTCTCTCAAGTCATCTTCCTGTTAACAGCACTGAGTCATTTAAATATAAATTTAGCATGTTGTGATTCAGTTCCTAAACCATGCAGGTAGAATCGCTGTGGGCCATACACTGACATCGAACACAAGGTGAACATTTTCCTTTCTTGAAGTGCTTTCCCCGCTCCCCCCAAAATGCCCAATGCTCAGAATGCTCAGAGAGATAGAATCTTTCCTGATGTTTCTCTGGATTTTCCGTAAGATGGAAACATTTCAAAGGGTATCATGAAGGAAGCTTGAGCCTACCTCTTCAGCATTTGCAGACCTAAAACATAACTTTTGGACTCCGGTACACATTAGACTCAGACTTTAGAGCCTATTCTCAGTTTGAAAACTTTCCTGGCCCAAAGGGCAGCTTCCTCTGAGAATTCTACTTTCACTTTCTTTTTTAGTTTTTGCCATCTGTGGTTTTCTCTTTTTATAGCCTAACTTTGAATTTCTTTTTCTTTTATTTTTTCCCCAATTTATCCTGCTTTTTTTCATGTTAATAGAGTGAACTTGTCAAAATTGATTAAATTCATATATTTTCCTAAAATTTTCTAAGAAAAATCCATGTGTTTAGTTCCGTAGTAAATACAATTGTCTTAAAAATAAACATGTTGTTTTCTTTTTTGTACTGGAAAACTTAGGCATTAATAGTTCCTCTGGTTTACCAATCTTGTTTTGTGGATTAGTTAAGCTAGTAGTCCATGAAAACTCTAGCACAATGAGGTCATGACATTAAATCTTGAAAATTTTTGCTACATTGCCATGATGCTATAAAAAGTGTTGGGGCTTTTGGTCTTTATTTTTTGGACCTTGAAAACAAATTAGAATTTAATTGCCTCCATGTCACTTTTGCAAGAATATTCAAGTGTTTTTTGAGTCATGATAATATTGATCAATTTTGAACACTTTAGAATAGGAGAAAATTAACAATTATGTGTCTTTTGCAGTGGGACCCATCATCTGATACTCTCACGATTTAGACAATGATGGACTGTTGTCTAACTCTCATTCATTAACCCTACTCCTTTCTGGGACACACAGTAGTAGACTGAGGTTCTTCAAATATTTGAAGTCCATATCTCCATTTCCCTCCCCTTTGACTTACAGGAATGCCAATGGAAACTTTCTCAGGATCACTAAGCTGGTCAATTTGACTTTTCATTGGCATATACCCATTAAAAACCTAACTACAGCTTAGTGTAAAGAAACTTCAAACATAAATGTAGGTAATCAGTTCCTGTACGACAGAGCTCAGCTGCTGTGGGTGACATTTGCCTGCTGGAAGAGTGTAACCTCTGCTTATTAATAATGACTCTTCTCAAGTTAGCTGCTCTGAGCAGATTGCACTTTCTAGAGAAAAGTTGCAAATTTGGGAAAAGCAAAGGCAAAAATCATATCTGTTGGGGATAAAGCAAAGGCCTAATATGGGCAGAATATTTGTAAAACTGAGTAAAGAGCCAAGGATAAGGCTGAGTATTGACAGAGTGCTCAGTTAGTGCATAGTAGATAGTCTTATTACTACTGAGACAAATAATTATGTATTACTTGGTTCATGCTTAATATTTATAAATTGATTTCATATATAGCGATTGATTTGGTACATGCAACAAATGGTGGATATCCTTCTATTCATTTTACCAGGAGGAAGCTAAAGTTCAGAATTCAATGCATTCCTGTTTCTTTCTTCTTTGCTACATGGCCTTCAGGGCAGAAAACGCTCTGGAGAACTGAATCAGTTTCCTGATTGACAAAGTTGCTATATGACTTACCCTGTCTAACCAGGCAGTGATAGCATCAGGAAGCAGAATATTGAAAGCCCCCATTTCAAAAACGAATACAAGAGAGAAAGAAGAGGGGTAGAGAGAGAGACAGAGAGAGAAAATTAGCTTTCCTCTCGTGGATAATATTTTAAAGGGAGAGGAAGAATTTTCATAGCTTTGTTCCAGCATAGACAGCCTGAGGCCACATTCAGGTGTTCATTGAAGTATGGTGTTATTACTAAGGCCTTGATGAGTGGAAATTATTACTGGAACACATGGAATTCTTAATAAATATTCCAGGTGGGCTGAAGGGGACTTCATAATATATGTGAACTCACAGGCAAAGAAACTATTTCAGTTCTACTTTCCAGGAAGATTTCAAGGGCCCAAAGCTAAAATGTATGGATTTATTTAACAAGATGGGGAAAGGTCCTGGATGCTGCAACCAGCCTTTCTCCATGTTCAGTGATTTCCTAGAGTCAACACTATTTGGAATAAAAAAAAAAAAACGAAAAAGAAAATAGAACAAACAGAAAAAGACAAAACAAACTGGACAAACAGTCTCTTGGGGCTTTTGCTTTCCATGCTTCCTCTTTTCACACAGCCTGCCTCTTCCTCTCCCCACTCCCTCCGGAAGCTTTTAGTAGCAGAACTCTAGATTTTGATCCACAGGGCATGGGCATGGATGTAGATTTTCTTTGATTTTACTTTGAAGTAAGTTCACCTGCATTTCAATTGCATTTTTACTTAATTTAAAAGGGCTCGTATTCTTTATAGCTTATTGATTCATTCTGCTTTACCTATTTATTGTTATGAAAACTAGTTATTTCTTTATATCATAAAGGTGATACGTAAGTTGATAAAAGTTCAACATGTACTGATGGTAACATATGAAAGTAGTAACTGCAGTATCAGTTTTTATTTTCTTTATGAAATAATAACTACACAATTAAATGTGAGAATACATTGACTTGTGCTCAAATTTTCTTGTTTTTACTTAGATTTATCGAGAGTTTTCCAAAACAAAATGCTTATAAGTTTAACTTTTTAAAAACAGCACTGCATTTCATGGTTTTGATGTATGTAATTAAACAAACAAGATTTCTGTAGTTATGGGATTTTACTATCGTAAAGCGTGCTGTAATGATTAAATGTATACCTATGTCTTTGCACCCAGTGACATAATAATGTATATATAATAAATTATTTAAAGAAAAATTACTGGGTCAAAGGTCATATGCTTTTTAAATTTAACAAATTGCCCATTTGCCTTTTCAAAAGTCAAGGAGACTTATTCTCTCTTACCTGGTGTATAAGAATGCCTAGTTCCTCATGTTTTTGTTAATTTGGTGCTTTGTAAAATTTTAATAGTTGTTAGTCTGATAGAAAAAAATTTATTCTAAAATAGTTTTAATTTGAATTTCATTAATTATACTGAATACTATTTTATGAATGTACAGGTTGTGTGTGAACTTCCATTCTGTGTTTTGTACATTTATGTTACAGGCAGTTGCGCTTTTCTCTTATATATTTACTTCATGTTTCTATGTTAAATAGGTAGCTCTATGTCTGTCATATTTGCTGCAATTATTTTGTATTTTTATTTTGATGGGAGCATATTTAGTTTGTAGGAATTCTGTGGTATAAGAGTTCTTACTTTAATATGATCGTGATTATAATTTTAAGTACAGATGTACACTACCGCCTTGCTCCAGCTTCAACCTAGGTTTCTCTAATTTAATGTGTCTGATACTTTAGGGTTCCAGAAAAGTTATTGTTTGGAGAAAAAACTAATTCTGTTTGTAAAAAAATATATTACAAGGAAAAAATCTAGCCCATTTTTAGATTTAGTCACACCTTACCCCGAAATTAAAATCTCTGCATTATGACCACAGAGTGTATTTCTAGTCTCTCATTAATAAAAATCTGTACAAGAATCTGAGCCATATTTTTTGTTCCTTTTTTATGATACACTTTCTGGCTTTTATCCTATTTTATTCTGCCAGAAATGTCTTCTTTTTTTTTTTTATAAAATCATACCAGATTTGAAATTACTTTTTAAATGCCATTCCCATTCCCAGTCCCATTCCCATGCCTTCTCTGACCTCCTACCCTTCTTGAGAAATGTATTTTCTTATGACTTCATTTTCTAATCCATCCAACCCCTTTAATTATATAGTTCTCAGATTACTTATTTTGTATGGTTGTTTACATCCCATCCTCAAATATATGTAATATAGAGAAAAAACCCTCCCTTTTTGAAAGGAACTACAAGAAGACACAACATAGGATTTCAATAAATATTTTCAAAGTTGTCTTAGACTGCTATTATGGACTTATTGACTGGATCCGAGTCAGAAAATTTGGTTTGTGCCCTAATTATGCTATCTAACGCAGCATTACTTTTGATATAATGGAGTCACCTTTCTGAGATTAACATATTTTTAGTTTTTATTCATTCTTCTACAAAACAGATTTATATAATACTTTCAGGATTATGTGAGATTAAACTAAATGATTTTAAAATAAATTATTTTTGTGAAAGCACTTTATTATAAATTTCAATTAAAATCTCAATTGTTATTATGCTCATCTAAATGTAAAATTGTATGAATATTCAAACAGGCTAGGATTTTTGCATAATTAAAGTTATTTTTCTTTAACAATTGATTAATTGAAATTGACTTGAAATTTTATAAACATCTGTTGTTCTCAGGCATTAATAAAGCTAAAAGGTCATTCAAGGACAGAATCTATTCTGTTCCCTAAGTGTTCTACTCTGTTGAAGTATATTCAGAACTAAAAAGCTGGTAGAATACAGACTGTTAATCAGCTATGAAGGTCTAGTAACTGTTACATAAAACTTTTTAAAAATTTAGGCTATCTAGACTTTAAAACTAGAAATTGTAATTTATAGGTTATAATTGTAAGTACTTTAAAAAGTATATATAATACATTTAACTTATTGACTTCCTAATCATATTAATAGTATATTTTATTATTCTGTGAAAGGTAAGATGCTAAATTTGTGGTTAGTATGCTCAATCAAGGATAGATGTAAATCCATGTTTACTTCTAGATTCAAAATTTAACATTAATCTTCCTTTTCCATCAGCAGAAGTCTCTTTCTAAGGAATCAATATACAGTTGTCCCTTGGTGTCTGGCGCACTGGTTCCAGGACCTCCTGTCAATGCCAAAATTCGCTAATGTTCAAGTCCTTGTCATAAAATGTCATAGAATTTGTGTATAACCTATGCACATCCTCCCATATATTTTAAATCACCTCTGAATTACTTATAATACCTAATACAATATAAATGGTATATAAATAGTTGCTATACTTGCTTCAGGAATGCTGATCCAAAAAAATTATGTGCATGTTTGTACAGATAGAATTTTTTTTCTGTATAATTTTGATCTGCAATTGGTTGAATCCACCTATTTGAAACCCTTCAATACAGAGGGCCAACTGTACTCATTTATGCAAGTGCAAAATCTTAGAGTGGTCTCCATCTCGATTGCCATCTCCTGCCTTACCCAACATATCAACAAATCCTATCAATTTTACTTCCTAATTTACCTTCCATTCTCTGTCTATGTTGTCACAGCTTATTTGACCTTTCATCTAGATAATTATAATAATCTCCTAATTTATATAATTATCTCTAGCTTTTTTTTCTTACCCATTCTTCACAGTGTCACCAAAACACACACTGAATCCTGTTGCATTCTTTTCTTAAACATACTCGTTTGCTTTTTCTTCCCTATATTCATAAAACATTCATAAGCTTTATGTATATAAAGTAAGTGCTATAATGCTACTCAGAACTCAGGCTGGTCACATTGGGCATATTTTTCCAGTTTCAGTATGCATATTTTTCCAGTGTCAGCATTATAAACAGAAAATCCTCTTAATAATCAGATTATTTGTAATATTGATAATGTTTTGGCTGACCTATTTAGTTGAAATTTTCTTTCCCCGTATGCCTGAAAAAATCCTACTTCTCCATTACAACATACACAAATGTCACTTCCCATGTGAATATTTCTCTAGCCAACCATGGCTAGAATTGCCTCCCTCTTTCTTTGTGGATCCTCCACATATCAACATTGTTGGTACTTCTGTATTTGTTGTGCAATTATTCTTATCGTTTGTCTTTACAATGAATTTAGGTCTTTCTAAAATGAGACACCATGGCTTTCCAACCCTATGTCTTTTAGTCCTTGGCATATATTTGGTCCTCCATGAATATTTATTGTTATTTGGAATGAGGAATAAGGAAAAGGAGAGTTCAAATGATCTGTGAAGGAAGAGAAGCACACAGGGCATGTGAAACAATATCCTTCACAGTGTAGTATTTTTTATTTTTTCTCCAACAGCACTCTTGTCATTTGCAATAAGTCCCATCACTCATGGGTTGTTATTACTGAGGTCCTCACAGAAGAAATATTATTCCATTTCTTGCTGCTCTCTGAAGCACTTATACTTCATTATTTCCCCACGGGCTTCAGTGTCTTTCCGTTTTTTTCACATTCCCTTGGTTTTTTATTTCAGTAGTATCTGTGATGAAGGGCTGATGCCAAGTAATCAACCTGACTTCCTTTAAAAAAACAAAAATCCCAGTTCAGACTGATGGTTTATTTTATAAACAAAAGCATCCCTCTATATTCTGTGCAAAAACCTTCAGCACAATGTGGTAGGATATGCCAATTGAAATGCCAAAGCTCCGTAATGGAAAAATAAGAAAAGGACTAAAATTTCTTTCACTTAAGAAAGTGCTATTAGTTCAAGTAGCACTTAACTGGTGAAATGAATATGCCCAGCAGCAGAAATTTTGTTTTTGGCCACTGCAATACCTAAGACCCACTAGCTGTCCTTTGTTCCTGCGTATGCTGAGTCTCATTTCCTAGGGAGGATGATTCAATTAGGATTAAGTTCTTTCAAGAAAAATTATAAAATAAGGTGTTGGGTGAATTATATAGGGTTTTCCCACATGCAAATTTATCACTATTTAATATGTCATCACTTTATCTTACTGCCAGTGCCTTTTGTTCCTGCCATGCAATTTTCTTCTACCAGAGTGCATTTTGAAGGCATAGAATAGAAAGGAAATGAATGTGGGCATGGAGTTGAAGAGACAAAACTTAGAAAGTTGGGAGATGGTAATGATCCTTGTACTTATGTCCTCAGGAATAAAATGTTACCAAAAATGTACCTGAATGTATCACTATGGGCAGGGCAAGGTGGTGGGGGGGACTTGAGACCAGATATCCTGAGTTTAGAAAGGCATTGTAACAGCTAATAGACAATAGTGGAAATGTTTCTGATAACCTTTTTTTAATAAGGTAAAATTGAGTAAAATATATGCATCCTTTGTCTACATTCATTTTAGTAATCCATAAGTTATGGAAGACAGAAAAGTGACTGCACTCTCTTATGATAAGCAGCTGGATTGTGTGCCATTGTATCAATGACACCCTCTCGATATGCCGACTGCTAAATAACAGTAGTTGTTTTATTAGCCATCCAGTAGATGGCTTATTAGTAGGGTTGCCAAAATTAACTAATAAAAATAAAGGACGGTGAGCTAAATTTGAATTTCAGATGAAAAATAACTTTAAGTACAGTAAACCCCATGCAAAACCTTTATTGTTCATCACTAATTCTAATTTAACTGGGCACCTTATATCCTATCTAGCAACTCCTTATTAGGATATTACCAGTCTCTTTTAAATATGTATAGATTTTTCTCCTGTTGTAGGATCATGGCATAGAGCATAGTTTAATCTTCAGGGGCTTTTAACTAGAGAAAATATTGACAATTATACCTTGATCTTCTTGAGCCTCAGCATGTTAAAGGTAGAAAGGTTTGACCAATATAGGCCACTGATAAATACATGCTTATCCCGAAATTCCAAAATTACCCGCCAAGCCTCTGCCCTGAAGGATCTGTCGTATGATAACCAGATGGATATTCAAGGGCATTAATTCCAGCATTGCTTGCGAGGGTGAAAAATTGGAAACAGCTGATCTGTTTATCACTTGGAAAATAAATACAAGTCTAGTCTTCGATGTTGAGCACAGAATCATGTAAATTAGTGTGCAGACTCTGCATCCCCGTAGGCTAGATTCAAATTCCAGTTCTACCACTTACTACTTATGCAGCACAGATAAGTTACTTAACTTCTCTGTGCTCCATTTTCATCATCTGAAAAATAACAAAATTATAAAAATATAAACATAAAATGTGATATGAAAGTAACAGAAGTCTCTCCTAGAGTGTTTTTGTGAGAGCATAGTGAATTAATACATATGAAGTATTGAATACAGTGATTAACACCTAGAAGTATATAGTAAATATTAGCTTCTATCAAGATGAAATACTATACAAAATTAAAATAAGTAAATTGAAAGGTATGGGAAATTAGATAACATTTATGTAAAATGGTAAAACAGGCAAAGTAATACTAAAACAGCTGATTCTTACGTATGTAGTGAATAGGAGAAACCATATATTGAAAGATAAATACCTAATTATGATGGTAGTTCTCCTCCTGAGAAGAGGAGGGACAGGTCTAGGGAGTATAATAAGGTTATTTAGAAAGTTGTATTTATTTTATTTAGAAAATATGAAGGCAAGTCACAAAATGTTAATGCTTGCTAATGCTTTGTCTATGGATATTTGCTATAATATGCTTGGTAACTTACTATATTTGTTCAACTAATGAAAAAGTAGACAGTGGCGTGTAGAGACCGAGACTTTTAATCTGAGAAACAAATTCTTTGTCAAACTGTTACTTTTTATATCATATATTTTGAATCCATTTGCAGATGTCATAATTCTGAGCTTTATCAAATAATTTAGGGGGTCTAGGCTGGGCTCACACCTGTAATCCCAGCACTTTGGGAGGCCGAGGTGGGCAGATCACCTTAGCTCAGGAGTTAGACCAGTCTGGCCAACGTGCTGAAACCCTGTGTCTACAAAAAATATAAAAATTAGCCGGGCATGGTGGTGCACACCTGTAATCTCAACTACTCATGAGGCTGAGGCACGAGAATCTCTTGAACCCAGGAGGCAGGGGTTGCAGTGAACCGAAATTGCACCACTGCACTCCAGTCTGGGCAACAGAGTGAGACTCTGTCTCAAAAAATAAAATAAAATAAATGAAAAATAATTGAAGGGGCTAGCATTTACCCAAAGTCTCAAATGTGCCAGAAGCATTTCAACTATGATCATTAAGTGAAGTAGATTTTGTTATTCCAACTTCAGATGAGAAACTGAGGCTAAGAAGGAATAAGTAACTTGCTGATTGTCAAACTAGAATGCAACCAGGTTGGAAATCATGCCCATGTCTGCCTCACTCTTAAAGCTTATTCTCTTTTCATTTCACCAAGTGCAACCAAGTTCTACAGATATATATGTATGCTAGTTATACTAGGCTGGCAATCTACTTTTAGAAATTGTATTCTCATATTTAAAACTTTGTTGAAATTTTGAGTATTCTGTATGATTTGAATATGTAATTTTTCAGTTCCATCCAGTTTATTAGTGGATTTTTCGGGTGACCTGTCAGGCAATCAGGGGTAGGGAACATAATTTATAACATAGAGGGAATAAGAATCTCAGCGTAGCGTAGTATTTGGGATGAGGATCTTTCTGACATGTATTTGAGTCTAAGAGCAATAGCATATGAAATCTTGTTTTAAAATAGAAGAAAAGAAGTGTTAAACTATATTCTTTATTAATAATATAACCAAATGTAAAGTTAGTTTTAGCCTAGAGATTTTGTTCCTGAAGTAGATGCTTCAGTGCTTCTGATTGCAGAATATGTTCTGGTTAATGAAGATACTGTCTAGTATGCAACATAACTTACATGTGCACTGTATATATCCATACAATATGGAGAATGAACCTTATCTATTAAGAATAAATGCAGAAATTCTAAAATGTTTAAAACATTTTATTTAAATGTGCGCACATTTTCTATTTGTCAGCATATACAAGGTTCAAAACTACAAACTTGAATGTGGCAACAAAGTACGTTTATCATATTTTCTAAACAGATTCTAAATGCATAATTTTTTCAGATAGACTATGATAGGAGGCAATGGTAAAAAAAATAAACTAAATCAGTAGTATTTAAGATGAGAAGAATTACTCTTATTTCTTGAGAATGAGGGTAAGAAAGAGACAGAAATGTTCAATTCCTTGGTTAGTTTTGAATTCTGGAGATAGAAGGAAATTTAATAATGCAATGAGTTATGGACAATGGTTTCTCACATGCATTATTTTTGAGTGCTTTTCAAAAAGCTATCACAGTGACTTAAAATTTTGAAATGGGATAAGTTCCAAAAAGTACTGAAAATATAAATACATTTGAATGTAGTGTGTATTTGGCTTATATTTCAAATTTTCCCTTCCAGTGAAATAACTGGGTGGGTACTCTTGAAATGTTTCTTCTTCTAGGTTTAATTTTTAGTGAAGTAAATGTTGGGATTTCTTTTATAATATATTGCCTAAATATATTTTCAAGGGACGTGAAGTTATTAGGCATGCCTGATTTAATTTGTTCATGTATGTTAAAACCTATATTTATATGTGACTAGTGTAAATGTATGGTTAAATATAACTGACACCAGATGTGAGCCATATAACATGTTGCTATAAAAATAGAAAAATAATTATGTTCCACTTTGTAAATACTTTTAAACAATTTTTACATAAGTGAAAATCCCACATAATGCCAGACACACAGTATGAGGTAGTGGAAGATTAGGTAAACTAAATTATTCATGTCAACCATTTTAAGAAAATTACTTAAACTAATGCTTAGTTTCCAACTCATTATAACTGAAAGAACAAAATTGAACTTTATTCTGATAAATTATTTACACACAACTCACAAAGTGTAATATCAAAATATTAAGTAGATTGAGTAAGATAATGAAATATTAGCTCTTGTATATTTTTTGATGTGAAGGAAATGAACATTTATCCATCAACTTATGTCATTTATTGTAATACATCAAAAACGTAGCTTGTGATAATTCAGTTGAACTACAAAAAAGCTCAGTGATAAAAATTTCCATTTATTTAAAGCTATTTATTGTAGCTGTAAAAGTGAAAGTATAGATAGTTGTCCTAATAAAATGGAAATGCAAATGTATAAAAAATAGAAATTAATTTCTAGACTCTTTAGTCTATGTTGTTCTTCACAGTATCCTTATGTACTTCTATTTTTTTTTATTTAAAAAGTGAAGTACAATATCTTTATTCAGTTAAAAGTAAGTAAAAAAAATAAAATTTTTCATCATTTTGTTGATATGTTTAAAATATATAAAAATACTATTTAAATATATTCCTTTTTTTGTTTCTCTGAGAAATTGTTAACCACTAGTTTCCCACATCTACAATCATTATCTTTTTCTTTTGTAATGTTTATTATTGTTAAACTATAGTATAAATCATTTTATGTTAATATCTGTATTTATTCTTCATATTCATGAGTGACTATTAACATAATAAAGAGAAAATAAAATGCTGAAGTCAATTTATATGATGAAAAAATAAATTTAATATTAGTATTAAAAAATATAATCCTCCTTCATTTGAATCATACATAAAATTTCAAAACAGTAGTAGCTGATGAAAATTAAATTATCTCTATATCTTAATGGACAATATCAAATTAAATTAATGTGCAACTAGAAAACACATAGAATAGAGCCTTATTCTTTAAATCTATGTTATTTTAGAATAGCTCAGTTTTGGCATAAAATGTTTGATAATATGCAAGCCCAAATACTGTATTTAATAGGTTCAAATATAACACAAATGATACACAAATGATGATATAATTTATGTTCTAGGACATAAGTATATATCAAAAATTGCATAAAAGCAAAATTTTAAAATGTAGGAATAATAATGCAAAAAAACTTAAAATAAATATAAAGGAATAATAAAACTATATATATAACCAAAAAGTTTTCAAGTCTTGATCATCTTCAAAAATTTTCTACAGGGCCCCAGATAGTAAAATCTATGAAGACAGACATTATATCTTCCTTTCAGTTTCTTATTATATTTCCAAGCATCTAGCATCCAGATTGATACATAATAGACAATAAATATTTCTTAATAAGTGAAGGAACTATATACATCAGAGTTCTTTTTTACTCTTATGTTCAAATTCAGATGCCAATAAATGGTTTTAAGTTTAGACCGAGCATACAGGAGAATCTTTGTATCCTTCTAGGATATTAGTTGTATACAATTCTAAATGATTTTAATAATTAATATTGTGTGAAAGTGCAGATTTTTTTCATTGTTTTGCATGAAAGTTTCCTGCTCATAATTAAAACAAGTATCAGTGGTTTTTGTAACTTGGCAGTTCATTTTGTACCTGTGAAATTGTACAATATATGCCACAAATGGGGGAAGAGGCTGTTTATTAGATACTTGGTGATAAACCATAATCATTTAGTTAAATGAAATTATAGTGTAAACTAGTAAGTGATCTATTTAATTATAATTCTAAATTAATTTTATTAATGAAATATATCTGTGCCTTGTGTCTCTTTACTTAGACTGTGATTTTCCCTTTTCTTTCTTTTACTAGCTTTGTGAATTATTGAGCTCGGTAATTAAACTTCATATTATAGGGCGTACATTAGTAAGTGTGGAAGGCAACGCATCTTTTATATAGAGATAATTTCTTGATTATTTGTTTAGTGCATACTTAGGAAGTAAATCCACAAGGATCACAAAGTTGTGTTTGCTTTCATAAGCAAACATTCAGCACAATCAAAATATAACCTGGAAAATGAATTTCAATTCAAGAGACTGATTCATATTGTGATAATATCTAACTAACCTCTATTTGACTATTTGTTTATTTTAATAGAGTACAAATTTATTTCAAAAAGATCAGAAACTATATTAACAATGACTCTTATAATTGTGATAAGCCAAAAGTGTGATTTTCAAAGAAAAGTATGGGCTCAGTGGGAAAAAACATTCTGGATAATGGCTCCTCACAGAGATAAAGGTGTAATTTAATATCTTTATATTAATTTAAGAAATTCAAAATGTAGACTTTTAACATTTAAATATAGTCTTCTCATAATTTTGATTTTTAATAGTTTTGTAAAATGTGTACACCGAATCACAAATTCAGATCACTATTTCATTTAAAACAACCCTCTCAGAAATTGTATTTTTGATGCATTTTCACAATAGTGTGAGGAAAATCAGAACAAAATTAGGAGGAGCTGATGTGATACAGAGTCTATCATCAATTGCTTCTTTTACATATGTATGATACGGCCACCATTCTCAAATAATTGGTTCAGGGATAAATTCTCCTCTTTAAGCCAATATGTAAACTAAGGTCCTAAGGGTTGTACCTCACAAGTCATGCAAACAATAAATAAGATAAAGGAGAAACATCTAAATGAGAAAACTCAAGTAATGATTGCCAACAAAATGAAATACAATGAATACTTTAAACTTGTGCATTAAAGAGGAACTTTTAGAAAGGATCATTTAGTTCAATTGCACTAAGGGTGTTTTCTGAGTTTGCCAGATAGATGTTGGTTTGAACGCCTATTTTATTTCTCTCTCAGATCCATTTTGTGTTAAATGAACAATATTTTCAACTTCACTAACATATCAAAGCTATTGATTCTTTCAAAGTGAGTTGCATAAATGTTTCACTTCAAGGCATTTTAATACATACATAATATTTCTTAGTCTTCATGCCGTGAATAACTGGTCATCTTTGAGCTGCTGCTGGTTCCAATATTGTTTTCACAACTTACAGAGGATTACTGTTAAGTGTGTATGGTTCAATTTTTGGCAAGTATACATGCAATTAAAGTCAGAGCCACCTCCCTGTCATCCAAGGTAAAGAGAGATACATTAAAACTAACAAAGCGATAAAAGAGGCCTGAAATTGAAGCAGTTTAAAAAATGACAGTTTAATGAAAACAGTGTAAAAATACTATCATTCTGATGGAAAACATCTGTCCTCCACGAATCTTGACTGATGTAAGGTTGTGAGGCTCTTAAGGAATGTGTTGCCAGCCTATGGTTATATCAACAACAGGTCAGGCATGGCCTGTC
Organism: Symphalangus syndactylus; assembly: GCF_028878055.3. NCBI lineage: Eukaryota > Metazoa > Chordata > Mammalia > Primates > Hylobatidae > Symphalangus > Symphalangus syndactylus. Next base: position 91,352,766 of record NC_072433.2, read on the forward strand.
TCTTTAATATCACAGTTATGACTGTCCAAATATATACCATTCCAACTGATACCCTGCCTTCCATATTGCAATAGGTTACTTTAAAGTCCAATTCTTTTCACTGCTTGTTGCGCTTTTTCGAAGGAGAGTGGAAATAATGCCACTGAACTATAAAAAAAATTTATAAAAATAAACATCCTAAAAGAGCATATTTTAAATGTTGTCATCCAGAGGAAGAAATCACTGAGAGCTGTTTAACTGTTGGTACTGAAAAAAAGCTTTTATATATATATAGTAGTCAAAAAGAGACATCCTGTTATTTTGATTTAAGATTTAATTAAATTATTATTATCAACAGTTCATAATTTCTTGGTTTTTATTTTAACATTTGTCACAAGTCTCACCACAAAATCATTTATAACTAAGAAAAATGTATGTGGGCAGGTAAATATTTTTTACAACAGTGGGTTAAATATCAATTTTGTGTGATGAAAGTGTTAATGTTTCTCCATAGAATCTAAATTATTATGATAGACTTTCACAGGAGAGAGGAGAAATTTGTTTCAAATTGGCAATAAGCAAATAAATTAGTCCTAGGTCCCAAAATTGGAAGAAAATAAAAGTTAATACATTCACTTAAAAATCTTTACTTTTTTCCTTTGTTCTTTCATGCATCAACAAGCAATTTGGAAATGAAATTTTGCAGGTGAAAGGCCTATAATGTGAAATAAATGATTTCCTTGCAGATAACAAAAAAATTGAATTGCCTCTCATTTGCAAAAGTAGTTAATCTAGGTGCTATTCAGACATACTAAATGTTTAGTTACAAGTGACTTTAAAATAAATGTGGAAATTTTAGTTCTTCAAGGAGTTTGGCTCTCAATGTATTCCACTGATGAAAATGTCTTCCCATTTTTCCCACCGGGATGATTTTTATTGGGTCCACCATGGCAATTTCAATCATTTAATCTTGTCAGCTCCATAGTTAGCATTGCATTCCACTAAGTGTTCCTGAGTTGGGAGCATGGGATAGGAAAGGACAGGAATAAGTCGTCACAATACAGAATATGACTTCCCAATTTGTGTTTGTTTCTCAGTGCTTTTTTTCCTAAACAGAGCATAAAAATGATATGCTAATCTGCATGATTTTGAGTAATTTGTCACTTTATATATTCCACACCCCAGTGTTATAGCAGGAGGGACTTCCATGCAGTTGTAAACAAATAGGATGATAGGGTAACTTTGGGTTACACGGCATCAAATTTTTCTGGAGCCCTTAGGAAACCCCATCTTCGTGAAAACATTATTTCAAAGGAGAGTTTACTTAAGTTTTCCAGCTTATATACATTAGTGATTTACATACTTAAATTATTTGATGAAATAGTTATTTTTATATGTGTAATTACTTATGCTTGGGAATAATATAAGCATAAACTAGGTCAAATTTCATCTTAACACATTTTAATTCACTTCTCTAATATTGATCATCCATATATTTTCCAAAACAGATCTAACTTAATGTTGAGGTACAAATTACGTTTCATATTTAGGAGAGAAAATTTCTATAGTGAATTTAAATATAAAAATCCCTATTTTTTTCTGACACATACTATTAAAATTAATTTTTATCCCGTGCTCTTATATTTCCAATGAGATTTGAATTTTCCTGATATATCAGGATGAAAAACTTAGGTAGCTGCTAAATATATTTTACAACACTCTTTAATATCTGACCTTTAGGTCAGAGCAGTTTATAGTATTTGTCATCCAAATAAAATTGATTTTCTGAGAGCATGTAAATCAGTAATAGAATATGTTCAGTTTATAGATAAGCAATCTTTTTTACAAACCTATATTTAAATATAAATAATAATGAAGAAAAAAGTCTATGAACTAGCTTATAAATGATACTCTATTGGTGCCATTTTGGCATAATATTAAATATAAAAATGGTAGTTAAATACTTCTTAAAGTCTTATTATCCCATCTCTGCTTCAGTTATGTTAACATTTCCATCAGATTTCATTTATCTTGCATTTCTGAGTTCTGGTCTTTGCTCTGCTGGTAAAATGATGTGAGTCAATGTGTCACCTGATCCTTACGATTCAGAATTCCATTTTACATAATTAAAGACTCAATCTCAATTAAACTCAATACATCTTCTTTTATTCTAAATAACCTGTAGTCTAGAGTTATAATTTTCACTAATACATTAGTCTTTTCTGTGACACTTTCTAATTTTTCTTAGCTATAAAATTGAGAAATGTTTTACACAAATTCCCTGTCTTCACAGAAATGGTATGGAGTGTGCAGTTTTTAGTCCAGTATACCTGGCTTAGAATTTTAGTCTCATTCACTGCATTGGTGCAGGGCCTGGCATAAGCTAGCTTCACATTACTTTCAGTTCTTTTAGTCTATTTTATCCACTATTCATTATTTGCAGGGTTAAGATACAGTCTTATAAAGGTCCACATATTAAAAATAACCCATTATGGCAATGTGATTTCAAAACTAACAGAATGAAACACTCAAAGGATAGCACGTGCAAGTTTATTTTTCATTGTAATATTAATACAAGCAAGAAATACCATTTTTCAATTCTTATTTTGATTGTCACCATACAAATTTGGCTAATTGTAGAAAGTAGAAAACTTCCTCTTCAAAGCTCATCTTGGTTTAAAAATAAAATAATAGACACTAGAAATAATAGCTTCTTACTCTAAAGCCTCCTATCAACCATTAGTTCTCAAACTTTAGCCCAGTTAGTTGCTTTGACTTACTCAGGCATGTCTGGACAGGCCCAGTCAAGCCTTAGCTCATAGCTTATGGCCTTTCCTTATTTGGAAATGTTATTGCTTCCTTAAACCTTTCGTAAGCAACTTCCTCTCTTTCTTTGTTCTCCCTTGCTCTTACCTATTTAGAAAAGTTTTAGGCTGTTAGCAAATTGGGTATCAGTTTAAGACTGTGAGGTCCAGCTCCAGCCAATGGATGCAGGACACAGCAATAAGGACCACCCAAATGTGTAAGGAATAAATATGTCTGCTTTTCCTTTGTTCAAGTGTGTTCTCGCCATTGTTCCATCTGCAAGAGGCACCCTTTCTGCAGAAAGTAGAAATGGCCTTGCTGAGAGAATTAAATTAATGTTCGAGTGCTATTTCTTTTTTTTTTTTTTTTTGAGACGGAGTCTCGCTCTGTCACCCAGGCTGGAGTGCAGTGGCGAGATCTCAGCTCACTGCAAACTCCACCTCCCAGGTTCACATCATTCTACTGCCTCAGCCTCCCGAGTAGCTGGGACTACAGGTGCCTGCCACCACACCCAGCTAATTTTTTGTATTTTTAGTAAAGATGGGGTTTCACGATGTTATCCAGGATGGTCTCGATCTCCGGACCTCGTGATCAGCCTGCCTCAGCCTCCCAAAGTGCTGGGATTACAGGCGTGAACCACCGCGCCTGGCCTCAAGTGCTATTTCTTTGCGGCACTGGGGAACAAACATTTCTAACACTAATATTTGAAGGTTGAGCCATATCTCTAGCAATGGCATAAGAATATCCTACTTTTTTGGATTATTATGGTATTAACTTTCATAGTCCTTATCTGAGTCCACTGAATAAGTAAGCAATTTCCATCTGCATTATCATGCCTTGTTTCTGGGAGCAAAATGCTCTATAGAGCTTCCTCTGCTTAATTTAAGGTGAGTAAGATAGTGAATATCGCATTGCTAATTGCCAATCCAGAATGAGTTACACCTAGCAATTTTTTTTTTTTTTTTTTTTGAGATGGAGTCTCATTCTGTCACCCAGGCTGGAGTGCAGTGTCATGATCTTGGTTCACTGCAACCTCTGCCTCCCAGGTTCAGGCGATTCTCCTGTCTCAGCTTCCCAAGTAGCTGGGATAATATCATATCCCTAACCCTTGGAATGGTCATCCAAGGAAAATGAGAATAGAACCTAAGTGAATAATACATACTAGAAGAATTTCCATTACAGTTGGACTTTAAGGTGTAATATTTTGTCACTAAGAAATTGTTTTTAATGCCTGTGCTCACTATTGGGGAACAATTACTGTGGTTTTAAATTTATAGGACTTTATCTCACTTTGTATAGAAATTCTTTAAAAACAAAAATGTGAGGACACAGATTCCTGGGATGCATATTTTTTTTCATTACATGATATGGTTTGGCTCTGTGTCCCCACTCAAATCTCATCTCCAATTGTAATCCCCATGCGTTGAGGGAAAGACCTAGTGGGAAGTGATTGACTCATGGGGGGTGGTTTCTCCCATGCTGTTCTGCTGACAGTGACTGAGTTCTCAGGAGATCTGATGTTTTAAAAGTGTGGCATTCCCCCTACCTCCCATTTCACCATGATAAGATGTGCTTGCTTCCTCTTCATCTTCTACCATGATTGTAAGTTTCCTGAGGCCTCCCCAGCCATGTGGAACTGTGAATTTATTAAACTTCTTTTCTTTATAAATTACCCAGTCTCAGGCAGTTCTTTATAGAAGTGTGAGAATGGACTAATACAATATTATTTAATGGTATCCAGTAATGGATCTTTTCCTTTTCTCTATTCACCTCATAAACAGTGAAGACAAATTAACTTGGAAATTTTAGTAATGCAAAGAAGATTTTAATTAATTATTGAAAGGAGAGTGTTGATCATTGAATACATTTTATTTCTTCCCAATTCATCTGGTTATTTTTATTTTTACTTTTTTTTTTTTTTGAGACAGAGTCTTGCTCTGTCCCCCAGGCTGGAGTGCAGTGGCGTGATACTGACTCACTGCAACCTCTGCCTCACGGGTTCAAGTGATTCTCCTGCCTCAGCCTCCCAAGTAGCTGGGATTACAGACGCATGCCACTACACCCAGCTAATTTTTGTATTTTTGGTAGAGACAGGCCTTTCCCATGTTGGCCAGGCTGGTTTCGACCTCCTGGCCTCATGTGATCTGCCTTCCTTGGCTTCCCAAAGTGGTGAGGTTACAGGCGTTGGTCACTGTGCCTGGCCAGGTTAAATTTTATTAAATAATTAATATCTCCGCTGGGCGTGGTGGCTCACGCCTGTAATCCCAGCACTTCGGGAGGCCCAGGCGGGTGGATCACAAAGTCAGGAGATCCAGACCATCCTGGCTAACATGGTGAAACCCCCTCTCTACTAAAAATACAAAAAATTAGCCGGGCGTGATGGCAGGAACCTGTAGTCCCAGCTACTCAGGAGGCTGAGGCAGGAGAATGGCGTGAACCTGGGAGGCGGAGTTTGTGGTGAGCCGAGATTGCGCCACTGCACTCCAGCCTGGGCGACAGAGCAAGACTCCGTCTCCAAAAAAAAATAATAATTAATATCTCTATAATATTGTGAAGAGTTATGAACTCTCTTATTTAATCATCCTCTTTATGTGTAGTTATCTATTGTTTTTGGAGTTTTACTTCTACCTTGGAATATGTTATGGCAAGCTATTCTATGAGCATTGCATTTGAATTAATTTACACATCTCTCAAAGTAATAGCTGTTGTGCATGTCAAAATTTCAAATTATCTCTAACTGGTCTAATCTACATAAATGTAACTAGTCTTATTCAAAATACAAATTTCAAGGGCATTTTTAGGCAAGTGATTTATTTGTTTTGGCTTACAATCTCAGCTTTGGCATAGTGTTAAGGGGCAAAGCATCTTATAAAAGGTACATGATTAAACGCTTGCAACTGATTTGTTGATAGGAGGCTTGTGTGTTCTTAAAATTCATACTTTACTGAAAACTTTCTGAAAATATAGTGGTTTTATTTATTTATTTATTTATTTGAGACAGTGTCTCACTCTGTCACCCAGGCTGGAGTGCAGTGGTACAATCTCAGCTCACTGCAACCTCCACCTCCCAGGCTCAAGTAATTCTCTCACAGAAGCCTCCTGGGTAGCTGGGACCACAGGCTCTTGCCACCACACCCAGCTAATTTTCTGTAGTTTTAGTAGTGACATGGTTTCACCATGTTGCCCAGGCTGGTCTAAAACTCCTGAGCTCAAGCAATCTGCCTGTCTTCTAAAGTGCTGGGATTACAGGCATGAGCCACCACGTCCTGCCCCATAGTGGTTTTATTAAGGTGGGATGCACCATTGATCATCTTACCATCTAATGAGTGACTACCTATCCATTCATGAAACACAATATTAAATATTTATTAAATATTTTTGTTATTAAAATAAAGTCACACTCTTGAAGCATTCTGACAATGGAGAAATTTTACTTTCTATATATAGACAGAGTGAGAGAGGGAGAGCAGAGTTAAAAATATAGTCATATCTCCTTTTGATTACTCAACTTCAGAAGCATTGAACTGAGATCAGGAAGGTATAGAGCTGCCTTTCTTTAACGATATGTCTGTGTATGTGTCAGAGCACACGTGCACCTAAGCAGCTGGATTTTCTCTATAGAAAAATATATGTATTTATTTCAACATTTCTGATAGTATTTAATAAGTGTTCACCATGTATTAACTTTAAGTGGAAAAAAGTGGTGTTTTTGTAAATCAGCCTGGGCCTGCCTATTTAATTGAGAGGGAAAGAGATTAAGCACTAGAGTGAGAATTAAAGCAAGACTCAGAGGTAGAGAGAGAGTAAGTAACTGTGTTCACCTCATTTCCATTGAAAGTGGGCATCATTATTTCATATGATAGAATGTAAAAATTATCAGACATATAATTGTACATTCCATCTGGAAATATTTTAAGTGACTGATGTAATTAAAAATATTTGTGGACTGCATTTTTATCTTTTCTTCAGAGATTAAAAATGTATTCAAAAACATTATCTTCAATGGCAGACAGTATGAGTGTATGTAACCAAAATTTTAATTTATTAACAAAAGAATCTTAGAAAACCTAATTATTTTCTGGGAAAAGCTTTCTTTTTGTTAGCTCCAAATTTATGCACATAATTTTACCAAGAATATAGGTAGGTCTTACATTGCAATAAAAATACCTAATTTATTTGAAAGTATATCATATTGAGGATATTATGCTTTTCAATGATGTGTATATGTATATCAAATAAGATATCCTTTATTTTTAGTGGATCATACATTCATAAATTGTGTGTGATTTTAAGTTAGTATGTTTAAGCATTTGCACTTTAGATATTCTATTATATGCACATATATTACAGATTTTAATAAGTATAGCTATAGTAGTTAGTAGTATTGTTTAACAACATGGCTTCTTTTATTTAGTCCAAAGGAGCCTCCTGAAAAAGATACTCTATTGCTTCCATTTGGAAGATGAGCAAACCAAGGCACAGAAAGAATGTTACCCAGCTAGCCAGTGGCAATCTGGGACTTGAACCCAGGCATTATGGATAGCCCATGCTCTTCACAACGATGCCACATTGCCACTCCATAGCAGGTAGTAGGACACATTTGGAATCATTTTTAAAATCTAACAGATGTTTAAAGTCTCATCATTTTTCTCTTGACACGAACCCCTGTTTGGCATGAAACATTATTCAGTACCACTTTTGCATTTACATGTGCAATTTCAGTCACCTATATTCTCTAAGGAAACATTCTTCACTCATCCTAATCTTACAAAAGTCTATTTCTTATCAGTATTTGGTAACACATGTAACAGGAGAGTTGTAGTCATCAATTTTGAGCTAACTTTATATAGTAGATAAACTATAATATTTAGCAAAAACAATATCAAAATTACCACAATTTTATTATTACAGTTCTCCCGAGTCTTATCTATAGCATATTAATCATATTTTCATCTAATCCAGTTGTTATTTTTCTACACTTGCATTTAAAAGTAATTAAATTATATATACACTTTTAAAAGAAGACATCAAATCCAAAAGACTCTATAATGATACAGAAAAATATATATTAATAGTGGAAACCACAGAACACATACTATATAAAGTTTATGTTATACCTGTTGAAAATAGATGAATTATAAAGACTGGAGTGAAAATATAAAAATGAAATTAATAAGATCCAACTTACCAATCTTTTCTATCATGGATTGTGCTTTTGGTGGTGTATTTAAAACTCTTTTCTGAACTCCAAATTCGTGTAAATTCTTGTATTCTTTAGAAGTTTTAAAGTTTTTCATTTTACATATAAGCCTTTAATCCACTTTGATTTAATTTCTGTGAAAGGTGTAAGGTCTCTTAACTTTTTGCATTTGGACGTTCAATTGTTCTCCTACCATTTTTTGTAAAGATTATCTCCTTTCCTTTGCAGCTTAGTCAAAGATCAGTTGACTGTACTTGTGTAGGTCTATTTCTGAGCTCTCTGTTCTGCTCCATTGATCTGCGTGTCTATTCTTTTGTCAGTGCAACATCATCTTGGTTTTTACTTGATTTTTGTTATTTTATAGTAACACTTGAAATCAGGTGGGCTGAGACCTCCAAATATGTTCTCTCTAGGCATTGTTTTGGCTATGTTGTCTTTTGCCTTTTCATATAAATTTTAACATTAGTTTGCCATAGCTGCAAAATAGTTACTGGTATTTTGTTTGGGATTGTATTGAATCTATAGAACAAGTTGGAAGGACTTGACATTTTAGCAGTGGTGAGTCTTTCAATTCATGAACACAAATATCTGATTTAGTTACATACTATTTAATTTTCATCAGCATTTTTTTAGTAGGTAAATATTAAGTAAAAAAACTAAAGAAATGTGAATAAAGAATTATACTTAATAAAACTTAAAATATCAATTTTAATTCATTAATTGTGACACATGTATTATTATATTGATATTAATAATAGGGGAAACTCAATGTGGAGTATATGGGGACTCTGTATTATCTTTGCAGATTTTCTGTATATCTAAAACTATACTCAAAAGTTTATAACAGTAAGGAAACTTGTTAGAGTAATTGGATTGGGATGATTTTTCTATATATTTTTAAGCTATTATCTTCATACTTGTATTATTCAAAATGACTTTAATGTTATAGTTTAGAATATAATTATAAATTATATGATTTTATTCCTTGTTCCTGCAAAAAATGCAGTGACATTATATATTTAAAAACATTTTATAACACTAATATACTATGTGATAATATTAAATACTAAGTCTTACGTCATTAGCCTGCAATACTAGAAAAATCTGCAAATAATTGCAGATGTACTGGGAAGTACTTACCAACCAGGAAAATTTGAATCAATAATATATAAGTATTTTCTGACAGCAAACCCAATTATTATTCCATTATTATTAAATGTAAATAACTAAAAGTGAAGTCTTTGTCATTTTATTTTTAAAATATAACTTCAGTTCTGGTATTACAAACTGTCACCCACAATTCATCTAAAAGAATAAATTTGTTAAATATAATTAAAAACTTGCAGAGCTCTCTTGGGGAATGTAGTAGTTTCCTGTGGCAGCCGTTACAAATTACCATAAACTTGGTGGCCTAAAGCAACAGAAATTATTCTCTCACAGTTCTGAAAGCTAGAAGTTATGCATCAATTTCAGTGGCTGAATTAAAATTAAGGTGTCAGTAGGGCTGCCCTCTCTCTCTGAATGTACAACAGACAATTCATTCCTTGCTTCTTCCAGCATCTGGTGGCTGTTAGCATTCCTTTGCTTGTGGTCACACGGCCAAAATCTGTGCCTTTGTGGTAACATTGCCTTCTCCTCTTTTGTGCTTATAATCTCCCTCTGCCTCTTTCTTATGAAGACATTTGTGATTGGACTTAGGGCCCACTACAACAATCAAGGATAATTTCTTGATATTTGGCTTGGCAAATCTTTGACCATATCTTCAAAGCCTTTTTCTTCTTGTAAGATAACATTTACAGGTTCCAGAAATTAGAGCCTGATATCTTTGGGTTACCATTATTTAGCCTACTATAGAGGGTGAGAAAGACTGTTTTCATTGTGCATATTTATTTAACAAAATAGAGATGTGCTCGTGGTTCTGTAAAGCGTTGGACAGTGAAAATTAAGGTTTGTATGATTTCCTAGGGAATATTTAGGAAATCTAGCATCATACTTTGAATTTTTCTGCTGCTTAAAGCAAATATATCATTGCATTATGTTTAAATGAAATATTTTTAGGCTATTCATGTGAAATCAGCATAGTTTGCGTTTTTGTATTTCTGTGGGGTTCTTTGTTAATTTGCCTAATTTCGTTCTGGAAAAATTCAGGAACAGTGGAGAAATGGGGAGTTTTAACAAGAGGAATTCTCAAATGTGATTTGGTTTAGCCTTGTTGAGTACCCAATTTGAGGGAACATACTTCGTGGATATCTGGCAACTCAATAAATCACCTAAGGATCTACTTAACAGATCTCTTTCTGTCTCTGTGGTCCTAAGAAGGCCAGAACCATGGGTACTAGGAAAATAGATGAAGATATAGTTTTGGTTTTGAGTGCAGAAGTTAAAATCAGGGAGTAGGAGGCTCTGCTTTTAGTAACAAATGGCAATTTATTTGTACGTCAGATAAATAATTGAATCATAGACTTACTGAAAAATAGCACAGAAGAAACTTTAGAGCTCACCTCATCAAACTCCTTCATTCTATCAATGACATGACTCTAGAGATGTGGGTACTTATCTAATATCAGCTACATAATTAATAACAGAGAAAATAAATCCAAGTTTTATGTTGTCTATTTTTATTCAGAAATAAATAAAAATGGTTTTGAGAATGTATCATTTGCTTTAGATGGTAAAACTGGTAAGCTACAAAGTTAGAACAGTACAGATTCTCTGTAAAAACGGTGCCCCAGCATATCTAGAAAGATCACTGTATCTTTCGTCTGTCCTGCTACTCTTAGACATATTTACTGCTTTTAATCAGTGACTCATTTTATTATAATTGTTCTATTTACCTATCTATTGCCTCTTGAAGACTATTTGATTTGATTTGAGTCATTGCTTAATCTTCAGCACTTAGGTGACATTTAGGTTCTCTCTCTCATTTTTCTTCATTTACACATATATACATATGTGAATACCACAGAATAGACAAATTTAACATTAAGTTTTTACTACAACACTCTCAGTCTCAGAATGGCTACCATCTGCCAAACTCAACTTTCCCATCTGTAACAGGAAAGAAATACAAAGTGGGCCTTTGAAATACACACACATATGTATATGCACATGCATGTGCACACACACACACACACCAATATAACAATCAGATAAACAGATAGATGATAGATAGATAGATAGATGATCGATGGATAGATAGATAATCTGAGATAGATATATGTAGGTATCTAGCTATATTATATATATACATATATGTATATGTGTGTACACATTAACAATAAATAACAGACACAAAAATAGCCATTGAGAATTAGTAATGCTCACAAGACATTAATACTAAAAAAAATCTGAAGTGTGTCCTACTGGTTTAAAATCAAGGTGTCAGGAAGACTTTTCTTTTCTGGAGGCACTTGGGAAGAATCCATCTCCTTCCCTTTTCCAGCTTCTAAAAATCCCCATATTCTTTGGCTAATGGTTGCTTTTCTCTTCAAAGCCAATGATGACGTCAAGTCTTTTTCATGCCACATTTTTCAGAAACTGGCCGTTGTTTTGCCTACATTTCTACTTTTAAGGACCCTTAAGATTACAGTGGGCCCAAGTGAAAAATAATACTCTCTCTATTTTGAGACTAGTTAATTAGTTTTACTGCAATTGCATCTGCATCCTTAATTCTACTTTGCCATGTAACGGAATCTATTCATATAGGTTCTGTGTACGTTGATATGAATATCATTGGGTCCATTTTTATGCCTAGCACACATAAGATGCTTAAATTCTTAGAAATTGCTCTCAGTAACAATTGTTGCATTTGTATCGATGTGCAAAGGCATCAATAAAATGTTGGTAGTGTACTGTGTTAGTGATTATCTACAAAATGCATATGGAAGTCTTTAAAATATTACTATACATATCTCTTAAAGTTTGTGTAAAACAACTCATTCCCTGATAATTATGAATTTAAAAAGTGTTATCCTACATTTTTAATGATAAAGGATCCCATGAATCATATTACAATATTTGAGAAAAATGTTTATAATTCTATGCCATCAAACGTTTTACTCATTTGACAGATTTTTTTGCAATTTAAAGAATGAAAATATTAAGTATATATCTTGATCTATAAAATACATTCACCAATATTTTATGATTGAACTTGGTAATCATAATTAATTTTTTCATTTTAGTTATTTTCTATCACAATCTTGCTTTTTCTACTTTGGATTATGCTTTTCTTATTATCATAATGATTATCACTTAAATATCTAGTCTCATTTAAACATGATTTGTAGTAAGTCTAAAAAGATGACATTTTAAAAGATATATTCGTCTCTGATTAAATTTGACATCAAAGTGTACTCATAAATTACAAAAACCAACATTTGTCAAATAAGAACTTTATGTCTTAATTTTTAATGTGAGATTTGGAGGCTGAACAAAGTATTGTAAAAAAATTCCTTTTTATTAATTTATTGATATTAATACAGCGCTCAAATTAATTTTTTAGAGGTTTAAACTACTGGTGTTCCTAATTCCTGCCTACTACCAGATAAATACATTAAAGTTGAAATAAAATTTATTACAAAGTTGCTGTAGCAATTTGTAGGATACTGCTTATAATGGAATAACTCACTGCAATGTTCTTATAGAAAAAAGACATGAAAATTAGTTTATGTCAGCGTATCTGTTATTTTAATCCACAGTTGCTGACTCAAAACTATTGAAATCAAAGATGATTCAATAAGCTATTTCTATTAATAGTACCCATTACATGATTCAGGAGAAAGGAGTGATTAAAATATCTCCATGAACACCATAATTTTCATGTAGAATTCTTGCTAAATGGAGCATGGCAAAATTATTTTTCTTCCATAAACTAAGCAACACTCATAGGAGGCATCCTAAATCTTAAGAAACTGAAGCTATTAAGAAAGCTCTTTTCATAAAGAATTTCACTTTTTAAATTCTCCAGATTATCATGTTAAGAATATGGCTAAAAATTACAACTTATTTTTTATAATCTCACTATTTGAAAACTAATTTTAAACTTTTTAAAAATCTGTTTTACTGATTATAACATTTACCAGCGATCTACAAAAACTGTAGGAAGATTTACTTCATAAAGTAAAATTTATTATAAATTAAAATGCTCCCTTATTTGGTAAGACAATACAATGTTCTATGTCAAGCCATGAATTATATGGGAATACTTGTTAGTATAAATTTTTTTGCAATGGCAATAAAGAATTCTGTCATTCATTTATTACTAGAGAGAATCAGCATTTCTTATACTAACACAACATTTCCATTGCTTCTAACAAAAGCCTTGGCAATGCTTCAAAATGAGTGTTATTACAAAATATTCTATTACAGCATGGTGAATAAATGACTTTCTTTTCCATTATGTTCACAGCTCTCCAAAGAGAACTTTACTTTGATTATACTGATGTACTGTCAAGTGAAAAAAACCGACTTTCAGATTTTGCCTTACTCAAAGAATGAATGCCTTTTTTCCTGGAAGTCCTCTCACACACCAGATTGCATTGTCATATTGCAGGCTTTGTTACTGACTACTTTTTGTTTTCACTTTAACACTTTAGTGTAAAGCTGCTTTGGAAAGGCATCAACTGCCTAGACACATGGTAACATATTTAGAGGTCAAAATAATTAACATGTATTAAATATTTAGGTAAAAATAAACATTCTACATTCATTCAATTACCAACTTATTTTTTATCATCAAGAAAAAGTCATAACAGTAACTTTGTTTATTGAGGAGTTCATGCTTTCTGTTGCTGACAATAGTTATATGAGTATTATTCAGCAAATGCTTGCCAGTGCTCACAAACATTACAATAGCTGTGAATGTTAGAATAATACGGTGTAAAGGTTTTTCTAAATCTTATTAAAAATGTTATTAATTCTGAAAAACAAAGTTCTCAGAAAAGACCTTTGCCAATAGGAGTCAATAGAGATAAATGCAATAAAATATATTTATTTTAATAGTATAAATTTCATGCTATTTATATTACATATGTTTTTTAACTTCATTACTGAGTTTTTGATGGATCTATCAAAATACACAAAAACCGTTGTAACAAACATGGAAGTAGTTGTGTTTTCCTGTTTTTGGGGTGTGAAAAGGGAATAGGGCGACAAAATGTAGGCAAGGACTAAGAAAGTATTTCAGTACATATGCTTCATATGAGAATGACAAAATCTGTGATATTTGATTTCTTAGCTTTGCGAGTAATTATAGATAATTTACTGACAGCTTATAATTTGCCAAGATAATGTTTTAAATGCTTCACAGATTATATTATCAAAAAATAGCATGGCATTGATACTAATTGTTTTTAACAAATGAAGGAAGAAGACAAAAACTGGGATTTGATATGCTGGCTATTATATGCCTACTCTGACAACAGGAATACTTTAAAACTATTATAATTATATTGCTTTCTTGAACTTTATGTCTAATATAATAACTAATTTATTTTCCTTTGGGTTCAGCTTCTTCCTATTTGTCTCTTTTCTGATTCTGAATATATTTTAAGTTTTTAAGATGTTATTCTTGATGCCTTTTCCTTTTTGGGAAATCTCTTGTTCTTTGAGACAGAAAGCACTTTTGTCTAGACTTTCCTTTTCATTTTACACTCACTGAGTTTTCCGTTAGAATAAATTTTCTTCAATAACATATCAAAGATTAAGAAATGGTGTCAGCAACAGTAAATTTTCTAACCAAGTGAAGATTTAATTTTTTCTGTAATGATTTTTTGGACATATTCACACTTTAGAAACCCGTAATTACTTTACTAATTTAGGATAGTTGCACCTTTTCAGGTTAATCTTTTAGCCTTGAAACCTTATTTTATGAGTTCTCCAGATTCTTTCTTTGCTACTATCCCCCTTCTATAGAGGTGATACCTTGAAGTAACAGACAGCCAAATCATCACAGTGATTGCAACCTGTTTCTGAAATTACTTTCCTCTTCATTTTTTTAGTCTGTCATACAATTATACTGTTTCCTCTGACTCAACTCTATCATGATCTGAATATAGGAGGAAAAATTTCAGCATATAGCAGATAATTGAATAAGGTTGTTTCAATATCATTTTCTTATAACGTTGATGAGAAAAATAATGGGCTCCTGGCAGGTTCTGCCGTCTGTATGGAATTTGCACATTTCACCTATGTCTGCATGGTTTTCTCTTGGGTACTCCAGTTTCCTCCCTCACCCCAAAGATGTGCATGTCAGGTGAATTGATGTGTCTATATTGTCACAGTCTGAGTGATGGGATGGTGGGTCCAAGGTGGGTTCCTGCCTTGGCCCTGAGCTCCCAGGATAGGCTCCAGCCACGCAGGCACCTGAACTGTAATAAGTAACTATAATAAGTGGGTAATAGTGATCTTGTTTTCATTAATCTTTCTTAACTGTATATATAGCTTATATTTTTTCAGTCTTTAATATTATGTGTTTTGGTCTTTATTTACAAGTTTGTGATGTGTTTGTGACCAGGCATTCAATGTCGGATCTTAAATATTTTCATACTAATCAGCCTGTAGTAAAATTGTCCTATAGTGTGTAATTTCGATTAAGGTCATAGTTTCCAAGAACCTATGCACAATATTGTGTGAGGATTTACTGTATTAATATGATGGCCATGGTTATTTTTCTATGTAACACAAATGTACACTTTATCCATTAATTCACAATGTATATATTGATCAGTTGCTACTAGTGGCCATTATTCTAAATGATGGGGATACTCTTGAAGAAGGTAGACAAAGTCTCTGCTATTATGGAGATGACATACCAGTGATGAGAGAACCAATAAGCAAAGAAACATACAGTATGTATTTGGTTGTAATGATTTCTGTGAAGAAGAACACCCTAGGGTAAGAAACTGGCAGTCAGATAAGAGTGTTGTTCTACATTCAGTAGTTAGAGAGTGCAAGTGCCATAAATTGATCTAAAGTAGAAACCTGGATAATGTGAGGATATAAGCTACATTGATGGATATCTCTGTGGAGGAGCATTACATGCACTAAGAACAGTAAAGTCCAGGGCCTGGAGGTAGAAACATGGCTACTGAGTTTGGAGAATAGTGATGTGACCAGCCTGGATGGAATGGTGAATAAGATGGGGAGTGGCAGACAGAATCAGAGAGAGATCCTGGGACTGATCTGCTCAAGACAACGTAAGTCTTGGTTACGAATTTGGATTTCATTCTTCCCAGCATTGGAAGACACTAGAGATTTTGACAAGAGGACATGCAGGCTCTAACTTAATTGTTAAGCAGGTCTGTATAGCAGCTGTGTGGATAATTCATTAATTCTTTCTTTTATCAACTGTCTATTGAGCATCTAATTTGTGTATGCACTAGGGATACAATAATAAGATATTCAATAAGCTCTTAGATTTTGTCATTTAGGTTTTTCTCATTTTGGAGTTCTCTTTCTCAATCCACTTTCTTGCCTTCCACCTCTCTTTTTCACTCTTTTTCTTGAGCCTCAAGATAATCTTTAGAATTTGATTCCCCTCTCCCATCCATCTATCTCCTAGAAATTTTACACTTCAGAATCTCCACGTTGATTTTCTATATTAGTTTGCTCTCACACTGCAATAAAGAACTAGCTGAGACTGAGTAATTTATGAAAAAAAAGAGGGCTAATTGACTCTCAGTTCCTCAGGCTGTACAGGAAGCATGGTTGGAAGGCCTTAGGAAACTTAACGATTATGGCAGAAGGCAAACGGGAAGCAAGCATGTCTTACTATGGCAGAGAAAGAGACAGAGCGAAAAAAAATGAAGTGCCACACACTTTAAAACAACCATATCTTGTGAGAATTTACTCACTATCATGAGAACAAGCAAGGGGGAAATCTGCCCCCATGATCCCATCACCTCCCACCGGATCCCTCCCTTAACATTGGGAATTACAATTCAACATGAGATTTGTGTGGAGACACAAGGCCAAACCATATCATTTTCCAAGCTTGGAAACATGAGTAGCTATTCTTGCAGTACCACGCAAGTAACACAAAAAATTGTACCATAGTTTCCAACTTGACAATCCCTAATCTTGGCGACTTTCACCAGTATTTCTGTCAATTTATTAACTCTGTACTTCTTCAGGGATAATTTCATCTTCTGCCATTTTTTAGTTGATGTAAACAGTTTCTTTCAAAAAGAGAAAAGAAAAACCAACATGGTGTCAGCCCCCTGTATTCCTAGTCCCACAGAATGGCACCAAATGGGATGGACCAGGTGATACAAGTCGTGGCTTATTCTGTCAGTGAGTAGCCAACTCTAAATTATAATCAAGCAGTTTTATACTCTGCATCTTCATCCAATGAAGAAAGGATAAGAAAGGGAAGACAAGTGGAAGGGAAATATCTTTGCAGCAGCTTTCCACATTATAGCTCTGCAAGATACAGAGGTAAATTGTACATGACTCCCACCATGTTCCAAGGACGATACAGGACAGTCAGCCAAATCAGAGATCAGACTGTGGTTAAGCCTTGCCTATGTCTGGCTTATGTGGAGTGTGCAAGATAGCCAGGGCTCTATGATGGATCTGTAGAAGAACTATGCTCACACAGCAGTTACTACTCCTTATTGTCAATTTTCAGCCCCAGGCCAGGCTTCCACTAACTCTTTCCTATAACTAGTACTGGATCTCTTGTGACTCCCATAACAAAATTTCGCTTTATTTCAATCCACTTTTCCCATTGACCCTCGGGGAACCTATATAAAGATTAAATCTAAGGATAAAATTTATCTATGCAAAATCTATTTAATGGTTTTGCATTGCTTTTAGAATAGTGTAGCACACCAGTAATTTTTTTAATTCTCAATTTTTAAACTATTCTAATCATTCCAAATAAGTATATTATTCCAGTTAATCTAATTGATTCACCATACCCTGAAGACTTATTGTAAGTTGGGACTTCTACTGCTACTCTTTCTCATGCCTACAGCAGTTTTGCATGCCAATATTCTTTCCAGCAACAAAAATCCATCACAAATGATTCCTTCTTCATCATTTCCTCTTTCAACATAGCAGTCGAAATTGCCTATTTTTGACATTGACCTTCCAAGTGTCTATTTATTTATATCCTATATATATGATACATTGGTCTTATTGGATATATATGATACTGTTGGTCTTATTGGTATTCGCACACATGTAACATGCCTGTACTGTACAAACTGTAGGAATCATGTTACTCTTTATTTCCATCTTCTTCTCAGTACATAGGCTATGTTCAATAAAAATGTGCTCAGTGAATTCCAAGTGATCAAATTCAGTTCCAAATTTATTAGTTCTAAATTCAGGCAATATTTTCCACTTTTGTTAATTGAACTTCTTTCACATACAGTTTCATTATCAAGACAACAGTCCATGCTAGGTAACTAACTTACAGGGAAGTGTTACATATGATCTCATTAACTGTGAAGCCTTGCTTCAAAATTACTAATTTACTTATAATTTACATCTCTTTTTTTCATCTAAAGTAGATAGGAGCAGAAGTATCGATTGATTGCTTATCTGGATTCCTAAATTGTTATGGTATGAAACTAGAACATTGATGAACCCAATGTTATGTATGCAGCTACTACTTTTAACAGTTCCTTTACCTATAATGTGGAATCTCAACTTTTATTTAGGTCCGATAGAGCAAATAGCATTTATTGTAAGCTCAGGATGTTGCCATGAAACAAGGAGATATACATAGGGGAGAATGAATAGATAGGGAATAAGATGCATTATTAATCAGTTACCTCTGTGGACAACAAGGAATCTATCATGATGAAGAACTTCTCAGAAGCCATTTAGAATGCATTTCAGAATGGCTCCTCTGAAAGATGGGAGGCTGGAACATTTATCCATGACTCACATCTTTCATTGGTTGTGGAGTACATTGTGGGTGTTAACATTCTCAAAGTTGTAGGGAGAGGCTGAGCAAGCTCCTAGGCATTTCAAGGCCCAAAGTTTGAGCAAGCTGAATGGTACTGAATTCATAGTGGGAACAGGGCCACCAATCACAGCAGTTATTCACAGCAGCTTTAGCTAAAGTCTGGAGATGTGCTGTGGTCACCAATAGTTTTGGCAGCACCATTACTCAAAAAGTATTCTAGGTAATTTGGGGAATTTGTAAATGGTATATTACATGTATGTCCAATTTCTTAAAAATTTCTACTGTAGCTCCATTTCTTAAAAATTTCTTAAAAATTCTACTGTAGCTCCATAGTGTGTTACCACTGTGCTTAATGGGCACTGCTGTAATCAGGAAGCCCTGAGTCACTTCAGCTACAATCTCTGGCTATATTTCCCTTTGTTAGGCACTTTTGCTGGTTCATTTCTGAGCTCATGAATACTATTTGCCTGACACTGTTCAAATTTCCATTAAGTGTCATATGATTTCCAACAAATCACCATGACCAATTATATTAGTAATAAACTTATGCTTGGAAGTGTCTACCAAAATATCGAAGTCAATTTGTGTTTCCTATAGTGATGGAAAAATAATAATAATCCTCTATTTCTTGCTTAGTTTTCACTCCCCCAACATGAGTATACAATTAAGGCTGTTTTGATAGTGTTAATATTTACCTCTAAGAAGGAAGGAAATTTTCTTTGTTTTGTTCACTGCAATAGTCTCAGCACTGCAATAGTCTCAGTATGTAGAAATGACTTGTATATATTACACAGTATTTTTGAATGAACAAAGGACTGTGTTACACATTTTTTAGTGGAATAGTCCCATTACTTTTTTTGCTCATGGTTCTCTTTCTCCCATTACACCCAGATATTAATCCATGTTGTGAGAAGGGAGGTGAATAAAGGAGGTGTGCTAAGACACAAATGTGAGTATATACGTCATAAGGTTTAAAATTTGAAATTTTATGTCCTTGCAATGTCATTATAATGAAGTAAATTGGCTTTTCTTTTTATAAGAGGAAATCTCTTCCTGAAGATTCTACTCTTGAATAGGTAAATTAATCACAGGTGAGCCCTCTCAGTAATTGGCAAGACACATCCCTTGTGTATTCATTTCAGTGGTAGTCACTAGTGAGTGCAAGTCACCTGCTACACGACGACTACATTTAAAGTTTATTTCTATACTCTTTGACTCTGCTGCTTTTTAATTAAAAAAAAGAAAAAAGGTATTTTAAGGAAAATATTAAAATACCTTCTCCATAAATTATTTTATCTTACTATAAATGGAAGCATGACTTATGCTTTAAGGACCATTGCAACAGTTGAATTTTTTTACATGAAGAAACATAGGCCCAAAGATATAATTTACTTTTCCAAACAGTTTACTGAGAAATAAATATTATTATCCAGTTCTTAACTTTCAATGTATTGCTCTTGTATTTTATAACATTTTCCCTTAAAATCTAGAAATTTTACTGAAAATGTAAACAATAAAGAAGTTTTACTTAATAAGGAATATCAATGGATAAATATATATTTATAGACAATCTAGCAATCTAATTTAAAGTTAACATTTAGGAGAATATGAATTCCATTTACTGAGAAAACCATAACAAAAGGTACTGTTTCTTTCTTTATAAGTTTAATTTTTCTCTCAGGTATCTCCATGCACTTTGTTAAAATTGACTTTAAAAATTATGGGAATGGAGAACAGATTAGTGATTGCCAGGGATTAGGAACACTGTAGAGAAGAGGGCTGTGGGTGTGTTTAAAAAAAGCAATAGGGGGTCTTGGTGGTTTTGAAACTGTTCTGCATCTTGACTGTACTGTAAAACTCCTGACTGTGATATGATACTGCAATTTGGCAATATATTGCCATTTTTGGAAACTGCATTAAGGGTCCATGGGATCTCTCTTGATTATTTTTACAACTGCACATGAACTACAATTACTACAAAATAAAACATTTAATTTAAAAAATTTATTAAACACCATAACAATTTAGAATTGTATCACTTTGACTTACTTATTGGAATAATGTAGTTTTTTATAATAGGGAGCCTGCTTGCTTTTTACTTATTTTGGGCTTCCTATTTTTTCTTTTCTCATTTACCTATAGCTTTAATGTAAGTTGTGTGACCCTATGTTAGTCTGTCTATACTATTTCTTAGGTCAGTGTATATTTCAGTTTCTTTAAAGTGGATATAAATAACAAAATTACTTCAAAATTTTATTCTTGTTCTGTTCTAAATCCAGCGCAAAAAATTATCAGTGTTATTATTTCTAGGATACATGTATATTTAAATTAAAATCTTAATATAAAATGTTATTGCTGGCATTCTTGTCACACTAACCACTGGAACATCTTTCAGGCCTAAATGATTCCACCTGTAAAATGTGGGGGGTGGAGGTGGATGGTCTCTATTGGTCCTTCTGAATCTCAATGCTATGAGTCTCTGACTTTCTAAGTTAACCTCTTGGTAATTTATCAAATGCATTAGACCTCCCAGAGTGGAGGCAGCTAAAATGCACAAAATAGGTAAGTTTCACATGTAGAAACACTCCTGTATGAGATTTAGTTGGAGAGACTGGGAACCACATTTTATTTTTAAAGCCCTTTAGAGACAAAATGCTGTATTATTTGAATTGAAGGTTATCTATGACATCATGGCAGTAATTACTGTGGGTTATGGCAGGATATTTATAAATTCGTAGAGAATTAGGGAGCACATCTCAGAATTGCATATCTCACCTTTTTTAATGTATGTATGTGTTTATTTACATGCCCAAATATAAAAGTAGAACTATTACTTACTGTTTGATTGTGTTTTGAAGACTGAAAATTTTCATCATTGCATGTGGAGCAGAGAAAGAAACATAAAAAACCCTATGTCTTCATTTAAAATCCAGAAAGAATCATTTAATGATGGAAAAAAAGAGGCATATCTTGAAGCAAGGAGATGTGCAATAAATTTTGAAAAAGACTGAAGTTCTCATTCAGATTCCTAAAGTGTAGAATCCCTTTGCCATCTTGATCATTGAAAATAAGTTTGAAGATCTACTCAGTCTCTGGCCACTTCAGATTAGGTCCCTTCCATGTCAAGTACTTGCTGAAATTACTACTTTTTCTTTTCTTTACATATGTTTCCCTCTTTTTCAGTGTGTCTCATGTCCAAAGTACATTGAGCTTTTTGAAATTTGTATATGCTGTACCTATCCAACTTATGCTTTCCCTAGTTTAAACATTTTAAGAATAAAAAGACAGAATAAAGCGTTTTCCCAGGTTTAGATATTATTTTTTTCTGCCAAGAATGTTGTTTATTCCCGATATACCCACTTTAGAATAATTTCCTCCCTAGACAATGACAATCTACAAGGCATATAAGTTAATATCAATTAGCCTCAATTCAAAAGTGAATAGCACATCAGTAAGCCTTAAAACATAAACAAAATGGAGTTACCTGTCTAAGGCTCCAAAGGTAAGAAAAAGATTGGAAAAATTTAAAGAAATTATTTATTATTCACTCAGAGCCAATCCTTTATTAACAAATTATTTTTTTGTGCAGGCATGTGTTTGGGTCATGGATAATCAGGAGTGCTTAAAATGACAGGACAAATACATTCCTGGAAATATCACAGTTTAATAATTGGAAAGTAAAAGGTTGATATTGTGTAAATAACCTAAAATGGTAAACATGGTTGGTAGTGTCATTAAGCATTCTAAACAGAGGGACTGATTTCTTATTTTGTTTTGTCTTTTATTTATTTATTTATTTTTTATATACATAATATTCTTTATTTTTGTTGTAAAAGGTTAAATATCTTTTTCTAACTTTTATTTTAGGTTCAGAGGAACATGTGCAGGTTTATTATAAAGGTAAATTGCATATCATGAGGATTTGGTATAAAGATTATTTAGTCACCCAGGTAATAGGCATAATACCCGACAGGTAGTTTTCCATCCTCACCCTCCTCCCATCTTCCACCCTCAAGAAAGTCCCAGCCACTACTGTTCCCTTCTTCGTGTCCATGTGTATTCAATGTTTAGCTCCCACTTAAAAGTAAGATCATGCAGTATATGGTTTTCTGTTCCTGTGTTAGTTTGCTTAGGATACTGGCATCCAGCTCCATCCATGTTGCTGTAAAGGGCATGATCTCATTCTCTTTTATGGCTGCACAGTATTCCATTATGTGAAATTTAGAATTCCAAAATGTGATATATGTACATTTTAAAAATCTACTCTACTACTGATGGGCTTTTAGGTTGATTCCATGTCTTTGCTATTAGCTGCAATGAACATACATGTGCATATGTCTTTATGGTAGAAAGATTTATATTCCCTTGGGTATATACCGAATAATGGAATTTGTGGGTGAAATGGTAATTCCATTTTTAATCTCTTTGAGAAACTGCTAAACAAACTGCTTTCCACAATGGCTGAACTAATTTACATTCCCAACAGCAGTGTTACTGATTTTTGTATACAGTGTAAGGAAGGGATCCAGTTTCAATCTTCTGCCTTTGGTTAGCCAGGTATCCCAGCACCATTTATTGAATAGGGAGTCCTTCCCCCTTTGCTTGTTTTTGTCGACTTTGTCGAAGATCAAATGGTTGCAGGTGTGCATCATTTCTGTGCTCTCTATTCTGTTCCATTGGTCTATGTGTCTGTTTTTGTATCACTATCATGCTGTTTTGTTAATGTAGCCTTATACTACAGTTTCAAGTCAGGTAATATGATGCTTCTAGCTTTGTTCTTTTTGCGTAAGATCACCTTGGCTATTTAAGCTCTTTTGGTTCCATATGAATTTCAAAACAGGTTTTTCCAATTCTGTGAACGTCATTGGTAATTTGATAGTTATAGCACTGAATCTGTAAATAGCTTTGGGCAGTATGGCCTTTTAACAATATTCAGTCTTCCTATCCATGAGCCTGGAAGGTTTTTCTCATGTGTTTGTATCATCTCTGATTTTTTTTTTTCTTTTTTATTTTTTTATTATACTTTAGGTTTTAGGGTACATGTGCACAATGTGCAGGTTTGTTACATATGTATCCATGTGCCACGTTGATTTCCTGCACCCATTAACTCGTCATTTAGCATTAGGTATATCTCCTAATGCTGTCCCTCCCCCCTCCCCCCACCCCACAACAGTCCCCGGAGTGTGATGTTCCCCTTCCTGTGTCCATGAGTTCTCATTGTTCAATTCCCACCTATGAGGGAGAACATGCGGTGTTTGGTTTTTTGTCCTTGTGATAGTTTACTGAGAATGATGTTTTCCAGTTTCATCCATGTCCCTACAAAGGATATGAACTCATCATTTTTTATGGCTGCATAGTATTCCATGGTGTATATGTGCCACATTTTCTTAATCCAGTCTATCGTTGTTGGACATTTGGGTTGGTTCCAACTCTTTGCTATTGTGAATAGTGCCACAATAAACATACGTGTGCATGTGTCTTTATAGCAGCATGATTTATAGTCCTTTGGGTATATACCCAGTAATGGGATGGCTGGGTCAAATGGTATTTCTAGTTCGAGATCCCTGAGGAATCGCCACACTGACTTCCACAATGGTTGAACTAGTTTACAGTCCCACCAACAGTGTAAAAGTGTTCCTATTTCTCCACATCCTCTCCAGCACCTGTTGTTTCCTGATTTTTTAATGATGGCCATTCTAACTGGTGTGAGATGGTATCTCACTGTGGTTTTGATTTGCATTTCTCTGATGGCCAGTGATGATGAGCATTTCTTCATGTGTTTTTTGGCTGCATAAATGTCTTCTTTTGAGAAGTGTCTGTTCATGTCTTTTGCCCACTTTTTGATGGGGTTGTTTGTTTTTTTCTTGTAAATATGTTTGAGTTCATTGTAGATTCTGGATATTAGCCCTTTGTCAGATGAGTAGGTTGCAAAAATTTTCTCCCATTCTGTAGGTTGCCTGTTCACTCTGATGGTAGTTTCTTTTGCTGTGCAGAAGCTCTTTAGTTTAATGAGATCCCATTCGTCAATTTTGGCTTTTGTTGCCATTGCTTTTGGTGTTTTAGACATGAAGTCCTTGCCCATGCCTATGTCCTGAATGGTATTGCCTAGGTTTTCTTGTAGGATTTTAATGGTTTTAGCTCTAACATTTAAGTCTTTAATCCATCTTGAATTAATTTTTGTATAAGGTGTAAGGAAGGGATCCAGTTGCAGCTTTCTACATATGGCTAGCCAGTTTTCCCAGCACCATTTATTAAATAGGGAATCCTTTCCCCATTTCTTGTTTTTGTCAGGTTTGTCAAAGATCAGATAGTTGTAGATATGCGGCATCATTTCTGAGGGCTCTGTTCTGTTCCATTGATCTATGTCTCTGTTGTGGTACCAGTACCATGCTGTTTTGGTTACTGTAGCCTTGTAGTATAGTTTGAAGTCAGGTAGCATGATGCCTCCAGCTTTGTTCTTTTGGTTTAGGATTGACTTGGCGATGCGGGCTCTTTTTTGGTTCCATATGAACTTTAGAGTAGTTTTTTCCAATTCTGTGAAGAAAGTCATTGGTAGCTTGATGGGGATGGCATTGAATCTATAAATTACCTTGGGCAGTATGGCCATTTTCACGATATTGATTCTTCCTACCCATGAGGATGGAATGTTCTTCCATTTGTTTGTATCCTCTTTTATTTCATTGAGCAGTGGTTTGTAGTTCTCCTTGAAGAGGTCCTTCACATCCCTTGTAAGTTGGATTCCTAGGTATTTTATTCTCTTTGAAGCAATTGTGAATGGGAGTTCACTCATGATTTGGCTCTCTGTTTGTCTGTTATTGGTGTACAAGAATGCTTGTGATTTTTGTACATTGATTTTGTATCCTGAGACTTTGCTGAAGTTGCTAATCAGCTGAAGGAGATTTTGGGCTGAAACAATGGGGTTTTCTAGATATACAATCATGTCATCTGCAAACAGGGACAATTTGACTTCCTCTTTTCCTAATTGAATACCCTTTATTTCCTTCTCCTGCCTGATTTCTCTGGCCAGAACTTCCAGCACTATGTTGAATAGGAGTGGTGAGAGAGGGCATCCCTGTCTTGTGCCAGTTTTCAAAGGGAATGCTTCCAGTTTTTGCCCATTCAGTATGATATTGGCTGTGGGTTTGTTGTAGATAGCTCTTATTATTTTGAGATACGTCCCATCAATACCTAATTTATTGAGAGTTTTTAGCATGAAGGGTTGTTGAATTTTGTCAAAGGCCTTTTCTGCATCTATTGAGATAATCATGTGGTTTTTGTCTTTGGTTCTGTTTATATGCTGGATTACATTTATTGACTTGCGTATGTTGAACCAGCCTTGCATCCCAGGGATGAAGCCCACTTGATCATGGTGGATAAGCTTTTTGATGTGCTGCTGGATTCGGTTTGCCAGTATTTTATTGAGGATTTTTGCATCAATGTTCATCAAGGATATTGGTCTGAAATTCTCTTTTTTGGTTATGTCTCTGCCAGCCTTTGGTATCAGGACGATGCTGGCTTCATAAAATGTGTTAGGGAGGATTCCCTCTTTTTCTATCGATTGGAATAGTTTCAGAAGGAATGGTACCAGTTCCTCCTTGTACCTCTGGTAGAATTCAGCTGTGAATCCATCAGGTCCTGGACTCTTTTTGGTTGGTAAGCTATTGATTATTGCCACAATTTCAGAACCTGTTATTGGTCTATTCAGAGATTCAACTTCTTCCTGATTTAGTCTTGGGAGGGTGTATTTGTCGAGGAATTTATCCATTTCTTCTAGATTTTCTAGTTTATTTGCGTAGAGGTGTTTGTAGTATTCTCTGATGGTAGATTGTATTTCTGTGGGATCGGTGGTGATATCCCCTTTTTCATTTTTTATTGCATCTATTTGATTCTTCTCTCTTTTCTTCTTTATTAGTCTTGCTAGCGGTCTATCAATTTTGTTGATCTTTTCAAAAAACCAGCTCCTGGATTCATTAATTAATTTTTTGAAGGGTTTTTTGTGTCTCTATTTCCTTCAGTTCTGCTCTGATTTTAGTTATTTCTAGCCTTCTGCTAGCTTTTGAATGTGTTTGCTCTTGCTTTTCTAGTTCTTTTAATTGTGATGTTAGGGTGTCAATTTTGGATCTTTCCTGCTTTCTCTTGTGGGCATTTAGTGCTATAAATTTCCCTCTACACACTGCTTTGAACGTGTCCCAGAGATTCTTGTATGTTGTGTCTTTGTTCTCGTTGGTTTCAAAGAACATCTTTATTTCTGCCTTCATTTCATTATGTACCCAGTAGACATTCAGGAGCAGGTTGTTCAGTTTCCATGTAGTTGAGCGGTTTTGAGTGAGTTTCTTAATCCTGAGTTCTAGTTTGATTGCACTGTGGTCTGAGAGACAGTTTGTTATAATTTCTGTTCTTTTACATTTGCTGAGGAGAGCTTTACTTCCAACTATGTGGTCAATTTTGGAATAGGTGTGGTGTGGTGCTGAAAAAAATGTATATTCTGTTGATTTGGGGTGGAGAGTTCTGTAGATGTCTATTAGGTCCACTTTGTGTAGAGCTGAGTTCAATTCCTGGATATCCTTGTTAACTTTCTGTCTCGTTGATCTGTCTAGTGTTGACAGTGGGGTGTTAAAATCTCCCATTATTATTGTGTGGGAATTTAAGTCCCTTTATAGGTCACTCAGGACTTTATGAATCTGGGTGCTCCTGTGTTGGGTGCATATATATTTAGGATAGTTAGCTCTTCTTGTTTAATTGATCCCTTTACCGTTATGTAATGGCCTTCTTTGTCTCTTTTGATCTTTGTTGGTTTAAAGTCTATTTTATCAGAGACTAGGATTGCAACCCCTGCCTTTTTTTGTTTTCCATTTGCTTGATAGATCTTCCTCCATCCCTTTATTTTGAGTCTATGTGTGTCTCTGCACGTGAGATGGGTTTCCTGAATACAGCACACTGATGGGTCCTGACTCCTTATCCAGTTTGCCAGTCTGTGTCTTTTAATTGGAGCATTTAGCCCATTTACATTTAAAGTTAATATTGTTATGTGTGAATCTGATCCTGTCATTATGATGTTAGTTGGTTATTTTGCTCGTTAGTTGATGCAGTTTCTTCCTAGCCTCAATGGTCTTTACAAGTTGGCATGTTTTTGCAGTGGGTGGTACCGATTGTTCCTTTCCATGTTTAGTGCTTCCTTCAAGAGCTCTTTTAGGGCAGGCCTGGTGGTGACAAAATCACTCAGCATTTGCTTGTCTGTAAAGTATTTTATTTCTCCTTCACTTATGAAGCTTAGTTTGGCAGGATATGAAATTCTGGGTTGAAAATTCTTTTCTTTTCTTTAAGAATGTTGAATATGGGCCCCCACTCTCTTCTGGCTTGTAGAGTTTCTGCTGAGAGATCAGCTGTTAGTCTGATGGGCTTCCCTTTGTGGGTAACCCGACCTTTCTCTCTGGCTGCCCTTAACGTTTTTTCCTTCATTTCAACTTTGGTGACTCTGACAATTATGTGTCTTGGAGTTGCTCTTCTCGAGGAGTATCTTTGTGGCGTTCTCTGTATTTCCTGAATCTGAATGTTGGCCTGCCTTGCTAGATTGGGGAAGTTCTCCTGGATAACATCTTGCAGAGTGTTTTCCAACTTGGTTCCATTCTCCCCGTCATTTTCAGGTACACCAATCAGACGTAGGTTTGGTCTTTTCACATAGTCCCAAATTTCTTGGAGGCTTTGTTCATTTCTTTTTATTCTTTTTTCTCTAAACTTCCCTTCTCTCTTCATTTCATTCATTTCATCTTCCATCAGCGATACCCTTTCTTCCAGTTGATCGCATCTGCTACTGAGGCTTCTGCAGTCTTCGCGTAGTTCTCGAAACTTGGCTTTCAGCTCCATCAGCTCCTTTAAGCCCTTCTCTCCATTGGTTATTCTAGTTATCCATTCTTCTAATTTTTTTTTGAAGTTTTTAACTTCTTTGCTATTGTTTTGAATTTCCTCCCGTAGCTCAGAGTAGTTTGATCGTCTGAAGCCTTCTTCTGTCAACTCGTCCAAGTCATCCTCCATCCAGCTTTGTTCCATTGCTGGTGAGGAACTGCATTCCTTTGGAGGAGGAGAGGTGCTCTGCTTTTTAGAGTTTCCAGCTTTTCTGCTCTGTTTTTTCCCCATCTTTGTGGTTTTATCTACTTTTGGTCTTTGATGATGGTGATGCACAGATGGGTTTTTGGTGTGGATGTCCTTTCTGTTTGTTAGTTTTCCTTCTACCAGACAGGACCCTCAGCTGCAAGTCTATTGGAGTTTACTAGAGGTCCACTCCAGACCCTGTTTGGCTGGGTGTCAGCAGCAGTGGCTGCAGAACAGCGGATTTTCGTGAGACCACAAATTCAGCTGTCTGATAGTTCCTGTGGAAGTTTTGTCTCAGAGGAGTACCCGGCCAAGTGAGGTGTCAGTCTGTCGCTACGAGGGGGGTGCCTCCCAGTTAGGCTGCTCAGGGGTGAGGGACCCACTTTAAGAGGCTGTCTGTCCGTTCTCAGATCTCCAGCTGCATGCTGGGAGAACTACTACTCTCTTCAAAGCTGTCAGTCAGACAGGGACATTTAATTCTGAGGAGGTTCCTGCTGACTTTCTGTTTGTCTGTGCCCTGCCCCCAGAGGTGGAGCCTACAGAGGCAGGCAGGCCTCCTTGAGCTGTGGTGGGCTCCACCCAGTTCGAGCTTCCTGGCTGCTTTGTTTACCTAAGCAAGCCTGGGCAATGGCGGGCGCCCCTCCCCCAGCCTGGCTGCCGCCTTGCAGCTTGATCTCAGACTGCTGTGCTAGCAATCAGCGAGACTCCGTGGGCATAGGACCCTCCGAGCCAGGTGCGGGACACAGTCTCCTAGTGTGCCGTTTTCCAGGCCCGTTGGAAAAGCGCAGTATTGGGGTGGGATTGACCCGATATTCCAGGTGCCGTCTGTTACCGCTTTCTTTGACTAAGAAAGGGAACTCCCTGACCCCTTGCGCTTCCCGAGCGAGGCAATGCCTCGCCCTGCTTCGGCTCACGCACAGTGCGCTTCACCGACTGTCCTGCACCCACTGTTTGGCACTCCCTAGTGTGATGAAACCAGTACCTCTAGCAGAAATGCAGAAATCACCCGTCTTCTGTGTTGCTCAGGCTGGGAGCTGGAGACTGGAGCTGTTCCTATTCGGCCATCTTGGCTCCATACCCTGTTTTGTCTTTTAACAACCATGTTTTTATAGAAAGCCTGTCTAAATTGTGAAAAATTCTTATCTTTCCAAATATATTTTATTTTAAAGCCTTTATCATTTTGTCATTCAAAATATTTCCAGTTGTCTGGCCTTCAATTTATTGGTCTGAATGAAATGAAATCTGAAATAGTAAAATGTAATAGAAAGGGCCAATGGCAGGAAAAGTGTCTCTAAATAAAAATAAATAAAGTTTCCTGTATTTATTACATTAAAATAGCATGAGCTGCAAATGTGGCTTGATTCAAAAAAAATATAATTAAGTTTTACTTGATGTCAAATATTACAACTCAGATTGAAAATGTATCCCTGTTTACAAATCAATTATTCGTTGAGTTAAACAAGAAAATATTAAACTTTTTTACTAAGACTATTCAAAGTGGTAATGTAATTTGAGAAAGCATCCTGATTTCATGAACTTTGAGAGCATCTACTTATGGAGCAGATTAATTACAAAGACAAGAGGCAACATTTTCCGGATGTGAAGCTGTAGGTATTCTAACCATATTCACAGCTGAAAATTGATATTATCTAGAACTCATACTGATGCAATCATATTGAACTTGCTACTCTAAGTATATAAAAGAATTTATATAGTTTCATGAATGGAGGATACAGGAAATCCTTGTTAGTCATCCTAGAATCTTAAATACACACACACACACACAGACACTTCCATATATACATATAAACAGAAATAGAAAATTTGCTAAGAAAAAAAGGTTTTGAACATATTTTCTTCGAGTGCAGGTAACATTTAATGGGTTCTAAAGTCTTTTCAGTCACTTCCAGAATTTTTCAGCTTGATAAAATTTCTACCACTCAACAAAATACCCACCTGCTGTGATCCTTAATCATGTTAAGAAAGTGTGCTGTAAACATCCTCAGTACAAAACGCAGTATTGCCAATGATCAACTATGGACATAAGTTTGAGCTTCTCATATCTTCCTCCATCTTTGTCCCTCCTAACACAATCCCCTGAAAAATTGTGTTGTTGTGACTAGAAATTGCTGTGGTAACCGAGACCTTATATTCTCATTTTTGCTTCCTTCACTGAACCATGAATGGAAATTTACTCTGCAACACATAGTAAGTGTGATATTGATTCAGTCCCAGTGACAGACAGAAGCAGCCAGACCCAATACATAATTTTACTATGCTAAAGAACTACCTAATCAGCCAACTAACCAGGTGCCCCTTGGTCTTATATTTGATATTTGTTTTAGATATAACATCACTCATCCAGTCGTCACTGGGAATAAGCATAGTAAAGTTGTACTTCAGTGCTTTCTGTCCCAATGTTTCTTTCCCAGACACATTATTTAATTTGTGATCTTGCCTGGATGCCATGAAAGAGAACATACATATTAAAACAACTTAATATAGCAATTTTTCCTGGCAAATTAAAAAAAAATCAAAATTGTCAGAACTTGGAAGCAACCAAAATGTCATTCAGTAAGTAAGTGGATAAGTAAGCTGTGATATACCCAGACAATGGGGTATTATTCAGTGCTAAAAAGAAGTAAGTTATTGAGCCATGAAAAGACATGGAAAAACCTTAAATGCATAGTACTAAGTGAAACAAGCTGATTTGAAAAGGCTACATACTGTATGATTTCAACTATATGACACCTTGCGAAAGGATAAACTATGGAGACTGAAAAGATCAGTGGTTGCCAGGAATTAAGGGAGAGGGAGGAATTAATAGACAGAGCACAGAGGATTTTTAGGGCAGTGAAACCACTCTGATAATACCATGATGGTGGATAATGTCCTAATACATTTGTCCAAACCCATAGAATATACAACACCAAGAGTGAACCCTAATGTAAATTATGGTGCTTGGGTGATAATGATGTGTCAGGGTAGGTTAATCAATTGTAACGAACGTACCACTTTAGTATAAGATATTGATAATAGGAGAGGCTATGCATGTTTCCAGGGAGGGGAAATACTAAAAATCTCTGTAACTTTTTCTCAGTTTTGCTGTGAATGTAAAACTGCTCTATAAATGTAAGTCTTAAAACAATAAAAGTCCATTGTGCTTACTTCTGGCTAGCCTCAGCTCATATTTACTGAGGCCCCAACTCTAGGCTTGAAGGTAGTTGCATACTAGAAGCTGCAGTCTTTCATTTGATTTTTCACAGGTGCTGTCTCACACACTTGGGCATTTTCTCATGGTTCAGGAACAGTCAGGGAGAATGACTATCAAATGGGGACTTGAAAATAAAATTGGCTTTAAACTATTTCCTGTCTTCTTTCATGTCTAATGTCTTCTTTCATGTCCTAATGTTGTCATTGCCACAGAGGAAAAAGAGAAGTATCTGTGCACATGTCTGAAATATGACTTCAAGGCAAAGAACTAAAAATTAAATAGATCAATGAAAGGGAAGACACCTTGAACAAGGTCACTTAGATTTGATTAAATATATTACATTGTTTAATACTATTTTGTAGAATTTATTAAAGTCATTCCTTTGACGGTTGCACTTAAAAAGTCAAAACTATACCAGGAATACTTTCAACAAAATAATATTGAGATCAGAAGCAGAAAATCTTTCAAGTCTAATTGGTCACTAGTAAACCTTCCTCTTTCTTGTTGTAAATAATGCATTTGCTCTAAGTTCCAAATTAGCTTTGATTTGCAAGCTCTTTGATTGCTCTTTAATAACTATACAAGGGGAAGAAATTGTCTTTAACATATTAGCAAATTTGAAACAACCATTAATTTCTATTTATTTCTCACCCCATGGGATTCAACTCTCATTCCTAAATGTTTTCTGTTGTTTTCCTCATTTCTTTCCATTTTCCAGTTACTGGCTTAGTTCCCATCCCGATTGTTTATCACTTGAATGACAGATAACAAACAATAATATTTCCATTTTCACTTCTTTACTTCCAATGCAGACACTATGAAATTGTCAGCATGGTCTTTCACATATACAAATGATACTCAGCTTAAGAATCTCAGTGGGTTACTATCGTTTCAAAATAAAACCCTTGGAGTAACTGGGAAGGTTACCCTGATTTGGTTATGTCTCTCTCAATGCCTTTCTTTGAACTCTATGACCCAATTATGTTAAGCATTTGAAGAATGCCTAATAATGTGAGTTAGTATTTGGCTCTTTCTCCTTGGTGTTGCTCCTAGTGCCTGGAACATTTTATTTTATTTTACTTTATTTTTTTCTTATGCTGGAGATTTCCTATTCATTTTTTATAACTCAATTATGTGAGGAAACACTTCCATGATTTTAGTCTCCAAGTACTTCTCTTATTAGCTTCAATAATGACCCTGCACAAACTTATTTTTTGTTTACTGTCAGTTGTTGGAAGGTACCTACCGTGTCTCAGGGCTAAGCACAATGTTTATCATAAAGCAGGCACTCATCAAAGGGTAACAACTCACCGAAAAATAGACTTCAAGGTAGGTGCCCTGCATGTCTCATTCTCAGTGGATTTCTTGTATATGTACAGTGCCTGGCATAGAGGAAGGAATACTCATTAATCTTTATTGAGTGAATGCATGAATTAATGAACGAATAAACTTAATGCCATTTGTTTTATTTTTTCAAAATCTATTTTAAATATTAATACAAACTATCATAGGATATTTAAATTAAATATTCTGTAAACAGGATATTTATTTTAAATATATTTTATGCATATAAATTAGTATTAATTATAATAATAGAAAAACATTTCTAACTTATAAAAAATATTAAATTAGGACTTTTTCTCCTATGATTGTTACACATCAATGTTTAATATGCATTCCCTTCATCACCCGTTAGTCACACATATACGTATACAACAAATAGTATCTGCTGAATTTCTAATTTCTTTTTCTATTTCTCTGTTTCACATTTATTTGAAACAGTAGAACAAAATTTAACACTGCATATAATAAGAAGCCAAACTGTATTCTTAGAGCTGTATTATCCGTATACTATTGAGAGAGTAATTTAATATCAATTATTAATTTGAGGATTATACAACAATTTAATACTAAAACAAAATTTCTTTGATACCACATAATTGTGCGCTTCTTTGTTCCAGTTAGTAAAGCACTGTTGTGGCTATTTTGTTTGTCTAGCTCATTTTTCCTATTGAAAATCTCATACCTATTTTGAAGAAAAAAATAAAAACTGGGGCTAGAGAGGTTAAGTCATGGATTCACTACCATATAGATGGAACTAAAATTCTAAGTCAAACTGTGAATCCAGAGAATATGTCCCCTTAATCACCATGGAATAGTTTTAACTCAGGTTTACATATAACAAGCTCTAATGAGTAAGTAGTATAGACCACCAGTGGATGCAGCAGAAATAGAAGGAAAGTAGAAATTACTATACATTCAAGCTCTTGTAAGATCATTTCAAAGTAATAAAAAAAAATCAGGGCAATTTAGTCTGGGTTTGAAGGTTGGGGTCTACTTCTAGAGAAATAAGAATGCCACTTAAGAGGACAAAGTTTGAAACTACTTGGTCTGTTTTAGAATAAAGTAGAATATTCAATCCAACCACTCCTGGTTAAGTCCAGACCTTCCCAGTATCCTTGACCCAACTCCAACACTCCATGTCCTCTCTTGAGGCAGAGGGGTTCTCACATACTGCCCCTCTCTCCAATATCTAGAGCTGAAACCAAGCTGGAGTGTCACCACTAGAAATGGATATGAAATGTGGTTGACCATAATATTTTCCCAAACTAGTGTTTACCAAAGGTTGTGTTGTAGCAAAGAAAGATATTCTTGTAAGAAAAGGCCTGAGGAATTTGGGAAATGCTGCAATGTATATCTTCTTTTTGAAAAATATAATGTGTATTAAAAATAGTTACATAAGATGTACGTCAGCAATATTTGTTGAGCACATTTTTAAAAAATGAATTTTACAATAATATATTTTCTATGCAACACTGATTAGCATTTTATGTTAAGAAATATTGATGCAAACATACTCCCTTCCATATCAAACTTTTAATCATATTTATAACACTTTTTCATTTGTTGATATTTATTTCTTAATAAAATCACAAGTTTACAATCAAATGAAAAAAGTACAAATATGAAATTACATTTTAATATTCTTATTATTTTGTGTTGTGAAGTGCCTTTGATTTCATTTGACAAAACTTGCCTATTCAAAACTTGGAAACTAAAATTTGATCAGTGCAGAGCTAAGTATAAAATATATATATATATATATACACACACACATTTGTTTTAAAGGTTTAATATATAATTGTTATATAAATATAAATATAAACAAATACATATATAAATATAAAATATATGTATTTGTTTTAAAAGTTACATAGTTGCCCTTCCAAATGCCTAATAAATACAGACACATGCACTATTTATCATGATATGAATGTTTGAGAAGTATCTATCTTTCTGGCAAAATAGCCTGGATTCATAGTTCCAAGTTTTCTATGCAGCAAGAAAACCTAATACATATCATTAGAACAGTGTGAAAAGCTAAGCTCAATTATACTCCTCAGTGTGAGTTATACACAGACCTTCCCAGGTTTCATTTTTATGAGCTTCATTCCATTCAGCAACTGTATCAAAAGAGGATTAAAACCTGAAAGACATGGAGGGTAGAATAGAGCTGTGCTGAGGGAGCTCCCTGAACACTACCACTTGAAAATATTTGGCCCTGATGAAAATGAAAATGATTGTCAGATTTCATAAGAACCTGGAGCCTGGAGGTGATAGAAGCCTGAGTTTACTTCCAATTGGAAAAAAAAAAAAAAAAAAAGCAAGATCACAAAAATAGGCTTTTCTATTTGAATTTGCTTTAATGTGGCCAATTAAATTATAATATCCTATGCCTTGTCAGTCATTGTTTTACATACAGAGATGTTAAAAATACTACAAGAGTCCTATATTTTCTAATAATTATTATAAAGCCAATATATATATATACACACTTTCATTAATCTTCTCTAAATACCATTTCAAAAACGCAAATATGTTATAAAATACTATGCTTAAAATTACGTATCCCCAAATGCTTATGCTGTCCATTTCAATCCTTGAGACTGTGCAAGGCTAAGCTGCCTCTATTAATAAAATCAAACCTGCATTTTCTTATGTTTAACACAGGAAGGATTTCCAGAAATAAAGTAGCTGGAGCAAGTGGCAATAGCTCTGTCATTCTGCAATTCATTTTCTCTTTATGTCTTTCATTCGTTTTCTCTGCCATTAACAAGCAGTTTGCTTGGGATGCACAATTCACCATTTAACTGTCTGCCCTAGTAGTACACCAAAACTGCTTTCATAGAAGACATTTTAAACTACCAAAGGACTTTTTTAAAGACCATAAAGAAAAAAAGAGAATTAGGCACTAATCATATATCTATTAAATACTGGGGCTCCCAAATAGAGTTTTGGCACTTACCATATCAAGCATGCTCCTGGTAACATAAATGCCACCCAGATTCAACTGATTCTCTTCAAACATTTCTGTGGTAAGCTTCAGATTGTGACACGAATTTACAGTCATCTTGCTAATGTGAGTTCCTTCAAAATCCAAACCTACCTTGACATGTAGGATACTGTCCTGATATGCATGAATTAGGAATTATTTCTTGACTATCTTGACACCTTCATGATTGTGAACGATTATATTATTATTCTCAAAGGTTTCTTCTTTCCCTGTGAAAAAAATATATTTTATCACCTTGTAGATGTCAGGCATGGCCACCTTGCCCTGTGACTTATAATGCCCCTTCCTGTGAAGATAATGCTCATCCCACTCCAGTGACACCAATTTTGTCCATGTGACTTGCTGGACAAGTGAAATATGAATAGAAGAAATATTTGCCACTTCTGGGCAGGGTGGTGAAGAGTCATCATTTTTTTCTACAATCTTTGATTCCTTCAGCAATAATGGAGATAAGATTGTCCCATAGGTCTTGATACAAACGCATTTGAACCGTGATAGATATACAACAGGAGGGAGATAAAAGAAACAAATTCATATACTACTGAATTTCACTAAAATTTTTGAGGTCATTTGTTACCACAACGTAATTTATCTTAATCTGACCAATACAGTGGTCAAGACGAAGAAAGGCATTTTCTACTCTGGAGGCTCTGACTTATATGTTTTACATTACATATGACTTAAATGTTTTACATTTCCATTTTAAGAAGTTTCTTTGCCATTTCTTCTTCTTACTACTGAAACAAACAATGACAGAAACTTTTTATCATATATGCAGCTAGTATCTATGGGGGATACATTCCAAAACCCCCATTGGATACCTGAAACCATGGATAATAATGAGCCCTATAGGTACTACTATATATTTTCCTCTACATACATACCTATGGTAAAGTTTAATTTCTACATTATGCATGCACAGTGAGATTAACAACAATAATTAATAGTAAAATAGAAAAAGTATAACAGTATAATAAAAGTTATATGGAACGTGTTCTCTCTCTCTCTCTAAATATCTTATTGTATTATACTCACCCTTCTTGTGATGACGTGAAATTATACAATGCCTACATTATAAGTTGAAGTGAGGTGAACGACACAGGCATTGTGACTTAGAATTAAGCTCCTAGTGATCCTCTGAGGACATATGCCAAACAAAGGGATGATTCATGTCCTGGACAGGACAGAATGGGAGGGCTTGAGATTTCATCACGCTACTCAGAACAATGTGCAATTTAAAACCTATGAAGTGTTTATTCCCTGAATTTTCCATTTAATATTTTCAGACCGCAGTTGATGGTGAGTAACTGAAACCACGGAAAACAAAACAGAGGATGGAAGGACCGCCGTATAGTAAAATCTGAGTAAACATTAAAATAACAATATAAATAATTGAGTCAAAAAATATTGTTTTTATACAAAATAATGAATTGATTTCACAACTGAATCATTAAAATTTTGTGTGTAGAAAAATGAAACAGCTACTGAAGGAACTAACAGATCATTTTGAGGAGTATCAGCTTAGTGGTAGAGCTGAAAAGCCCACTGACTGCCCTGAACATTCTGGCACGGCATTGCAGCAATCATCCTGCTTGAACTGGTCAGTCTATTCACAGCGAGGTGAGGCTTCCCGCTGATGCATCTGATTGCTCTCTGGTACTTGATGCAGATGTAAAGGGGAATTGATACAGCTTTTTGCTTGCAGTCAAAGCCTGCCTGTGGTTATTGGGCATGCCCAGCTCTGACAGCCGTTTTTAATCTTCTGCACATGATAAGAGAGAAGCAATGACAGCAGTAAGGAGACAGTAGTTTCACCACAGGGATTGAACCTAAAAATCAGAAAATCCAGGACAACGATAATTCAAGTTAGTTTGACTTCCACCATCAATCCCTATAACCATTATGAATCAGGCTTATTCTGGCCTTCTAGCCTCTTTCAGGGGCCAAACTTTCTGATGAGTGAGTTTTCCTTCCGGTCGACATGTTCCACTCTGAGAACTTCCACGTTACTCTTTTTCTAGCCCTGCTCAGTGTACTACCTCCTCAAGTCACACATTCACACTCACACACTCACATACACACACACACACACACACCCCTAAGTCACTCTATTCTTTTTCAGCAAGAAATTATGAAGCAAATTATTCTGAAGATATTTCTGCTTGAGCAATAGATATAAATCACATTCCTTTTATTCATGATAGAATTATTTAGATAATAGAACATAAATGACAAAGGAGATGTTTTGGCAGCCATAAGTTACAACTGCTTTTATGCCTAAATCCTGTGGTTGCAATTAAAAAAAAGCATACATCATACCACATTAAATTTAGTACTTACAATGAACTACATATTTTGAGTGACTTTCAAATTTATTAATATTTACTCCATGTATACATCAACCAAAATAAAAGTTACAAAGGTTTAACTTTTTAAAAAACATAGTGTCTTTTGTTTTATTTTTACTGAATATTCCCATTTATATCAAAAATAGGCTAAATTTTTGAAGCTGAAGGAAAAATAAGACAGACCTGGTTTCTAATTTTACCAGAATAACTATAGCATATTGTAGAATTTGGAAAATTTCAGTTTGTCTTTTTAATTGTAGATCACATTTCTTCAGAATTAGATCATGTTTCTGATAAAGGTGGGGATGACTTACAGTAACTCAGTCTCAACTATAATGCTTTGCTCAATGTTTATTTATTGATTAAATTGTTTTATTTCTTTTAAATAAAACAAAAATATTATTTTCTTAAAATGTAATAGGCTTTGTAGAGAACATCTAGCTTAAAAGGTAAATTGTTTCTAGAATTATTCTAATAATATTTGTTATAAATTTTCCCAGAATTATTCTAATATTTGTTATAAGTAAATCCAATAGCAAATATCATACTGTAACCTGCCCCCTTTCAAAATTTATAAGCAGTTAACATAATTTTGTTTTTTAATTTAGAATATATTATGCATTATCTTAAATGTGCTGTTCCATCTCCTGAAATAATAGTTACCAAAACATTTATGAGGCATATATATTTTTGTTTAGATGGCTAACGTTTATAGCTTATATTAAAGGCTTTAGTTTAATTTTTATAATTAAGGAATAAAATGAAAATATGCTATCATGTTCCTCAATGATGTACCTCAAGAAAAATCATAAAACTATATTAGACAAATATAAGTACTCAATTTCAAACTTTATCAAACTTAAATATACTGGTATATTAGTTGCCTTGAGAGAACAACATGGGTTTCTCAGAGCAATAAATAAAAGTAATATTTTCATTGATTATGCAGCAGAATCAAGCAAAATACTGATTAATTGTCCAATAATTGTTAGTCAATCAATTTCTTCATTTGAGTTGCTCTGCGTCTGTGTGCATGTGTGTGTGCACATGTTGAAGACATGTAGGAACAGATGTCTTAAAATAATTCAGGAAACTAAATTTTAGTAGCTTTTTATTTGTGTTTACTTGTCTTAAGGGGGCAGCAAAGCCACACAAAGCATTGGATAGTATTAAATTCATCTTATGTGTCCCGAACTAAAATTATATGCAAGCATTTATATGATAATAGAAGTTAAAGACAATGTGGTGATGTTTCTCATTTCAGGTCTTTATGAAAAAGTGTTTTAGTAGGATAGCATCTTTTCTGGAATCTATTAAAAATGCACAATTTACCCATTTATCCAAGTATCTGCTATATGTCACAGCAGTTTAGTAGGACAGGTACGAGATGGTTGTCGCTACCATGAACTGTGGTTGCATAAGAATGTTTTCACAAGCATAATTCATATACAATTGCATTCTTTAGTCATTACTAAAGCCTAGAGAATGTAAAATGTTAAAAAGAAGATGGAAATTTCATTCATGGTTTCTTAAGAGGCAGTAGGTTCTATACTGACATGTTGATTCATAAATGACTTAAATACAACTTGGTTGATCTAATACAATTTGATTTCTAAATGCTTTTCAGATTATTCTCAAAGTAATTTCAAACATGTGTTTCTATGACTAGACAATAGAAGTTGTAAAGTAATCTACACCTTTTCCCAAAAAGAACTTTACCACTGGAAAATTATTAAACTCTATTAAAATCACCAGGCAGCTGTTTGTACTAGTCCTATACCTCTGTATTAGTCCATTTTCACGCTGCCTATAAAGACATACCCAAGACTGGTTAACTTATACAGGAAAAAGGGTTTAATGGACTTATAGTTCCACATGGCTGGGAGGCCTCATAATCATGGCAGAAGACAAGGAGTAGCAAGTCACATCTTACAGAGATGGGAGCAGGCAAAGAGAGAGCTTGTGCAGAGAAACTCCCAATTTTAAAACCATCATATCTCATGAGACCCATTCACTATCATAAGAACAGCATGGAAAAGACCTGCCCTCATGATTCAATCATCTCTCACCGGGTCCCTTCGACATCATGTGGGAATTATGGGAGCTACTTAATGAGATTTGGGTGGGGAAACAGAGCCAAGCCATATCAAGCTCTGAAGCATTCATTATAATAAATGCAAATTTAAATGATTATTATAAACCTTTTCAACCAATTCAAATATTTCCATCCAATCTAAAGCAAGTCAAACAAAGCATAGGAATGTACAAAGTTGACGCAAATACACCTGAGAATATATACTTAGATAACATATATGTGTATATGTATATCTGTATATATCTTATAAAGCAATATAATAAAACTTTAAGCATTATACCAATACTTCAATAAGATCACACATTTATGTTTACATGTAGTTCTATCGATCCTCGTGGTTTGCCTTCTAAACCCTCAGTGGATTAAAAGCAATGAATAAAAAATTGTAGGCAAGCCCACAGGAAAACATGAAGTGATACAACATACATTATGTGTCAAATCAAAGAAGCAATTTAAAAAAATCACACATAGGTACTTCAACAAATTCCAGGCTATATAGTGTAAGAATAGTTTTAGAAAGCTAAATAATTCTTGGCTAAAAGCATAGTCTGCTTTGCAATCTTATATAATAATTGAAGTTAAAGATCATTATGTTGTCTTCTAGAAAAGCTTAAATTATATTTAAATTAGCACTTCATAAAGCAATAAATAAATATCTAGATGCTATTTTAAT
This sequence comes from Symphalangus syndactylus, assembly GCF_028878055.3. Classification (NCBI taxonomy): domain Eukaryota; kingdom Metazoa; phylum Chordata; class Mammalia; order Primates; family Hylobatidae; genus Symphalangus; species Symphalangus syndactylus. The sequence continues at coordinate 91,394,444 of NC_072433.2, forward strand.
AGCTCAAAATTGGAAATAACCTAAATACTCTTTGGTATATCTGTATGTTAGTATAATATATACCCATTAAGTATCAATTATTTTTCAATAATTGGTTAAATTAAAAATTAATATATTAGGTTAAAATGCAGAATAAAAAGAATATATTTAATAAGAAATTCCATTTAGTAAACTATATTTCATAACTAATTATAATAAAATGCTTTATTTTGTTCATTACAACAGCATCTGCCTGATAATATATATGAATGCTAGAGTTTTATAAAACATTATTAATAAATAGAACTTTAGAAGCATTGATGCATTTTGACTTGAATGCTACCCATTCCTTCTTTTTTGCTTTTAACAAATTTCTATTGAACACTTACTGTGTACTAAATGCTATTTTAGGTCACAGGGACTTTGTAGTGAGAAACATAAGCCCTGAAAGAACTTATAATTATTGATAGAGATCAATATGGAAACATATAAGGTAATTGTAACAGAGTCACGAAAGCGTCTTGAAATAGGAATCCCAGGGAGCTATAGAACTAAATAAAAAGAGCAAAGAGAACCACACGGAAGAAGGTGTGAGGATGAGAAAACTTAGTGGGAGATATACAGGTAAGAAAAAAGCAGGACTAAGAAGAGGGAAAAACACTTGTGAGGTTCCCTGAGGGAGGGCATGGTGTGATTGGAGAATGAAAAATGATTCCATATATCTGACCAAACAGGGTGGGTAAGGATGGAAGGAGTAAAAAATGAAGCTGCACAGGAGTGCCCTGTAAACCTTAGTAATACTATGGGACTTTATCCAAAGGCAAATTGGGGGCTATAAATATTTAACAAGTAAAATAGCATGATCAGATTTGAAATTCAGATGGTCATTCTGATTACAGGGTATAAAATGGATGAGTGGGAGACCTGCACAAAGCTGGGAGACTTGTTTCAGTGATGAAGATATTGCAGTAATTTAGGTCGAAGAACTATGGGAGCCTGGAAGAAGAATTTGAAAATGAGGACCCACACTTAACCAAGGAATGGAGACATTGAATCATCCTTGGGTCAACTGACTAAACTGAGTTTTATTACCTGTAAAGCCAGGAATAGCTGTGGGATTTGGTAACCCCACAAAGGTCCTCTTGCCTTGTTAGATGCTAGCTGAACAGCCTGCTAGACTTCTTTTCTTCTTAAAATCCAACACTCACTCTTTTTAATGCTAGAGAACAGAGGTTAAGTAAGTCAGGGATTCTTTTTTCCTAGCTGGTGTTGCCATCACAGGATGATTCAATGAAGCCAGCTGGCCATATGCAGGCCTCCTTGGACTCCTTCACCTGCTAATAATGGAGAGTTGCAGAATTCTCAGTTGAGCACAAAGAGTGAACTGATTCAAAAGGTGTGACTGATCACTTGCAGATGCTGCTGCCAATTATTCCTTCTTCAGCTAGAGCTTATGGGATAGTTTTCCTCAACTGACTATATACTGATGGTAGTAACTTGGTATGGAGATCTGGAAAAGGACACATATGGTAATAAGACTTCCTAAATTTCAGTTTTGAACTCCGTAAAATGTACTAATTGAACATAGACTACTTTATAGAAACATGGGATCCAGAGGCAATCATACATTTCATATATTGCAGATTTCTTAAATTGCATTGTCTGCATATTAGCAGTCATTGTACATTTGATGCAGTGGGAGACCATTTAGTCGGAGATGAGCTGATTCATTGTATTATTGCTGTGATATAACATATTTTCCAAAAAATATGTGTTATGCATTAAATCTTTACTGAAAATGGGTTATTATAATTCAGAGAAAATTATCCTATTTTCCCCCAAATAAAAGAGGTAGGAATAATGGGAATAAATAATTATTAATCGAGAAAAAGTAGAAAAGTGGGCTCAAATTTAAAATGTATTTTGCGGTTACCATTGACAGAGTAAATGGTTTCTTAAATATTTTTTGTTCAGCAATAAGAATTGACACTTATTATACTGTACATGACGGTGGTGATTCTATAATAATAGAGTATTACTGTTAATCATGGAACAAAGAGAAAGTGACTTAGTGATCAATGGCAGTTACATTAGAATTGCAACATATGGTAAATTGAATCTTTTTGTACAGTGCCATTTAGTTGTTTGGGAGCATGTACCAAATTAATGGGAATATCAGGTAAATTTAACAACTTTACTGTTTTAATTGGTCCTGAAGTAGGTAATTACATTAACTATAAAGTCAGTTTGTCCTTTTTTCATTATTTATGATGCGAAAATGTACACCAGGCATACACTAATCAAAATGCGATTGTAACATACATGGTTGGAGCCTGCTCCAAATACAGTCCAAAACATGAAAGAAAAAGAAGCAGGAAGTTACTCTGAAGCATATTTTTGTATTGCACTGAAAAGCTATTTTTCTGTTTTGGGTTTTGTTGTAATATAGCTGGATTAAAGATATAACAGTGTTTCTAAATTTTTAAAAATATTTTAAAATTTCTAGTAACTGAAGAATAACCTAAATAGTTTTTCTTTTAGATTATTTGGTTTTAAAGCTATCTGGTTGTCATGGAGTCTTCAATATCCCAATTCCTGTCTTGTTAAATTCAAAGATTTTGCATAATGAATAGTTGTTGAAATGTTTTGAATCCTTCTTGGAAAGATAGGTGGTCTTTTCAATTGTGCCTTCATCAGTGGTTCTCAACTCTGGCAGCACATTTGAATTACCTATAAATATAAAAAACAAGTCGTAGTTCCCAGGACCTACTTGTGAAGATTATGATTTAATTTGTCCGAGTGTGGGCCAGGACAGAGGTATGTTTGCGATTTCCCCAGGTGATTCTGTCACACAGCAAGAGATGGTAACCATAACTGTAAATGTGGGTCCTACATCAACAGGAAAAGATAAAAATTTAATTTATATGATCTTTTATCACCATATTAACAGTACAATTTGGATTTAACAGATAGAAAAAAAAAGAACATAGGGCCTGCTGACATTTGGAAACACAAATCCAAATTGAGCAAGATGGGCAGTTAGTAAAATACTGTTGAATTAGATTAGAATTGAAAGTCTTCTAAATATGACAGTATTGACAAAGTTTCCATTTTGCAACTTAAAACAAAATAAAACAATGACATTTGGATCACTAAAGAGTGAATTAAGGCAAGGAAGTGAATAAAAATCATCTCCATTCTAGTGCCTGGTGTTTACATCTTCAGATACTTAAGAGAAACATTCTCTATTTGGAATTACAAATAATACTGACATTCACTGAGAAGTTACTATGGTAGAATGTATTTCACAGGTTAACTTTTTAACTTGTCAGAGCAATGCTAAGAAGGATGCTATTATTATTCCAATTCTGCAGAGCAGAGACTGAAGTACAGAGGAGTTCAATGATGTGGCCAAGTCTATGAGACTACTAAGTATTAGTATGTCTATCTGATCCAGTTTGACTCCAAAGCCTACTTGCATGACCTCCTTACCTGTCTCTGTTTCTATGTCAAGTAACCTAGGTAAAATGCACTATGGTCAATAACCAATGCCAGGATGTGTTGTGAAGGAAAAGCAACTGATTCTTCTCTCAGTCTTGTAAATCTGTCTCTTCTTCCACATGAGCTTCTGCAATGAGCTTGCTTTATACATAATCCATGGAGATTGTCTCACTGCCTGCCCTTTGCAGAGGCCAACTGGGGTCTCTGGAAGGAATAAAGAGGTGTGATGAAAAGACAGCTATTTAAAAACCCATACCTTTTATTTATACCCTGTGAAAATATAAAATGCTCTTTGATATTTACCTACCTAGGTGATAGTATCTTCCTATGAGAATTCCTAACAATACAATCCAGAAGCATGGTAAAATTAATTTTCAGTTTACATCTTTGTAGATACAGAGAGTAAACTAGTAGTGACAAGAAACTGTACTTTACTTATATGACTTTATAAGTTTTTATGTATAAAAATAAACAAATTATATTGTATTTATATAAAATAAACATTTTACTATATTTTAAAACATTATTTTTATCTATCGTCTATAAATGAGATTTAACTTCTTAATCCTAACAATTTAAAATAAAGAAGAGAGATCAAATTCACACACGCAGGCCATGAATAAAATCTGAGAATATGGAAAATATTAATTATATTCCACAGTTTATAGCAAAAGTTACAATGTTAATAGAAGAATTAGTCATAGAAACAAGAAGCTGGTAGGAGCATTATTCCTATTTTGTGTTAAAAAAAAAGGAAATAAAAGAAGTGTGGACTTAGAAATAGATAAAGAGTGATGACATATTTTAATAAAGATATCTAGTTTGAGTGTTAGGTTAGTCCGAAATAAGTTGAACTTAATAAAAGGATGGAAAGAAACACAGAGAAGGCATGTCCACCTGTGGCCCAAATATAACATAGAGTATATACGTGAACAGAGAAAGTGACAGACAAAACAGAGAGAAACACAAATATAGAGATGACAGGGAAACCGACAGGGAAAGGAAAAAGACATAAACCAATCAGGGTCTGCCTCTGTGGCTGAATTTCAAAAGAGCTTCTGAAGAAGACAACGTAGAAATAACTGGAAGAGGTAAACTAGGTGAGTCTGTGGTTTCTGAAACTGGAGAAGGTATCAATGATGTCATAATTCCTGACAGTTTCCCTGACTTGCACAGAAGGATTAGAAGGACCCATGGGTAAAAAGCAAGGAAGCGCTTTCACTGAACTCTGAGATTCTTGGGTGAAAGGCATAATAACTTTGAAGGGAAGACTGAGTTTCTCAGGATATCAGATGGTGTCGTAATCAAAGAAAGCTATTTAAAGCAGATGTATATTCTTTAGGGAGAATATCAGACTCAGTTCCTATGGCTGCAGTAAATAAAAACTGCTGAATTTATTTCCTTTCTTTATTTTTTGAAGTAACCATGCTATTTTCCATTTTAAAAACTTTTGCTGTTTAAGCTCTTTACTCCATAGTATAAAAAGAGGATTATATATTTATAATGAAAAGTAAATTTCCTAAGTTCTTATAAGATTGCATGCGTGTATTCATATAATATTTGTTAAATCAACCACAATAAGTTTAGACAAAATTAGGAAACAACAATACTTATAAAAAATGAACTGCATTTCGTTTTATCATTTCTCCATAACATTATCTTGTGGATTTAATTCACAGACAGTAAGTTTTATTCAAAATGGAAATAAATGTAAATGATTAAAGCTGCTTTATAAAGTACAACATAATCCTATGATTAAAATAAAGTTGCAAAATAATATTTGATGACACGAAACAATGATATATTTTATATAAAAATGTATGTTAAAAACATAACCATTTTCTTTTAAAATATACCTTATATGGATAAATGGTGAGAAAGAGAGAGAGAGAACTAAAAAACTATACACCACACTATTAATATTATTTATCTCTGGATAATGAAGTTAGGATTTTATGGGAGATTTTTACTTCTTTTAATGTTTAGTGATTTCTAAATCATGTATAATAACCTCTAAAATAATAAAAAGTTTATTTTTAAATGATATCAGAGGAATTATTATATTCCCTTTAGGAAAGAAATATGATACTATCGACTGATGAATGTAAGGAACTTTTGTAAAAGGTGTACATTTATGTTTATATCCTTTGAGGATTAAATTACCACATTACTCAAATGTTACATATTTGTAAATTACTGTATATATTTAAATATATATTATATATAGTATGCAGTTAAAAGCATAACTATTTTTAATAGTCATACTTTATGTCTTCACTGTGATTTTCTGCCAATAAGATGAAAGCAGATCACTGTCATTGGGTATATACCCAATAGAGCATTTTACAGACTGTTAGAGATGGATTTTAAGGTACCTGTGACCAGTAGTTACCTTAAATGTGAGCTGCATTATTCTTAGCTTTCAAAATCCTTTGATCTATTTTATGATGGGAAGAGCAGGAAGCTAACAGTGTTTCCATTCAATAACTTTTTGGGAAAAGTACTTTGACTAGTATTTTCCTTTTCATTTACCTGCAACAGCCTAAACCTAAAATTATTTTGGTAAATGGAAATAATTTTAATTATTTAAGTTATATTTATTGACAAATGAAAATTTTATCAGGATTAATATATTTGTGTTCATTTATTGAGGAAAGTAAAATTCAGCAGTCAACTAAAATTTTACTTTACTGAAATGAAAGTTTTACGGTAATCGTAAATAAAATCTGCCTTAAGAAAATATAACAACAGGAAACCAGTTGCAAAATGTGAGAATAGATTGACATTTTCTGACAATATCTATAGGGCATTTAAAAATCCAAACAATTGCTTCTTCGCCTTTTGCCTAAGTATAGTTTCTTTTCTTATCAGTTTTTTAAGAAACAAACAAGCAATGATATGAGCAAACTGTCAGATACTCAACTGACTGGCTGAGACTCAAGTAAGTTTAAAAGAAAAATGACACAAATACCACCAGTTTAGTCAAAATGGGCAATCTTCTAGCCCCATGAGGACACAACCTAAATGTGCCTATTTAAAGATCAAAGATATACTAAGACAGTTTGGACCTTTGATCTTCACATGACTGCTGGAGTTTCACATCACACTTGAATAGGGCCCTTTTGTTTTGTCACGAGTCTCGTTCTTCCACCAACCAGTGTTATCCGTTAAACCCAAAGTGCAGGATGGATAGTTGGGAATAGTACAGCAATTATGTGAGAGGCCTGGGGCAATGATAGCTCTGGAAGAAACACATGTCTGTTTTATATATGAGCGATTTTCATACATAAAGATGGATGTTTCTAAATGCTTATGCTCAGTTGAAGAACATTCAAAATACAGATTTTTACTTGTAAAGTAATAGATTTAGGTGCATTGTTGTGAATACTGCAAGACAGCATTAACCAGAGTGTTCAGGACTTGATCTGTTCTGCAGCAATTATAGTCATAGATATATTAGGTACTGATTATAAAATTTTGTTCAGCACACAATATAAGCAAGTCATCTCTTTAAATGCTATTCTGTAAAATCTTCAAAAAAAGTGTAACTTCATAAATTCTGTTTTACCAGCAAGACAGACAGGGAATTCTCTGATCATATGTTTTGATAGGTATTTTTCAACATATTGGGGTTTATCATTTTTTATATCTTGGTAGACCACTGTTACTTTGTTCCCACAACAGAGGACAGACTGGTACAATATAAAGTATAGATAGGTCCTTTTAGAATTATTTTGTAGTCTGTATGACCTCAAGTTATATTCTCATGTCAATACTAACCTACTCTATTTGTATTTATTAATGTTAAACCGTTTATTTTTTTGTCATATTTGTTTAGTATTTCCTTCTATCTACTGTGAAAGTGGGTTTCAAACTAAAATAGGCAAGACAAGTGAGGGTAATATGGAAATGATGCCTAAGATAAATAAGCAATTTTTTAGGTTAACTTCAGTTAAAAGTTAGATAAATCCCATCTCATTTTATGATGCAATTCTATATAGGAGGCTGATGAATTACTATGTCAAATTTACTAAGTCTTGGAGAAATTAGGAAAATAAATAGCTCAAGGGAGAAAAATATGATACATTATTGATTTATATAGGAAGCAGATAAATCACTAAGTTTACTAGTGATCTATATAATTAGTTGTATTTCAACCAGAAAGTGAGTTTTGAGGGAAATGTGCCTCCTGACTGTATATAAAAAATGATTATTCAAATTTTCATGGTGTATTTTCAGAGAGAAGGAAGATAGATTTTAAGCTTATAGGACTTGCAGAAGGTATGAAAAAAGGAATTTTAGTTGATTGTTTGGATGATGGAACCAGAATCAAAGGAAATTATTTAGCTGAAATTTCATGCTTACTTCTCAAGTTGAAGTATAACTAAGGTAAGTATGAAACCCTATACTTCAGCAAACAAACAAAAAAGAAAATAAAAACTCAACACAAGTAAAACACAGGTGGACAGCAGCAGGTGTGCAGAAGCCTGTGATATGTCTTAAAAATTTTGTTTTGAAACAATTGGTATGCAACCCAAATAAAGATGGGTCAACTTATGGTCAGTTTCATCATGGTTTTACATTCAAAATAAATGTTTCAATCAAATAAAAATAAAGCATCTAATAAAAATTTGCAATGCAATTTGTATCATTAGTGAAACCTCTCAAACATGCTTAGCATAGTAAAGTTTGAGTTAATCTCAAAACTTATCTGTTATGGTAGCTCCTCCCTAAATATATCTCCTTTCTTCTCTCTCACAATTCACTCCCCTATCTAAATACATTGTTGTTCAACTCTTGGCTTTCTTCACGATAATCTCTCTGACTTCTTTTTAAATCTTGACTCAAATATCACCATATAAGAGGACATTTCCTAACACTTGCCACTTTCTTTTTATTCATGGAACTTATCACTTCCAAAATATTTTAAAATCTATCTTCACCACAATATAAGCTCCATAAATATTTATTGAATGAATGTCTGTTAATCTTCTGCTCCAAAATTTGCATATACTTTTCCTAAAAAGTTTCCATTCCCCTTGTAGTATAAGACCTAAACTTCAGGACTATACTGTTCATCAGACTTCTTTTTCCATAAGTCTGCCCTGATTGTGTTTGCCCCTCAAAATCATGGTCTTTCATAAATGGGAGAGGAAATAAAGTTCACAGAAGAAAATAATTTTATTTTCTTTCCTTTTCCAAGGTTATCTCCTTCCTCCTCTGCTCTCTACATTTGCTACAGAGACCTCCATTTTTCTTTTATTGAAAACTATACTTTTCTATTGATGTTTACTTGCAAACAGCCCCTTGAGTTTACACTGAAATAAGAAGAGAGATTTAGGACCAATATATTGCAATATATTAGGGAATTTCTAAATTTCTTTTTGTATTTTGTACTGTTCAAAACTTACTTGAGAATTGCTTTCCATTCAGGGAAACATGCTTGAAGAGTTATATTATTAATAGCAACACCATTAGTTATTATAATAATTAGCTTTGTTAGTTACTGTGATATAAATGATGATAATTTATTGAGCAAGCAGATCTTTGTGAACACTTGCATGTAAGCATTGGTTCCATATATTTGAAATTTAAGAAATTAAATATATTCATGGATTATGAAATAGTTGATATTTCTGTAAGATAAGCCTGGAAAGTTTCCATATTAATGTAGAAATTTTTCCTATTTTATTATGCAGTAGTGAGGTTTGGAATTTAAACACAAAATATTTCAGGTATAGGTACTCTTAATTCAGATACAATATTTATATATGGTTCCAGAGATATCTGCCAAGAGCAGAGTTAAAAGCTAGCTTAAGGGAGAATAAGAACATAGAGTAATATATTTTCATAGTTTGTCTCTCTTTTCTTCCTGTTAGATTTCATAAGTTTTCTCTCTTATTAGATTAAGTTTCTGCTATTCGACCCATGTGGATTCACAGGAGTTGAAAAACCACTTCTCATTTCATGTATTATACATGTAGCAACAATGAGAAACTAATCAATAGTCTTGCTACTACAAATTTCAGAGAAATAACTGACTAGTTCACTTGAGTTCAATGAGTTATGGTGAGAAATACAGAAAGTCACTAAATAAATAAGACTATCAATTACTGTGAGCCAGCTAGGCCCCCCAAATTGCCCCCAGATCCTATACTGTTGACTTCAAAGATATACTGATGTTAATGTCTTATTTACATTATCTTTAGAGTAGTATCTTAAAATTTCTTGTTTTCTTAATTTATTATTTCTCTGAAAGTGAAGTGTCAAATTAAATTAAATTTGGCTTAAAGCTGCTTCTGTACATAGCAAATTGTAACCTAACTTAGTAAGTAAACAAACTACAACCTAACTTGAGAATATATTCTTTTTACAAGTTACTGAGTCTTGGTCAATCATAGCAGCAGCTGAGCTTTTTTTTTTTTTTTTTTTTTTTTTGAGACAGAGTCTCACTCTGCCGCCCAGGCTGGAGTGCAGTGGCGTGATCTCAGCTCACTGCAAGCTCTGCCTCCTGGGTTCATGCCATTCTCTTGCCTCAGCCTCCTGAGTAGCTGGGACTACAGACGCCCAGCTAACTTTTTTTTTGTATTTTTAGTAGAGACAGGGTTTCACCATGTTAGCCAGAATGGTCTTGATCTTCTGACCTCGTGATCCACCCACCTTGGCCTCCCAAAGTGCTGGGATTACAGGCATGAGCCACCACGCCCGGCCCATAGCAGCTGAGCTTTTAAATAAGCACAAGTTACAAACCGCTCAGATGTATTCAAATAAGGCAATGCCAAACTGTAACCAAGTAGGTTATTTCTGTATGTCACTTCCTTTTTCTCTCCATAAATACTGTTTGCTCACATTGCTAGGTGGAGCTCTCTGAACCTTTACTGGTTCAGGGTGCTGCCTGATTCATGAATTGTTTCTTTGTTCACATAAGCTCTGCTAATTTAATTTGTCTAAAGTTTTTCTTTTCACAAATTGGCGTCAGAAGTAAAATCCAGAGTAAACCCCCAAGGACCCTTAGGAACACTGAGTAAGCCAAGTTATCTGCCAGGGCCCATTGTGCCCATTAATCTCTATCAAATTTGAGCTCCACAGATTTGTGTTTTGAGCTTTCTGAATATTTGAGCAGTTTTTACTGGACTAGGTAGAATTGACTTGGATCTGATAATTAAGTGGATTGAATACAGTTACAGGCCTCAGGTAGGCCATAATTGACTGGACTGGATACAGTTAGAGGCCTCAGGTAATCCATTTTTGAAAAGGAGCTTGTCTAAATCTAAGAAATCTGAAACTCCAGGAGTCCAGGACTCCACTTTCTGGACACTGGCTGATTTAATGTACAAAGACTGAGGGCCCAGAACTTGTGTAATTTTGGAAAAATTGATTAACCTTCCTAAGGACAACTTAGAATTACAGTGACTACAATGGGGAATTTTTTCATATAGATAAAATTGTTCACTTGCAAAGTGCTTTAGAAAAGAATGGATCCCAAATATCACCAGAGCAATTGGATGCATTCTTTAATTGGTATACAGTGGCATCTAAAATATTAAATTAACCAAAATATATCTGTTTAAAAGGTTTCTTACAAAAGGCAAATGAAAAACAAATCTTACAGTGTTTTTTAAAAAATATTACTATGTTTCGGATATTCTTTAATAAATTGACAAGCTTGTATTATTCTGACACATGACTAAAATTTTAGAATAAAAGTTGTAAGATATGTTTCTGTTGATAGATTTATGTATGTCTGTATGGATGATATCTATCTATATATTTTCCTATCTATTTATGATCTTGCCAAATTAAATGGTAAAAGAGCTCTATTTAATTTGCTTAAGAAAAATAAGTGCTTATGTTAATACAGTATTCCCTCAGGAAAATAAGAAATAATCCAAATGCTTTTCTAGTTCACATGACTTGGGTAATTTCTGATAAACAAGAGTATCATTGATTTGATTAAAACAGGCATATCTTCAGGGTTTTGAGCCTGAAATATAATATATACCTGTTCTACCTAGGTTTACAGGAAGAAAAGCTTATGATCTTCCTACATTACAAAATTTAAGAAAAATAACTTTAGATGACGGCTAGCTATTTAATGTCTCATCTTTATAAGCAATCCAAACATAATTTTAAAAAACAAATCAGTTAAATAGCTTTAAGTAAGATAAAATTTTCATGTAAAACTTGCCCTTTCTGTACCAGAAGGTTTTAACATTCTCATCATCAAGAATGAAAATTAAAGCTGTGGGAAATCTGTATAAACAACAATTTCATTCTCAGGCCTAGCATAAAAACCAAAACCAAAACCAAACCCTAAGAGAACCAAGGTAAAAGTTTGCCTCCTCCACAATTTCTTGTTAAAGAGAAACTGAAGATATTTGGGATTCTTAGTAAACATGTTCTGTGCCATACTGACAAATTTACTAAGAGAAAGCTCATGCTTCTAGAAATTGTGATTCATAGATATGCCAAGCTACAGATTTCTGGTGTGATAGACAGTTCACAATTGTTTCCCAGTGTTCGCTGGAAGTTAAGATCACAAGGGTTAAGAATTCTAATTAACATATGTAAAATTACTAGAAATCATAAGAGAAACAATGCTGTATGCAAATGTACTTAGCTAATAGGTATGTTTGGTAAAAAAAAAAAAAAGCTATCAGGTATGAAGATGTTTTGTTATGTTAAGAGAAAAATAATAATTTTTGTCCTAAATTAGAATGACTGGTTGTTCCAAAATTAGAAGAGAAAAAGCATAGGACAAAAACTTAATGGATGAGAAAGTGGTAGGAAGTTTGTGGAAGGTGAATTTTGTGAAAGAAATTGTATGTGTAGTCAAGCTAGTCAAACTAAGATGAAAAAATTTTTTTTTCTAAAAGTTGAACATTAATATAAAAAAATACACTGATGAAAAACTAGAACTTGATCCTCTCTGTCATAACAACAAGGTTTTCTTGAAGTGTTGACCTGCTTTTAATAGAAAATCGTGAAGATTTTTTTTTCATCCTTTTAAGTAATTAGTCCAGGAAACAAAGATTCTGTGTTTTACCAAGAAAATTTTCTTTGCTTAATTGTCTTTATTAGGCTTTTGATAACTTAAGAAAACTGAGTCCTCTCTAATTAAAAAAAAAAAAAAGCTGAGGATTTTGTGCACTGTGTAACTTTCTGTACTTAAAGTATTTAAATTTATCACTTTGGTTAAATACATGAATATTGTTCACAGTGGCCTGTGATCCTATTTTGATCAAATATTTTAAACCTTTTTCTAGACTGGCCCTTGGAAAATGTCAAAAGAATATCTCTGTATAAAAAGAGATATGTTAGGCTGGGCGCGGTGGCTCACGCTTGTAATCCCAGCACTTTGGGAGGCCGAGGCGGGCGAATCACGAGGTCAGGAGATCGAGACCACGGTGAAACCCTGTCTCTACTAAAAATACAAAAAATTAGCCAGGCGTGGTGGCGGGCGCCTGTAGTCCCAGCTACTCAGAGAGGCTGAGGCAGGAGAATGGCGTGAACCCGGGAGGCGGAGCTTGTAGTGAGCCGAGATCGCGCCACTGCACTCTAGCCTGGGCGACAGAGCGAGACTCCGTCTCAAAAAAAAAAAAAAAAAAAAAAGAGATATGTTAATTGGGCTTATTATATTTTATGTTATGGGAAGCATTATCACATAATAAGTATAGAATGCTAAATGTTCTTTGAGTTATATTTGTAAGAATGTGGTATTAATATGGGTTTTAAAAATTCTACGAAATTTATAAAAATATAATAGTCCTGGTATAATTCTATCAGTAATAATTCTAGTTATTTTCTTAAAATGTTTTATGTGACAGAAATAACTAAATTTCTTTGTCAATGGTGTTATTATTTAATGAACACTCATCAAATTTTAAACATGACCATTTAAGTCTTGTCACTCATAAACAGTTAATTGTTTACTTTGGTACTTTCCTGAACTACAAGAAGCCTAAAGTGGTTTGTCTTCAAGGAGAATACTGAAAAGGTATCTAACAAGTACAGGTTTCTGATAACTTTAAGATCATACCATTGACTAAGAATTCTCAGAGCTCTCTTGAAAAAACAAACTGATTTATAAAAATTTTAACCCAATGTCAAGCAGAACAATAATTAATAAAATACTAAGGAAATGATTGGCAGATTTGGATGCTAAGTCACCAGTACTGAAATTGTTAAGATGTGCAATTTGAAGATTGATCCCAGCCAAATAACCTATGTTAACCTATTTAAAAACAACTATTCACTTGGAGGAACAAAATTGTTATTTAATAGGATGCAAATTTAACATTAATGTGGACTCAAGAAAAGCCTGGATGGCCACCTGGTCCTTCTTGAGTCCTTAAATCTTCCATTATTATGGAAGCTCTGCACTCTATGATTCATCATGGAAAAGATAAAATGATCCAAATCATGAAAAAATTGGTGGGGTGATTGTTTCAAAATTGCCAAAATGGTTTATAATAACCAAGTTTGGTTTTTCAAACTCATAATTCTGGCAAGACAATTAAAAGCCTTAGGTGACATTTCTGGCATTAGCTAGATCACTTGAACACTTTCAGATGGGTGCCATTCAATTGCCATCATCAATGCACGTTTCCAGTGCAGGATGTTTTCCTATTCACAGGAAGATTTCCTATGCAGGAATTTGATGCTTTATCAGTAGATAAAAGGTTATTAGAAAATGTATTTCCCTCATAGGACGTTTCTGGAGATATCTCCAGTGATATAAGTACTTACACTGGACAATTGTAAAAAGTTAAATATGACATTACAAGCACAATGGCATTAGACAAAGCTAACTGAATCAATTGGATTGACTTGTTCAAAGGTGTTACTATTTGGTGGCAATCAGATTTACGCCCACTGGAAAACATAGATTGACATCTATGAAATAGTTACTGGATGTCCTATCCCCGTAACAATAGAATCTCATGTATCTCTCACTCATAAACTCTGGCGTGACCCAACAGTGCAAGGCTTTCATGCATTATGCCAAATCATATTTTCACCAGGTTAAAGAAACCCATTGTGACCTACCAACTAATGATAACCAAACCTTTCACAAACTAGAACCCAGAGATTGGGTCTTTTAGAAATGACATCAGAGACACTGCCTTGAACTCCATTGGAAGGGACCTTTCCAGGTTTTTTCATAGAAGTTTAGGGTCTGGAGTCTTGGATCCACAAGTCTCAAATCAAAAGACCCATCTATATTCCTTGAACTGTTCATCTGTTGGAGACTTTCAGGTAAAGACGATTAAGAAAGTTTTTCCCAAAAATGGAGATGTCATACTAGATAGGGACAGCTTTTCCAAGATCCTGGATCAAGACTGGTCTGTCATCATGAAAGTCTTTTATTTTTACCTTTAATTCCTATTTCCTGTTGCCCCAATCACTAACCTTTTCTTACAGAAAAATCTCTGGGACCATAATCTGTGGAAGGCTTTAACAAGAAACCAGAGACTGCTTCTTGTTCTCCTACCACCACTAGAAATAGTACTTTGGCATTTCCAATTAATAACCTAATCACTACCAAATATAGAAAACCTATCCAAGTAGTGCCTGCAAAATGTAGAATATATTGTACTTTTAATCATCTAGTACTCAAGACTTGGGGACTACCTGAGCTCTTGCTATTTGGCCTGGCTCATTCCTGCCTTTTGAAGAGCTTTTCCTGAAAGTTCAGATAGTACCTTCCATAATCACAGTTTAAAGCAGTCTATAACCAAAATTAGTACCAATCTCAAAGTAGATGAAGATATTAATTTCCACTGAGAAAGATTCCAGTTGGGCTCCTGGTGGCTACCTCTTGGCAGTAGTGAGATACTAATAATATGGATCTTCAAGCTAATTCGTAAATTAAGAAAATCTTGGATTCTGTGCCAATGAGACCTCCCAGTGTTTCAGACAAGTAGAAGCCACTCTCCAAAAGGTGAATGAAAACACTGGTGTTCAACAAAAACACTTAATGGAATATTATGCAGCTTGAGATCCCCTTTTTGTCCATGTTGAGGGCTTGTGTAGGGTGTTGAAGAAAACTGAATGTTGCGTTTATCTTTCCCCTTTTGTTACTACTGCAGAAAGCTTAAGATATTTCTCTAGACAACGCCACTTAAAACATTTTAAAAATTCTGAAGTGAAAGGAAGACATAATGTGTTTGTGGCAGCAGCTAAATTTTGATTTGCAGGTATTCTGAATGGTGAATAGCAAGCTTGACTCTTCTAAAGTTTACTCATTTTTATGTTTTTTTTGTGTGACTTTCAAAGTTACTATGACTTTCATTACCAGCTTTACTACAAAGATGAACACTTCTTTAAGTCAGGCCATTTTATAGCAAACTGTGGTCCTTAATTCTCAAATAAAGACTGTGTCCAATTGGACTTGAATACTGCTGAACTCTATTTATTGCCTGAGCTTTGAATTTTTTGATTTTGTTTAGTTTGATTTATGGAGACTCCTGTTAAGAGGTGTACTTTAGTTTCTTAGTATTTATTTACAGACATCATAATAGTCCCCCTGATATATTGTATCCCCTCAAGAGTCTTAAATGCTTGTGTGCAGCCATTTTTGCACATCAGATAATCTCATTAGGGTTAGAATATCAAAAACATGAAGAAAGCTTACAGACTCATTCACTTAATTTGATATCGTAATTGTGAATTACATACTAAGACCAAATACATCCATTATGATGGTGACAGAAAGTGGGGTCAGTGTCCAAGGTTTTGGTCAGTGTCTCAAAATTGAGAAGTTAATCAAAAGGAACAAATTGTTAAAGTAAATTTTGTCTAAAGCTGCCTCTGTACAGAGCAAACTATAATCTAACTTACACGTAGACAAACTGCAAGCTAAATTGAGAGTATATTCTTCTAACAAGTCATAAAATCTTGGCCAATCACAACAGTCAAGTTTTCAGGCAATCACATGCTGCAAACCACTCAGACATGTTCAAATAAGGCAAACATTGAGCTATAACCAGTCAGGCTATTTCTGTATGTCAATTCGTTGTTCTGTGTATAAGTACTGTGGGTCTAAGTTGTTGATTGGAGTTCTCTGAACCTTTACTGATTCAGTGTGCTGCCCAATTCATGAATTGTTTTTTTGCTCAAAGCCACTCTGATAAATTTAATTTCCTAAAAGTTTTTCTTTTAACAGAAGAAATCTACCCTAAGATAACAGCTATGGTAAAGGATGAAAATCAAGAGAAATAGTAATGATTATATGTGGCAGAATAGTCTCTTCACACATCTTAATCCTTTTGGCACTCTCTGGGGGAAAGAAAGTGCAAAGAGAACAATAAAGTCAGTAGGCCTCCATGCCAAGTTATAACACCAACTCATAAAAGCTACCAGGAAAAAAAATTTTTCTCTACATTTTACCCTATGGTATACTTTATTCAATAATGCAAGTAGGCTATAATGGTGAGTTAACTATAGCAATGGGGAAAATGGCAGGTGTATGGAGTGCCCTTGATCTATATGATCTTTCTGGAATAATAACTTCAATTATCCAAAACTCATCCTTTTCATGATGGACTCAGTTCCTGTTCTTTTCTCAAGCTTATCTCAAAAGCTATCCAATTTAGATCTTGTCTTAGATGGTGCAACCAATATGCAAGGGAGAAGCATGATAGTAACTGAGAAGGAATTTCCTAGCAATCATGATGGGTCAGGTATATAGCAGATTAAAGATTTAATTTGACTGTGTAAAATAAATGTAACTGCCTTAGTAAATAAGCTGGCCTCAGTTAGATGCAAGCAGAGCTTTACTCTTTCTCATCACCATACCCGCAAAACTTCTTTTGGTGTGTTACTCCAGGCTCTCACAATGATATATTATGTAAGTCCTAGAGTTTTTCCAGTCATTCTTGGGTGTTAAACTGACCGCCAGACACTGCAGTTCTTCCTTTGTGGATGTATGTAGCAGTGTGCTGAAGTCAGTTCACACTGACCCTAGACAGAAACGTCCTCTCTAAAGAGGGTGCATAGTATCTTTATCACTTTCCTTAGAGTGGTCCATTCTTCTCTATCTCTATATTTCCCAGTGAAATATTTTCTTCTTTCCTTCTTTCTCCTTCCTTCCTTCCTTCCTTCCTTCCTTCCTTCCTTCCTTCCTTCCTTCCCTCCTTCCTTCCTTCCTATTTTTAAAATACTTTTGATTATCTCTAGTGCTGATTGATGGTCTAATGCTACCAGAATATTTTGTTAGTTTTGTATTTTTGAGACGAAGCCTCGCTCTGTCACCCAGGCTGGAGTGCAGTGGTGCGATCTCGACTCATTGCAACCTCCACCTCCTGGGTTCAAGTGATTCTCCTGCCTCAGCCTCCCAAGGAGCTGGGACTACAGGCACACACCACCATGCCTGGCTAATTTTTGTACTTTTAGTAGAGACGGGGTTTCACCGTATTAGCCAGGATGGTGTCTATCTCCTGACCTCATGATCCGCCCACCTCAACCTCCCAAAGTGCTGGGATTACGGGATTACAGGCGTGAGCCACTGTGCCCGGCCCCCAGAATACATTTTTTAAATCACTCTTTCCAAGATCTTCACGGTTAGTTTCTAGAATTTAGGACTGCTTGGTAATAAAATTTTTCTCTTGCTGCTAAAACTATAGAAAGCATCACATTTAGCATCCTTAGAGATATATATACATCATGAGGCTGCTTTCATTCTAGTTATGTTAAATTTTCTAACCACCAGGTACTCAACACACAGTTCTATACCATAAGAAATTTCCATGTGATCAAATTTATCTAGACATTACAATACTTCCCAGGTATCCTAATAAAATGTATTACTTGGCCTGATTTCCTACTCTGTGCCACAGGAATTTTAAATCTCCACTTTATTTAAACTTTTTACTACATTATTATATCATACCTCACACAGAAAATAGTAGTTACCAGTCATGAAATTCTTTACACATCCCTGCTCCCATACCAGCGTCTAAACTCGTCATCAATTCTGACCTTTCTGTTAGGACAGAGAAAGTGTATGTGCTCTTATCTAAAGTCAGTTTCTCTGTTTATATTCTCATAGGTCTCTCTGCTACAATCTCCAAAACTCTTACAAGTTCTGTATAAATTGAGCTTCTCCCTGACTCTTCCCATATTATGGATCATTTTGGTCTTTGTGCTGTAATCATATTAATCTTCTCCAAATGTGCCATATTGTTATCTTTCATCAATAGCAACATGAGTTTTTCCTTTTAAGATTCTGAAACTAGCATACATTTTGCAATCAAGGTCATAATACAAATGAATTATATCATTTTATCTTTCTTCATATTTCATAAAATAGTGTGACATGTTAAAATCTAAAGCACTGTAGGATTAATGAAAATGTTATTTCTGGCAAAAGTCTTCGCTCATGTTGTTTCTTTTCTCCTAAGCCCATTTCTTACCTAATTTATATTTATCCTTCATGCTTCAGCTTAGTCATATTTCCTCCCAAACATCTCAAATAGATAGATAAAAATATAACATAAATTATATTAAACTAATTAAATTAAATATATAAAGTACATTGTAACATGTAAACTGCATGGTGCACTGGAGAAAAACCAGGAAAACAAGTGGCAGAACTGCAGTTAGAATTGAGTAGAAGGCTTATCAAACCTGTGCAAACTTGGATGAGCCCATGGTGCTGAGTCACATCATCCTGTAGAAGCTAGCTAGTCCAACATCCTCATTTTTACAAGGACAAGAAATATTAAATGTCTCACCAAGAAAACCCAGCTACTTTGTGACAGAGGGCAGAACCTTAGATCAGATATTGGGACTTTTCTGTGAAAGAGCAGGACTATTTTAAGCATTGTAGATCATGCAGTATTTGTTTTATCTACCCAACTTGGGCACGGTAGAGTAAAAGTAGTCATAGACAATCTATAAATGAATAAACATGGTTCTATTCCAAAAATATCTTCTTTATAAAAATAAGTAGCATTTGAATTTGGATCATCAAATGTAATTTTTCAAACCTCACCTCAGAGTGTAGGACAGAGAGTCTGCACCCTCCATAATATAAAGACAATAACATGTTTTGCAGATGACAGTAAAGAGGACTGGGCATACACTACCTAAAATGCAAGAAAGGAAGATGAGTTGAATGAATGTAGCATGTGAGGTATTGTGTTGGCTCCTGGATGGTTATTCTAAAATACATACAAGTACAGTCAATTTTCAACATGAATTTCCAGAGTTTCCTTTTTTACACCAATGTTTCATGTATAAATTCACACTTTCTTATATAACTCAGTAAAAAAAAGGTACTAGTATTTTTAATTGAATATCTTGATTTCTTAAACTTTTTAAAATGCGTGGAGTCTGCTATGATTTTAAATTTTTTTCGGAACCATTACAAAGATCATAAAGCTAGGCAAAACAAAGAAAAAGTGGAAAAATTGCCTTGAAGATTCATAATTTCTCTCCTGTGGAAAAAGTTAAGATGAACTCTAATTTACAGCAACTACCTTTCTTTTTTGTTTTTGTTTGTTTGTTTTGAGACGGAGTTTCACTCTTGTCACCCAGGCTGGAGTCCAGTGGTGCGATCTTGGCTCATTGCAACCTCCGCCTCCCAGGTTCAAGTGATTCTCTTGCTTCAGCCTCCCTAGTAGCTGGGATTACAGATGCCTGCCACCACGCCAGCTAATTTTTGTATTTTTAGTAGAGATGGGGTAGCTAGAATGACAGGCACCTGCTACCATGCCTGGCTACTTTTTTTTTTTTTTTTTTGTATTTTTGGTAGAGACGGGGTTTCATCATGTTGGCCAGGCTGCTCTCGAACTCCTGAGCTCAGGTGATCTGCCCGCCTTGGCCTCTCAAAGTGCTGGGATTACAGGTGTGAGCCACTGCGCCCAGCCGGCAACTACCTTTTACCCATCAACTTCCTCCAGGTGTGGTTCCTCTTCTTTATTTCTCCATATCTGTTGTTGACACTTGAATGGAACAAGATTCACTTACTCTAACTAAATAGTAAACAGTCACAGTCATGGAATCAGGAGCTTTCCATTGACTATGAAGATAGAAAATGTAATGACAACACTTACAATCTTTTCACAAGCTGATTCTAGAAACTAGGTCCTAGGCCGTGACTCACTTGAGATGTAAAGTGACAGAACAAGAGTAACCCAGTGAAAGCTCTCATAAATGAAGTTTTTATGTATATAGGACTAATGAAAACAAGAATAAGGTATAAGAAATATTCTTGAAGAATGTGAGGCACCTGAGCTGCACACTGAGAAGCAGTTGTCTCACAGCAAAATGAATACAGAACCCCCTTGTGAGACTGGTGTTGACATTGGATGTTATAGTTTGTGTCAAAGGCAATCTACGAGGGAGGCTGTCTACCTGCGGAAGGTCATGGAGTTAAACTGTCCGCCATGCTGACTCGGCACAGTGGCATTCATCACACCACACAGGTTTCTTCCACGGCAAACAGAACTTCCTCAGGCGTGAGAAGAAACCTGGCATTTTCTGCTACCTGCGGGCTTCTGCTTTTTGAAGCCAGGAAGGACATCTGTAAAAGTTGGCTGCCTGCATGGCAGACCACGCAAAATGCCAAGGAGAGTGATTTATGTCCCATCCTCTGAGACTAAACAGGAAATACACCCAGATTTTAGTAATGAAAGGTCAGGACAGGGAAACACTTTTATTATGCTCTTTTCAAAAAACCTAAAATAAAGACACAAAATTATTTCCACAATTTACTCATTTCCACTTAATGTAGCACTTCTATCCCTAAGTTCTGAATTGTGAAAGATATTTAAATATAGTATCACTTTTTAAAAGCATAAATCTCAGAGCTTCAATGTATTTCTCAAGGGTAAAAAGGTACAGTACATTTCCTTTCTTTAACTCATCCCTGTTTCGTTAAGAAAATTTGTTAATCAAGTAATGAGAATACAGTCAGAACACACAGCTCAGATAAGCAGTGGACTTAAGAATCATAACATTTTAAAGTTGGAAAGAGACATGATAATCATTAAGGGGTCAAATTCCTTCTTTTTTAGAAATATGTGAACTTGTGTCTGGGAAGTCAGATTAATTGCTAAAATTTCCCTTTGAGAACATAAAAAGCAAATAAAAGAAACAGTGGACTGTTTCTATATATTTTTTAGTTTTCATAATATCTTTAATATAGAAAATTGAAATATGAAGAGAATGGCTAGTGACTTAGTTCATTTTTATCTAACTTGGATTTGAAAAACAATATAGTGTTTTTTGTTTGTTTGTTTGTTTTTACTTGTCCATGTGCTCTGGTATTACTGCTTGACACTCTCAGTGACACTGTGATCAAGCAGAAGAAAGGCTATCAGAGGCTGAAGATAAACTTAATGAAATAAACCATGAAGACAAGATTAGAGAAAAAAGAATGAAAAGGAAGCAACAAAGCCTCCAAGAAATATGGGACTATGTGAAAAGACCAAACATACGATTGATTGGTATACCTGAAAGTGACGAGGAGAATGGAACCAAGTTGGAAAACCCACTTCAGGATATTATCCAGGAGAACTCCTCAACCTGGCAAGACAGGTCAACATTCAAATTCAGGAAATACAGAGAACACCACTAAGATATTCTTTGAGAAGAGCAACCCCAACATACATAATCATCAGATTCAACAAGGTTGAAATGAAGGACAAAATTTTAAGGACAGCCAGAGAGAAAGGTCAGGTTACCCACAAAGAGAAGCCTGTCAAACTAACAGCAGATCTCTCTGCAGAAATCCTACAAGCCAGAAGAGAGTGGGGGCCAATATTCAACATTCTTAAAGAAAAGAATTTTCAACCCAGAATTTTATATCCAGCCAAACTATGCTTCATACGTGAAGGACAAATAAAATCATTTACAGACTAGCAAATGCTCAGGGATTTTGTCACCACCAGGCCTGCCTTACAAGAGCTCCTGAAGGAAGCACTAAATATGGAAAGGAAAAATTTGTATCAGCCACTGCAAAAACATACCAAAATATAAAGACCAATGACACTATGAAGAAACTGCATCAAGTAATGTGCAAAATAACCAGCTAGCATCATGATGACAGGATGAAATTCATACATAACAATATTAACCTTAAATGTAAATGAGCTAAATGCCCCAATTAAAAGACACAGACTGGCAAATTGGGTAAAGAATCAAGACCCATCACTGTGCTGTATTCAGGAGACCCATCTCATGTGCAAAAATACACATAGGCTCAAAATAAAGGGATGGAGGAATATTTACCAAGCAAATGGAAAGCAAAAAATCAAACAAACAAAAAAGCAGGGGTTGCAACCCTAGTCTCTGATAAAACAGACTTTAACCAACAAAGATCAAAAAAGACAAGGGCATTACATAATGGTAAAGGGATCAATGCAAGAAGAAGAGCTAACTATTCTAAATATATATGTACCCAATACAGGAGCACCCAGACTTATAAAGCAAGTTCTTAGAGACCTACAAAGAGATTTAGACACCCACACAATCATAGTGAGAGACTTTAACATCTCACTGTCACTGTTAGATCAATGAGACAGAAAAATTAACAAGGATATTCAGGACTTGAACTCAGCTCTGGACCAAGCAGACCTAACAGACATGCACAGAACTCTCCACCCCAAATCAACAGAAGATACATTCTTCTCAGCACCACATAGCACTTACTCTTAAGTCGACCACATAATTGGAAGTAAAACACTCCTCAGCAAATGTAAAAGAACTGAAATCATAACAGTCTCTCAGAACACAGTGCAATCAAATTAGAACTCAGAATTAAGAAACTCACTCAAAACTGCACAACTACATGGAAACTGAACAACCTTCTCCTGAGTGACTACTGGGTAAATAACAAAATTAAGGCAGAAATAAATAAGTTCTTTGAAACCAATGAGAACAAAGACACATTGTACCAGAATCTCTGGGACACAGCTAAAGCAGTGTTTTGAGGGAAATTTATGTGTCTTGGGGTTGTTCTTCTCGAGGAGAAGGTATTGATGGAATACATCTCAAAATAATCAGAGCTATTTATGAAAAACCCATAGCCAATGTCATACTAAATGGGGAAACCTGGAAGCATTCCCTCTGAAAACTGGCACAAGGATGCCCTCTCACACCACTCCTATTTAACATAGTATTGGAAGTTCTGGCTAGGGCAATCAGGCAAGAGAAAGAAATAAAGAGTATGTAAACAGGAAGAGAGGAATCAAATTATCTCTGTTTTCAGATGACATGATTGTATATTTAGAAAACCACACTGTCTCAGCCCAAAAACTCCTTAAGCTGATGGACAAATCATCTAAGTCTCAGGGTACAAAATCAATGTGCAAAAATCACAAGCATTCCTATACACCAGTAATAGACAAACAGAGAGCCAAATTATGAGTGAACTCTCATTCACAATTGCTACAAAGGAATAAAATACCTAGGAATACAACTTACAAGGGATGTGAAGGACCTCTTCAAGGAGAACTACAAACCACTGCTCAAGGAAATAAGAGAGGACACAAACGAATGGAAAAACATCCCATCCTCATGGATAGAAAGAACCAATATCATGAAAATGGCCATACTGCCCAAAGTAATTTGTAGATTCAATGCTATCCCCATCAAGCTACCATTGACTTTATTCATAGAATTAGAAAAAAATTACTTTAAATTTCATATGGAACCAAAAAAGAGCCCATATAGCCACAGCAATCCTAAGCAAAAAGAACGAAGCTGGAGGCATCACACTACCTGACTTCAAACTATACAAGTCTACAGTAACCAAAACAGTATGGTAACTGGTACCAAAACAGATATATAGACCAATGGAACAGAACAGAGGCCTCAGAAATAACACCACACATCTATAACCATCTGAACGTTGACAAATCTGACAAAAACAAGCAATGGGGAAAGGATTCCTATTTAATAAATAGTATTGGGAAAACTGGCTAGCCATATGCAGAATACTGAAACTAGACCCCTTTTTTACACCTATATAAAAATTAACTCGAGATGCATTAAAGATTTAAACGTAAGACCTAAAACCATACAAATTTTAGAAGAAAACTTAGGAAATACTACTCAGGACATGGGCATGGGCAAAGACTTCATGACTAAAACACCAAAAGCAACTGCAACAAAAGCCAAAATTGACAAATGGGATCTAACTAAACTAAAGAGCTTCTGCACAGAAGAAAAAAAAACAAAAAAAAAAAACAAAAAAACCTATCATCAGAGTGAACAGGCAACCTATAGAATGGGAGAAAATTTTTGCAATTCATCCATCTGACAAAGGGCTAATATTCAGAATCTACATGGAACTTAAACAAAATTACAAGCAAAAAATAACCCCTTTGGAAAGTGGGCAAGGGATATAAACAGACACTTTTCAAAAGAAGACCTTTAGGTGGACAACAAACACATTAAAAAAACCTCATCATCACTGGTCATTACAGAAAGGCAAATCAAAACCACAATGAGATATCATCTCACGCCAGTTAGAATGTCAATCATTAAAAAGTCAGGAAACAACAGATGCTGGAGAGGATGTGGAGAGATAGGAATGCTTTTACACTGTTGGTGGGAGTGTAAATTAGTTCAACCATTGTGGAAAACAGTGTGGCAATTCCTCAAGAATCTAGAGCTATAAATACAATTTGATGCAACAATCCCATCACTGGGTATATACCCACAGGATTATAAATAGTTCTACTATAAAGTCACATGCACACGTATGTTTATTGCAGCACTGTTCACAGTAGCAAAGACTTGGAACCAACCCAAATGCCCATCAGTGATAGACTGGATCAAGAAAACGTGGCACATATACACCATGGAATACTATGCAGCCATAAAACAGAATGACTTCATGTCCTTTGCAGGGACATGGATGAAGCTGGAAACTGTCACTCTCAGTAAACTAACACAGGAACACAAAACCAAATACTGCATGTTCTCACTCCTAAGTGGGAGTTGAACGAGAAAATATGGGCACAAGGAGGGGAACATCACACACCAGGGCCTGTCAGGGGGTCGGGGGAAGGGGATGGATAGCATTAGGGGAAATACCTAGTGTAGAAGATGGGTTGATGGTTGCAGCAAACCACCATGGCACTTGTATACCTATGTAAATGCCTGCGTGTTCTGCACATGTATCCCAGAACTTAAAGTGTAATAATAAAAAAATGCAGAATAAAAATAAATGGAAAAAATATAAAAATCAGTCTTCTTGCTTGCTTACTATCTTTGCTTTCTTGATTTTTCATTTTCTCACATTCTTGCATCCATCCTTATCATATCATACAGAGTAGTTCTGCTGACCTAAAAATCCTGTGCTCTGAATATTCAACTTTGACCTCTGGCAACCACAGATGTTTTACTGTCTTCAGAGTTTCCCCTTTTACGGAATGCCATATTGTTGGAATCATATAGTACATAGCCTTTTCAAGTTAGTTTCTTTCACTTAGTGATATGCATTTAAGGCTCCTAAATGTCTTTTCAAGACTTGAGAACTCATCTCTTTTTACAACACAATAATATCCCATTTTCTAGGTGTACCATGGTTTACTTATACATTGACCTACTGAAGGACAACTTGGCTGCTTCTAAGTTTTTACAGTAAAACTACTAAAAACATCCATGTGCAGGTTTTTGTCTGAGCATAGAAGCACTATTGCTTTCTTGATTTTTCATTTTCTCACATTCTTGTTTTCTTGCTTTCTTCTTGCTTTTCAGTAAAGAAGTCAGGGGCACTTTGTAGCTGTCATACACTCAGGGTTCATTTGTTATAATTCACCAGTAATGTAATTCTTTTAAAATGTATAACAGATAGGCTGTGCAATCCACTTCAAACAATTAAGTATAAATCGATCATTTAGCTGGGAGAACCAACTTGGGAAATAATTGTGCAGTAACATTAGTCAATTTTGCTAATAAAAATAATATTTCACTAATATATTTTTCTTCAAAGGTGGCATATATGGGGTTTCATAAAGTAGGCAACTTCATTTTTTCCTTTATTTAAATGTCTAATCTTTGCAAGGCTTTAACTAGGGGACTTACCCAAAATGAGTTTCCAGATACATAAAATTCATACCCTTTCTTTTGCTTATACCTCACTATTTAATCCCACAGAGACATGAGCTCTTAATTAAAAACAAAGATAGATACACCTTGGTTCAAAATTGTTTTCATTTGAATGAGCACACTTGTGAAACTGATTTCCTCAATAGCAGGGCCAGGTGGAGAGATGGGGGTCACCTCTGTGTAGCAGCACGCTCCTCCCAGATCAATAGGAAGCCGGCAATGCTGTCTTCCTCAGTGACCAGATGGGCCAACTCCTACAGAATTGTCCACAGCCATTATTCTGTGCATCAGGCTGTGCAATTGATTTCACGATAACAGTCAAGAGGGAAAGGGCTGTCAGGCTTGACTGCCTCCTGTCAATGCAGGAGCCCTGGAAGAGTGTAATGCAGAAAATTTTTGTCAATTTGGGTGAGCTACGGTGAAATCCTGACAGGGTGATTCTTTACTTGTCATGCAGTTTGAAGGTGCAGTGGGAAATCTTCTCTTGGCTGCCTAGGCAGTGACTGGCCTGGCCAGAACAGTACGTTATGACACGTGGTTCAATTTAACGGGCAACTTCCATGGAGTACTGTTTTCTAAGCAGAGAAGAATAGAAAAGGTGGAAGTGAAGGGTTGAGTTTATTTTAAAATATTCCATTTCTCTCAGAATTCCTTCCTTGCCTTTCATATTATAAACTTATTTACCTGTCAGTTTATAAATTTCAATTATCTACAGAATACAAAATTTCCTCTCTGCTTGTAATCAAATAGTCAATGGGGGAAATGAAGAAACTAATGTCTCAGGAACAAGAATGTATACTCTGTAAGCATCACTGCAGTTATATTTTGGCTTGCACAGGGTAAATCAGGTTACAACAACTGTGTCGTGTACAGATGAATTTAAAATCGTGCATCAGGCTGTGCTAAATCATGTGAAAAGTGTTTGAATGAAAACATTAATTACATCTCTTAGGTAAACATCAAAGAAACTAGACAAGTCATGCTTTTGTTTTGTTTAATACTAGAAATGTCAGAGCTACTTGACTACAAATTCCCTGGGGCTGCTTTGTTTTGTCATATTTCATCTCCTGTACAACTTCATGAACATTTAGGTTGTTGCTCTATGATTTAAAAATAATGATGAAGTCAAAGTGTTTTTTTTCCCAAGCTCTTGCTAAAACTTTAATATAGCAACTTAGGGGCCCACTGGAATAAAAGGTAGTGTCCTGTTCAATATATCGTGAGTGCTCAGGTGCCTATTGGATAGAATTAAATCCACGGAATAAAAGATAAGCCAGCAACAAGTCACAGACTAGTAAACAACACAAGATGCAAGTGAGGTTTATTCTAGAATTAAATGGATTTTCTATTTGGAATATTTTAAAAAGAATCAAATCAAAACAAAGTAAACAAATGAAATTGCGTTATATGGTTTTAGATTAAGCTGTAGCTTTAAAATCGTTCAGTACTTATGTTGTTTTATAATTAGATAGAAGGTTATAAAAGATGCAATTTGTGTCTTCAAGGAGTTTACATTATAGTATTCATTTAATAAAGTTTTGAGCTCTTAGTAGAGGGATATGTTGAGCCACCTTGGCACTTTATTGGTATTTCTAAAAATTATGTTAAATCTGAGACATTAGGATTTTTTTATTTGTGATATTTGGTTACATATCATAAAAAGCTTAATTTTCTCTTTTGGCCTTAATAAATATATGTTCATAATTCTATTTGGTTGAAATATTTACTGTTGTTTACCATCAATGGTTTCAAAATAATCATGAATGATTCATACTTTTAGTATATTTTAAAGCATAATTATAAGTGATTAATATTTATAAGAAATAACATCCTGCAGCCCCTAATGAAATTTGATCTGAGATTCACTAAAAGTTAATTTTGAAAATAACGTGAAAATTTCAAATACAATAAATAAAATCTTAATTAATTAATTTACATTACACCTGCTTATTTATACATAGGTCAGTAAGATTTGCATATACTTTTCATGCTATTTGTTAAATTTGGCATTTGTCAAGGTAGAGTGGTCAATTTGGTGAAATGTTTTTTTCTGCAGTTGCTGAAATAATAGTTTGACTTAGTCAAGATGTACGATATTTTTATATATTGTTGGATTAAATTTGCTAATATTTCATTAAGGATATTTGCATCCGTGTTCATAAAAAATATTGACCTGTAGCTATCTTTTCTTGCAATGACATCATAAAATGAGCTAAAAGGTAGTTCCTTCTTTATTTTCCAGAAGATTTTGTGTAAGTTCAGCACTATGTTCCTTTTCATGTTGATAGACTTCAATAAAAAAGCCATCTGGACTCAAAGTGTCCTTTGAGGGACTATCGTGAATTGCAGACTCAAGTTTTATAAAACATATAGGGCAATTCAGCTTTTTAATTTATTCTTTGACAATTTTGACAACTTGTGCTTTCCAAGAAATTTGCACTTTTCATGTAAGTAGTTGAATTTATTACCACAAAATTATTCACAATACAGCCTTTCTACACTGTAATGTCTGAAGAATCTGAAGTGATGGCTTCTCTTAAATTTGATACTGTCCTTTTTATTTTGCTTTTTATCAGTCTAGCTAGAATATTATAAATTTTGTTGCCTTTTTAACTATGAATCTGTTTTAGTTTCATTTTTTTCTTCTCTATTGCTTTTCTGTTTTCCATTTTGTTGGTTTATACCCTCAGCTTTATTATTTCCTTCTTTCTACTAGCTTTAGATTGACTTTGATTGTCTTATTCTAGAGTCTCATGATGGAAGCTTAGGACATTGATTTTAGACCACTTTTCTTTTCAGATATAAATATTTAAAGCTGTAACTGCCTTCTAAGCACTGTTTTAGCTGTGTTACACAAATACATCTTGGTGAATTTATTTTCATTTAATGCAAAATGTTTTCTAATTTTTCTTATGATTTTCTTATATGAAATGTATTATTTGAAGAGTATTAATTTCTAAATATTTGTGAATAATCTAGATTCATTATTGTTTCTGATTTTAATTTGTATTCATTTTGATCAGAGAGCATGCTTTGTATTATTTCAAATTTTTAAAATGTGTTGTTCTCTGACTCCAAATATAATATACTTTGGTAAATGTTCCATATGCAATTGAATAGACTGTGAATTCTGTTGTTGGCTATGATGTTCTACAAATGTCAAGTAGGTCTAATTGTTGATAGTGTTGTCTAGGTCTTCTATATGTTTATTAGTTATTGGTCTACTTCTACTGATGAATTTTGAGTTGTTCAACAATTATTATGGATTTTTCCATTTCTCGTGAAAGTTGTCTCAAGTTTTTCTTCTTATATTTTCCTTCATTGTTTTGTATACACACATTCTGTATTTCTACATATTTTAAGAGTATACTTTTGAAACTAGTTCTTTTATCACTAAACACTCCTTTATCTTGGTACTATATCGTAACTGCCATTTTGTCTTACATTAATATGGTGAGTTTGGATGTCTCATAATTAGGGTTTAAACAATTTTTCTTCCATTTGTAAAGTCTAAATTTTAATTTAAATAATAAATGCATTTAATTGTAGACATCATATAGTTGACTTTTTATTATTTTTACTTTTAAATTACTAGAAAATCCCTTTGTTTCTCTTTATCCAGGTATTACACACTTGCAATACCCAATGTCCAATGTTATTTTTAAAATTGTGTTCATTTATCTATTTTTTTAATGATGAGAGGACAAATCTCCTGCGAGTTACTTCTTCATGACAGAGTAGAAGGCTTGTGCTTTATTTTTTAATTATAATTCAAGTAAAAATATACTATATAATATTAGAAAACATATATTGTGAGACCAGTGAGGCAGAAATATGAATTTATGAGTAAACTATGATGCAAAATTCTAATTATTAGGGAGAAACGTATTTATATTTAAAATGTGTAAGGGTGGATTTAAAAATCAGTAGATATTTAGATTACTTTGGATGCTCTTTAAATTCTTACCCAAACACTTTATTTGACAATAGCAACGCATACAATATTCTGGAAATTCTATCATTTTCATATATTTGAATTCATGATGACTTTTAAAATCAAGTTTAAATGTACTGTGGTTACACTGATTTTCCTCCTTCTTTTAAGGGTCCTTAACTGAAGACCACTGTGTACCACAAAATGTTTTTGACAGGTAGCAACAAGATGCCTTGTTGGAGAATATTTTAGTTAAAGAATGAGTTGTAATCAAAGACAAGACAAAATGTGAAAATGAGTCTTTTATGTTCAGAGAACAGCAAGAAGCCCCAGTGTTCTTGTTTGAATTGACTTTACTGTGAAGGCAATAGAGGTATGTATGCACACTCAGACACACATAAGATATACACATTTATATATTACACCACTATATATAAAAATATATACATATATATCACTCATGTGACCATTTACACATGATTTTAGATTTTATTCTGTGATAAAGTGGATGCTAGTATAGGTCTTTGGGCAAACAAAATACCATGATAAGACGTTATCTACATAAAGATTAACTTAGTGATATACAAAAATGAATGTTGATGGGAAGAAGGGTAGGTAGAGAAATTATTGCAGTTATGTAAGTATTGGGCTCTAGAGCTTGGAGGAAGGCTAAAGAATGAATGACAAAACTGTTTTGAACTTAAATATATAAATTATAAATTTAAACTGAAGATTTTTTGTTTCTCATTTGAAAAATTGTTATGAATAAACATTTCTAGCAAAATTTTATAAGCAAATAATTTTTTGAATATTTAGAGGAGGATAGCAAATTGTTCCTAAAATTACATTTTATTGTATCTTGCTGTTCCTTTCATACAGTAAGCACAAAAATGTTTTGTTAGCCTAACCCAGGCCACAGTCATTTTTCTCAGGTGACCCTGATTTATCTGGCTCTTGTAAGGCTTCAGGCATCAAGAAAAGTTTTGGTAGGCCTGAAGCCTTCTGGTAAAATTCCTGTGTGTTTGGTACTTAAATGCTTCAACTAAAATGAATTGAAGCAAATTTTTAACTAATATGGTAACTGTATCTGTATTTTTTCTCTATGACAATTGTTAAAGTTTTTCCAATCCAAAATTTAGTAGCTTAAAATAACAATGTATTATTTATGACAGTTCTTTTGGATTGACTAGTGAGTTCTACTGTTTTATTGCATCATTTCTGCTGAGGCTGTGGCATGAAAGGAAAGTCTAAAATGTCATCACTCACATGACTGTTAACTGATCCTGGCTTCTGGCTGAGAATTCAGTTGGTGCTAGTAGCAAAGGGCTTTAGTTCCCCACCATTTGTAAATCACTTTGCTGCTGCCTGAGCTTCCTCACAACATGGTGATCTAAGAGTAGTTGAACTTTTTACAATAGGCTGGCTTTCAAGAAAAGCAGAAACTGCTAGACTTTCAAGTTTTTATTCTGAAACTGGAGGAGTGTCAATGTTGCTGCATTCTATTGGTAAAAGCTGGTCATAAGATGTGGCCAAAGTCACAGAGACAAGTGTCTATCAGTGTGTAAACACCAGGATGTGGTTTAATGGGGAAAGCTGAAGATGCAGTCTAATGTTCTATAAATAAAGATCATCACTGCTTTCTTTCTTCAGTGACCTCTCTAGCTTTTTGTTACAGTCCCGAAAGATCATACTTGTTTTGTCATCAATGCCAACATTATAAATTAACTAAGCCTGACTTTTCAGAAATTTCTAAGGTAAAACACTTTTCCCAAAAATTTTGATTTCATGAGGCATTATAAATCTTAGACATTAGAATATAAAGAAATCAATGTTCTTTACATGAATATAAAAATATATTTTTGAAATATTGAAGCTGATTTTTATTAAGAATTGCGTTTTCATAATCCTGAAAACTGCTTTAATTATGTATTAATGCTTTTCACTGCAGAGAGCAAATAATTCATCACATTGTGGTGTGTGTGTGTATGTGTGTGCATGTGTGTGTGTGCACACATGACATAGATTATCATATATCATGTATGTATTATTTCTATCACTGTGATGTCAATGAATTATATAAATAAAAGTGAAAATTTAATTAACATTGTTAAAAATAAACATTATCAATTTTCTTCAATTCATGGAAAAAATGGTATTAGAAGTTCCTAAGAGAATAAAACAGGAAAACTTTTAGCCTTTTTTAGAAGCTCACAGATTATGATTTTGATTTTGCAGGTGTTATTTTTTGTGTTTTTTTATTTATTGTATCTCTTTGTGAAAGAAAACACAATTAGTATGAATAGTAAGTAGAAACATGAAACACTCCAAAATCTTTCTCAGCTAAATAGTTTATACTTTTCTACTTGCTAATCTCTATTCCCATGAAAGCAAATAAACCATCAAACAACAAGGCCACAGAAGCACGGAAATGGCAGTCAGTCTTTTATTTTTATATTCAATAGAACTATAGCCAAGGGACCTGTATTTTTGTATCTGCTTAATATCACATGTATGAATAGTGAATGCAAATGCTGCTGACAAACAGTTAATAAAGTTATCTTGAGAGTTTTACTTTGAGGATTTTTCAGTTTACTAAGACAAAAATTGCTTTCAACACTTTAAATGTGGTCACATTGTTTAGATACACATCCTCAAGTGTCCTAAATCACAGATATGTATCTTAAATGTCATTGGGGACTGCTCGTGTTAATCCATCCTTTTTTAGATGAACATGCCCTTGGCAGTTCCATTCAGAATTCAATGATGCTGTTTAATTGACAATTTAAAATTTGCAACATGCAATGCCTCTATCCCTAATCCCCAAACTATATTTATATCTCTTGTAAGTCATAAGCAGGCCAAGGACACTGAGGTCTTTAAGTTTCAAGAGCCTGTGGGATCTGGAATGTATATCAGCCTGTACATATGTAACCTGCTGAGAAATAGCAGTGGTGCAGAAAAATATGATTCTATTCCTTGATCAGTATAAGTTAAATGGTTCTTTATTTCCTCCCTTTCATTATGTATTTCTAGCTCAATGCTGTGAAACCTACTGACAGTAAATCCCTAGAAACTAGGGTATGAGAGAGAAGAATTTGTTTACTTGTAGGGAAATTGCAATTACCTCCTACAGTTTTTTGGGGATACAATTTGCAGACCACTTGCGTTGAGTGTAATCTTTACCAAGGACAAATTTTTTTGTTTGTGATGGAATTTAAGAGTCTTTCTGAATATGCAAGAGAGGAGGAATTTTGTGACAGAAGAAATTTGCTGTTATCTTAATAAATAACAAAAATAAAATAACTATACCGATTTATAATGTCTTAGGTTGCTAATAGCTGGAGGGATAAAATAAAAGAAGGAGCAGTTCATGAAAATAATAAAGACAGAAAACAACTCACTGAATAAGAAAAAATAATCAAAATATATGGTCATCATCTCAAATTTCATACACAAACATGAAAATTTACATTTTCAATAATTTCACATTTTTATTATAACACTAATATAGATATTTTATTTTATTTCACTTAAGAGATGTTTAAAAAGAAATAAGCATCTCTGCCTGTACTGTGTGGTTTAATAATTATTGTTTCTGTCAGAGACTTAAAAAATAGAAAAGTTAAAAAAGTGATAGTGAGAAAGCCAGTATTTTAAGGATGCCTTAATTATATATACATTTAGAAGAAAGTAAGAAGATTAAGTAAAAAAGTTCAGCAATTGAATGTTTAAAATCATTTCTGATGAAAATATTGACCATTATGATTTGTAGATGACAGTGTGTTGCACACGCAGAGAACACTACGGTGTACTAGAGAAAGCAAATGAATATATGAAAAAAAAGTACGGATTAAAATTTAAGAATTTTAAGAAATGTAAGAACTTCACATGTATTTAAATACTATATCGAAAACAACTCTGACAGCGTCTCCATTTTTTAATCTTGAAGTAGAGGTATATTAGGGAAGGAAGTCTGCCTTAACTCCTTTGAAAATTTTCCTAAAGAGCAGGTGAGATATTCAATTAGAGCCATTTTTTTAAAACTCAAAAACATAGCTCACCTTGGCCTAAAATAGAATAACTGATACAAGACTTAGCTACTCAAAAATTTTTAAAATGCTGCAGAATTAGACAAAATATATGTAGCTACTCTTTCTTAGGCATTGGACAAGAGTCAATATAGGACCGTAATTCTTTATATAAGGGAAATATGTGAGATTTTTACCCAGCTTTGTGCCTGGGAGCACTTTTCTGACTGTGGCCCCTGGAAGAGAAGCCCAGGAGAATGTGATGATCTCTCTAATGTTAGTAGGCATCGAGAGGATTCCCCGGAAACTGAAGCAGCTGAAACTCATAGGCAGAATTCTGAAGAGAAAAGAGTTGCCGAGGAAGTTAGGTTAGATAAAAATTCAAGAAGGGCTTCCACATGAGTTCGTGATTAATGTCTGCAGTGTTCGTTCACAGGGTGAGGCTCTGCAAGGTTGAGGAGAGAGTAGGTGTTGCTGGGATAAAAAATAAATCAAGATTCCTCAGGTAACATGTTGCTGAAAGAAGTTGGAATTTTAGGCCGCCTACCATGTTCTGAATAAGAGAGCATTTGGCTGAGACCAGAACTTTAAAAATAAGGAACATGCTATAGAGTAAAGCCAATATCACAGAACTAAGCAGAACTGCAGAGAACTAAGCAAGACTGCAGTAGACTTGCTCCAGAAAAAAAAAAAAAAAAATGATGATGATGACTAACAGGATAAAGAGAAATCTACTGGTAGTTCAAATTCAATTCCTGCTAGAGCAAAAGTAAATACTTTTCAAAAAAAGGTAACAAAAAACAAATTATCTGTAACGTATCATCAACAATGCCTGGTATGCAATTAAAATCTACTTGACATGTAAAGAAATAAAGAAAATATTATCCTTAAACAAGAGAAATAAAAGTCAATAAGAGCCAATTCTGTCATGACTTGTAAGTTAGAATAAGCAGACAAGAACTTTAAAATGCCTGTTTTAAATATAATCGAGGAAATAAGAAAAGGTAGGCATAGTGAATAATCAGATGAAAAATCTCATAGAACTAGAAACATTAAATAAGAAACAAATAAAAATCCTATAGTTGATTAGTAAAATATCAAAATGTTTAAAAAGAATCACAAAAGATTCTTAGCAAAAGATTGTGGACTAAAAAAAGAAATCAGTGAACTTGAAGACAGATTAATAGGACATAAAACATTAAAGAAAAATATTGAACAGAGCTTTATTGACCTGTGGGGCAATATCTCTTAGTTTAACACATGTACAAATGAATATCACAAGAAGAAAAGAGAAAAGTGGAACTGATAAAAATAACTGAAAAATAAGCAAAAGATTTTTTAAAAAATAGTGTAAAACCTACCTTTTGTGGTATAATGCATCTGCAAATGCACAGATCATAGAAGGGCACTCACAGGGCACCTCAAATAGGATAAACACACAAACACACTGAGAATCTGGGAACACTGTAGTTAAGCTAGTAAGAATAAAACAGAACATCAGAAAAAGATGATGTTACAAAAAGGTGCATTACAATTTGAAAACAGTTTGCTTTTTGTCAAACTAATAGAGGCCAGTGAATGATGGAACATCTTTCAAGTGTTGGGAAAAGAAAAAAGAAAAAAAAAAACCTGCCAAACTTGAATTCTACATTTAGCAATATGTATCCATTGAAAATGAGGGTGAAATAAAGATAGTGCCACATATTCAGAAGTACAAAGGGTTCACTTGTAGCAACTTTTCATTATAGCAAATGCTAATGAATGTCCTTATGCTAGACGGAAACTTTGCTATGCAGTAACAAAAACTGAGCAAAAGAATTGTTATATATATGGATATATATACGATACCTGTTTGTACTTTTAAATCCTATAA
Source organism: Symphalangus syndactylus (assembly GCF_028878055.3). Classification (NCBI taxonomy): domain Eukaryota; kingdom Metazoa; phylum Chordata; class Mammalia; order Primates; family Hylobatidae; genus Symphalangus; species Symphalangus syndactylus. Next base: position 91,430,826 of record NC_072433.2, read on the forward strand.
AACACAATAATAATTTTAAGAGAAAGTATTTTTATTGTATTTTGGAACTAAAAGGTATAATTGGATTGTTTGTAACACAAAAGGTAAATGCTTGAAGTGGTGGATACCACATTTACCTTCATATGATTATTATGCATTGCATACATGTATCAAAATATATCATGTACTACATAAGTATATACACCTGCTATCTACCCACAAAAATTAGTAATTGAAAATTTAAAAAATGTATTTAGGGAAGAGAAAGTATTTAAAGAAGTTAATTATGTCATAATAGCACAAAGGATATAGAAGTATAAATGCAATTACACTAATGAAAATTTCTTACATTTTATATATAGAGTTGCAATATTAACTTTATATTCAAAAACGTATATTTTATTTCCCAGAGTAATGCCAGAAAGGTAATACAAAAACATAAAGATAAAAGAAAGTTTATTAAAACACAAAGAAAAAAGAAGACCTTGTCCCATAAAATTGCAGAAATAAAAACAAACGACCTGAAAAATGAACAAGACAAATACAAAACAAATGGAAAGGCAGTATTATTTAACCTAAATATCTCAATTTTTATATTAAATATGTATTGACTAGATACTGTGGATAAAAGTAGAAATTGTTAGACAGTATGTAAAAGTAGTCCCAATTATACGTTATCTATATGTATTTAAACATAAATACACTAAAAGCTTAGAGGCAAAGGGATGGAAAAATATGATATGAAAATTATTTATATAAAGTCTGCATTAATATATTAACAGAAAAATGTGACTTTTAGTAGAAATAGTATTTACAGAGATTTAAAGGCCTATACCAGAATGACAAAAAAATTAATTCATCAAGAATTGACAATCTGAAATATGCATTCACCTAATAATGAAGCCTTAAAATATATGATGCAGAAACTATCAGTTCTATTGAAAGAAATGGGAAAATACACATTCATAGATTTATTTTTTTACACCCCCCTTTTAGTAACGTATAGAACAAATAAATATAAGGATACAGAAGATTTGAATTACACTATTAATCAAATTGACCAAATTAACATTTATAGAAGCCTGTAGCCAATAAATATAGAATATACAATGTTTTTAAGTACACATAGAATGCTTAAAAACTAAACTCAAAAAGTCACAATATTTTAAAAGCAAATCTTACAGAATATGATGTCTGACCACAACTAGAAAGCAATAATAGTAAGATACCTAAAAATTACTCAAATAATTTAAAACTTCCAATTAATACCAAGATCAATGAAAAAAAGTACAGAGAAATTAGGAGACGTTTTACATTACTAAATGAAAACCCTAATCTAACCATAACCCTAATAATAGACAACATAAACTTTGTATGGTACAACCTAAGAATTGCTTAGAAGAATATTCATAGCCTTAAAAGATATCTTAGAATATACTACAGTGTATATCTGAACTGATAGTCATGAGTCCTGGGACTGGAGTGTAATAAAGAAACAGATCACATTACTGCCTCTCTAAGATGTGGAGGCAGCTCAGTCCCCTCACCCTCCATGAAGACCTCAGTGCATTTCACCAGGAGCTCTCCCTAGCCATACTCATTAGGGCTGGTGCCTGTGTTTGTTATTGGGGTATTAATGAGCAAGCCCAGCTGTGTCCTCCTGCCCCACTGAAGAGGAAGCTCAGGGTACCAGGCACTCCACTGTCCTGTCCATCACCTGAAGCAACAGAAACCACCCCATAGTAGACAAACATCAAGTACATACCCATCTGCTTGTGCCACAGCTGGCTTTTGCCTATAATTGCCACCTACTGGCCTGCACTTTGAACAGCACAGGCTAGTATAAAACCTGCTGAAAGAGGCATGTAGGGCTACAGAGGCAAAGACAAAAGGCCCGACCCGACATATTCTATAGACCATCATTCAGTTCCAATAGCCACACAAAATATAAAATATCTAGGAATAGGTTCTACCATGGAACTGAATAATCTCTAAAGGGAGAAATACAAAGCACTGATAAAAAATTAAAAATAAACAAACATATTGAAAAGGATACCAGGCTCATGGATCGGAGGAATCAATATAATTAAAATACCCATATTACCCAAAGCAATCTATAGAGTCGATGTAATTTCTACCAAATTAACAGTGTCATTTTTCCAATTTAGAAAAAAACAATTCTAAGGTTCATATGAAAGCAAAAAAATTTAAACAGCCAAAGGACTACTAAGCACAAATAACAAATCCAGAGGCAACACATTATCTTACTTCAAGTTATACTGTAAGACTATAGTAAGTATCACAGCGTTGTACTTGTCCAAACGTAGACACATCCATCAATGGAATACAAGAGAGGACACAGAAGAAAAGCCATATACCCAAAACCAACTGAAATTTGATAATATAAGCATAAATAAACAATCAGAAAAGCATAACCTATTTAATAAATGGTGCTGAGAAAACTGGCTAGCCATATGCAGAAGAATTAAACCAGACCCCTGTCTCTCATCATATAAAAAATTAACCCAATTAGGGTTAAAGACCTAAACGTAGGATCTGAAACTATAAAAATCCTTGAAGAAAACACAGGATAAACACTTCTGTTCACTGGCCTAAGCAAAGAATGTATAACAAAGCCTCCCAAAGCAAATGCAACAACAACAATAAAGAGGACTTAATTAAAGTAAAATGATTCTAGGCGGGGCATGGTGGCTCACGCGTGTAATCCTAACAATTTGGGAGGCCAAGGCGGGGGGACCACTTGAGGTCAGGAGTTCAAAACCAGCCTGGTCAACATGGTGAAACCCTGTCTCTACCAAAAATACAAAAAAAAAAAATAATAATAATAACCAGGCATGGTAGAAGGTGCCTGTCATTCTAGCTACTCAGGGAGCCAGGAGAATCACTTGAATCTGGGAGGTGGAGGTGACAGTCATCTAAGATCCTGCCACTCCACTCCAACCCCAGGAGACAGAGCAAGACTCCATCTCAAAATAAAATAAATAAATAAATAAATAAATAAATAAATAAAATGATTCTGATAGTAAAGGAAAAAATCAACAAAATAAACCGATTATCTACAGATTGGGAGAAAATATTTACAAATTATGCCTCCAAAAAGGACTAATATTAGGAATCTAAAAGGAATTCAAATAGCAAGAAAACAAACAACAACATTAAAAACTGGGAAAACGATATGAACAGATATTTCTCAAAAGAAGGAACACAAGAGGCTAACAAACACATAAAAAACTGCTCAACATCACTAATCATCAGAGAAATGCAAATTAAACCACACTGAGATATCATGTTACAACAGTCAAAACGGCTTTTATTAAAAAGATAAGATAAAAATTGCTGACATGGATGTGGATAAAAGGATACACTCAAACACTGCTGGTGGGAATGTAAATTAGTTCCATTTCTATGGGAAACAGTATAGAAATATCTCATAGAACTAAAAATAGAACTACAATTCAACCTGGCAATTCCATTACTGGGCATCTATCCAAAGGAAAAGATATCACTATATAAAACCCTATTTCTGCTCTAAGATGGCCAACTAGATGCAGCCTGGAGGAACACCTCTTACTGAGGGACTGGGACATCGGGAAGACTGGCGCACTCCTAGCAGATCTTTAGAGGGAAGGCACTGACAGCAGATGGAGGAAAGACCCAGAGGCTGGGCTGAAGGGGGAGGAAGTTGGGAGCCCTGCATGGGGCTACGACACACCAGAACTCATTCCTGACCCTCAGAGGGGGCAATTTGAACAGGCAAGGAGCAACCCACTTTTGCCATGGGCCTCTAGAATCCCAGCAGGAGGAGACCCCTCAACCACCACAGACTCCTGAGTTGGCAGGGAAAGCTGCTTAGAAAAGTGGCAGGGGCAGTACTCCAGCCAGTGTAGCACCCAGAGGGTTTGGTGTAGCAGCATCTGTGGTGGAGCATGGCCAAGGATGTCCATCCCTCTAGGCTCGATTTGCTCCCATAGGAGACTTTAGACCTAACAGAACTCTCGTACCTGAATTCTGCAAGGCAGTGGTGCCCATGAGACAGGATCAGTTAGACCTTGGCACTCCTCGGTCTACAGGCCTCTCCTGGGGCCCCAGCCTTGCCACATCTGCTTGCAGTGCAGGCCACAGGTACTTCCTGGGGCCTGCATCATAGCTTCTGGGCCGGTGGGCCATGCCTGACTAACAGAGTTCCCCAGCAGAGCAGCCCCTCCCCATAAACATGCACCAGTTTGCCTGTGGTGTCCACCAAATGCAGTTTCACCTTTGCCAGTTTTCCTATAGGTACTCGCCATGGTTACCCATTAAATTGCATTGCTGGTGCATGTGTAAATGAGCAGACAGCTTTCCCTTCCCCACCTGTGCACATGTGTGCATGCACCCTGCCATGCCACTGCTGCTGCTGGTTTTGTGAGTGTGCCCCCTCCACTCCATTGCACCACCATTCTGTCACAGCATTTGCAGGCAGAGAGCCCTCCAACCCCATCCTCACCAGTGCCAGCAACTGCACTGGGGCGGCCTTTGCAAAACTAGGCACAGAAAACAGCGCCTGTGTGGTCACTGTTACCAGCATGAACATGCACAGGAGGTGCACACAGTCCTGTGCTTGCCAGCACCCCACCCCTGTGCTAACACTACCACCAGCAAGAATGCATGCAGTTACTGGCAGGGGCATGCTGCCTATGCCATACTACCACTGCCGCTGGCACAAATGCTGGCATGGAGGCTGGCATCCCAGCACCTTCCAGCAGCTTGCCACAGCTGATGATCATTCACCCTGCCATGCTACTACTGCCACTGCTCTTGGCACATGTGAACAAGGAGAGATCCCATAGCCACCACTATACATATTGCTTTGGCTGGCATCAGCCATTGGAGTGTTGTGACCAGTAGTCCAGGAGCACCTCAGCCTCTTCTGCACAGCAGTTTCCTAACTGCAAGTAACCAGAGATTAAAGCCACAGCTGATTCCAGTCCCCTAGAATTACAGCACACAGTCAAGGAGTCCTGAGCTGAGGCTTGGTTCCTTAAAATCTTCTAGTTAACAAAGCCACCTTATACCACAATCAAACCCCCAAGGCAAGGTCATCCAAAAAGAAATAAATAAACCCATCCAAAGGACATTAACTTCAAAGATTGAGGGAACATCAGCCCACAAAGATGAGAAAGAACCAGTGCAAGAACTCTGACAACTCAAAAAACAGTGTTTTCTTTCCTCCAAATGACTGAACTAGTTCTTCAGCAAGGATTTTAACTGGGCTGAGGTGGCTGAAATGAAATTCAGAATATTGATGGAAATGAAGATCACTGAGATTCAGGAGTATGTTGAAATCCAGTGTAAGGAAGCTAAGAATCATAATAAAATGAGACATGAGGTGATAGACAAAATAGCCAGCATAGAAAAGAATGTTAACTGACCTAATAAAGCTGAAAAACATTCTACAAGAATTTCATAATGCAATCACAAGTATTAACAGCAGAAGGGACCAGGCTGAGGAAAGAATCTCAGAGCCTGAAGACTGGTTTTCTAAAATTAGACAGTCTAACAAGATCCAAGAAAAAAAAAATAAAAAGGAAGAAACAAAACCTCTAAGAAACAGGTCTTATGTAAATAAACAAAATCCATGACTCATTTCTGTCCCTAAAAGAGATGAAGAGAATGGAAGCAACTTGGAAAACATATTTCAGAGTATCATCCATGAGAAAATCCATGAGATAGAGAGGCCAACATTACAATTTAGGAGATGCAGAGAATCCCCACAAAATACTTAACAAGAAATTCATCCCCAAGACACATAACCATCAGATTCTCCAAGGTCAAAATGAAAGAAAATGTATAAAAGGCAGTTAGAGAAAAAGACAGGTCACCTACAAAGGGGATCCTATCAGACTAACAGTGGAACTCTCAGCAGAAACCTTACAAGCCAGAAGATATTGGGGTCCTATATTCAACATTCTTAAAGAAAAGAAATTCCAACCAATAATCTCACATCTGGCCAAACTAAGCATCATAAGCAAAAAACAAGTAAGATCCCTTCCAGACAAGCAAATGCTGAGGAAATTTGTTACCACCATACGTGCCTTACAAGAGCTCCTGAAGGAAGCACTAAATATGGAAAGGAAAGACCCTTACCAGCCATTACAAAATCAGGCTTAAGTACACAGACCAGAGACACTATAAAGCAACCACACTAACAAATGTGAATAATAAACAGCTAACAACGTGATGAAAGGATCAAATCCACACATGCCAATACTAACCTTGAATGTAAATGGCTAAATGCCTATATAAAAGGCACAGGAGTGGCAAGCTGGATAAAGAAGTAAGACTCAATGCTGTGGTATCTTCAAGAGACCCATCTCAAATGCAATGACATCCACAGGCTCAAAATAAAGGAATGGAGAAACATCTACTAAGCAACTGGAAAAAAAGATAAAAGCAGGGTTTGCAATTCTAATTTCAGAAAAAATAGATTTCAAACCAACAACGATTTAAAAAAAAAAGACAAAGAAGGGCATTACATAATGGTAAAGTGCTCAACTTAACAAGAAGACCTAACTGTTGTGAATATATGTGCACCCAACACAGGAACACCAAAATTCATAAAGCAAATTATTAGAGACCTTCAAAGATACTTAGACTCCCACACAATAATAATGAGAGAATTCAACACCCCTGTGAGAATAAAATATCACTGAGGGAGAAAATTAGCAAATATATTCAGGACCTGAACTCAACACTGGATCAAATGGATATGCTAGATATCTACAGAACTCTCCACTCAAAAAAAAAGAGAATATACATTCTTCTCATCTGCACATGGCACATACTCTAAAGTTGACCACATAATGAACATAAAAAAATCCTCAGCAAACAAAAAAGGACAAAAATCGTATCAACCACTCTCTCGATGACAGCAAAATAAAACCATAAATCAAGACTAGGAAACTTACTCAAAACCATACCATCACATATGAATTAAGCAACTTGCTCTTTAATGACTTTGGGGTAAATAATGAAATTAAGGCAGAAATCAAGAAGTTCTTTGAAACTAAAAAAAAAAAAAACAAAAAACAAAGGTACAACATACCAGAATCTCTGGGACACAGCTAAGGCAATGTAAGGAGGGAAATTTTTAGTAACACATGTCCACATCAAAAAGTTAAAAAGATCACAAAGTAACAACCTAACATAGCTAAAAGAAACAGGGAAGCAAAGGCAAACTAATTTCAAAGTTAGCAGGAGACAAGAAGTAACCAAATTGGAGCCCCATTGAGGGAGATTGAGACACGCACACAAAAAACACTCAAAAGATCGAAGAGCCAGATTCTGTTTGTTTTTTCTTGAAAAAATTAAAAAGATAGACCACTAGCTAGATTAATAAAGAATAAGAGAGAAGATCCAAATAAACACAATCGTAAATGACAATGGGAATGTTACCATTGACCCCAAAGAAATACAAATAACCACCAGAGACTGGTAAGGACATCTATATGCAATAGATGAATATAGAAGAAAATCTAGAAGAAATAGATAGAAATCGAAATAGAAAATCTAGAAGAGATGGATAAATTTCTAGAATAGAACTAGAAAATCTAGAAGAAATGGATAAATTCCTGGACACACACCATCCCAAGACTGAACCAGGAAGAAATTGAATACCTGAAAAGACAAAATTAAATCAGTAATAGTCTACCAACCAAAAAAAGCCCAGGATCAGACAGATTTGCAGATGAATTTTATCATATATACAAAGAAGAGCTGGCACCATTCCTACTTAAAGTCTTATTAAAAAACAAAACAAAAAAACATTGAGAGGGGGCCTCTCCCCCAACTCAGTTTATAAGGCCAGAATCTTCCTGATACCAAAACCTCACATAGACACAACAACAACAAAAACACAACAACAAACTTCAGGTCAATATCCTTCATGAACATTGAGGCAAAAATTCTCAACAAAATACTTGCAAACTGAATTAAGCAGCACAGCAAAAAAAAAAAAAAAAAAAAAAAACAAAAAAAAACTAATCAACCACAATCAAATAGGCTTTATCCCTGAGATGCAAGTTTGGTTCAACATATGCAAATCAATAAATGTGATTCATCACATAAACAGAACTGAAGACCAAAACTTCATGGTCATCTCAGTAGATGCAGAAAAGGCTTTGACAAAATTCAACATTCATTCATGTTACAAACTATAAATAAACTAGGTATTGAAGGAACATACCTCAAAATAGCAAGAGCCATCTATGACAAACCCAAAGCCAACATCATACTGAATGGGCAACAGCTGGAAGTATTCCTGTTGAAAACTGGCACAAGACAATGATGCCCTCTCTCACCACTCCAATTCTACATAGTATTGGAAGTCCTGGCCAGAGCAGTCAGGCAAGAGAAAGAAATAAAAGACATCCAAATACAGAGAGAGGATGTCAAACTATCCCTGTTTGCAGATGACATAATTCTATAATTGGAAAACCACATAGTCTCAGCAAAAAATCTCCTTAAGCTGATAAACAACTTCGGCAAAATTTCAGGATACAAAATCAATAAACAAAACTCACTAGCATTCCCATGTACCAGCAACAGCCAATCAAAGAGCCAAATCAGGAATGCAATTACATTCACAAATTGCCCCAAAAGAAATAAAATACATAGGAATACAGCTAACTAGAGAGGTAAAATATTTCTACAATGAGAATTACAAAACACTGCTCAAAGAAATCAGTGATTATACAAACAAATGGAAAAATATTCCATGTTCAGGGTTAGGAATAATCAATGTCATCAAAATGACCATACTACCCAAAGCAATTTACTCATTCAATGCTATTCTTATTAAACCACAAATGACATTCTTTAGAGAATTAGAAAAAAATCTATTTTAAAATATGAAACCAATAAAAAAAGAGCCCGAATAGCCAAGACAGTCCTAAACAAAAAGAACAAAGCAGAAGGCATCATGCTAACTAACTTCAAACCATACTACAGGGCTAGAGTAACCAAAACAATATAGTATTGGCATTAAAATAGTTACATAGACCAATGGAACAAAATAGAGAACCCAGAAATAGAACTGCACACCTACAACCATTTGATCTTCTAAAGCTGACAAAAACAAGCAATGGGGAAAGGACTCCCTATTCCATAAATGGATAGCTATTCCATAGCTGGGATAACTGGCTAGACATATGCAGAAAATTGAAACTGGATTCTTTGCTTACATCATATACAAAAATCAACTGAAGATGGGTTAAAGACTTAAGTGTAAAACCCAAAATTATGAAACCCTGGAAGACAACCTAGGAAATACCATTTAGGATATAGGAGGAACTGGCAAAGGTTTCATGATGAAGGTGGCAAAGATTTCATGATGAAGGTGCCAAAAGCAATTGCAACAAAAGCAAACACTGACAAATGAGTTCTAATTAAACTAAAAAGCTTCTGCATAGCAAAACAAATTATCAACAGGGTAAACAGACAACCGACAGAATGGGAGAAAATTTCTGCAAACCCTGCATCTGACAAAGGTCTAATATCTGGCATCTATAAGGAACTTAAACAGATTTACAATAAAAAAAACAAACAATCCCGTTAAAAAGTGGGCAACAGACACTTTTGAAAAGAAGACATAGTTGTGGCCAACAAGCATATGAAAAACAGCTCAGCATCTCTGGTAATTAAGGAAACGCAAATCAAAACCACAGTGAGGTACCATCTCACACCAGTCAGAATGACTATGATTAAAACGTCACAAAATAATAGATATTGGTGAGGTTGTGGAGAAGAGGGAATGTTCATACACCCTTGGGAATGTAAATTAGTTCAACCATTGTGGAAAACAGTGTGGCAATTCCTCAAAGAGCTAAAAACAGAAATTTCACTCAACCTAGCAATCCCATTACTGGGTATATACCCAAAGGAATATAAATCATTTTATTATAAAGACGCATGCACATACATATTCACTGCAGCACTATTCACAATAGCACAGACATGGAATTAACCTAAATGTTCATGAATGTAAGAACGAATAAAGATAATGTGGAACATATACATGGAATACTATGCGCCCATAAAGAAGAACACAGTCATGCCCTTGCAAGAACATGGATGGTGCTGGAGGTCATTATCCTCAGCAAACTAATACAAAAACAAGAAACCAAATACCATGTTTTTTCAGTTAAGAGTGGGAGCTAAATGATGAGAACACATGTACACATGGAGGGGAACAGCATACCCTGGGACGTATCAGAGGGTGGAGGGTGAGAGGAGCAGAAAAAATAACTACTAGGCTTAGTCCTGCATCATGAAATAATTTGTACAGCAAAGCCCCATTAACACAAGTTTCCCTATATAATAAATCTGCACATGTATCCCTGAACCTAAAATAAAAGGTTTTTTTATTTGCTTTTTTTGTTTGTTTGTTTTTTGAGACAGAGTCTCACTCTGTCACCCAGGCTGGAGTGCAGTGGCACCATCTCAGCTCACTGCAACCTCTGCTGATAATATTCTAAAAAACAAACAAACAAACAAACAAAAAACAAAAAACAGAAAGCTAAGCAAAATTGTTAGATCTAAATTGAATTGAATATTTCAAAATGTCAAAAAGCACTTGGACATATTTAATCAATTAGTTTGAAACACAAAAACTGAGCTGAAATGTTCAAAAAATGGAAAATAAAAGCTTTAGGTATGCAGTAGCACATAAAATAACTTCTACAGTACAAAATAAAAATTGTCGTGATAAAAAACACAATTTACTCTTCTGAGATATATTAGAACATTAAATATGCAAGAACAATAACTAAATTGTACCAAAATAAATACATAATCTTATTCAAAAAAACCTAAACCCCTAGAGACATTCAACTTAGCATCATTAATAACAGGAATTAGATCAAATGCTCAACAGAAAACTTATGAAGAGATAAATTATTATTACTGATTTCTTAGTTGATTATCATGTAGATTTTCAAGATAATGTTAATATTTCAAACATGAAAAATGCTTTTGTTATGTTAGGTGACTTTAGTGAAATGTATTATACAAAGTTGGGCTTATCTGTTAAAAAGGAAAAAAAAAGAAGAAAGGAAGGAAGGAATTAAGGAATTAAACCCTCAGAATAATATGGTAGAAATGCAGGTGAGTTATATTTAATTTTTTTTCCATATTATCAGATTGTTATAAGCAGCATATATTGCTTTGGTAACGTGTTTTAAAATTGTATTTCTTGGAATCTTGCTTTCAATTTTTCACTTTGGTGCCCTTTTATAATTCTTATATCAAATGTTATTTTTAATTAAGTTAAAATGAAATTATATCTGAAAACTTGAGAACAACTTTTTCATAAATGGGATGGAGGAAACCATAAAGAGCCATTACCAATGGGAAGCATAGAAGCAAACGCTTTGACATTAATATACGATCAAAATCGTTCCTACTTAGAGCCATAAAATATATTACTGAGGCAGTTTAGGTCAGCTTATGGGAGCAATGAAACTTCTGTCCAGGTCCTTGGAGAGGGTCCCTGCCACTCCGCTTTCCCAAATAAAAGTGACCCCCTTAGACAAGCTTGCCTTAATTCAATGTAGTTACATAGGTACATACTTCCTTTTTGCAGTTTGAAGGGCAGATTTAATAATTAGTTACTTTTATTATATAAGTAATTCAGATATCTAAGTGGTTGTGGTCAAAGATGTAGGTGGAGGGCAAGAATGTAATTGGAGGGATTTGGCCTGACTGACAAGGTAAAATAAATGTCTCTTTGTCAAAGACATCATGTTGTTGATTAATATTTTGTATGAAATTGCTTCTAATATAGTTGTTTTATACATTTATAGAAATGCATTTACTTATTTTTTACTCATGCGTGCATAATCCTCTTCTACCCCTTATCCTATGTTAATATTTAAGCTATTGATATAATCAAAGATACATAAAATATTGGCATAGTTTGCAAGAACTTGTAATCATAAGCCTAAGTTTGTCATTAATTTATTTATATATCACTCATTTACAACACACTTTATATAAACCAAAAGTATGCTGGTTGATACAGAGACAAGGTTTAAAATTTCTGTTCTTAAAAGTTTAAGCCCATTATAGAGGACAAATTGTAAACCAATTATGGCATTTTTAGATGTTTTCCTAGAATCCTGTGTCAAGGCAGAGAAGAGATCATCATTACGTCAGTTAGGATGGCTTCACAAGAACGTGCTTGAGTTGAGTTATGTGGGAATAAAAGATATATCCATCAAAGAATTAAAGAAGTACAGTATAAGCAGAGGACCTATATTACACATAAACCTTGAATCTTAAAATTGAACGGCAAGTTCAGGGGCGTGAAAATGATTCCATATGTAGGAGGATAGAAGAACAATCATGAGTCAGAAGGAATTGATCCACAGAGGTCCTTAAGAATCAGATTTAGGATGACCTTATGTGCCATAAGAAGAAACTCAGTTTTACTCAGAGGGAAATGTGAAGTGATCTGTATTTTCTGAATAATAACTAATAATAACAACTGAATAATAACTAATAATAACAGATGTAACATTTACTGTTCATTTAATATCCAACATTGACAAGAACTTCTCTTTCTTCAATATCTTTATTGTCACAACAATCTTATACTAAGGAGACAGCAAGAGCATATTTCAGTTAGTGCTTTTGAAAACCACTTTAGCATTACTTTGGAGACAGTGTGAAGAGAAGCATGCCTAGAAGTACAAATAATAACTACTTAGGAGGCGATTGCCGCTTTCCAGATATATGGAATGAAGAGACAGTGGGTTTGACAAGGAAGGCAAAAAATCCAGTTCTGATTCAGATTTTGTGGTGCTGGCTACTTTTACCTCTTGGTGGGTCTTTAATTTCTTGCCAGTAAAGGAGGGAAATTGAACTGGAAGGTCTTCAAAAGACTCTATTATTTAATTAAGCTTTTCTTGAAAGCAGACCTTGAGACAATGATTTGGGTGCAGGCAGTATATTTGTAAAGTAATTCTAGTGGGAAAAGTAAAAACGGGAATAAAAGAAAAAGGTCAGCAAAGGATACATGGTGAATAGGTTTTTGCCAAGGGCAACTAGAACTTAGTTCCATGGGGATCTTCTGAGGAATCTTATACACCTCAAAATTATCCCAATGTGGAACAGGAAACTGGAATACTTATCTACTAAATTCCATAGCTTACTATTTGAGGATTGCCCCTGGAGGAATTCACTCTTCTGCACTTGTGAGTTACCCTGCCCTTGTGTTGATGAAGCTACCATGGCATTGGAGAGAGCCTTCAGGAAAAGAAGTAGAAAGACATTTGTGTTTGAGGTGGAAAGAAATTGTGACTGGGAACTTTTCTGTGCAGCGAGGGAGACAAAGGGGCCCCATAGGTACTCCATGAAAAATGAAGAACACCAGCTATTTGTTCTTTCAATGTTTCGGTGGCCTTGTTGGATCTTTACCTCTTCAGCATAGCTTTCCCATAGCCAACACTGTCAGCCATAGCACTCAGAAATTACTCTCCATTCCTGAGTAGGCAATAGTACTCTGAGGTTTTAGGACGATACTATCACGCCACATTCTTATCTCAAGCTATTTGTGGAACACAGATTCTCACTGCGGGCCCAGGGGAGTAGCAAGTGATCCTCAGCTAAGTTTATCCACTATTAATTCACAGTCAGCACAAGAATTAAGCTCTGTGCTATGATCTGAATGTGTTTGGCTGAATTCATGTGTTGAAACTTAATAGCTAATGTGGTAGTATTAACATGTTGGGCCTTTAAGAGGTGATTAAGTAATGAAAGCAGAGCCCCTCAAGGTTAGGATTAGGGTTCTTATAAAAGGGTTTGAAAGAGTGAATTTCTTCCCATTCCTTTCTTCTGACTTGTGAGGGCACAACAACTTGGTGCTATCTTGGAAGTAGGGAACAGGCCCTCATGAGGCCCCCTACTTGCTGCTGCCTTAACCTTAGACTTCACAGCCTCTAGAACTATGAGAAAATATATGTATTATCTTTATGCATTACTCAATCTGTGGCATTTTATTATATAGTAGTACACAAATGGACTGATATTCTCCTAAAGAAAGTGAATTTCAGGATTTTTGCTTGGATTAATGCAACAAAATTGATTTCTTTTATTCAAATTTACAGCAGAATTATCTTGCCTTGAGAGTTGCTGGTTACCATCTTGCAATGTGAATTAAAAAGCTGTCAGTATTCGCAGGTAAAATAGAATACAGTGACCCTTCAACAACATGGAAGTTAGGGGCACCAACCCCTCACACAGTTGAAAATCCATGTATACATGTGGGTCCCCAAAAAGTTAAATACTAGTATCTCACTACTGAGCAGAAGCCTTATCCATAATATAAACAATTTGATTAACACTTATTTTGTGTGTCATATGTATTATATACTTTTACAGTTAGAGGAAAAGAAATGTTACTAAGAAAATTGTAAGGACAAAAACATATATTTACCATTCATTAAGTTGAAGTAGATCACCATAAGGCTCTTCATTTTTGTTGTCTTCACTTGAGTAGGCTAAGGAGAAAGAGGAGGGGTTGGTCTGGCTATCTCAGGGGTGGTAGAGTTAGAAGAAAATCTGTGTATAAGAGGACCTGCACAGTTCATACCTGGGTTGTTCAAGGGTCAACTGTATACAGAACTTATAAATAGTTACTAGATTTTGATAGTAGAGATTAATGATACTTTAGCTGTACTCTTAACAACCTAAGTTTGTCTTGATTAAACGCTGGACACTTCAAATATAGATACGAATCAAGGTAACATCATTTAAATCTCGAATCAAGCTATCTCAAAACATGTCTGCCATAAATCGTTTTTCTCACTTTTGTAAGGCAATAACTTCCCATTTAAGCAATGCATTAAGGTTTTGTTCCTGAAACTAAAAAAAAAGTTTAATGCATTAATGTGTTTCATATTTTAGATTAAATCTCTTGTTTATTAAATCTTAAAATTTAAAAAGTCTAGATGTATTAGAGTTTGAGATTAAAAAATAATTAAAACCTTCTCCCTAATAGAAAAATATTTTTTATAAAAACGTTCTGTTGCAAATGATTGCCTGTAAACAGTGCCTATTTTTATCAATTCAAAACTATATTTTAAATGATCATTGACACTAAGAAGACATTATTCTACCAACCAGCCTAGTTCTATTCAATGGGTTAAGCTTTCCTCAAAAAATTGTTCTGAGGTAATTATCTTTCTAGAATTTCCAATTTATTAACACTATTTTAGTTCATCTTTAAATTATTTAAGATTTTCAAGATTAAAAAAAAAATCTCTTACTTAAGGTTTCACTGTACCAAATGGGGTGGGGGGAAGGACACGTTAGTCTGGATGTACTTAGAAGCTACCTTTATATATATGTAAGGCAGTTTCCCTTTCATTATTTTTAGTTCTTGAGATTTTAATTTATATTTTCCTATTCTAAGTTTTAGTTAGTGAGCTTTAAATGCATCTAGATGTGTGTATTTTTAATTGTTTTTGAACATAATTTTTTTAAATAAAGAAAGAATAGAATCAAATTTAGACATGCCTTTTTTACCATCTTTTAGCAGAGAAAGTTCCTGGCTGGACTTTTAGACTTTATTTAGACACTCATATTGCCATGTATGTATTATAACTTGGTGTCTGAGGTTCTTACTCCAAGACCTAAGGAAACACAGGGAAAACGTATCTTTTGGAAAGAATAAATTACTTAAATTTTCGGTCTATAATGTTCCAAAGTAGAAGGATATTTACTAGAATAAATTACTCTCATTTTGTAGAACATATGTAATTGTTCTAATATGAACTCAATTTAAAAATTTTAAGTTCTAAATTTACTTCTAATTTTAATATTGGAATGGAAAACTAAATGGAAGAGTGTTCTGTGCATGACTCTATAGTCTTTGTAACAAATGTATTAAAAATTGTTTGTAGGTCTATCAGATTATATAATTAATAAGAGATGGCAGAAATCTCCTTGTCCTTGTACTTTAGTAAATTTAGAAATATATTTTTAACTCCATAAAATGTATCACAGAAGATATACATAGTTACTAGATTTGAATGGTAGATACTAATGATATTTTAGCTGTTTACTTGACCACATGTCAATAAAACGTATGACTCAATAAAATACGGAGGACTGCACATTTTTAAGGTTTAAAAATTTTATCCTAAGTATTTTAGAGATTAAAAGTGTGAGATCAGGATGCAGGCTGTGTGGGTTCGCCTTTCAGGTCCACCACTTTCCAACAGGCTGACTTTGGGTAAACTCATAGAGTAGTTTAAAGGATTAAATGAATTAATACATTCAACCATACAAAAAATAATTACTAAACACTAATACTGTAAAAAGTGATGTGCTAGGTATTAGGCATAGAGCAGTGAACAGGTGAAATACCTGCATTCAGATTTTCATTCCAGAAATGGGAGACAGATAATAAACCAACAAATATAAAATATGGCAGGTAGTGATAAGTGTTAGGAAGAAAAATAAAGTAAGGTTTCAAGATGTCAATAGAGCTATTTTGAGACTGGGTGGTCACGGACTCTGAAGAAGTGAGCACCCTGGCAAGGCAGCCAACTGGGGCCCTAAGCAGAGCATCCTGGGGAGCTCAAGTAGACTAAGGAAGCTGGTGTGCTGTGCCTTGAGCTGAGTGAGCAGGGGCGAGAGTGTAGGAGAGAAAGACAGAATGGCAGCTGAAAGTAAGTCTATATTAGGCATTGTAGGCTGTGTAATGAATTGGACAGTTATTCTAGGTAAAATAACAGCAACTGAATGGTTTTTGATAAGAAGAACAACAGTTCTAGGTTTTATTTTAAAAGAATTACCTCACTGAAAATCTGTTTCAGCAATTTTGAAATGTGCAATACATTATTATTGACTGTGGTCACCATGCAGTCACTAAAACATTCCTCCAGTCTAACTGAAACTTTTGTAGTAGTTGATCAATATATATATACACACACACACACACACACACGTACATACATACATACCTCGAAATATCACATCATACCCCACAATACCCCACATACGTACAAACAATTTAAAAATAAACAATTTTTAAAAATCATTCTGGCTCCTGTGTAGATAAGCCAGGTCAGAAAGCACAGAAACAGATAGACCTGTTCAGAAGATATTGCAGTGTGCTCACTGAAAGTTTCTGTGATGGTGATATTCTAACCATGAGCTGTACAATGTGGTAGTCACTAGCCATATATTGTTCTTGAGCACTTGAAATGTGGATGAGGGGTTAAAATTTTAATTTAATTTTTTAAAATTTTAATTTAAATAACCAAGTGTGGCTAATAGCTACTGTGTTGGATGCCCCAGAAGCATCTTAGAAGAATGCTTAGAAAAAGGGTTGTCATATAGTAAGCATTAAATAAGCATGATCTTTTTTCATTACAAGCTCACAATCAATAAAACTGAGTAATATTTATATTTGAATCATCCAAGCCTTTTGCATACAACATAATGTTTGTAATAATAATTGATAGTTTTGAAACCTTATATATGTTTCCCTAGAGAAAAAGAGCTAATAGGTTATGTAGGCTATGTATACATGTGTATACATGTACCTATATGTATGAATTATAAGGCTATGTCCCATACAATTATGGAAGCTAGTAAGTCCAAATGTCAGCGGGGGTAGGCAGACTGGGGACCCAGGGAGAGCTGCTGTTCCAGTTCAAAGTCTGTGATTTAATAGAAACATAAACTATTTAACAAAATATTTGCAGAGTTGAGATTAAACATTTATAGAATGAAGTTTGTGTAGATTACTTTAGTGTCCAGTGTCAAATACAAAAACAAGATAAAACCCTAAGTCAGAAAGGAATGGTCTCGGGAAACTAAGGTTAACTTTTAGAATTTTGAGGCATTTTTGTAGCAGATCAGGGACAAGAACAATTAGTGAAGATAATTTTGTACATCAAGAAAAAAAGGTAGTGGAAATAAATATGAGGATTGTTTCTCATATTTTGTGTCTGAAATGGATAATTATTGTAGGGTAAGAAGAGTTCAATACTGTGATGACTAGTTGAGATACCAGAACGTGCAATATTGTAACATAAAAAAGATAATTTGAATATACCACATCTACATACCTCTGTGGATATTTTATAAAACACTTCTTCAGGATGTTAACTGTTCTATAGGTAATGTATCCCATAATCTGAGACTTCATCTGCCGAACCAGCTCTTATTTACCAGTAGTCTACCTTCAGACTTAAACTGCAACTTTTCTGAATTTCCAACCTGCTGGCCTCCCCCATCAGATTTTGGACTCACCACGCCTCCATAATTGTATAAGCCAATTCCTTAAATTTTTACACACACACACACACACACACACACACACACACACACACCCTCTTGGCTAGAGGGTGTTTCTCTAGAGAATCCTAATACAATATGCAATTATTAAATAAGATAATATGTGCATTGAGGAAATTTACATGAACGTAGTTTACCTCAAGTAATGTTTAAATTACAATTATTAAACTGAAGAATATTGAACCTATGCTTGCTTAAATGAAAAGTAGAGTAAAAAGCTGCAATATATTGTTAATTTTGCCATTGAATTTTTAAAATAATTTCATATATGAAGTGTAATTTAGAAAAGTAACATATATGAGTTACATAATAAATTTCGTACTTCACAAAATTACATATTAATTAATTTTCTTAGCTTCCTAAGTACTTAAGTATTTATACTCTGTATTTTCTTTTACCTGGCATCATAATTACATAAATGAAAAGTAGATATTTGTTAGAATTTTTTCTAATATCTTAACAGAGATATGTTGAAACTGTGAATGGGTGAGATTTTATATGAGAATGAACTTTTATTTGATATTTTAACTTATTGGCTTAGAATATCTATTGCTTTGAGAGAAAAAAAACTTCTACATAATCGGGTAAGTATCGCTTCAGTACTTTTACATAGATCATTCATCCCAGTGTATATTAGAATTATTCTTTCATAGCAACTGAAATGAATAACCATCAATTTATTTGTCTATTTTTTAAGAAATATGGCTTCAAATCATATTCTCATGAATGTATTTATTCATGGAATATTAATAACTGGTACTGTAGAACTTCAATTTCTATGAATACATTTGTTCAGATGGTCTGCTTTTATATATAGCAAAAATAATTATTTCCTAATGATTACAGCCTGTGTGAGCGATATAAAAATATAAGAAAACATGTGTGGTTTAGAAATTTACTTTAGATATTAGAATGGAGTGCTAAAATATGAAGAGAAATTAAAATTATTCGGTTAAATTCAATGGCAATGTGTCCTTCAAATAGCATAAAAACTTGAAGAATATCTCAAAACAGTAACAAATTTTCCTATTCAAAGCACAGACAAGACTAGGATCAGGTTTAAGTGAATTTAAAATACAAACTATATTTGATGAAATGGGTTGTGTACATTAGAGAAATTGGAGATTTCTCAAGGACACAAGGGATTATTCTGGACAGACTTATTTTATTTGTTGTTTGGAATGTTTGGAATTCTTTTAACAGTGTGGCAGGCATTTTAGGGCTCCAAGAACTTTGTTGTATTTTTTGACAGGTACTCAGTTTTTGGAGGAGGAAGTGGGGACGACTTACATGCCTCCTGTGGTTTGTTAGCCTGAGGCCCCATGATGCCTTTGAAGGTCTGGGAAGCACGAAGCTTGCTGGCAATAGTGGCAGTATTTGCCCCAGTAAAGAGGATAGGCAGGCCACTTCCCTCACCTGAACAACACAAACAGGGAGATCAGGGTGCCATTTCTTCACCATTGGGCAGCCCAGCCAACACTTTCCTCCATAGAGGTCACTGAAAAGACATAGAGGAACCGGGGTTCTGCCCTCAATAATAAAGAAACACCAACACTCAAGAAGTGACAGAGGCCTGGGATAGGTCTCTGCCAAACACAGGTTGTGACGTGAAACATACCTGAAAGTCAGATCTGAGAAAGTGCTGCTCACGTGGCCTATTGTTCCTACTGACCAAAGGTGAGCCTCACTTGGACTAGTATCTAGCCCATGGAGTTTAGCCAAGTAGTGCTATTTTTGTTGAATATTCCCATTTGGATAAGGAGAAAAATGACCACAAAGCCCACAGGAGTTCTACCCCACAATGCTTTTGTGATGGTTTGGAATCAGTTAGGCAAAAAAGCACAGTTCTCCCATGAAGCTATCCAGGAGTCAGTGGTCATGGCCATACCATCCTGCTCACAGCTGTGGGTATTTTATAAGATTTAAAGATCATCTTATAGGAGAACACAACACAATGAATGACACTCAGAAAAGAAAAGCAAGACTCTGTTATTTACAGTTCTAAATGAAAAAAGATTGGCAGACAAGGCCACAAAGGGGGTTGTACCCAGGGACAGGGTAACAGCAAGCTGGAGCTATAGGGAGTAGCTCACGTATGGCAAGGGGTGTAGGGTGAGCTTCTTTTCTTGGAATCTGACAGATGGGCTAATCTGAACAATTTCCCCTGGTTTCAGGGGCATAGGAGCTGACCCTTGTTGTCTGGTACTTGATACCAGGATGTTTAGAATTGATGCATGGTGGCCCAGGAATGTGAGAACCAGGTATAAGGTTAAGTGTGGACTTCATCAACTATTCAAAAAGGGGAACTGACCAGCCTCTAGCAGGGCCTCAACACTAGGTCAAGATGGCATTAAAACAAACTATGTTACAACATATTACATTATTTGATAATTTTTCAAAAGCAATTTTGTATCAGGAGAGGTTACCTGATGAAGCATGCCTCAGTGTAAATATAATAATTAGTAAAGTACATGATTTGCTGAAAGATACATAGATGTGCTTGATTCTTTGGTTTGTTGACTGTGAGTATTCAACATTGAATTTGTTTACATGGTTATCCACTCTGTTAAAAAAATTAACTGGCACTTGATTTTTTTCAGTGTAGACTTAAGGTACATGAAACTCAGATTATAGATGTTAGCAAGTAGATATAAGACAGAACATTTTACAGCAAGAAGTGACTTGAAGATCACTTTGCTAGAAATCCTTATTTTAAAAACAGAAGAACGGTTGGCATGTGAAGTTGTTTGGGGACTTAGCCAAAGTCACAGATTTATAAATATCATCATCAGAATTTGAAACTAGGTCTCTTGACCTCCAGACTTGCTTTCTTTTATACTCTATTTTAAATTATTCTCTAAGCTTTATGAATCAAGTTTCTTTAATCAAAACTGGTTAATTTTAAGCAAATCCTTAATCTCTGGGAATTGGATATTATTCATAAATTGCAATTGCCTGACGTTGTTTCTCATGTTTACATTAAAGACATTAAAAGCCTTAAGAAATGTCAAATAATAAAATAAAATTATCAAACTACTATCTGTGACAAAGTATAAAATAATCCTAACCATGTGGAATACATGTCATATTATTGGGGAAAGTTATAAGAAAATAGTAGCAACATCTTTGGGTTTGTATAACTTAGCTTTACAGAGTCAGTTGATTAGTGTTAAACAATTTTAATCAAATTATAGTTATATATACTTATACACATTATGTTTTCTGCTATACTTTACCTATATCCAAATATATATGTTACCTTCAAGTAACATATTATTAAATTTTAAATTAAATTTACTTTCAATTAAGATATATATTTGGATATAGGTAAAGTATAGCAAAAAAAAATGATGTGCGTAAGTATATATAACTGTAATCTGATTTAAATTGGTTAACACTAATCAACTGACTCCATAAAGCTCTGATTATTAGGCCATGAGTATGTATGTAGAAAATATTTCATAAAAGATAATATAATGCCATTCTCAATATCCCCCTTCTTAATATCTTTATTATCAGAAATAATAGCATTTCAGCTTCCTCTTTTTTTCTTCTCCTGTCCAATTGAAATGTGTGTCACCGATTGTTTTGTAGTACAACAGCATGAGTTACTACTCCTAAACAATATGATTCCACTCGAAATGATGGCTTTGGGCTATCAATCATAGGCAAAGCACAGCATGAGAGTAGTAATGGAAGATATGAACTCTACCTATGATCCACAAAGACATGCTTTTTCTCTGTATCTTAGTGATTTCCCATAAAAATTGGCTTCAAAATATAGCTCATATTTTAAACTCAAAAAATTTTAAAAGAAAACTTCTACAATTCTTAAAGTCTCTTTTGAACTGCCTAATAGCTGCCATTGACTAATTAGCAAAACAAAGATGGATTTTCATAGGTTTTCTTTGTGTATATATTTCAGCATAATAACACATCTTTTAATATAAGGAGTGGAACAAGATGGTTATATTGCTAGCTGTGTGCTCGTTTTCAGATTTTTGTTTGTTTGCTGGTTCGATTTTTACCTGGAGTGAAGCTTTGTGAGTAAACTAATCTTTAATAAACATTTTAATTTAAGGAACTTTTGAACTTACTTCCAATTCATTGTCATCTAAAACGACTCTGATTATAACAAAATATTGAAACAGTACAGCAATAAAAGGAGACTGAAGAGACAGAGTATAAGGCCAAAGAAATGTTCATCCCCTTAACAGTATTTAGTATTATTTGTAAGAACAAAATAAACTGTGATATTTTATGTTTTCTGTTTGGCAAAAGACAGTCTCTGGTTAACTGTTTTAAAATATTGCTTACCCAGGCCAGGTGCAGTGCCTCACATTTGTAATCCCAGCATTTTGGGAGGCCAAGTGGGGAGGATGACTTGAACTCAGGAGCTCAAGATCAGCCTGGGCAGTATAGTGAGACTCCATCTCTACAAAAATTCAAAACAGTAGACAGGCACAGTGGTGCTAGCCTGCAGTCCGAGCTACTCAGGAGGCTGAGGTGGGAAGATGTCCTGAGCCTAGGAGGATGAGGCTGCAGTATGACTGAGCATGAGAGAATGGGGTGGCTAATGAAAAAGGAATAAATATATGAACTTTTAAGTTTTGGAGAAATAAGTATAACTAATCCAACAAGTATGTATTGAACTCATATGTCATGACTATACAGAGATAGAGCCAGATGTTGTGACATATATGGTGAAAAAACATAGACCCAACCATCATGGAGCTTAAGTCTCATGGGAGAGAAAATCATTAATCAAATAGAGTAGAAATTCAGAATCGTCCTCCACTTAAGACTGTGCCTTGGCTATCATGTGAAAAAAAAATCAAAATATTTTTCTTTTGGCATGTTTTAAAGTAAAACAAAAATAATCCATGTTTTTTAATTGAAAACATAGGACTGGAATGCAACTTATTAGGATCAAACAAGCATGGTGTTAAAGGGTGTAAAAACATGTATTTACAGGTATTAGGGAGTACTAGAAAGTGACTCAATCCAATCTGGGTAATAAGAAAAATTTTATCTGAAGAAGTAATGTAACATACAGTATCAAAAGAATAAGAAATAAATTATGCAAAGGGCTTAAAACATATAAAATATATTGCACAATTGCAATAGTTTAATAATTTTATTTGCTTTTATTTATTTAACACAACTTACTCTAGTTCTACCACATTCAAATACTTTGGTAGGCCCTGAAATTATAAAAATGAATTAGACACAGTCTCTATTGGGAAACCAACCTCTCATGAGCCATTTGCCACAGAAGAGCAGCAATCAAATTTGTGTCTCTCACCCTCACAATTCTACTTTTCATTTCCTGTTCCTTCTCTTGCAAGGCGAATAAAAGCAAATGCTTGTTTCAGTATCAAATGATAAAATGATACCCTGAATATTTTATTATTTCCAGTTTTTTCATCTTCCCTGGTGTTCAGAGGGCATTGAACATTTTTGGCAAGTTTTTAGCACTATTTTAGCCAGGTCACTCATCACTGGTACTGTAATAGCTGAGCAGAAGTAGAGCACACTCTTTGCAGCTGATTTTTTTCAGGTGTTCTCTTTATAGCAGCCCTAATGGGCAGACAGTTCACTGCATCTCTAGCTGTTGGCATATGGCATCCAGGAGGACAAGAGATCCCAGACAGCCCATCAGATTAACCATGTAATAGACCCAGAAGCTGCTTTAAAGCCGTGAAACAAAATTGCTTATGGAGTCTGCCAGCATGCCAGATGCTGCTATTGGAAGAAATATCTTCCAGTGCTTAGCATCTGGGTTTCATGGTTGCCAGAAAAAAAAAAAAAAAAAAAAAGAGAAAAAGAATTGGCAGCTCACTAACAATGAGATTGCTTTTGCAAAATAAGACATTTTTATATTTTTTTAAATGTGAAAGGCAGTAGGCTATAGCAAAGTTTAAAATTAGGTATCTCCCTGTACTTGTAGATATGTCACTGGTAACCAACATCCTCCATACAATCCCTAGGCAGCTGGTTGGTTATTATCTAAATGAATCAGAACACTGAGAATCTTGAATTTGAATGTGAATTTTCAGTCTGTTTTCAATATGCTTATTTTATTGATATTTTGCATGATAACATCCTTGCCAACTGAATATAAATTCTATATTTAAACAAGGTAAGAAATAATGTTTTTGTATTAGCAATCACTGGTTTGTTTTCTGACTGCCAATTATATAATTGAGTATTATAACTAAAGATATAACTCCCAAATATCCATCAGCTGTTTTCCAGTGGCATTGTTTTTTCCTAAGCCAAATAAACAATAGATTTGACTAACATAATTTAAAGCCAATTAGATTTAGGATTTATGCCCGCACAAGGTGAGTAATTTCTTTTCGGTTATATAATTTATCAATATTGCTTAAAATGTGAAGAATAACTCCTAGCCTATTATAGCTCTTAAAATTGATATAGTATGTACAAAAATCGACCCTCTGATCATAAAACAGCACATTTTACTTGACTCAAGTGATTCTTTCTATACTGCTCAAACCAAATTTGTTGAAATAGTGAATACGAAAGATCATCCCAAATTTAAAATTTTCTGTGCTTCAATATTTAGCACCTTAATATAAAGGCAAATCCAAAAACCTATTAATTATCCAATTTGACCAAAATGGTTAATTATGCAGCCTAAATTTGTTATAAAGCTACTAGTTTAAAATACTTTTAAATCCAAACACCTGATTTTATACTATCAATACAGTCAGTAGCCAATTTCATTAAATATGAATATGGTGTAAATTTTAGTTGTTAGTATACTACGTCAGTAATAATGAAACTATGCTTATTTGAATATTACATTATGTAGACTTAGATTATTTTGGAGATGGAAAATGCTACTCACCTCTTGAAATGTAATTATAATAATCTTTTGCCAATTTTCTTGGGACAGTGAATAACTAAGAAGAATTTTACTGAATCTGAGTCTTTTCCATTAATTTATTTCTTAAATTCTTTGGCTGTAATGAACAGATATTTATTTACTGATTAAAATTTGAAGAATTATGTAGCATTATGTATCCAAATTGTAAATGCATGCTCTTAGGTGTAATAATTTCAGTTCAAGAGACCTAAATTTTGAGTTCACAATGTTGCAATTAAACATGTGTGTGCACGTGTGTGTGTGTGTGTGTGTGTGTGTGTGTATATAAAGATATTCACAGTAACATTATTGTAGTAAAAACAATAGAAAGATTTAAATGCTTATTAATGGAGGATAGGTTTAATAAATTAAGCTAATTACATAATATTGGTTATGTTTCTGGTTAAAAAGAATGAGGTAGATTTATTTATAATCTTATAAGAAGAGCATTAATATACAGTTTTGAACAAATAAGAGCAAGATACATTTTCTAGAATATGATATTATTTGTATAACTATTTAAATGAAAATCTAAATCTGTGGGTTTATATAATTATTTATGTATAAGTGTCTCCAGAGATAGAAATAGGGTGGGAATATTATTATTATTATTATTTTTTTTTTGAGACAGAGTTCCACTCTGTCGCCCAGGCTGGAGCGCAGCGATGCAATCTTGGCTCACTGCAACCTCTGCCTCCCAGGTTCAAGCAATTCTCCTGCCTAAGCCTCCCAAGCAGCTGGGACTACAGGTGTGCACTAGCACATCCAGCTAATTTTTGTGTTTTTTTTAGTAGAGATGGAGTTTCACCATATTGGCCAGGCTGGTATCAAACTCCTGACCTCGTGATCCACCCGCTTCAGTCTCTCAAAGTGCTCGGATTACAGGTGTGAGTCACCGTGCCTGGATGGAATATTCTTTTCTTATCTAGAATAAGCGTACATTTTATACTTGTTTTTTTTTTTTTTTAAAAAAAAAACAACATTGAATTTTAACGTATAAACACACTTAACCAATTTCATTCATTTGCTCATTTACACATTGACTAAAACATAACCTCTATAGTTGCCATGTCAGGAGCACTGTGCTAGAAGTGAATAAATATGGCCTGCAGAATCATCAAGTCTGGGTAAGGTGAAACAAATCATGCACATTAAGGAAAAATAGTAATAAAATGCTACAGTTGATGAAGGTATTAAAAACCTACTGATGTAAAGGGAGAATAATTAATGCTGCTTAGTCAAATTAAGGAAAACTTTCCAGAAGAACAGAATAGTGAGATTAGTCTTGATGGATGCACAGAAATTATTTTAGGCCATTCAAGAAGATAGTAAAGATAGAGCAACAATTAAATAAAAGAGAAAAACAGCTGAATGGCTTTGAGGGAAAAACAACAAGTATGATTTGGCTTTCAGTGATGAGATTAGTGAAGAGTCCCAGGGATTAAGTTTGAGAAGTCAGGAGAGCCAGATTATAAAGATGTTTGTAGGCCATGCCACAAAATTATCACATCTTGTTATTTCATGAAACTTTCTCTAAGTTCCATCAGAAATTTTTAAAAATTAGGTTTTAACCTAAGCATAAGAATCACATATGCATTATTAGAAAGATTACTATCTTGACAGTTTGAAAAATAAAGTTGATTAGAATACATATGAATACATAAGAAGGCTGATAACAAGGAATATATTTAGGAGGATATTTCAATAGTCATTATGTAAACAGTTTAGGTCAGTGCTTTTGTCAGCTACTATTCATAGTAGTAATAATGTTGTTATTTAATAATTTTTAAAGCATCAATAAAAGTCTACCTTCCTAAGTTTTTACAGATACGTATGCTTTTACATACTGTACATATTTGTATATGTATGTGTATATGTATGCATGTGATAGTTTTACGTATTAACTTCATAAATTTAAATATATATTTTGTGCTTTATATGTATATATTCAACTTCATGTGTTGACTTTATATGTATGCTTTCTGTTTTAACATTATATATGTAAATACTTTATCCATTAGCTTTATATATGCAACATACATGTATGCACATAGGCACACACATATATAATAGCTGTGAACTTTTGTTTACATATGTATTTGTATATAGTTTAATATATATAAAATAAAATGGGCATGAAGTTGTAAATGTTAGAATTAAAACTGAAATGACCTAATGGTGATTTTTTTGCTTTATTGTTACAATGCATAACAACATAACAAAGACTGATACAAAGAAAGATCTTTATAGTAAAAGGAAAAGAGTAAGAATGGTTCTCACAAGTGATATGAGGTCAGAAAAAATAACATGAGTTTAAAATCTAAATACTGAATGTCCTTAAAATCAAGGGAAAATTAGATTGATAAATAGCAAACAATAAAACAAAAAAACATACTGAGACCATTTAAAAATTGAACCCAAGGTCTCTATATACACAAATTGTATATTACACAGAAATGTGCCTAATACTTAGCATCTAATTGCTCAGATATTATTTCCTAGCTTAATATTTAACAATATCTTTGTCTCTCTTTATTTTCTTTGATTTTCTGTTGATTAACCGAATTAATGCTCTACAATTTGTCCTTTTC
Source organism: Symphalangus syndactylus (assembly GCF_028878055.3). Taxonomy (NCBI): domain Eukaryota; kingdom Metazoa; phylum Chordata; class Mammalia; order Primates; family Hylobatidae; genus Symphalangus; species Symphalangus syndactylus. Next base: position 91,458,654 of record NC_072433.2, read on the forward strand.
TTTCCACTGTTAAAGGTAATTACGACAAAACCCTGCTATCATTTACTTAAAATATCATTGGGTCAGACAGCCACTGTTGGGGACTATACAGTTAAATATTATGAATTCAATTTTACAGATGAGAGAACTAAAACTTAAAAAGCAGAAGAGATGAGCCAAAACTTAAAGACTACTAACTGACCAAGCCAGGGTTTAAACCAACATGCATCTGATTCCAGACCAATGTTCTTTCCAGTACTCAGTGTTAAGTGACTTAAAACAAATTGAAGTAAGAGTGTGATCACACACGGGAGCCAAGATGGCAGAATAGGAACAGCTCCCAGCATGAGCGATGCAGAAGATGGGTGATTTCTGCATTTCCAACTGAGGTACCGGCTTCATCTCACAGGGGAGTGCCGGACAGTGGGTGCAGCACACCGTGCATGAGCTGAAGCAGGGCGAGGCATTGCCTCACCCGCGAAGTGCAAGGGGTCAGGGAATTCCCTTTCCTAGTCAAAGAAAGGGGTGACAGACGGCACCTGGAAAATCGGGTCACTCCCACCCTAGTACTGTGCTTTTCCAACGGGCTTCACAAATGGCACACCAGGAGATTATATCCGGCACCTGGCTCAGAGGGTCCTACACCCACGGAGCCTTGCTCATTCCTAGCACAGCAGTCTGAGATCAAACTGCAAGGCGGCAGTGAGCCTGGGGGAGGGGTGCCCACCATTGCTCAGGCTTGAGTAGGTAAACAAAGCGGCCAGGAAGCTCGAACTGGGTGGAGCCCACCACAGCTCAAGGAGGCCTGCCTGCCTCTGTAGGCTCCACCTCTGGGGGCAGGGCACAGACAAACAAAAGACAGCAGGAACCTCTGCAGACTTAAATTTAAGAAATGTATTGTCCACTTCTATATCAGACAGCATTGGTCTAAAGGTTTGATTAGGTATTAAATGCATATGAAACAAGCCATTTAAAGTCTATTAGAAATGTAAAAACCTCATTTTCAATCATAAGAAAAGTCTTATGCAGAAAGAGGACACTTTTCTTGAAGACTCAGATATTTAGGAGAATAATAATAAATTCATTTGCTTAATAAAATGGGTTTAATTATTAATTTAAAAATTTGGATTAAAAAACTAAATGTCCCATAAATATTATATAAAAATACTGACTTATAATAAAATGTAATTTTATGTAATAATGGAAAAATTCAAAATTGTTTGAAGCTAGATTATATTTCTCTGAATAAAATGCATGGGATAAATTACCTCTTAAAAACCTTCTCCTGTTTATAAGAGAAAAATGAAAAGGCTCTCTTTGTTCAAAAGGTGTGTGCATGTATGTCTGTGTGTATATAGCTGGATGAAAGGCAATGTGGAAAATCACAAAGCATAAGGAAAGTTCTAGAACAAAGAGAAATAGCATATATTTCTACTAACACATTAAAAAATAGACTGCTTCTTTGGAGATATATTCACTTAGGTTAGAAATACTTTTATAGAAGAAACATAATTAAATACCTGTCTCCTGAACTGGAGCAGAAAAGAAGCTTATTTAATTACCTTTAAATGAAAACAATTTTGGTAACAATTGCATAGTGTGATTTTAGTGTCCAAAATTATTATTCTCCCCTCTTGTTGCACTCACTGCAGAGCAGCTAGTATAGTGAAATTGCATCAACAGTTTCAGTGATACATTAAACATTAGAAAATAGAAGCATTTATCCTATAGTTATAATTTCATTAGCTATATTAGTAATAGATATATTAATATATGGGTTAATTTGTACTTTAATATCTTAGATGAACACTATGATATAAATGAGTCACTTTATTTGTTTTCTCAAAAGATTTGAAAGTAAATGGAGAGAAAAAGTATACAGGAACCAGGTTCCTGAAAGAATGGGATGGTTTAGGGAAAACACACACACACACACACACACACACACACACACACTGAAAATGACAAAGTTTATAGGAAAGCACTGACATTTGAGGATATGAAACAACAAAAATCACAAACCACTTTTTGTCTGAAAAGATCAAGGTCAATAAGGTAAATAATAAAAATATCTCAAGACATGAAAAGTATAGATTCTGTTATTCAATCTTGGAATTCGAAGTCACCTCTTGAAACCTGAGATTGCTTTACTCTCAAACAAAGTGCAGTTGATCCTTGAACAACACAGCAGTTAAGGGTGCTGAGCCCTAGACAGTTGAAAATGTGTGTAAATTGTGGATCCCTCAGAACTTAACTGCTTATAGCCCACAGTTGACTGTTAACATGTATCTTTATGCTATATGTATTATATACTGTATTCTTACAATAAAGTAAGCCAGATAAAGGAAAATGTTATTAAGAAAACCAATAAGGAAGATAAAGAAAGGAAGACAAAATATATTTACTATTCATTAAGTGAAAGTGGATCATCATAAAGGTATTCATCCTTGTCATCTTCACGTTGAGTAGTATGATGAAGAAGAGGGGTTGATCTTGCTGTCTCAGGGGTGACAGAGGTGGAAGAAAATCTGTTTATAAATGGTTCCACACAGTTCAAACCTGTGTCATCAAAAAGTCAGCTGTACTGCTTACTATGAAAAAAAAAAACTAAAGGGAACATTATTTCTCACTTACATTATATAAAATATATTCAAGCCCCTCTCTTCCAGCACAAAATAAAAGAGATTAAAAAAAGTAGAGATGAGAAAAAGCAAACATCCTGAATCTACTACTTATTAAATATGTTTTAATTGACAGGTAAATTTTGTATATATTTATCATATTCAATATGTTGTTTTTAAATATGTATCCATTGTGGGATGGTTAAATTTAGCTAAAATCTCACTTAGATGTGAAATCCAAAAAAAAAAAAAAAGATTGAGCTATAGAACTAGAGAGTAAAATGGTAATTACCAGAGGCTGGGTGTGGGTAGGGAGTAGTTAGTCAAAGGGCACAACATTTTACTTGGGAGAAATAAATAAGTTTGAGAGATCTATTACAACTACTTTTTTATAATCTTATGCTAACCAGTTTTTTTCTTCTGTTTCCAAAGAATTTTGGTGTCTATAAATTTAAGAAAAAACCACACATACAGAGCTGTAGGATGATTTCAGGTAAGAGATTAAATTTACCCTGGGCCACAGGTAGCTTAACTTCTTAACATTCCACTTTAATAGAAACTTTATGGGTTTGCTATATCTCTTGTACATGTTACAAATATTCCTGCATTTCAGAAATATTTATTAACCACCTACAACGTGCCAGACATCCCTTTTCTTTGTTTCTTAGCATAGAGTGGTTATCCCTTTTATTCATCTCATATGTAGAAGTATAAAGTATCACTTGTGTACTTTAAAATCACATTATATTCATTTACTGTTAATGTTCTATTAATTAAAACAAAGTTAGTGAAAAGATGTCAGGCTTAACTTGTTTATCCTGTTGATACCAAACTTCTTGCATCTAGTTACGAAGGCTCCTGCTAACCCTCCATAGGCTTAGTTTGGATTCCTGGAAACTGACCCAGTCACAATGGATTTCCTTTTGGATATTTTGTACTTTTATTCTTTATATTTTCCTCAGACAAATGTATCCATCCCTATGGTTCTGATGTCTACCCATATGCTGATGACTCCCTAATCAATTTTTTCCATCAAGACTACATCCTGAATTCTACATCCAGATACTTACTGAGCACTTCTACTTGAATGACGTCTAGCAACCACAAATTCAACATGTACTTGACTGAACCCAGTGCAATAATCTTATCACAAACTGTACATACTTAATAGGGCAAACCAGAATCATAGGTATCATTCTCAACTCTTTAATAACTTTCCACCTAAGATATGATTTTTTACAACTACTTTCATTTGGTCTTCCTAAATATCCCTGAATTTATTCCTTTTACTCTGTTCTTGCTGCCACATCCTTAGTTTGGACAATGATAATTTCCCTGAAGTTTTATTTCAAAATAAACCTTGCCTCCCACTATTTTATTTCTTTGCTAAAACATTATTCAACATCTCTCTCATTGTCTTTATAATGCAATCTATTCTCCTAGGTATGATAAACAAGAATTTCCTGTCGTATGACTGTGTATAAATGTGTTATACTAAGGATAATGTTTCTCTTCTCTTTTGAGGTGACCCCTGTGTCACTCTGCAGCATCACTCCACACAATCTTAACTACCCTATGCCCCAACCACTGGGGCATAAAGTTGATTTATTTCCTATGCCTTCTATCAACTGAATTCCCGGAAAACATACTTAAAGCCCCCACTCTGAATGTTTCTCTTCTGTTAGCCTTCCGTGGCCACCTAAAGTAGAGGTGATAACTTTCTGCTTATACAATTTCAGCACAAAATAAGTTAAGTATTTATTATACTCCTTCATGATTCTTCTAAATCAGAATTTCTCAATCTCAGCACTATTGATTGACATTTCAGTTGGGCAGATTTATATTGTGAAAGGTATTCCTGTTCATTGTAAGATGTTTAGCATCAATCTGTATCTTTACCCAATAGCACCCTACCCCAAATTTCACATCAGAACGTATCAAAATATATTTTAAATGTCCCCTAATAGCCCAGTGTCATCTCAAATTGAGAGCTACTGCTCTAAATGTATGTCTTTCTGATTTATGTCTTGTGGTCCTTGGCACTTACCTAACCCATGAAAGGCACGACATAGAGCATCGTAGTTTGAATGAATAAAAATGAATAAGTATTTAAATATATTCTTGAATAATTTTTCCAGTGAAAACTTCAGGCTACATATCATTTGCCCACTATCTTTCTAAATTGTGGCATGGGTAGAGTTTACTGAAGCCTGCCTCTCAGTTGTGCTAAAACAGAGTCAAGAAGGAAAGTTTCACTTGCTGTCAAACAGTCCTTACCCTGATTCATATGTTAATTAATCTATGAATTCATTCAGTGCTTAGGTGAGTATTTCCTAGAGTCCTATACCTGAACTTGGTGCTGGGGAAACAGAAATAAAGAATATTCAGGTGCAGCTCAATATCTAAAGCCGGGTGTAGACATATGAAGAAATAATTATAATATAATGTGATTAGCTCATAAAACTCAAATAGATTTCCAGCAAAATCTTTCCTGTTTTTCAGGGTGATTTTTTTTTTCTGCAAAAACCCTACAAGTTTGATCTAGCTTGAAATGATTTTGTACTTTATGTATTCGAAGTAGACATATTCACTTTGAAGCAAAAAATTCCTTGCCTTTATTTTTCTATTATGATGGGAAGATGCTTTCCTGATTGAAATTGCTTCACCTTACCAGCTGCTTGAGGTCTTTACTTATAAACAGATATAGATGCATGCTGTGTTGGAAAAAAAGGATGAATCTGAGACTGGACTGACCAAAATTTGGGCAAAACAAATAAGAAAATGTGGATTAGTTCCCAAACATGTTAACCACTTTGTGCAGTATATAGCCCATATGAAAAATATTCTTGAAATTTCTTTGGATAATTAATTAGTACGATATGGATTTTGATAAGTGTGTTTTAGGCATCCTATTGTTTAGTGGTTATGTCATGATGAGTTGATGTGAGCTTGTGTGTGTGTGTGTGTGTATACACGTATATAAACATACAGGTATTTTTATTTATTGCATCTATTGGACAGAGTATTTGATTAATTAGACCACTTTATTCTCTGATCACATAAGATTAAAGCAGATGGCATCATGTTAAATGTAAAATTAATGGTATATTTGTGAGATGAAGAGTTTTACACTAGGCCTGTTACATGGATTAACATATTGCAGCCTCACAAACCACAAAACAACTATTAAGAAAGAGATTTGAATCTTATACATGCAATTGATTTAATTTAATGATTGTTTTTCTGAGTGTGTAATTGCAAGATGGCAGAAAGAGGAAAATGGTATAAAGAAAACAGCTTAATTCTCTTGAGGAAACTGAACGTTTTCATGGAGCTTGTTGCATTTAAAACAGGCCATGAAGGATAAGAATAACTTAAGTAGGTTATTAAGTGAGCATTCCTTGAAAGAAGGAATTTGTGAGGGAAGAAAAAGTATGGGAAAAAGCATAGAGATAGATAGGCAACCATGGGGCATATAAAATTAATGCTAATTATTAAGTTATTACTCAGTAAATATTTCTCATTTCACGAAATTAAACACAAATACTAAAACAGAGAGGGCACAGCATTTTCGGATTGAAAAACTCTTGTGGATTTGAACTGAGATTAGCAATTGCTTGTTGGCAAACCAGTATTCAATATTATATATATTAATACATATATGTATATACCTTCAAAGTGCTTTTAAAATATTGGCCAATTTTAAGTATCAAATCTCATAAAATACAATTTCTAACTTTTCTTTAAAAGATTGAGAATATCTGGAAACACTGAACTTATCAAATACAAAAATACAGTTGGGTTTTTTTTTTTTTTTTTTTTTTTGGTCACCTTAGAAGAAATCTCCTGTCCTCCTCTTTCCCCAAATGACAGGCATTGTGACTGTCAGGAAAGACTCTCTGCATCATTACACCACACAACATCCTAAAAACTTCTAACCTAAGGAAGCAGAGGCAGAACCCTAGGGTCTGGACTCAACTGTCTTCCTCTTCCTTCGGAGTCTATATTCTACTCTTTCTTCCGAGAAGTCTAATGTAACAAAATATCTCCTTGGGACAAAACATATCTCTGCTTTCTCCCAGGTTTTCTGCTATTGTGTAGATGAGTGTGAGATTTCTATTCCAAGTAACAGTATCTCTTCTCCCCAAATGTCTAAGTTTTTCAGGAAACCAAATGTTATTTTGCTGTTTGCTCTTAGCTTTGCAGCAAATGTCTTTTGTATTAGAAACATGTAAGTATCAATAATGCATCTGGGCAAGGTGGCTCACGCCTGTAATCCCCCGCACTTTTCAAGGCGGGCAGATCACCTGAGGTCAGGAGTTGGACACCAGCCTGGTCAACATGGCGAAACTCCGTCTCTACTAAAAATGCAAAAATTAGCTGGGCATGGTGGCACGTGCCTGTAATCCCAGCTACTCGGGAAACTGAGGGAGGAGAATCGCTTGAACCCAGGAGGTGAAGGCTGCAGGGAGCCGAGATCGCTCCATTGCACTCCAGCCTAGTGAAAGAGCTATACTCGGTCTAACAACAACAACCTAAAAAAGCATTTTACCAAATGTTAGAATAATTACATTTTAAAAGCTAAAAAACTTAGCAAGCATATTATTATAGAAGGCTTCATGCTAAGACATAATGATCAAGTTTCAAATAAAATCAAGTTAAACAATGCTATCTGATACTGTATTTTACTTTTAATTTATTTCAATTGCTTCTATTTATAAAATCTGCTGTTTTATTCACATTTGCTATGATATGATTTTCCTATATACCAAAGGCCACCACCAATAGTGTAATAAATATATTGCTGTATAAAATGTGCATACACTAAGTGGTCCTGACTAGAGTCAGGAATACTAATGGGGGACTGCTTTGTCTTTATCTTTGCATTTTAGAATGACATAAATGTTGCCTCAAATTTTATAATAAAGAAAAACCTTAAAATACATTTGTGGAGAAAAGCATTAAAGTTTAAAAAGAAAAATATTGTTTAGGTAATTAATATGATGTTGGCTATTAGGATAATTATAAATTATATTTTAATTACTTAATATTAGTCTACAAATATGGAGCTCTCTTATATTCATGCTCAAACATACTCAAAGAATATGTGATTAACTTTGTTATATCTCCAAGATATTCTGCTTGAAAAGATGCTGTGATTGATTACGAGTCTGCAAACCAATATCTTCCTGCATCAAAATTCAAGTGCATTACTGTGGCACAGAAGGGTGTTATGGCAGATGTCATCCAACTGCTTCGTAGCTGCATGATCGATGGTGCGAATGGTGATTGATGTTATTGACATGCCCTGGCACCTAAAATAGAGTGTATATGTATGTGTGCCAGAGGGAGGGAGGGGCTCATATTCGGATTTTAAAAACGCAAAACTATAGGGCCTGAAAAATAATTGGCCACAGAAAAGGAGTGAAGTGAATAATGAAAGTAATAGTTGCTTTTGAAAAGAACGAATATAGGTCCAGCAAGAAAGACGGCCGCAGAGAAAAACAAAACGGTTTTGTTTTACTAAGCAGAAAATACATATGGCTTTCCCTTTCCAACCATGTTTATATTTTACTTAGTTTCATTATCTGTGTAAGTAAAAGTGGGGCTAGAAAGTGGTGCTCTTGTTTAACAGAAATGACATTTTATCTGTCACACTTCACCAGTGGACAAATGAGGAAAAGGAAAAAGAGATATTGAAAGACTTAGGATTAAAAAGTAAATTGCATCTGGTATAACAATTTTGAAACAAATCTTATCTAAAGTATTATCTGATTGTGAGCTGTAAAACATATAGACAAAGAAATAGGTTAGAAATCTGTTGATATTAATTTTGTATATTCAGTTTAGAAAAACTTATTTTAAAACTTATTTTAAGAATGGGAACAAATTAGCTCAGTCAGGAAAGCCTTTTTAGAAAAGACTCATTAAACAGTGAGTCCCACATATAAATGTAAGAAATTTTACACCAGCTACATGAATAAGGAAACTTGATATACATTATTTTTAAAAAGGGGAAAGAGGAACAGGATCGCAAGACACATTATACAGTGAAAAATGCTAATTACAAATGAAGTCATTGCAAAGACATTAACCATTATTGGTTATATTTATTTCAGCGTTTTTTTCAAATGGGAAAACGTTACTGATTCTTTGCTGTGGAGATATAAAACTATTTATTTCTTTCTGCATTCTTTAGAAACCATAAACAAAATTGTACAGAAAATGCACGGGTTATCACATTGCAAATTAGATAATATGGTTAATTTTCAAATATAAGAAGCTAGATCTTGACATTCTAGAAAAAACACGTAAATAAAATTATGAAAGGTGTATTTTATCTTTATATTTATGCATATTTATAGAATTAAAAAATACCCTTGTGTTATCTCAGATATATTGAACAATTGTCATGTTCCGCAGCCTGTTCTAAGCATGATAGATATAAATTCCTGGCCATGTTAACACCCATACACACACATACATGCCACACTAAGTTAATAGCTACAAATCTATATGAGGTAACTGTAAATGTTGTTATCCACAATATACCAATGAAACAAATGAAGGAAAGCAAAGGTAGATAGCTTGGCCAGTGTTCCACAGGAAGTTTGTGGATGAACGAAGATTGCTATTTAGGTGGTCTACTTTCTGGGGCTGCAACCTTAAATGCATGCTCAATGTAGATGGTTTGCAAATTACAGCAAAGCAAAGACCAAAGAAATTATTATTATTATCCAAAAGCCCACTTATTTATATACATTAGGGAAACACATATAATGTTTTAAAAACATTCTAATCTCTGGATTCTTAACTTGGAGGCCATGGATAGGCTTAAAACTCATCCAAAATGTTTTGTGTGCTTCTGTTTTTTTGTAGAGGAAGGTTCTAAAACTTTCTTCTAATTCTCAGAGAGATACTAGAACAATTAATCTAATCTCAATCTCTAAATTCACGTGTGAGAAAAATGAGACCTGGATCTGTTGTTAGATCTATGAACGGACCAACTATGAGACCTTGGCCAGCACTCAGCCTTCTGCTTGGAGGAAGGGTCAGTGCTGCCTAGAGAAAAGAGCACCAGACTCAGAGAAAGCAAGAACAAAGCACAGAGCTTGTGGGAGAAACCATCAGGGACTCACACTTCTCCTGGCATTCAGGTGTCTGCTTTGTTTTCTGTTCACTCTTCCTTGTTGTATTACCCCATCTCTCACTGCAGAAATTTACTTTACTTTTTGATATACAAGATATTGAAACTGCATCTGTCAAATTTTCACTGCGAAAATTATTTTCTAAAACTCTACTCATAGTTTTATATACTTGTGTGGTTGTTTCTCTTTGTTTTTCATTAACATTGAAAGCAAATCTATAGGAAATACTTTTTTTCCCTTGGAAGAGGAATAGAGATGATAATCTAATTTGGTAAGTACATTTATGAAATACTAGGAGGCTAAATATTCTGCATTAATTTGGGGAGGTGGCCTTTTAAATTTTAATTGTCAGAAGCTACATTTCCTATTGACTTATTTAACAGCCTGAAGTCTTTCTAAATAAAAGCAAATTTTAGTGCAATATATAGACAACCTTAATCCAGACAACAATATAATACTTCAGCAGCCAATCCTGAAAAGATTATTCAGGACGCAATCCAGTGCTACTGGTAACTGTATACATCACTGGAGATAAACCCAGAATAAATAACATGCTTGATGCTTCTAATTCCTTAAAATCAACATAAAAACCTTGCAAACTATTTCATGCCAGGTTTGACAGGTGGTGATAGTGTTTGAGGAGGCATAGTATATACTGCAGTGATAGCAATGAATGGTGCAGCATTTGAGGTGTGCTTGGGTAGAGAGCAAAACAAGCCTGAAGAAGTTAAATCGAAGTGTTTCATAGCATACCACTTTGCTGAGCTGCCTTTAAACTACCTTAAAATATTTTCCACTTTTGGAAAGTTTCAGAGATCAGCAATGCATAGAATGGCATTCAGATGAAAATATGGATGATAGTTGTACAAAATTAAGAGTTTGAAGAGCATAAAAAATGCTGCTGAAATAAAGATTTTTTAAAAATCTGTGATCTCATCAGCTTTGTGAAATCTTTGTAATGCTTCAGATTTATTAATTCTACAATTGCAGGTTTTTGCTTTGTCTGTGTGCATTATGAACCCTCTCCTGTCCATGCTCATATCAAGTCAGATAAGAAGTATAAGTTTTAGTTACAGGAAACTGTTCAGTGAATAGAATTATGATAATCAGAATAAAGACATCATTTTATGAAGTATTTTGTATCATTTAAGTACTATTTTAGCTACTAAGCATAGAAACACACTAAATGTTCAGAATATGCTTCAAGAACTAAATTTTAAAGTTAATAGTATTTTCAGGAGATTCCCTCTTAAAAAAGAACAGAAAATGATAAATTGAAAAGATAATCTGGACCAACCACAAAATAAGGGGTTATATAACAGTTTCATGCTCTTATTTTCTTGAGCAAGAAAAACATTTTAAAATAATATATTCAACTTATTTAAGAGAAAAATTAATAAATGTGCTTCTACCCTTGTGCCTAGAAATAATTTTAAAGTCAAGTGAGACTTGTGTCTTTCTTTGCTTCCACTTGGAGTACTACCTGTGACTTTTGGAAGAATTTCTGTATATTTTGTGTCTTAAAACATAAAATTAACATACCTTTATTGAGTTTCTACTAAAAGTCAGGAATAGTGGTCAATGCAAGGTTTTTTATCAAAGATGTGTAAGGGATGGTCTCAGTCCTCAGGTTGTCAGGTTATTTATACTTCAGTTGAGAAAGGTTTAAATACAAGATGTTTTAATGCACCCCGAAATAAGATTATAATATTGAAACAATTCAGTCTTTCCTAGATTTCCAAACTTACTCCAAGTAAGTTTTCCTGAAATTTAAGTAAAGGAGATCTTGTTTTTTAGAAGAGTTGGAAAGATAAACAGTCACAGACTAAAAAATTGACTACTTGAAGAATTGTCTAATTTGGTTTATGATCAATTCAAAAAAGAACATGCTATAAAAATATTATTTAAAAGGGCTTCTCTTTTATTATACAATGGAAGCTGTAAACATGGATACTCATTTTGATTGTTCTTTTAAGCGGTTTTATAACCTTGGATAATTTTTCTTACTTGCAAATGAGATTTTTTGAAATTCCTTTTCTTTTAAAATATGTGTATTTTCTCTTTATGGAGAAGCAATAGTGTCAAAATTTAAGCCAATATATGGAATTTCATTTTAGTTATTTTAAAATATCAATTTTTGTGGGGGCACTCGATCTCATGTTCTTAAAAAATTATATTTGTAGCCAAGAATGAAGAACAAACACAAAACAATGCAAAAAAGGAAAGGGTTATAAAAAGCAATTGTGTGTTTCTATATTTTAAAAAAATTCAATTAGCAAGCAACTGTATATTTCATATTTCATATCCAAAATGGTTTTCTTGTTTTATTGAATATTCTTAATATTTCCATTGTTGACAATTTTCACTATCAAGGGTCAATTATACAAATTTTATTGGGAGAAATGTGAATGCTGCATAGTTTTAATTCCATTCTGGAACTTCTTTTGTTTAGTCTTTCTGTATAAATTTTCTATATAGAATAAAACCCATTGTACATATAGATATTTATGAATTTTTCTCTGATTTTTATTTTCTGTGTAATACATATAAATATATTTGAATGCATTTTCCTGTTATACAGGCAATTTTGCTCTTCCTGTCTTGAAAATTGAAAGGCCAACTGAAGTGTAATATAAAAATTATTGGAATACATTCAAGTCCATAATTCTTTCACTCCTCAAAAGATACCCTGAAACAACTGTCATTAAAACATAACGCAAAGTCATTTAAAAGGAGCCAATTGGTTCATCATTGCAGCAAACATCTTTTCAAAGTGGGAGCAATCGTGTTTAAATGCACAATAAAATGTATACAAAATATTTTTATTTATGAAAGCAGCTTTGTGCAAAAGATGAATTTTGACACTGTATCCAATAAGTGAATGTTCTAAATAATTCTACTGCAAATGAATTGGTTTGAATATTTCTTATTTCTTTGTAACTAGATTTCATGCTTAAATCATAAATATGGGAGATGACATGTTAGCAAGCATGGAAAAGCAAATTCTGTCAATTGAGTGGCATCCAATATCACAATCAAGCAACACTGGGTAAAGCTGTGGATTTCACCTTGTAAATCATGATTAGGTTTGAACGTGATCCCTTAATGATCTCAAGTAATGAACTTGTTTCTGGTGTTCAAGCAGTAGGACAGGTCCCTGTGGTGGGAACATATGTCTGTCTTTAAAACTGCTGATTTGAAATGGTACCTCTTCAAATGTTCTCATTATATCCTTTTATAATGGCTCTATGTTTCCCTTCTAACAATATTATTTCTAAAATGAATTATTGTCTGGTTAAGAAGTCAATGACAGGCTCTTGAGATGACTTCTTAGAGAGTAAATTTATTTTAGAAATTAATATTGTACAAAAGAAAACATAAAATCATTATAATAGGTTGAAAGGAAGCTCCCCACACAGTCCTGACTGACAGAGAAGAGAAAGCAATCTTAAATCTTGGCTTCTTTCCTCACGCTGGCAATAAGGGTGCCAATAAGTGCTGATTATTATGGTGGTTTTTATGAGGTAGACACCTGTTAAGTAGGAACTGGACTGTGACCATCAACTCATTTCCCACACACCACTAAACAGCTGTCCATTTTTAACGACTTTTGGCCAATGTTCATTTCTAAGCCAGTAGTTCTAATATGGCCCACGTTGGTATTACACCATTTAAACTCCCCAATGTATAAGAATAAAACAGAATTGAAATAATCTCTTTTAAGCAGAAGTACAATATGATATGTAAATTGCATTCTAAAAAATAAAAAAATAACTTTGACTAAAATATTATTTTTATCTGTAAGTAAAATAAATATATTCAAACATATGTATATAAGATTTGTATGACATATACATGAACTCAGTGTTGCAGCCATATCCATGTGTAGTTATGCAAAAAGGGACGTGCATAAACGCATAGCAGCATTGCTGCAGACCACCTTAATATTGTTACTATACATGTACACACCTCTCTGAGTTTCCATGTAGTGCTTCTCAAGCACAGTTACAAACATGTTAATTCCTTAGTGAAAAACCTTCCCTGGCATCCTATTTCTTATCACTTCTTAACACAGCCATCAAAGTCCTCCATAGTGTATCCAGTCTGTTTTTCTATGCTTACCATCAAATATCTCCATCCTTTTCCACATGTATGTACATCTTCTGTTCCAGTAATATCAAACTGTTACTGCATTACAGGTCCCGAGGTTTCTTAACTATCTTTTGTTATCTTTTTATTCTAATAGTTTTCCTCCCATAAGTCTACCTAGAAAAACTATTAACTTTACCAAGTCCTATTTAAGTGGTGTTCTTTATATATTCTTCCTAATTCCCCTGTTTAGAATTATTACCTCTTTCTTTTGCATTCACACAGTAAATTATACCTTTCTCGCATCACTGATCAAACAGGTGTATATTTTACTCTCAAATGATTATATTTGTTCAACTACTTATATTCTCAACTAGACTGTAAGTTTCATGGATTCTGGGGCTACACTCTTAACAATTGGTCAAGCAGAGATCATGCCATGTTCTAGCATCCATGGGAACAAATGTGGGCAAGAAGGATAAAGGGAGGAATATCTGTAAATGGATCCTAGGCAGTCAGTTGGTAAGAGGGAAAGCTCTTAAAAATACTTCTTGATTATATTGCCTACATTCCTCATAGTTTGCACTGCTTGCTTGAAACGTTTTTAATCCGTCTCCTAAGTTATTATTTATGTCAAGCATTCCAACTTAAACTAATTTGTTGAAAAGATGTCATGTTTGGAAACTTTTCTCAGGTGGAAAGACTGCTGCCCGTATCCAACTCTACATACATTTGAGTCCAGTGCTATGCAAATATGATAATGAAAACTCAGAGAGGCTTCTTGATATGCTGTATTTCAATGCGTAATTCTAAAATCCTGATGAAAATAAAATATGCTCTGATTTTCACATTTATAAACTGAGACACCATCTGACAACTGGACAGCAATATGCAAATAGATTTGCTGGGATTTTTAAGCAGCTTTCCCTGTAATTCAGATGTTCATAGTGCAGAAAGTCTCCTGTGCTTTCTGCACATGTCCAAAGTAATTGTTCTAAATCTGATATGAACCTGTCCCCTTATCCCAGTGAAAAAATACTGCTATGGGAGCTAAATTGGGCTGGGAGAAAAAGACTGAGACCACCAGGTATTTTCAGAATGACCCCAAAGGCTATCTGTCTTTCTGGCTTGTAACTGATATTGGTGCTAAGACTTTGGTGGATCAGTTCCAGCCCAGACAGCTCTCATTTTACGTATATAGAAATAAAATGAGCTTTGGGTTACAAATAATCAGCTTAATAACAACATCAGCATCTGCTCAATATTATAGTTATTCCTAACCTTGGTTGGATTCCTACTTTGCATTCTAATCTCCCAGAGTGTAGTTTTTACCATAGAACTAACCATCTGCTTTGTACTTAAGAATATAGGTTCCAACTATTTATCCCCACCTCTTCGTTTTACACTACTAAATTTACTTTACCTATGCGAATATTCCATTTTCCTTATTTGTAACATTTATAGTTTAGCAATCTTACCATGCTTTGCTTATATATTTTTCCGTGCACCTCAAATAGGGGTTTAGATACTTTACTATCCTTTATTAATTTGCTTGCTTTATATACACATATATTTCTTGTCTCAAACTCTTGGCTTAGCAAAACTTTCCATCCATCATTTATCTATGTTGTAACGTGTCTTACTCTTTGTTGACTTTCTGGTGCTTCTTCTTCTTTTTTTTTTTTTTTTTTTTTTTTTTTTTTTTTTTTGAGATGGAGTCTCACTCTGTCGCCCAGGCTGGAGTGCAGTGGCGCGATCTCAGCTCACTGCAAGCTTCACCTCTCAGGTTCACGCCATTCTCCTGCCTCAGCCTCTCGGAGTAGCTGGGACTACAGGCACCCAACACCACGCCCGGCTAATTTTTTTGTGTTTTTAGTAGAGACCGAGTTTCACAGTGTTAGCCAGGATGGTGTCAATTTCCTGACCTCGTGATCTGCCCGCCTCGGCCTCCCAAAGTGCTGGGATTACAGGTGTGAGCCTCCGCGCCCGCCCTGTTGCTTCTCTTAAATGCCATTTCCCTTAATATCTGCTAGTAGACAGCTGATAACTAATATGCCCACTGATAAGAGGTGTGCTCCTTTTAAAATATAATTGAATGTAATAGGCCCTCTAGAAATGTGTAAATAGAGAGGATCTCAGGTCCCATTCCTGATGTTTAATTTCAGGACCAGAGCTAAATTAGCAAAAGAGGTTAAGAACTAGTAATGAACTAGACTTACTTTGCTAACTAGAATTACTGCAGTGTTGACAGGCCCTCCCTGGAAACAGGTTCCATCAGAGCCCGCGTTTTGCAGCATCACACTTTCTATCCTCAGTCACAGCTCGTTGGATATGCATTGTGCCCCTTACCCAAGGTCAGCAAATCTATAGGCCCATAAGTCAAATGTAGCCTGCTCTTGTTTGAAAAGGTAGACATGCCAGTCATATTCTCCCTCATTTCGGAATTTAGTAGGAGAAAAATTCAGGATGAGAATTAGGCAAAATTATGGTGTAGAGAGAAGTTATAAAGTAAAAAAATGTATTCAAAGAACTGGAGAACGGAAGAGACTTATAGTCAAATTATAATGGGCAGAGCATTAGGGGGCTGGTCTAAAAATTCTTACTCTTAAAGTTTCTGCAGCTATAATAAATCCTTTCAGTTTTAAAAGACAAATCATTTGTTTATGAGATCTAACGTTTTCTTCTCATAGTTTTGCATCCAATTCTCACTTTCCTCATTCTTACATATAGACATCATATGAACATATTACAAATTTTGTTAATGTTTAAATTTTTGTTGGGTACATAGTAGGTGTATATATTTATGGAGTACATGAGATATTTTGGTACAGGCATGCAATGTGTACTAACTACAGCATGGAAAATTGGGTATCTATCCACTTAAGCATTTATCCTTTGAGTTACAACAATCCAATTATATACTTTTAGACTATTAAATTATTACTGATTATATTCCCCAACACTATACTATCAAATACTATGTGTTATTAATTCTATTATTTTTGTTGTACCATCAAATACTAGGGCTTACTAATTTGTACTATCAAATACTAGGTCTTATTAACTCTTTGTACTATCAAATACTAGGTCTTATTAATTCTTTCTATTATTTTTGTACCCATTAGCCATCCCCACCTCCACCCTGCCCCATAAATACCTTTGCCAGTCTCTAGTAACCATCCTTCTATTTTTTATGTTCATGAGTTCAATTGTTTTGATTTTTAGATTCCACAAAAAAGTGAGAACATGTGGTGTTTGTCTTTCTGTGCCTGGCTTGCTTCACTTAACATAATGATCTCCAGTTCTATCTGTGTTGCAAATAACAGGATCTCATTTTTTAGGAACAAATAGTACTCCATTGTGCATATGTACTACATTCTCTTTATTCACTCATCTGTTGATAGACATGTAGGTTGCTTCCAAATCCTGACTATTGTGGACAGTGCTGCAACAAACATAGGACTGCAGATATCTCTTTGATATCCTAATTTCTTTTCTTTCCAGCATGTATGCAGAAGTGGGATTGCTTGATAGTATGGTAGCTCTATTTCTAGTTTTTGAGGACCCTCTGAACTATTCCTCATAGTGGCTGTATTATTTATATCCCCACCAACAGTGTACAAGTGTTCCCTTTTCTCCATAGCCACACAAGCTTTTGTTATTGCCTTTTACATAAAAGTGATTTTAACTGAAGAAAGATGACATCTCATTGTAGTTTTAATTTGCATTTCTCTAATGATCAATGATGTTGAACACCTTTTTCATATGCCTATTTACCATTTGTATGTCCTCTTTTGAGAAATGTCTATTCAGACCTTTTGCCCATATTTTAATTGGATTATTATATTTTTTCCTATGGAGTTGTTTGAATTTGTTATATATTCTGGTTATTAATTCCTTGTCAGATGGGCAGTTTGCAAATATTTTCTCACACTGTGTGGGTTATCTCTTCACTTTCTTGGTTGTTTCCTTTGCTGTGCAGAAGCCTTTTAACGTGATGTCATCTTATTTGTCCATTTTTGCTTTGATTGCCTATGTTTGTGGAGTATTACTCAATAAATTTTTGCCCAGACTAAT
Organism: Symphalangus syndactylus; assembly: GCF_028878055.3. Lineage (NCBI taxonomy): Eukaryota > Metazoa > Chordata > Mammalia > Primates > Hylobatidae > Symphalangus > Symphalangus syndactylus. The sequence continues at coordinate 91,476,568 of NC_072433.2, forward strand.
GTCCTGGAGAGTTTTCCCAATGTTTTATTGTAGTAATTTCATAGTTTGAGAACTTAGATTTAACTATTCAATTCATTTTGATTTGACTTTTGTATAAGGTGAGAGATAGGAGTCCAGTTTCACTCTTCTACATACAGATATCCAGTTTTCCTGGCAGCGTTTATTGAAGAGACTATCTTTTCCCTAGTGTATATGCTTGGCACTTTTGTCAAAAATGAGTTCACTGTAGATATGTGGATTTGGTTCCTGGTCCTCTATTCTGTTCCATTTGTCTATGTGTCTATTTATATGCCAGTGCCATGCTGTTTTGGTTATTACAGCTCTGCAGTATAATTTGAAATCAGGTAATGTGATTACTCCAATTTTGTTCTCTTTATTCAGGATAGCTTTGGCTATTCTGAGTCCTTTGTAGTTCCATATGAATTTTATGGTTGTTTTTTCTATTTCTGTGAAGAATGTCACTGGTATTTTGATAGAGATTGAATTGAATCTGTAGATTGCTTTGGGTAGTATGAACATTTTAACAAAATTGATTCCTCTAATCTGTGAACACGAAATACCTTTCCATTTTTTGTGTGTGTCCTCTTTAATTTCTTTCATCAGTTTTTTGTAGTTGTCATTATACAGATCTTCCACTTCTTTGGTTAAATTAAATCCTAGGTATTTAATTTTATTTGTTGCTATTGTAAATTGGATAACTTTTTAAATTTCTATTTCAGATCATTCACTGTTGGCATATAGAAATGCTAATGATTTAAATATGTTGATTTTGTATCCTTAATCCTTACTGAAATTATTAGTCCTAGTAGTTTTTTGGTGGAGTCTTCAGGTTTTTCCAAATATAAGATAATGTAACCTTCAAACAAGCAAAATTTGACTTCACTTCCAATTTGGATGCCGTTTATTTCTTTCTCTTGTCTGACTGTTGTAGCTAGGACGTCCAGTACTATGTTGAATATCAGTGGTGAAAGTGGGCATATTTACCATGTTCCAGATCAAACAGGAAAGGCTTTCAGTTTTTTTTCCCCACTATGACACTAGCTGTGGCTCTGTCATATATGGCTTTTATTAGGTTGAGGTATGTTCCTTCTATACCCAGTTTTTTGAGAATGTTTATTGTGAAAGAATGTTGAATTGTATCAAATGCTTTTCAACATCAATTGAAATGATTAAGTGGTTATCTTTTATTCTGTTGGTATGATGTATCACATTTATTGATTTGTGTATGTTGGACCATCCTTGCCTCCCTGTGAGAAATCCCTCTTGGTCATGATGACTGATTTTTTAAATGTATTGTTGAATTTGATTTGCTAGTACTTTGTTGAGATTTTTTGCATCAATATTTCTCAGAGATACTAGCCTGTAGGTTTACTTTTTAATGTGTTTTTGTCTGGTTTTGGTATCAGAGTAATACTGGCCTTGGAGAGTTTGGAAGTTTTCCCTCTTCCTCTATTTTTTTAGAACAGTTTGAGTAGAATTAGTATCAGTTCTTTAAATGTTTGATACAATTCAGTAGTGAAGTCATTGGGTCCCAGGCTTTTCTTTACTAGGAGACTTTTCAATAAGGATTCAATTTCATTACTTACTGGTTTGTTCATGTTTTGGATTTCTTCATGATTCAATCTTGGTAGGTTGTATGTGTCTAGGAATTTATCCATTTCTTCTAGATTTTTCAGTTTATTGGCACATAGTTGCTGATCATAACCACTAATGATCCTTTGAATTTCTCTGGTATCAGTTGTTATGTATGCTTTTTTTCAATTCTGGTTTTATTTAGTTGGAACTTCCATCTTTTTTTGTTTGTTAGTCTGACTAAAAATTTGTAAATTTTGTTTATCTTTTCAAAAAATCAACTTTTTGTTTCATTAATCTTTGGTATTGTTTTCTTCATTTCAAATTCACTTATTTCTACTCTAATATCTATTATTCTACTATTTTTGGGTTCAGTTTGCTCCTGCTTTTCTAGTTCTTTAAGATGCATTATTAAATAACTTATTTGAAGTTGTTCTTTTTTGATGTAGGGACTACTTTTTTGGTGTAGGCATAAATGTTTCTCTTAGTATTGCTTTCACTGTATAGCATGTTGGTTTGATAGTTTGTCCTTCCATTATTATTTCAAAAATTTTTCCATTTTCTTCTTAATTTCTTATTGACCCACTGATCATTCAGGAGCCTATTGTTTAATTTCCACGTGCTTGTAGTTTCCAAAATTCTTCCTGTTATTAATTTCTAGTTTTATTCCTTTGTAGTCAGAGAAGATGCTTGATATTATTTCAATTATTGTTAATGTTTTAAGACCTGTTTTGTGACCTAACATGTGATATATCCTTTAGAATGTTCCATATGCCGAGGAGAAGAATGGGTACTCTGCAGATGTTGAGTGAAATATTCTGTAAACCTCTATTAGAACCAATTTTTTTATAGCACAGATTAACTTTCATGTTTCTTTGTTGATTTTCTATCTAGGAGATCTGTCCAATGATGAAAATTGGGTGTTGATGTCTCCAACTATTATTGTATTAGCATCTGTCCCTCGTTTTAGCCCTAATAATATTTGCTTTATATATCTAGGAGCTACAATGTATGGTACATATATAATTACAATCATTATATCATCTTGCTGAATTGACCCTTTTATCATTATGTAATGGCATTTGTTTTTTTTTACACTTTTTGTCTTGAAATCTGTTTTGTCTAAGTATAGCTACTCCTACTTTGTTTGGTTTTCATTGGCATGAAATATCTTTTTCCATCCCTTTATTTTCTGCCTATGTGCATTTTTATAGGTTATGTATTTCCTATAGGCAACAAATCATTGGATCTTGTTTTTCTCCAACCTTTCACCCACTCTACATCTTTTGATTGGAGAGTGTGTATTTTTATATGTATTTCCTATAGGCAACAAAACATTGGATCTTGTTTTTCTCCAACCTTTCACCCACTCTACATCTTTTGATTGGAGAGTTTAACTCATTTATATTTAATGTTGTTATTGATAAGCAGAGACTTACTCCTGTCATTTTATTAATTGTTTTCTGGTTTACATATTTTTGAAAATCAACTTCTTTATTATCTGAAATAATTTAAGTGTGTCTCTGTTCTTCACAATCAAATGTGTAAAAATGCATCAAAATGTGTAGATGGTGGGGAAACAACAACTTCCAAAGTAAAACATGGAAGTTGTTATTTCCCAACTATATACATCTGCCCTACTAAAAATAAGAAATATTAAAGTTTGGGTCATCTCCAAACATGACAATTTTCTTCTTTTTGTCTGAATTTTTGTGATTTTAATTTCTTAACCTAAGACAACTTTATGTGGTATATATTGAAAATCAAGGAGCTTAATACAATTTTTATAAATCTCTATATAAAAGTAAATAATATTCTTTAATTGGATCAATTATAAAAGATAAAATATAACATTCTCAACAGATAACATCCTATTATTATTAAAATATAAACTAAATCTTATATAATAACTCATTTTAATTTGTTTGCTAAATCGAACTTAGCGTTTCATGCTATTTGGTGATACACAATTAGGAGACTTGTGTGTGTGTATGGAAGCCCTTGTGTTAGACAGTACTAAGATGGCCTCAATGATCCTCACTTGCTGGTATTCATGATCTTTCCTAATTCCCTTCCGTTAAACATGGGCTAGGCTTACTGACTTGTTTCTAACAAATATGATGTGGCAGAAGTAATGGAAGGTAACCTTTTGGCAAAGGTTACAAAGAGATTGGGACCTCCATTTTGCATGGACACCGATGCTTTTACTCACTAACTCTGAAGGAAGGCAGCTGCCCTGTAAAGCCTTACAGGACATGGGAGTAAACCTTTTGACCAAACAACCACTGAGTTGAGGCCCTCAGTCTGATAGCTCATGAGGCTTAAAATCCCACCAACATCTATGTGAATGAGTTTAGAAGCAGATCCTACTCCCATAGAGTGTTCATATGAGAATGAGCCCTGGCTGATAACTCAATCACAACTTCAGGAGAGTCATTGAAGCAGAGGCATCCAGCTAAGCCAAGCTGAGTTTTCTGACCCATAGACACCATGAAATAATAAATGTCTGTTGATTTATGCTGCAAAGTGTTGGGGCAATTTTTTATGCAGCAATTGATAACTACTTTTATCATCAAGAATGTTATTTTTTATTGTTGAAAATTACTAAGATGAACAAAAGCTTCTAATTGAGAAGAAAAAATCAAATGCTATCTTGTTATTTCTAGAAAGATAATAAATGAGAGGCTTCCATTTGCTTCAGCTCTCATTTCTTTACATCCTGGTAATTAGCAAAGTTAACCTATAGATAAATTGATTATAAATTTTCATTCTCCGGTTATTCTTTGCTAGATTGAAAAAGTTTGTTGTGACATTGTGATCAACAGATATCAACCACTGTGTCATATATACTTTTTTTTATTTAACTTCACTTTTGCATTGACTGTCATGATTTAAATTTTTAAGAGAAAACATCAACATGATCTTTCTGTGTATTATGTTCCAATTTCACTAATTTTCTACAGTGTATTTTTTATATGTATATAATCTTATTTTAAAAACCAATGGGTCAATGTAAAGTTTCTTTTCTAAGTTTCTAAAATCTTAATTATAGTAGTTCTTATGGTAGACATTCTAAATTATCTTCTTTTGTGAATTCTTTCTTCGTGCCTGTTTTGCTTATCTATTGCTGTTTAACAAAATACTCTGAAACTTAGTGCCAAAAATAACAACCACTTATTTGCCCATGAATCTGCAACTTGGGCAGGGCTAATTTTTGTTCCACATGATTGGCTGGGATATTCATGCAGCATATTCAGCTGGGGGCTTGACTGGAACTGAGATAGCTAACAGGTCTTTGCTCACATAACAGGTGCCTCCACTGCTATGCTTGGCCCAGCTATGAGCTGGCCAAGCAACTCATATTTTTCTTTGCTTATTTTCTATAGCACAGAAGCTAAACCTTTTTACATGTTACCTCAGGGTTCCAAGAAATTGAAATGTAAAGCTGCAAGACTTCTTAAGGACAATACTGAAATTGACACTGCAATAGTGTCAATTGATAAAAATTCTATTAATAAAAATAAATCCCAAGGCCAGCCCAGAATCTATGGGGAAGAAATAGACAAGAGCTCTTGATGGAAGAAGTGGCATCTGCATATAAAAATGGAAGAATTAATGGTGACTATATGTGGCAATTATTACTCACAGTGCTCAGGAGGTTTTAGCTTTAGCTATATGATGCTAGTTCTTGATTATGGTTTCTAGGAAGAAAGACAGGAAATTTAGTAATAGACAAAGCTTGCAGAACTTAAAAATATAAAGATTAACACAACTCAGAAGAAAATCAGCATTTCCCTGATCTGTAGATTTGAAATTCCTAGAAGAGTTGGAAGAGACTGAAACATTTTTAGATTGAGAAAGGGATATTAAAGTCCCAAAATAAACACTATCTGAGTGACAGAGGAGTCAGCAGAAACTTTATAGTTTAGTGGAAAAGGACGATGAAAGGAAAGCATTGATGGGGGAAAAGGGTAGGTAAAGATAATCTTTAAAGAGTTAGAACAGTGCCTGGCTCTATAGTTTAAACTGAGAAGAGAGGCAGTTTCCCTGTCAAAAGATATTAATAAAAGAAATAGCCACATGATATGTTCTACAGATTTATAGTCTACATTGTGATTTTTTTGAGCCCCTGTTGCTTCCAGAAGCATGGTATTCACATTGTTAAAAATACAGTAGAAATGAGATGAACTGTGTTTGTAATCTTAAAATTTTCACTTGCTTTAAAATATAAGATCTTATCACTTTTAGAGGAGGATAGAGGAGGTTGCTATCAGTGAGTAAAAATAAATGGAAGGATTTATGTAAGGTATTTGGAATACGATATAATGTGCACATTACAGTTCAGGGAATTTGTGGAATCCTGTCATAACACAAATGAAAAACAGCACTTTTCTAAAACTGAATTAAGGGGATACCGCTAGCCAATTGGAATGCTGTCTAAAACATGTACTATCTCTGCAATACTTATTTTATGAAATTTAAACCATTTTTAATCAATGAATGCATAATTCTATTATAGAATGATTCATATTTAAAAACTTACTAAGAAATTGGTATATTATACTATACTATGGTCATTTTAGTAGGATTGAAGTGATATCTCTTGTGGCTTTAATTTACATTACCTTAATGACTAATGATCTCGAGCAGTTTTTCTTGTACTTATTGGCCATTTAAATCTTCTTTGGATAAATATCTATTCAGATCCTTTGCTCAATTTTTAATTGGTTATTTGTCTTTTTATTATTTAGCTATAAATATTCTTTATATACTCTGGAGACAAGACCCTGTCACATGTATGATTTGCAATAGTAGTATTTTGTGTTTTTTCTCTTTCATTCCTTTTTCAATGCAGTTATTTTCAGTGCAAAAATTTTAAAATTAGATTTAGTTCAATTTTCCTTTGTTGCTTAGGATTTTGTTGTCACAGCTAAGAAAATCTTGTGTAAGCTTTCATCACGACTTACTATGAATTCATTCTTAAAAGTTTTAGAATTTTGGCTCTTACATTTAGGTCTATGATACATTTTCAGTAAATTTTGTGTATGATATAAAATAGGCAGTCAACATCACATTTTTGCTTATGGATATCCAGTTATCCCAGCACCATTTGCTGAGGAGACAATTTTTTCCCAATTGGATTGATTTGTCACCCTCATTGAAAATCAATGAATCTTAAATGTTTCCCAATTTCTGTGAAGTAAGATAATTTACACAAGCTTTATGAAAACTGTATAGGGATTTAATTAATTAATTTTATCTAGTTTATATTGTTTTTAATATTCTTTAAATGCTAAGAAATTATACTTGCCATTGGAGCAATTAAATCTTTGAAAAATTAAAATTCAAATTAACTGATAAAGAAAATACTGGACTTACATGATTTTGCTTTCGTATTGTGTATCTGAGTTTGGATAGACATTTAAAAAATAAACAGCCTGAATATTTAAAATTGACATAAGGGAAGTGAATAGGAAAGTCTCTGAAGAAAAATAGTAAATATTGTGGTCTACTGAATATGTGAATTATACTGAACAGTTTATTAGAGATGTGTCAAAGATGCATGGGGTGCTGAAATTTTATTTTTCTCTTCATTGAATGAACTGAAATATTCTCTGCATATAAATAGCTCTTTATTTTGTGTTTGATAGCCATGGTCACATTTGTGACTCTAAAAATTAACTCTATATCCAACTGAAAAATACTAATCCCTAACAAAAACAGAGGAATGTTGTTTGTTATTACTTTTTTAAAAAATAATTTCCCACACATTGGTAAAACCTGTGAACACTAGTCAACAGTTATGGAGTAGGCTTTCGATTACCATACGTATGACCTTGAGAGATACGAATCACACTCAAACTGATCTTCCACAATTTAAGATCCTTATTTTCAAGTTAGATTATGAATTTCATAAACAGTAAAATTTGGTATGCATGCTTCATTTACAGTTTCCTAGCAAGAAACCTCCTTTTTCCCAATGACTTTCAGTTTTGAAAGGAAACGCTGTCTGAGAACAATTTGTGGTTAATGCTTTTCAGTGGGCCTAATCCCACTGAGAAGTGCTCTAGCTAACTTGCTCTGGGTTGTGTTCCAACTTAGTTTAAGGGACTTTAGGGGACACATTCCTGCTGATTCCACTGTTCTTTCCTGTCTTCCTTTTTTTTGTAATCTTGACCCAAAAACTATTTTAAGTGATGTCTGATTTGGCTTCCTATGGTGCTCAAATGTTCACTGACAAAGGATTATTGAAAGAATGTGTGACTCTCCCTTTCTTTTCTTGAATTCAGTTTCTGATGTCGATATTAATGTGAAAGGGTCATCCACAAAGAGACAAAGAATACTAATGTTACAAGGCTTCTCAGCTCTTCTCCTTTATCTCAGTTGGTGGACTCCAAACCAAAGGGATCAAATATCTTCTATCACCTCCTTAAAAACATCAACATCTGTGTCATCATTGGCCTTTAGGCTATGAGGATTATTCCAAAAGTGCTCCTCTCTCTGTACAGTCCATCAGTTGAAAGCTATAGAAACATGGAATTTTAGGGCTAAAGAGCACCTTAAAGGTGAAATAGTCTAGCTCCCTTATTTACACAGTTGGGAAATTGTCGATTATAGTGAGTAGGCTATTTGTCCATGGGCATGGGCAAAGATAAAGATATAGACAAGAAAACAATATTTCTAAATGCAATATTTCAGCAATGCAGCTGCACACTGCACTTGTATTAGGGCTATGTGTCCCCTTGTTTCTTTAATACCTATGTTCATCAAACCCTGCTCAGATCCTAGTGAATCTTCTGATATAACTGAGTTAAATAGATAACAGGCTTTAACATTAAGGACTCACTAAACAATTTTAAATCACAAGGAACCTAAATATCTCAATATTATTTACTTTTTCTAAACATGGACCCTTTTATATCTAGAAAAAAAGTGGTAGTGGCTTTTACTCAAAAGAATAATAAGAAGTGTTTAGTAAAAACTAAATTAAGGTCTTAGGTAGACGACTGTGGGAATAGTGAATATTGACTCTCAACCAAGGATATCTACCACAATTGGATTCCTTGGATTCATAACAATATCTTTTATTAAATAAGTTCAGAATGATTTTAAATCACCACGAAGACTACAGAAAATTTAAAAATCAGGAAGATTTTTAAATTACACAGCTTTTAGAACTATAGGTCAACTTGAAAACAACATGACTTAGCATGACTCATATAAGTGATGTTTTCTGGTAAATTAATGAGAACTTCAATGTGAAAGTAATTCACTTGGTAAAAGCAACTCAATTTGTCAAAGAAGCTTACCAAATTTGCCTTCACTGGAGTAATAGCATGTTTCAACTGAAGAGAGACCAGAAGTGAAGTATGTACTTCATGTGTCATATGATGTAGACATGTCTGCTGTCCATTTCAAAGAAAATAATAATAATCTTTCCATTTTGAGACAGAAGGGACATTCAGAGAATCAAGACAGAGGCTACACAGCAAGTGATTTTCCTAAATATGTTGAAAGGGAGGCAAATTCCCTTAGAGAGCATCCAGTCCTAACTTCCTCTGAATGAGGGTAGAAGGAACACTGATTTAGCCTTGGCTGTAATGCTTCTCATTAAGGTGATCTAATTCTTCATGAAGTTGCCTCTTCAATTCTTAGCTCAGGTTTTGTATTTTCTTCCACATATTGAGTGAAAATCTACATCCCTGTATCTACTTCAAACATATACTTTGCCCCTTTCTATAAATTTCAGGTGTATTTTCCAAAATAATATTTTTAGCATTAAGGCCAATTTCCATTTATCGATAATAGAGTGAAATTAATAATATTCAATATTCATAGCCAAACAAATAATTACTTTGGCTGAGAATATTTTTCATCATTACTAAATTTTACACATCGTGTTACCACTTTTATTTATTTCTCCTGTTCATTTAAATATTTAAGAGTTTCGGCCGGGTGTGATGGCTCACGCCTGTAATCCCAGCACTTTGGGAGGCAAAGGTGGGCGGATCACTAGGTCAGGAGATCAAGACCATCCTGGCTAACAAGATGAAACCCCGTCTCTACCAAAAATGCAAAAAATTAGCCAAGTGTGGTGGCGGGCGCCTGTAGTCCCAGCTACTCGGGAGGCTGAGGCAGGGGAACGGTGTGAACCCGGAGGCAGAGCTTGCAGTGAGCAAAGATCGCACCACCACACTCCAGCCTGGGCAACAGAGTGAGACTCCATCTCAAGAAAAAAAAAAAAAAAGGAGTTTCTAGCTGTATGATACTAAGTTTCTCAGAAGAAAAGATGCAAACAACATATTCACATATAATCAAGTTATATCTTTACATTGATTGATATATTCATAGTGAAAAGAGCATTTTCATTGATGTTCTTGGTTTTAATTAAGAATCCTAGAGAATCGTATTTTTTAATACTGAAAAATGATTGCTTACTAGCAATTGTTCAGTATGAAGTACAACCAGTTTTTTTAAATGTTGTATTGAAAAATGTTTGATCTTGTGTATTGGGTTTTTAAATCTGCTTCCTATACAATAATTTTGTATTCTAAATGTGGAAAAATTTGTGTTATTTTAAAAGTAGTTGAAAATGGTATAATACAAAGGCAGTCTACCAAATATTCTGGGCCACATATATTTCTATGAAGTGTCATATGCAACCTTTGAAATGTCTGTGAAGAGAGAGAACGTCATATGGATGATATTAATGCTTTGATTAATGTAGAGACTTTCTGTGAAAACCTATGGCCAGTTCAAGTCCCCAAGCCTTTCTCCCTATCACTACCACTTTTTGAAATTAGAGGTTAAATGCTTGAATTCTAATACCTGAGTATTCAGATGCATAAAAATGGTGGTAAGAACAGAAGGAATCTTCTCAAACAAACTAGCTCAAGTTCACCTGAGCCTATGAGCCTTTTCCTAGTCAGGTAAAAGAATTTCTCCTAATCAGAAATACTGTATAAGAGCTATACAGTTCTTGGTCAGGCACGGTGGCTAGTGCCTGTAATCTCAGCATTTTGGGAGGCCAAGGAGGATCGATCACCTGAGGTCAGGAGTTTGAGACCAGCCTGGCCAACATGGTGAAACCCCATCTCTACTAAAAATACAAAAAAAACCCAAAAAACAAAACAAACAAACAAAATTAACTGGGCATGATAGCGGGTGACTGTAATCCCAGCTGCTTGGGAGGCTGAGGTAGGAGAATTGCTTGAACCCAGGAGGTAGAGGTTGCAGTGAGCTGAGATGGCACCACTGCACTCCAGCCTGGGTGACAGAGTGAGATTCTGTCTCAAAAATAAAAAAAAAAAAAAAAGATACAGTTCTCAAACTTTAGACTCCAGAAGAATCTCCCAAGGTGCTTCTTTAAAAAGCAAAATCCATGACCGTATTCAGTGATGTCTTCTAGAGGATGTGATATATGCAGTAGCACAGGGCCCCATGCTCAGGAGGGCTTCCACACTTGGTTTTATGTCATATTTTCTTCATCTTGAAATTCTTTATTAATTTTTTTTGAACTAGTGTTTTATAAGTGAAGCCAAATGAGACCATTCAGCACGTGCATGAGGTGAGGAGATACATGAAATGTCTGCCCACTATTCTTTGTCACACTATTTACATACAGCATTTGTGAACAGTTAAATGTTCTTAATATGTGCATCTCAAACTGGCATTACACAATATAAAAATAAATGTAAAATTCATTTAATTGAATTTTTTTAATTTTTCTTCACTTATAACAATATTAAATATCAAATAATAAGCACCATGACAAAGTGAGAGAGAAGTTCCACAAGAAAAAATAAAATTTTAATATTTAATGACAATATTTTCTGCTTTTTTGAACAAGGGCACCCATGATTTCATTATTCCTAGGCCTTAAAAATTACTCTTTTTTCAACAGGTCTAGGCTGGGACTGGACATTTGTATCTTTATCAAGCTTGTGATGCAGATAGTACATAAAACACATTCTCTCTACAGCACTCATTTGAGCCCCGTGAAATATACTCCTGTGTGACTCGTGTTTACGTGAATGTAGCTCAGACCATACAAGATTACAAGGTCTATCAAGGCAAGATATATGAAATAATTTTAGGTCTCTTCCACTGTTTATCTGAGTGTCTTACGTATGGTGTTTTTCAAAGAAAATATTTATATATTAATAAAATTATAAAGAGACACCTGATGACAGGCTTACCAAGTAGCGATAAATTTTTTTAAAAACACACAATAAGACTGAATTTAGGAAAAAAAAATGTAGTCTGTTGTTACACTTATGACATAACTTAGCATAGTATCCATGAAATTACAATTCTGTAACTAAAGTTCATCCTATTTCCACCTATAAATTGTGAACATAAAGCATTTTCCCCAGTTCTTAAAAGGTACTTACAATTAAAATAAACTATTGAATGAATATATGGTTGTCCCTTGGTATCTGTGAAAAATGGGTTCCCACCCCCTCCCACGCCAAAGCAGACGCTCAAGCCTTGTTTTAACGTTATATTTCATATGACTTATACACATCGTCCCACATGCTTTGTATCACCTATAGATTACTTATAACGCCTAATATAATGTATATATTATGTAAATAGTTATTGTGCTGTAGTTTTTTTTTCGAGACGGAGTTTCGCTCTTGTTGCCCAGGCTGGAGTGCAATGGCACGATCTCGGCTCACGGCAACCTCCGCCTACAAGGTTCAAGCAATTCTCCTGCCTCAGCCTCCTGAGTAGTTGGGATTATAGGCTTGCACCACCACGCCCAGCTAATTTTGTATTTTTAGTAGAGACGGGGTTTCTCCATGTTGAGGTTGGTCTCGAACTCCTGACCTCAGGTGATCCGCCCGCCTCAGCCTCCCAAAGTGCTGGGATTACAGGCATGAGCCACCGTGCCCGGCCTATGCTGTATTTTTATTGTTGTATTATTTTTATTGTTTTTATTTCCAAATTATTCAAACCAAAGTTGGTTGAATCCACCAATACAGAGAGCTGACTCCATATAGATTCACGTTTTAGAACAAAATTTTCATGAAGGCTTTCAGTGGGACATATTTTTCTCTAAATGATACCTTAAATGTAAATTCACTGTATTGAACAGTTTTTGTCAGAAATGGCAGGAGACCAAAGTCCCACCCGTCAGGATTCAACCCACTTTTCTATCTACATCCCTTGAGGCACTGTCTGTAAAGGAGGTGTTGAGTTTCCAAATAATGTAATTACCAGATGGTCAATTCCAAAATATAAAAATAAAAATTACTCTTTATAAGGTTTAAGATACATTACCTTTCAACTTAAGTAAATTTAGAAATTTAAAAGTTAATTACATTAACCTTTATTAACTTAAAATATCTTAAAAATCTTAAACAGAAATCTTTAAATTAAAATGCCTTAGAAACACTGGAGGTCAGATTCTTAACACTGCTAAGAAATGAAAATGTTGAAACATATTTTTAAATAAGCTTAATTTTTAGCAAATAAGTATTTAAATAAATTCAAAGCCAGTGACAACCTGAGTCAGCCACGAGAATAAATTTTGTTTTTTTCCCCTCTACTTCTAAAACAAAAAAATACAAAACAAGAGATTATTTAGTTTGGACTTTTGCCAACTAATCTTTACAGAAAGACACCCTTAAGGGAACTGTCTTACAAATGAGGATATGGGAAGTTATTCATAAGTTCAAAATCCCTTTTTAAAAATGTCTGAGAAAGTGTATTACAAACGATTGCTCTATAAGGTATAATCATTGAAGATTAAATCTTCCTGATTTACTTACTGAAGATTACATACGGGCTTCAGACTTTTAGAAAAAGGTGGCCTGAGTAATAAGAACAGATGGATGGATGTGAAATGCTCAGGGACTTCTAGTATTCCAGGTCAGTAAACTGTGAACAAAGGAGGACTTCAATGATAGTTCATAATAACTCATTCTGAGCTGTTACAGTCAGTTAGGTTAAAATTCCTGTTTCAACAGTGACCTACATATGGTTGGACAAGGCAGATGAAAGCAAGTTTGTTCCTAACGGTGAGCTGTCAGTTAATAGCCCCAAACCGTAGATTTCACTCAGGTTCTACTGTCCCAAGAAAACTGTACTATTTTACTTGAGACTATATTTGTGAAAACATAACTTGAAACAAATATACCCTACTTTTCAAAAATCTTCAATTTTATAGGTTTTCACTCTTGAATCAAGACTACAATTTCTATGGGTATACTTCGGTAACTGATCGACGAGTTTTAAAGTTACAATGTAATTTTATGAAGTTACTTGAGTGATCTGACATCTCCAGGGAGTAGTTTCTTTTGTACGTAGAATGTGACTAAATTACAACACAAAAGTTTTTTTGAGTAACAATTTATGCAAATGAGTGCTTCCTATATATCATCTTCCATAATAATAACTGTTGCAGCTTAAAATTAAGAAACTGTGGTAGGGAAAAGTTTTATATTCTAAAAATTTAATAAATTTTTCTTATTGCTTGCCAACCCATAGGTTTTTTGAAGAAAATATATATACATATATATGTACAAATTTTAAAAATGCACTGCCTGTCTATGTATACATCCCTTATTTGTGCTAAAAAACTAGAAATGATTTCAGAGCCAATTTGTTGAGAAAGCTTGACAATGCATTTCATGAAGACGATTGAAGATAAAGTTCATTGGGGGGAAAATTGGTCATGAATAGTTGAGATGATCTGAAGTAATAAAAACATTGGCGCATCTGTTTTTGTGCTTCCTGTCCTGTGAAGGAAAGGTGGAGAGCCATATGGAATGCTGTCTTGCACTCTCAGTTCCATTGCTATTGAAAACGAAGGTACTGACCTTGTCAGAAATGGACTTACACCTTTTTTCCTTGCTTAACAGGAATCAAATATTTAAGGTATGATGGCCAGGACTACTTCAGATTTCAGTAGCTCTCATTATTCATTCTCTTACGTCCTTCTAGGTCACTACCTTCTGCTCATGCATATATCATGAATATGTTAGTCTATATATTGCATACAGGTACCTGCCCATAGACATGCATGTGCAAGGTATCCAGTTCAAATATTGCATTAAAGGAAAATTATTATTTTAAAATTGCTTTCACTGCTATCCTTTAAAAAATAATCCATAATGACAGGCAAAATAAACTAATAATAAAAATGTCCTAATTATACTCTAATGATAGTTCAGCTTGATAGCCACCCTGTTGAAACTTTTATATTCTCCAGCACATCTTCGTTCATTATATCCAACATCAACACAGATTTCTGAGATAAACTGATGTTTTACCGCCCTCCAAATACCTTATCTTAACCTCTGCTTTTCTCTTCATCTTATATCACATATTCATTCAATCATTCTGGAATCAAGTTTTGATCAAAAATAAATTATTTTAAAAACTCAGATTATCTTCTTTTAATTTTTGTCATGCCCCTTTATTCCATGGAGTAAATGAATGAGAGAAGAAATATTAAAGAGATGCTTTTGACTATAATCACTACACAAATATACCAAGTAAATAAAAATCCAGAAATTCCTTTGAGACATTAAAAGACATATTGCTTTGAGCAAAAGTGACATGCTAGATATATCCTATAAATTGAAACAGCTTGACAGCATTCAGTACTCTCTACCCCTTTCACGACCCTGTTAATTTTTCTTGGTACCAATTGCCTCTACTAAGTATATATTTACTCCATAGCTATCCACAGCAAAGAAATATGGGTAGTAATATTGTTGATACATGAAGTACAAGACATTCTCCCTTTTTTTCCCCAGTTGTGCTGGCATTTGCTGACAGTTGTAAAAACTTGTTGTTGTTATATGCAGAGACAATTCCAAAGGCATACAGGGAACAGATGTATGCTATCAGAGTAACAAGATGCCACTTTTAAAAAATACTTTTCAGCTTAGGGCTACATTTAAACCTTCAGGTACAGTTCATGAAACTCATAATGTGGGAGAGTGAGTACTGGTGGTGTCTTTGAGAGTCTCTAGGGGAAAAGACTATGAGATATTGTTATCATTATCACCATCTTGCTAACTGAATCACAGTTAGTGCCATGATTATTACACCTAAGGTAGTGATTTACTACCCTCTAGGTTGAAATAAAGGGCAAAATGAGATTCTTCCATCGTAGGAAGGTGGAACAAATTCGGGACACTCTAAGAAAAAGGCATTCTATTCAATCTCAGTCTTTTAAAAATAGAGAACTAAATTAATCTGAATATGCAATTCTCAGTTTGGCCATATAAACTAACTGGGCATACGTTTCAACTAAACTGAATACGGATGGAAAGTCTTTGCAGAGTTAGATACATTCTTCGAAAATCTATGCATGTCTTATTTTTATAGAAATGCAAAAACAAAAACAAAACAATAGGCAAGAAGGTTTCACACAAAAGCAGTCATACCTAAATATGAAAAGACATAAATGTGCCTCAGATTGCATCATATTTTATCTTGCAGTGAGTTACATTGTAAAATTGTAAGATGCTGTTGAAGTAATTCAATCAAATAAAGTGAAAGTAATATTGATGAAAACCGCTTTCATTTTTATTGACTCATAAACATTAGAGTGTAAATGTGTAGACTTATTTTCACACCCTATAGATAGAACTGACTGTTCTAACTTTAAATATCTGGAAAGGAAATATAAATTGTATGTTACACTTGAACCTAAAACATAAAATTGTCACTGCGCTTTGATGATGAAAAGTTGAGCCCTTTGAACGATGCTCTATTTTTCTCTGGAATTGTATTTTTTACTCTGTTCCCTGATGTAAATTTTGTTTCTTATTTCTGTTATTTGTTTCTGATTGTGAACCCAATTTATTTTGCATAGAATTGTTAAGTGCCTTGTCTGTTTGCAGTAGTTCAAATGTAAAATAGCTAAAATGAATAACCCTTCAAAGTCAATTCTGGCCTTCTGCTTTTATATTTATTTACAAATGCTGTAGTCTGAAAAACGGTTAAAAGATGAAAATGCCAAGGGGCCAGTTTTCTTAATTACTTTATGAATAAATCTTAAATGATCGGGACATTTAAAACACTTGAAATATGTTTAAATATAATTAAACTAGAATACCTCTTTATAGGAGACAGTAGAGGATACTGGGATGAACAATTTTGATTTTAAGTGTGAATCATGGAAATAAAAGTGGCTGTGCTTGATCATTTACTCAGCACTGGAGGCAATAATCAAGTTTCACAAATCAATTACACCTTTGAAGAGTGATGGCAGGGAGCAGAGGCTTTATCAGAAAAACTCTGTGTTTTGTATCTGTTTGTCTCTTTG
Organism: Symphalangus syndactylus; assembly: GCF_028878055.3. Taxonomy (NCBI): domain Eukaryota; kingdom Metazoa; phylum Chordata; class Mammalia; order Primates; family Hylobatidae; genus Symphalangus; species Symphalangus syndactylus. The sequence goes on from NC_072433.2 coordinate 91,493,429, forward strand.
TATTTTTAGACATAAATCTCTAACATAGAGTGTGTATCCAGACAACATTCTCTCCTCCCTCCAGGTATTGATGGCACAATAGGATTTGGGGATTTTGAGCACCTGAGGGAAAAATTGTAAGCTGAGTAAAAATTGATATTATTACATTAAAAGAAGATTTATGCTTTAAATATATATATCTCTTCAGAGTAACAGAGTATTTAGGAGAAGAATATATCAATTTTATGAAATATCTTATGTCAAATGTGGATGTTAGTATAGAGAGCTAGGAAGATTGATCAACTAATATTTTATAATTGTATAAAATATATCATATATATTAACTTAGATATTATTAGCAAACAATGGCAGTTTTATTTTTTATTTCACAGCTTAATGTAAATAAAAAATTCCGTGTTTTGACTCATGTCAGATAAGAAACAGAGAAATTTTTTTCTGTTGATTTTCTAAGTAAACACATATTTTCTGTTTTAAAAGCTGTCAAGTTGAACTTAACATCAAATTGCTTAGATATTGTATTTCCTAATGTTAATCCAGACTAAAATTTTTATTGCATTTTTCTTTAATATTGACTAAATATAAACTTCTGAATGATATGGATAAAGGGGACATGTAAGTTATCTGTTGTAATATAAATTTAGCTCTCAATGAGTGTGTCTCCAGGAAATACAAAACCTAATAGGAGTTGGAGCAAAGAAAAAAAATCTCCTTTCTCTCATTTCTAACATATCAAATTGATAGGCAACACAATATCAAAACTATGCATACTATAAAAAGATTATATAGTGAAAAATAAGTGAATTGTATAGTCAATACAAGCAGGGCTGATAGTTTTTTTATATAAAATGTAGTAGTTTTGCCCTTATATTTATTTAATTTGAAGGCCATTAAAAATAGTAAAGATTATAAAACTTGAAAAGTTACTAAATGCTTGTCTCTGGTTGATAATTATGCATTTGGTCCAGGTTAACACAGGTTATTATTACCCCTGAGTAAACAAGTGTACAGCTTGGAGAACTGCTTACCTTTTAAAAACAACAAACTAAAATAATTGAATTGATATAATTATAGTATGTTGAGTTCAAAGGTCATCTAATTGACTATGAATGTGCTCACCATGGCATTCAAAAGTCTTTAGAATGTAATAATTTTTTTCACCTGCATAAAATTTATCAGTAATATCTATGTATGTAATATATATGTTTATATATTCTGTAGTATACTACAGAACATAGAATATGTATTACTATACTATATACTCATAATATATACATATGGTATATATATATGTGTGTTTGTGTGTAATAATAGGCCACTTGGAATGTCTAAGCAATTACAAAACTTATTAATATTTAATGTTCATTTTTATATCATTTTGTCTTCACTATGTTGTGCTATTGTGCATGTTCTATAGGTTTTTGAAGACCTAATCCTTCCTTTGTTTTATGCATTGTAAATGCAATAGTTAATTTGGGTAATTTGTATGTACTTGTTCTTCTGATGCCATATATTTGCTTGTTAAAATTATACATTTAATGTTTGCTTGAGCCATTAAGTTTAGTGAATGCTGTCTTGTTGAAAGTCATCATTATAATAAGTGGATATTATCCTATCATTTCCATCCCTGAATGGAGGATATCATTATGAGAATTTTCCAATGGATGACCTAAAGAAAAAGTTTGATTATTTTTGTTTGAAGGAAATGCAAAGAGATTGGCATTCCCAAGTGATATATATCACTGAAGTATAAAATTGTGTCTTACTATCACGGCATTTGGCATTTTATTTTGGTTTCAAAGGAAATGCAATTTTCAAAAGTAAAGTAAAACATATAACTACATTAATAGATATGTTTTGTGATTAGTAGAAAATTCAAAAACCAATGACTTTATTTCTCAATGCCAGAAGATTAGGAAGACAACAAATTATATGCTAATTATTTCAGTAATGCTGGCATCAAAAGGCTAGAAACTTGCAGATGAGAATTTAACATGATTCTATACATATTATCAAGAGACATTATACATTTATGTTTAGATTGAAAGTAGTGTTGATGCTTTTTGTTTTGAAAGTCTTGAGTCCACATGGGTATTATATGCTTTATTCCATAACATAGTCAGGTGTTTGCATTGTCAGATATCAATTAGCAATGTCCTCTTAAATAGATAATTAAGGTTTAACTAAACTTTACTTTTGCTAGATGACCTCACAAATGTTTTGGGTGAAAGGCTGTATGCACAACATTGTGCATAAGTGGGTCAAAAACGAAGTGTATCACTTACAATAGGTTTGAACTTTCGGTGGTTAATAGAAGAACAAAAGTCTCCTAGATCAATGTTTTCCAGAACTTAATCATAGGGACAGCATTACTGCAAAATTTTAATAGGTATTTACTTAAACACATGCCCAGGTACACATACAAAAGTAAATACATGCAACACACCAAACAGAGTTTTGTGGTCAAAAATATTGAAAAGGTCTTCATTAAACAAAAGTAAATGAACTTCTTCACTGTACGACTTCTCAGAGACTATACAACAATAATTTAAAGTGTCTGAATCCAACATGTGCATAGAATAGGAAAGATGTTACAAAATACATTAACCATACGAAACATTTTTCATGGGCTATCACAAAGTAATATAATTGTCTGCAATTCTTAAAGAAACAACATAAAGATTTTTGTTTCATTGACACTAAATCAAACTGGCACTTTAAAACTACATGTTACTTTAAACTCTCATTAGAATTTATCATTTTTGAGCACTTCAGTATTGGCTTCTAGCATCTTGTGCTTTCCTTCTCATCTGTATTTTTCCATTCACAGGAGGAAACAAATGACCATTTTCTAGACAATCCACCAAAATTCTAATTTATTATGAGAGCTTTCTCCCTTAATCATACTTCAGCCTCATAATATGAAGCAAAGCTCGTTTTCTCCCTTACAAAATGGGGGAAAATAAGCTTTTATTTATGTCTAACATAATATAAGGAGAAACATATTATAGAGAGGTGGAGTCCAATTTGGGACTAAAATGGCTCAACAGAGTATCCATGTTCCTGGTAAAACCACCTCTTCCCAGCTTTTACATTACTCACATCAAGGATGAAGGTAGAGCATCTGAAAATTCCTCATGCGTATGGTGAAACCACCACTTTTTCTGATCCCCAACCTTTTCTGTCCAAGCACTATAAACTTTCTAAAAGATCTTCCTTTAGCACAGCCTAATTTGAACAAGTTAACACATTCACATAGTGAATCTTCAAAATTTATCCAAATACTTCCTGTGTCCTTGTGTCTGTCAGCATCCTAAGTAGTCTAAGCTATGCTATGCTTCCTTATCACCTGGACTCTTAAAGATTCAAGGCTCTGTATATATCTGAAGTGACTCATTCTTTCACAACGTAAACTCCTCCTATGTGACCACTGAATATACAAAGTCGTGTATACCCTCCTTTTGTCTCAATGTTTCTTCCACTTCCTGTTCTAACTAAAATCTAGATATCACCTAGGGACACTGTCTCCCCCAGCAATGCTCTCAAATAATCTTTCACACACATCCCAAGTTGCAACAGTCCTGGAGTTAGAACAGGTTTCTATCCTTCCCTTAAACAAACAAATGAAGCGCAATCTGTTTCAAATGAACCAGAAAGATAGGTGTATATTTTCCTAATGGTTGTAAACACCTACTAAAAGTATCATTGACATATTATCACCTTGCTTATTATCTTTTTTCCACCAATAGGAATATTATTATTCTTGGTAATGTCACTATCTATACAGGTAATCTATGCAACACATTTTAATCTTTTTCATACTCTTCTTACGCCAGTAATTTTTTTCTACCCTTCACTGCAATCACCTATTTCAATCATCATTCCCTCCAGACATTGTCACTATCAATATCTATATCACTTCAAAAATTTTAATGATCATACCCTTATTGTAATATTCATATTTTCATATTAAACTATAAACTCTTCCAGAATCTCAACTCCCCAAACAAAAGCTCATCCACTGAAACCACCAATAATTCACTGTTGATCTCTCCACTTTGGTAGTTTCTCCGCTTCTCACAAGATTAGATTCCTTTGCGCTGTCATTAAAGCCATCTCTTTGTTATCAATCTTCAATTTCTTTACCTTTTTTCTTTGCTTTCTTTGACTAGACTAGTGTATTAGTCTGTTCTCACACTGTTGATAAAGACGTACCCAACACTGGGTAATTTATAAAGAAAAAGAGGTTTAATAGACTCACAGTTCCATGTGGTTGGAGAGGCCTCACAATCATGGAAGACAGCAAAAAGCACATTTTACACAGTGGCAGACGAGAGAGAACTTGTGCAGGGAAACTCCCACTTATAAAACCATCAGATCTCAGATCTGGTAAGACTTATTTACTATCACAAGAACTGCCTCCATGATTCCATTACCTCCCACCTGGTCCCTCCCACAACACATGGGAATTGTGGGAGCTACAATTCAAGATGAGATTTGGGTGGAGACACAGCCAAACCATATCAACTAGCTAAACCCCAATGTTGGCTTAATTTCATTATCTACTTACTATCAACGTGCACCAGGAAAGCTAAGCAGGATGGGAAAAATATAAACAGTCTACTTGATTTAACTTTAAATACGACCACAAATCTGAGTAATTTCCTCAGGGCACATTTAATTCTACTATATTTCCCTAAAAAGTGTATTTTTCCTGCCTCCTTTGTTAATTAACACTCCTCTCACTCAAACTATTGCCCTAAACAGTACTCAGAACTGCATTTAGTTTTAGATTACAAAAAAAAATTAAATACAGTGGACTGACTTTCTCAGTCTTTCTCTCCTCTCTTGAAGACCACTCAGTTTGGTTCTACTGAAATTACTCTTGTCAGTGCCATAAATGACCTCTACATTGAAGTATTTGGTAAGTAGATGTTGATGAATAGAACAGACACAGCATAATTTAGCCAAATTAAATAAGGTTTTCTTGTGTAAATGATTCACAGAGAAATGAACAGAGTCATGATTCAGAGTAGAGAGATCAGAACCATTGTACAAGAGATCTGGCTCTGAGCTTTAGGGTGACAGAAATGTTCACCATGTTAAAATTTCAAATGATAGTAAGATTTAGAGTCACATCATACCTCTTGGAAGTTCATCTTCTATCAGACCCATAGCTAAATGGAGTTGGAGCAGTCTAACATATAATCATGTAGAGTATTTATCTATATTTGCTCATCTGGGCCAGAGCCATCACTTTAATCTTAGAGACATAGAGTATATGTGATAGGAGATAGTATGTAATTCTCAGGTACAAATGAAATTATCATTTTTCATTTTCAGACTTTTTACCTAGAAGCATAATCTATCTTTTCTTAACTGAGGGCTGAAGAATTGAACTTCATTGTTTTCCAAAACTGTCAGTCACCATAATCTAGAAACCGTGAAACACTTGCCAGCACACTTAAAATTGAATTTAAATTCTTTATAATGCTCAAACAATCCAACAAGATTTAGCTCCTGGCTTCCTCTCCAAACGCATTTATTACCACTCTTGCTTTTTCTTAGTATGTGTCAGACAACCTTGCTTCTTTTCTAATCCTCAAACACACTGTGCACTCACTAGTCTCGAGGCTCTGTATATAGTACCCTTGTGCTATAATGCTTTTTGCCCAGTATCTATGTGACTTGCTCCTTACTCAATTGGTTCAAAGTCAATTCCTGAGAGGAGCCTTCTCTTACTTCCTCATCTGAAAGATCTCCCCACTTCACACTACAATAAACAGCTTTAGTTTTTCTTTATAGTGCTTCTCAGTCTCAGAGATTTTTGCTTATTTATTGGTTAATTGTTTTTGTTGAAAAATAAAAAATTGATTTATGTAATTATATATGTATTTACCTAAAATGTCAAATATGAAAAACATTTAATAGCAAATTTCTATTAAGCTTTTAGTTTAATTGGGAAAACTCAGGTTTTCTGTTGTTTCACTTCGCTGACTAATGAATACCACAATTACGTGTCTCTTTAATTAAAAAACAATTTTAATGTATGTGAACAAAATTGTTTACCCAAGCAGCTTATTCTGATATGTTAATTTCAAATTCATTTATCTAAAATGGAAATCATCATTACCTGTAATGAAATCAAAAGGTTATCTGGCTTGAAAAGCTCAAAATAAATAAAAGCATTCCTAAGTACTAAGAGAATAAAGACTCATAAGAAGGAAATGTATTTTTTTTTTTTTTTTTTTTGCCTGATCTGTGTTTTTAACTGAAGTGTAATTCTTCCTCACCTCACCTTTGGGGAATCAAAAATGAGAACTCAACAGGGAGGAAAAGTGTGATAGTGTAGGTTGTTTGCTCTTGAAAACTTATTAAATTCTGAGAGAAAACAAGATTCAAAATAACTGAAAATGCTGATTTTTCAATTTGTCTTGTTTTTGCCATTGGAAGTTACGGTTGACAAAGGAAAATGTAAAATTAACAAATAATATGACGTACCTCTAAAATGTGCCTTTTACCTATAAATCACTAAGTATTTTATATTGGTAGTGTTCTCTCTCTCTCCACACACATACACACTCACAGAGAGAGAAAGGGAGGTGTGTTTAACAAATACAGTGTATATCTCAAAACACAGTTTTCCGAATTTCCAAACATGTACCATGGATGGAATTAGTAATAAATTCCATGAACAGGGAGCATACTTTTTGAAAGCCTTTGCTCCAAGCAACATGATTTATGTTTTGGACTGACGAACCTGCTGTTGCTGACTTCAACGAATGACTATTTACATGTATTTGATGTTATTACAGATTGCTGGCACGTTAATCATCAAATGAGGATAATCTTTCCTTCGATTTTTTTTTTAATTGGGTATCTTCTGTCTGAGAATAACTGTGTGCCCCTTCTGCTGCTGTTCTCTTCCTAACTGAAAGACTGATGATTCTCAGGCAACACTAATTTTACTACATATATAAAGTTGACTTCACTTGTTTCCTTCCTTCCTTCCCTCCTTCCTTCCTTCCTTTCTTCCTTCCTTCCTTCTTTCGCTTTCTTTTTTCTTTTCTTTCTTTTTCTCTCCTTCCTTCCTTCCTTCCTTCCTTCCTTCCTTCCTTCCTTCCTTCCTTCCTTCCTTCTTCCTTTCTTTCTTTCTTTCGACAGGGCCTCACTCTGTTGCCCAAGCTAGAGTGCAGTGGCGCTATCTTGGCTCACTACAACTTTGCCTCTCGGGTTCAAGCAATTCTTCTGCCTCAGCCACCCAAGTAGCTGGGATTACAGGCACACACCACTATGACCAGCTAATGTTTGGATTTTTAGTAGAGATGGGGTTTCACCATGTTGGCCAGGCTGTGGCTTCACCATTACTAATTGGTTAAGACTTCCTGAGTTTGTTAAACAAATAGTACAACTTTAGTTCTAACACTTGACCCCTAATGCTACTTTTATAAATCTTCTTTATCCACAATTCCACTAGATTGGCTTTCTTGTCCTAATGCACGTAATGGCTCTACACAACCAAACCAAAACAAACCATATTTTTAAGCACCAAGGCATTTGGATGATGACAAAATTGATTTTGCACTCTGTGGTTACATATACCATAAAAAGTGTTTCCAAGTAATGTTTCTTTCTCACATGGAAGGTGTCTAATACAAGGAAAAAAATAAAAAGTCCTAAAATTTCTTTATTTAATATACTATAAAGACATTGTTAGAACAAATTAAACTTGGAATACAAATACTAGGGATGATACTTAAAAGCCATATATATATATATATATATATATATATATATATATATATATATATCAGTATTTCATTTATTAAAATGTCATTCTTATCTCTAAAATGAGAGGGTTTATAAGAAATTTATAATCCATCAGGTGAAAACTTGTTTGGTTTAATAGAGGAAACTGTTACAGTAGCATTAACTTTCTGCATCTTATTCAATTATTTGCATGATTTCCCAACACGTTTTTCCCAAGTACAAATAAAAGAACATTACTGCATAGTTTGAAGATGCACAGAGGTATTAGTGTCACCTGAGGGTGTCTCAGGACTCACAAACATGGCTTGTTTCTCAATATTACACCAATGATTGGATCAATGTGTCCCTGGGTCTTCCTTTTACTTGTGAAGATACAAAAAAAAAAAATTTTGTTATTGAGCCGAATAAATGCACAAAAGTTACTGTAAAACAATCTTTATGCTAATAAAGTTCTACAATATTGTTTCTCTCTTATTCTATATATTCTCTTTTCAGATATGAATGTTAGACCTTCTCATCTTATGCTCCATGTTTCATGAATTCATTATTTCAACCAGTTGGCTACTCTGTTGCATTCTGGGTAAGTTTTTAGGTAGCTCTCTATTTAATCAAGTCTCTGCCTTTAGTATTGCCTAAAATGTCGTTTAACACATCTCCCACTCATCTCGATTTTTTAAAAAGCCGTTTGTTAACCCATTTTCAAATACATTCCCTCTCTCTCCCCATTCCCTGCTGAGTTAAGCACTATCTTTAAAAGTTTTACTATGTATGTAAAAATATGGAAAATATATATTGCTAGGTAATTACTAATATTTTGTTTAGGCTTTTTACATCTATGTGAAAAATAAGATTGGTGTGTAAATGTTCTTCATGATGTCTTTGATGAATTTCTTATTGGGGTGGAAATCTCTTACTCGGAAGACTGGAACATCTTGACGTGATCTTGATATGAGTACTTTTATAAGTGTGTAGCTGTTTGAATTTTCACCAAGAGAAGAAATCCAAACAGGAACTGCCAAGTAAATAAAATATTACCAGTATTCAGAACCCCATCCAGATCCCATTTCTAGCTCTTAGTTTCTCTCTTCCTTGAGGATAACCACTATTCTGACCTAAAACAAAATAGATTGGTTAGCCGTTTTTTTATTTTGTTCTGTTTTTTAAGCTTCGTATGAATGAACTAATACATTTAAAACCTAACATTAGGCATTTAAACATCTGGCATTTAAAACCTAACATTAGGTTTGTAATATTCTTTCTTCTTGTGTTTTACAATAGTGTCTTGCTTCAGTATAAGGGCATTGTATGGACGTGCCACAATTTATTGTCCCTTCCACTGGAGATAAGCACTTGGATTTTTCAATTTTCTGACTATTATAAATAATGCTGCTGTAAATAACCTTGCAATAACTTTTGTGTGCACATTTATTTTTGTTGGGTGTATACAGGGAAGGAATTGCTGGATCATAGATTCTGTCAAACAGTTTTCCTAAGAGGCTAAATCAATTTTAAATCCAACAGAAAGATTTTAAGTATTAATTCATTGTACTTAATAATGTTTTACTTATGTTTTCCACTTCATTTTTTGTTCATTTAAGTAAACAATAGTTTTTGGAGGCTGCTACTTTGTGTAAGTTTTTGCACTGTCGGCATAAAGACTTTTCCCATTTTATAATTGTTTTCTTAATTATTTATTTTCCCCCTTAATCTGTTATTTCTGAGGCCTGCCAATTTTTTAGTCTTTTCAAATCATCAGCAACTGTTTCTGTTGACTCTATTTTAATTTTATGTTTTATCTCATTAATGTCTGCTCATTTTTTAAATTGTTTCTTCTCTTGCACTTCTTTTGCTTTAATTCCATTGTTAGGTTTTGGCATCTTTGCTGGATACTTTTTTAAAAATCAGCTTTATTAAGGTATAGTTAACCTGCAATAAAGTGCACATATTAGGAATATACAATTTGATACTTTAAAAACAATCAACTTTTCATTTTAGAATAGATTTAGATTTACAGAAAAGTTGCAAATATAGTACAGAGAATGCCTACATTCCAGAGGAAACTTTGCACCAGTTTCCTCCATTATTTACATGTTACACTAATATGGTGCATTAATCAATATTGACATATTATTGATTAAAGTTCATCCTTTAGTTAGACTGTTTTAGATTTTACTTAATGCACTTTTTCTATTCCAGCATCCCATCCAAGACACCATGATGCATTTATTCACCATGTCTCTTTAAAAGCCTCTTAGATGTGACAATTTCTCATACATTCTTGTTTTTTATGTCCTTGAGGATTTTAAGGAGTGCTGGTCAAGTAATTTGTAGAATGTCCCTCAGTTGTGATTTGTTTGACGATTTTATCATAATTAGACTGAGGTTATATGTTTTGAGGAGTAAGACCACATATAAAATGTATCATTTTCATCACATTTTATAAAGTACATGTCATCAACATGACTTAACCACAGTTCATATTAACCTTAATCACCAGGCTGAGTTAGAGTCTGTCAAGTTCCTCCACGGTAAAGTTATTCTTTTCCCCCTCTTTTTATACTGTAAAAATTGGAAGGAAGTCACTATGCACAGGCCACATTTAAGGTGCAGAAATTGGGGTGGAGCCAAGATGGCCGAATAGGAATAGCTCCGGTCTCCAGCTCCCAGCCTGAGCAACACAGAAGACGGGTGATTTCTGCATTTCTGCTTGAGGTACCGGTTTCATCTTACTAGGGAGTGCCAAACAGTGGGTGCAGGACAGTCGGTGAAGCGCACTGTGCACGAGCCGAAGCAGGGCGAGGCATTGCCTCAATCGGGAAGCGCAAGGGGTCAGGGAGTTCCCTTTCCTAGTCAAAGAAAGGGGTAACAGACGGCACCTGGAATATCGGGTCAGTCCCACCCCAATACTGCGCTTTTCCAACGGGCCTGGAAAACGGCACACTAGGAGACTGTGTCCCGCACCTGGCTCGGAGGGTCCTAAGCCCACGGAGTCTCGCTGATTGCTAGCACAGCAGTCTGAGATCAAGCCGCAAGGAGGCAGCGAGGCTGAGGGAGGGGCACCCGCCATTGCCCAGGCTTGCTTAGGTAAACAAAGCAGCCAGGAAGCTCGAACTGGGTGGAGCCCACCACAGCTCAAGGAGGCCTGCCTGCCTCTGTAGGCTCCACCTCTGGGGGCAGGGCACAGACAAACAAAAAGTCAGCAGGAACCTCCTCAGAATTAAATGTCCCTGTCTGACTGACAGCTTTGAAGAGAGTAGTGGTTCTCCCAGCATGCAGCTGGAGATCTGAGAACGGACAGACTGCCTCCTAAAGTGGGTCCCTCACCACTGAGCAGCCTAACTGGGAGGCACCCCCCAGGAGGGACAGACAGACACCTCACTCGGCCTGGTACTCCTCTGAGACAAAACTTCCAGATGAACTATCAGACAGCTGAATTTGTGGTCTCACGAAAATCCGCTGTTCTGCAGCCACTGCTGCTGACACCCAGCCAAACAGGGTCTGGAGTGGACCTCTAGGAAACTCCAACAGACCTGCAGCTGAGGGTCCTGTCTGGTAGAAGAAAAACTAACAAACAGAAAGGACATCCACACCAAAAACCCATCTGTGCATCACCATCATCAAACACCAAAAGTAGATAAAACCACAAAGATGGGGAAAAAACAGAGCAGAAAAGCTGGAAACTCTAAAAAGCAGAGCACCTCTCCTCCTCCAAAGGAACGCAGTTCCTCACCAGCAACGGAACAAAGCTGGATGGAGGATGACTTTGATGAGTTGAGAGAAGAAGGCTTCAGACGATCAAACTACTCTGAGTTACGGGAGGAAATTCAAAACAATAGCAAAGAAGTTAAAAACTTTGAAAAAAATTAGAAGAATGGATAACTAGAATAACCAATGGAGAGAAGTGCTTAAAGGAGCTGATGGAGCTGAAAGCCAAGTTTCGAGAACTACGCGAAGATTGCAGAAGCCTCAGTAGCAGATGCGATCAACTGGAAGAAAGGGTATCGCTGATGGAAGATGAAATGAATGAAATGAAGCGAGAAGGGAACCTTAGAGAAAAAAGAATAAAAAGAAACGAACAAAGCCTCCAAGAAATTTGGGACTATGTGAAAAGACCAAACCTACGTCTGATTGGTGTACCTGAAAATGACGGGGAGAATGGAACCAAGTTGGAAAACACTCTGCAAGATGTTATCCAGGAGAACTTCCCCAATCTAGCAAGGCAGGCCAACATTCAGATTCAGGAAATACAGAGAACGCCGCAAAGATACTCCTCGAGAAGAGCAACCCCAAGACACATAATTGTCAGATTCACCAAAGGTGAAATGAAGGAAAAAATGTTAAGGGCAGCCAGAGAGAAAGGTCGGGTTACCCACAAAGGGAAGCCCATCAGACTAACAGCTGATCTCTCAGCAGAAACTCTACAAGCCAGAAGAGAGTGGGGGCTGATATTCAACATTCTTAAAGAAAAGAATTTTCAACCCAGAATTTCATATCCAGCCAAACTAAGCTTCATAAGTGAAGGAGAAATAAAATACTTTACAGACAAGCAAACGCTGAGTGATTTTGTCACCACCAGGCCTGCCCTAAAAGAGCTCCTGAAGGAAGCACTAAACATGGAAAGGAACAACTGGTACCAGCCACTGCAAAAACATGCCAAATTGTAAAGACCATCGAGGCTAGGAAGAAACTGCATCAACTAACGAGCAAAATAACCAACTAACATCATAACGACAGGATCAGATTCACACATAACTATATTAACGTTAAATGTAAATGGGCTAAATGCTCCAATTAAAAGACACAGACTGGCAAACTGGATAAGGAGTCAGGACCCATCAGTGTGCTGTATTCAGGAAACCCATCTCACGTGCAGAGACACACATAGACTCAAAATAAAGGGATGGAGGAAGATCTATCAAGCAAATGGAAAACAAAAAAAGGCAGGGGTTGCAATCCTAGTCTCTGATAAAATAGACTTTAAACCAACAAAGATCAAAAGAGACAAAGAAGGCCATTACATAACGGTAAAGGGATCAATTCAACAAGAAGAGCTAACTATCCTAAATATATATGCACCCAACACAGGAGCACCCAGATTCATAAAGCAAGTCCTGAGTGACCTACAAAGGGACTTAAACTCCCACACAATAATAATGGGAGATTTTAACACCCCACTGTCAACACTAGACAGATCAACGAGACAGAAAGTTAACAAGGATATCCAGGAATTCAACTCAGCTCTACACAAAGTGGACCTAATAGACATCTACAGAACTCTCCACCCCAAATCAACAGAATATACATTTTTTTCAGCACCACACCACACCTATTCCAAAATTGACCACATAGTTGGAAGTAAAGCTCTCCTCAGCAAATGTAAAAGAACAGAAATTATAACAAACTGTCTCTCAGACCACAGTGCAATCAAACTAGAACTCAGGATTAAGAAACTCACTCAAAACCGCTCAACTACATGGAAACTGAACAACCTGCTCCTGAATGACTATTGGGTACATAATGAAATGAAGGCAGAAATAAAGATGTTCTTTGAAACCAACGAGAACAAAGACACAACATACCAGAATCTCTGGGACACCTTCAAAGCAGTGTGTAGAGGGAAATTTATAGCACTAAATGCCCACAAGAGAAAGCAGGAAAGATCCAAAATTGACACCCTAACATCACAATTAAAAGAACTAGAAAAGCAAGAGCAAACACATTCAAAAGCTAGCAGAAGGCTAGAAATAACTAAAATCAGAGCAGAACTGAAGGAAATAGAGACACAAAAAACCCTTCAAAAAAATTAATGAATCCAGGAGCTGGTTTTTTGAAAAGATCAACAAAATTGATAGACCGCTAGCAAGACTAATAAAGAAGAAAAGAGAGAAGAATCAAATAGACGCAATAAAAAATGAAAAAGGGGATATCACCACCGATCCCACAGAAATACAATCTACCATCAGATAATACTACAAACACCTCTACGCAAATAAACTAGAAAATCTAGAAGAAATGGATAAATTCCTCGACAAATACACCCTCCCAAGACTAAATCAGGAAGAAGTTGAATCTCTGAATAGACCAATAACAGGTTCTGAAATTGTGGCAATAATCAATAGCTTACCAACCAAAAAGAGTCCAGGACCTGATCGATTCACAGCTGAATTCTACCAGAGGTACAAGGAGGAACTGGTATCATTCCTTCTGAAACTATTCCAATCGATAGAAAAAGAGGGAATCCTCCCTAACACATTTTATGAAGCCAGCATCGTCCTGATACCAAAGGCTGGCAGAGACATAACCAAAAAAGAGAATTTCAGACCAATATCCTTGATGAACATTGATGCAAAAATCCTCAATAAAATACTGGCAAACTGAATCCAGCAGCACATCAAAAAGCTTATCCACCATGATCAAGTGGGCTTCATCCCTGGGATGCAAGGCTGGTTCAACATATGCAAATCAATAAATGTAATCCAGCATATAAACAGAGCCAAAGACAAAAACCACATGATTATCTCAATAGATGCAGAAAAGGCCTTTGACAAAATTCAACAACCCTTCATGCTAAAAACTCTCAATAAATTAGGTATTGATGGGACATATCTCAAAATAATAAGAGCTATCTACAACAAACCCACAGCCAATATCATACTGAATGGGCAAAAACTGGAAGCATTCCCTCTGAAAACTGGCACAAGACAGGGATGCCCTCTCTCACCACTCCTATTCAACATAGTGCTGGAAGTTCTGGCCAGAGCAATCAGGCAGGAGAAGGAAATAAAGGGTATTCAATTAGGAAAAGAGGAAGTCAAATTGTCCCTGTTTGCAGATGACATGATTGTATATCTAGAAAACCCCATTGTCTCAGCCCAAAATCTCCTCAAGCTGATTAGCAACTTCAGCAAAGTCTCAGGATACAAAATCAATGTACAAAAATCACAAGCATTCTTGTACACCAATCACAGACAAACAGAGAGCCAAATCATGAGTGAACTCCCATTCACAATTGCTTCAAAGAGAATAAAATACCTAGGAATCCAACTTACAAGGGATGTAAAGGACCACTTCAAGGAGAACTACAAACCACTGCCCAATGAAATAAAAGAGGATACAAAGAAATGGAAGAACATTCCATGCTCATGGGTTGGAAGAATCAATATCGTGAAAACGGCCATACTGCCCCAGGTAATTTATAGATTCAATGCCATCCCCATCAAGCTACCAATGACTTTCTTCACAGAATTGGAAAAAACTACTTTCAAGTTCATATGGAACCAAAAAAGAGCCTGCATCACCAAGTCAATCCTAAGCCAAAAGAACAAAGCTGGAGGCATCACCCTACCTGACTTCAAACTATACTACAAGGCTACAGTAACCAAAACAGCATGGTACTGGTACCACAACAGAGACATAGATCAATGGAACAGAACAGAGCCCTCAGAAATGATGCCGCATATCTACAACTATCTGATCTTTGACAAACCTGACAAAAAGAAGAAATGGGGAAAGGATTCCCTATTTAATAAATGGTGCTGGGAAAACTGGCTAGCCATATGTAGAAAGCGGAAACTGGATCCCTTCCTTACACCTTATACAAAAATTAATTCAAGATGGACTAAAGACTTAAATGTTAGACCTAAAACCATTAAAATCCTACAAGAAAACCTTGGCAATACCATTCAGGACATAGGCGTGGGCAAGGACTTCATGTCTAAAACACCAAAAGCAATGGCAACAAAAGCCAAAATTGACAAATGGGATCTAGTTAAACTAATGAGCTTCTGCACAGCAAAAGAAACTACCATCAGGGTGAACAGGCAACCTACAGAGTGGGAGAAAATTTTTGCAACCTACTCATCTGACAAAAGGCTAATATCCAGAATCTACAATGAACTCAAACATATTTACAAGAAAAAAGCAAACAACCCCATCAAAAAGTGGGCAAAGGACATGAACAGACATTTCTCAAAAGAAGACATTTATGCAGCCAAAAAACACATGAAAAAATGCTCATCATCACTGGCCATCAGAGAAATGCAAATCAAAACCACAGTGAGATACCATCTCACACCAGTTAGAATGGCCATCATTAAAAAAGCAGGAAACAACAGGTGCTGGAGAGGATGTGGAGAAATGGGAACACTTTTACACTGTTGGTGGGACTGTAAACTAGTTCAACCATTGTGGAAGTCAGTGTGGCAATTCCTCAGGGATCTAGAACTAGAAATACCATTTGACCCAGCCATCCCATTACTGGGTATATACCCAAAGGACTATAAATCATGCGGCTATAAAGACACATGCACACATACGTTTATTGCGGCACTATTCACAATAGCAAAGAGTTGGAACCAACCCAAATGTCCAACAACGATAGACTGGATTAAGAAAATGTGGCACATATACACCATGGAATACTATGCAGCCATAAAAAATGATGAGTTCATGTCCTTTGTAGGGACATGAATGAAACTGGAAAACATTCTCAGTAAACTATCGCAAGGACAAAAAACCAAACACCGCATGTTCTCACTCATAGGTGGGAATTGAACAATGAGAACTCATGGACACAGGAAGGGGAACATCACACTCCGGAGACTGTTGTGGGGTTGGGGGAGGGGGGAGGGACAGCATTAGGAGATATACCTAATGCTAAATGACGAGTTAATGGGTGCAGGAAATAAACGTGGCACATGGATACATATGTAACAAACCTGCACATTGTGCACATGTACCCTAAAACCTAAAGTATAATAAAAAAAAAAAAATAATTAATTAATTAAAAAAAAAAAGGTGCAGAAATTTATATTTCACCTTATACCCCACCTCCATTTGACCTTCTATTTGTTTTGGCTTTGGCCATTAGAAGCCTTTTCATTTGACACTTGCGTCCCTTGACTTACTCCATCATTGTGTGTCTTTGTGGGTGTAAAGCTAAGCTTGACAATTCAAAATTTAATCCATTCCTACATCATGTTAGCCTTCTCCCTTTGACTATCTGTAAAATACCACTCTAGCAGTGAGAATCTAGTTCTCACCATCTGCCATCTATTTACTTAATTTTTCAGTTTCAGTATCCATGTATAGTGGTTTTATAATTCAAAACAGTAGCATTATTGGGTATGTTTCATCCACTAGAGTTTGTTGTTTATATGCAATGTATGTTGTGTTTAGTTCTACACACTCCACCCATTTCCAAATGCCTTTAGATCAGCATCTTCATTTACCTCCTTCTGTGAGGCTGTTTAGTACAGTTACATTAACTACATTGATTTGTCACAATCTGCATTTTATTTTTTTATCCCTGAATATCTTAAAGTATTTTAATGCAAACAAATTAAGGTTAAACGTTTCTATATAGTTATATGGGTTTTAACAAACTCACAGTGTTAAAATTCATCATTAAAATATCATAAAGAATAGTTTCACTGCCTTAAAATATCCTCTATTTTACCATTCAACTGACTCCTCACTCTCAAATTTTGGCAGTTGTTGATTGTCTGTTGTATCTATAATTTTGCCTTTACCAGAATGTCTTATCAATTATAATTTTTGGAGGGTATAGAATTTTAATTGACTTTTTTTTTGTTTCAGGATTTTAAGGATATTGAAACACTGTCTTCTCTCTTATATTTTCTTATAATAAATCTGCTGTTATTCTTTATTTCTTATAGGCAAACATGTCTTTTCGAAGTTCCTTTCAGATATTTGATTTTGATTTTTTAAAATATTTTCTATGTCTTCACTTTACTTATTGAATATGCAGAAAACATGTACAATAACTGTTTCCATGTTTATTTTAAAAACTCTATTATTGGTGTTAATTCTAAATTGGTTATCTACTGATTTATTTTTCTCTTTCTTATTAATTGTGCTTTACTGATTCTTTGCATTCCTCTTAATATTTTGTTGGATCCCAGACATTGTACATTTTAACTGTTGCATGTGGCATATTTTTGATTCCTAAAATTTTTGTGTGTTTTGCTTTGTGACACAATCAAGTTACCTATAAATTGTGTGGCCCATTTGGGTCTTGGGTTAAGATTACTTATGTGAGTTCAGAGTGATGTTTAGGATTATCACTGTCCCATTATTGAAAGGCACTTTGAATACTCTACCCAATGCCTCTGATGGTTTCTAAAATGAAGACTAGGAACTGACGCTATTCCCATTCTTGCATGGGTGGTAGGCATTCTTACCACTAATCATTTCGGGTAGTGTTTTTCCTGGTCTCAGGTAGTTTCCTCACAACACGTGTTGGTTAGTATTCTATTGAATACTCAAAAAGATTCTGTGCACTTTTTATACTTTAGTCTCTGTATAGCTTTCTCCTCCTCAGAAATCTGTCCTGTTGACTGAAGATACCTTTTTCTTCCTGGACTTTCCATTTTGTTTCCAAAATTTAGAGACTATTATATTATCAATGGGTTTTCTTCCCTGCATTAAGTATGGTCATTCTCTTAAGGTAATAATCTGGGACAGTTATATGCTCGCTTCAACTTTCTTCAACTTTTTCTTATCTTTCATAGTTGAATTTCATTTACTTGATTTCTAATGTGCTGAAAACTACCATCTGATATAGTTTTCCAGTATTTTTTTTTTTTTTTTTTGAGACGGAGTCTCGCTCTGTCACCCAGGCTGGAGTGCAGTGGCGCAATCTCGGCTCACTGCAAGCTCCGCGTCCCGGGTTCACACCATTCTCCTGCCTCAGCCTCTCCGAGTAGCTGGGATTACAGGCGCCCACCACCACACCCGGCTAATTTTTTTGTATTTTTAGTAGAGACGGGGTTTCACCGTGGTCTCGATCTCCTGACCTTGTGATTCGCCTGCCTTGGCCTCCCAAAGTGCTGGGATTACAAGCGTGAGCCACTGCGCCCAGCCGTTTTCCAGTATTTGTTATGATTTCAGATAAAAGGATAAATTCAGTCCCTCTAATTCCTTCTTGGCTGGAAACAAATCTCCACAAGCTTCTTCACTGGATACTTAACTGACAACTTTAATTTATTCATTATTTTTAATGCTTAACATTTACAGACAACATTTTCCCTGTCAGTATTGTTACATGAATATTATGAATTTTGATATTATCTATTCTATTAATTTGTTAATTGAAATAATATGTGGGAAAGAACACTTTTATTCAAAATTTTATACTTTTTTTTCAAAATGCAAATATATCTAAGGCCTCTTCTAAGATTTGGCTTGTGGAAATAAGTGGATGAGAAGTCCACTGAAACACAGAGAAGATAAAATATTTCATCAAGGGAGGGTAGATTTTATTATAAGTAACAGCTTCAAAAAAGCTTACTTTGATTTGAATGTATTCCTGCAAAATACATACATTGTAATCTTCTCCCCCAAGGTGATAGTATAAGGAGGTGGTGTCTTTTGAGGTATGGTTAAGTCACAAGGGCAGAGCCCTTATGAATGAGATTAGTGCCCTTGTAAAAGATGTTCTAGAGAGCTACCTACTCCTTCTACCATGTGAAGATGCAGTATGAAAGGGTCATCTATGAGAAAACAGGCCCTCACAAGATACTGAATCTTCTGACACATTATTCTTGGTCTTCCCAATTTCTAGGGTATTTGAAGGAAACACTTACATTAAACCCTTGAAATGAACCAGATATACATTTTGAAACAGAATAAATATGCAATTGAATAAAAGGCACTTATATTCAAAGATAAATATGAAATTGAATATATGCTAAAGGACCATAATGCTTTTCAAAATAATATCATAAAAACAATTTGTTTATATAATTAGACTCTTATGAAATTCTGTTTTTCATGGTGGGGCTACATTTATTATCAACACAAATCTTGAGACCTTTTAAGCACAAAAAAGACTAATACAGCACATAAAGCTAATCGAATCAAAACTTATTTCAATGAACTTGAGAAACATCAGCAGAAAGATGAAATCCTAAAAGAAGATAGAATTTGGATGGGAGGACATCCAAAGACTGTCTAAAATTGAATTACAAAGCAGCAAATTTCTTAACATCAAAAGTTAAGTCTCAAAGGTAGAATAATATATTCAAAGCGCTGAAATAAAATTATTGTAAAGCAATATTAGTAAATATGGAAGAGAAAGAGGGATAGGGACAAAGAGAAGGAGGGAGGGAAGAAGGGAAGAAGGGGGCAAGAGAGAATGAGAGAGAGAAATACCGAGAATGTATTACTAATAGACGGTCAAGGAAAGAAATCTCAAAGGGTGAACCTCAGAAAGAAATCAAATATCCTAGTTATAAAATATTATTTGTAAGTAAAAATCATCAACGTGTCATCGGTAAACATATGGGTAAATCTAAATACTAAAGTAAAACATACAAATCATTTTTATCATCATTGTCAAAACCAATGTAGAGTGAAAATATCAGAAAATAACAATGCCTAAGATAGGAGGAGTGATTGGAGCTACAGCATTTTTAAATTCTTAAATTGTTGAGATGGTTTAGAGTTACTGAGTAAACTTGTTGGTTAATGTTAGATGGATTGTAAATACGTATAGTAAATATTTTCCTTTAAATTTTCTTTTATTTAATAAGTACCGATTTTTATTTTGTAATACTTTTAGATTTATAGAAAAGTTGCAAGGTTTCAAAGAGTTTTTTGACTCAGCTTCCTCTAATGTTAACCTCTTACATCACCATGGTACATTTGCCAAGACTAAGACATTAACACTGGTTCAATAATATTTACTAAACTGGAGATTCTGTTCAGATTTCACTGCTGTTTTTTTTTTTTTTTTTTTCTTTAACTAATGTCCACTTTCTGTTCCAGAAAACAGTGGAGAATATCCAATCCAGGATACCATATTGCATTTTGTTGACATTTTTAAAATTATGGTAATTAGACCATTTAGCCATTAAATGTATATAGTTCAGTAATATTAAATACTTCCACATTGTTATACAAACATCACCACCCTTCAACTATAGAACTTTTTCATCTTTCCAGACTCAAACTCTGTGCCTACTAAACAAGAATTCTCCATTCTCCCATCTCCCTAGCCTCTGGTAACCACCATTTTACTTTCTGTTGCTATGACTTTGACTACTCTAGGTACTTCACAGAATTAGAATCATGCATTCTTTTTTCTGGAAGACATGCGGCATAATGTCTTCCAGGTTAGGCTATGCTGTAGCTTGTATCAGAATTTCCTTCATTTTTAAGGTTAAAGAATATTCTTTTGTATGTATATACCACATTTCATTTATCCATTCATCTACCAATGGATATTTGGGCTGCTTCATTTTTGATTATTGTTAATAGTCCTGCTACGAATACTAGTGTATAAATATCTGTTTGAATCTTAAACATGAGTCTTCTAATTGAGGAACACTGGATTTTTTTTCATTTATTTATCTTCTTCAATTTCTTTTAGCAACATTTTGTGGTTTCAATGTACATGTCTCACACCCCCTTGGTTAAATTTATTACTAAGTAGTTTATTCTTTTTGATGCTACTGTAAATGGAATTGTTTTCTCAATTTTGTTTTGTTTGTTCATTGTTAGTGTGTAAAAATGCAATTGATTTGTGCATGTTAATTTTGTGTTCTGCAACTTTACCGAATTTGTTTATCAGTTCTAATAGTTGTTTGTTTTGGTCTGGAATGTTTTTTTCGTACAACATGATGTCATCTGAAATTTTATTTCCTTTGCTTACCTAATAGTTTTGGCTGGAACTTCCAATACTATGTTGAATAGAAGTGGTAATAGTGAGAATCTCTGCCTATTTCTGATCTTGGAACAAAAATCTTTTGTCTTTTTCCATTGAGTATGAAGTAAGCTGTTGATTTTTCACATATGGTTTTTCTTATACTGAGATATCTCTATTCCTAGTGTGTCGAGTGTTTATATCATGAAAGTACATTAAATTTTATCAAATGCCTTTTATGCATCAACTTAAATGATTATTTGGGATTTTTTCCTTTCATTCTGTTAATGTGGTGTATTTCATTGATTTATTCATCTGTATTGAACCATCCTTGCTTTCCATAAATAATTTCACTTGCTCATGGTATATAATCCATTTATTATATGGCTAAATTTTGTTTCCTGGTATTTTATTGTGCATTTTTGCACTAATATTTTTTAAGAATATTTTTAGTTTTCTTTTCTTGAAGTGGCTTTTGTATTAGGGAATTGCTGGCCTTATGCAAAGAGTTTGCAATTGTCTTTTCTTCTTCAATTTTTTTTTGGAGGAATTTGAGGAAGATTGACATTAATTAAAATGTTTGGTAGAATGTATCAGTAAATTCATCTGGATTTGGACTTTTCTTTGTGGGAGGTCTTTGGTTATTGATTTAATTTTCCCTACTAGTTGTCACCCTTGTCACATTTTCTACTTTATTGTACTTAAGTCTTGCTAATTTGTGTGTTTCTAGATATTTTTCATTTCATTTAGATTATCCATTTTTTGGCATCTTATGTATTTTTAAAAAATGTACACTTTTTAGTATTACTCAAACAATTGATGTAAGAATATTTAACAAATAACTATTTTTAAGAACTTAGGTATATTTCCAAATACAGGTTTATATCATTATTTCAATGCTTATTGTTTCTCAAGATTAAAAGTACAATTTACAGAGCTAGTGGAAACCAGGATATTCTGCACAGTCATGGCTGTAGAACCTTTTTTTTTCTTTTTTTTTTTTTTTGAAGGTCTAATTCTATATCCCAGGCTTGAGTGTATGCAGTGGCCCAATTATGGCTCACTGCAGCCTCAACCTCCCCAGGCTCAAATGATCCTCCCACCTCAGCCTCCCAAGTGGCTGGGACTACAGACATGCACCATCATGCCCAGCTAATTTTTGTACTTTTGTAGAGACAAGGCTTCACCATATTGATCAGGCTGTCCTTGAACTCCTGGGCTCAAGCTATCTGTTCACCTCAGCCTCCCAAAGTGTTGAGATTACAGGCTTGAGCCACTGAGCCCAGCCAACACAACGTTTTTGATAAGCACAAGTCACTATTAATTTAGAACATAATATAGAACCTGTTAAACACCAGTTTTTCAATAAATAATTGTGAAAGGAATGGGGAAAAAGGTAAGCAAGAAAAGAAATTAAATGCTTTCATTGAAGCACAGCCATAAGCAGATACATCTAAAAGGAGCTACAGAAACCAAAATATGGTTCATCTTATTAACATCTGTTTTGTTGTTGTTGTTGTTTTCTTTTTCTTTGAGATGAAGACTCACTCTGTTGCCTAAGCTAGAGTGCAATGGTGGAAGCTTGGCTCAGTGCAACCTCCACCTCCCAGGTTCAAATGATTCTTTTGAATCATTTGACTACAGGCATGCTGGGACTACAGGCATGCACCACCACCCCCGGCTAATTTTTGTATTTTTAGTAGAGACGGGATTTCGCTATGTTGGCCAGGATGGTCTTGAACTCCTGACCATCTGGTCATTTTTTATGAAAAATCTTATTTTCTTCTTTGGCATTCCACAGAGCTCAAAGCATTTTAACAACATAAATAAACGTAGTATCTTTTTCATCTCTTTAGTCCATATTAGTTTGTGTTTGAATTCCAGCCTTCTTGCTCTTCTCACATTTTTTTTTTTCTTTAGGCATCATGTTTAATTTATCACTGTGACATATCAATAAAAAGTGAACATAAAGCACTGACAATCACAAAGTTGGGATGAGGAGAGTATTTGTTTGAAGATCATAGAAAGTAGTTCAATCAATTTCTTCCACAGCCTCCTTTTACCAATCATATGAATTATTTCAAATTAAAGTTGAAAAAGTCTCTCTCTGCATCAAATTCTTTGAATATTTCCTAAGCAAGATATGCTTAAGTACACAAAACATCATTCAATAAAACTGACTTGGAAAGGGATACAATGAAATGTGGTTTCGGCAAACTCTGTAAGTTACCTACATTATTTGAACGTTTTCCCCTTTAATTTCACAAATTAAAGTTTTATAGATATATTTAGTTTAAAATTAAATTAATTAAAATCAAATAAAATTTGAAATCTAGTTCCTTCGTCCAACTAGTCATATTTTAAGTGCTCAATTGCTGCACTTGGCTTGTGGCCACTATTAAGAACAGTGCAGATGTTGAGTGTTTCCATTATGTCATAAATTTATATTGGACCGTGTTGTTCTAGACCTTAGTGGCTCATATTTTGGCTACTTAGATAAACTTTCTTTTTACTAACACTAAGTAAGGCTCTTCCTCAAGATACTATTGGCCACATAGGAACTGTAGCCTGCATGTTAAATAAATCTCGTCTAAAAAGTGTGTTTCTATGTTTTTATACCTTCTTATGCTCTCTCATAGCAACTCAGAAGCTCTGACTAAAGCATCTTCACAACTTACATCTTCACCACTTTCTTGGCAAGTCATGATTATAGTTATAAATTTGGAATGAAAAATAAAGTAAGACTCTTTGCTATTCTGTGATTTTCAAGGAAAAAATAAGCTGAATAGTATGTATGTGTTGACATAAAAAGATATTGTTCATATACATTTTTTTGCCACTGCCTCTCAACTTGCTTCTTTCAGACTGCTCATGATAGAGGTTTAAAAGCTTTGATTCTGAAGGCACAGCCCTGTTTTATTGATAAAAATAAGCCTTAATATTTTTTTCCTTTGCTTTATCTCTTTTTACATGGGCAGCTGATAAATTCCAGAATTCCTACAGGATGTTCTAATGGAATAGCAGGTTGATCTGCCAGCAGTGTCAGTATTACAAGATAAAAACATAATGCCATGAATCTATATATCAAATGTTGTGTTGCAAATGAAACACTATCTACTTCATGTAAAATCAGCTTCTTAGCCCTATCTTTGAACAGTTTTTCTTTGATTCCAGAATGTTGACAAATGGGTTAGGGAATCCACTCTTTCCCCCTTGAGGTTGCATGTACAAATTCTTTCAGCACTCTTTTATGAAAGGGCTACTGAGTCATTGGTTGTAAAAGGAAAAATCTAATTAAACCTTGATAAAATGTTTGTCACTCTGACTCACAGAAGACAGCCTGGTGTCTGACATGTCCTGAATCCACAAGAATGAGCTAAGGATTGGTCATTTTAAAGGTCAAGAGGAATATACGGGCAGGGGATGTGAATGCTCTCAGATCTCTAAAAGAATTACAGAACACTGCAAGTTTATTATGGATTATTAACTCATACCCAATAGTCCTAAAACTTGATTGCTTAAGGAGTGACTTACAGTACTGGAGACATGCTAACATCCTAGGAGAATTCTAATACAGTAGCCTTTCCAAAAATGTACCACTGGGTCTGCCTCATTCAGCATATTATTTTGTGGTTTGGATTTACAGCTTGTTTTTTATGCCTTT
The DNA here is from genome assembly GCF_028878055.3 of Symphalangus syndactylus. Taxonomy (NCBI): domain Eukaryota; kingdom Metazoa; phylum Chordata; class Mammalia; order Primates; family Hylobatidae; genus Symphalangus; species Symphalangus syndactylus. The sequence continues at coordinate 91,518,526 of NC_072433.2, forward strand.
AAATTTACTGAATAAAATGACAATAAAAGTCCATACCTACAAAGTTAAGATAGCTTGCAAATGAAAGAGTCACAGCTCTGCTCCCCTAACCTTGCTTTGTGTTTCATAATATTTTCTTTCTCTAAACAGACTTTGACTTACAGATAAGGTTCATGACTTAACAATAGCCAGACTTGAAAAATATCCTTCACAAAAGAATAACAACAAAAGTAAAACCTGTCAGTGAAAGTAATAAAAAAAAGATTGTGGAAAAAGGTCTCCAGGTGTGGCAATGTGGGGAGTTGGGAAAAGGTTTGGAAGACTTTTGGTGTTTTCAGTTTAAAGGACATTGTGAGTTAAGAGTCTGGAGATAAATGCTGAACTTCACAAAATAAAAATGCTAAAGAGTAGCTCAATTTACCAGAATAGGCATGAAACCTTAGGAACTGGATGAAGCAAGCACAGCAATATGTATCAAAAAGGGAGAAAGCCATCAGAGTGGGCAATTAATGAAAATCAAGGCTAGTTGTTATGCCAAAATTGCAACATCTACATGTTTCTCTATGAATACTGACTTTTCACTGGGATCTTAAAATCCTTTTAAGGCATCTAAGTCCGTTGTTGTGTTTCGATAGGTCTTCACCTTTATTAAGTTATGTATCACTTTCAGATCGTGATTAAATCATACAGTGTCTTTCCTTAAAGAATAAATACACTCACAGACATACATCAATTCCTAATTCCTATTCTATATTGACACCTTTTAGAGCATCTGTGGTTTGTCTTCTAGCCTTCGCTATTTTAATTCTAGTGAGTAACATTTTATTATTATATGTAGCAGTCTTCTTTTGACAGACATCTATTTGTTCTAAATAATTTATTCCTGTGAGTATAAATATGCCTACATATAAACTAAACTGATAGCTCTAGGTTTGCAATCTTGAGCAACACAGAACAAGCTCTTCCACCTGATGGTCCTTCTTATATTAGAAAATGAAACTTGTTCACCATGTACTTGCTTCTCTAGCCTAAATATTTCACATATTTTACCTAGTTAAAATTACATTCCTTAGAAAGAATGATCGAGATCTTTAAATTGACATTCACTACCTTTCAAATTTTACATAAGTTTAATAATTCTAATCAAGTTTTCTATTATGGCTCACTCTGTAAGTTCTGGTTTCAAACAGATTGGCCTCTTTATAGGCTATAGACTTTCCTGCATTTATGCTTATGTCCCTATCCCTGCCTAGAATTCATACTTGCTTCTTGCCTTTTCGGATCCTATCCATTCTTCATAATAATGATAATGCATTTTTAGTTCTATAAATGTAAAATGTCTCAAGTTTTGCATGTATTATATGATTTAGCCTTACAGTAAAATATGTGAATAATAATATTTATTATTACCAATTTCACAAACAGGAGTTTATTTACATATACAAAGATAAGAGTCTGAGATCAAACCCAGACAATTTCATTACTTTCTAACTTTGAAACCTTATTTATATGCTACCCCATAAAATAATTTTCTTTTTCTGGTGACTCTGTCTCTCTTTGGGGGAACTAACCAAGGTCGGCAGATCTTGAGGTAAGCAAAACCTAGAACATGCCACTGGAAAATTCATCCATGACATTGCTGTATTAAAATGGAATGCTCGTAGATCCAATATGGAACAGTCATTCAAAATTTTAGAATTCAGAGTTTTCTAATCATGTTTCACAAATAAGAGACTTAGATATAGAAAGGACTGAAAAATGATCAAGATTCAACTACCAAAGGATGAGAATAAAACAAATGGGTAAAGAAGGGCTTCTCAGCACAAAGGTCTGGATATAAAACAAGCTGCACTTTCATGTATGAATTAGCATGCTCAAAAGGGAGCAAATAAATATGCCAGGTAGGATTAGATAAAAAACAAAACAACAACAACAACAAAAAAACAACTAAATTACATGCCCTGCTTTGTTTTGTTGACTGGCATTTATTAATAGGTTGGGCATTTGTTAAAAGCATATTTAATAAATTATAATTCTGTATTCCTAGGATGTTGACAAGCAAAGTCCTATATATGTAATGAATACTTAATAGGCATTTGTACAGTTAGGAAGAGAATGAACATGTAAAGTAGATTTAACAAGTGCTTGAGACACTTGGATGATCTTATAAAAGCAAACCACAGATATTTTCTACCCTGTTATAATGTTTCCTTCAGGCATGAGCATATGGATATCCTGTTACCAAGGGTATAGTTCCCACAAAATAGTTAATTTAAATTACAATAACAAAAAAGAACAATGAAGTTTCTTTAAAATACCTAAATTAAATAGAAATTCTGTGCAGGCTTGCTACTTTGTAATATCCATTTCATAAAATAAATGAACTGGAATGATGTCAGCTGAAAAATGGTGAAATAGGGATCTCCAAGAGCTCATCTCGTCACTGAAACACCACAAAAATGAGCAAAACAGTCACTACTGCCTTTGTTAGAACTCTAGAAAATAACCGAAGACTTTACAAAAAGTAAATAAAAGTAAAATCCAGTGAGTGAAATGCTGCATTCTTTATTCATTATCTATACATCAATATGCTTTTAACATTAGTAACATTGTAACTGAGACTTTGTGTATACGTCCTGTTCAATATACATACGTGAAGTTTCAATTCACAATATAAACTATTTTCCAAAGTGATTTTCCAATTTTTAAATCCAGTAGCAATATCATGGATAAGTCTCAAAATCATTAGGCTATGGGAGGAAATCCAGATATAAAGACTATGTATCTGATTGCAGGAAATTCAGGAATAGGCAAAATTATAATGACTGAAAATAAATCATTTTTTTCCAAGTGTAGGAGAGAGCTGTGAATTGACTGCAGAATAGAATGAAAGAACTTTCTGGAATGATGGAAATACTCTAAACCTTAATTTTAGTAGTGATTATGCAACTGTTTATATTTGTCAAACAAAACTCATTGAACTGTTCATTTACAATAGCCGTTCACTTAAATTAAATATTTTTGAAATTATATCAATAAATCTTATTTAAAAATAAGGTTCAAATAATCCACATTATTTTCAATATATCAATATTGTGACTCCAAATTTGTGCATTGATTGCAAAATTATCTTATTTTTAAAATCTGCATTATGCATTTCTTGGATGACATTATTATTTCAAATGCTCGTTGGAACAAATGCGATTCCTCTTCCATGAAAAGCTTATTGAAGTTATTTGCTCATTTTTTATATTGGGTCATATATATATATATATATAATATATATATACTTTTTATGAATATATATTATATATAATATATATGCAGTTTGGGTACTATTTCTATGTGTCCCTTGATGAACAGAAGTTTTTAATTTATTATATAGTAAAAGTTACAAATAATATATTTTACATTCTAGTCTCTGTCACGTATTCAAAATTCCTCTCTACCTCAAGGTCTAAACAATTTTCAAACATATATTTTACCAAAGTAGTCAAATTTGTTTTACTTATTTGTCATTAATCTTTCTAGATTTGAGTTTTGCCAATTATCTAAACAATCCAATTTTGTTTTCCAAATGCGTGGTTATTTTTTCTAACTATATTTACTTAATATCATGTAAAATCCACAGTGATTGGCAAGAAGAATTATGTTGCTTTCTCCAAGGTCAAACAAGTTGCAAGTCCCCTTTAATAAAATTATTAAATATACTTAACTTTTAAAGCCCCATACCAGAGATGTTATTACATTAGTAATGTTTATCTATTCAAAGAGGATTGTCAATTTTATAATTATAATACTCCCTTTGAAATTCTAACAATACTATAAAACGTGACTAAGGTTAAAGCAGTATCTAACTGATCTTTTGCCTATATTTTTCAGTACATGGAAGTCTCACATTTACATTTCCTATGTAGCACCATTTCCTTAGAAGGATGTCCAGTGGTTAATAACACAGCTATCTGAGTCATGGTTTAATATTTACAACAATATTATAAATCATTCTGCCTTAAAATACCTCTATTTAAAAATTTTTAAAAGAACTGACTATATGAAAAACTTTTCCAAAAAGTGCACTATTTGGTTAACCAATCCAGAATGATTCTTAGTAGAATTGTAACCTAAGCGATACAGTTTAGGTTAGTTTTCGTAATTAAACTTTCTTTCTGAAGATTAATTTTCTTAATTTTTACAAGTGGTTTTCAGCAGGTTAAGTGGTGAAAATAAAGAGTGGTATAACGTACATTTATAGCGTAATTCCTTTTGTTATAAATGTTGTGACTTTTAATAGTTTAAGTCTAATTATATTATCAAAAATTAAAAGTGTTTTTAATTTTTGTTAAATAATCAAAGCAACTTGGTGTTGGTTTTGAATTTGCTCACAATTTGGGCTGGCCTCAGATGTATGGTTCTCCTGTTGGTGTTCCCCATATTCATGAATATAGCTCTGGTAGTTCAACTGGGGCCAGGTGAACCAAAATGATCCCACTTACATATCTCATGGTTTTTTTTTTTTTTTTTGAGACGGAGTCTCGCTCTGTCGCCCAGGCTAGAGTGCAGTGGCGCAATCTCGGCTCACTGCAAGCTTCGCCTCCCGGGTTCACGCCATTCTCCTGCCTCAGCCTCTCCGAGTAGCTGGGACTACAGGTGCCCGCCACCACGCCCAGCTAATTTTTTGTATTTTTAGTAGAGACGGGGTTTCACCGTGATCTCGATCTCCTGACCTCGTGATCCGCCCGCCTCGGCCTCCCAAAGTGCCGGGATTACAAGCGTGAGCCACCGCGCCCGGCCCTCTCATGGTTATTTAGGACTCTTGTCTGAGACATCTAATTTCATCTCCACCTGGACTCTTTACAATGGACTCTCAAAGCAATGACAGCATTCCAGGAAGAAAAGTCCCATTGTTCAAATGCTTATTAAATCTGTGCTTGAATTATGTTTGCTGATATTTGCAGAGAATATAAAATTTTACCTCTACCTTTTTTGGCCAGATAATTAAATTGATATAAAACAAACCTACAGGAGAAAAATATACAAATTTATTTCATACAGATGCTTTTCCCTTTGTGATAGGGTTATGCCATTATTAAACCCATCCTAAGTTGAAAATACTGTAAGACAAAAATGCATTTAATACACGTAACCTACAAAACATCATAACTTAGCCTAACTTACATTAAACATGTTTAGAACACATACATTAGTCTACTGTTGGGAAAAACCATCTGACACAAAGCCTATTTTATAGTAAAGTGTTGACTATTTTATGTAACTTATTGAATACTGTACAGAATGTGAAGAACATAATGGTTGTAATGATACCATTAACATACACAGCTGAAAGTAGACAGGGCATGAAGAATGTTTGAAACATTGAACTAAAATTAATTACTGGGTGATGGGGATGCTACTCCAACAGGGTCATCAATTTCTCTTTCTTCTGATGAAGGTAAAAAGTTGCTGGTAGAATTCAGGGATTGGCACTTACTGATGATTTAGCAAGCATAGTGTTTTTCAAGAAGATATCAAGTTTTGACTGTAAAGTTTATTTATTCTTTTCATTATTTATTTCTCTTTTGCAAGCAAGAGCATCCTATATTTGCCTGTCAGCTCTTACCAATCTCTTATAATTGGCAAAAAATGAATTTTTTTTCTAACATCCGTAAGCCACTGCTGACAATAGCCAATGCTGCCACGAGTTCCTTCACTGTGAACTTTCTTGGTGTCTCAGTTATAAATTCTTTTTCCTTTGCCTCAACTTCTTTATTACTTTCTTTCTCCAGGTTGATCAGCTTCTCTTTGGTAACTTTTCAGCCTCAATGCCAACAAGGTCATGAATATCCTCTTCATCCATGTACAATTCTGGCTGTTCACCATATACTAATATCTTGTTACTTACTATTTTTGTCAACAGAAGAATCTTTGTTAAAGCTTTTGAATGTGTTCACGTATGTCATCAAACTTTCTTCCAAATAGCATTGTTGTGTGACTTTTTCCCGTGCTGCAATGATGTTACAGATAGCATTCAAAATGTTAAAAATGTTCCAAAACTCTCAGAGCCTATGACCAGATTCAGTTACTTCAACACCCTGTATAAATGTTTGCCATTAAATAATGTGCTTTGAATAAGCTATTGCATCTTGGTCCATTGCTTGAATAAGTGCTGTTTTGTTCAGTGGCAAATGCATGACTTTTACACCAGAATGCATGTCACCAATATGCTGGAGCGTTGTCTAAGATCAGAGGAATCTGGAATGGGATGATATTTTGCCTACAATATTCTCTTACTTTCAGAATAAAACAGTTCAAAAGCCAGCTTTCAAAGAATGCTGACATCATTCATGTTTTCTTGTCATAGTGATAATAAATGAGAAGTGTATGCTTGCTCACATTTTGAATGCTCTAGCATTCCCACAGTGGAAGCTTAGGAAAGGCTTTAAATTAAACCGCAAAATTTTCACCACCCAACAGCGTTACACAGTCTTTGAATGTCTGGAATCCTGGCATGGTCCTGGACTCTTGATGAATGTATGTATGCTCCAGAATATGATTTCAGAACAAGCTTATTTCATCAGCATTAAATATTTGTTCTGGCAAATATTCCTCATCCACAATTATCTTATGCCGCTCTTCCTTAAAAGCTTTGGCACCTTCAGTATTGGCACTTGCTGCTTCACTATTGACCTTCACATCATGAAAATTATGACACCTTTTGAAGCACTGGAACTACACAAGACTTGCATATAAGTAGAATCATCTGCATGCTTTTTTTGAGTGTACTGAAAAGACTTCTTGCTTTAGCTGACAATTTCATTCTATCTTCATGGACTGCAAATGTCCTAACTCACTGCAATGTCCATTACTGGCTTGCCCTGCTTATCCTGAGCAATTATCTTAAGTTTCATCTCAAGAGTATTTGCCTTCCTCTTCTCACAAGAAGTAGGAGACACAGATGGAAGTTTTGTAGACATGATCAGATGCAAAAACACAGAACACAATATCCAAAAAACACTGGCAACATAATACACCATACAGCAAACTTGTGATTGTGTGGCTGACTGGAAACTGGGGCTCACTGCTGTTTCCCAGCATACAGAGGGAATGTGGATTACATATGGCTCAGCTAGGAAAAGGTAACAATTCCAAATTCAATGTACAGTTTTTATTCCATGTGTACCACTTTCATGCTATCATAAAGTCAAAAAAATGTGAGTTGATAATTTTATTCTGGGAATCATCTGTAAAAGTTTCACATGGCCTGGGAGCTTTCATAAGGAAATGAAGACCCAAAGATGCACTTAGAGTTGAACACTAGAGGCTAAATCAGACAAAGATTTTGTAAAAATGTGACAAGGCAAAGGGATCTGGGCTAGGGTGGTTAATTGGGTGGGAAAGTGGCTAGGGATATAAGGGTTCATGTGGCAAGGTTTGTTTTCACATATTTCCCTCAGCCTCAACTTCCCATCCTTGATAAAAATGATATTTTCTTTCTGGTACAGGCAGAATACCTTCTACATGGGAATTTCATCTCCCACTTTTAAGAAACAAAAAGAAGGTCAGAGTGATCTTCCTGTACTTGCTGTTTTCCAAGTACCTTTAACTCAAAATAGTCAATATGCCAGTAGTATATTTTGGGGTAGAATGTTATTAATGCCAGCATGTCCTTTGGGTCAAAGTAAGGCATAAGACCATGCCCAGAGTCACTGTGAAAGTGGACTACAGAAGGCCATGGATACCCAGGGGTATGATTTACTGCGATTTATTGAGTTGCGTATTAATGTAATAATCCACTACAATCTGCTCCCTAGATTAATAATCCACTACAACCTGCTCTCTAGGCTCAATGATTAAAGACTTTTTATATGCAAAATGCACTCTCACTCTCCCAAGACTCCCTAAATATCCCTTCTTATGATATTCAAGAAAATGGGGTTTTGCTTTGAATTTGGTTTTGTGAGGAAGTAGGAGTGATTTTAAGAACGGGCATATTAATATTGTCTAGGAGGAGGAAAGACTAAAGTGAAAAAGGACAGGAGACTAGAGAAGAAAGAGAAAATCATCCCTTGACATGAAGGAACCGACCCAAAACTAACACCTAGGTCATAGTGTTGTTAAAAGCTGGCTTGGTATTCTCAGCTAGGTACTGTTATTTTCCCAGAATAAACAATCTTACAGCAACTAACACATGACAAGTTCATTTTAAAAACATAATGAAGTGAGACAAGAAACAAGACCAATACATAATTTTAACTAAACACAGACAATTATGGAATTCGCAAAAATAGACAGCCCTTCTCCTGGCTAAAATTGGCAAGCCAATTGCAGCTTTAGCCTCACTCGAGTCTTCCTTCCTCAAAGGTGTGTTCTGGTGTTCTTTGGCTGGATAACATTGGCAGTATTATGCTAAATTTCATGATGTTCTCATTTCATCAAGTCTGAATTAAGATGAGACTCCTCAGCTGTAGCTGCTCTCGATCTCAAGACATCAAAACCAGAAAGAAAAAGAGAGAGACAGAAATGAACAGAAGGAAGGAAGGAAGGAAGGAAGGAAGGAAGGAAGGAAGGAAGGAAGGAAGGAAGGAAAGAGCAAACACTCTATAACGTACAAAGACAGGATAATCACAATAGTTGCTTTCATCAAAAAAGGGATCAAGTGGGACACCTTAGCTGATATTTGCTAATAAGTGATTTTAAAATGTAGCCAAACAGATTGTTAGGGGTACCTACTGTAGGGGCAGGACATTTTTCGTGGTTAGTGCCTGGTTCTGTTCCCAGGTAGCCGTTTACAATCTGTTGTTGTCTCCTGAGACTGAGTATGGCCTCTGGGATTTCTAGCTCTGCTTTCTAAAAGGTACTTCTTTTTCCTCAACAAATAGGTACACTTGAAGCTGGATAGTTTTTTCAGCCTGATCTCTGTAAAACATTGGTGTTCCATAGCCTCTTTTTATTTTGACTTCTTTTTTTGACTCTTTTTGTCAAGCTAGTAGAATCTTGATAAATTCTTAGTTCCTATAAATCTGATCATGGATTATATAACATGTGTTCTAAAAAAACACATCCAAAATTCTCTCTGGGCTTGTTGGACTTTCATGGAATTATATCCACAAAGTTAGAAGCCATTTTGTTTCTTGCTTAGAGGGTCCACTCGGCAATACCTTTAAAGTGCAGAAGTCTTTTTTCTTTTTTTTTTTTTTTGAGACGGAGTCTCGCTCTGTCGCCCAGGCTGGAGTGCAGTGGCGCGATCTCGGCTCACTGCAAGCTCCGCCTCCTGGGTTCACGCCATTCTCCTGCCTCAGCCTCTCCGAGTAGCTGGGACTACAGGCGCCCGCCACCACGCCCGGCTAATTTTTTGTATTTTTAGTAGAGACGGGGTTTCACCGTGGTCTCGATCTCCTGACCTCGTGATTCGCCCGCCTCGGCCTCCCAAAGTGCTGGGATTACAAGCGTGAGACACCGCGCCCGGCCAGTGCAGAGGTCTTAACAGAGTATTGACAGCAACACGTTTGCATGATCCTTACTCTGAAGCAATGTCTTTGAAAATCTTTTGTTTTTGTTAGGTATAATGGATTTTATCAATCTTTATTTGTCAACCCAACAATCCCTGGAGGCTCTAAGTTTCCTCTAAATTCTGCTTACAAGCTTAACAAAATTCTGCTTTGTAAGCTAAAAGTCTTTATCTCTCTCCTTCTGTATCTCTATCTCTGTCATCTTTTGCAGCTAAAAGAAGCCAGTTGGCACTTTTCGTATTCTCGTATTACTTTGTCACTACAAAACATCTCATAATTCTTCCTGTCTCCAGTGATAATTTCTTCACTGTCTTTTCAACTCTGTTAACAATTTGTTCACCATTCTTCCATTTTTCATTCAATGTCGTCAACCAATGTCATTTGTTTAATTTTTTGAAGGGTTGCACCCCAGATACAGGTTCCAATTTTTGTTTCTGTTTCCTATGCTTAAAACAACAATCATTTATTTGCATGCTATTCTACAATCTGGGTCGAGCTCAGTTGGACAGTTTATCAGCTGGTCTTTCCTGGGGTCACTTGCAAAGATTTAGTCCTCTGGCTATTCTCCTAGGGCTACGTGGTCCAAAAAGGCCAGAGCCACGTGGCTGGATATCAGCTGGGGCCACGGGTCAGGGTACCTTATTTCTCTTCCACCTGATCTCTTTTGAAGAGTCATCCAGATTTTTTACACAGTGATGGCAATCTTTCAAGAAGCAGTCACCAATGCACAGTGCTTACCAAGCCTCAACTTGTGTTATTTTTGCTGATGCCTAATGGCCAAAGCAAGTCTGAGAGCCAAGCCCATGTGAGTTAGCAGATACTAAGAGATATGATACATTAGAAAACACTAATGACATAATCTTCCAATTTTTACCTATAAATATTTAAACAGTATGTGATAATTTTTTCATTATGATTATTTTTCTAAATTTTCTGTCTTACATATGAGATAATATTAGCTGTATAATAAAAAAGTTAAGTAATAATTTGAAATGAATTGCTTTTCCTTGCAATCATGTTGTTTTTAAGACTGAAGCAAATTCACAATTTAAAAAATTACAATTCGTAATTTACAAAAACAATAAAGGCAAATTTTCAATATGAGTTGATAATATTTAATAATATTCTCATTTTTTGCCTTCTTCACCTATATCCTACAGTAGTGTGTTAACAAATGCCAAACAATTGTTTATCAATAGAAAATATATTGTTTTCAATTTGCTTCAATAATATATTTACAAAGTAGAGTCAACTCAGATATTTAGGAAAACCCATGCTTGGCAAGTATATTCTGTACTTACACTTACTTGATATGTTTCAAAATATAATTCATACCATCATTCAAGTTTATTTTCTATCTTTCAAAAATATAATTTATCCATTAAACACCGCTCCCAAGAAATCATCCATGCACAACAATTTTAAAACATGACATTGCCATTTTGTTCTAATATTTTTATAACAAATCAATTGGCTTCAACTAGGAAGTTATCCTCTTTTAGTGGAATAACAAATAACACAACGTCTTAATAATTTAAAGTGATTATAGGAAAAGTAACTTAATGTTTGTGTACTATTCTACATCTTCTCATTATGCAAATGTCTCCAGCTATAGAAAAATCTGAGAAATTATCAAATCTTTCTAGTAGACATGGCAAATAAAATATAATGATCTCCCTTTCTCTTTCCACATGTAAATTTCCACATGTAAATTCTGAGGTCACATAGACCTTATTGCGTTTATTTCATCATTGCTATTGAGATTTATAAAGTCATTTTTTTTTTGTTTAAACTAACCATCTCTTCCTCCAGGCCCTTGTTCAGACAAAGTGAGCATATATACTTGTTTTTAGGCAATTACCATGCAAGGGTATGGATTTTAAAAAATTACGTTTCTTGATGTCTAATACTCATGCTCAGCTCTCAGTTATAATGACAAATGCTCTACAATTTTACTTGACTTATTTACTTGCTTACAGAGATACCAATTAGGTAGGATATCAGACAGAAGGGGAGAGAAGATGATGAGATAGTTTGTGGTTTATTCTTTTTGCTTATTGTGTACATATGATCATTGATGAGGAAATATATCATTATCTGGTACATGGGTATAAGGCGAATGTGCCTCCTAGTTACTTATTTTTTAATATATGGTTGTATACAGATAAAGAGGTTTAGAAAGGGTGAAAGAAAGGGGAAGAATGTACACAGGGTATACCAATAACTTGTTTGAGTTAATAAAGAATATATGGACACACAGTCACTGGTTTTTGCATGCAGAGACTTGTTTTGTTGTGTCATTTATAAAGAAAAAAATAGAGCCTAAGGGAGAGTAATGGTGATTGAGAATAAAAAAAAAAAGATACAGGATATATGGGTTATACAGGAATAGTGTCTTCTTACAAAATATGTTCTTACCCATGTAAACAGTATATTGAACATGATGTGGTGAAAGAGTAAAATCCTTAACCCTTGCCATCAGCCAAGAATGTGGATTATGTTACATATGATTTATCATGGATTATATTTTCACTTCAAATAAGAAATTTATCTTCAAAATGACCACATACAGGAGCTTACCCTTCTTGAAACAATTAAAAAGGCTAATAATTCCTATTTCTAACACTGCAACACACAAGAAAATACAGGGGTAAGACCAATTGCTCAGATTTAATGTCAAGAGAGTGAGATTGTAGAAAGTATAATAAGCAGATGGCAATGAAGAAAATATTCCTATCGCAATCCTTACATACTTGCATCAACTTTGCAAAAGTATATATGAAATTAGATGTATACATACAATACCACCAAGGAGCTCCAGTTCAGGAAGTGAAAAGAGCACAGCTATCTGCCTCTGCCTTCATCTTTGTCCCACTTAGGTCAGTAAAAAATCTACCATAATGATACAAGAGGAGAAGAAAACGGAGGAGGAGGAGGCCATTGCAGCACTGAAAAAACATCGTGAAAAAGAGAATATTTCCATGGATTTTTGAAAGACTCAAAGCAGATGGGATAATATTCACAAATGAAAGCAGAAAAAAACTCAATACACAAATATTGAAGGAAGACATTTCACAGCAGAGGTGGAAACCACTGGACTTGATAGAACCCAACAGAACCCAGAAACAAATTCAAGCTTGGAGGAAGACAGAGCGGGAAGCAGGAGAGGACTTTAAGGCAGAAGTCAGGAACAGAAACTGTCAGACCATCTGAAGAACAGCCGGGTCACTTAAGATCTCTCTTGCCTCCATGAAAGTGAGGCTACTGACTGAAGCATCTGCCCCTGGGAGATTTGCTTGGAGAGGACACATAACACGGGTTTTGGACTGGGGTGAGAGAAAGAGCAGATTCTATCATTGCTATGCAGCACCACCGAGGGTCCATGTGTGAATGAACTAAATATCTATCCACGGAAGAAAGGAAAAAGTTTATTTTTGCCTAAAGTCAAGTATTAAGGAGTCTTTATTTTTTTTTGCCTTTAGGGCTCCTATTCTCAAGCTAAAGGAATATGACTCTATTTGAAAGGTTTTATTTTTTGTTTTTCATTTTTGCTTTAAGAAAAACAGCTTAATTTACACAGCAGTCCCTGAATAACTTCTTGCTAGAAAAGCTTTGGTATTGGGTCTGTCTATTTATGCTACCAAGGCCAATGATAAGATAAAGATAATAAAGAGGATACAAAGGATCATGGATTGAAATTAATTTTATGGATTATAAACTGAGCTTCTTTAAATAATTTATTTCATATTATTTGTTAATCTTCGTGCTTAACTTTGTCTGGAGTAGGAAACAGTGGGTGTGGGTGAACCAAGCTAAAGGGCAGGCAGAAGATTCTGAACAGGCAGGTTTGGGAGGTTTTAACAGCTTGTTTATAACACTGGAAATTCTTAGAATAGAAGTTACATCATTTTCAAGGCAAACGTGAGTGACTTGGCCTCTCTTATTTGTTCTCCTTCCTCAGCATAGATAGTCACAGGCTAAATAAACAAGAATACATGTTTCTAATATTGTCTAGAATCAGTTACTGTAAAGACATAAACATTGCTAATCAGAAGAAATCACAGGATCTGAAAAAAAATAAGAGAAATCACACAAACTTCCACTTCTGTATCCTCTTCCTACACAAGTCACTGTAGAATATATAGAAAATGATATAAACATAGGAATTGTTGTCCAAAAACTTCAGGTTGACTCTACTCTTTCCAAATTAACTAGAAAATTGCCAACTTTCAGGTTTACTTTATCCTGGGTTGACTTAGTAAGATTATGTTATGACTTCTCTATATATTAATTATATATGGATATTTTAACATATTTATTGAGGAATAATTCAGATACTCTAAAATCAACCCATTTAATGTGTATAATTCAATAATTTTAGTATACTCACAGAGTTGTGCAATCTTTGGCAAAATCTGTTTAGAAAATTTTTATCACTTCAAAAAGAAACCCTGAAATCAACAGCAGTCATTCTCTCTTCTAATGCACACCCCAGCCAAATATTTCCTCTCTGTCTCTGTAGATATGACTATTCTAGACATGCTACATAAATGGAATTAAACAACACATCCTCTTCTTAGTTGGGTTATTTCATTCAGCATAAGGTATTTAAGGTTCATCCACATTGAGGTATGTATGAGAACGGTATTTTTTTAAATTGCTGAATAATATACCACAATGTGTTTATTCACTTACCAGTTTATGGGCATTTGGGCAGTTTTCTTCTTTTATATTATGAATAATTTAGCTGTCAACATTAGTGTACACGTTTTTGTGTGTACCTGTGTTTTCGGTTTTCTTGGGCATATATTTATGAATTCAATTTTGGGGTAATGTGGTATTGCTATTGATAACATCTTCAAGGACTACCAACTTGAAAGGACTGTAAAATGACTGTACCATTTTTCATTCCAATTTTTCCACATTCATGCCAACACTTGCTATTGTCTGTCTTTCTGATTATAGTAATTCTAGTGGTTTGTGTTTCCCAATAGCCTGCAACGCTGAGCATTTTAACTTTTCAGCATCACGTCATTTTACTGATTTTATTACTTCCTTCTCCTTGATAGACTTTATTCTAACATTTCTCCTTGCATCCTATCATACTCTTATCTGAACTGCCACCCTCTTCACTACCATTCTATTATCAACTCATCAGTGAAACTAGTTCTTTTAAAACACAAGTCAGTTCATGTCAATCCTTTACCCACAATGGTTATACATATCATGAAAAGAAAAAGCCACATCTTACAATGGCCTACAAGGCCATTTACAAGGCTATTTGTCCCCATTAACTCTATGTCTGTGTTTCTTGCACTATTTCTGTATCTAGTTAATTCCAGCTTCTCTGGCCTTTTTTTTATATTACTCAAAAACTCCAAAAATGTTTCCATCTTAAGGCCTTTGCTTCAGATTTTTCTTTTGTCTTTCCCTCAGATGTCCTCAAAAGATGAGGACTAAAATTAATCATTGGTTTTCACAAACTGGAGGTCTTTGTGGTCTTTGTTGAATGCAGTTTCTGTGGAATGACAGAGAACAAACACTGATTGGAGAAGTTGCAAAGAGTATAAAGGAGAGGAACTGGAAATAAGTAGAGAAAACTCATTAAGTTGTGTTGTAAAAGAGAGCACAGAATTGGGTCAAGAAATGCAAGATTAATAGGGTCAAAGAAGGCTTATTTATGACTCCTAAATTGAGTACTTAAAAAAGTTTACAGATGAACACAAAAGTGTTGCAAATGAGCAGAGAAATATTTTAATTTTTCAACTGAAAATACTGAATGTCTTAGTAGATATTTAGATTTTGTTTATTTCACACAGCATTCTTTCTCTCTTTTCATGATAATATCATGTGTTTTCATCTTTTGATGTCTAACTTACTAATAAAGCATTGAAAAATATCTTTTTTCCATCTTAAGAAAAAACATTGACTTTTTTTCTAATTCACACTGTCTGAATTTTAATTCACAATATCGTGTCCCTGCTGAGTCTTGAAGAAAGAAAGAAAGAAAAGGTTTTAAATGAAATTCTAAGAATCAGTAACAAGGCAATTGAAATCAATTTTTCCAAACACATAAAAGGGAAGCCATCAATGTATTTTGCAACTCTTTCAGACTCCAGACTAATATTGATTTATTTATTGATTTTCTTAATATTTTCTGGGGAGTATTATTGTAAGGTTATATGTGCATACTAAGGTACTGGCATTTTAATACCTTTCTTTAGGGAAAGAAATGCATGGAAGTTTTTGTTAAAAAGAAATGCTAAATAATTGCATATCATCGTCAATATAAACAGATAACTCAAAAGTTTGCTGCTTTTATTACATCTGACTTGTCTCTCAAGGGATGGCAGTTTCCCAATGTCATTTTTTAAAATGCAAGAATCTCTAAATTACTTATCTCTTTACAAGACTTTACAATGAGATCTTCCAGGCACATTCCCCTTCTATTGAAACTTTATCACAATGTACTAAAATTGTCAACAAACTCATTTCATCATGTAGCACCACGCATTTTTACAACAATTTTTTTGTAGGGCTACTAGCAAAATGCTTAACAGGCCCATATAAGAATTGTTTTGAAGTGTGTTAGTTAGACTAAGAACAGAAAAATAGCAAGGAATCCTTTTCTCCACCTGTCTATTCTGTGTTGTCTTCTTGAGCCTGAAGAAAATTAGCAAAGGCAAATAGAAAGTCAAGAAATAGGCTGTCATGTTCTGTTTCTAAATAAATCTCCTTGGCACTAACATTTTTTCTAGCTCTTTTCTTTTAAAAAAAAATTCCTTATGCCATACAAAGTCCTTTTCAAAGACCTGCACATTGAATGTGATTCATTTATTATGCGATAATTTTCAATAAAAAAATTATTGAAGCTGGCATTTTAGTGAGCAAACACATAATGTTTAGGTAAAAATGACTTTTCCTCAAATATAAGAAAGTTACTTTTAAAGAATATCATTTTGATAGGAGTCAACATATAGATGCTTATGTAAAAACAAAATACCTTAATTAAACTAGAAAAATTATCAGTCCATTAACTATTGACCTAAAATGAACACTTGACCATCTTTAAATCATAACTTTCATGGAAATACTATAAAAATACATAATTAATGAATGCTAAGAAAAGCCTTATTTATGGATTCTTTTTAAATTTTAAATGAGATAATACTTGTAGATGATACAGTCAGGTATATCAAAAAGCAGTTTTGTTAGTAATTTTAAAAATCATGAATACATTGTTTTCAAAGTAGCTAGAAATGCATAATTGTCATTTATTCTTTAAAATAGAAGGCTGTCCTATGACTCAAGACAAGACAGAAAGTGCTAAGATAATAATCACTCTGGCTTCAGAGGTATCCTTCCTCATCAAAAGTGAAGGTGAACATGACAACTTCATAATAGAAAAGAATAAAAGTCATATGAAAAACAAAACCGAAGAATATAACAACAAACTTCAGTTAGGGTCATTTCTACAAACCACCATTTAGAAAACAGACCTTATTTTTATCTATTTTCATTAAAGAACATACTAAAATAATAATAACATTTTGTTTGGCCAAGAGATCATAATTTCTATTATACATTCTTAGTTTTTCAAAATAAATTATGAATAAATGTAATTCATATTGCTGGGTGTTTTTCTCTTTTATTCCTAATGTAGTCACAGAGAGAAAATATATTGTGCATATCACATTTTTTAAATGCTGAGAAATAGAAATTTAGAAATAGCAGAGCTTTTGCATGTCTCAAAGACAGTGCCTATATATCTCATTACTGTAATTCCTAGAACAGTATGCAAAGATTCTGTAAAGTGATCTTTTCTAACTTTTGATCAATATACATATGTATTTACCTATTTATATATTTAAATATTAATAATATTCATTCAGTTCAGATTGAATCTCAGAATATTGCTATATAATGATATGGTCTATATTTAAGTACTAAATTAAAAGACTACTCACAGTATATAGTAAATGAGAACCCATTAAATGTTATCTTCCTCCTATGGAGAAAATAAATGGTAGAATAGTACTGAACTTGTTCCAAACAATACTTATATAAATTATAATGATATGTTCTTTCATTTTTAATATTTAAAATCAGCTAATTACCAAAGCTGAACATATAATTAGAATTACAGAGCAAAATGTAAATATGAAAACTTCAACAAATAAAAGTAAAGAGTTCACTGAAAAAGCTTAAAAAGCTTGGGACCTTGTACGGTGGCTCATGCCTGTAATCCCAGCACTTTGGAAGGCTGAGGCAGGCAGATTGCTTGAGTCCAGGAGTTTGAAATCAGCCTGGGCAACATACTGACAAAAAATAAACAAAAATAGCCCAGTGTGGTGGCATGCGCCTTAGTCACAGCTACCCAGGAGCCTGAGGTGGGAGGATCACTTGAGCCCAGGAGGTCAAGGCTTCAGTAAGCCATGATTGCGCCACTGCACTCCAGCCTGGGCAACAGAGTGAGATCCAGTCTCAAGATCCTATCTCAAAATAAAACAGAACAAAACAAAATACTTGAAATTTTGAAGAAAGCATAAAGAATAATAAGAAATGAAAAAGGAGTAATATCTTCATCTTCAGTAAAGTAGAGATCCACACTAAAATTGACCAATCATGACAGAGATGCATAAACAGAGTATTTAGTGATATTGAGGTGATTAACTGAAGGCCTGAAACAAAAGTAGGTAAAAGAAGCTGCCTCTGGTGATGTGAATGAGTGTTTAAAAACAATAGAGTTTTAATTTTAAGCTGTCAGGTATTATTTTAACCATATGAAGGAGCTGATTTAATTAAATCATAAGCTATATGATAAGGTTTATCTGTGTCCAGAAGAGTTCTTGGCACAAGTAGGTCCTCAATTCATATATATTGAGCAAAATAATTCTGTAAAGTGATTATTACTTAATATTAGCAGTAGATTCTCATCCTGCCACAGTCACTCACTACTTGTGAGGTCTTGGACACGTTGCTGAAGTTCACGTTTAGGTATTGTCTATGAGTGATTTTGTGCAACAGCAGAGTTGGATAATTGTGACAGGGGGTATTGGCCTGCAAACTGTAAATTATTTACTATGTGCAGGACCAGAAAAAGTTTTCTATTAAAAAAAACTAGATATTGTTTATATTTTAAAAAGTTTTCTGACCACTTCCCTAGAGGAGGGTAAAAATGCAACAAAGGAGAGTTCATATCTCTCCAATCATGTGGGAGCGGGTCAGCTGTGGACCTGGCAGAGCTGCTCTAACTGAGAGATGTTCATCTGTCACAGATCTGGTTCAGACCACAGGGTGAACTACAGAATCCCTGGCTATATGACATCCAAATTAGCACACTCTGATGTCCCTGCAGTTGGAGCAAATTGTTAGATAATATAAAAATGTGGTTGCGTAGAACCAGAGGAGAGGGGAGAACTCCACCTAACCAACCTGCAATTTCCAAGTGTATCAGAGATAAAGGTGCATGGTGAAGAATTTGATGGGTCTCTCCTGGTTCTGCGACTTGGGGGTTTTAACCATTATCTGAGTTTAGAACGTGAAATGCTTGGAACAGTTAACTTGGAAGATGAGGTGGTCGTTAATAAGGACTTGGGAGTGGGTAGTGTTTGGAAACAACCTTCTGATTTTGAAGAAGTTATATAGAAGCAATGAAAATAATGAGTAAATAGAAAATTACCGTCAAGTGAGTAAATGGTAAGCTAATCCAAATATTGGAATAAAAACTAAGGCAGCCCTCCTTACTGGGAGAAACATACAGCATCTGTAAATTTTGGTGCGGTGTAAAATAAATGTAAATGTGATCTTGCAGATTATCTGCAGCTGGCAGGAAGTAGCTAAAGTGACCACACAAAGTTCCAGCTCTATGAGAAGTTAGATATGGAGATCTATATTTAATGAGCCTGGCAAAACAATAAAACCTTTATCTCAGTTGGACTGATTGGAAAGTAATAGTCATACCAATTGTGCAATTGTGCTCACAATATAAAGCAAGGAATTCCAAATTTTGAGGACGTTAAATAGTAAAGATATCTTCCAACAAACTAGCTTGTTGATTCTTGGCAGATGCATTACATAAAACATATTACATAGTCTCCTAAGTGCATTGTGATCATTGGGGAACTCAGAAGAGAATGAGTTTTCAAATATATTTACATTCTGAACATCAGCATATAAAATTTATTAAAAGAATAAAGTGTTTCATAAAGTGATCCAGGCCCCAACTAACTTCTCCAGTCTCATTATTCTCACTTATTTCTTTCTTTCCTCATTTTCTCCACCCAAATCAATTATGTTTCAGTTGCATCCTATTCCATTCTGTGCATCCTACCATGGCACACAGTAAGTACACTGAACTGGCATGGTTAAATTACTTATTTCTGAGACCCTCTGTCTTCTCTGGGTCCAGTATTATTGTAGGGATGACACAGTAGGTGCTCAATAGTTATTGGTTAAATATATAGATCAGTTAATTAACCTACAAAAACAACAACAAAATTTAACCCCAAATCATCGCTTCATGTATTCATTCATTGTATACTCTAAAATTTTACTGTGCTTTCTTGGGTTTTGAAACTAAAGGAGGAAGGAAGCCAACTGAAATGATACCTCTGTTTTATATGGAATTTGGTAAGTTCCAAATTGCTTAAACACAGATATTGTACTTGATCCTCACACCAGCCATAGAAGGGATTATCATCTTCTGTTTTAAAGATGTGGAAACTGTAAACTAGTGAGACCAAACGACTTGCCCAAGGTCACAGAACTAGAAAGTGCTAGCACTGGGACTTTTGCCAAGTTCTTTTGATTTTCTTCCAACATTCTTTCTATTATGTGTGGAAATGTGCCAACCTGAACTGAATACTGTGAGAGAGAACGCTTGTAGCTGGATAATTTGTATTTGTAATTTGAGATTTGCTTGTAGTTTAATAACATTGCATGATTGCTGGAGAGAAAGAACATGGTGAAGTAGGGAGTTCCTACAGGAGAAGGGCAGACTTAATAACTGTGATTCCAGGGGGCACAGTTCTTATGCTGAAACTCTCATTTCCCTGGATGATGACATTAGAAGTGTATTCAGCTAAGAAAGTGATGGCCTTGGGAAACTTCTCTAAAGGGATACCTTGGGTTTTATTCACTTCATCACATAATTAATACTTCATTCTGAAATCAAGTAGGAAGTTTTTGAAATCCAGTCTGAAGTTGCTGAAACTTTGCAAAGCGGTCTGATTAGTGTTAATTCTGTTTCTGTTTGGTACATTTTCTATTTATTTTCCCATTTTTACAGTTCTCAGAAGGACAATTTTCTCTGTGAACAGAAGATGTTTACAGAAAATCTTATTTTTAAAAAGTCACAGACGTAGTTATGTGCAAGTGAAAAATGTATCACACTATCATCTTTTGTCAACATGAAGACAGAGGTCATTGTAAAAAAAAAATAGTCAGGAGAATAAGGAACAGGCAAACAGAACCTGGAAGTGATCATCATAAAACTGTGTGAACATTTTGAATAGATTTTAAAACAGTGATAAAACAATGTGACATAAAGGAACTCAGCAAGGCGGAGACTAAGGATACCCATATTCTGTTTCCAAAACTGTCATTTTACTCTCTTCATGACTCAAAGTACTTTGTCTTCATAATCTGTATTATGGCATTGATCAGCAAATGGGAAGCCAACTGGGTGTGTGTACAAAATTGAGATTAAGCTAATGTTGGAATAGGCTGAGTTGGAAAATTTGTGTGTGACATGATTCTGTTGCTCTGGAATTACATAATGAAGACATCTGTTGCAAGACATGATCAATGCTTGGAACTCATCTACTTTGCTTTTCAGACTTCTGGAGTCACTCTGCTTCTAATTACATCTAACAATATGAAGCAGACAAGGCCAGTGATCCTCCATAAAAAGACAGGATATAATTGGAAAAGCCCAAGATCTGGGGACAGATAAACTGAGATTAAATTTCAGCTTGTTTCACTTATTGGTCCTTTCACCTCTGCTTAGTGACTAATTTTCTTGGAGACTTGGATTCCCCATCTTAATAACAATAACATTAAAAATAATCTTAATATTGGTGACAATGTTAATATTTAACATAATTTGAACACCTACTATGTGCTAGACATCGTTCTAATTTCTTGGCATGTTTTTCAATTTAATTATACCATAACTCTTTGAGGCAAGTACTATTGTTATCACATGGTACATTTGAGGAAATAAATGCAGGTAGCTTAAACAGATCATCTGAGTCACATCAGTACAGTGTGGTGGAGATAGGCTTCATACCCAAGTAATCACCCTCAAGTGTCTATGTGCTTAATTGGTACTATATGCTGCCTTTTGTGAATACCTGTTTCTTTAACTGATAAATGAGTATAATAAAAACCTTGCTTCTTTTCTAAATATCAAATGACTCAATAACTGTAAAGTATTTAAAACAAGTCCTGGTGCATAGTAAGCTCTTATAAATGTTTTTAAAATAAAATAAACAAAATAAATGTTTCCAATTACAGAGCTAGTAGTTGATGAAACACAATTTCTCATCCACTTAGTGTAAATCCAGAAACCTCACTCTCTACAACTACAACAATCTTTCTCTTGATGGTGCTTCTAATTAAAGCTGCCTTGCACAGATAAGTAAGATTATAATTCAATCTGTACTTGTTACATGAATAAACTTATCATATTGAATATCTGCTAGGGATAATGCTTAGTCCTAAATTTTACCTCACTAAGATATCTATGTAAAGCCTTGGAATCCACACTTCTTTAAGATAAGTGGTTCAGCAATCCTTCTTTAAGAATGCATGTTTTATTTTAACTTGTCTCTCCAGAAGCATGGGAAATTAAGTCTGCAGGCTAATAATCTACACTCCTGTGTGATCTGCTAATGCATCACTGAGCTCTCACTGACTCGATCATCGGTAACAGAACAGTGAATTAACTTTTGAAATAACTACGTCTCATTGTTGACACTCATCGAGCTAATTGTTAACTAATGCTTATTATCAAGGTTCAACCAGAGAAGCAGAACCAGTAGGAGATATATAGTATGATAATTGCAAGGAATTAGCTTACTTGATTATAGGAGCTGGCTAGGCAATTTCTAAATCCACAGGGTAAGTCTTCAAGAAGGGCAGATCTTCAAGAAGAGTAGTCTAGAACTGCCAGGTACTGGCTAAAGCTGTGGACCACATGTGGAATTTATTTTTCTCTCAAGAAAAATAAATCAGCTTTCACCTGATTGAATCAGGCCAACAAAAATTATTTAGGATAATCTCCCTTACTTAAATTTAACTGATTATAAACTTAATCACATGATATGGTTAGGCTCTGTGTCCCTACCCAGATCTCATTTTGAATTGTAATCCTCATAATCCTCACAGGTTGAGAGCAGGAGCTGGTGGGAGGTGATTGGATCATGGGGATGGTTTCCCCATGCTCTTCTCGTGATAGTGAGTGAGTTCCCACAAGATCTGATGGTTTTAAAAGTATTTGACAGTTCCTTCTACACCCTTATTCTCTCTTATCTGTTACCATGGAAGACATGCCTCTTACCCTTTCACCATGACTGTAAGATTCCTGAGGCCTTTCCAGCAAGGCAGAACTGTGAGTCCATTATTGCTTTGTAAATTACCCAGTCTCAGTATTTCCTTATGGCACTGTGAGGACACACTAATACATCACTTGTACAAAATACCTTCCAAGCAACATATGGATTAGTGTTTAATTAAATAATTGAAGACTATACCCCAGCCACACTGACACATCTCAAAGACCATCAAATCATGCCATCAATTTTTAACAAAAAATGCTAATAACTTTTTTTCCATCTTGGACTTTTATTATGAGCTCTTTAAATCAATAAAGAACTATTTTATAGAGTCTTACATAGAGGCAGATCCAAGTTTCTCATAAGCATATATGATTTTACAGAGTCTTCTTGACAAAGACAAATACATAATTACAAACACACAATTAGGTAACAGGTTTCACAAAGAACTAATTTAATTGAGATACCCAAATATTTATGGTACATTAACTTTACACTATATTTGTCCCTACCTTATATTTATCATACAATATATCATAACAAAATTACCTCATGCTGTTAAGACGTTTTAGCATCTTGGTTCTATAACTTATCATTTTTGCTATTCTCTTAGCTTTATATTATGTGAAAATTTGCTAATAATTTCTACCACCTTTACCCAAATCCATGAACAATTTATTAGGACCAAGCTAAGAGAAGGATTCTAGAGGAAAGTACTAAAATCCTTCTTCTCAAAAGACCCAAAATAGCACTCTTTGAATGTGATTATGCGAATACTTGTAAGTTCATTAGATTTTACTAAAATTCTGCAAATATTTCACCACTTTTTATATGCATTTCTATTTTATAAATATTTTAAACTCTGATTTGTTGTAGTGAAATTCATTGTGGATACTTGTGCTCTGCTAGAGTTATATCAAAAAGCTAATTTACTCTCAAATTCCTTTTATTTAGGTATTTCTCCCTCAGTTCCAAGAAATAGAGCATAGGTATTAAGGTGGCAAATACTGAAGTAAATTCATGTACATTTAGAACCAATGTCCACCATTTTCTAGTGATTTGACTTTGACTTAAATATAAGTTTTTAAGTTCTCATCTTTAAAGATCAGCAAGAACACATATCTAATAAGAAGGCTTAGACTATTAAATATGAGCTATATGCAAAGGTATTAGCCTATCACATATTAGGCAGTTATTCAATAACTATTAGCTATCGTTACTATATTGATGCTGATAGTTATTATTACTCCTTTATATACAATTAAAATGTATATGTTAGAAATGTTAGAAAGAAAAATGCAAGAATTTATAGTAAAAAGAGAATTTTCCCCTCTTGAGAGATTATAGAAATGTGAAAATTATACGTCAAAGAAATAGGATTTAAACTAAATAAGGTACCACATTGATATTTAAGAATATGTGGCTCACGCCTGTAATCCCAGCACTTTGGGAGGCCGAGGCAGGTGGACCACGAGGTCCGGAGATCGAGACCATCCTGGCTAACATGGTGAAACCCTGTCTCCACTAAAAATACAAAAAATTCTCCGGGCGTGGTGGCGGGCTACTCCGGAGGCTGAGGCAGGAGAATGGCATGAGCCCGGGAGGCGGAGCTTGCAGTGAGCAGAGATTGCGCCACTGCACTCCAGCCTGGGCGACAGAGCGAGACTCCGTCTCAAAAAAAAAAAAAAAAAAAAAAAAAAAAGAATATTTGTCTTATCAATAATAAAATGGATTACACAGGGGGCAATCTAATGGCAGCAAACGCAGTTTGAAAGCTGTTGAAAAGGTCCAAGAAAAATATAAGGCTTATACCAGGAAACAAAGATGGCATGGCATACATAATGCCTCGCCGAACTATAGTTAAACTAGTTAAAATAGTGTCCTAGAAAGCCAACTTATTTTTAAAAATTCACACACAGTTGTCTAAAAATGTTTGTTTTAGTATCAATATGCTAATTATTTTAATATACATAATTAATACTTCCAGTAAATATCTTTGGAATCCTTCCTGGGATCCAAAACATCAGACGAACTAATCTGTATTTTGCAGAATGTACTTTTTCCACATCGTATGCATTAAATTGTAGTATAATTATAAAATATCTAAAACGTAATGATACATAAGTTGGGGAAAGTGATATGGAACACTCTGAAAGGTTCGTCTTTTACACTTAATTGCTAAAATTAAAATATCAGTCAGTGGCAAAGTGTGTATTTTGGAGGGGAGTCACATTTTCACTAAATTCTGTGCCGATCATCCTTTTGTATATGAGACCTACTTTTTCTAGGATCACATTATTATGTACACTAAAATTTCCTTTGTTTAAAATTCTATGAAATATATCCTGTAAATGTTTGAAGGGTAAGTATAAATCAAAATGTTAGAATTTTCTAGTTGGAACAGTCTAACATTGATGCAAAGTATTGGAGTAATTCATAAAATGATGCTTTCCAGTTAATGGGTTTTATATTATTCTTCCAGAAAACAAAGTTAATTGTTTTTCACCAATCCTTCAAAAACAACATCAAGAGGAATCAAAGCCATCTTTCTTTTATGAATTTGAGGAGACAGCCGTGTAGTGGTACAGAATGATAATTGATAGATTGATAGGAAATACGTAATTTTTATGTTGAAGAATGGAGAATTGTCATAGCCTCAGGTATATAACCCAACAAAATAATGCAAAACAAAAGAAATACACAAACACCTTCCTGCTAGTTAAAAGACTGCAGTTGAACAAAGATCCTTTCATCTGAGCCTTTAAGTGTAAAGGACTATGTCCTTATGAATAACTTTTTCCTTTTTAGAAAAGTTAAAGGTCAAGTAAGATAATGTCTTATGTAGCTCAAGGACAGGATTTGTTTTGCTTGTTCTGTTTGCATTTACAGAAATTACACACACACACACACACGCACACACACTCATAAATGTTGCTATTGGCTTCTAAATAATTGCGACTTTAAAAATCTAACTTTCTGCAAGAAGCTGATGACAGTCACTCATAATACATAATGTGCTTTAAAATTTTTGAGATATATTTAGACACATTAAATTAGATTGAAATGAACATTATGGACAGTTCTTTATCAGCTAAAAGGCCAGAAATGAGAAGCTTAAGGAGGATATGTAGAAAGCAGGCCATCTTTTGTGGAAATAATTTTTGTTTGACAATCCATTTATTATTTATTCGAAGAAGATAAGAAAGGGCTTAAAATTTAACATTGCTAATGCTTTATCTGGTGGAAAAAGCATTAGATCCTAATTTAATGTGTACATTGGGGTGAAGAGTGAAGTTCTTTCTCAAGCTATACTTGGTCTCCTGTTGCAGGAAGTCAGGGACCCCAAATGGAGGGACCAGCTGGAGCTGAGGTAGAAGAACATAAATTGTGAATACTTCAGGGACATTTATCAGTTCCCAGAATTAATACTTAAATGATTTCTTATGCCTGTCTTTACTGCAACCTCTGAACATAAATTGTGAAGATTTCATGGATATTTATCACTTCCCCAATCAATACTCTTATAATTTCTTATGCCTGTCTTTACTTTAATCTCTTAATCCTGTTATCTTCATAAGCTGAGAATGTACTTCACCTCAGGACCACTACTGCACAAATTGATTGTAAAACATGTGTGTTTGAACAATATGAAATCTGATTGTAAAACGTGTGTTTGAACAATATGAAATCAGTGCACCCTGAAAAAGAACAGAATAGCAGAGTTTTTCAGGGAACAAGGGAAGATAACCATAAGGTCTTACTGCCTGTGGGGTTGGGAAGAATAGAGCCATATTTTTCTTCTTGCAGAAAGCCAGTAGGAGAAATTTCACTGAATTCTTTTCCCAACAAGGAATAACCCTGGGGAAGGAATGCATTCCTGGGGGTAGGTCTACAGACGGCTGCTCTGGGAGTGTCTGTCTTAGACTGAAAAACGCCCTGGTCTCCTGCAGTACCCTCAGGCTTACTAGGATTGGGAAATTCCAGCCTGGTAAATTCTTGTCAGAGCAGTTGTCTGCTCTCGAACTCTGTTTCCTGTTAAGATGTTTATCAAGACAGTGCGTGGACAGCGGGACATAGACCCTCATCAGTAATTCTAATTTTGCCTTTGCCTTGTGATCTTTATGGCCCTTTGAAGCATGTGATCCTTGTGACCTACTCCCTGTTCGTACACCCCCTAACCTTTTAAAATCCCTAATAAAAACTTGCTGGTTTTGTGGCTTGGGGTCGTCATCACGGTCTTACCAATATGTGATGACACCCTCGGAGGCCCAGCTGTAAAATTTCTCTCTTTGTAAACTTTTTCTTTATTTCTCAGACCAGCTGACACTTAGGGAAAATAGAAAGAACCTACGCTGAAATATTGGGGGCTGGTTCCCCCGATAGTCTCCAACAACCAGAGAGGGTGACATCTGAAAACCTTCCTAGGGCCAGGCAAGGTGGCTCATGTCTGTAATCCCAGCACTTTAGGAGGCTGAGATGGGTGGATTGCCTGAAGTCAGGAGTTCAAGACCAGCCTGATCAACATGGAGAAACCCCATCTCTACTAAAAATACAAAATTAGCTGGGCGTAGTGGCACATGCCTATAATCCCTGCTACTCGGGAGGCTGAGGCAGGAGAATCGCTTGAACCCAGGAGGCAGAGGTTGAGGTGAACCAAGATCGCGCCATTGCACTCCAGCCTGGGCAACAAAAGCAAAACTCCATCTCAATAAAAAAGAAAGAAAGAAAGAAAAAAAAGACAATCTTCCTAGGTGATTTTAATATGCAACATTTCTACCTCCATTACCAACAAAGGACTAACGTTAATGAATGTTACCCTCTGATGCTATAATCTAATTTGGTTTTATGGTATCCATAACCAAAAGAAAGATATGTATATCTTCAAACTGATTTCAAAGATGCATCTTTATCAAAGTTAACTATTAAATGAGTTTGTAGCTAAGAAATATTATATAAAATCATGGTTTTTATGTTTATCTATGGTTTTGTCACAGATACAAAAACACTTTACATGTGACATATAAAAAATTTTAGGCTATAATCTCAGATATACCCAGACATACAACTCTTTTATTTTGTAATAATTAAACAATATGCGTTTTTGAGGTATCATTATGCTATGGTTATATTAAATTTCAGTTGATTAAGGTCTAAGTTTACTTCCCTATAGTTGCAGTGAAGAGTGATATAACAACATAGCTTTCATTAGTTAATGGATATTCATAATTATTTGTCTTCAGGTACCAAAACTAACATTCTTTGGATATACATCATTTTGTCTTGCTCTCAGTTATGAATCCATTCAGGGAACTTTGACATTGTTCCTTGTTTTTTTCAAGGGAGATTAAAGTCTGGTTCTCTCTACCATTTCTGAGCCCATTTCTATATTACTTCACGGCTATGAAAAACTTGACAGAGTTATCTGTAAGGCACTTTGCCACTTTTGTGCTAGTCCAGAAAAAGGCAAAGGCATTCTACTTCAAGACCATGACAGAGTGAGTGGAAACTCTGGGATACTGATTCAGGCAAACAGGCCATTTCTATATTGAACTAAGTAAGGTACTATGAGGTACAACTCATATTCTAGGTTTGATGTGAGAAATGGTGCACAAGCTTTCTCTGCTGTTGGATTCCTTAATCTATCTGGGATTTTTATTGTAACCTCTTCTACAATATCTACATATTACTGCCTTTCTTTTTATCAAACATTTTTTTCTGGTATGATTTTCAAAATTCAAAAGTCAAAATTTGACTTCTTTATATCTTTTTGCTTTAATATTTCTATTATAAAGCAAAGAATATCACAAGTTTTATGTGTTTAAATAGAGAAAGGTTGCTTATGAACTGGAAATACAAGGAAAAAACATCAGCTAATTATCTTCGACTAAAATATTACATTTATACACTGGCTGTAATGAA
This sequence comes from Symphalangus syndactylus, assembly GCF_028878055.3. Taxonomy (NCBI): domain Eukaryota; kingdom Metazoa; phylum Chordata; class Mammalia; order Primates; family Hylobatidae; genus Symphalangus; species Symphalangus syndactylus. The sequence goes on from NC_072433.2 coordinate 91,547,489, forward strand.
GACAGGGAGCATGCCATTAAGTTATAGCTGGGATTTTGTAAACTCGTTTCCATTCCAAAATCAGGTTCTCCTGCATGAGTTTCTTTGGGAGTCACTGCCGTTCATCCATAGATTGGGGGCTAAGATACCTTAAAATGGAACCTCAGAGACCAATCTACTTACAAAGTAACTTCAGTATATGTCAATGACTGAGAGAAGATAAACTTTGATACTCACTATAATTTCCTCTGTGTTAGATGAGGCATCAAACTTTCCTATTTTTTTCTTTTTCCTGTATCTGGCTTAACTTTACCTTCAGACTAGTGAAGGTTGTTGTGGCAACTACTGTGGCATCTGTACTAAAGGGAAGACAGTCTACCTTACAGAAAATGGATATGTCCCAGAATAAAATGTATAAGTCCATAGTATATACAAACCAACATTACTACCACTACTGTATTTTCTACTTCCAGGGAAAAGATATCAGCCTCCTAAGTGAAGGGTTAACTTATATGCTTGTGTCTGTACAAATAATCTAGAAATGAAACAATCTAGAACAAAAGCTGTCAGTGCTTCTTCATATGATATGGAGAAATAACAAAAGAAATAGGAAAATTGTCTTCCAACCAGCAAACTGAACCCTTGTAATGTTGACAGGTAAAAAAGAAGTCAATTTGTTGTCAAGAAGGGGGGGTTTACTGATTTCTATACAAAAGCCATCAACCATTCTATCAATCTGTATATTGATTTATAAAAATATTGATCTATCACACATAAATTGATATTGATCTCATGAAAACTTAAAATTTGTGAACAAAGTTCTCATATTAGGGAAATTTATGCCATCTACTTTTCGGCTACATACTTTATGTCAAGGAAGCCGTCCTTAATTTAGAAGTAATAATTTTTTTTTCAATGTAAAGAAATTTGTTTGTTCCTCCTCAGAGTAGAGTGTGACATATAATTTCTTCCAGGGAACTACAACATAGGTTTCTGTTAAATTTGTAGAAGTTCTCAATTTTAGATTTGGAAATAATACTTAAATATGATCTTCCCCTATATTCTCATTTTATTAAAAAACACCCCAAACTAGTGACTTATCTAAGAAAAAATTTTTAAATACTCTTCCTTTCAACACACTTTTATTAGAGAGTTAGTGATATGCCATATACTGTTCCAAACCCCAGAACAGACCCCAGGTCTCCTTACTATGGAGTTTGACACAGCTTTGTGTGTGGAAAAGAGGTTAAAGAAAGAACCCTGTTGTCTTCAATTTGTAAATGTTAATTTTACAAAAAGGGATGGTGTGCTTTAAAAATAGAGATCCAATAGAAGAAACAAAAAAACTTGGGCTAAATGTCTTTCAATAAAGCAATCCTTGGAGAAAATTCCTAAGATGGAGTGGGGAAGGGGAGAAAAACAAGGCTTAGGAAAATTTAACTTCCTTTCAATGACACAGAGAAGAGAATTGAAAAGTATTGTTAACTGAAGGCATTGCTCAAGTGACGGAAAGTAAAAGACCACTTCTTTTCCTTTCAGTTTTTTTCTACTCCAAAGATAGATTTTGTCATGGAGCTGTTTGAAATATTAAGATCTAATTAGAAGTCTTATTTTAAAATTACTGATGTAGTTGAAATAAATATATTGTATTTATTTGGGAAAAAATGCTTTATGGGTCTTTGCTTACATACTGATGTACCGAGGGACATAAGCATGGAAATATTTTCCACAGAGAATGTAGAAAAGAAAGTCACAAAATAATGACTTTATTTTCTTGTTTTATTTCTCTTTTTTATTCCAAATTAACATTGATCTAAAAGTAGATTATTTTAGAAATTATAATAAAATTTAAATATATAATTAAAATTGCTCATAATTCTATCAACAGATGAGCCACATTAATATTGTATTCTATAATAAATAGTAATATTTTTCTATACACATTTATCTTTTAAAATCACTGAGATCACACCATTGATATATTTGTAATACTTTTCATATTATTTTATGTCAACATTTTGTTATTATATAATTTCCCACAACATGATTTTAATTCTGAATTGTATTCCATTATGTTTATTTGACAAGTTTTATTTAATCTATTCCCTATAGTTTCATTTTCAGGCTATAGTAAACTTTTACATTTTATTTATATTTTTAAGGAAAAAATCATTGAGGTGGTTTTAAAAGCACAGCATCATAACTTTTTTTAAGTCTTCATGGCAAGGCATTTTTCATTTAACTGTTTTTGATTCCTTAATTTTTTTTACTATCAGTTTAAAGAGTATCAGTTATTCATTAGTAAAAATCATGATACCATCTCCTTCCTCTTTAAGTTAGTAGCAACTTATTGGAGGATTTTGTCAAGAAAGTATCTATTTTTTTTTCTTTAATTTGGAAGAGGAGATGTACTTGGGGTTTTAGCCTTTGCTTCTAACTAATAACTCTCAAGAATTATCTAGCACATTTGCACTTCACAAAAACAGTTCTCTATGATGACCGTACAGTATGTATATGGAAATTTATGGCACTTTAATGCACTTGGAATATTAGAGATTTGGTTCATTCAAAATACATTAAATTTAATAACTTATAATACCTTACACATTACAAAATACTTACATTTTTATTTGTAAAGGGACAAGGATTGTACCAAAAAATGAATTCTGAACCAATCACCTGAAAAAATACCTGTCCAGTCAAGCAAATATTTCATTTTATAAACGAGAATGGAAAACACATCAATCATGAGATGTCAGGAAGAGTAGAAGGAGAAACAAGGGGAAGAGAAGAAAGAAAACCAGAGACCTCTAAAGTCAGCTCTGTGTTATTTTCTCCAACTTCTTCATGTGAAAACATGTAAGTTATTATGCAAACTTCTGGGCAGAGTACGTTTAAAGGTGGGATTTGCCGGCTGTTTCATATTAGAATAATGAATGCTTTGGTTTGAATTTAAACTCCAGGACTATTTTTAAATGAAAAGTATTACCTCTATAATCATACTTCTTGTTTATCAAACTAGATATATGTATGTATATATATATTTATATATATATTTAGAGAGAGAGAGAGAAATTATTTTATTTACAACCTTAGTAGTTTATATTTGTTAAATATTTAGAAATAGTTTTTATGGGAATCAAAAGACATTTGAACATATTATCAAAAATAAGAGGAGAAAGGAATTAGTTCTAGAAATTTAGATGTGAGAGATACCTAATGATGAATTCTTTTGGTAAGCAGAAAATTAAACCAACTTTATATAATTGCCTGACAAATTTACTTACTGAGAATTAAGCTCGAGGATTAACAAATATGAAATAGATTACTTAAAGCAAAGAAGCTCAATATTTAATCCAGTAAATGTATTTCAGTTCATGGAAATGTATTTTAGTTCAGGTGTCTTTTGGTCTGTTTTATTTAATTCTTTTTATCTTACCTTTGGCCTTCATTTTGGTGCAGAAGGACAAATGGCTGTCATTTTTACAACCAATACTGGTGACTTTCAAACAAAAATGTCATTCAAGTGTCCTGTTTAAACTACTGGATATTTAACATCTTATTCTAATTAGGGGATCAGAGTAAATCCGAGTTGCTACAAATCTTCAGGTGGTTTATTGTGCCAAGAAATGTAATGTTCTGTCTGCATTTTAAAGTCGTTTTATTCTTTACAAATGCAGTGTACAAATGCATCAAGATAATCTATTTTGACCTTATGAGAAGTAACAGAGGCCCACAATACATTTAGTTACAAATGTTTAACGTTTTAGTATTTCAATATCCAGTCTAATTTCTAGCTCTAATATTTTCTAAAGAATAAGATATATAAAGTACTCAAATTATATATAAGGGAGAGTCAGTGATAAAACTCAGTTTTCAATACGCTAATGAAAGTCTTATTTATTAAGTGCATTGTGCTGGATGGATCACACGGTGTAAGATGCAGGTTGTGTACATGTGATGCTGGGAAATATGTGTGTTTGATTTTTTTTCTCTCTGCCCAGCAGCCTTTGTCTCTGCCATGCTCTCGGTGCAAGACTGAAGAGTAGATGATGAAAGCAGTTACGCAGAAGTAAGGACACGTTGTATGAAAAAGGAGTCATTATCTACAACAGAATAAGTTAAAAAGGCCACTAAGAGATGCAGCCACCTCAACAACACTTTTGTGGGAAAATTTTAGCTTCAGTAATTGAAAACTTCATGCAGAAGGAGAGATATTTGAGTTTAGGAAGCGGGAACTCCAAAACCATGAAAACAAACGAAAAGCAGCTTTCAGATGAGATGTGCTATTATTGTCAAGGCACGGATATTGACTAAAATTATAAAATAAGAATCAGTGCTAAAAAGGTGATGCTAAGTAATATTCTTGAATATTTTAATAAGGTGAATGTGTTTTCTAAAATTCTGGTCCCAGAAAGTAGGATGAGCATGTATGGGGTACAGAACTCTCCTTTAACTCTAATAATTATGTTTCTGCATTAAAAGCCTGTGGTCTTATTTTTGATTACTACATACATCCACAGTTCATTATTTGTTTCTAGGCATGTATGAAAGAATAAAAAGATGCAGTTTTCATTTGACTAATATCTATTAAAGGCAACAACCCAGAATCCACTTTTATTTTCTTTATACAAATGTTTGATTTTAAAAATGGCAAAAATATAAATATAGAAATAGATCAATCAAACAGAAAAAAAGGAGCCCAAAAATAGGCCCACATAAATATAGTCAATTTGTATTTAACACTGGACGTAGGCAATACAATGGAGAAAACATGGTCTTTCAAAAAGTGGTGCTAGAACAACTGTATATTCACATGCAGAAAATTAATCTGGACACAGACCTTACTCATCACCAAAACTAAGTCAAAATGTATCACAGACCTAAATGTAAAATGCAAAACTATAAAAATCATAGAGGATAACATAGGAAAACATGTAGATAATCTTGCATTTGATAAGGACTTTTTAGATACAACACCAACGGCACAATCTGTGAAAGAATTGATAAACTGGAATAAATTAAAATTTTAAAAAATTCTCTTCTGTGAAAGACAATGTTAAGAGAATGAAAAGGCAAACCAGAGACTGGGAGAGAATAGTTGCTAAGGACATACCTGATAATGGATTGTTATCCAAATTAATAAAGAACTTTTATAACTCAACCATAAGAAAACAAACAACTTATTTTGTAATGGGTCAAAGCTATCTCACCAAAGAAGACACACAAATGGCAAATGGATTAAAAGATGTTGTACATAGCATATGGCACCAGGGGAATTCAAATTAACACAACAGTACATCTTAATGATCCCACCTAATGAATAGCCAAAACCCAGAACATTAACAACACCAAATGCTGGTGAGAATTTGGAGCCAAAAGAACTCTCATTTACTTCTGATGGAAATTCAAAATGGTACGACAACCTTGAAAAACAGGTTGGCAGTTGCTTACAAAACTAAACATACTCTTACCATACAGCCCAGCAATCATGCTCCTTGGTATTTACCCAAAGGAGTTGAAACATTATGTCCATAAAAAACCTGCACACAGATATTTCCAGTAGCTGTATTCATAATTTCCAATACTTAGAAGCAGCCAAGAAGTCCTTCCATAGGTAAATGAATAAATACACTATGGTACATCCAGATGATGGAATATTACTCAGGACCAAAAGTGAAATGAGGTATCACACATGAAATCACATAGAGGAAACTTAAATGCACTTAGTGAAAGATGCCAATCTGAAATGGATATATAATGTGTGATTGCAACAACACAATACTCTGTAAAAGGTAAAACTATAGAGACCATAAAAAGATCAGTGGTTGCCAGGGATTAGCAGGAAGAAAAGAATAGGCCGAACACAGATGATTCATTTTGGGCAGTGAAACTACTTGGTATGGTACTGTAATAGTGAGTATATGTCATGTAGATTTGTCCAAACCTATAAAACATATGATACCAAGACTGAACTCTAATATAAACTATGGACTTTGGGTAATAACAATGTGTCAGTGTTGTTTCATGTATGGTAGCAAATGTACCATTCTGTGGGAGATGTTAATAATGGGGGAGGCTGTGAATGTGTGAGGGCCAGCAGGAAATATATGGGAACCCTGTACCTATCATCCAATTTACTGATAACCTAAAGCTGCTACTAGATTTAGTTTTACCTGTTTGTGATCATTTTATTTGTTTGTTTTAAACTAGTGGGAGCTTACTTGTGTAAAGAAGATTACATTTCTATACTCTAGTCTATTTTAGTTATATTTCCGTAAAATTAAGGTGTAGAATGATTTGAAACATTATGTTGCTTCTCTGCTAATCAAAATTTCTTTTTCAATTTCTACCTAATGTAGCTTTTATTTTCTTAAGTGTAGGCACTGTACATAAAATAAGTACCGACTAACTTTACTAATCCTCAATTCACACTGAAATAGTCCCTGGGTATCTGTGTACCAGAAAGGGAAATTAAATTTTCAAAGTAAAATAGCAAAAAAAAAAATTGTGTTTAAGACATTTAATGAATTTATATAACATAGTTCCCTTATAACTGTTACATTGTATTTACTGGATCTGAGACTTTGTACTATTAAAACTAAAATTATTGAATTTGTTCTCCTTACTCACAGACATGATGTAACCATAACCATAAAAATATGTTTCTATGATTATATTTATTTACCTCATTCCTAGCATATTAATATTAACGAGGGCTCATTTTTAAAACAATATTATATCAGTAATTGAAACAATTTTAACACTGGCAAGCAATGTGTCAAGATACATGGGGCATTAGTCTGTTTTCACACTGCTTTAAAGATACTACCTGAGACTGGGCAATTTACAAACAAAAGAGGTTTAATTCACTCACAGTTCTACTTGACTGGGCTGGGGGGTACTCAGGAAACTTACAATCATGATGGAAGGTGAAAGGCAAGCAAGGCACGTCTTTACAAGGTGGTGAGAGAGAGAGAGAGCAAGGAAGTGCCACACTTAAAACCATCAGCATTCATGAGAACTCCCTCACTAGCATGAGAACAGCATGAGGAAAACTGCCCCCATGATCCAGTCACCTCCTACCAGGTTCCTCCCTCAACATGTGGGGATTACAATTCAAGATAAGATGTGAGTGGGGACAGAGAGCCAAACTATACCATTCTGTCCCTTGCCCCTCCTGAATCTCATGTCTTTCTCACATTTCAAAACACAATCATGTCTTCCCAACAGTCCCCCAAAGTCTTAACTCCTTCAAGCGTTAACACAAAAGTCCAAGTACAAAGTCTCATCTGAGACAAGGGAAGTCCCTTTCACCTATGAGTCTGTAAAATTAAAAGCAAGTTAGTTATTTCCTAGATACAATGGGGATACAGGTATTGTGTAAATATTCTCATTCCAAATGGGAGAAATTAGCCAAAACAAAAGGGCCACAGGCCTCATGTAAGATTGAAACTTGGCCAGGCAGTCATTAAATCTTAAAGCTCCCAAATCTCCTTTGACCCCATGTCTCATATGCAGGAAAACACTGATGCAAGGGGTGGGCTCCCACAGCCTTGGGCAGCACAGCTTCTGTAGCTTTGCAGAGTACAGCACCTATAGGTGCTTTCTAGGGCTGGCATTGAGTGCCTGTGGCTTTTCCAGGCACATGGTTCCAACAGTTCCCTTTTGCACTGCCCTAGCAGAGATTCTCCATGAGGGTTCTGCTGCTGCAGCAGACTTCTGCCTGGACATTTCCACACATCCTCTGAAATCCAGGTGGAGGCTCCCAAACCTCAACTCTTGCCTTCTGCACACTTGCAGGCCTAACACCATCTGGAAGTCACCAAGGCTTGTTGCTTGCACCCTCTGAATTCACAGCCCAAGCTGTACCTTGGCTCCTTTTAGACATGACTGGACCTGGAGTGGCTGGGACACAGGGCACCAAGTCCCAAGGCTGCTCGGAGCAGTGGACCCCTGGGCCTGGCTCAGGAAACCATTTTTCCCTCCTAGGCCTCTGGGCCTGTGATGGAAGGGGCTGGCATGAAGGTCTCTGACATGCTTGGGAGACATTTTCCCCATTGTTTTGGTGATTAAATTTCAGGTCCTCATTAATTATGAAAATTTCTGCAGCTGGCTTGAACGCCTCTCCAGAAAATGGGTTTTTCTTTTGTACCACATTGTTGGGCTGCAAATTTTCCAAACTTTTATGCTCTGCTTCCCTTTTAAGCATGAATTCCAATTTCAAACCATCTGTTTGTGAATGCATATAACTGAATACTTTGAGAATAAGCCAGGTCACTTCTAAACATGCTTTGCTGCTTAGAAATTTCTTCTATCATATACCATAAATAATCTCTCTCAAGTTTAAAGTTCTACAGATCTCTAGGGCAAGGGCAAAATCCTGCCAGTCTCTTTGCTAAAGCATAGCATGAGTGACCTTTACTTCAGTTCCCAAAAAGTTCCTTATCTCCATCTGAGACCAACTCAGCCTGGACTTCATTGTCCATATCTCTATTAGCATTTTGATCAAAATGATTCAATAAATCTCTAGGAAGTTTCAAACTTTCCCACATCTTCCTTTTTTCCTCTGAGCCCTCCAAACTGTTTCAATCTCTGCCTGTTCCAACATCACTTCCAATTTTCAGGTTAACTTTATAGCAGTACCCAAGTCTGCTGGTACCAATTTTCTGTATTAGTCTGTTTTCACATTACTGTAAACATACTACCTGAGACTGGGTAATTTATAAACAAAAGAGTTTTAATTGACTCACAGTTCCATATGGCTGGGGAGGCTTCAGCAAACTTACAATCATGGTGGAAAGTGAAGGGGAAGCAAGGCACATATTCACAAGGCAGCAGGAGAGAGAAAAAGCAAGGAAGTGCCACATTTAAAACCATTAACTCTCATGAGATCCCCCTCACTATCAAGAGAACAGCATGATCTCATGATCCAATCACCTCCCACCAGGTCAACATGTGGGGATTACAATTCAAGATGAGATTTGGGTGGCGACATGAAGCCAAATCATATCATCTGGTGAATAACTATTCACAAGAATCATACTCTCTATTCAATTTTAATTTATTTTGTTTGACTTAGTAGTATACGAATAATTGAGCAATCAGTATGTTCTCTTTGCATTTCTGGGCCTTTATTAACTCTATCAACCTGTCCCTTTGTTAAAGATATTCTCCTTTGTATTATGCTAAAGTTACTAGTTGTTTTGTTTATAAAATTTAAAAATCTACAGAGAATCATTTCAAGAACTATACTTCATTCTAACTGGACTGATAAGAAAATGAAATTCAAATTTTACATTTCAGACAATTCATCTTTTTTGACTAGATAATAGTTTTAAACTAGTTACTTAGAGTTGCAAAATTAGTACCAAAATTCCTGTATACTCTTCAACTATTTTTCCCTAATATTAACCTTTTTATATCTGTAATATAATTACTGAAACCAGAGCATTTACATTGTTTTAATACTAAGACTTTGTTCAAATTTCAACATTTTTCATATTAATGTCCTTTTATTTTTTGTTCCAGGACCCTATTCAGGAATCCACATTTCATTTAGTTTTTATTTCTCCTTAGATTCCAGTAATCTCTAACATTTCTGTATTATCTCTCTTTCAAAACCTTGACACTCTTCTAGGGTGCTGATCTACTATTTGACAGAATTTCCTTTAAATTTGAGTTTGTCCAATGTTTTCTCATGACCAGAATAAAGTTACACATCTTGGGATGAATACCACAGAAATGGCAGTATGTCCTTTGTGGTGTGCCATGTCAAGGTGTTTGTGATGCTGATATTTCTTATCATTTGTAAAGTTAATCTGGATAGTTTGAATATGGTGCTATCCACTGTAAAGTTATTTTTTGCTCAGTAGTTAAATAATATCTTGGAGTGAGTTTTTTGAAAATACATAATACTATTTCTCTTCCAACTTTGCTAACTACTTTTCGCATCCATCAGTAGATCACGCCTGCAACAGTCCTTGCTATGATGTTTGCTTAAAGTCATGGTTCCACAGTTAATAATTGGGAATTGTTCTGTGAAAAAAACAAGACCTGTTCTTTATTCTCTATTCTTGTTTGATTATTATTTATAACAATGTGTAAACACGGATATTTATTCTCTGGGTTGATTTTAATGTCCAAATTGCTCCAGCTCTGCCATTGGGAACATCTTCAGGTTAGCACCTGTACTATTTCAACAAGACCTCATCTTTTTAAGAACTTTCTTACCTTCTAACTTGAGATTTATCTAGTATTGCCTTTACCCAACCCTTGAAAGCAAGCACTTCTCTAAGAATTCCTGATTCCTTTTAGCTGAAGAATGGTATTTCCAAAACAAGATGTGGCAATAGGCGCCTCATTGCTACTAGATTTCGTTGCTCCTCGAAGCTCTCTGTAGTCAGGGATAGGAGATTATGTATGTAAACTAACCTGTACAATACTCACATCTATATTTATTTTTCTACCTCTCTGTGTATATATGTATTATAAAATTTAAGATACATGTCATACATATGTGTGTATATACATAGGTATTTATATAAGCATGTGGGTATGTGTTTATATTGTTAACTTTGAGTGCAGTCCAACACAATGGGGTTTATTTTATCCTTACTCTTTTCTTGAATATGATACATATAGTTGCACATATGTACATGAACATGATACATATAGTTACTTACAGTATATTTATTCTTGTTTGTTCAATGCTAGTATACATATAAAATAGCTTCAGGATTGCTAAAGACTATCATTGGAAGAAATATATTTACTAAACGGAATACAACATTTACTAAATAGAATACAACATTTATGCTTAATTCTTTCTTTCTTTAGCCTTGCAGTATCCAATCAAAATATTGTTTCCCAAAGTTACTTAGGTAGTTGCTTTCTCCATAATCAACTTCTGTGGTGATGCTATTATGTGTAATTTTGTTAACTTCATTTGTTAGTGTGTGAATTCCACTTTGGCTTTCCTCCATGCCTTGATGAGGTTTTAATAGTTTATTTTGAAGGGTAGTGAAGGGTATGAAAACATTACTGTATTTCCAAGAATCTGAGCTACAAAATAGTTCCTCTCACATAAATATTACTCTTTCTTCACTTCTGCTGCTCCATTCTCATTCTTCTGTTTTTAACACCACTTTGACACACTTTCCCTGTAGGTAACCAGTTAGAACATACATATGTATATTCTTATATCCCCTCTTCTTACTGTGAAGAAGGGAAACATAATATAGGTATTTCAGTCCTTGGCTTTTTTATATGGCGCTATATACTAGAAATCATCCCACTCTCAACTGGCAGACATCCTCCTGTTTCATTTTTCACAGGTGCCTAGAGCTCCACCGTGTGGCTATACCATAGCATTCTCAACCACTCTCCTGTGTATTTAGCGATACTTAGATTGTTTACAATATTTTACAAATGCTCTATATTGAATAATCTTATTAATATACACTTTAAATAACTGGAGCTATCTCTTCAGGGTAGTCTTCTTCTTGTAATCACATAAGTGTGCAAGTAGTATTGTTAAAGCATTGTCAAATATCTGCACAGAAGTACTGTGCTAGTTTACATTACCAACAACAATCTGTGACAGTCAAGTGCCTGTTTCTCAATGAAACGTGTTCTTTCTTTATGTCATTTGCATCTTTTTTTCTTCTATCTTTATACTATAAACATTCCCTTGGTTGATATCTTGCCCTTTTTCAATAATCCTTAGTAAATCTTCATCCAAGTCAATTCTTGCTATAGTGCTTTTTTCACCCAAAAAGTTGAGTAATTATTTTCTTTATTTCTGAAGTAATCTTGTCTTATCCTTTCATTACTTTTCAGAGTTCAATCAATTTTTAATTTTTTTTCCAGTTTTATTGTGTATTTCTGTTCGTTCTTTTTGAAATTCTTAAAGATTTTATAAATCTTCAAATGCTTGTTTGAATATATTTAATATTGTTTGGAGTATAGAATTACAATTTTTCTTCTGTTTCATTCCTATTTTTCAAGGAGAAATTTTCTCCAGTTGATTTGGGAAATTTTGTTTCCTGACTTACTGCAATAGTTGTCCACAGACTTTTCCCTTGTTTATTTTATAGTATTGGGGTATTTTCCTGATTTTTGTTTATGACATTCTCCTTTTCTTATCTGTCGAAGTTCAGGTATATAACAAGATGTTTTGTTTTTATGTTTTGCCAATAGTCACATAGTTGTGAGTCCCATGATTTTGCACTTTTCTCCCATTTTTTAGGCCCCTTTTCACTTTTACTTCTTTTTTCCTGTTCATCACCCAGTTGCCAATATGTACTTCTGTCTTCTTTATTGTTGCTTTTTTTTTCCCTTGAGAAGCTATTTCTTTAGAATTTTGGCCATTTAAATCATGCTTGCTTATTTAAACCAAATGTGTTCCTGTATATAGCATTTGTGGCTCTTTATATGGTATCTGGCCCATTAAATTATTCTTAATTTGAAACCCCTCCTTCATAGTTTGTACTTTTGTCTTTTCAGTTATTGATATTGTATTTTCAGATTTATGATGAATTTAATCTTTTTTGACGCTTTTTCCACCTAGTCTTAATCCATCCCTTTCACTGACACTCACCCTCGGATTTCCATATGTACTTTTTCTTGTGTGAGTTTGTTCCCATATTCACTACAAAGCCTTGTTGTGCAGTGGTGGTTAGATGGCAGTTTATAAAATCATAGTGGGAGTTCTTTTTCTTTTACTCGTAGTTATTTTTTCTCAATGTTAGCATTCTTTTTTCAAGAAATGAAAATAGTGTGGTTCTTCACAGAATTTTCATAAAGATGAAGTAATCTCATATCTTTTAGTAAGAAAATTGAGAGAAATTGATTATTATAGATGAGCTATTTCTTTCCTTCACTTAATCTTAAGCTCACATTTTTTTCAAGTGGTTATATACTAAAATTATACAGATAATTTGGATGCTTCCCTACCTTCCCATCTTGACCCCAATAAAAATTTAAATGCCACTGAACTACAACAACCTATCAACACATTTTATTACTTTTCTTGACACTTACAATAGTTTGCAAGCAATTATTTGGGCTTCAAGTAAAATAATGATTGTAATCCATCATCCCACACTTCAATAATTGTTGAATCTGCATAGAAGATTGTATCATATGCACATTAATTGCCTCTAAGTACAAGAAGCTTATAATTCAATAAGTAGAAATATTCCAAATTCTTAACAATAGATCTTTATGCATTCCGTACTTCAAAAAAAAATTGAATGATTAATTGTTAAGATTTCCCCTTATGTAACTTTCAAGTTATTTCTAGGATAATTTCTCAATAGAGCAAAAGCGAAACCCATTATTCTTATTTTGTAGTTCTTCCTTCCACAAACTTCCTCAGATGCTGTGAATGACAATTACACTTCTTTCTTTGAACTCTAAGTCAATATAATTACCTTACCAGCAGCTCTGCTCTTGTAAGTTCTTGCCTTTCTATGATGTTCTCACTCATCTCAGGAGCTGTTGCAAAGACTAGGAATATCCACCAATGGTCAATATGTCCTAGTTTTCTTGGATTCTGCCACGCTTTGCTTTACAATTCAGTGTGTATAGGTGTTTAAGTTGTGTTTAACGGCATGTGAGTGAAATTACTAGCTCTACTTCTAGACCTGATCTTTAGAAACAATCATTTCCTCCACTGTTAATGCAATGGATTCAAACAACATAGTGGGAAAAATGTGGGTTTCTGAATCGCTTCATGCAACAAAGCATGCTCACCACAAGGCATGCTCATACTTATAAGCTTTATAGTGAAAACTTTTGAAATTTTAACTGTAGTAGCAGTAAGCTTATGCTAGGTAATTCAGACACAATTATCATCTTGGGTTGAGATTTATTACACTTCTACATTGCCTGTATTACCAACATCACCTCTAACATTGTAATAAGCATGCAAAAATTATTTTTGAATGGATATTCTTCTCTACCAATGTAGTTACTAGTGTTAATGTTCTATTTTTATTGAAATTAAAGTTCAAATTTTTTTCAAGGAACACTTGAGTCTACTGAGATATTCTAATCTTGGAGACATTATAATTTATTTTAGGTCTTCAAAGTTAATTTACACTTTGTTTCACAGTTTCCTTCATCAAGAAACCTGAAACAATATCCTGGGACTGAGGCAGAGAATACCATAAAACATCTGTCTATGGTATATTCCAAATTATTTCTCTTTGATGTAGACACAATGAGGCACCACCCAGGTCCTTGCTTAAGAAATATTTATTTCCATCTGTGGAAGTGCAGTCACCAGAAAGCCTCCAGGTATCAGGGGTGCCTCAGATTCAGAGAGTTGCCTTGCCCAAGGGCATGCCCTTCTTTAAGAGGCCAGAATCTTGTTGATGAACTAAATGAGATATAAAGGCCTGCGCATTTCAACCAGATGCAAAACACTCTAGATGGCAATATTCCCATCAGAGCGCTCTATTGTTTTGGGTGAAGTTTTTCTGGACTTGTATTGTAATTGAATTATTGTACTTCTGTTTCCAGCCCCCTCTTGTTTTTTTTCATGTTGAGTCTAATAAACATCTTACATTCTAAACTTTATTTCAGTGTATGTTTCCAGAGTACCCAACTCACCACACTTGGGTGTATGTCATTATTCTTAATAACTAAACAGGTTTTAAAAAGTCTCTCCTGCAATCTAAGCTTCATTAAAATCTTCCATGTTGTCTCAAATTGTCTGAGGAAAAATGCTAGGTCCTGAATGTGATATCTACTATGATAGCTGGTAAAACAATCTCAATTAATTCTATAACTGAACAAAGCATGCCAATTAAATATACAAAAAACAAAAACAAAATAGAAGACTAGCTAGATTGGTTAAGGAAATAACAAAAAAACAAAAAGAGGAGAAAAAGGACAATAGAAAAATCAGTGCGAACAAGCAGTATTGGCATAAGCTGTATATAGCATTTGTGGCTCTTTATATGATATCCAGTCCATTAAATTATTCTTAATTTGAAACCCCTCCTCCATAGTTTGTGCTTTTGTCTTTTCAGTTACTGATATTGTATTTTCAGATTTATGATGAGTTTAATCTTTTTTGATGCTTTTCCTACCTAGTTTTACTCAGTCCCTTTCACTGACAGTTATATTGTGATGGTTGGATTTCAATGCTGTCTAAAACAAAGTAACATTTGGTCCTATATAAAACAACTTGCAAAAACATCATTTTTGTGAGCATTCCTACCATCCAAAATGGCACCTTTTTTTTTTTAACATTTCACTAAAAATGAAACCTGCTTTCCTCCCAATACTCCCAAACAAAACACAATAAAAAATAAAAGCCAATAACACCATGGCAAATGAATAAAGAAACCAATGAATAAATATATTTAAAACAAATCAAACAACAAGCAAATAAACCCTCTGACGTTCTATTGTCATAAGGATTATACAACGTCCCTGGGGTCTCAATCAATATGGAGATTGAATGTCCCTGGAAGCATTGCATTTGTACCTGCTACTCTTGTTCTGCAATGGTACTTGAAGGATCATTTGTCGTGGGCGCCAGGAATAACAACCAGAGTGCAACAACAATATTAAGGCAATATATCCTGTAGTGCTCAGCAGCTGAACTGATAATAATTGGTTAAGTAAACCAGATACTAAATCAAAAAGGATGAAAACAAGCCAAAATGACATGTGAAAATAGAATGTCTTGAGACAGCAAAGTGCAAACCAAATGTTAGTTTGGGGTTACATTTTATGGAATATGGAGTATTCACTGCTATTTTAAAATATACTATTTAGAAAGTAAACTAAAGGCATGGATTTGAAACAAATATCTAGGATCTGTAATAGTGGTTAAATTGAGAAGGATTTTGATTCAGAGACACAAAATATAACATTAAAATATTCAATCTACAAGTTCATACACCACTAGTTTTTCTCTGAAAAATTATCCCATTATCATATAAATTTCAAAGTTTGCAGATTAGTTAAATAGCTACGTTAAGAGTCAGAGTTTTCGTTTCCAAAAAAAATTGTTGACAGAGTAGCAAGATGTTAGACAAGCTTGATAAAATGGATATGACTGTTCTATGATCAATTGAAGCAATTACTGCCACGATGGTTGATATTTTTCTAAAAATAGCATTTTTAGCAGAATCAAATTTAGCTCATTTAATTGAAAGACAGAAACTTCCTTCTATGTTCTACAATATCCAGCTGAGGAAAATGATGTCCAGAGATTTCACATTTTCTAAGTGACAATTAGGGAGCAGCAGAGTTTCCAACAGTATGTGTATGTTGTCTAGCTTTCAAGGTCAGCTATCTCCCATCCAATTTTCTATAGATATAAACTCACTTACTGAACAACTATTATATTCCTCATAAAATCAACATATTGGTAAGTCTCTGTCAAACTAGTAGTACTTTATATCAGAAGCTAAATGAAAGAAAGAGGAGCCTCTCATCACAGTATAGAGCCAGAAATGAAGACTTCTGTTCTCCTGTTAAGTGCTACAAGTAAAAATCATTATAAAATGGAAGTGAAAAGTCCTAAGCCTTCCAGTAAAATTTATTTATTGTCCAGAATTGACCACATATCCATACACCCAAACACTCTATGACAAAATCTGTGAAAACAGTGCTTGCAATGGAATTCTGGGACAGACACCTGAGTCTTTGTCACATATATGGACTTTCTTTTGATCCTATCATCAGGCTGAAAATATCTACTACACATTATAAATATTAATTATCCAGCCATCAAACGTTATTGCACAAAATAATTTAGCAAATTTAAATATTTATTTAGTTTTAAGCAGATTTCAATAGATCATTAAGTTACATTCAATCTAATTAAGAAGTCGCATGAATTGTATATTTTACATAGTAGATTATGTAATCTGTAATACAACATGGAGAATATAGGTTAAATTCAACAATGAAGATAAATGTGGTTCAAAGAACTTTTAAGATACTCTACAAATGTCACTTTTAAAAAATAGCCGATGTGTGAAGCTAGTTATTCATGAAGCCCAAATGCTTCACTATTTCACCACAATTGAATAAAATGAGCAAGTAAGTCTGGTTTTGCTACAAATATTTCAATTTGGCATTCTTGACTGATTTAGTAATGGAGGTAAGAGTAATTGGTGTACCTTGGAAATCAACAGTTTAACTAAGTTTAACCACATGTTACTTCTTGCAAAATCGAATGAATTAAGCTCTTTTGTATTCTTTAATTTTTTTAAATGTATGCCAGACTCAAACCTTAGTTTTGCCTGTCTTTTATCTTAAATTCTGATATTGTTATACCCATTTTCAGCAAACATATTTAAACACATGTGAAGTGCTCCTTATGCAGCTCTTCAAACTTTGTTCTTAAGTAAAATATTTTTTTTGCTGTAATTGTATGATCAAATGATCATATGGGAACTGTCAGGTTTTGCATAACTCATTTTTGTCCCACCATTGATTGGTCCAAAAATGGCAACTTGACTCGAAATGAACCAATGATACCATTTTCACCCTACATTAGTACAGATGACTTGTTTATGTACAGGTAGTATATTATTCAGAGTTTTCCAGAGAAACAGAACCAATAAGACGTGCATTACAGAGAGTGATAGAATGATTTATTTCAAGGAATTGCCTCATACATTTATGGAGGCTAGCAATTCTGATGGCTGCAAAGTAGTTCAGCAGGCTGGAGACCCAGGGAGGAGCTGATGCTGTTCAAGCCTGAAGGCTGTCCACTGGCAGAATTATTTATTTTATACGGTAGATCAGTCTTTGTTCTACAAAAACCTTTAACTGGTTAAATGAAGCTCACTCACATTGTGGAGGGCAATCTATTTTGCTCAGTCTCCTGATTTAAATGTTGATCTCATTCAAACAAACAAACAAAAAAAAAACACCCTCAAAGGAAAATTAAGAATGTCTGACCCAATATCTGAGCACCACGGTCCAGTCACGTTGGCACATGAAATTAACTGTAAAAACACCTTTGTCAATCTGGACTAGTCAGATCTCTAGTCCTGGAACTTAGGTCGAGGAAAAGCTCAATTCATCTCAGATGGCCAATATAAGAGAGGTTGTACTTGTTTGGTTGTATGAATAAGGTATTCTGAGATTTAAAAAAATTGACATCCCCAAAATAGTAAAAATGAACAACTGGAAAAGTCCCCACTTCCAATTATTCGTGAAGCTCAAATGTTTCACTATTACACCACAATTGAATTAAATGAGCAAATAAATCTGTTTTTGTTACAAATATTTCAATTTGGCATCCCTGACTGATTTACTAATGGAGGTAAGAGTAATTGGTTGAGAGGAAGAATAATGAAGAAAGTCAAAGGCCTTCTGGTGTAGCATGTGCTTAAAGAAAAACAAGCAATAGAATTAAGCCACTAATACATTACCAATTTTTTACCTCTTTGTTATGGAAAGTACACATCTGGCTTTTCAGTTGAGTAAATAAGCTTTCTTTACTCTGTAGTATCATTTTATTTCTAGAAGCACTGGGGTACAAGAAGATGCAAATGGAGCTGTTCTTATTGTTGGTCCTTAATTCATGAAAAAATGTAAGCCTAGAAAGTCAACCTTGAGAACTTGTGATTTTCCTTCCTAATTTTCCTGATGTCCATGTTATTGTTGTCACTTATCAAGCTTCTACACCCTTTACCAATAGAAATCTAACATGGCTAAACTTCTGTAATAGTGTTTCTTAATAAAACTCTCTGAATTACTATGTTCTGAATCTGATCGATCAAACTATATGAATAAGGAAAAAATACTGATAGTTTAATTCAGCTTTCTCAAGGTTTCTTTTAAATGGAACTCATTTGAAAGAAGATATTCTGTTACTAACCATGAATGATTTAGGCAATGTTCATTAAAACGTTAACCTTATTTAGGCCAGGCACGGTGGCTCACACCTGTAATACCCGCACTTTGGGAGGTTGAGTTGGGTGGATTATTTGAGGTCAGGAGTTCCAGACCAGGCTGGCGAACATGGTGAAACTCCATCTCTACTAAAAATACAAAAAATCAGCTGGGTGTGGTGGTGGCAGGTGCCTGTAATCCCAGCTACTTGGGAGGCTGAGGCAGGAGAATCGCTTGAAGCCAGGAGGCAGAGGTTGCAGTGAGCCGAGATTGCGCCACTGTACTCCAGCCTGGGTGACAGAGCAAGACTCCGTCTCAAACAACAACAAAAAGTTAACCTTATTTAAATTTAAATTATTATATAATTATTAATTCATTATGCTTATAAATTTTATACAACCATAATGATAAAAATACAAAACAAATACAAATACGACTGTAAAACCAACTAAGTTGAAATTAAAAATAACCTAATGGGATGTACAATGTTTAATGAGGAATTTTAGTCACATCATGGCTGTGACATTTGATATTGCCTGCTAAGACACAAGTGATATGGTTTGGTCATCTCACAGTTCTTCACGCTAGAGGTCAGAGATCAATGTGCGAATAGGGTTGATTCCTTCTGAGGGCTTCAAAGAAGACTCTTCTCTAGGACTCTCCTGTAGCTTCCGAGAGTTTATGGCAACCCTTAGTGATCCCTGGCTTACAGATCTCTGCCTTCATCTTTACATGGTGTTTTCCTGTGTCTGTGTCTCTTTGTCCAAATTTCTACTTTTTATAAGGATACCAGTTGTTACATTGAATTAGGGCTCACCTTAATGAATTTACCTTAACTTAATTAATCCTATCTTTAATGAATTTGTTTCCAGATAAGATCACATTTCTAGGGTACTGAGTTATGTCTTCAACATGGATGTGGGGGAGGGAGATACAACTCAACCGATTACTATATATCTCTATAAGCTTGGACCGGGTGAATAAATTCTTGCCTACTTTATATGAACTTCTCTGAAACCTTCATTCATACATTACGTCATGAAATTTTTTTTCTCATTTTCTTTTTTGCAACTTTATATTAGCACCTCTTTGTATAATTTGTCACCTAGTCACTGAAACCATCAGGTAGCCAAGAAGTGTAAAGTTACTATCCATGTCCTGAACATGCTTAAGCATATTTTTAAACATATCATGTTTAAAAAGATGATAAAACTTTTTTAAAAAACAGAAAATTTATTGTTGAAGCTCATGCATAAACTCTAGGTTGAGAAATACTGGTTTAATGTGTGTAGCAGATGCCTTGTGGTCCCGCCCAAATCTCCTTGGCACTCACAGTTTGACAGCTTCTTACTGCAAACACCTGTGACTCCCTGTCTGAAGGCATTCTTTGGCTATTACATTTTTCTCAGTCTGTGGGCAGGGGTCAAGGCAAAAGTGCAAACAATTTAAAGCCCTCATGAGTAGTATAAAACCAGTTGATGGATGGAGTTGATGAATGGGGATCACACTTTGGGTGGAATAACTTGGAAGCATATCCCAGTGGGATTGGATCTCAGTTACTCACAGTGTTAACTTGCTCATTCATGCACCTGTTTTGACTTCCTTTCTTTTTCTGTCTCATATTCCTGTGCTCCTACCAGCACTTCTTGGGATGACCTACCAAACAAAGTGCTTGTACCCTATTCCCATTTCAAGTTATGCTTCTGTGGGAAACCAGCATAAAATAATATGTTAGCTATAGCCGGAAGCACACATTGTAATAAAGACACTCTTGAGCTAGCTCAGCTAAAGAAATGATTTTGCTTTAGGAAAGCTACACGAAATGAGTAAAAGTTCTGTAAGTTCCAATTATAAACTATTTTTCAAATCTAGTCTCTCATTCCCATGATCCTAGTTTTAGAATTTCAACATCTCTCACAGTCTCAAGGAATATCATTCTAACTCCACTCTTCCCTTTTTAATACATAACGCAAAATGACACTGCATTCAGCTCTATTAAAGGTCCCATTTCCTAGCACACTTTGACATACAACCTTTGCTCTAGTAATAAGCATGACAACAACAAAAGCACTGGAAGCTCCTCTGAAATAATTGATCCTTTCATGTCTCTCTTCCCCAGTTGTGCTTTTTCTGCTGCCTGTAACTTTCCAGGGGAATGTCTGCCAATTTCCAGACAAAGGACACCTCCTTTATTTTCTGTCATCTGTCTATCATGCCCATTACACATAGCTAGGATTCTGATTTATTGGTGATATGATTTTATGACTGTGCCATTATTATCACATATCAAAATATTATAAATATTTTCATATTTTTAAATCTGCCATATGTTAAACACCTTGAGAAAAATAATATTCATCTCCATATTTCCTACGCCAGGTTGATAGGGTGACATTAAAATATTTAATAAATGATGAGGTATTGTTGTAACTTGTTGTAATGTTCAAGATTCCATGTGTATCCTGAAATTTTGGTCAATATGGTAAAATATCTCACTGAAGATATTCTGACAAAATATTAGGGCGAGTAGCCAAATAAAAATTCATCCTTATCTCTCAAATTTCAATTATACACTTTTTCTGCTGTACTGTTTGACACAGCCTCCTTGCAGCCAATTCAAAACTGACTTTTGACATGTTTTCCCTTGCTGAATGGCAAACAATCACATTATTAATAGGTTCCTAGAGATGGAGAAGTATACTCTGGTTACTTCAGAGTAGTGAAAGTTTGTTGCTTATATTCAGGGGTATTTAAGAAGAAGAGAAAGCTATCTTAGCAGTTTTACCACCAGCCCTTGGGAAGAAGTAAATATTTTTCACTTTGTTGGCAATGCAGTAGCTGACTCAATACTTTTCAGCCTGCATTTTCATTCTAATCAGGTTAATGTGAATCACTGTTCTTTGCCTGTTTCTTAAATATCAATATTTTCTGATGATCTTCCTCATTTAGTTTCCCATCTTTATTTATCTATTTCCATACTAACTCATCCACGATTTGCTTTAGCTTCAGGTATATATAAGTAGCACAGATATGTCTCTGAACCATATTCATGGCTCTGGGTGCATATTTTATTTTTAAAATATTTTTTAACATAATTTAATGTGGAAATCATCTCATATTTCGCCATCCTAACAAAATTATTATCCATGCTTGAAAGTTCCCTCTCATTTTTTAACATACGCTTATACATATTACATAGGTTTAAGTAATGATGCATTTACAATTTAGAGACTGATGTTTACTTGATAATATATCATACTTACTTGCTATTTTTAAAACTTCATAAATTATAACAGCATGATATACCATTTAGAGAGTCAGTATAATATAATTTACCATTTCTTTATTGTTGGATGTATTGGCTGTCCTCAAAACTTTCATGTAATATTTTAAGGATCATTTGCATAGTTAGATTTTCTGTCTGGCTTTTATTTTTGCAGATAAAAAAATCTCATAATGAAGACTGAATTAAAGAATGAGTACAATCAAAATGCGTGGTTCAATAGCTTTGATAAATATTCTAAAAAGTATTTCATAAAATTATTAAGGCATATACCTTTTGTTGCCATTTTTATCTCACCATGCATTCATGTATAAGATTACTTTAGCTTATGAAAAGAAATAAAATTGTGTTAGTATTTTCAATTACATTTATTTGAATCATTTTAACAAGTTAAGGATTGTTTCATTATCTGTTTAGCAGATAACTCTCTCTGTTTTTGCACCATTCTTTCATGTACATTGCTTTTATTTGTTGGCAGACTTATAGTGCTAATTCAATTTTAAATGTGTTCTCTTAGAAGTAGTTTAATCCATATTGGTTAGAGTTTTTTAATCCCTCACATAATTATGATTATATTATATATATCTCTGCTTTCTTTTTTACATGTTGACATGAATAAATGCACATTATTATAAAGCACTCAGAAATATTATTTTAATTGTTGGCCGCAAATAGAACATAATTTACATATCTGTTGTTCAATTGTTGTCCACTAAAATTATTTTTGCTTTTCCTAAGACAAACAATATGGTGAGAAACGCATTTATGCAGACAGCCTTTCTAATATTTTTAGATTACTTTCTTTAGAGAAAGACTAATATTTGTGTGCGGTGTACACTGATTGGCCCATAATAGTGTCCCAATACATATTTTAAATAAATGCATGTTTGAATTGAATTTCCAGAATATATAAGGCAATTTTCTTTGTCTGCCCCTACTAGACCATGCCTAAGGTATTGATCACAGTTCTTGAACATATCTTAAGAGGTAGATCAACAAACTTTGATAAGTACGTCAACAAGCTTTGATTCTTCCTTCTTTTAGGATACTGAAAAGATTTTAAATTTGAATATATTAATTCAATTTCAAAATTAGGCCTAGAAATATAAGATTGTGGAAAGATCCATTAAAATCTGTCTTTGAACACTTTGCAGCTTGTCTTAAGGGCAATGCATTCTATATAGTTCTGAGGGCTTTTGCTCATGATGTAATCATTTCATATTAGTCTTGCCACCAACTCAGATCCATAATGTTAATTTTGTTAATGATTCATCTCCCCCATTGCTATAAACTGAATAACTGTGCCCCCCAAAATGCATATTTTGAAACTCTAATTTCCAGTATTTGGAAGTATTGGGAAGTAATTAGGTAATGGGGGTGAAAACCTATCTGACAGGGATTAGTGTCCTTAGAGAGCCAAGGAGACGATTTCTCTCTCTGCTGTAGGAATATGTAGCCAGAAATCCTCCACTGGCAAACCAGGAAAAAGCCCCTCACCAGGAAATGTATGGGCCACCACCTTGATCTTAGACTCCCCTGCTTTCAGAACTATGGTAAATAAATGTCTGTTATTTAAGTTACCCAGTCTGTGGTGCATATTGTAGCAGCCAGAACTAAGACACCCATGCTGTTATATTTGTGGAAAAAAAAATCAGACCAAGATTAGTCCTTTTCATTTAATATTTTGAAATGCCATCTCATTGTTACTTATCTTTTCATGTCATTGACATCATTTTATATTCTGACTCTCTTTTGTAAAATAATGGTTAGCTCTCATGTCTTTTGTGTCCTCTATACATTCAATGAGGAAGGCCTCAATTTCTTTCTGTGAATATTAACTACAGCCTGCTGCCATGTCATGTCACCACCTGAAGTATTTATAGGTAGGTCATCAGGAATCCATGAAACAGCAACTTTTATAAGAAATGTTTCAATAAACTACAAATCCACTGAATTCTACCACCATACCTGGTCATGATTTTTTTCTTATTTGTAATTTTTTGAAAGCACTCATTATTTTGCTTAAAATTATTTAATCTTATTATACATAATAGCATATGAGAAAACCTCACATTTATTTTGAAATTAATCTCTCTCTTATTGAAATTCACTGGTCTAAACATTAACAATAATCATAAATACAATAAAACAATAATTACAACAAAAATCATAACAAATAGCTATAAAATAGCCATATAGTTATCTGTATCCACTAGTCTATGATTTAAAATATTGCTGGACTCTCACGATAAACTAAATCTTACAATCCCTCACCATTTCACCACGTATTAATTTGAGTCTTAAGTGCAGGGATGAAGGATGGGTGAGAAAGAGAGTGAAAGGTATTTACTATTCACCTCAATTCTTTGGGGAGGATGTAGATGCAGTTTCCTTGGCATGACACCCTCCTTCATGCATATGTATTACTCTATCATATTGACAAATAGAAACATATGTTCCTCTAACATTAACTAAAGTATTGCATAATATTAAAGGACCAAAGCACCACAGATGCTAAGAAAAAAACCATCTGAATATTACACAGCTTCTTCTAGAAATCTACCAACTTTTGTGTGAGTCTATTGTACCTGGGTAATCACAGCCATATTCAGAATACAGCTTATAATTTGTCTTCTTTAAAAATTGAGAACACCACCTGTTTTCATTCTGCTCAGGAAAAAAAAGAGAAAGGTTTGATAGGATTAGGAAACACATCCAGTCTTTGTTTTAGCTGGCCCATTTTGAAAATTGAGGTCATGGATGCTGGCTTCCTGAGTGGGGCAGCAAAAGCAATGGTAATGGGGAAACATTAAAAAGATTCAGATGTGCGGTTCTAAGAGGCATTCACAAATGTGTGAGCGCATTGACATGCTTGATTATGCAAAAGCTGAGCTGTGCAAATCATAATAATAAGCTTTCTCATTAGATTTCCTGCATTTTCTGCTTCTTGATCAGCCAGAAATATGGCCAAGTGTTCCCGTTCTTTTGAAATTTCCCATTTACACTTGTTTTAACTACTCAGAGAAAAATAGGGAAAATAGAGCAGTGAAATGAGATTTTAATTAAAGGGGAAAGACGTTAAAATTTCATAAAACTAAGAGATGTGTGCACTTTGGTTAGAGTTAGCTTGAAAACCAAATTTTACTTGGCACTCACAGAAGTTAAATCAGTTTACAAGTCAATAACTAAGTAAAATAATGTAGGGCAATTATTTTAAAAGCAAACCTAAATATCATAATTTTGGAAGTCTAATTGAATATTTTATTTCACAAAGACAGGTTTCATTCAAAGAATCAGGGTCATCAAGAGTATAGTAATAAAAGAGAATTAGTTGAAAGAAATGGCAAGACTAAAAACATTTTGTAGTTTTAACATATGTTCACATATTCAAAATCATTTTACAATTTCACAATGTTAGACTACCATTTTGAGCTGAAATGACTAAATATAGTTACCTATACAAAAACTAAAAATAAAATGAGGAGCTCATTCAACATACTTTGATGCATCAGTGTCTTGTAGACCAACAATACATTAGAATAATTTTGTACAGCTATTCGGTTTGTTAGGCTTCTCAACGTAGTATTAACAAAGTCAATGACCAGGAGAAGCCACAAAAATTCTCGATCTAAGTTTTATGCTTGACTTTACATAATTTAGCAAATCAAAATATTTTCACCTGTGGTAGATAAAAGCAGAGCAATTTTTTCCTTTTATGTATTCGGAGGTAAATGCTAATTTGCTTGATTCACACAAGATATTTAAAATTATGCTTCATATATTATTTATGTGAATGTTACCAAGAAAGAGAATCTAAATAGGAGAGAGGGGTAGGAAGTAATTTAAAGATCTATTTTGAAACTCAAAATTTGATGTTATAGAGGCAACAACCTCCAGACTTATCAGGCTCAGGAAAATGGGTATTTAAAGCCTTGCTTCACTGCTTCATTAATGAGCAAGAACAAACACATACCATAAGGAAATGGACACTCCAGTGTCCAAAATCTGACTGGTGTCTAGAGTTTACTTCCAATTATCTCCTATGACCTGCTTCTGTGCCCCAAGTTTGGTCACCAGAGCCACTCACATATTTCAAACATCAGTTGTGTGTCTATTTAGAATATTAACATTCAGTTACTTTGTAAGCATCTCTAAGCCCACGGTGTCATCTAGTTTGCATTCTCCATACCTTAAATATGTATTCGACTTTCCTGTATCTTACACTTTCACTCCCTGAATTTCATTGTTCATTCTCTGAACTCTTACAACATGCTCATGTGGAAACCATATAGGAGCCCACTCAGAAAAAGATCACATAGGAAAGATCACACTCAGGAAAAGATCCCCTGTCCCTCTCCTCTCTCCCTGTCTTCCTCCTCCCTCTCTCCCTGTCCCCTTCCTCCCTCTCTCCCTGTCCCCTTCCTCCCTCCTCTCTCCCTGCCCCCTCTTTCCTCTCTCCCTGTCTCTCTCCTCCCTCTCTCCTTGTTCCTTAGCTTGAAATAGCATAAAATGTAGAAAACCTCCCATACCTTGAAAGCTCACTTCAACTGCTTTCTGCCCAACTTAACATTTTAAACACATTTTGATAATACATACAAGTTTAAGAAACTCCAAGAAGCCTCAGAAAACCCCTTAAGGATTACCTTGGCTCATGGGCCTCAAAAATAAGAAATTAAGTTTTTCAATGGCATAGCCATTACAAGTTTTATCTTAAATTTGTTGAAATTGAAGAATACATTAAAACATTATAAAAAGAAGTATAAAAAAATCATTTTTTTTTTTGGAGACGGACTCTCACTCTGTCACCCAGGCTGGAGTGCAGTGGCCTGATCTTGGCTCACTGCAACCTCCGGCTCCTGGGTTCAAGCAATTCTCATGCCTCAGCTACCCAAGTAGCTGGTCACACAACCCTTCCATGAGAGCAAAATATCTCAACACTAAAATCCCCACACCACCCAGTTTTCTTTCACAAGGACCTTAATTTTACACCCAAAAGTATAAAGGCTGGTGGTCTCACTCTTTAACAGTCAGGTACATTATTAACATAAACTTTTCAAAGCAGCTTATATCTCAGCTTCAGAGGAGTTTGCTTTGCTTTCCACAAGCGGCTCCTTTCCTCCATCCGTGACTCCAGACTACAGAGAACATTTTTGGGACCACTAGATGTATTTGGCCTTCATCACTTCAACTCTTCTTCACCTCACCTTCCTCCTACCCAACATGCATTTATTATTAATCCTTCTCTATGACCTCCAACTTCTTCCTTTTTTGACTCAATTGCTAAGCATTCACTAAGAGAATCCAGTCAAAACGCCCATGAGGGCCTGACATATAGCTTCAACTGACACAAATAACCAGTTATGTGATTCAGATTTTAAGAACTTAGACCTGAGCACTTTTGAATACCTCACTATATTAATAACCCAAATTGTGATTTTTGTCAATAGAAGGAGGAGTAAGGAAATTAAATTTGGTTATTATTTCAATAGCTACAAGTAATATGCAATTTATAGCTATATATCTAGCATTATGTAGAGAGAAACATTTAGATTAGAATATATATGTTATAGGTATGGAGGGACAGCTCTAATCAGCAAAACAGATAATGAAGAATATTTGAATTATACTAGGAGATATCTGCCCTAACCATTCTTTACTAGGAAACTGCCTTTCTTTCCCCTGGAAGGTCAGCATCCCGATCATGTTCCTCATTAATCCGTATGACCAGACACACTTATCAGTTCATTTCTCTAGCAACATTCTACAAGTTCTTTTCTCATCTTACATGTTTTGCTAAGATCTCACTGACTCAGCATTTTATGTGTGAATTTATTTTCATAGATACACAATTCTTTAAGCCAAAGTTTTGGCTTAATGAGGAGGTGCTTTCTCAAAAATTGACCATTTATTTTTTCTTTCTCACAAGACTTACTCTGCCTAAAACTATATGCACCATAAAATAATATACTTTTTTCTGGCTTGTTTTGCCCACTATTACATACTCAAGGCTGCATATAGAACTCGCAAATATGAGAGTATTTTTAAAACAAGTTGGAAAATTACTAAATACTAGTGTCTTGAATCCTATCATGAGTATTACTTTCTGTGCCAAAAGAGAGTGTCGTTTGATAAATATATTTTAGTTAAACTTATAAACTGATAATGCTAAACAGTATGATATATAAAACACATAACTCCATATTTATTTAAAAATCAAACAAAAAATTTTCCTTTTGGTCTTAGGCAACGTTAGATAATTGATTGATTTTATAAAGTGTCAGCAAACTTAATCATCTATAAGAACTTCCTGAGGTATCCTCCTTAACATCTTCCCTTAGCATTTAATATGTTTACATCCATCAGGCACTCCAGTAACAATTTTTACTCAAGTCCAGGTAGTTTTTTGGTAGAGAACCTTTTTTTTCCTCTCTCTCTCTCCCCTTATTGAATTGTAGGAAATTGTTTCCATGTGGTATCTCTTACTAGAGACTTTAGGCAAAGAGGGTGTTATTCAACAACACACTGACCTCTGACTCCTCCAAAAGATGCATCAGAAATATTCATAAATCCTGGAAAGAAATATTCACAAATCCTGGAAAGAAATATTCACAGGCACACTCTATTAAATCTTAAAACTGATTCTAGTCACTCTTGATAATTTCTCAAAGATCTCAAACATGACAAATTTTAATCTTTTGTTCTCATTTGTTTCTTATTTTCAAAACATTTTAAAATCTTGATATTCTCTTAAAAACAGAGGAGTGCTGAGGATCAACATCTGGGACTCCCTTCACTAACATAATCTAATTTTCTTAGGTTACTAACATTCAGTCATTAAGACATGGTGGTGCTCTTTATGATTCAATTCTGTATGATCATTTGCAAACTGCTTTACTTTGCCTATTTAATTTTTTTCAAATGAGACCAATGAATCCAATTAATATTAACTCCACGAACAATTTTTCATTAAGAATAAGTAGCTTCAATTGATCGCAGTTCTGGTCAACTACGGGAATTCAATGCTAATTTGCTAATGACAAGGAGCATAGATTAACAAAGAAGGTCAGAATTTAAATGTGAGCTGTACTTAAAAAAAATGCTTTGAATTTGTGAAGAATGTTGTTAAAGTTTCATAGTGAGCAACGATAAAATGCCTTCATGAATGTTTGGATACTATAATTAACCT
Organism: Symphalangus syndactylus; assembly: GCF_028878055.3. Taxonomy (NCBI): domain Eukaryota; kingdom Metazoa; phylum Chordata; class Mammalia; order Primates; family Hylobatidae; genus Symphalangus; species Symphalangus syndactylus. Next base: position 91,576,813 of record NC_072433.2, read on the forward strand.
GAGTAATAATATACATTAAAGAATAAATCATCAAAGATACCTGGAATTACACAAGAAATATGCTTAGGAAGGATACATAACTGCTACCTGTTGTTAAGAGAGAATACTATAAAATTTTTAAAATTTTTGGATAATTCTACAGGATAAATTGAAGCCAAATTTACTTTTGACAGTTTCCAATATTTTCTAAGTCTTGTTTTAATAGTAAATATGTGTACTTACAAAACAGCAATAGTTTAATTTTAAATCAGTAACATGCAGATACCCTATACAGCTGTTTAAATTCACTATAGTATTTTCATGTACTATGTTTTCACTAACAAGTAGTTACACAGGCAACAGGAGCCTGAAAAAGACCTTCACATTTATTGCTTTTTAGTGAATGAAACATTGAGAACGTAGAAAAAAAATCAGACTGTCTGTTTCATATTTCAAAATCTCTCCTTTTTGTGGTACAGTTAAATTAAGATAAATATTGTGTGCTACTTAAACATTTTTATCACCAGGGTGACATAAAATTTTTAAGATGCCTAACTGAAAGACACCGGTGCTTTACTAGAAAAATATGGAAAGAAAATGTATTATTTTCATTCTGGTTTTCAACAACTAGAAATCATATTTTGTTATAGTAATATTTATATTGATAATTTCCTTTAAAATAGATATTACTTTGGGGGAAAATCTTACAGAAATTTCTAAATGTTGTTCTAATTTCATTAATTTAAATTAGTCCAAATTGACTAAGATACAATAAGAAGCTGAGCAAAGGGAGCTATGTTAGAGACTGCAATATTGAGAATGGAGTATTGTGTAAGCCCCATTAGAAATGGGAGCAACTATAAACAAGGGATTCAACAGAAGCAGACTCAGAAATAATTCTGAGAATGCTCATTTTATATCCAATCAACATCTTCACTGGTTATCTGCCTTTCTTATATTTACCTCTTTTTTTTTCACACTGACCCCAGTCTGATGCTGAGAAAAAAACCTTAAAAAGTGGCGTTTATGCCATTGTCCATTCCAAGAAAACCATTTCTACACGCTTTGTAATTTTCCAGGGCATGTCTGGCTTCCATGCAGAGGTTGAGTGGAGGGTGGAATCTTGCCACTTGAATTCTAAAGCAATTCTGCTTATGCCTAGAATTTCTTAGACCCTTTGGACAATTTAGGTGAGCTAAAGACCCTTTAACCTAACTGACTCATCGAATCTTACTAGGAAAACAAACTGACTCATTGGATCTTACTAGGAAAACAAAAAATTTCCTACGTCTTCACCTTTATTCTGCATTTCCCACTCCTAAACAAAAACCCCTCTCTCCCAGGTCCTAAAAAGCTTCCACTTATTTCGAAATGTGTGTTTTTGAATATACAGGTGTGTTTGTGATGAGACAGGGAAAGAGGAAGGACGCTGTAGTGACCACAAATAGAAGCTAGTCAAATCCTTTAGGTCATGCTCTTGCAACATTGTGGAGAAGCACTAAAAGTTCAGGAAGTTAAATTTAAAGATGGTAAAGAAAGTTCCCATATACTTCACACACAGATGTCTCTATTATTAACATATTATACTAGTATAATACGTTTGTCACAATAAAGTTCATAGCTTTATTGAGTTCTTAATTTCCACCCAATGTTTTTTCTGTGTTCCAGGATCTCACTCAAGGTAACTTTTCACATTTGGTTACCATGTCTCCTGAGGCTCCTCTAGACTGTCACCTTTTCTGACTTTCCTTGCTTTTAGTGACCTTTAGAATTGTAAGGAAAACTGATCTGATATGATGTAGAATTTCTCACAATTAGGGATTTTCTGATGTCTTCCCTCATTCTTACACTGGGATTATGTGTTTGGGGAGAAGGCTCACAGAAGTAAACTACCATTTTCATCACGTTACATCAAGGGTACATACTATTAACATGACTTACCATTGTTGATGTTCACCATGGTCACCTAACTGAGCTAAGGTTTGTCAGGGTTCTCCACTGTAAAGTTATTCTTGTTACCCCTTTCCATACTGCACTCCTTGGAAGGAGGCCACTATGTGCAGCCCACACATAAAGAATGGAGAGTCCTGCTTTACATAATTTATTTGTAATTCTGTATAGAAGATATGACTCTAATTTCAATTTATTGTTCTTTAATTTATTTGTATTAGTATGCACTCAGAAATACATTTATTTTATACTGTGGGTCATAATCCAATACTATATTATTATTTAGCTTCTCAAATTGTTCCAGCTTTGGCTATTGGGAGCTATATAAATTGCCTCCTGTGTCCCTTTGACATGTCTCTATTATTGTGTGTGTGTGTGTGTGCACGTGTGTGTGCACGTGTGTGTGTGTGCACGAGTGTGTGCATGTGCTATTGCTGCTGTTTTGATTTTTAGCATTTTCTTACTTTAGGACAATAAGATGCTAAAAGTTCATCTTGTATAGTTCTTGTCTTAGAGTTAGACTTACTTCCAAGGAGATATGGTTTCTTTCATTGGAGAATGGTATTTGAAACCAAGATCTATGCACTAGGTATGCGTATCGCTTCTGGGACATTATGTTTCTTGGTCTTTGTATATATACACATATATATAATGTGTGTACATACATATATTTATATTTCTACCTGTGTATAAATACGTATGTGTATATATACATGTAAAAATACATGTGTATATATACATGCATATATATATGTTTGTGTATATGTGTATATGTATATTTCTCATTAAAATTAAATTCTTGCCTATTTCCCTAAACCTATTCCTTTGTCACATGTATTATCCTTGCTTTCTCCCCTCGCTTATCTGCAACCTCTCACCCTGATGTAGGGAAATCTGGCTGCCACTATCTATCTCCATCTATTTACTTAATTATGCAGTTCAGTATATCTGTATAGTAGCTTTAGATTTTCTAAACCATAAACCCATAGGAATAACTTTATAACTAGGGTCTAAATTTCTATAGAGTTATTTTCACCGTTAGTAAACTCCATTCACTTCCCAAGTTACTTAAGTTAGAGCTCTTTTCCCAGTGCCCTTCAGTGAGGTTTACTGCATTTGTGATACAGTTTGTTAGACTGATCATATTCTGCATTTTATGATGGAATCCTCTGACTTGCCTACGTAATTTTAGTTTGCAAACATTTATATTTAATTCACTCTGTTGTAAAGTTTTACGGGTTTTGACAAATTTATCGTTTTACATATTCAACATTACATGATCATACAGAATAGTTTTATCAGCCAAAGAAATCTTGTACTTGATCTACCCCCTACCCCAAGCCCCCTACCCCAAATTCCTAGCAACCACTGATCCAATTATCATCTGTAGAAGCTTTGTTTTTTCTAGAATGTTGTATAAATGGCCTCAAACAATATGTAGGCTTTTCAGGCTGGCTCTTCTTTTGTTTTTGTTTTTATTTTTATTTTTTTACCTACAAATATATATACTTAAGATTCATCAATATATTTGCTTGATTTAATAGCTCATTACTTGTGTTAATGCTGAGTACTATTCTATATTATGTTTGTAACAGAAATGTTTGTCCATTTACCTATTCAAGTACATCTTAGTTACTTCCAGTTTATGGCAATTATAAATAAAGCTGTGTGCAGGTTTATGTTTGTGCATAAACTTTCAAATCAATAGCTAGGAACACAACTGCTGAATCCTAAGACTATTTTTAGTTTTATAAGATATTGCCGAAATTCCTTTCAAAGTGGCTGTTCCATTTTGCAATCCCACTAGCAATGAATGAGACTTCCTATTGCTCTGCATTATCACCAAAAATTTCTATTGTCAATCTTTTAGATTTTAGCCATTCCGATTTGTGTAGAGTATTATATTATTGTTGTTTTAACTTGCATTTCCCAATGATAAATTATGTTGAGCATGTTTTCCTATGCCCATTATTAATTAGGTTTTTTTTTCCTATTGTTGAGTTCTAACATTTCTTTGTATGTTTTGAATAAAAGTCCTTTATTAGACATGTTTTGCAAATATTTTCTCCTCGTCTGTAGCTTGTCTTTTACATACTTAGTATCTTTTGCAAAGCATTTTCTTACGTTAGGACAATAAGTTTTAAATTTTAATAAAGTCCTATTTATCAATGTTATCTTTTATGCATTTTGCTCTGGGTGTTATGTCAAAAACTCATCACCAAAATCAGAGTCACATATATTTTTCTCCTGTGTTTTCTTCAAAAAAGTTTTCTATTGCTGCATTTTACACTTAAGCCTATTATCCATTTTGTTAATTTTTTTGCATATAGATATCCAATTCTTTTAGCACCGTTTCTTGAAACAGTATTCTTTCTGCATCAAGTTTTCTTTATATATATATTTTAAAAATCAGTTGACTATATTTGTGTGGATCTAATTTTGGACTCATTATTTCCCATTTACTGGTGTAATTCTTCAACTTTATTTCTTTTCTTCAGTATTGTGTTGGCTGGTTATCCTAGATATTTTTCCTTTCTATATAAACTTCAGAAAAATTTGATTAATATCTATAAAAGTGTTTTCTAGGATTTTGATTGGGATTTGTTTGAATCTGTATATAATTAAGATATTTATTTTCACCATCCATGCACTCGGAATATCTCTCTATTTATTGATATTTTATTTATTTGATCAATGTGTTATAGTTTTCTGCATACAGATATTGTTCATATTTTGTTGAATTTATAACATTTTATTTTTGGTGGTTTTGTAAATTGCATTATTTAGAATTTCAAATATAGGATAGAAAAGCAATTGACTTTTGTATATTAACTTTGTATACTGTGCTATTACTACACGCTAGAATAATGTCTGCCACAGGGTAAGAGCTAAGTAATAAAAATATTTAGTGTTGTTAGGCCAGTTTGGCCAAAAGGTTTGGAAAGTATATAATTACAGTTGTTCAGGAGAGAATTATGATAAAAGTTTTCACCTTTAAATGAAAATTAAATTATTTAGGGAAAATTGTTTTGTAAATGATAATCCTGTCATTAGAGAAGTGCAGAGTGAGGTCTGAAGTCAAGCCAAGTATGTGATAAAGCCAGGATGAGAGTAATGAATGTCTTATTTCCCTTTCTATGTGCAAATAACACAACTCCTGTTTTCAATAGCATAACACAGAATCAGGAAATTAAAGGTCTATGAGAGTTTGCCTAGTTATTTTTTCCCATTTTCCAAGTTTTTCTTGTTTAATATCAAGAAGAAAGAATAAACACTGAGTATCTAATGGTAAAGGAAATTATTCTGGTAGCTAAGGATATAAAGGCTCTGCAATATTCTTCTCACCATTGAGAAATTTATCATATGTTTGGGAATTTAAGCATAGATACATGGATTATAAAGTTACTCAGAAGTCTTCTGGAATTTAAATATTTTATTTTACTTACTAAGAAACTATGGATTTGAGAGTCAAAAATTTCTAGCACAAAGCCCAGCACCATGGTGCTGGATCTGCGTCAAAACTAGGTTGTTTGTTTCCCACTTGTTTTCTTTATTTTTTCTCTTTCTTTTTCCAGGAGATTTTCAAGATTGTCATATACAAGTTACAGATGCTCCTCAAATTATGATGGGGTTATGTCCCAATAGACACATTATAAATTGAAAATATTCTAAGTTGAAAATGCATTTAATACATCCAGCCTATCAAACATCATAGCTTTGCCTAGCCTACCTTTAAGGTGCTCAGAACTCTTACATTAGCTTATAATTAGGCAAAGTCATCAAATACAAAGCCCACTTAAAAAACAAATGTTGGCTATATTGTGTAATTTATTGAATACCATGCTGAAAGTAAAAAACAATGCTTGTATGGGACCTCGTGGTAAGCTTTCTACTGAATTTGTATCACTTTTGTACCATCATAAAGACAAGAAATCATAAGTCACACCATTGGTTGAGGATCACTGGTATTTCATTTTTTAAATGTCTACGTTATATATTCTTGAAAGAAACAATTCCTTTGATTTCTATGAAAATAAATTTCTGTCCTAAATATTATAGCCTTACTTTTTACTCTTCTCCATGACATTGAAATAAATAACCTGACAGCTAAACATTAGGAGAAATTTGGTTCCTGTAGATCATCCTCATTTTCCCTTTTCCTGTTAAGATATGGGTGTCGACAGGAGACATACACTCTGTGATCATTTTTCTAGAGTGGATCAAGGCAGTGCTTAAGGGGAGCCAGGGGACTGCAATTATTTGGGATTGTTGGTAACTCCTGGATTAGTGCAATTTGGAGAAGTTTTAGAATTTTGTACAATTGTCCATAAACAATGTGTAGCATTTGAAGATCAAATAGGGTTAATTATTGAACTCAATAAGATAGATGAAAAAGCTAGAATATGTTAGGATAGTAACATATCTACATATTGCATAATGATTATTGTTCTGACAATCCCAATCTCCTCGTCCCAAAAATGGAAAAGGAGTGAATTACCTAGGGGGCATCAATGTTGAATAATGCATTAAATTAAGCATAGCATGGGATGAAGAGTAAGGTTCTGAAAACTTCCTGGTTTGAATCACAAGTCTATCACTTTCTGGCTTTGCAACTGTGGGTGGGTTACATAACCTCACTGTTTCTTAATTACCTAAAATGCAAAATCAGGATACTAGGGCCTACTTCATGGGAATTAACTAAAAGAATGCCTGGCATGTTATAAATACTCTAAAATATTTGTTATGAAATAAAGTATATAAATAAATACACTCAAGGGAGGATAGGACCATTGGGACTAGTAATTAGGAAATTATACGTGACTTTGCAGATGGTAGTTATACTACAGTGCCAAGGGCTGAAGCCCTGATGCTATGTGCTTAAGGAATAAAAGACACCAAGGCAGCCAAAACAGATTATATAAGAGAATGTTAATCTGGAAAAATAGATAAGAACATTAAATATATTTATGTAGCAATCATTTAGAATATCTGAAGAAAAAAAGGAAACTTTTAAATTTTTTTCAAGTATTTGCAATAAGTTCATCAATTACTCTTACAGCTCATTGAAACTTCAATTATGTGTGCATTAATTGTTGGTCACAAAAACTGTCTTCTAGGGTAATGCTTATATACAAAGAGAACTTTAAACATAACTAAATCATAACCTGTTAAATGTCAATAACCTATGCATTATTTATATTTGGTATTACTAAAAATAAAGGTCATCTAGACCCCATTTTACAAACCATAAAGAAATAAATAAAATGAATATTTCCTCTTTTATGCATGGTCTATCTATTTTAAATGCTTTAGTTAATAATTATTTCATAGAAACTTTGTAATTCACAGTGTGGTATAGTAAAAAGAAAACCTAGAATTACAGTAAATTTGCATCACAAAACCACAACTTGACACTTAAAGCTCTGAATATCAGGAAACCAGAACCATTACTGGGAAAGCAGGTAAAATATGTTTCTTGTGTTTGTTTGATAAAAGGATAAAGCTGTCACCATTATTAAGGTGAGGGGTTTTAATTTAATTGAGGATTTCCTTTTCTGCCTTTCCAGAAAGTCAAGCATTTTCTTCTTCTGAAACAATTGAAATTTCTTAACTTCCTGTCATCATTTTGTTTATTATTTCATTTTGACTGTCTATAACTATTTTATATTACTTCATTTTACCTGCACCTTTTTCCTTTCCAAAAGGAATAATAATTGGAACTGAAAAGATATTGACATTATTCTTTTGGCCAGAGAGAAAGATGGAGGAAAAGACAGGCTTTTATTCCTGCTAGATCATATGTCCCTTTCGCCTTCTCTTCTTTGGGTCACCTAATAAACTGTAAGAGAACACATTTTAGAGGAAGAGACATGAAGGGTCTCAGTAGTCCCGTAGTTATTAATTACAGTGAAGACAGCATGCTTTATTCACATTGTAACTATGTCTTTCTCACAATGAATAAATTGGTATGACACACTGTATGTGTGAATTTGGGATGATACGACAAAATGACACAGTATAATGCTTAGTTGTATATAAATAATTTTGATTTTGAAGAACATACATATTTTTAATTTTCTTAAAAAATCAATTAAACATGATTTAATTTCGATTTAATTGAAAAACTTAAACATATACATTCTGTTTCTTTTGTTTCAAATCTGTACCTGCCAAAGCAAAAATTAACCACTTTGTACAGTATTTACAACAAATGTTTTCCTCATTCAAAATCTACTTAAAGAGGAATTTTTGAAGTAATTCAAAAAGTAACTTTTCAGTTGTGATATCATGCTTTTTCAGTTGTCATCTTCAGATATGAAAAATCATCCCTTCTCGCTTTCTTTTTTTTTTAATTGCACCTTCTAAAATTTCCAAAGACTTAGCCTTGTCCCGACTTAGTCATTGCAAAACTGCTGGGCTTCATGTATTTACATCTTTTAAACTTTTTCTTATCAGCAGATTTTTCCAATTCCTTCATCACTCTCTTTGGGAGCCAAACTCTTTTAACTATCTGAGAATGCCAAGATTGAAGCAGAACATACATCTCCATGGACTAGTATTTAATAGGGGTGCAGACAACACGGAATCACTTATTCAGGCTGTTGGTTCAGGCAGTAGCTTAAACTGTGAAACTTAACTGAAATAGGTTTATTTATTTAGTTTTAATTCCTGCCTGATCAGGAAATTTGACCACATACATAGCATAGTGGAAATTACATACCTTTTGAAATCAGTGAAACTTAGATAACAGCTTCATGTCAAACTTTCTGTTACCTCCACAAGTTCATGACAATATATGAATTTTATTTTTTTCCTCTGTGTGTTGGGAATTTTAAAAAATGCTTTCATGTCTTAACATGATCCATGGGGAATTTTTTTTTTTTCTGTTCTCAGTGCCAGGGAAAGCTGTAGTATTTCTTGTTAACTTTCTTTTCTTTATTTTTTGTTAATAGAAACCAAATTGTGTAACTAAATTTATCCCACACTTTGATTTGGCTGCTAAGCAGCTCAAAGCCAAATTGTCAGCCCAAATACCCAATAGTCTGAACTCCTATTTTGTATTATTAAGTACTAGCTGAAAATATTACTCTATTTAAATTATTTATATTTTTTTCATTTATTTGTTTTGCTTTTGCTTTATGGCATTCATTAATATAAGCCACTTATAAGTCCCAGTTGGAAATCAGGAATAAGAAAATTAATGAACTAAAATGCTATAACATACATAGTATAGATTATGTTATTTAAGTTCTGTAAAATACTAAAATATAGTGCCTTGCAAAGATGAAGACTATTAATATTTTACCCTTTCTTCTTCCCTTCAGTTCTCCATTGAGACCAAAAGATGAGTCTCATTTTTTAAATTAATTTAATAATAACAACAATTATGCAACTTCAATATAATGATGATTTCGACTGTCCATGAAATTTTGAAAAACTGGGTTCAAAGACCCATTTGTAAAATCTGGGTGAAATTGTCACGCCCCTTAGAAACACTGCCACTACCTCTCTGTAGACACTTGACTTCTTCATCAGCACATTCTTGGTATAAAACATTGCCCTCCATGTTATATGGAGGATGAATTGGATGAATGAGTGAGGGGAAGCAATGATAATGACAGCAATGAAGAAAAGAAAAGGAAACTGTCTATATGGCAATAGAAATAATGTGAACTGGTAGGAATAAAAGATGTATGTAAAATGGAGGATTATTTTTTATCTACTGGAGACATCAGCCTTTACTAGATGATTCCCACCCTAATTCAGGACTAGGGAATTCTGTGTATTAGTATGGCTAGGGTCGAAGTTTGAGGCCATGAGCAAATAAGTTCTTGATTTTGTTTTTTTTTTTGGATGAATTCTCTGCCATTTCTAAAACATTAAGAATTAGTCAGATAGAAGTTTTTTTAATTATTGGATTTTACTGATAAAGTTAATATTGAGGAATAGGCTTAATAAAATAACTGACTATTCATACTAGCCCCTCCTAGCCCCTGTGCCTAGGCCTTAAAATATCTTACCTTAGGATTAATTTGAGTATTAGCACATACCCATTTAACCAGCAGGATACCAACATCACAGTGGTCTGGTGTGAAGAGAGGGAAGTGAGAGACTGAGTATCCTAAATTTACTGTCTTGTAATATACATGAATCACAGCTCAGAAATTAACTTTTAACCCCTATTTAGGTTCTCCATCATGAGGAGCAGTAAGTAGATGGGCAACAGCATAGGAGTATTCAGGCCAGAATCTCACTTTATGAATACCAGAAAAATGGGAATATACAGGGTTATGTGCAATGATTGCAAGGTACATATTATACTAATGGCAAGATAAAATATACTATAGAAGAAAATGCAGATGGCAAGATTAAGAAATCCATACAGGCATGAAGGGCTGACTTTGGGGACGGATGATATAAACTTGTGGTTGTCATGGTCCACAATTCAGTCAACATGGACTTTAAGGGAGACATCCAGATAGTGAGCCTCATCATCTACACCATCTGCCCAGAGCATCTCAGAAATAACCCACCTTTTTTTTCCTTAGTCAATGATAAATAAAATTAGCAGGGTTTGACTCTGTTTTTTTAATCTACGTACAGAATCTACAAGCTGCTGATGTTTTCACTAACTAGCCTTGAATTAAACTGTCAAGGACCCGAATCAATATAGGTTTCCTCTACCCTTCATTAGGGCGTGTTCAAGATAATGAGCTAATTTACTCACAGCAATTATCTTTGGGTAGTAACTGGTGTTAAGTTAAAAAAAAAAGTTCTTCTGACACTCCTTTTTCTCTATCCTTCTTGCTATTGGCCTAACCTAGACTCCCAATACAAAAGGCTCTGGAATGGTGCCCCTATATCCAGTCTCTCAACTTCCCAGATGATCCTCTACCATCACCAGTGATTTTTCTAAAACCACAACTGAACTCTCCCCCATGAAAGTGAAAGTCCTGGCAAGGACTGTGCCAGTCATGCTCATTTTAGTGTGCTTGGTACCAAGTACCTGGCTTGGCATATGGTAAGCCTTCAATCAATATTTGTTGAGTGAATTAATGAATAACTATTTGTGTTATTATCTATCTTTTAAAGAAAATTAAACCTCTAAATCACTTCAATGTGTGCAGGTTACTACCTGTACAAACTCCTTAGATGATACCCAATGAACTTGGCAAGTTGATTCCAACCTACCATTTCTTTAATTTGTTCATCCTTTTGTTCATGTGCTGGGTCATGTTTTGTGTGGAAGGATATGGCTGTAAACAAAACAGACACATTATCTCAGATTATATTCTGGTGAGTGACAAATGAGGAAAAAATAAAAACATAACATACTAGGTAGGGGCACATGCAAATAAAAACAACTGGGCAAAGAGAACACTTCTAGTCAGGTAAAGTCTCTCAGATAAAGTGGCACTGAGAAAAGACATAAGTAAATGAAGACATCACTTATGCTATATCACAGGGGAAAGTGTTCCAGGCAACAACTCTGAAGTGGATGCATTCCTCACCCGAGATTGTGCTAGACATTTTATGAAACTAAATATTATGGCTTCTACTCTGGGTAAAATGGAGAACTAATGGAGAATTTTGGCAGAGACGAGGAACAAAAAATTCAAAAAGACAAACATCTCCATTTAAAATACCAGACCTTTTCATCTATGTTTACACAGTATTGATAATCAGGCCCTTGGACTATTCGCCCAACCCATGGGAGATTCCCTCCAACCAGTGGCATATTTTTCAAAACAACTAGACCCCATTTATAAAAACTGGCCCCTTTGCTTAAAAATGTTTGCTATAGCCTCTTTAATTCTCACTGAGGCACAAAATCTCACTTTCTATGGACCCCTTCAGTTATTTTCTTTTCACAGTCTACAAGATATGCTCAGCCATAAGGCACTCACTTCCATCTCATCCTCTAGCATGCAAGCCTTACATTCAACTCTCTTTAAGCCCTCTATCTCTCTTTATAGATGCTCCTCCTCCAAAATCCTGCTACTCTCTTACCTTCAACACAGATTTTGGACCCTGACCAACACTCGTGTTCTGATCCAATTGACAATTCTTGCCCCACGTTTTACCACATTACTTCCACTCACATAAAGGGAGCCCCAGATTTGTTTATAGATGGTAGCGCATCAAAAAACCCTCCCCTCCAAGCAGGATATGCCATCATGGAGAGATACCATGATGATACCCACTCTCTCCCACCTAGAAGAGTTGTAGAGGCTGCCCCCTTGACTTTGGGCACATCGTCCCAACAAGCAGAGTTAACTGCCCTAATAAGAGCACTAGCACAAAACACACGTTAATATATACACCGATTCTAAATATGCCTATAACATCATCCATTCTAATGCTCAAATTTGGAGTGAGTGGCACTATCTCAGGGCTAAGGAAACTCCTATTATTAATGGAAAACTAGTCCGTCATCTACTAAAGGCACTACTACTTCCAGAAAAGTCTGCAGTTATCCTTTGCAAAGGATATCAATCAGATAAAGGCCACATTTCTTTAGGGAATCATGAGGCTGACTATTGGGCAAAACACGCCTCAACCAATCGTCCAATTCCCCAATATCTATTTCCCTTCACACAACATATCCCCTCCTTTTATCCAGAACATCAAATACAACAACTAATTATGGCAGGAGCACAATTCAAACCCCTCGTACTGGTTCATACAAAACAAATTAGTCTTACCTGACCCTGAAAAAACAACTCTTTTATGGGATATCCACAACCTCTTCCACACTAGCCATTCCCCTCACCAATTCATAAGTTCACACATACACATAACCCCAGATATAAAGGAACAGTTAAAAACTATTTACCATTAACGTTCTATTTGCCAGAAAGCTTCACCTCACTCCAACCCTGGACCCCCTTCTTTCCCAACCCATCAAGCCAGGGGACACCTTTCAGGACAGGACTGGCAAATTGATTTTACCCATATGCCACCGGTAAAAAAGGTTTGATTTCTTTTGGTTCTGGTTGACACCTTTTCAGGATGGGTCAAGGCTTTTCCCACAACCAACAAACAAGCTTTTACTGTTACCTCCAAATAAATAACAGAAATCATCCCCAGGTAGGGACGCCTCTTCCTTCTCAATCTGATAATGATCTTGAATTAGTTTCTCAAATTACTCACACACTTGCACAATCCCTACAAATCACCTGGAAGCTACACATCTCCTGTCGACCTCAATCTTTGGAAAAGTGTGAAAAAATGAATGGCATTCTAAAAAACACTGTCACTAGGCACTCACTCCAGACACAAAGACTGGATTATACTTTTACAGTTGGCCCTTCTAAAAATTCAGCATTGCCATGTAAACTTTTAATGCTCAGCTCCCTTGAACTCATATATGGGAGATCACTTGCCCCTTTTGTTCCACCTCACGGTCAAGCCTCACCTCTACCAACCCCTCTTGTTTCCCCTCTTCTACATACCATCTGCCATCTCATTTGGGAATATACTGACAAATACCTGCCACAATCTGTTGCTGACTCCTTGAATCCTTTCCTACAGCCAAGAGACTGGGTTCTGGTTAAAGATCCTAATCTTACCTCCAATTCCCCCCACACACACTTAAATGGAAGTGGCCTTACCAGATCATCCTTACTACACCCACGGTACCAAAATTCCAGGGACTCCCCAACTGCTATCATTATACTTCTCTCAAGAAAACAGACTTCCCTTCACCAAACACCCAAACAACCAAATCTAAAACCCTTTCAGCCTTCTCTTGTGTCTTCACAGGACTCACTTCCCTTTATCTCACTCGAAACCCAGAGGAAAAGGAAGAGAAAGTCACCTAAGCAGCTTATGTCTCTTTCTTTCCCAAACTTTCATTGCTTCCTAAACAACCTTGTTACAGACCTTCAGTAGTACCCTTACAAAACTCCCATTTTACATCCTGACCAGCTCCTTACTATTCTATGGGACTTATGGCTTCAAGGAGCTTTGCAGGACTGTACTCCTACCCAAAACACTTTTTCTATTTTTGCTTGTTTCTTTCAATAAAAATTCTCTAATCACATGAACCTCACCAAAACAACCACTCCTCACTGCTCTCAAACTGGAATGCTCTATAAACCTTACATGATCCCTCATGCTGCAAGCTAACTCTTCCTTTGCTCCAGAAGACTGAATGTGTTACCACTGTCTTCCTCAGCTTTCACAGCCTTTCCTACACCCCTTTATTACCTTTTGACAGGAAACATAATCCTAATCTACAAACTCCAGGAAAGAAGCTTCTTGGAAAGAGCTGACACTCTGGTGGGTGATTATCCTACTTCCAGGGCCAATCAGGCCAATAAATTATTTCAAACCTATTACAACTCCTCAAGCCCCAAGGCCCTACTATTGAAAGGCTCATAACTAAATGCATCCCTCTTTTACAACAAGCCTCACTTTGCTTTTCAGCCTCTGAGGGAAAATTCCCTGTAGGGTCCTTAACACTCAACCAATGCAACCATACTATCATTGTTAAACACCGCTCTGATCAAGTTAACTGAGTTGACTATCAAGTATCACCTGAAGCAAACAGAGCATTTCTGCAACGACCTTGTTTTACAGCATCTCCCTCAACCAATGCTCTGGCCTAACTTATGCTGCCCCTAGTGCCCACCTTTGCATAGCTCAATATCAGTGGTACAACGTCTGATCACATTAAATGTGTACAAAATAACTCTTCCTATATCTCTACTATAGTGGTCGCCTCCCTTACCTCCTCCTTGTTCACCTGGAGTAATGAACCACAGGAAAGAAAAAACACCTCATTTTTAATTCACTTGTTTTCTTTCCATATCTCTGTCTGTATTTATGACAAAGGCGTATTCTTTTTGTGTGGCACCAACACATATCTTTGTCTCCCCACCATCTGGGCCACAACTTGTACCCTAGTTTATCTTTCTCCCTCTATTGGACTAGCTCATCCCAGTCAACCTCTGCCCATTCCATCCATCCAATATGTTAGGAAGAAGAGGGCCAGCCATGCCATTCCCTTGATGGCTACCTTGGGTATAACCTCAGGACTTGGATTGGGAGCAGGTGGATTGGCCACCTCCTTAACATACTTTAAAGCTCTTTCAACAGAACTACAGCGTTCTTTAGAAGATATAGCCTGAAGCCTTTTAAGAGTCCAAGACTAACTAGGCTCCTTGGCTGGAGTAGTCCTCCAAAATAGATGGGGACTTGATCTCATAACAGCTGAAAAAGGGGGCCTCTGCCTCTCATTGGGTGAGGAATGTTGCTTTTATCTCAACCATTTGGGCTTAGTAAGGGACACTGCTGAAAAACTTAAAGAAAGGGGTAAAAAGATAAGGGAATACCAAAGCAACCAAATAGATTCTTGGTTTGCGAACAAAATCATAACATGGGTCATCCCATTCCTGGGCCCTCTCTTAATGATATGCCTAGGACTAATGTTCTTACCCTGCCTAAGTAAGCTTTTTCAAAGATTTTTAACTGTCAGGATCATGGTCATTTCACAGACAACTACCCAAAAACAATTATAGACAGCATTACGCCTACAGTCAATCTGAGACCAAAGAACTTTCCACATCCGCTTCAGCAGGAAATAGCCAGAAAGAACACAACATCCCTTGTTCTTTTATAATGATAGAGTCTGCATTGACAGAAGAGGAGTATTGCCATCTTGGACAAACACTGCCATTTTAAGTTCCCCTTGATTAAAAACTGCCTGAATCCAGCCCCAAAAACATCAGCCTAATGGCTAATGTCAGCATGAACTTAAACCACAAATGAAACCTCTGACCAGAAACATTCCAACCCTCAGATAAGCCTCACTCTGACCAGATACATGCCAGCCCTGAGATAACCTCCCTTCCATTTGGAAACTTGCCAGCCCTGAGATAACCTCCCCTCTGACCAGAGATATTTCAACCCAGCAAAACTCTCCTCCACCCAGAAACATTCTGAGCCTATGATAATGTCTCCCTCACTAACCCTTTAAATACCCTTAGTCTGTAAAAGAGAATGCTCCTGACTGAAATAGGCCAGAAGCCCCTCTCAGGCTTATTTTCCAAAATAAATCTCTCTTTGACTGTTGAGCTGCTTTTCGTGTTTCTTTCTGCTTTTTTCAACTCTTACATAAATAACTTACCAACAAATAAAATGTAAAGAGTCAAAGTCAGATTATTTCACCTTTCTCCATTTACAATTTCCTCACTGTCATTATTAGCTCAAATAATGTATTAGAAATTATTATACCCTTTTTACAGTTTTCCAGTACCAATTAATCAATGTCTTATTGATACTTATTTTTACAGGCCTTCAAAACTGACCTCCATCCATATCCAGGCCAAGTTTATTCTTTATCCTATCACCCAAACCTTCAGTATTATTATTTCAATTTCATTATCTTCTAAAACCATGTTCAAATAGAATTTAATATTTGGTGATTTCCACTTTCTTTTGTTCAATACATGCTGATATTTGTTCATGTCATGTATACAAAATCATCAATGGCACCCTTTCATTCATTTCGCATCAATAAATATTTATTGACTGAATTTTCTAATGACTGAATGAGGAGAGTGTTCTGCAATCATTTGACTTACGCTTTCAGACTCTACATCTCCAGGTTTTGTTTCTTGAACTTCTGACAAACATTATGAATACATTAAACTCAATTGTTTTGCCTACTCTACAGCCACAATTATGCTGCATTTGAGGCTTAAGACACTGTAATTGTTTTTGGTCCCCAGTCTCATTACCTTCTCACCCTTCTCAACCTCCAAATGTATGCACCATCTGTCAACTTCTAAGTACTTTCCAACAGACTCCAAGGCAGCATCCCAATATTCTCTTTCGTCAATCTCAGCAATTATGTTTGTCAATTTGGGAAACTGCAATAATTTTATGTCACATAAGATCACCGGGAATTTAACAAGTACATCAGGGAGCAAGGGCTACTAGGGTTGCCCCCCTTCCTAGTCTGTATTATTCACTTACAAAACTCAATTTAATCTGCTGTGTTTCTCACACATTTAAAATATAGTCTTTTTAATAATCTTCTTAGCTGGCTTCAGATGCATGTTTGGTGTGAGCCAAGGCATCAGCTGCTTTTCAGAAATTAAATCATTAGTTCCATTGTTTTATTTTCATCTCATGTTTTTACCCAATTACATATTTTGCAAAGTTAATTTCACCTTATTAATGTGTTCAATATAATCTGTGCAAATGATATGAGACTTTCACATCTCCAACAAAAATCCTCTCCTGATTCCATCTTGAATCTTGGGGGTGGCAGTAGAGAAGTCACACCTCCCATCTTTTGCCCTCTGGGCATGACTTTCTTCCTCAGAAGGATATTGAACAGATTGACTGGAGGTCTTTTTATTTTCCCCTACTTCTCCTCTTAGAAATCAGGAATATAATTCATTCAGGCTTGGTGCTTTGTCAACTTTTATAGCTCTAATTGCCTAATTATCTTCTCGGGTACAATTATGAAACCTCCATACTGAGCTAGTTTTCAGGGGTATGCACACTGTTATATGGCTTGAAAATACAGCAGTTTGCTTCATAAACAAGGCGCAAAGAATTTATAAGTGATGATAGCCAGTGGAGGCCACACTGTTCCTTGTTTTGACAAAAAGTGTATGACTTGTCACAAAGAGAAAATGATAGAATTGGTCAGAATTTTTATCATAGATTAGCCTCTTATTTAAGAATTTCCATTTTTATTTTATGTGAATTTATTTGAGTTTTGGCAATGTGCCCCTTTCTTACAACATTCTGTGAATGGCGCATCTGTGAATAAATTGGTGTGAATAACCTTGCCCACACTTGAAAAAAAGTAAAAATAGACCCTACAAATTCATTATTTAACAAGCAAAGTTTAGCACATGTATTCAAATGAATACTAATTGAATTTGCCCCTTTAATTTGTATCGAACTATCATTTAAACCTTATTTTCATAGTATACTAAAGTAATTGCTATAAAAATTAGCTTATCAAAAATTATTGTTAATAACATCATATATCAGGGTTACACAGCTACAGGGTACACAAGAGGTGCCTTCTGATTAGAGATTTAAAATAAAGTTCTTATTTCCTCCAATGTGTAGTTGACTAGAATGAAGTCTTAGATACCATAAAAGTTACAATAATTCATTTGGTCTGGGTCTTCTTGATTATTGGTGAATTCTCAGTTTGGGTGCCATTCTTTGGATATTCATACCCCTATAATATTGTATATTTGGTTCAATTAAATATTGTAGTGGTGCTATCTTTTAACTCTATTTTTAATATTATTTTTATTGAAACATACTAGATGTACATATTTTGGGGGTACATGTGATAATCTAATACATTCACATAACTTGTAAAGATCAAATTTATATAAGTGGGATAACCACTACCTTAAATATTTGTCTTTTTTATGCTAGAGACATTCAAATTATTCTCTTCTAGCTATTTTAAAGTATGCAATAGATTATTGTAAACTATAGTCACCCTACAGATCTATCAATATGAGGTCTTATTTCTTATATCAAACTGTGTACTTATATTCATTAATAGCCTCTTTTTAAAACTCATTTTGACTGCCCACAAATCCAGTAAATTTTTAAGAAATAAAGTGGCGATAGGCCAGGCGTGGTGGCTCACACCTGTAATCCTAGCACTCTGGGAGGCGGAGGAGGGCGGGTCACGAGGTCAGGAGATCGAGACCATCCTGGCTAATATGGAGAAACCCTGTCTCCACTAAAAATACAAAAAATTAGCCAGGCGTGGTGGCAGGCGCCTGTAATCCCAGCTACTCAGGAGGCTGTGGCAGAGGAATCTTTTGAACCTGGGAGGCGGAGGTTGCAGTGAGCCAAGATTGCACCACTGTACTCTAGCCTGGGCTACAGAGCAAGACTCCGTTTCAAAAAAAAAACAGAAAAAAAAGAAAGTGGCTATTGAACAAACATAGTTTTGGATAAATGCACGGTAGGAAATAGAAAAATAGGAGGGGAGAAAGAAATTCAATTGTTTTCAATGAAAGTCCTGTATATAACATTAGTACTTAACATTAGTAAAAACATTAGGAGTTGATAGTGATGTGAAATACCAACCTTCCATGTTACATTTTATAATGGCTTATGTACTTTTTTCCCAAAGTGATTTACAGCTATTCGTCAACTGAATCCAGTTTTATAACTTGTTCCTTTATAAGTGCCACAGAGGTCTGGATCCTCTTTTATAGGACTCACCTTGAGACTGGGCTGACCCAGGATAATCTCTCTTTGATTACTTCAAAGTTGACCTATACAGAACTGAATTACCCCTGCAAATTTCCTTCACCTTTGCCAGATTCTATTGGTCAGAAGCCAGGTTCTGTCTTCACTGAGGGGGAGGAGATTATACAGAGTTGTGTATGCCAAGGAATAGAAATCCTGAGGGCAGTCTTAGAATTCTCCCAACCACAGTGGTTTTAGAACAGATCCATTTCTCTATTCATCTTGAGTTCTGACCTCATTCCTCATCATTTTCCACTCACTGCATTCAACAGCAAGTAAGCCATTGAGTGCTTTCGGTAAGCAAGGAGAATGGTGTGCTCTACGAATGTAAAAATAAAAAGATCCTAATCCATACTTTAAAATAAATCAGTTTAGTGAAGAAGAGAGGAAACAAACACCATCCTCCAAATGAAATGTATCCCTAGGATGCAAGGATGGTTCAACATACATACATCAAACAATGCGATACATCATATCAGCAGAATGAAGGATAAAAAATAATCATGTCAATTGCTGCTGAAAAAGCATTTGATAACATTCAACATTCATTCATGATAAGAACCCTCAAAAAACTGGAAATAGGAGGAACATATCTCAACATAATAAAAGCCATATATGACAAACCCTCAGCTAGTATCATATTGAATGGGAAAAAACAGAAAGCTTTTCCACTAAGATCTGGAACAGGATAAGAATGCCCACTGTCACCACTGTAATTCAGCATAGTACTGGAAGTCCTAGCTAGGGCAATCAGACAAGAGAAAGATATACAGTACATCCAAATTGGAAGGGAATAAGTACAATTACAATTGTTTGCAAGTGATATAATCTTATGTTTGAAAAAACCTGAAAACTCCACCAAAAAACTATTAAAACTGATAAATGAATTCAATGAAGTTGCAAGATACAAAATCAATGTACAAAAATCAGTAGCATTTCTACATGCCAACAGTGAATAATGTGAAAAGAAATTCAAAAAGTGATCCCATTTAAAAGAGCCACACATAAAATTAAATATCTATGAATTAACCAAAGAAGTGAAAGTTCTTCATAATGAAAACTATAAAATACTGATGAAAGAAATTGAAGAGGACACCACAAAATGGAAAAGTATTACATGTTCATGGATTGAAAGAATCAATACTTTAAAAATGTTCATACTACCCAAAGCAATCTACAGATTTGATGCAATCCCTATTAAAACACCAATGACATTCATCATGGAACTAGAAAAAAATCCTAAAATATATATGGAAACACAGAATACCTAAAGCTATAGCCAAAGCTATCCCAAGCACAAAGAACAAAATTAGAGGAATTATATTACCTTACTTCAAATTATACTACAGAGCTATAGTAACCAAAATAGCATGGTACTGACATAAAAACAGACACAGAAACCACAGGAACAGAATAAGGAATCCAGAAACAAATTCATACATCAACAGTGAACTAATTTTTGACAATGGTGCCAAGAGTGTACACTGGGGAAAATATATTCTGTAAATGTATAATGTATAAATGTATAAAAAAGTGGTGCTGGGAAAACTGGATGTTCACATGAAAAAGAATAAAACTAGACCCCATTCCTTGCCATATACAAAAACAAAATCAAAATGGATTAAATACTCAAATCTAAGAGCTCAAACTCTGAAACAACTACAAGAAAATATTGGGGAAAATCTCCATGACATGGACTGGACAAAAATTTCTTAAGCAATACCCCATAAGCACAGGCAACCAATGCAAAAATGGACAAATGGGATCACAATAAGTTAAAATGTTTTTGCACAGCAAAGGATACAGTCAACAAAGTGAAGACACAACCCACAGAGTGAGAGAAAATATTTGCAAACTACCCATCTGACAAGGAATTAATAGCCAGAATATATAAAGAGGTCAATTCAATGGAAAAAAATCTAATAATCCAATCAAAAAATGGGTAAACGATATGAACAGACGTTTCTCAAAAGAAGAAAAACAATGGCAAACAGGCACATCACTGCTCATCAGAAAAATGCAAATCAAAACTACAATGAGATATCATCTCTCACACCAGTTTAAAATGGCTTATATTCAAAAGACAGGCAATAACAAATGCTGACAAAGATATGGCAAAAAGAGAATCCTCGCACACTCTTAGTGGGAATGTAAATTAGTACAACCACTATGGAGAACAAAAATTGAGCTGCCATGTGATTCAGCAATCCCACTGCTGGGAATATTCCCAAAAGAAAGGAAATCAGGATATTGAAGAGATATCTGCACGCCCACGTTTGTTGCAGCACTGTTCACAATAGCCAAGATTTGGAAGTAACCTAAGTGTCCATCAACAGATGAATGGATAAAGAGAATGTGGTACCTATGCACAATGAAGTACTGTTCAGCCACAGAAAAAGAATGGGATCCAGTCATTTGCAGCAACATGAATGGAACTGGAGATCATTAATTTTAAGTGAAATTAGCCAGGCACAGAAATACAAATATCACATGTTCTCCACTTATTTATGGTGTCTAAAAATCATGACAATTGAACTCATGGGCATAGAGAGTAGAAGGATAGTTACCAGAGGCAGGGAAGGGTGGTCGGGGCCTGGGGAGAAGGTGAGGATAGTCAAAGCGTACAAAAAAATAGAAAGAATGAATGAGACTTACTATTCAACAGCAGAATAGGGTGACTATTTAAAAATAACTTAGAGAGGGTAAATAGATTGTAATACAAATGATAAATGCTTGAGGGGATGGACACCTTATCCTCCATGATGTGCTTATTTAATATTGCATGCCTGTATCAAAATATATCATATATCCCATAAATATATATACTTACTATGTACCCATATAAATTTTCAAAAATAAAAAAAAAACTTCAGAAATCTAAAACAAATGCCATCCTTCAGACTTTGATTCAAACATGGACAACCACCTGTGAGACAGTGAAGAGGTCAGGTTCAGGACTTAGATCCAACTGGATTTGAACCCCAGACCTGCCAGTTCCCAGCTGAGAGGATGACCTTAAGTGTGTTAACTTCACCACTGTGCCTCACTTGCTTCATCTTTAACAATAGGGTGGTCATGAAGTTCAAATGACATAATGCATATAAAAATGCTGAACAGTGTCTGGTGCATAATTACTTAATAAATTATAGCTATTGCTATGAATAACAGTTTGAAGTTTCTTCAAAAACCTAAAAATTGAGTTACCTTATGATCCAGCAATCCCATTGCTGGGTAGATGCTCCAAAGAAAGGAAATCAGTATACTGAGGAGATATCTGCACTCCTATGTTTGTTGCAGTGCTGTTTACAATAGCCAAGATCGGAGGCAACCTAACTATCTATCTATGCATGCGCTTGTGTGCACACAGACACACACACACACACACACACACACATACCCCAATTCTCCCTTATCCAGGCCCCAAAATAAATAGTGTGAAAAGTATGAGGAGAGAGGTGGTATTAAACTGAACAATGCGTAGATCACTTCATAAATTACACACAGCAATTGGCATATAGACAGTTGTACCTTAAGCTCCAGTAAGTAAGCAGAATGAGGCACAGAGCCTGGACTAAAAATACTTATCTTTACTAGTAGATAGATTACATAAGGAAAAAGATTTTAGTTTCCTTATTAGCTATCTTATTCCTAGTGAGAAAGAACTGCCAATTAGAGATGTCTATAAATGGAAAGGCACATATTGAGAAGCAGTAAATCTGATTTCTTTAAATTAGTCATAGGGCTGAATCTCCATTCCTTAGAAATGATAAACAAAGGGATTTCTTAAAGGAGATGCTGTCTCAATTTGCTACACATAAAGTCCTTTCCTACACACGGTGTGAAGTCCTTCCTGTGAATTTGATACTGTAAAATATTCTACTCTAATATTTTTACTATAATGTAACATTAAAATTATATTTTATTTGAATACTCCTCTAAATTTAATATAAAATCTTATTTTTCTGTCTGTGCAAATGAACCTACAAATACCCAAAGGGCACACATTTCCAAATATGATAAAACAGGGGAACCAGAATAAAGAATCCTGGAGTAGGAAGGGGTTCCTGAAGGAATCTCTGAAAACTCTATATAGTCCTTTAGATGAGATTCTGTTTCTTACCTTACTCTACAATGCCTTGGTACTTCTTCGGGAAATTTTCCATTTAATACATACATATTTAATTTTAAATAAACTAAATGAAGAATAATTTTGGAAATAGGTATTTATTACCCACAAAAACTAGAAATATACATAAATACTTATTTAATATAATCAGCTAGCCAATTTAGCAAATATTCTACCTCGTCATTATCAGTGCCTTTCTGATTCGCAAGACTCTTAATATCAAAAAAATGAATGTCCATGCCTAGTCTTCATTTTTAGGTCATGATTTGAGGGGAAATACTGCATAGAGTGGGATCCTACAACTGCCCCCTCAAGCATTAATGAGTTAAACATTTACTAAATATGGAACAGAACTCTTAGCACCCCTCGCTTTAATTTTTTTTTTTTCAATATCATGCTGCTCGTAATTTTGAATAACTGCTTTTACCTGCTGTGAGGAACAATAACCACTGAGCATTGTGTTTTTGCTCAAATCCTATTTGTTGTTATGGAAACAGCATATCTATTAAGTTTCCTACTGCAGAACTGCTGTAGAAAATGTTACTTAAAATGTTCACCAGCAAAGGAAAGGGGGGAAAGTGAATTCAAACAATACCTGACTATTTCTCTTATATGACATGAAGATGTTTGAAATGTAAAATGTTAATAATGATGACTGGGCAACTTCATTGTACCAAATCAATACATTGAAATACAACAGAGACTATTGTGTGCGTATGTAAATTAAAAGAAAAAGAAGTGTGGGTTATTCAATTTTGTAGGGTTCAAAATGGTTTCGAGTTTATACAGTAAGAGGTTTTTTTGATTTGATGGTTTCATCAGAGGTGAAACACGAGGTTTACCTAGGTAGAATGCTGGATTAAATTGTCTATTATTCCATGGAGTGCTTTTCTCTCACAAATGCATTTGTATTCAAGCAACACAATTTCATGTCCTTCACCTTTTTTAACATGTGACCACAGATGTCTTAATTTACCTATATAATTATACATTTTAGTATAATGTCTATGACTGTGCATAAGACATTTATATTTATATACATTTACATTTATAATCCAATGGACTTCATTGGCTATACTTAGTATTTCAGCCTTGTATAATGTATTTAAAGAGAAATATAAACATAAAACAAAAGTCCAATTCCTATCACATGAAACTTCTATTCCCCTATCCCTTGTTCCTGTGGACAAACTCTAAGAATGGAACATGTTTACCCAACATAACTGAGTGTCAATATCACTCAATTGTTTCTAACAGTGAATGTATAGAAAGTTCTATGGGTTCAAGTTGTATTAATGTTTTGTATCTGCATTGGTAAAATGGAAGCCACCAATCCTCTATTATTTATTCTAAAATTCCTGTAGCAAAAAGTGTGCCAAGTCCTTCATGGATATCATTTTATTTAAGCCTCTTGTAACCCCTGTGAGGTTGGTAAACTGGATATTGTCCCCATTTTATAGATGAAGAAACAAATGCCAAAAAGAATTAACCTCCTTAAAGTCAAAAGCTGGGAAGTGACAGTTGAAATTTTATCTAGGGTCTTTGTTTCTTTAAAAACCATTCCCTAAGCACCTTTAAGACCAATTTCTACACAAAAGATAGTCAGTCACGTAAGCCTGACTTTTCTACCAAACTTATTATAGGGGAATGGGGCTAGGTTGGCGGGGGGGCGTTGGACAGAAACTAATTATTTCAGAAAATGGTTTTTAGTCTTTACTGTATTTGTCATGTATGTTGCTATTTTTATATGTATGAAAGGAACAGAACTAGACTGATCTACTAACATTGACTTAATTGTAACAATGAAGAAATATTAAAATACTCAACAGAATTAAATAAATAAAATTTCCACCTTCCTTTTTAAAAAACTAAATGATAGTCACTCTTCTCTAGGTTTGTGTGTAAATGTACAGGTGTGTATAGATGTATGTATGTGTATGTGCAAATATTGTTTAAAAAGGAACTAGGCTTAGAAAAAAAATTTTTTAAGGCAGAAACAAGGAAAGGTTGGATTTCTAAATATCACAGATACGTGGATCATATATTATAGTTCTTGATTTGAACAGCAGCTTGTAATTGAAATACTAAGTATTATGAGCTATGCCACATAATCTTGAATATAAACAATAAAATCCTGATTCAAGTTTTAGTTATCAACCCTTCAAAATATTTTATAGGATATTTCATCTCAGATTTTTGATAACATAATAATCAAAAATAGTTGATAGTATTTTAGTTGTATAGTACTTTAAATAGAGCATTTCTAAGTATCTAAGTCCTGTTAAATTTTTATTCTCAAGTGCACTGAATATGTTTGACCTCTATAAAAAGCCAACTTGTTTGAAGTGACAATGTTGACTTTGGTCTCATAAAAATTATGGCCATCTCTCCATATGAAAAATACAAATTCCTCCAAAATAACTCCCCAAACTATAATTTTTATGATTGCTGAAAAAAGTAACCCTAAATAATATGTAAAACAAAAAAACCCTGCTGCGTAAATATGCTGAAACTATAGTCCAGAATAAAAATATGTCTGATTTCTTACACACTCATAACATTTACAGAAGGAGGAAACAGAGAACATCAGTACCAAATGGAAGGGGTATAAAAACAGGGAAAGAAAATTGGAACTCTTTTTTTGTTCTTAATGTTCACAGTTACCGCTAAAATCTTTAGAAAACTGATCACAACCTTTTTAAAAAATTTGAACAGCAACAAAAATAATAATAGGTGAAGTGAATGCCACGATGCAGCCCCTTCCTACCTCCCACTCCCACCAGATTCCTCTTCACACATAAAGGAGCTATTTGTTCGGCTCCTACGAGTTCTATCGGATGACCATCCTGCAGCACTCTGTCCTGGCCAGAAGAGAATTGCCTACCATAAGGTTGTGTCCCCTTTCCAGGGAAGCCTAAGCCTAATAACAAATCAATGAGAAAGTACAAAGGCATAACCCCCTAGTTGCAATGCAAGACAACTGTGAAAATTCATCTTTGCTTTGCAGTTCCCTGTAGCCAATTGAGACCACTACAGTCTAATTTCTGCTGCAATCTCACTCCCAAGAAATCTAGCTTGCAACGAGACGTAACATGGATTCAGTCTACAATAAACACTAGTTATTTTTCTAAGTGTTTTACCTGGTTCATATTTTTTTCTTTTCTTTCCTTTTTTTTTTACTTTTTTTTTTTTCGAGACAGCATTTTGTTCTTGTTGCCCAGGCTGGAGTGCAGGCTGGTGTGATCTCGGTTCACTGCAACCTCCACCTCCTGGGTTCCAATGATTCTCCTGCCTCAGCCTCCTGAGTAACTAGGATTAGAGGCGAGTGTCACCACACCCGGCTCATTTTGTATTTTTAGTAGAGATGAGTTTTCTCCATGTTGGTCAGGCTGATCTCAAACTCCTGACCTCAGGTGATCCACCCGCCTCGACTTCCCAAAGTGCTGGGATTACAGGCATGAGCCATCGTGCCTCGCTTCATATTTCTTCTCCACACAATCGTCATCTGATTTTCCAGATGAGAAAAATAAAGCATAGGGAGGATAAATAACTAGCCTAAGATCAGGATGCTTGTAAATTCAATACGTAGTTTTAGTACTCAAAAGTATGATTTCAGAATGTGTGCTCTTAAACATGAGGCCATACCAAATACTAGCCTGTAAAGTTTATTATACACTACAAATTTCAATTTCATTTTTATTCACTAAATATGTATACTGAATTATAAATGGTAAGAGGTGGCCATATATCAAGTGTGAATTATGTAGCAAAGTAAATATTAAGTGCATGGAAGTATTTAATGTTTCTTTAAAAATAAACAATTTCATCAAGAGAACACATTTAGACAAAAATAACACTTTCAATATAATCAAATACCAATGAGACTAATAAAATTGGATGAAGATTGTAAAATTCTTGAGGAAAGCTTCTTGGAATAGAATAGAATTGATAAAGACTTCAAAGGATCAGTAGAATTCAAACATCAGGGAAGGTAAGAGGAACTTTTGATGTGAGAAAGTGTGGGCAAATCAAATCCAATGTTAAGGGACTTGGATTATACACACAATGCTGGCTTTCAAGGTTATATTAAGAAGGACAGTGAAGGTACACTCACATGTACACACATACATATACATACATATATATACACACACACCAGAAATAATGACAAACATATTGTCAACTAAAATAAAAGCGCATTAATTGCACATTATCATCTGCATGGAGGAAAATATGTGGCCAAATATGCTGGAGCACATTATAGCAATATTAAGGTTGTTACAGAAAGAAACTGGATATAGCAAATATTTAGAGACGCCTTGCTATATTTTTCTCTTCCATTTTTTATAATGAATTATGTACCCAGAAAATGTAAGAGGAAAAACACGTGTCCTTAAACATCCTTTATGGTTTAATATTTAATATTTTTGAATATTTAGTATTAGCCTTTTTTGTGTATTAATAAGAGTAACAATTTACAAATATTCTATCATATAAATTGTATTTGATATGTGATATACGGTACATTTATATAATTTCATGTTCTAAATTGTAAATTTCAATATAATACTATTATATACTTGTAAATATATCTTTTTTCTCCTAAAGACACATTTTGAAACTTTTTTCAAAGTTTCAATATGAGTAAACATCAGAAAGTTAGAAAAACACGTCTTAATTTTTTCCCCAGAGAAGTACTTTCTTGTGATGTTTAATATAGGGTAAATAACATTAGAAGAGGATTTTTGTGAATTGGTGTTCTATAAACACAATTTGGGGCATTCAGTTTTAACTAATATTTGATATCTGGTAAGCTTGTTTTAAAAAAACTGTATAAATATTTTGTTCTGTGTGTTTTGGAAGGAGGTAGTTGAAGAGTTGAAAAGCTACTTTGTTCATCACTGGGCTAGGCTAGATGCATACACTGGCATCCCACATCACACACACATACATAAAAAGAGGCTCTAGTTTAGGGTAGAATCAGAAATTTGTTCTGATTTTTTTTTTCATTGATTCATAGTTTTTATGGTTCTAGGCTTAGTTTTTACTGAGTTGCAATTGATATCATATAAGATTTTACATGGAGAAAAATCAAATCACCATTCTGTTTCCTTTTCTGCTGAAGCAATCAAGATTTAACAGCTTCTGGATGAAATTCAAGTCACACTAACATTTAAAAGGCATTATGCCCATTCTTGACCCAAACTGCTTGTATAATTTTTTTACAACTCATCAGTAACCCCTCTCTGGAACTTGTTACAAATGCCCTATCCTGGGCCTCACCTCACTAATACCAGCTGAATCAGCGTAGAGAGAAGGCCTAGTATTGTAATCAGCTATGCAAAGAAGTCTTTTTGTCCACTGAAGTTTGAGAATAGGTTAATTTGTGAACCCAATTAAGTATTCTGGAAGGAAACAAATGCAGTTTAAAAAAAAATGTTAGGTTGGGGGTTAGAGTGGTATTGGACAGGAAGAACAGTTGTTCCTACCGGGCTTGTTTCCAAATTCATGGCATCCTTAGACTGTAAGAGAGCCAGATAAAGTATATAGTCAAAACGAGGTGTCTTTTTTTATGTTTGCTTCACCCTCTGTCTGATTTCCTCTTCTGTCATGGCTGCCAATAGTGAAGTAGAAAAGCTAAGTTGACAATATGACAGGAGCACGTGCTAAGAGTTAGTTAGTTCCCGCAGCAGTAATTATGATAGATAGTGTTTTTAGCTATCATTATTGCTTTATTACACCCCTATCTTTTCTCTGCCTCCTCTTTTCCCTGTTTTTACTTCGTAGTGACTTTTCAAATATCTGTGTGTAGGGGGAGGAAGAAGCAGAGACAAAAGGAAGTAGATTTCACACGGAGGATGCAATCCAAATGCACGGCCTCAGGTTCCATGCATGCTTTTAAGCTTCACTTGTAAGTATTTAATTTGGGTGTCAAGGACATAATCCTATATTTATTAACAAATCCACACATCTTTTACTCCATTTCTATAGACCTGAAAAAAATTAATTGGATTAAATTAACTAATGTAATAACCCCTGTTGTTCTAGGGAAAGGCTAAGACCTTTTATTTAAATCATCTATAGTGGCCTCAAATCTGCCCTTCAAAATGAGCCTTTTTCTTTCTCAAGTCTGGATGCCAGCCATGGGTGCAATATAAGCTAATGCCAAGATAGATCGTTTAAGTGCGGTTATTAAGGAGACTATGATTGATGGAGTTTGTAGCTGGTAATGTGATTCCCCTTTGGCTGCTCAGTGAACATCGGCAACAGATCAATATCTCATCTGCATGAGATTACAGCCACTTTTGACAATAGCAGTGAGAAGAGGTTAAGAAAAAAGACCAACATATTTGGCCGAGAATTACGACGGCTATTCTAGCTTAAAAGGTAATGTAAATAAATAACTCTTTTCTTAGGAAAAAATGATCTGATAAGAATGTTTGTGGTTGTAGTTTTTGTTCCGCATTGATCGGATTGGTATACTTTAACCCCTGTTTTGTTCATTTTGTTATGTTTTAAACAAGATAAATCTTTAACATGAGCTTGCAGAAATGTGACTGTGTCTACATACTAAAATAAATCATAGCAAGTTTGACAAAAAATTTAATATTTTCCATCTAGAGTGATCTAGTGTTTAAATCAAGTAGAAACTTTGAAGGCATGTCAAGACTGTGGAAATTGTGTTTTAACTGCTTCTACAACATTAATTGGATGAATTAGGCTATGACTCTAAACCTGCATAATTCCATCTTCCCCATCACTAGTGCTTTCGTCTCTTCCTTTACTGTCTGAACCTTCTATCCACAGCACAATAGCATATACTTTCCCAATGCAAGGGTAGATTCTGCGGTAAGTAGTCTATTCCTTGACTCTACTCTGGACCCTTCCTAAAGGTAGAGCAAGACTTTAATGTTTATCCTTACAGGCTGGGCATGGTGGCTCACGCCTGTGATGCCGGCACTTTGGGAGGCCGAGGCAGGAGGATCACGAGGCCAGGAAATCGAGACCATCCTGGTCAACATGGTGAGACCCCATCTCTACTAAAAATACAAAAATTAGCCAGGCGCAGTGGTGAGCGCCTGTAATCCCAGCTACTGAGGAGTCTGAGGCAGGAGAATCGCTTGAACCTGGGAGGCAGAGGTTGCAGTTAGCCGAGACCGTGCCACTGCACTCCAGTCTATGTCAAACTGCTTTTAATAGGATTGTCATTTTCCAACTACTTACTCCCCTTCCTCATTAATGCCATTTTTTCTTCTGCTTCTACTCTCAAGGAGAACTGAAGGAAAACCAAGAGAGACTACTTCAAACCAGATTCTGTGGCAAAAGGAAGCTTAAGTGGTATGGCCAGATGATTGGAAGCATTTGAAGTAATGAAGATTTGTATACAGTGATTTAAATATTTTGTTAAAAATGTCATACTATTATTTAGATTAGACTTTTAGTAATAAATCTCAAACTAATTTTCAAAAGTGGTAAATGATTCCTCTTTATGAACGTTGTGTTGGATCATCTTCCTATGCTGTGGCACTGTCTGCCCTTAAACAGACTCAAATTTTTATTGTTTTATTCAATTCTGCAGGCTATTTATTTTGATGTCATAAGCTCCTAAATTCTTGGCAAAACAAGTGGAATTGAAAAGAAGGGATTATGGAGGGTGTAAAGCTTAACAGAAATAAGGTTCCAAACAAGATCAGAAAATCTATTTCTGGCATAAGATTTACTTACTAATATGAAATAAATCTTGAGGTTTTAAAATAACAATGATGCTTTAAAATTTAAATTCATATTCACATATCATTTTTAATTTTTCTTTGAAAATTGATTTTTTATACATATCTACCCACATTAATTTGAAAATATTTAGTGACCCAGTGCTAAACAGGTTTTGTAAGTTATACCATGTCCTCTGAAAATCAAAGACTGAGATTTGCAAATTGAGACTTGGGATGCCCTGCTGAGGGGAAAAAGAAAACCAAACAATCAAACAAACAGTCACCTACCATTTGGGGCTGAGCAGCTAGTTTAGATAGTTTTAAACAAAAATGCTTCATAATTGATCATACCTTTCAGCATGTCACTGTTAAGGTTTTAGTAATTCTCTTTTTATTTTAATGGAATGGGGAGGAGGCCTATAGCATAATGGAGTCCACATGTATTTTGAAAAGTCTCTGAGGAGTAAAATCATTTGTAACCTATAAAGCATCCATCTAAAGCAAGTGAAAATGAGCCACACTTGTCAAGAATTAGAGAACTGGATGTTCTTTTAAAATTGTTCCTTCTTTAGCACAAGAGTTTTGCTTTTAAAAATTTACTTCTAATCTCAGTTACAAGGATCAGCTCCATCTTCTAATTTAGACTTAGGGGACCTAACAAACAGCTCTCTTTGATAGGACTTTTGCAACTTTCATTCAAGAAGTTTATATTGTTTTATATTTGACTAACACAATCCTCTGAGACGACCCTGTTATTTTAAAAGCATTTCCCATGAGAAAATAAACACCTGTGAATTTTAATCCTTTTGTTTAGGAAAAGGACTTCTAAGAAAAAATTATCATCTCTAATACGGAAAAAAAAGAACAAAAGTATTTAAACAAAGTTTTTGGCACACATGACGGCAGTTGTCTTTTGACTTAACTCTCTTGTCTTTGACTCTACTGTACTCCATCCAGGTGGCAAATGTCAAATTTGACAGCTAATGTCTCCCATGAGGTTGTATATGTGTGTGTATATGTATACACATATGTATATACACACATATATATATACACTCTATCTATCTATCTATCTATCTATCTATCTATCTATCTATCTATAAAACTTTTGGTTTCTTTACACTGGATTCTATTAAAATCGAACTAAAGATATATGACATAATGATTCCAAATGACAAAGTATTTAATACTTTGGTGATTTCTAGGATAAATTTTGAAATATTTATGTTTATTCTCTGAGGTCACACTAGTGTTGATGCGTAACTGCATAACAGCTAGTATTTTTTCTATAAATCTTGCAATAAACTTTGACTCAAATCTGATATATATCTGAGTTCAGAATGCTTACATTTTGTCAGTAACTCTCACACAACATCTCCTCCTTTTATTCTGGTCACTTCTAATAATTCTGAAAGAACTAATTTAGGGAGGATATTTGCAAACAGTTAAACCTTTTTAAATTTCAAGAACTGACTATCAAATGTGCATCACTCCTACCTTTATACAATAACATCACCCATCTCCTGTTCCTGCTACCTATCCCCATCATGC
Organism: Symphalangus syndactylus; assembly: GCF_028878055.3. Taxonomy (NCBI): domain Eukaryota; kingdom Metazoa; phylum Chordata; class Mammalia; order Primates; family Hylobatidae; genus Symphalangus; species Symphalangus syndactylus. The sequence continues at coordinate 91,609,387 of NC_072433.2, forward strand.
TGGTTCATCTTAAATCACAAAACTAATAGAACTTAAACATCTATTTTCAGAAGACAAGTTTATTCTGCCCTACGATACACATTCCCATGAAAAACTATACAGACAACTTAGACAAGGGAAATGAGTAAGGTCAACCTCAGTTTTCCTTCCAATAAAATTTAAAAGCTGTCCCTCTTGACTATCTCCATCCTCCCACGAGATGTACTGCAGTTAGTAGCTGTGAAGGACCCAAATATGTAGGTCAGTATGTGGCTCTGAGGCTCCACATCAGTGCTTCTCAAACCATCTGTAGTGAAGGAACACTTTATTTTTTTCTCATCCTTAGGGACTAATATTTTTTGTCAGATATAATAAAAGTGAACTACTAGAAAAATGATCACATACTTGGATGTCACAGAAATGCCAAATTGCTCTAAAGGTTTCTAAATGCTATGAAAACTACTTTTTTTAGGAAGGCTGGTATCTGCTGCAGTTTTCAAGCTCTTGTCATGGTGTAGAGTGCACCTTTCCAGCAGACCACTGAAGGCCCCAATTATTGTTTGGAGAGTATGAAAAGTGTTTTGCAGTGATCTCTCTGTATTACACCAATGAGTGGAGAAATAGAAAATGTTTCCTCTTTAGAACATACGTGGCCAGAGAAGATTACTGTCTCCTTTGTGGTTAGTTCTCATATTCTCAAAGCAAAAATGATAATTCTCAAAGCAAAGCAATGATAGTAATATTTGCAGCAATAAAAAAGAAGGAAAAGGCAAAAGAGAAAGACAAAGAGGAAGAAGAGGATGACAAGGAGGAAGAGGAGAAAGTGGCTACAAGGACTAGCTTATGCTTCTACTGATTCTAGTATCACGTAACACTAGAAGGAACAACTGCAAGGCTAATTAAAGTGGCAGTTGCACTTTACTTCTTTTGCACTGAGAATTCCACTTTCTCTTTTGTCTTGTAGAAACTCTTAAAAGGTTCCATGGAGACAACCAGTGCAAATATTGAGACATCACACCTTTAGCAGTTTTCACAGTATGGACTCCTAGTGTTTAAGATAGATGAAAATCCTGGCAAAATAGTTTGCCAGTATTTTATAAAAATAAGCTTTAGGGCATACTTATTACTCTGAACTTTTTGTTTTTTACTTTGCTTGGGGGTGACAGAGTGTAGTCATGACAACTTTGTTAAGGTTGCTGTCTACAGATTTCTTAAGCTCAACTCAGGTAAATGCAAAACCAGAAATGGTAGTGTCTGGAATTTATATTCTACAAATAAGTGGTACAGAACTATGATGGTCAGAGATGACTGTAAGGCTAATCAGTATGGGGAATCACTATCAGTAATTTCTTGGTATTATCAAGTTCATCCTTATCACCTCAGAGGATTCCTATTTTTTTTAACGCGTTAATGTTGTATTAGCAAATGTTGCTTTTTAAAGAAAAGGCTCTTTAGAACCCAGTAGAACAAGAAAGTATTAAACTTCTTGCCTTATTTGCAAGGCAAGTGCGTCACACATAGCAGTCTGTGGGGTTGAATACTAGAAATTTTGCTACAACAAACTTAGAAGGAAGTTTCATTTCCTGGTTCCTACCTGTTTCTTAGAAATCTGATGTATTGAGGTGGTATGTCACTTCCTGAAAATTTTCTAAAGGTTATTCTATGTTTAGCCCATTATTAGAATTAGATATATTTTTTGGCCTTCTCAGATCTTCTATTAAATTCCCAGGACACAGAATATTAGCTGAAAGTCTTAACACTATACTGGTCTTCATTAATTGGTGCTCAATGTATCTGACATAGCATCATCAGTGATACATTTTTAATGAAATGACAAATGGTTATATTTTCATAAAAAACAACCAAGAAGAAAAAATATTTTATTAAAATAGTTTAATTTAAGTACATAATTCATCATTCATTTAAGGACGGTTAAGAGTATAGACTCTGGGATCAGTCAAACCTGAATTTTAGTACAACCTTTGCTACTTCACTATTTGGTATTTATCCTACTTCTCTTTTCTAAGTTTTCTCATGTTGTAAACTGGAATAATAGTACTACTTACATCAAATGATTTTAATAAAGACTAAGTGAGATATTTCAACAGGTGCTATGCATAGTTCCTAATACAAAATTAATGAACAATAAATACAAGTAGTTTCATGAAAGTTAATATTATAACTACCGTTATGCATCATTTAATGATGGAAATATATTCTGAGAAATGCACCATTAGGCATTGGTCATTGTGTGAACATCATGAAGTATACTTACACAAACCTAAAGGGTATAGCCTACTATACACACATCTAGGCTATATTGCATAGCCTATTGCTCCTAGGCTTCAAACATGTATGGCATGTCGCTATACTTACTACTGGAGGCAACTGCAAAATAATGCTAAGTATTTGTGTTTCTAAACATATCTAAACGTAGACAAAGCATAGTAAGAATACAGTATAAAATGTAAAAAATTGTTTTAAAAAATGTTCTATATGGTTGTATAGAGCACTTACCATGAATGAAACTTTCAGGAATGGAAGTTATTCTGGAGAGCGAGTGATTGGTAAGTAAATGTGAAGACCTAGCACATTACTGCATACTACTGTAGAATTTCTGAACACTCTACACTTAGGCTACATTAAATCTATTAAAAAATAAATAAATCGTGCAATGACATTGAAACAACTATGACCCCACTAGATAATAGGAATTTTTCAGCTTCATTAAAATCTTATGGGATCACCATAGTATGTGCAGTCTATCATTGACTGAAAGAAACATAGTTATGCAGTGCATGACCATACTGGTATCTTTGCAGTTCTACATAGATTTTCATATCATTAATCTTCATTACTGGCAAAATTAATACAGTTTATCACATGTGAGTGGGCATATTATTTCCATAGAAGCATAAGCAATTTGTTTTGATCATATCTATCTAAAAAAAAAAGAAATTCCTATTCCTTGTTTTCATATTTATGGATGCAAGGTTTTCTTCCAAATGTGACTGCATTCGTTTTCCTTTTCAGAACCTCATGTTCATAAGCTTTTGAGAATGTATTGTCATAGAAGTTACTTCTTGGAAATGATACTTAGATACTTAGTAATGGTGATTATATCTTTCCTAAGAGGCTTATACGCAACCCCTTATGACAAAATCCAGTCCTTTCTCCAGGAAGCAACCATTGTGTTATTGACAGTGGTAGCAATTGTATGATGTGCATTATTTCATGAAAAATTCTGAGAAATAGACTGAAGAGAAATTGTCCAATAAAGCAGTTTTCTTGGTTATTCATATACTACTAAGTTAACACATCTTGAGTTCAGGGTCATTCATTAGCATTGTTGAAATTACAGCAGGTTCTAGAAAAGTCTATCTCTGGGCCTTTTGAAGAAGACATGATGGCAGCAGTTAATTGCTTTTATGTGCTTTGTAGTTTAGTGATGAGTAGCAGATACTCAGGAGCAAGACTTAGGAAGGTTCAAATCCTAGCTCTTCTGATTACTGGCTGTAGGGGCTTGAGAAAGTTTAATCTCTCAGGGTCCCTGTTTCTTCACTATAAAATAATAGCAAGAGCTCCTACCTCGTAGGATTTTTTTTTTAGACTCTAGCAAGTCAATACATGCAAAGAGAAAGCACCATGATCAAGGCATCATGTAATCTGGAGTATTTTAGTAGTTGCTAAACTATGTTCTAAATTACTTTTATACAAAATAGTCTCAAGATTGTCTCTTCCCTTGGCAGAACATGCACCAAACATCTTTGAAATTAAAAGTAGAATGCACATTGCCTATTTCTTGAATTTAAAGCAGAACAGTTTTTTTTTTTTTTTAATTTCCACAAGCTAGGCAGAGCAATTATACAAGCCAAGCTACATTTGATCTGATCTAGAGATATTTTATAAGTAACTTCCTTTTAAACTTTTTTGGTCACAGTATTGTACAGAAGTCCTTACCCTAACATACATAAATATTATGAGTTGAATCCACTCTTCAATTTCTGAATTTGGGTTTTACTGGATGAAGCCTTTCCCTGGAAAATTATAATAATTAGGTTTTTGTTTTATCAAGAGTCACTATTAGATAATCTTTTCTTGTGAATTACACAGGCAATGCAATCCCAAATGATGTATTCCAAAATCCTGACAAATTTATTGTTTAGGCATGCGGCTCAACTCCCAATAAACAACAATGTATTTGACATGGTTAAAATATCTGAATAAATGAGGCTGGTGAGAAGTGTATTTACAGTAATCACACAAGTTTATTAAAGATCTTTGTCTTAGGCAAGGCAGAAAGAGGGAGAAATCTTTCTATGGCACAAATGCAGGCAACAGTCCGAATAAACATGGTCTTATAATATTACCCTCTGTTTTGTTAGCTTCAGAGTTAATAAAAGTTATTCAGCATGCAAACATAAGGATGCAAATTAAGTGGAATCAAATTGTCGAATTGCAATAAACTCCAAGCCTTTTTGGGCCATGGTAAATTTTAGTACTTATTTCTACCCATAGTTCTTTAAAAGATATTTTCGTCATATGTTGTGATTCAGCTTTCTTTCAAAAGCAACCTTATACTCATCATCAAAAATGTTCCTTTGGGAGTTTAGGAAATAGATACTTTTACCTTTTAATTGCTTATTTTCCCTTTAACAATGCTACCTTGAACCATTATTTTAAGTCCTTAAATATACAGAAATAATAATATCAATCTGAACAAACATACACACACAAGCATAGACACCAGAAAATATCTTTTGGCATGAACAACCTGCTTTGATATGTTTTCAGGTCTGGTCACAAAGAGAAGCTATTCTGGTCATTTCCAATATAGAAGAATGAGGTGATGAGAGAGAATATAAGACAAAATGGTAGAAGTGTGCACTGCAGCAAAACAGCCCAAACATAATTGACTAGACTTATTTCACGTCAGATACACTGATCCAAAACAACCATGTTATCTCTGCTTTGGTTTCCAATGTTTAGAATGTTTGGATTATATGTACCTTGTATTCAGTTTTCACATTTTCCTTGTTAAAATGAATAGAGAAGTTATTGTAATTCAGTGCTTATCAGAAATTCTGTGCATTCTTGGTTTGAAATCTTTACAAATAATAACTTTTAAAAAGTATCATTAATCCTTTTCTGCCTTTATTTATGCCCCTACTGGAAACAAAAAAAAAATTAGCTTACAACATCAAAGTTCTGCATGATTTTTAGCACATTATACTTGAAGAAAACTGAGTTTTGAACAATTGGTTCTCATTTTTTAAATCCCATTGCATAAGCAGCTTTGCTTGTAAACTAATACAAATATACTTACATTCATTTCCATTCAGTTTATATATTCTGGGATAAGTCTGGGTAGTAGTCTATTTTTCTGCAATAAAATGTGCAAGCTATTTTAAGTTTGAATAGTAAATGTTGAGGAATAATTTTCATGATTATAAAAATCATCTTAGAGAAAAATATCAGTAAAAATGGGAGTAAAAGTGAACACATTTAAAGATGCAGTAGTAACTCATTAAATGACCCAGATTCTAGAGAAAACATTCTTTTTGTTTTCTTTTCCTTTCCTTTTACTTATTTATTTGTTTATTTGAGATGGGGTCTTGCTCTGTCACCCAGGCTAGAGTGTAGTGGTGTGATTATATCTCACTGCAACCTCAAACTCCCGGGATTAAGTGTTCCTATCTCACCCACCTAAGTAGCTAGGACTAAGGCATGTACCACCAGGCCTGGCTATAGATAATATAGATAATATGGATTCATATCCATAATTCAGCTATGGCAGTAAATAAGAATATGCAAGTATAGTTCAGAAAAAGGGATATTTGTCTCTCAAATAATAATTCTAATAGATTTATATTATTTTGGTATTAAAAACAAAAGTAACATTGCATTTTGTGCCTGCTTCTCAGAAGATAATGTAAAGATACATTGCAGGTCAAGGCGAAGAGAAAGATACAGCACAAGTGGGCTATAAAGTATGTCTTAATAGATACCTTGGATACATCAGAGAAATGTGAGAGAAAGAAAGAGGGAGAGAGAGACAGAGAAAGAAGCTAATTTGCCTGTATGATGTGAAAGTTGTAAGTAATTTTAAATTTGGTTTTCATACCTATAAAATGGGAATAAAAATAATGCCTACATCCTAGGATTGTTGTAAAGATTGCATTAGCTAATATGTAAAGGATGATAGCCTTGCTTATTCAAGTGTGGTAAATGTAAGTATGATATATTGCATTTCTCGTTCCCAGACCACACCATAGTAGATCCATAGCAGATGGATCACAATAAAAATCACACACACACACAAAATCTGTGGCTCTGCCACAAGCACCATAGTCAATGAAATTCCAGACTCCAAAAACAGGTACTTTTCCCTTTATTCAGGGCTTTTCTAAAGTGTTTGAAAACTGACAGCCCTTAGAAACATTTGGAATGCCTCTGTGCAGTGCTCTTAACAGCTGCTGCTGGTGATTCTAAAAAAATTCCCTAGATGCGCTGCCACATCCTTACCTGTTCCCGTGTCCTGGTCAATTTTATTCCTCACCTCCATTTACCTCCTTTTAAGGGTCATCATGAAATAGTGGAGGAAAATCAGCTTCATATTTCCACATCCAAATGACTTTTCAAAACATTTTCAAAGTATGCTCCAATTTTCTATAGCTTCTCTTGTTAGAAAATTATCTGATGTGTTCATCTTTATTAGAGAGCCTCCTTTGTCGAGAATTCTGGCATAGAGTTCTGAGGCTAGGCAAAATCATGAATGTCAGTAGAAGTGTATGAAAGATGAACCATATGTAGTTTTCCAAAATCAGATTTTTCCCTACTTTTTGCCCTCCAATGCACCTTTATTGCCTGTCTCATAAGTCCCTTACGATGAGTTTCTTCTCATTCACTTATGTGGTCTGAGAATTTAAGTACAGATTGCTTGGGATGGGAAGACTCCGTTTAGGGAGCAGCCATTGCTCTTAGGCATCCAGTCATTGTTCCTAATGTAATGACTTCCTTCCACCCCCAGCAAACAGAATCTCAGCACACCCACAAATATACAGCTTTGCCCCTTGCTCTGAGCTAACCACTAGAGAAGCAATTGAGAATTAAATTTGAGAAATTAAAATTAAAATATATTTGGCACTAATCTGCATGATTTAAGGTTTTAAGGTTTTCTCACAAATGAAGAAAGATGGATTACATAGTTAATATAAGGCTGAGCGATTATGGTTGAATAAATAAATAAGAAAGGAGAACAAAGGATAAAGAACTTGGGTAGGAAGTGAGACAATTTTGATGTCAGCAGTAGCAAAAGCCTACGGAGAACATGATTAAAAATGCTGTAAAATGTATAGTGTGTATTGTGTATTATCATACTTTAAAATTGTAAAGATAAATAGATACTTTATCACCCGGGAATGCCAGGTTACAAAAATTTGACTTAGTGTCTTATAAAGATCTACTGGATCTGCATATCTGCAGTCCAGGCATAGTGTACACATTCAGAAACAAAAGAAGGAGGCAGATTATATTAGCATATCCTGGCTTTTTTCCATATTCTTCTAGCTGAATTACACACACACACACACACACACACACATTGTGAACACACTGCTGTTATTGCTATTGTTGTTTACATATATATTCATTTACTTTACTGGATATGCTTATATTCCCAGCCCTATATGCAAAGGAGTTTTAAAAATTTCTCATTTTAGCTTTCTACTCTTGGTCATATTGGTTGGCACAGGAGTGTGGAGTAAATGTTCGGTGAGAGAACACAATGGATTTCAACTATTTAGACTACTTACTTAACAACAAACAACTACGTGCGTTTCCACACAAAAGATAAATACATGTTCCAGGAGCTGTCAATGTCATTTCAAGAGCAAATACTATTATATAAAAATATAAAGATTGCCCTATGTTTGAATCTCAATTGAAATAGCCACTCTCTATTTGGAGCAGTTTGGTCAAGGTAGTGGAACCCAAGTATTATTCGATTTTCTGGCTAATGAAAACACCAACATAATAGTGATCATAATAGTGATGATAGGAACCTATTAAGTTCAATTGTGGTGGAAATGTGAAGATTCTATTTTGCTTAATATATGCATTTTATATCTTGAATGAAAAGTATATGCTTTCTATTTATTGAAGCATGTGCAATCAATGGTCAAGTTTCCAGTATATTAAATTTTTAAAAATGTAGTTAAAAGAGAAGTTGTTTCACTCTTCCCTCAGATTTTGGAGAGAGCCTGCATTTTACAATAAAATGATTTGGAAAGTCAGACACTAGCTCGTCAAGTTAGTACTTGTTTATTATTCAACTTTGATCACAGGAATGTAAATATTTTTCTTTTTTATCATTTCTCAAAACAAGTGAAAGAGCAATATTTTCAAGTATCAAAATGTTTATATAAACAAACTTCTCAAGTCTTCTCTTCAGAAATAATCACCACCTGAGTTTCTCCTCTAATTTTGATGATAGCTAAAGAAAGTCTATTTGAGGGAACTTGGAATGAGTCTTCCACATTCTCCAAGCCAGCCACTTGCCCTATTGTGTGTGGCTACAGCACACTGCTGGAATAGACATTGTTTTGTCATTTTAATTTGCAGATATTTTAAATTCAAGGAAGGTAATTTTAAAAGGGAGCAAATATACTCCTCATTTAGCATTAGGTATATTTCCTAATGCTGTCCCTCCCCCCTCCCCCCACCCCACAACAGTCCCCGGAGTGTGATGTTCCCCTTCCTGTGTCCATGTGTTCTCATTGTTCAATTCCCACCTATGAGTGAGAACATGCGGTGTTTGGTTTTTTGTCCTTGCAATAGTTTACTGAGAATGATGGTTTCCAGTTTCATCCATGTCCCTACAAAGGACATGAACTCATCATTTTTTATGGCTGCATAGTATTCCATGGTGTATATGTGCCACATTTTCTTAATCCAGTCTATCGTTGTTGGACATTTGGGTTGGTTCCAAGTCTTTGCTATCGTGAATAGTGCCGCAATAAACATACGTGTGCATGTGTCTTTATAGCAGCATGATTTACACTCCTTTGGGTATATACCCAGTAATGGGATGGCTGGGTCAAATGGTATTTGTAGTTCTAGATCCCTGAGGAATCGCCACACTGACTTCCACAATGGTTGAACTAGTTTACAGTCCCAGCAACAGTGTAAAAGTGTTCCTATGTCTCCACATCCTCTCCAGCACCTGTTGTTTCCTGACTTTTTAATGATGGCCATTCTAACTGGTGTGAGATGGTATCTCATTGTGGTTTTGATTTGCATTTCTGATGGCCAGTGATGATGAGCATTTTTTCATGTGTTTTTTGGCTGCATAAATGTCTTCTTTTGAGAAGTGTCTGTTCATATCCTTCGCCCACTTTTTGATGGGGTTGTTTGTTTTTTTCTTGTAAATTTGTTTGAGTTCATTGTAGATTCTGGATATTAGCCCTTTGTCAGATGAGTAGGTTGCAAAAATTTTCTCCCATTCTGTAGGTTGCCTGTTCACTCTGATGGTAGTTTCTTTTGCTGTGCAGAAGCTCTTTAGTTTAATGAGATCCCATTTGTCAATTTTGGCTTTTGTTGCCATTGCTTTTGGTGTTTTAGACATGAAGTACTTGCCCACGCCTATGTCCTGAATGGTATTGCCTAGGTTTTCTTCTAGGGTTTTTATGGTTTTAGGTCCTGCACGTTGTGCACATGTACCTAAAACTTAAAGTATAATAATAAAAAAATAAATAAATAAATAAATAAATAAATAAATAAAAGGGAGCAAATATATTCTACCTAGCACACTGGTACTTTGGAGTATAATTGTATTTGCACTTACCAAAAGGAAGAGGAAAGCGAGGCAAATTACACAACCAATTTCATCATCTATTGCAACAAGCTGAGTCTTTAAAAAATTAATTGCTCTCTTGAGCAATCTCTATCTCCCCTATAGAATGTAAATAAATAATTAAAAAAATAATTTCTTCTCCTTTTTCACCTTATGGTTTCCAGATAAAATACAGGGTACCCAGTTATATTTGAGTTTTAATAACAGATCAATACAAATAATGTTTAGTATAAGTATTTCCAAAATATTGTATGAGCTATAGTTATAGTAAAAAAAATTGCTTATAACAATTTAATTTAAATTTAATGAGGTATCTTGTATTTTTATTTGCTAAATCTGGCAATTCTACTCAAAGTGAATGTTTATCTAGTCTTTTCCCTAGGACCTGTAGACTTGAAAGAAAAAAGAAGATTGGGAGTTAATAGTTATTTAGATTCACTTTTTTTTTTTTTTTTTTTTTTGAGACGGAGTCTCCCTCTGTCGCCCAGGCTGGAGTACAGTGGCACAATCTCGGCTCACTGCAAGCTCCGCCTCCTGGGTTCACACCATTCTCCTGCCTCAGCCTCCTGAATAGCTGGGACTACAGGTGCCTGCCACCACACCCAGCTAATTTTTTGTATTTTTAGTAGAGAGGAGGTTTTACCATGTTAGCAGGGTGGTCTTGATCTCCTGACCTTGAAATCCGTCCGCCTCTGCCTCCCAAAGTGCTGGGATTACAGATGTGAGCCACCGGGCCTGGCCGATTCACATTCTTAATAGTTATTTTGATTTACATTCATGGAGGGGAATTAAGGTTTATTATTTTAGAAGGAGGAGAATTTTTCTCCTAAGATTACTAGGTATATAATCCAATAATGAGAATTGAGAAAAGAGTGAGTATATTCCCTAATTTGGGGGGTGTCAAGGCAGGAGTGCCAAAAATTCATGAGCATTAAAAGGGAATCTGCTGCTGTTGAATTGGGAAGAAGGTCTGTAGCTTCCTCTTGTCTCACCCACCGTCACAAACATACTAGCCTGAACAGAAACTGGGCCATGAGAATGCTTCAGAGAAAGCCATAGCACCAGAGGATTAATCCCTAAGAGCAGCACTGAATGTTCCCATGAAAAAGCACAACTGAAAGTCCTAATGTACTTGTAGATTCTTGGAAAATAACAGGTTTTATGAAAAAATTACCCATATAGGCTTTTAGCCAACCTTTCCTAGTGGAATCTTGGAGCCTTTCCTTGTCCTATTTAGATAAACACTGATGCTTAATGTCTCTAGCTTCTGAAGAAGAAAGTTTTCTCTTTCCTTGAGGAGTAATAGAAGAGGTATATTAGTATTGCATTTGTAAAACTATAATTGGATTCCATCTCCTAAACAGGCAGAGCTTTCCCCACTGAAAGCTACTGCATTTACAGAGCTATTCGGCCATATCCTTCAAGTGGACTGAGTCTTTACAAAAACTTGAAAATGGTTGTACATCTAAACTGCATTAATTGGAGTCTGGAAAAAAAGTCTGGGTACAATGTAGAAGTTAATCTTAAATCTTGTATTTTAATAGACATAATTTTAGAATAAGAGTTAAATAGCCTAGGCTTTTTTTCTTCTGAATATAGTAGGATAGCAAGTAAAAACAGTAGATTATCAAATAATCTGTATGCAATGCAAAATCTACCATCATGATATCTGGCTACTGAAAACTTTTTGAAAAATCACCAAAATATTAAAAGCTGAAGTAACGTATCAAGCGTATCATTACATTCTTTAGTTTAGTCTATTTTATTTTGTGATCCGCTCATACATACTCTGTGAGAAAAAGAGCAGAGGGAGGTATTAATTTAGCTGTCTCATGAGTTACATGAAGTAGGTGAGCTCACATTACCTAATTGTACAGTTACCTAAGCTTCTTAGGTATGTCTTGAAGAAGTCTATACTTTTATAAAATTTGATTCTGGTATTATAATATTTAATCTGCATCCTCTGAGGGGATTTTAATAAAATTGATTTTAGATTCTTTGAGAAAAAAACTGATGTGTTGCTCCGCATTACACAAAATTTCAAACATCGTCCCACTGAGATATCTCCTGGCACATTCTACTCAAACTTAACTTTAGCATAGATGTGGTTCTATGCATTTACAATATAACAGCCTTGGGTATATGTTACACTCTGTAAGATTCTAACAGAGAAGTATTAGTAAGCATCATGTTCACCTTTTAACAATGCATCAGTGAGTCGCTTCTGAGACTGATTTAAATGCATTTGAATGTTCAATCCAATATGAATGTGAAGGCATTTAAATGAATGCAGTGTGTTTATCTGAATCTGAGATCATGCCGTACATGTTTATTTGAATGTGTGATGTGCAATCAATCAAATAAATGCACTGAGTGGATTTATGTCATTCTGTGATAGCACATTCAAATAAATGTCTTTAACATTTACAGTGATGTAAAAATGTAAACTAGAAAGAATATTTTTCTTCATTTTTACACAAAGCATGAAAAGGATATAATTTCTTAACTTGGAGGGTACATATATTGTGTAATGACCATATGAAAAACCATATGGTTTTTATTAATCACATTAAAAAATTGTTTTAGTCTATTTTCTAGTTAACAATTCCTACACTTCCCAAATAAACTTGTCACAGGAAAACTAGTCAGTTAATTTTAGTCGTTATGGCATCAATGGCAGTCTCCTAATAAATTTGGCTACCCCAAGGAATATTGATTTTGAAAAGAAGAAGAATGGTCCATTACTCAGTGACAGACACACCTGTGATTCTGAACACAAGGAAGTGGGTGGAAATTCACACTTATTATCTTCTGGTCTAAAGATACTTTTAGTAGACCACAATTAATACAAAGGAGAATATATCAAGAATTATCTGCAGAAATATACATGTCAGCTCAAGTGGAGATTGGACATTGACTTCATTTCATCAAAATCAACAGCTAGCCAAAAATGATGTAAGACATACTCTCTATCACCCATTGACATCATACACACACACACACACACACACACACACACAGGAATTTACTGCCTCAAAAAATTTATGACATAAAAAATTATGTATAACAAAAACCCTGGAGATTCTAAGTAGACCAAATCATCCTAATTTTGATAAAATCATTTTTAAACAAATATTCCATACAGATGGATGTCTGAAGCCCTTATTTTAGCATTTTATATTAAGAAAGTGAGGTAATTTTTCTGTTTTGGTTGTTTTGTTTAGTTTTGTTAGAAATGGGAAAGATGGGGAAATTTGTTGGGTAGTCTAATGAATGGATGTCAGGGAAGAACTTGTTGACTCCAAAAGGATGACTCAAATCTTGCCTGTGTAGCTTTGCTTCTAGTGAAGGAATGCCGCAAATGACAGACCTGAGCCCTGAAACAGCCAGGATCAGCATTCAACATAAGTAGCTGGATATACCTCTGCCAATAATTCCTTTTTATTGTGATCATAAATACTATATTCTAGAGATGAATATGGAAATTTCTAATAGTGTTTCTGTATCCCTCTTTATACACACGGATACAATACAGAGACACACACACTGTATATTCACTCATCCTTACTCTCACCCATATTCCTAAATAAATGTGGTTAGCCTCATTGTATTAAGATTCCTTTTTTTTCCCTTTTCTTCTCATTGTATGATTGTGTTGTATTATGCAACAAAACGTTGTATTATGGAACATTGTATTAGGATTCCTTTTTCTTACTTTTTCTTCTCATTGTATGATTGTGTTGTATTATGGAACATTATATTAGTTTCTATACATTTGGGTATTTTGATTTATTGTTCAATTGTTGATTGATACTGATATAGAAAGGAGACAGGAAAATACTGGGTAGAAGAGGGAGGTTCCCCAGCAAAGCTTCCCCCTGAAGCCTGGAAACCCTCGGCCCTAAATCGGAACAGTCATTCCTATTTTCATGCCCAAAAGTTGCCTTTTGGCCTGCCACACCCTCCTATCCTGTACCCATATAAAACTCAACCCCAGGGTCCACAAGCAGATAAGCAGACAATGAGAAGAGCAGCAGAGAAGAAGACAAGATAAGGAACATTTGAATGTCAAGAAGAGTTTGGCTGGGGACAGTCGGAGAGATCAGTTGCTGGACAGCCAAACTCCAGGGGAAGATCATCTTCCCACTCCATCCCCTTTCCAGCTCCCCATCCATCCTGCTGATAGCCACCTACACCTGCATTCACCATCCTTCAAATCTGTGTGTGACCTGATTTTTTCTGGATGTCAAATAAGAACTCCAGATACAGAAAGCTATCACACTTGCCCTCTGCCCTTGTGAAAAGACAGAGGGTCTAATGAGCTGTTTAATACTTAAGCTGTCTGCAGATGGCAAAGCTATAACGCACGCTCACTCTGGCTTCAGAAGCCTCAGACACCCACCCGTAGATGCTGCCACGGGGCCAGAGCCCAGGGCCGCTCACCCTGGCTCCTGCACCTGCCCTTTTGCATGCTCCCCCTCCCATAAGAGTTTGAGTGTGCATAGCGACCAAACAGATGAGCCACACCCCTGTCACACCTCCTGTGAGGGAGGTCAGGAAACTCTCCCATTTCAATATTTAAACTAGATTAGTTCTAGTTTGAGCCAATATTCAAACTCTATTAGTTATATGTTTATAACGGATATGAATGTTGTTCTAATTATATCACACTCTTGCAAATTATTATGTTCATTATCCACTAACAAACTATTTTTCACTAAAATATTGTGTGTGTACATATATACATGCACATCTCCATATTTCAGTATGCTCAGCCCTTATATGATAACTTTACACATTTTTTCCAAAACTTTCATACACAAAATCTGAACAATAAATATTAAGGTAACTGAAGATACTGAAAAACTGCAAAAAGTATTTGGTATTATATATTTTAAGTGTAGTTTATATATATTTTAAATAAATCATGAAATATCTAAAATGTACCAATATTTTGATCTTTCTTCAAAGATTCACAAGTTTATACTCTACAGTAAATTTGTAGGCTAGGAAATATCTCAAGTCCATTTAATACTGGAAATTAAATAACACATACTTGCCTTTTTCTATAGATCCCAGATTTGATTTGTTTTTCAAATTGTGGCAAGAGATTATGCTGAGTCATCCATACACTTCTGCATAATATGGCACATTTTTGTGAAGTGTCAGCTGAGGTCAGAGAATATTGTTAACTTCTGTTCATGCTTGCATGTCATTGGTTAACAGAAATCTTTATATGTATATGGTACACATTATGAATTTAAATTCCACACATAGCCGTTTACCAAATAGTTACAGTATGGGAGCTTCTGCCTTTTATCTCACAGGAAAGTTCCCTTTCCTCAGGGAAATGAAACCTATGTAAAGACCCACCATATGTGAATTCACACTACAGATACTTTTTACCATATGTGCTAAAAAGACCAACACTCCAAGGTACTTTCAGCTATAACTCTGAATTTCCTGTCCATTGTCAGTTTAAACTAAGCTCTTTACATTACTGTGAACTGAATGTAACTAATGTGAGTTATACACTGAAGGTAATACTTTACAATAAGTGGAGGATAATTATTTATTCATTTTGTATTCATTGAGGTAACATTAATCATAGTGACTCCATCTGGGATTTATGGAATACAGTCCATAATTCCAAAGAATTCAACTATACACTTTGTCTCTATTCATAATCCATCTGTAGAGTAACTATGCTTTGTCTGGCACAAAGTCATCTTAATAATATCACAAGGATGTATTTTACTCTTCTGTTGGGCTTCATATGATAATATTTTGGCTATACATAAATGAAATATTCACTTCAATCCCATGACCAACATTCTTTAAACCTGTACAGCAGATAATGCTAAGTATATGACTGAAAGAAGTAGGAATCATCAAGAGTTACCTATGATGATTTTCTTTTTCCAGATATTTTGGGGTTAACGATAGCTCAAAAATTTGCTAGTCTTATAAATAAATTATAATTTGAAAAAATTATATTAAATTGTAATAGCAAACTGCATCAATTTGAACAGAGAAATTATTTTAAACCACTTAGGATTAATAGATATAACTTTAGTGATAATTTAATTATACCTATAATGTTAAAAATTTCCACAAAAACATAAAAGTTGGAAACTTTCTACAGAAAAAAATTTTTATCTTCTGCAATTCCCCTCTTGTTCAAATTCAGCTTTGTTTCTGCCATACTATCCTCATAAAGGAAGTTTTAACACCAACCATGAATAAATTGATTTGAATTGCATTGGCATTGAATTCTTATGTAGAAATTCAAGAGGTGGATTAGAGAGCAATTGTAATCCAAAGATTGTTTTCAGCAAAGTTCTTTTGAATTATGCATAAATGACATTTGGATTCTGCTATTTGAAGTTTATAATTCAGATAGCTATTTAAATATTGATGAGTTGTTTGGGAAGTTTTACAAAACAGATAATGACCAGTCAGACCAACTGGATAAGATTACTTAGAAAAATATGGGGTACTTAAACATTTTAACTTGACGTTTTCTGTCCACTGGAATAGTCCATGTTGTTTACCACATGTTCATGTTTAATTAGTACATAGAAGACTATGGAGAGTCATTCTCAGGACTTTGAAATGCCATATGAAATGTAGAATACTGAGGGTAATACTCTTTCCAGAAATAATTGTGTTCCTGAAAAAAAAAGTGGTATGTTTAGAAATTGATTTTGTAAGTCAAGATTATAAACTGACACATTAGGGAACTAGTCGTTAACAATTTATGAATTATCTAAAATACACCGAAAAGATAAAGGTAGTAAAAAGGAAAAGGTAAGAAAACTGCTGAATGATGTGACTTCAAATTGTGACTGTCTTCATAGACTGAAGAAAAAGAGAGAATTCCATGCTTACTACAGAGACGAAGTTTATAGATACATAAAATAAACAATTATAAGCATCTTTGGACAATGATATTTATTACTTTAAGGAAACATCCATAATCAGTAATTACTGAATTTTGTTATACTATTTAAAATTACGATTTGTCAACTTAGTTATTATTCAAGGACTATGTTTTTTACCCATGTTCCAATAGAACCTTCATTCTAGAATGTCTAATTCTAAGTTGACATTCAAGGAAATCTAGGTAATCATGAAACTCATAGCTAGAGTTTTCGCCAAGTCCTGAAAAACTAGAACTTTCTCTTAGTATTAACTAACTGTGCTAGTTACTCTCATGTTAAATTTACCAAAGATCTAAAACTGAATTCACTGAAAAACTTTTAATGTCAATTTTCTACTCAATATTTCAAAGATAATAGGTGATAATATTCTAAAACCACAATCCAATTGCAATGTCTATGCTTTTCTACTACCACGTCCCCCAAATTACCAAGCCTCACAGCTTATTTCTACTGTTATATGGCTAAACTTTTATAAATCTTCTAAACACAACCTTTTGACCTTATGAGTAAAGAAAATAAAGTCCAGAGAAGTTAATTCTAAGAGTAACTTCCTAGACCTATATTTCCACTATCTGCTTTGTCCTTAACTCTGTTCCACCTCTCACCTGCTTATTAACCATTGCCAGTGGATTGTTTCATGGGTACTTCTCAGGTAAACCTGTTATTCTTTAATTCCTAAATTAAGACTTCTCTTTCTTTCTCTATTTTTGTTAATGGAGGGTTATTTTCTAAGTAAAACATAAGATGCTTGGAATCACTTCTTTCCATTTTTTTTGTACCTGTGCTTTCTATCAGAAACTATACTACCAATATGTTAAACAAATATGAATTTATAAATTATCCTGTCCCA
Source organism: Symphalangus syndactylus (assembly GCF_028878055.3). NCBI lineage: Eukaryota > Metazoa > Chordata > Mammalia > Primates > Hylobatidae > Symphalangus > Symphalangus syndactylus. The sequence goes on from NC_072433.2 coordinate 91,627,013, forward strand.
GCACTGTGCTAAGCCACTGGCATGTACGGAGCAATCCCCTGGCTTTATGGGCTGAATAGCCCTATTTTGCCTTTTCCCTCAGTTTTGCATCAATTTCTTTCTATTGCCACTGCTACTGGTCTTAGCCTCCATATAATTTCTCTCTCTTTTCAAAAGAAAATCTCCTGAAATAAGGTTAATTATATTAGTGTCCTATTCAAAATCTTTGTTGATTACTCCCACACTCAAATCCCACCACAATCCTATCCATATTTATTTTTTTTCCTCTTTTTTTTTTTTTAGATGGAATCTTGCTCTGTCGCCCAGGCTGGAGTGCAGTAGCGTGATCTCAGCTCACTGCAACCTCCACCTCCTCGGTTCAAACAATTCCCTGCCTCAGCCTCCCGAGTAGCTGGGATTACAGGCATCCACCACCATGCCCAGCTAATTTTTGTATTTTTAGTAGAGACGGGGTTTCACCATCTTGGCAAGGCTGGTCTTGAACTCCTGACCTTGTGATCCACCCGCCTCAGCCTCCCAAAGTGCTGGGATTACAGGCATGACCCACCACGCCTGGCCAATCCTATTCATATTTCTTATTTTATAATGTAATTGTTATTGAAATTTGAATCAAATGTATTTATCTAGTTTTAACCTCTATTTTTCTAAATTTTATATAGATATAGATATAGATATAGATATAGATATAGATATAGATATAGATATATATAGAGAGAGTATTTTCTAGGGATAAAACTCAGTGCTAATTATACTGAGGAAGACAAATGTAATAAGACACGGTGTCTGCTATCTAAATGTTAGCTCTTTATTAAATAATATAGAATCTTATGTAGACATTATCAATATCAATAAAACCATAAGTGAAAACACTCAGAAAATTTAAAAGATGAAGAGTCTGTCTTTAGCTGGGGAGTTCTAGAAGGAAAGATTTAATGAACATTTCTAATTGATCCTGTAGTAACTTTCCCTGATACTCTTGGTTTATTGTCCATCCAGATGTTAATCTTTTAGATAATTCTACTACGGAAAACTTAATATGTCTAGATACCATAAGTCACATATTTGCATAATACTTTTTTTTTGAGACAAAATCTCATTCTGTTGCCCAGGCTGGAGTGCAGTAGCGCGATCTCGGCTCATTGCTACCTCTGCCTCCTGGGTACAAGTGATTCTCCTGCCTCAGCCTCCCTAATAGCTGGGACTATAGGCGTGCACCACCACACCCAGCTAATTTTTGTATTTTTAGTAGAGACAGGGTTTCACCATATTGGCCAGGCTGGTCTCTAACTCCTGACCTTGTGATCAGCACATCTCAGCCTCCCAAAGTGCTGGGATTACTGGCGTGAGCCACCGTGCCCGTACTGTGTAATACTTTTAATAAATGTTTAGTGAAACTGTGATTGAAAATGTTTTAATTATTTATGTTACCTTATGATCTAATATGCATATCTGCCTAATACATTCTATCATGAATTATGCGTCAAAAAATAGTCTGGGTGCAGCCACCCAACAATGCTCCTCTCTTTGTGTCTTTAAAGGAGCTGCATGTGACCCACTGTCTAGGCCTTAGATAATAATTACTTCTGGGCTCTTCTCAGTTACATGTAACCCTGCCCAAAGCTGAGGGCCAGCTTTGCCTCTGAAACTGCTTTCTTCTTATGACTGCTTGATCTGACTTGGGGCCAGGTCAGATCGTGACAGTATTTATACTGTCAGAAGGGTAATGGAGAGGCTTCTTATCTGATGAATATAGGGTGCTCCAGTTTAAAAGAATTTTTCTTTTTACCCTATTCCCAATAATTGCCTTCAAAATTTTACCATGGGATATATTGATTGTATAAATTAAAGAAAATAAAAACCAAAAACATTTTTGAAAAGATGCAGATGTTTAACCTTACAGAGTTTAGAATCATTTTGCCTGTAACACATGAAGTAACCCTTTTACCAATTCATACCATTATTGATTTTATTCAAAACTGTACTCGAATAATTATCTTCTGTTCTTTTCATCTGGCTAAAATGTTTATCATCATCACATGTACGGCTCATCTTTATTAAGCCATTTGCAAACATTTTTTCATAACATTCCTCAAGTTTTAGTATAACTGTGAATAATTATTGATAACGAATGCTTACTGTTTTACAAAATTCTAAGGTTATCGAAAATTGGATGAGGTAAATTTGATTAATACAGATCATTCTTTTTAAGAAGAAATTTTAGCTCAAAACTTTATTTCTAAATAGAGGAAAAGAGCCAGGCATTGCGGCTCAGGCTTATAATTTCAACCAACACTTTGGGAGGCCAAAGTGGGAGGATTATTTGAGGCCAGGAGTTAGAGACCAGCCTGGGCAACATAGTGAGACTGTGTATCTACAAAAATAAAATAAAATTAGCCAAGCATGATGGTGCATGCCTGAATTCCAAGCAACTTAGAAAGCTGAGGTGGGAGGATCACTTGAGCCCAGGAGCTTGGTGCTGCAGTGGGCTATGATTGTGCCACTGGACTCCAACCTGAATGACACAGTGAGAACCCTTCTCTAAAAAAAAATTAAAAATGAAATATTTGAAAAAATAGACGAGCAAACAGAGGAAAATAATTTAAGGATTTTGAGAAAAAAATTGTTGGGCTCTAACAAACTCTGTTACTCATTGCCCTGAAGTGCAGCGGTCCCCAACCTTTTTGTCTCCAGGGACCAGTTTCATGGAAGTCAATTTTTCCATGGACTGGTAGTGGGAAGTGGGGGGCACTGGGGATGATTCAAGTGCATTACATTTATTGGATACTTTATTTCTGTTATTATTACATTGTAATCTATAAAGAAATAATTATACAACTCACCATAACATAGAATAAGTGGGAGCCCTGAGCTTGTTTTCTTGCAACTAAATGGTCCCATCTGGGGGAGATGGGAGACAGTTACTGATCACCAGGCATTAGATTCTCATAAGGAGTGTACAACCCAGATCCCTCACATGTGCAGTTCATGACAGTGTTTGTGCTCCTATGAGAATCAAATGCTGCTGATGATCTGACAGAAAGCAGAGCTCAGGCAGTAATGTGAGTGATGGGGAGAGGCTGTAAATACAGATGAAGCTTCACTTGCTTGCCTGCCACTTACCTCCTACTGTGCGACCCAGTTCCCAACAGGCCCCAGACAGGTACCGGGTCTGGTCCTGGGTGCTGGGGACCCCTACATTACTACATTCATTTGTTTTTGCCAATTTTCATAATATCTACCATATCTTATAACTTTTATTTGTCGAAATACTATCTGTGGCTCAAGATCTAACTAATGAGTCTCTTCTTTCTTAAATAATTCCTTGATAAATTTCTACCAGTCAGTTTAGGCTAACATACAGCCCCAACATTCAGTGGCTTACAACCACAAAGGCTTATTTTTTATATTTTATATCCACTGTGGGTCAGCTATGGCTCTGCTCCATGTCATCTGGATGACAAAACAGCCTATATCTGGCATCATGCTAGTCTTACAGAAAAGCTTTAAAAGAAATATGGCAAAGGCAAACTAATTTTTAACATTTAACTTGAAAGTTATGTATGTACTTCACTTCACAAGTCATTGACCAAAGCAATTCACATGACTCATTCTGAGGTTAAAAATATGAATGAATAAGTCACATGTCCAAGGATGACATCAACAGAATTGAGAAGTATGCTCCACATCAAGGGAAGGATAGCAAATATTTTAACAATAATACAACCCATAGGACTGATCACTGTAATGGAGATGAGAACAATAGAAACTTTAAAAATTTTCTTCCTGTGTTCTTATCAACTCGTTAATGTTTGCTAAAATAATATATACTTTATTGGATATGAGTCTTTATTCATTCTGATCAGTTCTCTTCTTTATAGTCCCTTCCCAGTTCTTTTTTCAAAGATCTACCCATTTCTCAGAGTTTTAATAATATTCCCATGCTGCCTTAGACGCTTCCTTGATGTACTCAACTTAAGTTTGATCCAACTGTTCTTTGAAAAAGTGAATATTGATTTTGTAGCACTAAATTTTGAACCACAAAAATTTTGCAAGTGTGTCTTCCTGTATTTTCTCCTAAGTTAAACATACGATAACATACTTGACGAAAGTGGAGCCTTGATATATTTTTCTTTACTATATAGAAGAAACTTTTTCAGAGTTTCATGGTTACAATACTGCTGATGCCACTACAACTGGGCTTCGCAAAGGCATTTTCTGTTCAGGTGATAATGTGAACAAACACACCATTTGTTAAAGTGGGAATTGCTTTTGATTTTGTATTCACCTCTCCTAGTGTGTACTTGGTAGATATAGAAATCCATACCAGCCCCTGCTCCTATCAAAAGTTTACTGGATGTCTTAATGGATAATCTTAGGGTTGAGAGAAGGAATATTGACCTCTGGTAAGTGATATAGTTTGTTAATAAAATAATACATATGATATGCATTGAGGTACTTGTTTCTACCCTGCTTTGTGGAAAGAATAATATTTGCATTATTTTAAAAATGTTAAAATAAAACACCTTGGAGTCGATGTTACAGAAAACACTGGAAGAAAGAATTTTATAAGGAAAATTAAAATTTTCCTTATAAAATTATAAAAACAGATGGCAATTAGAAAATAAAAATATAGAGAAAGGGGTCCATTACCTAACTATAATCATGTGCTGCCACATAATGTTTCATTCAGGGATGGACCACATATGACAATGGTCCTATAACATTATAATAGAGCTTAATAATTCATTTTCTAGTGCCAGCATGGACTTCATGACATCGTAGCATAATGTATTATTCACATGTTTGTAGTGATACTAGTATAACAAACATACTGTGTGACCGGTCATATAAAAGTATGACACATACAATTGTGTATGGGACATAATTGATCACAAGAAATGACTACGCTAAAATACTGACAAAAAGTACGTATATATATATATACATATATATATACACACACACATATATACACAAAAAGTATATATACTTTTTATCACTATTTTAGAGTGGACTTCTTTGTCACTTCTTTACATATATATATATATATATACACTTTATCACTATTTTAGAGTGTACTTCTATTGTAAGGCAGCCTCAGGCAGGGCCTTCAGGAGGTATTCCAGAAGAAGGCATTGTTATCATAGGAGATAACGGCTCCATGTGTGCTACTGCACCTGAAGACCTTCCAATGGGAAAAGATGTGGAGATGGTGGAAGACAGCGACATTGATAACCCTGGCCCTGTGTAGGCCTAGGCTAAAATGTGTTTTTCTGTCTTAGTTTTTGACAAAAAAAAAAAAATTAAAAATAAGTATTTTTTAAAAGGTGAAAAGTTTATAGTATAAAGATATAAAGAATTTTTTTTTTTTTTTTTTTTTTTTTTGAGACAGTCTTGCTTTGTCACCCAGGCTGGAGTGCAGTGGCACGATCTTGGCTCACTGCAAGCTCTGCCTCCCGGCTTCAAGCGATTCTCCTGCCTCAGGCTCCCGAGTAGCTGGGATTGCAGGTGCCCACTACCACGCCCGGCTAATTTTTGTGTTTTTATTAGAGACGGGGTTTCACCATCTTGGCCGGGCTGGTCTCAAACTCCTGACCTTGTCATCCACCCACCTCGGCTTCCCAAACTGTTGGGATTACAGGCGTGAGCCACCGTGCCTGGCCCAGAAATTATTTTTATATAACTGTGCAAGTGTTTTTTACACCACATGTTCTTACAGAAGAGTCAAAAAGTTAAAAAATTAAAACATTTATAAAGTAAAATGTTACAATAAGCTAAGGTTAATTTGTTATTGAAGAAAGAAATTTTAAATAAGTTTGCTTTAGCCTGATGTACAGTGTTTATAAAGTCTACAGAAGTGTGCAGAAATGTCCTAGGTCTTCACATTCACTCACCACTCTCTCACTGACTCACGAAGGGCAACTTCCATGCCTGAAAGCTCTATTCATAAGTGTCCTATACAGGTGTACTATTTTTAATCCTTATATTTTTACTGTACCATTTCTATGTTTAGATACACAAGTGATTACCAATGTGTTACAATTGCCTCCAGTATTTAATACATCCTATACAGGTTTGTAGCCTAGGTGTTCAGTAGGCTCTACCATCTAGGTTTGTGTATACTCTGATATTCAATAAAAGACAAAATGACTGAATGACATATTTCTCAGAATGTATCTCCGTCGTTAAGCAATACATGACTGCATTTAGTGAGGTGATACGTGAATACCTAATTCAAAAAAGGAAGGTTGATGCTATTTCAAAATTGCAGATGCTTTTCCATGGCCACTGACTCAACTTCATGTCACAAAGTTTGTTATTTTCATACTTTACATACTGACAAAGAAGTATTCGTGAGCAAATAAAGAGTAGATGAAAGAAGGATTTGAAAACTTTCTAGTATTTTATCATTTTCACGAGTAGTTCCTATTAAAAAGGCTAACGTGAAGAGTAATCATCTTACATTTACCATTGTAAATGAAATAATCATTTATATGTTGCACAACATGATCAATTAGCTATTAAAATTAGGTCAAACTTTCTGATACAATACAATCAAAATCTGATTAATATTATTAAGCATATAAAAATATATATGTTAGCTTTTGGAAAATAAACTTGATATTTTGGACTTACAGTGAAAGGAGAAAATGGGGACTAGATGGATGAGAGATAAAGCATGTAGAAAATCAATCAGGAGGAAAGTTCCTTGACATCTGTCAGAAAAGAAATTTCAAAGAAGTGAAAGGCTAAAGCAAGGTAGTAAAGGACATAAGCTGAGTTTAACAACTGTAACTTTGAAAATAAATGATAAATTGTTTGATGTACTGTAGTGAAATACCGTAGTGGACTTTCTCTCCTGTTGCCTTTCTCCCTTATTTAGTGCATAAATAAGTTAGATGTTTATTCATCTCTCTCATAAAAGAAACCTAGAATTGTAAAAGCATTTCAGGGCTGGTAGGCAGGTGTGAAAAAAAATGATGAAATGCACTGGGGCAAAAGAGGACTTCTTCCCATCTGAAACCATTACACCTTTTCCCCAGAGGGGGCCTCCCACATTTGCACTTAGATATCTGTGGCAAGAACATAGATAAAAGAACACATACCTAATGAGGGCCCTCATTTTACTAGATTTTCCAAAGTTCTTTCAGCCCATTGGATCTTTGCAGTTGTGTTTCTCTCTCAGGAAACACTTCATCCCCTATTTGCTCTATGTGAGGCTTACCCTTCCACAGCTCTAAACCAAGAGTAAGACAATCAGGTCTCACCATGTTAGTCTTTGTTAGAAATCCAGTTTTGGATGAGAGACACAAAGGAGTTTTATAAAAACATTGATGTTGAGCTACAGTGTTCCTTGACATAGCAACTAATGGGCAAACTAAGTGGGCATTATTTTTATTGTTTAAATAGTATTGTGATTCTTGAGTAAGGTAGCTGGTTCCTTGTAAAGCAAGGTTGTGAAAGGTCTTCAAAACCATCTTTAATAATACATTCAGACACTCTCTTCTGTTTTTGACCTTGATTTTTCATTTCTGAGGATGCATTAGCTACATGCACAAAGGCTTTTCTTTCCTCTTTTGTGCTTAATGGTTTTCCTTCATGAAGAAGTATTGGAGATGTTGCTATTAAAGCACAATGTGTCTTAAATCAAAAGGTTTCTTATTTACTAGTTTAAATAATTTGTTTTAGTAATTTCACTTACACATGAAATACATATTAAGAGCAACTATAAGTTCTACATGGGGCTAAGTCCTAGGAACACACACACAAACACACACACACACACACACACACACACACACACAGACAAATCATGTTTCTGCTCCATCTGGAGCTTGCATTGTGATAGGAGGAAATACATAAAATAAGGAAATTCATGAATACATGTATTTTTACAAATTGTGATAGTTTTATACAGTAAGAATTCTATACAAAAGAACAATATGTGGGAGACATAGGATTTGCAGGAGTAGTCTCTTACTGAGGAAATAACATTTGAGCCACATTCTGAAGAATGAACAGGAAGAGTTATGTAGGTGTGAAATACAAGAGGATTATTCCAAGTGAGGGTACATAAGTATACAAATGCATCCACATAATGGAAATGGAGTAGTAAAATGTGTCTATTCATTCCACTGGAATGTATAGAGCACCTGCTGTAGGTACATGGCACAGCAAGCCAGAAAGGTATTGATCCTGTCTGGCCACTATTCACAGTCAAAGGGGAAACAGCTTTTATAAATGAGTTAAATGAAGCAGCATTCATAACTACTAAAAGTGTTTCAAAGTTACAATAGGCAGAAATAATGAGTCCTGTCTAATTCTTCTAAAGATGGTAAGAAAGACATTTTTGGAAGAGTTAACTCTTGAGTTGTAGGGCCATGAATTTTCTAACTTCTAAGTATCCTGCCTACATGTCTTGTGGTCTTCTATAGGATTCATTGGTCTTAATTAAACATCTATAACATGCATCAATTTTTGGTATTAGCTGAGGAGAATTGAAGAATCCTTAGCATCAGTAATTTTAGAATAAGAAATGTTGGCCTTATAAATTGTTTAGCAGTATAAATTAAGACATTTTATTTTGTCTACCTATTTACTTTTCCACAGAGCCCTTTAGCCAAACAAAATCATAGATAGAAGTCCAATATGTAAAATGAAGGAATTCTCATAACTAATTCTCATTGAAATATCCGGGTTAGAGAGCTAACAACCCGGTTATAACCCCATCCTCACTCCATAAGAAACCAGCTATATGGTCTTTGTCCCCTAGCAGTGTGTACTTTTGGAATATAGGAAACTATATTTTAAAGTATTAATATATCATATTATTCTTATATCTGATTATTTTAGAATAAACTATACCTTAGTTATCTGTGCATTTATCTTTTAATATTTACCTGATATTAATTTATTTTAATTATGCATTTAAAAATACACACTGTTTTGCCAATTTTAGACATCTCCATGTAAAATCAAATTTTTAAACATGGCCTTAGCCAAGCAGAGCAATTCTAGGGGCAGAAAAATTGTTCTTTATGACTTCAAAAAAGAAAGCAAAAAGCATCAGAAACTATAAAAATAAAGCTGTTGAAAATACAGTTTGATGAGAAATGTATAAACAAGAGGTTATTCTGAAGACTGTTGATTAGTTGTAAAGCTCTTATTAAATAATCAGTTTTAAAGAGGCAGTGATAAAAATGTAAATAAGTCCTTAATGAATCTCTTAGGCAGCTAAATAAAACCTAGTCTAAAGCAACAATATTTCTGTATATTCACAACTCATGACAATCAGTTACAGGATTATCAACTAAATAATAAAATAAAGAAAACTTTTTGTCAAACTATAAGATTGTTGTAAAAAGTGGAGACTTTCAAAAGATTGTAGTTTTCTCCATTTGAATGTCATTTGTAAATCACACCAGGTTTGAGCTAATTATTCTTTAATAAGAGATAAAACTGAGAGTGCTCTCTCTCATTTTTTCTTAAGGACAGATAAAAACAGAGATTTGATTCTGACATTCCCAAAAACCAAAGAAAAAATCAAATAGAAAAATTGTGGTTTTGTCTAGAGAATGCAAAACTTACCAGTCATATAATTAAATTCAATTGAAGAAAATGACTAGTATAATTAACAAAGTAAATCTAGTAATTTGGCACTATATTTGGAAACAGAAAAGTATTATTGAGACGTTTCTTTAATTTCTGTGTTGACCTCAATGAAAAAGAACGGGCTAAGAAAGAATGTTTTGATAATCTTTAAAAGGTCTGCTAGTTGCCTTGTATAAAAGAATTTTGTACAATGTATGATTTATTCCTGCCTCTGAAAAGCTTATCAGATTCATCATGTACATTGAAAGGCCATCCATATAAACAGGCCACAGGAAGAAAAGCCCAGTGGCAGTTGCTTGTCACATTTCAAGAGGCATTTTAAAACATATCAAACACTCAAAAGCTTTTCTTTTTAAAGCCTTAGAAAACAATTTCCCCCTGAACTCCGTATAAGTTTAAACATCAAAGTACTAAACACAGTACTAAAATATTGTCAATGAACCATTCTAAAAAGAATATTTTGTAATGTTTCAAAGAAGAGAACACTGTAAAGGTCTGAAAATGCTATTTTCAATATCTCACAGTCCTTGGCTCGTCTGAAACAAGAGTTAATCCAAAAGTTATGATCTGGATAGTGTAAATAAACAAATTGATCATTTATAATCCTGTTACTTGCAAGTGACTGAAAATAAAACTCAAAATGGTTTTAGCAATTAGAGAATTCATTAGGTCATATACTGGAAAGCAGTTCGTTATACGGAGTAATAAATTATCTAACTTTGGGTAATGAGATAGGAGCTCAGTAAGACCATCAAGCCCTGTTGCTCTAGCTCTACTTCTGTTTTCCATTTTCTCTGAACCAGCTCTACTCTTAGGTATCACATGATGGTAAAATGGAACATCTGCTCTTTCCTCTTCTCAGGTCTAAGTGAAGTAGATACATATGGCTGCACATCCTCCACTAGGCATATCCCCTTTATAGATGCTATGGCTGTGGCCAAGAATTTAGGATATGTCCATAGATCTGGGTCTGTACCATATGGCTATCCCTGCAGTTCCCAGCAGAGCTTCACCAGGAATGTATGATATAGGATTGGGGAAGAAGAAAATGCACAAAAGAAAATAAAGACTGCTGCTGGAAGAATAGGAAGTGACGCAACAGAGGCAAAAGAAAAACAATTATTAATTAAACTTTGTAGCCAATTTCCTGGAAATATTTGCGACCAAAATGACATAATATGTAAATTTAATTGATAGAATGTTTATAATACAGTATGCTTGATGATTCCCTAATCAACTCTTTACTATTATATTACTTCAAGTGTCAAAAATAATAAAATACCAAATAAAATCATAATAAAAAATATTTAGAACATTGATTCCTAATGAATGTATAAAAACACAATAATGAAATAAATAGGTCCATAAACTTTAACATCTAAAATGTTCATGAATTTTGAAAATTATCTTTTAAATAAGAAAGAAAAAAAATTTCTTTACTTTCTATCCTCACTTTATGGGCAAGCTGATCTGTTTTTCTGCTTAATTAAACTAAATGCATGCTGTGCTGCTATCCTTTTGCAGCATGCTGACTTCATCGTATTCCAACAAGTTAAGAAAAAATTTTAAAGCTGTTGGAAATATTTCCTGAAGAATAAAAAGAGGAAAGAAAAAAGGAAAGAGAGAAAAGAAGGAAGGAGGAAGGAAGGAAGGAAGGAAGGAAGGAAGGAAGGAAGGAAGGAAGGAAGGCAGGCAGGCAGGCAGGCAGGCAGGCAGGCAGGCAGGGAGGAAGGAAGGAAGGGAGGAAAGGGAAAAGAAAAGAAAGTAAAGATTTAGAGGAAAAAATAAAGAAAACAGAAAGGAAGTAGAAATAATACATTTTATTCTTAGCATAATTAGATAACACATTCTTTATTTACAGTGCGGATGCCTTAATCAGATTATTAATTGAATTAATCTATTTTTGATGTTTTGGTTCCTCTCAAATTGTGTCATTAAATAAGGAATTTTCTTTGGAAAAAAAGGCACTGTGTAAAAACAAACAAAAACAATAAGCAAGCAAACAAGTCTCTTTTTTGTGTGTACTGGCTTTCAGTCATTTTTCCCCCAAATGAAGAAACAGCACAGTTCGTCACCAGACAACCGAAGCCAAGAATTTACCAAACAATCCTGAGTGTGAGCTACAGAGGATGACCAGGGGGTTGTTGTAATCTGGTCCTGTTTCATGTCTTATATGTCATCCACTGTTTAGTCAATTTCCTTCTGTCCTCCTTAGGTATGAGAAAAAAAGTTTGCTTAAAGGAAAACTTGTTTCAGTGTATTTTAATTTCAGATTTTAAAGACCCAGCTCATTCTATAGCATACAAACATATCTTGGGCAGATTAAATAAAAGAAGTGGGTAAAATTTTGCATTAGATGTGTACAGATGTGATTAAGCAAAACTGGCTCAAAGATTTGCTTGGATTACATTTAATTTTCTTCACTCCAGGACATATTCTAGTGTCACATCAAATTATATGCCTTATTTTTAAAATTGATAATGGTATTTTATGTGTAATGTGTGAAGACATGAAGACAGAAATAGAAATATTTTCATATTTCTCCATCAAGTTCTGTTTGTTATTTCAAATTTAAATAAGATATTTCTGTAAAATTTAGCCTCTTATTAAGTTAATTGCATTGAAATTATTTCCAAAGGTAGCTTAAAAAACAGGTGAATGTGGTTTTTGTGGTAAGTTAAAATAATGTAACATATTGGAACTTTTTACAAAATATTTAATTTAGTACACATTTTTTAAGTTCTGTAACAACTCAGAGGACTTTTCTCAAGTTTCCTGTATAAAAACAAAGCTTTAATGTATAGCATATAAAGTAAGAATTTTTTTTCATACACAGTAGTTAAAAATGTGTAGAATTTAGAGAATATTCAAATATTTAGAAGGGTCTAGAATGCCTTTTTGAAGGGGTCCCTCTGCCTCTTGGGAAAGGTCAGAGCATACCAGGGAGCTCCGAGAGCTCCTGCCCTCGGCATAAGAAGGCACAATGATCATGGTTGGAGCCTGGTGAGGAAGGGCTCGTGCACTTGTATGGCTGCAGCCACAGACCCCAAAGCACAAAAATCATGTCCTCTACCAGCATCCCTCTAGTAGAATCCCCCATATGTTCATGACCATCAATTAAGTTAATCAGGTGCTAGGTAATCATGGTTAAACTATACATAGTGAAGCAGAGCCAATGGATTTTCCTGGTATTCATTTCTTGTCAGCTTACCAGCACAAACTGATTTAAGTACGCATCAACTAATCATCACACTGAAAGGCCCAGAATATCAGAGTTTGTTTTAAGAAAGAGCTAGGTCAAATTATATTTCACTTCAACTTCAAGCTGACCTATATGTAGTTCCAGGGAAAATGCTCTATGACACTTCTTTAGAATCTGTCCCTCTTTCTTCATCTTATACTTCTTACTTTCTTACTTCATCCTCCGGAAGTTAGTATTCTAAGCTTTTTTCTTTAAATGTCTTTTATGTAGCCTAAAAAATAGCAGACATGATTACTACATTATAAAATGTATGATTTATTGTTAAAATAAACAAAGATAGGTATCTCTGATACTTTTGATATTTGAAATTATTCTGAACCCAGAACCAACTGATTAGGATGCAAACACTACCACCGTTATTGCTCTCTACCCTCATTTCTTTTTATTCCTAGGACCCTTAAGGATAAAATCCTCCCAGCCTCCCACCCTCAGATTCCTATGGCTTATGAACATACTGTATTTACGGTTTAACAAGGTGTTTATGATTAAGCAATGTGTTTCTTACTCAACTGAACCCTTTCTCCTTATGAATACAACCAAATAAATTATTTTCTCCAGAAGCTTATTTTTAAGTGCTTTTCTTGTTATTATTTCTTGCAGAAGAATTATAAAAACTCCAACCCTGAGACGTGAATTGTCATTGAAAAGATTCTCAAGCTCAAAGCCAATTTTAGGGCCTCTTTTAATCTCCTTTCCAAGGTGGTTGCCAATTTTACATGAACCAGGAAGCCTCTATTATTTTTTTCTCTGCCTTTCTTAAACCAGGAAGATTAACCTGCTCCAGGATGTGCTAACCAACTTTATTTTCCGTGATTTCTTATTGCACCAAGAGATAGTTACTTTCTGTTGTAAGTTAAATAGCTCAATTCCTGTCTTCCTATGTTGCCTTTATTCTGGCTAGCAGATTGTGAGGCCTCTCACCCAAGAGCTGACCATCTCCTTTTCATATCAATATGCAACACCCTAACAGATATTATAGTTATGCTTGCATTGGCAGTTTTATAATTTTCTCTCTGGCTAGCCTGCTTCTAGAAAGGGCTCACCCAAACTACTACAAAGCATGAATTGTTTGGCAATAAACTTTCAGTAAAACGCTAATCCACGTATGTTGTATGATAGCATTTCTTTCTCTCTTCATGTTCCCCCTGGAAAACTATTACTAAAATGATTGTTTGCCTTACAATTTATGGAGCATTAGAATTAAAAATGTAGGATATTTCCTTGCACTGCTTATCTGGGTAGAACTTAATGCAAAGAAAAGTAAACTTCTATGCTTTATGGGAAGGTTAGATGATTAGATTAAGAAAACAGGTGACCTAGCTTTGCAAAAGAAGCTGAAGAACTTCACAGCTTAGAAAATTAATTTCCAGCTCAAATATGACTAAGCATGATTTTCTCCAGTGCTTCCTGCTATTATATGCATTGCTAAAATGCCACAGAACAGCTCAGCAAGGTTGGCAGACTTGAGGCACTCTGTTTGAAAGCACAATTTTCTCTTAATGCTTAAGGATCACTTTGCAATTGCTGTGATTAATTGAAACAATACATTTAAATGATGCTGAACTGCTGCTAGTTTATTAAAGAGGGCAATTCTCTCCCAAAGCCTCTTTATTCCACACCACATGTTCTGATCTCCAAACGTATGTGGCAAGATTGCAGGTACTAACTCAGTTTCCATGTATAATTCCACTTAGAAATTTATCACAATAACTGTTTAGTCTTTACTGTCCCCACTTTTGTGATTATGAGGACATCACATGTAGAGTAGGGCAATTTAGGTTTGTGTTAGCCAGAGCTGGTGATCGTCTCTCACCCCTGACCTTCAGGTTAATGAGAAGTTCCTCTGGATAATTGTCCTCTGTTACGACAGCCCTATACTGTGTAATCTTTATCGCTGTAAAATGACATTTAAAGTTTGTTTTACATGAGCAAGTAGGAGATTATTATTTCTGCAGTGAGCAATAATTATCTGCCTCCTAGCTGAAAATACATGCTGTGGATAAATTGTGTTCATCTGGTAGCCTTTGTTTGCAAGACAAGTTAATTAAAAGAGGAATGTTGAAAAATATGTTTGCCCACTGAGTGCTGATGGAGTAATAATATTACTTTACAAGAAAACATTACATGCAAAACAACTTTGGTTTTGTTCTGAAGTTATGAGAGAAAATGAGGTAAATGTAATGTTCCCACAAGCAAAATTTGATCACACACAAAAAAGAATAGGTAAGGCAAATTATCTATATTTTAATCAAGCAATAAAGGTCTAAAATTATCTGTACCCAAGTGGCATTTGTACTGTTTAGCCGGGACAAGAAATATTGAATCTAAAAACATGGGCTTATTAAAATATCCAAGTAATTCTTTATAGTAAATACTCATATGCCTGGCTGCTACTGGGATCAGTATCTTCACTGAAAATGTAATAACTATTTAATCTGAGCACATAATACAGTTATCCCCCATATGCCTTGCAAAAAGCTTCCGTGTAGCTATACATTAAAAAAGAATTTCCTATTTTTGGGAAGAGACTAATAACTCAAATTGGAATTTATTCAGCTTTTCTGGAAATAATACACTAATTTTTACCAAATGAATTTTCTCTTGTAAAAAGCATCCAAATATTAAACTCTACATTCAGTCACTGGAATCAGAGTTCAGTGCTCACACTTCGTGAAAAATCAATTTATAATTAATATTTTTCTTTAACATTTTCTGTACCATTTTCCACTTGTTTATTTTAGCAATAACTGATCTGCTAGCAGACTTTGTCAACAACATTTTATAGCCATATCTCCACCTCAAGAAATTGAGGCGCATACTTCCTAAGATCATGTATCTCTGTAACCAATCAACACTTTTATCTGGCCAAGGCCATCACCACTGAAATGGGCCTTTTCTCCATTGCTATTCCAACTGGTACAGCAATGAGTATGATATTACATCAAACCTCTAACTTTCCGGGGACAGGCAAAAGTGACATACAATTAGGTTGGTTAATGGCTCTCATTTTGTCTGTTTAGTACAAAAATCTGTTTATAAAATCAACATTTTGAAGCAAGTTTATGATTTAAAGTTACACATTTTAATCTTTTGTAATAGGAAATGGTGGTAAAAAAGGTATGGCCCATTTATCAAGCTTTTCCCAAACTTTCCATGTTTATACTCACTGCCTTTGAATTATTTTGAAGAAATCTATGGAGAGTCTTTATTTCTAACTCAGACTATTTGAGAATCTGATAAAAGATAGATAAAGCTTCTCCGAAACCAGCATCATATCCACACAGGATTTTGCATACAATTTCAGGAGATTAATGAAAAACTTGAAGTTCATGGGTCCATGAATCCAAAGGTGAGAACATCTGAAAAAGATCTTGACACTGTGTCCATTTTAGGGTTCTTACCATGTGTACTCAAAATACCTTCCTTCATTTAACACTATTCCTTTAAAGCTGGTGTGATCGTCAAGCATTTTTATTGTTTTCACTCACTGAAGCAAATTGTTGTGTTCCTGTCAAGGAGATTCTTTGTTTTTAAGAATTAATCTTTCCCAAGATTAGGTTGGGAAAGTGTGAGGTGGGAACTTCTAGGTTGTAGTATGAGGTAGAAAATGTGTATTATTTCACTCACGATTTTCCGGCCTTTCTCCACTCATTTCCTCTCCATCACTCTCTTAGGAATCTGCTTCTACTAACAGCTCTTGTTCATTTTATTTTTCTATGAATCCACTCTCTTATGGATGACAGATTTTCACTCCTACATAAACTTTCCTCCAAGTTTTTAGGTGAAGAAACTGAGGACAAGTACTCAATTGACTTTCATGTGGTTTGTGTAAAGACCCTGGCCAAGACAGGCAGAGTCAAGACAAGGATCCAACATTGCTAAACTTGCTGATGAGGTTTACAATCTTTCATGTTCACTTTTTTTTTTTTTTTTTTTTTTGAGACAGAGTCTTGCTCTGTCACCCAGGCTGGAGTGCAGTGGTGCGATCTCAGCTCACTGCAAGCTCTGCCTCCTGGGTTCACGCCATTCTCCTGCCTCAGCCTCCCAAGTAGCTGGGACTATAGGTGCCCGCCACCACGCCGGCTGATTTTTTTTTTTTTTTGTATTTTTAGTAGAGACGGGGTTTCACCGTGTTAGCCAGGATGGTCTCGATCTCCTGACCTCGTGATCCGCCCGCCTCGGCCTCCCGAAGTGCTGAGATTATAGGCGTGAGCCACCGCGCCAGGCCTCATTTTCACTTTTAAAGAATGCAATTAATTTCCCTAGTAAAATAATGCTGTAATAATGAAATGTTAGTCAAGTAACCAGAATAATAGAACTGCCATATGTGGAAAAGAAGGCAACTGACATTAATGCTATTCCAATTATTTCCTGGGTTCTATTTTTAGAGATACATGCCCAATCATATTTTCCAAAAATAAATGTGCATCTAGTTGCATTACTCAAAAGGATAGCTTTGTCTCCATTCTGAACTCAGAAATACATGCCAAAATACTGTATGTAGTCTCTCTTGCAAGTTGTATCACATTTACTTGAGAATGGCAAAATGTAGCTATTACTCTGTTAAACAACAAACAAATGCACTCATAAATAAACACATGAGTAAAAGAGCATTTATATAATAGTTATATGCATTTATACATACAAACATTCACACACATGCATAGATAAAGATGTGGAATATAAAGAGAGAGTCAAAGGATGATTGTACCTAAATATGCAAAGTATCTGTGAGAAAAAAATTTAAAATATTGTCAGAAAATAAAATAGATAAGGTGAGGTAGAATGTTCTGTTGCAATACAAAATTACTCTTATAAGGAATCCTGGCCATTAGTATTCAAAAATATGTAATAATTTAAAATAAGTGGGAAAAAGAATGTTTTGACAATAAGACTATAGCATTTTTATAAATCATTTGCAGTTTTGTAACTACTTATTGCTCTGTAAAATACTACTTCAAAATTGAACGATTTAAAACAACCATTTTACTGTCATGCAACACTTAACAATGGGAACACTTTCTGAGAAATGTATCATTAAGGGATTTAGTTGTTGTGTGAACAACATAGAATGTACTTATACAAACCTAGGTTATATGGCCCACTACACACTGAGGCTATATGGCCTATTGCTCTGCACTGCATCCTACTGTACTGAATACTGTAGGCAAGAGTAGAACAGTGGTGTTTGTGTATCTAAACAATATCTAAACTTAGAAAAGGTGCAATAAAAAATACAGTGTTATAATCTCATGGGACCACCATTGTATCTAATGTCTGTCATTAATCAAAATGTTGTTATGCACCCCATCATTGTATGACTATTTGGGTCAGAAATTTGAAAAGGAGTCAGTTGGGCACTTTGTCTCTGATCCAGGTAGTGGCAGCTGAGACAGTTCGGGCCTGAAGATCCACTTTCAAAATGGCTTCAAAACAAAATAGTTGTTAAGTTTTTATTTCTATGCATATTTATTGATCCTGATTGGCACCATGAGGTTTCTAGATCAGGGAATACAATGATTATTGGCTCACACAGTGATTTAATTACCAGCTCACCACACCCTAATTATCTCTCCAGTTGACACAGTGAGGGCCAGATATACCCTGCTCCTTCAAGGGGCTTGAACCAAAGGAGAGAAATCTTATAATTATGAATTGTTGGAGCTTATAAAACTTGTTGATGTAACTACCCCCTCCTCCTTTCTACAGAGAGAAAGAGAGAGAGACAAAGAGGCCTTGCCTTTTCTGTGGGATATAAATAAAATCCTCTCTGGGGAGAGGAAGAGATTTCTAGGCGGATTACCATTTGCAATGCAAATAAATGACTTTGGAGAGATACAACTGTTAACCTCTTTGAAGGTCTCTTTCTTTAGGGTTGTTATTTACTGACCTGCCCCTCTTCCCCAGCCCCCAGCAATCTTTGCTTAGAAAGCCCTGACTGTACAGAAATGTGAAAGTAATAACATTATTTCCTAGTACATAATATCTGGCACCTTGGTTTTCCTTGTCCTATTGCTCTCTTTCATTCTCTCTTATTCTCTTTCTCTCTCTGCCTCCATGGCATCTTATATTCCACAGTTTTTCCATGTTTCTTTTTTTTTTTTTTTTTCCCACAATGTGGGGCTCTAACAGAAGCTGTAATTCTTACAGAATAGATGGCTTCCAAGAGGTAGGGAGTAGAAACAAGCACAGCACCACTTCTGCTTATTCTATCGTCAGAGCAGTCACATGGCCTTCCCGGATTCAAGACAGTGGAGAAATATTCTCCAGCTCTTTATGGGGTGGAGGGAGGGCGACAAGGTCACGTTACAGAATTGTGGCTATCTTTGGAAAACACAGTCTGCTGCTATACAACATAAAGACATTTTGAAAGAATGGACTTACTAGAATAAAGAAATACTGTAGTTGGATAGTAAAACTCACCATGCAAATAGATAATATACAAATAACTAAATGTCTGATACAGATCAAGGTGCTCCTTAACAAAGATCCAGATTTATTCTGAAAGTTCCTTAGACTGAAGAACAAAGCAAATGCTTGAGGGCACAAGGATAGAGTTTAGTCCTTGCAGCACTTGATCTGGCTTAGATAGGTTTGGGGGAGTCTGGGCACAGGGGAGTTCAGCCTAGAATAAAATTTAGTTAGAGCTCCTTAGATCTAAAAGCTTGATTTTACTTTTAGATAAACATGAGCCTTGAAGACTTTCTTAGACTGCCTATAGGCCTCTCTGTTTTAGTGTACTTCCCAGCCGTTTCCATTCTCCAGAGCGTTGGCTATTCTCTGGAGTCTCACACCATTATGATAGGCTGATAAAGAAAACTGAGACTGATTCTTTCTTACTACAAAATCTATATTCCCTCAGACTGAGAAATGTTTTTTTTCAGTTCTCAAGGTGAGGTAATATTCTCTCTACAGATTTTAAAAATTATTGCTGAGATCTGAAAATGCTATTTTATTTTTTTCTCAAGTTTTAAAATTATAGTGGTTAATGTATATTAAATTATAAGTAGAACACAGAAGAAAGATGACAGGTATAAGATGAGAGTCAGAATACTTAGTAGTTCTGGTTCTGCCTCTGTAAGCTAAACAAGTCACTCAAAATTCTTGGCCTTATTGTTTTCATCTAGTCAAGTTGGATCAGGTCATGATCAGTACTGCCCTGAAAAGGCACCAGTGAAGCTCTAAATGCCTGATGGGTCCATAATCTACTTCTGAGGAAAGCAGCTTCCAGCAGTTTTCCCTAAAGATGCTATGTCTCATGCATAAAATATATGTTAAGCAATGTTATGTCCCAGGTCTCAGCTAACATTTATTGAAGGAGCAGAGAATGCACATTTTTTGTAAGCACTATCACATTTAATTCCCACTCTAGCCCTGTAAAGTATCATTATTCTCTCATTTTAAAAATGAGAAAAGTGTATAGAGGCTGAAGGCAAGATGGTCAACTTGGCCAACTAGATGCAGCCAGTAAGCTCTACTTCTGCAAAGAAAACCAAAAGAGGAAATAGATATTCATATTTGGAATAGATTATCTAAGAAAAAAACCTCAAAATTTAATGAAGAAGTGAATTTAACAAAGGAAATAGCAAAAGGAAAGAAGGGTAGGGAGGCAAGGCAGCCTGCTCAGCCAGGAATGGCCAGGAACTGGGAAAAGTTCCCAGACAAAGGGAAAGGGTGAGTGACCCCTGCAGGGCTCCACATTCCCTCCATGGAATTTTACAATCCTAGCCACAGGAAAGCAACTCAACCCTTGTGAGTCTGGAGACCAACATAGGGAGCTACACAGAAATTATGCAGAGCATTGCTCCAAAGAGAGAGCTCACACGGAGCCCCACAGGCTTTTGAGCCCTGAGCAGCTGCTGCATTGTGCCATTCTGAGAACTAATCTCTTAAAGGATGGTTTCCTGCCCTGGACCCAATGCTGCTGATTCTACCACTGGATTAAGGAGGGAGAAAAGAATGCTGGGCACCTTCACACACGTCAAAGACTAATCATACTGCCACTGTTGTGGGCTTTTGCGGGATTGAAACACAAGCAAACCACAAGCCTCACAGCTGTCTACCTATGCTACTCCCACTGAAAGTGGCCGTGCCCTCCCTGGAGACTGACACACGGTGCAGCCACCACTGCCTCCACCTGAGCATTTTGCCAGCAGTGTGGGGACTACTCCACCCATGACTATCAGCTAGCATTTGAATACACTTACAGGTGGCCTGTGGGCAAGTCTGCCAGCCCAGTCCCATCCACCCAGTATACGGTTCAGAATCACCCACCCCAGTCCATCACCACTGGCATCTCAACATTCCTTTCAGGGTCTCAGAGTGGGTTGACCAAAAATGCCAATGTCACCGCAGCTGGCACCCACCTACATGTGCCAACTGTGGGCCATGGAAGTGGACTGCCCTCTCATTGCAGCCACTACCAACACCAAGATTGGCTGCCTTAACACTGCTGTTGCACTTGTACGCTTCATACTCACTGTCCAGGGGCCCAAGAACCAGTACACCCGCCCCCCCACCACTGTCGTCACTACTGGCATATGAGCAAGCCACTGGGAGGCCTAAGAATTGGCCTGCTTGGATTCTATAACAACAGAGTGAGCATACACAATTCTGGGGCTCAAGGATAGGCACACTCAGCTAACCATTGACACTACTGGAGTCTGAAGACTGGCCCACCTGGCATTCTAGTCCCAGAAAAGCTTCATCACAGCCTCCACTTATAAGTGCACCCCAAAACACCAAGGAAATCACAGATACTGTTTACGGCTGAAGAAATAACACAGAGACTACATACACTATTGCATGGGCACAAACTCAAAGGCAAAGTACCCTATTCAACCAAAACCACATAAATATCTTCAGGAAAAAATCTTCCCATAAAAATGCAAATTCAAAAAATTGGAAGAAATGACTATTACACCAGATATGCACATATCAATGTAAGGACATAAGAAATATTAAAAAGGAAAAAAATGATACCTCCAAAGGAATAAAACCATTCTCCAGTAACAGAACTCAATCAAAGAGAAATTCACAAAATCCTGAAGAATTCAAAATACTGATTTTAAAGAAGCTCAGTAAGATACAAGGTAATTCTGAAAAAAAAAATACAAAGATATCAGACAAACAAGGATATGAATGAAAAATTTACTTAAGAGGTCTACATTTAAAAAAGAACAAAACAGACATTTTGGAATCAAAAAATTCATTGAATGAAATAAAAATATATTTGAAAGCTTCAATAATGGACTAGATTACGCAGAAGGAAGAACCTCAGAACTTGAAGACAGGCGTTTAAAAATAAACCAGTCAGAGGCCGGGCGCGGTGGCTCACACTTGTAATCCCAGCACTTTGGGAGGCCGAGGCGGGCGGATCACGAGGTCAAGAGATCGAGACCCCGGTGAAACCCCGTCTCTACTAAAAATACAAAAAATTAGCCGGGCGTGGTGGCGGGCGTCTGTAGTCCCAGCTACTCGGAGAGGCTGAGGCAGGAGAATGGCGTGAACCCGGGAGGCGGAGCTTGCAGTGAGCCGAGATTGCGCCACTGTACTTCAGCCTGGGCGACAGAGCGAGACTCCGTCTCAGAAAAAAAAAATAAATAAATAAACCAGTCAGACAAAAATTAACAAAAATAAATTTAAAAAGAATGTGCAAAGCATTCATGTATTTGGAACTACATAAAATAATCAAATATTCAAATTATCACTGTCCCTGAGAGCAAAGAGACAATGAAAGGGTTAGAAAGCCTATTTAATAAAATAATAGATTAAAAAAATCCCCAAATCTAGCAAGAGGCTTAGACATTTAGATAGAGGAATCTCAAAGTCCTCCAAACACACATAATGTAAAAAAGTCTTCTTTCCAGGGGCCTAACTAAACAATTATATTATGGCATACTATAGTCACACTGTCTAAAGTCAGACAAAGAGATAATTCTAAAAGTATCAAGGGAAAAGCATCCAGTCACTTATAAAGATACCCCAATGAGACCAACAGCATGTTTCTCAGGAGAAATCTTACAGGCCAGGAAAGAATCGAGTGACATCCTCAAAGTGCTGAAAGAATAAAATAAACTGCAACCCACGGATACTATATCCAGCAAAATTATCCTTCATAAATGGACAAGTAAAGTCTTTCTCAGACAAGAAAATGGTGAAAGAATTCATTACCACTAGACTGGCATTAAAATAAATGATCAAGAGAATCTTAAACTTTAAAGTGAAAAGATGATATTTACCATAATGAAAACACATTAAAGTATAAAATGCACTGACAAACCAAAGATGCAGCTGAGGAAGAAAAAGGATTTGAATGGTGCCACTACAGAAAACCAACGAACCACAATGAAAACAACAAGAGAGGGAAAAAAATGTATTTACAAACAACCAGAAAACAATATGATTGAAACAAAACCTCACATATCAATAATAACCTGAAATGTAAATGGATTAAATTCTATATTTAAAAGATATAGCCTGAGTTATGGATAAAGAAGCATAATCTAAATATACACTATCTACAAGAAATACATTTTACTTGTTAAAAAAACCATATAGACTCAATCTAAAAGGATGCAAAAAGATATTCCACACCAAAAAAAGCCAAAGCAAAAAGGAGTAGCTATATTTATATCAGATAAAACAGACTTTTAAGCAACAAAAGTAAAAAAAAAAAAGATCATTATATAATGATAAAGAGATTAATCCAGCAAGAGAAAAGAACAATCCTAAATATACATATATGCACCCAACACTGGAGCATGTAGATTCATACAGTAATTATCACTAGAGATAAAGGGAGATATAACAATATAACAGTGAGAGACTTCAACATCCCATTCTCAGCATTAGAAAAATCATCTAGAAAGAAAATCAATGAAGAAACATTAGGTTTAAACCAGACTTTGGACCAAATGGATCTAACAAACATTTACAGAGAATTGTATACAACTACAGATTGTACATTCTTCTCATCAGCATGTGAAACATTTTCCATGATAGACCACATGTTAGGCCACAAAACACGTCTCAAAAAATTTTTAAAAATCAAAATTATATAAAGTATATTTTCAGACCATGGAATAACACCAGAAATCAATACCAAGAGGAACTTTGGAAACTCTACAAATACATGGAAAGTAAACAATATGCTCCTTAATGATCATATGGTTTTGCTGTCCCCACTCCCAAATCTCATCTTGAATTGTAATTGCCATAATCCCCATGTGTGGTGGAAAGGACTCAGTGGGAGATAATTAAATCATGGGACCGGTTTCCCTCATGCTATTCTTTTGATAGTGAGTAAATTCTCATGAAATCTGATGGTTTTACAAGCAGCTTCCTGCTTTACTCAGCTCTCATTCTTCTCTCTCCTGCCACCACGTGAGGAAAGACACGTTTGCGTCCCCTTCTGCCATGATTGTAAATTCCCTTAGACCTCCACAGCCATGCAAAACTGTGAATCAATTAAACCTCTTTTCTTTATAAATTACCCAGTCTTGGGTATGTCTTTATTAGCAATGTGAGAATGGACTAATACATTGGGTCAATGAATAAATTAAGGTAGACATTTTTTAAATGTCAGAAAAAAAGAAAATTGAAACACAACATACCAACACTTGTGGGATACAGCAAAAGTAGTAGTAAGAGGGAAGTTTATAGCAATAAATGTCTACATCAAAAAGTAGAAATATTTCAAATAAACAATCTAATGATACACCCCAAGGAACTAGAACGGCCAGAACAAACAAAATCCAAAATTAGTAGAAGGAAAGAAGTAATAAATATCAGAGAATAATTAAATAAAATAAACACTAAGAAAGCAATAAAGAACTATCAATGAAACAAAAAGTTTGCTCTTCAAAATAATAAACAAAATTGATAAACAACTAGCTTGACTAATGAAGAAAGAAGAGATAAAACCCAAATAAACAAATTCAGAAATGAAAAAAGGAGACATTACAGCTAATACCACAAAAATACTAAAGCTCATCAAGACTATTATGAACAGCTATATGCTAACAAACTGGGAAACCAAGAGAAAATCAGTAAATTCCTGGAAACATACAACCTCCAAGGTTTATATGTAGATAAACCTAAGAAATAAAAATTCTTAGATTTGATAAATAAATGCTACAAAGTTGCAAGACACAAAACCAACATACAAAAATCAGTAGTATTTCTACGCATCAATAATGAAGTAGCTGAGAAAGAAATCAAGATGACAATTTATTTACAATAGTTCCAAAAAAAATAAATGCTTAGGAATACATTTAACCAAGAAGTGAAAGATTTCTACAAGGAAACTAAAAAGAACACTGATGAAATAAATTGAAGAGGACACAAACAAATGGAAAGACATCCTTTGCTAGCGAAGCAGGAGAATTAGTATCATTAAAGTGGCCACAATCCCAAAGCAGTTTACAGATTCAGTGCAATCCCTACCAAAATACCAACATCATTTTTTGCACAGAATTAGAAAAAGTAATCCTAAAATCTGTATGGAACCAAAAAAGAGTACAGATAGCCAAAACAATCCCAAGCAAAAACAATAAAACTGAAGGCATCAGACTACTTGACTTCAGAATATATTACAGTGCTATAGTAACTAAACAGCATGATATTGGTAAAGAAAACAGATACATAGACCAATGGAACATATAACAGAGGATCCAGAAACAAATTTGCATGTTCATAAACAAATGATTTTTGATAAAGACACCATAAAAATTCAGTGGGAAAGAATGGTGTCTTCAATCAATGGTGCTGGGAAAATTAGATAGTCCACATGCAAAATGAAACTAGACTCTTATCTCTCCTCATATAAAAAATAAACTGAAGATGTATTAAAGACTTAAACATAAGACTTGAAACTATATATAACTACTAAAAAAAACTTAGGGAAAACACTTGAAGATGTTGGTTTAAGCAAAGATTTTATGGCTAAGATCTCAAATGCACAGATAACTGTAAGAAAAATATACAATGCAAGTATATTAAACTTAAAAGCTTCTGCACAGCAAAAGAAACAACCTGTCAAGCAGGAGAAAGTATTTGCAAACGATTCAACAGATAAGAGATTCATATCTATAATATACAAGGAACTCAAACAACTCAACAACAACAACAAAATAACCCCATTAAAAAGTGGGCTAAAAATATGACTAGACGTTTCTTAAAAGAATACATACAAATGGCCAACAGGCATATGAAAAAATGTTCAACATCGCTAGTCATCAGAGAAATGCAAATCAAAACAACAATGAGATATCATCTTACAGCAGTTAGAATGGCTATTATTAAAATGATGAAAAATACCAGATGCTGGCCAGGATTTAGAGAAAATGAACTCTTCTACAGTGTTGGTGGGAATGTAAATTAGTACAACCACTACGGAAAACAGTATAGAGATTTCTCAAAAAACTAAAAATAGAACCACCATAGAATCCAGCAGTCCCACTACTGCATATTTATCCAAAGGAAAAGAAACCTCTAAACCAAAAGGATACCTGCATGTTTATCACAGCACCACTCACAACAGAAAAGATAGGGAATCACCCTAAGTGTCCACTGATGGATGAATAGATAAAGAAAATGTGTTGTATATATACAATGAAATACAATTTGGCCATATAAAGGAATAATATCATATCATTTCCAGCAAGAGAGATGGAACTGGAGATCATTACGGTAAGTGAAATAAGCCAGGCACAGAAAGACAGATATTACATGTTCTCAATTATATTTGGGAGCTAATAAAGTTGATCTCACGAAGATAGAGAATAGCATGATAGATTCCGGAGGCTGGGAAGGGTGTGTGGGTAGGAGATGGGGATAAAGAGAAGTTGATCAGAGGGTACAAACATACAGTTAGCTAGCATAAATAAGCCCCAATATTTGATAGCAGAATAGGGTGACTATAGTTAGCAACAATGCATTATATATTTCAAAGTAGAAGAAAGGATATCACCAACACATAGAAGTGATACATATTCAAAGTTAAGGATACCCCACATACCCTGACTCAACTATTATATGTTCCATGCATGTAAGAAATACATGTCCACATAAATATGTAAAATATTTTGTAAATATGTAAAATATTTTGTATCAATAATAAACAAAAAAAATAAAGACTAGAAAAGTGAAACACACACAGATCTGTTAAAAACAGTCACTAGGCTTTACTTTGACTCTCACTTTATGAAAGGCGAGTTTTGAAATCTAAAATTGTGAAATTAAACTGGATTTATGTCCAGTGATAGGGCTAATAGAGACTCAAAATATGAATGCATAAATCATTATATTTTCCTCTATTTATTACACATTCCTCCAGATTGTTTAATATGTCATTAAACATCAAGTCCGATGTCAGCATTAGAAAGTATCTAATTTTGTTTCCTAACAAAAGTGAATTCATAAACTGTGATTTATCTTTCACTGACATTACTACATTAGTGTGAGTTGTTGATAAGCTAATTTACAATGGTAGACAAGATCAAGGCTTACCCTAAGGGTGATTTATCATAGTTCTTATATTTGCTAACAGGCTGGCATGTGAAGCCTTTGAAAATATAATGAATTTACAATGTTTACCCATTATCTCACACCAGGTGATTAGTTAACCCATTCCTTGCATATTTACATTCTTTTATATTGAGTTTCAGCAGTAAATATTTAGAGTTGTAATACATCAGTAGAATAAATTTGAAATATTCAAATGTTTAGCCATTGTGAAAATAAATACAATCATCTACCATAATTTATTTTACTTTTAGTTTACTATACTACCTTGCATTCATTTTATGAAATTAATTATAAATCAAGAAAAAAAGCAGCCTACAATTTTAGAGTTCAAAGGAAACCTTAGAAATGATGTTGTTCAACTTTATTTTATAGACAGAACAAATGACAAAAGCTGGGAAGTAATTTGCTCATTGTAACAAAGCTAGTTTGAAACAGGAGTTGGACTAGGTTTCTCAAAATCTTTTAATGTGATAAAAACCCCTTCATTAGTCACTACATCGTATTTTCCTGAAATTATGATATTTGCTTTGCATCTATGAATCATTGTTTATAACAATGCATCTTCTAGGAAACGGAGTTTTTATAAGTGCTTAACAAAGTAAATGATACTTTATTCTTATTGCTATTTGATAAAAAGAAACATACATACACTGGGGCAGTAAAATCACCCAGAACTATTTCGAGAATAGATGGTAACATTCACATTTGGAAGTTTTAAGAGAGCTATTACTGTTTATTGTGTGCTGTAGATGGCATACATAAAAAAAGGATTGAATATAGTTCATAGAAATAAATCAAAAAATTATATGAATTACCTATGCCAAAATAAATTTAGGGAGTTTTGGTATAACCAGTTTAACATCACGGTTTAGTTATCAAACACACCATGTTTCAGTAATTCTAGGGAAAATTTATTTTTCACATTTGTGTACATGTTGGAATTATCCTCCTAAATTTAGTATAACCCAGCAATCTTTGAATGTATATGTCCATGAAGATTTAATTAAGAAACACAATTCTTTGGGTCATATACTCAACTTTTCTGGCCATTTAAACCCTTTCTATTTGACTGAATTTGAGCTGAGATGCACATGGTAATACTAATCTGATGATGTTGCTGAAATATTAAGGAATGCCTTAATTCTTAGACTAAGTCCAATATCTGTCCTAAAAGCCGACCTAGCATATGAATAGAACATTATAGTATTACACGATTTCCTTTGAAGGAATTATGTTGGTGCGAGAAATCCAGCCCACACTGTATGTTTGAATTCTCAAAACAAACTTTAATATTTCATGGTTTCATTTATTTTCTATAAGATGTGCCTTTCTGTTTCTAAGTCGAAAATGACTTTAAAAAGTCTCAGTTAAGAATCTTTTGGGACGTGAAACAAGCAGTTCTGAGAGAGATAATAGTTTGAGAAATTAAACATGAAAGCATTAGATTTATTATTCAAATTCCTTTGATACACATTTATTGTTTAAAAATTTTAAATTATGTTTTGATCATTACTATGATTTGAATGTGTCTCCCAAAAGTTCCTCTGCTGGAATGTTAATTCCCAATGCAATAAAGAGTGTTGGAAGGTGGGGCCTATTAACAGGTGATTTTGCCATGAGGGCAGAGCCCTTATGAATGGCTTAATGGCGTCATCACAGGAGCTGGTTAGGTATTGTGAGTGGGTTGTTATGAAGCCAGTCTGTACTCTAGTGCCTCTCTCTGTCTTACATCCTTATTTGACATTTTGCTATGTCATGAAGCAGCAAAAAGGCCCTTGCCAGATGCTGGCACCATGCTCTTCAATTTTCCAGCCTCAAGATCTATGAGAAATAAATTTCTTTGCTTAATAAGTTATCCAGTCTGTAGCGTTCTATTATAGCAGCAGGAAAGGAACTAATATAATCATTAACTGTAGATTTTATATATTTTAAATGTAGGATCAACTTGAGATACAAGTTTTAACTTTAAATGTTTATTTTTTTCACAGTGTAAACATAGCTCAACTACTAAAAATTGCAGCCATATAAAATACATTAAGGATATTTACATGGGAAATATCTTGTTAAAATTTAGGTGGAATATTAAAGGGTTCCAAATGTAAGCAAAACGTTATCTGAGCTAGAATAAAATTAGTTTATACAACTGGATATGGCATATTTCCAAAACAATTATACTTTTCACAATGTTTCTACTATTCATATCATTTTATAAGTGTGATTGTAGATTAAGGTCCTGGTAGCCAGGCCAGAAGAGATGGGGTACATAAAAGAATAAGTAAATCACTGTAGATGACTGAATAAAGGAACAAAGAAATGGAGGAAATTCAAGGTTGATGTGAAGATTTCAAATCTGGGTTGATGTTACAAGTAAAAGAAAGAGGGAAATCAGACAAGATGAAATGGAGAAAAGCTGTCTGTTTTAGAGAAGTTGAGTTGAGAAGTAAAGGTAATCAATAGAATGCCTTAGATATGGTTCTTAAAGCACAGCAATATGTCAGTTTGAAAATAAGTGTTGGAGACCAGTGGATAATTTTATTTTATTTTTCTCAAGCTATGTTTATTTCAGAATGTTTAAAAATCTTTCCGGGCTTATTTAACTATTTACTGACGTGTATATTAGAAATTATTCATTCATCAGTTGTTTCTACTTTGGGGTCATTTCTACTTTTTAGGCTAACATGAATAATACTGCTATTGAAATTTATGTTGAGGGTTTTTTGAATTTTAGTTTTTTTAGTTAAAAAAGTATTTTGGGGAGCCAGGTGTGGTGGCTCACGCCTGTAATCCCAGCACTTTGGGAGGCCAAGGCAGGTGGATCACGAGGTCAGGAGTTCAAGACCAGCCTCACCAACATGGTGAAACCCTGTCTCTACTAAAAATACAAAAATTGGCTGGGCATGGTGGTGCACACCTGTAATCCAAGCTACTCAGGAGGCTGAGGCAGGAGAATTGCTTCAACCCGGGAGGCAGAGTTTGCAGTGAGCCAAAATTGTGCCACTGCACTACAGCCTGGGTGACAGAGTGAGACTCTGTCTTGAAAAAAAAAAAAAGAAAAGGTATTTTTTTAGAGACAGAGTCTTGCTATGTTGCCCAGGCTGGATTCCAACTCCTGGGCTCAAGCAACAATCCTGCCCCTGTCTCTCAAGTAGCTAGGATGACAGGTGTGTGCCACCATGCCCGACATGTGTGTAGAAGTTTTTGTGTGAACATATTTTCATTTGTAAGAGATATATACTTATCAGTGAAATTTCTGGGTCATGTGCAGCCATGTCTAACATTTAAAGGATCTGCTAGGCTGCTTTTTGTAGTGGCCGCATCATCTTCTATTAAAACCTCGGTGTATGAGATTTCCAATTTCTGTGCATTTTGCCAACATTTGCCTTTATCTGTATTTTTAGTTATAGCAATCCTAGTGGGTATAAAGTGGTATCTTACCCTGATTTTAATTTTTATTTCTCAGATGGCTAATGATATTGAGCATTTAGTATCACTTTTTTTTTTTTTTTTTTTTTTTTTGCTGCTTATATTTTGGTATCATGTCTAAGAATCATTTCTCAAACCCAAGGTCATGAAGGTTCTTCCCCTAAGAGTTTATCTTCTTAAGAGTTTTATAGTTTTAAGTCCCACATTTAGGACTTTGATCCATTTTGAGTAAATTTTTCTGTGTGGATATGCGATTGTCTTAGTAGAATTCGCTGGGGGCATTTATGCTGTCCCCAATTAATTATCTGATATCTTTGTCAAAAATCAATTGCTTATAAATATGAATGTTTATTTCTATTCAATTGATCTATACAGCTATTCTTGTGGTGGTACCAAATATTTAATTATTAGAGATTTATAATAAGTCTTGAAATTGTGAAGTGTGAGTCCTTCAATTTTGCTGTTTTTCAAGATTATTTTGGATATTTTTGTGTCCTTGAATTTTCATATAAACGTAAGGATCAGTTTGTTAATTTCTAAAAAAAAAATGAGCTAGGATTTTGGTAGAAATTACATTAAATCTGAAGATCAACTTGGTAATATTGGCATTTTAGCAAATAAAGTCTTCTATAAAGACAAAATGTTTTTCTGTATATTTACATTTTAAATTTCTTTCAAAAATGTTTTATAAAATTTTAGAATAAGATTTGTACTTCTTTTGTTAAAATGTTATTCATATTTTATTTTATGCTATTAAAAAGGAAATTGCCTTCTAATCTTCATTTTAAGATTGTTCATTACAAGTTTAGAGAAATGCAATTGATTTTTGTGTATTGATCTTGAATCATGCAACCTTGATGAACTCACTCACCAGTTCTAATAGTTTTACAGTGAAACTCTTAAGATTTTCTGTATACAAAATCCTGTCATCTGCAAATAGACCTCTTTTCTACTCTGAATGCATATTATTTCATTTTATGCTTAATTGTCCAATTTAGAATCTCCAATAAAATGTCAGATAGAAGTCTTGAGAGCAGACATCTTGTTTCTGATTTTAAAGGAAAAGCATTCATTCTTTCACCATTAATATGATGTTAGTTGTAGGTTTTTCAAAGATACCCCTGATTAGGTTATAGGTGTTGTGGGATTCAGGCTAAAAGTATTTTTTGTGTATGAAATTGTTTGCTTCTATATTTATAAGAGATAATGTTTTGCTGATTTCTTTGTATGACTGTCTTTTCTGGTGTTAATTTAATATTGGCATAACTAAATGATATCAGAGGTGTTCTTTTCTCTTCCACTTTTGGAATAGTATATGACAAATTGGTTAAAATTCACTTAAAATGTTTGAAAATTCACCAGGTAAGTCATATATACTTGGGCTTTTTATTGTGGAAATTTTGTTTTATTAAAAATTCAATCACTTCACATTTTAAAGGTGTTCAGATGGTCTATGTCTTCTTGAGTCCATTTCAGTAGTTTTTGTCTTTCTAGGAATTTGTATATTCATGTTAGTTATCTTATATTTTGGTCTACATTTATTCAAGATATTCTTTTCTATTCCTTTTATTTCTATTAGGTCTGTAGAAATGACCCCTATTTTAATCATTCTTTTATAATTTGATTATCTTATTTTGTTTCCTTAATGCAGATAAAGATGTGTCAATTTCATTGATCCCCATTTTAATTTTATTATTGATATATTTAATTCTGCCATTTTTTGTTGATTGCTCTCGGGCTTACAATATACATCTTCACTTCTGAAAAATTATTTCAGATTTATACTCAGTTCCAGTGCAATAAAGAAATTCTCTCTATTCCAATTTCCCTTTACACACAAACACATTACATTTGCAAAAATAAATTGGCATAACCATTGCTTTCTATAATTTTATGTCTATTAAAGAAGGTGAGAGAAAAAAGGAGAGTAAGCATATTTTTATATAGTTTGTGATATAGTTGTCCCTTGGTAGCACTGGGGAATTGGTTCCAGGACCTCTTGCGGATACCAAAATCTATGGATGCTCAAGTATCTGATGTAAAAGGATGTGGTATTTGCATATAACTTATGCACATCCTTCCCTACACTTTAAATCATCTCTGAATTACTCATAATATCTAACATAATGTAAATGCTATGTAAATAGCTGTTATACGATATTACTTAGGGAATAATCATGAGAAAAAAGTCTGTATATGTTTAGTACAGACACAATTTTTTTTAAAAATAATTTTGATTCATGGTTGGTTAAATCCACAGATGCAAATCCATGGATATGGAGGGACAACTGTATTACATTTCTTCTTTTTTATTTCTGCTTCCTTTCCTTTTTTCCTTTGGACTCAAATTACCATCTGATGTAAATATTCTTCCTCTAATACAGCTTTAATCTCACCCACATTTTAGTTTTATAATCAAATATGTTGTTTTTCTATATGTTAAAGACCCAACAATACATAAACATTTATAAAATTGTTTTAAAATTCATTAAAAGGGGAGGAAAAATGTACTGAGTATATTGTCTACCAGTCTGTTAGCAATGAATTATCTCTAATATTTTATGGATTTTGTTTTTTTAATCTGAGAATATATTTGACATCATATTTGAAAGATAATTTTCTGTATATTGTATTCTTGTTTGAGAGGTTTTCTTTATTTTTTCTTTTAGCACTTTGTGTATGCCACCTCATTGTTTTTAAACCTTCATTGTTTAGGTGGGGATGTTAACAGTTAATCTTATTGGATTCCTTTGTAAATGCCAAGTTATTTTTCTTTTGTTGCTTTTAAAATTCTCTTTTTGTTTTTAATTTTCACTATAATATATTTAGGTGTGAGTCTCTTCATATTTATCCTACTAGGAATTTTCTCAGCTTCACATATGTGAAATTAATATTTTTATGAAATTGTGAGATACTCAGCCATTATTCCTTAGACTATTTTTCTGCTCCTTCTCTCTCCTCTCTAGTACTCGCATTATTTATATTTTATGTAATCAATGCTGTCCCTCATTTCTCTGAGTCTATGTTCATTTCCTTCATTGTCTTTTTGATTTTCTTCAAATTGCATAATCTCTATCAAGCTGTCTTTGAGATTATTGATTCTTTCTTCTTCCTGTCCACATATTCTGGTGATTCCCTCTGGCAATTTTTTTGTTTTCATTTTAGTTATTGTATGTTTTATTTCTAAAATTTCAATTTGCTTTATTTTCATAATTTCTATTTATTTGTTGATATTCTCTGATGAACATTTCCATCAAAGCTTCTTTACTTCTCTATGCAGCATTTATTTAGTTTTTTTGAAAATCTTTATAATAAATTCTTTGAAATTTTTGTCTGTTAAATCAGCATCTAGGCCCTCTCACAGGTAATTTCTGTTGTCTGCATTTATTCTTATATATAGATTACATTTTCCTATTACAGTTAATGTCTTATAAATTTTTGTGAAAACTATACTTTTTAGGTATATGTATATAGGTGTATATAGATACATATCTACATATGTATAGATATGTATATATATCTATATATATGTATATATATAGGTATATATACGTATATATAGAGGTGTATATATAGGTATATATAGGTGTATATATAGGCATATATAGGTGTATAGATATAGGTATATATAGGTATATAGATATAGGTATATATAGGTATATATAGATACATATCTACATATCTATATATATCTATAGGTATATATATAGGTATATATAGATACATATCTATATATCTGTAGGTATATATAGATACATATCTATATATCTATAGGTATATATAGATACATATCTATATATCTATATATCTATAGGTATATATATACACATATATACATAGGTGTGTGTGTGTACATATATATATATATAATTTTTGTTTTGTGTTTCTTTTCTTTTTTTTTTTTTTTTGAGACAGTCTCCTTCTATCCCCCAGGCTGGAGTAAAATGGTGCAATCTCGGCTCACTGCAACCTCCACCTCCCGGGATCAAGCATTTTCAAGCAATTCTCCTGCCTCAGCCTCCCAAGTAGCTGGGATTACAGGTGCCCACCACCACGCCTGGCTAATTTTTTGTATTTTTAATAGAGATGGGGTTTCGCCATGTTGGCCAGGCTGGTCTCAAACTCATGACCTCAGGTGATGCACCCACCTTGTCCTCCCAAAATGCTGAGATTACAAGCGTGAGCCACCATGCCTGGCCTAGGTAATATACTAGGTCCAGATACTGATTTCCTTAACTTCCTCCAAGGCTTGTTTATTGTTGGGGTGTGTGTGTGTGTGTGTGTGTGTGTGTGTGTGTGTGTGTGCTTTGAGAGAGACAGAGAGAGAGACACAGAGAGAGAGAGAAAAGAAAATAGAGAGAAAGAAACTTGGCTATTTCAGTCATGTCCACATTTCCTGCATGTTAAGCCTCTGGTGCTCTCTCAGGAGGTTCTGCCTTAGGTATGTGCGTAGTCACCCTGAGATGAGATGGCTTTTGTAGAGCTTTCTTTGTGTCTTTCTCTGATTTCTCTTCAGATTATCTGCCTTATTTGGTATTATTCTCAGCCTGGTCTCAGCTAATTTGTGACTGATTGCTCTCTTAATTTCCAAAGTGGCCTCGGACACAAATTACATCTTAGTCTGATCCAATGACATTTAGATCCCTTTGCAGAGATAGGTTTAGAAGCCACTCTTTGAGGTCTATTCTGACCCCTGGAGTGGTCTATTTAGCTATCTTTTTTTTTTTCTTAAACTCTAATAAACTGGTTGGCTTAAGATTTAGTTGCTCCTTCTCAATGATCTACCAGCCTCCTCTTAATTACTGTTTCAATCACTCTCTTAGGTTTGAATTTTCTACACTCTGTTTTAAATAAAGACAGTTTTTTAAGGGGCACTTTGGAGCTCTCTATTTTTATGAATTACCACATCCCATGATTGTAATCTTTATGCTAGTGCTCCAGAGTTGCAGGGGATGGACAGCAGGCTGTTATCATGAATGGGGTGCTGGGTAGGAAGGTAGCCTCTAACATTCTCAGCTTGCCTTTGCTTATGCGGAACTTCTGCCCTATATACAAGCTGGGCAGGAGCAATCAGGTCCCCAATATTTTTAGACTGTTGATCCTTGGGTAGGCTCTTTGTCCTATGAGTGGTAGCTGAGTGGGGGAAGTGAAACTCTGATACAAGAGCCACACTAGCTCTTGTATAGCCTTTGCAACTTGAAATTGAGGACAGAGGGTGTGGTATGAAAAATGCCTGCAGCCTGCACCTCCCAATGAGATACTGTTAAAATTGCCACTACCAAAATGGAGTCACATAACCTAAACCCTAACAAAATGTAGCTGAGAGCCAATGAAGGAAAGGCCTTCATACATATATGTATGTCACAGAAGCTGCCAAGAAGAACTTTTCTAACTGGAATTTTTAGATAAACCACTTCTATGAAGACCCTCTTCAAGTAACAATCAGTACCATCAGTGAACAGATTTTACCTCCTGCAATAAGCCCTTGTAACAAATGATCTTTCTTTCAAAACACCTTACATGGATTCCTCTTTTTTGTCTTTAAAAGCTTCCTCTTGCCACAACACTCTGGGATGTACTTAGGGGCTGCCATAAAATGTGAATCCTAGATTGCAATCCCATGCTATTCCTGAATAAACTTTGTTTTTGAGAGTTGGCCTCTCTGCCATTCAGTTTAGCCTGATAATAGTGTATTATTTGAGTGGAATCTGAGAGAAAAGGAGTTGCAGGTTTTGTCCACACATGTCTAGAGTTGAGTTTTGATATGCTGAGCTGGGGGATGCGGTGAGGGAGGGAGCTAGCTCTTTGGCCAAGTGCCACAGACCCTCACTGTTTTATTAAGATTCAGGTTGCTTTCATATTTTATTTCATTTTATTTTTCATTTTCTGTGTGCCCTTAGGACAATGCAGGGACATTTTAAGTGGTAATTTGTTTGACTTAAAATTTTTCATCAGTACAGTTTTGCTAGAATGAAAAAATTTCCACGTTACCATTCTGGAAGTTGGGAACAATTTGAGTGGAGCTGATATATCACATAATAGGAATGGTGAATATTTATAAGTTCAACAGGTATTTCTAGAAAGCCCATTATATGCTGGAGGTAGTCCTTAACCTCATTAACCTAAGAGACAGGCTTTCATATATCCCATTTCTATCAAGAATACTTCTATGAAGATTGACATTAAATAATACATAAACAATAAGTATATAGCATTAATAATAAGAGTAAGAAGCAATAAAAACAATAATATAAGATAGTATTACAGATTACAGTGATAGATAGAGTCTGGATTGGGGGCAAGTGCAAAAATACATGGAGTGAATTGGGTAGGCTTTACTGTATGTGGTATTAGCACAGAGATTAGAAGATGAAAAGTGATGCATGTGAACAATCTAGGAAGATCATTTGAGATAAACAAACATGCCAAAATGAAGTTTTAAATAATAACAATAGCTAATGATTTCACATATTGAATCATGTTATAGGCCTTAGTATAAATGCTTTATTTACATATTATCACATGAAACTTTAAAAAATCTAATGAAATAAATAATATGATGTCTTTATTTTACAAACAATGACAGTGAGGAGAGAAATGGTGGAGCTGAGATTTAAATATATGAATTTTGGTCCCAGCAACCATGCTATTAAGCATTTACAGTGCTACCTCCCTTGAAATGTATCTATTATAAGATGGCATTTAAGACCTAACTGCCAACCTTGGAGAGAGGAGTTTTATTAAAGATTGGGAGTAAAATAAGACTTGTTGAGAAGAAGGCCCTGAGTTTCAATTATTATTTTTAGCTTTATGGCAGAAAGAAGACAAAAAATGATAGTAGGCCATGTGGTTAATAAGAGAAAGGGAAAGTTTCACTTTTTTTTTGTTTTTGTTATTGTTGTTCTTTAAAGGTTAATAATAAACCAAACAAAGAGCTACTAGAGAAAGAGAAATTAAAGATTCAGGAGTGAGTGTAGATAATTGAATAAGGTCTCCATGGTAGAAGGAATTGAGGTAGGAAGCATAGGTAAAGTTTAAGGTTGTAAGAGGCTATTTTTGTTATAAAAATGAAATTCTTTTCCAAGCTTAGAGGTTGAGGGATTTTTCAATGTAGTAAGTGAGTTATATTTAAAGCTAAAAAGGACTTTGCAACTAGATGAGATAAAAAAGAAACAATTACATTTACCTTATAGCAAATAGCAGTGTTGCCAAATACCAATGGATTATACAAACTCAATTAAAATGAATTATTATTAATAGTTTCTCAGGTTAACCAACAATATGGATACATTTAGATACGATTAAAATAATTATGTTTCTAGAAGCTATTCTAAAATCTCATTTATCTAATCAATGCCTTCTATGTCTGCAGTGGAATAAAGATTCACTTTACTTTCCAATTAATATAGAAGATAAAAGAGATAAACTTTAGAGATAGGGCAGATGTAAGTAATAAAAAAATCAAACAAATCATAGCCACATGTGGATTAGCTTATGTACCTGAAAAGAAAAATGTGTGCTATGATGAGATTCAATAATAGTGCAATTACAATAGATCTTATGAAGGGCCAGTTAAGGGCTTGAAACAAATATATCAAGTTCAAAAATAGTTTCTGAGAGTGAATTGAAGGCACTGACAAGCAAGTATATATCTACATAGAAATCCAAAATCAAATAAAGTTGGCTTAGTTATCCATATAGCAGCTAATTGACCAGATGTATTCCAAAATAAGACAATCTCATATTTGCATCACAGAAGTAAATGAAATTGTTAAACCAATTTCTTCTAAATAAAGAGAGAGAATAAAATGAAATTTGCAAGCATTAAGATAAAATTCAATAGCTGACATGAAGCATTTGTGAAAATGTGAAGAGCTCGTAGAAAAGCAAGGAAAATACACTGCCTTAAACGTCCTTCAAAAAAGCCATGAAAGTGTCTAATATTAACTAAGAGTAACATAATAGTAAACAATAATAAAAGTTTATAGCAATCTAATATGGAAGTACTAAATGCCTTTTAACTATCACTTTTCTTTAGTTTCTTTTTCTGATTATTTATTCTGATGATGTGAAAGATGAACTGAAAGTAAAATTCTTACTTATGTTGTGCAGTGTTTAAAAATGTGATTTTCAAAAACTAATGGGGGCCAGGCACAGTCACTAACTCCTGTAATCTCAGCCCTTTGGGAGGCCGAGGCAGGAGGATTGCTTCGGCCCAGGAGTTCGAGATCAGCCTGAGCCGCATAATAAGACCCTACCTTTATAAAAACAAAATAAAGTGAGCTGGGCATGACGGCATGTGCCTGTAGTCCCAACTACTTAGGAAGCTGAGTCAGGAGGATTGTTTGAGCCCAAAAATTTGAGGCTATGGTGAGCTATGATGGGGCCACTGCACTGCAGCCAGGGCAACAGAGAGATATCCTGTCTCCAAAATAATAACAACAACAAAAACGAATGGGTATGCCATGTATCCCTGTTTTGTTATATGATCCAAAAAAACCTATCACTATATTAAATTTTATTGTTTTCTTGTCCTTTGCAAAAAAAAAAAAAAAGATGAAAATTTAAAACACTTTGCAACAATAGTCTTTCTATAAGCAAACATCCACAACAAAAAGTGAAGTCTCCATGGGCTGGGTATTTGGGAGAGAGCTGTCAGAGTGGTATGTAGAATATGAAAGAGGAACCAAGTTTCATTGCTTTCTAATCCAAAAGGCAAACTATCAGCTAGATGTCTGGTCGTTTTCAAGTAAAATATTCTAAAGTTGTTTATGAAATACGTTTTCAGACTTTTCAAGACAGTGCATTTCTTATCAATAACTTTTTGGAGAGAAGGGAGATGGCAGGTGAAAATGAAAATGAAGGCTATACAAGAAATATGAAACAACACAAGGAAAACAGTAGATATAAAAAGGTTCTAAGTATCTGTTGATAAATGATTTTATGATAGCTTCCCCATTAGTGAACACGATTAAGAGGTACTAGTCATTTAAATTTAGCCTAAAATCAGATCTGTTTAAAAGAAAGATGGTTAGACCATACTTACACAGGTAAAAGAATAGAGGAGTAAATTATTTGACAGCTAAAACCATTTCTGCACACTTGTACAAAATATCTCAGATTTCTCAAGTCTTATCACCTCACGGGTAGATGAGAATTGTGCATCCTTCTGCAGCACTGTGATAGGATTGACACAGTTGGACCTGGATTCCAGCTGTAAACCAGGAAGGTCAAATTCAATTTCAAGAATTCAGAATAAAACCAATGTTCAGCCTGTGTTTAATAAATGAAGTTTATTGCTTTCCTTTATGCATTTTAGTATTATTTTAGCAATTAAGAAGCTACTTTCAGGCAATTTCCCTTTCCTCTAAGATCTGGAACAAGACAAAGATGTGCACTTTTAGCACTTTCATTTAACATAGTACTGGAAGTCCAAGCCAGAGCAATTAGGCAAGAGAAAGAAATAAAGTGCATTCAAATTGGAAAGGAAGAAGTCAAATTATCCCTGCTCACAGATGACAAGATCCTATATTTAGAAAAGCCTAATGACTCCCACCAAAAAGCTGTTAATACTGATAAATGTGTATAATTATTGCACAGCAATAAAACAATCTGTGAAAATACATAGTTAAAAGAATGTATGTTGTGACATTGTTTTTTCTTAAAAAAGGAAATACATTTTCATCAGTTATGTTTTGGCATATTATGATCTCAATATAATGAAAAACTAGTAATCGAAATAAAATTATACATAAATATTAGTTGATATGGAAACATTTCCATACATTATTGAATACAACTAGTTTTAAAATAACTGTTCATGAAAATATAATATTTTCACTAACCTTCTCACCTATTTTACTTCCCTATCCAACATACATAATTTAAAAGTTTTAATGTGTTATTTTATTTTCTTGTTCTCATATATAATGGAGAGAGTTGCTCTTGTTGCACGTTGTTAACGTACATAATTCTTATTGTTCCCTCACCCCACTGATTGAATAAGCAATATGTTCTTTGTAATACAAATCTGTTTCTCTATATAAATATAAACTTACTTTTCCCCAAATACTGGTTACTCTATTTGATAAATTTATCTTGAAACAAATGTGCTGTTCTTGTGAGTGAATCCCCAGCCAATCCTCACTGAGCATGTAGCATGATTAAACCTCAGTTGCATAAACTTCTGGCTTTGATATTTTTTTTATCCCAAATTGTAATGTAATCAATAGACTAATACATGTAATTTGAAATCAAGGTATACTAACACCATAAAATGAGCTGAGTGGCTTACACCTTTTTTATTTTCTCAAGGAATGTTGCAAGACATAAGTCATTACTTAAATTTTTGGTCTGTTTTGCCTGTCCATATATTAAAACTTGTTTTATTTATTATTTTTATTTTTTTCTTTTAGAGAGAGGATTTTGCTCTGTCACCCAAGCTGAAGTGCAGTGGCATAATTATAGCTCACTGCAGCCTCGACTTCTTGGGCTTAAGTGATCCTCCCGCCTAAGCCACCACCAAAGTGCTGGCATTACAGGTGTGAGCCACTGTGACTACCCTTGTTTTATTTTTTAATTAATTTATTTGATACTTACTAATCAATTAAGTTCATTCTGTCTTTTCCTCTGATTTTGGGCCCTGTTTTTCCATGTTGAATATATTTATTTTGTTAAACAACAAAATTTGTCATACAATAAATTATAAAAGGAATCTGATTATTTTCATCCTCATTTTGCAGTAGTCAGAACAAATAGTCTTACATAGTCATTCACTCTACAATTTTGAAGTGAAATAATTTTTATCTTTCAATATCTCATCAAAGTAGAAAACATCCTCTGTATGGTAGTTGAAGAAAACTAATACCATAAAATGTTGAGGAAAAGCAAGACAACAATAAAGTGTTTATTGAGTACTTATATTATACCAAGCAATATTCTGAGTGTTGTGTGTTTAAGAGCACAGATCCTGGAATCTAATTTTTTGAGATTTTTGAACCTAATTATTTTACATCCCATTTGTGTGATTTGGAGTAAAATATTGATTCTCTATGGGCTTCTGGTGCATAATTTATGAGATTAAAATAATAACAATATGTATCTCACTAGACCACATAAAGATAAAATACGTTATTTCAGTGGCTTTTCTTTTTCCCACCAAACTCTTTTATAAATACAGAGAACCTTATATGTGAGAGGCAAAAACAGAGAGGCAAAAGCAAAACTATTATTTTGAAATGGGTAAGAGGGCTCTTGCTAGAGAAACAGAGAATATTCCCTAAATCATTCTATGAAGCCAGTATCACCCTAATACCAAAACCAGGAAAGGACATAATAAAAAAAGAAAACTACAGACTCATATCCCTAATGAATATAGTTGCAAAAATCCTCAACAAAATACTATCTAGCAGAATCCAACAGCATATCAAAAAGATAATCCACCATGATCAACTGGACT
Source organism: Symphalangus syndactylus (assembly GCF_028878055.3). Taxonomy (NCBI): domain Eukaryota; kingdom Metazoa; phylum Chordata; class Mammalia; order Primates; family Hylobatidae; genus Symphalangus; species Symphalangus syndactylus. The sequence continues at coordinate 91,669,297 of NC_072433.2, forward strand.
TAATACCTGAAATGTGGGGATGTTTTAACATATGTACTTCAATAAATGTGATATACCACATAAACAGAATTAAAAACAAAAATCACATGATCATCTCAATAGATGCATAAAAAGCATTTGACAAAATCCAGCATCCCTTTATGATTAAAACCCTCAGCAAAATCGGCATGGAAACGACATACTTTAATGTAATAAAAGCCATGTATGACAAACACAGAGCCAACATTATACTGAACAGGGAAACGTAGAAAGAATTCCCCCTGAGAACTGGAACAGGACAAGGATGCCCACTTTCACCACTTCTATTCAGCATAGTGCTGGAACTCCTAGCCAGAGCAATCAGACAAGAGAAAGACATAAAGGGCATCCAAATCAGTAAAGAGGAAGGCAAACTGTCACTGTTTGCTGATGATATGATTGAATTCCTAGAAAACCCTAAAGGCTCATCTAAAAAGTTCTTAGAACAAATAAAAGAACTCAGCAAACTTTCAGGATACAAAATTAATGTACATGTATCAGTAGCTCTGCTATACACAAACAGTGACCAAGTTGAGAATCAAATCAAGAACTGAACCCCTTTTATAATGGCTGCAAAAATAATATAAAATACTTAGGAATATACCTAACCAAGGAGGTGAAAGACCTCTACAAGAAAAACTACAAAACACTGCTGAAAGAAATCATAAATGACACAAACAAATGGAAACACATTTCATGCTCATGGGTGGGTAGAATCAATATTGTGAAAATGAGCATACTGCCAAAAGCAATGTACAAATCCAATGAAATTCCCATCAAAATACCAATATCATTCTTCGCAGAGGTATAAAGAGCAATCCTAAAATTCTTATGAAACTAAAAACAAGCCCACATAGCCAAAGCAAGACTAAGCAAAAAGAAAAAATCTGGAGGTATCACACTACGTGACTTCAAACAAAAACATAAAGCAGGGAAAGGACACCCTATTCAACAAATGGTGCTGGGATCATTGGCAAGCCACATGTAGGAGAATGAAACTGGATCCTCATCTCTCACCTTATGCAAAAATCACTTAAGATGGATCAAAGACTTAAATCTAAGACCTGAAATCATAAAAATTCTAGAAAATAACACTGGGGAAATGCTTCTAGACATTGGCTTAGGCAAAGACTTCATGACCAAGAGCCCAAAAACAAATGCAACAAAAACAAAGATAAATAGATGGGACTTAGTTAAACCAAAAAGCTTCTGCACAGCAAAAGAAGCAATTAGCACAGTAACACAGAAAACCCACAGAGTGGAAGAAAATCTTCACAATTTATACATCTGACAAATGACTAATAACCAGAATCTACAAGGAACTCAAATAAATTTGGAAGTAAAAAACAATTCCATCAAAAAGTGGGCTAAGGACATGAACAGAATTCTCAAAAGAAGATATATAAATGGCCAACAAACATGAAAACATGCTCAACATTACTAATAATCATGGAAATGAAAATCAAAACCATAATGCAATACCACCTTACTCCTGCAAGAATGGCCATAATTAAAAAATAAAAAAAATAGATGTTGGCATGGATGTGGTGAAGAAGGAGCACTTTTAGACTGCTAGTGAGAATGCAAACTACTACAACCACTATGAAAAACAGCGTGGAGATTCCTTAAAGAACTAAAAGTAGATCTGCCATTTGATCCAGCAATCTGACTACTGGGTATCTACCCAGAGGAAAAAAAGTCATTATAAGAGAAAGATACTTGCACTCACATGTTTATAGCAGCACAATTTGCAATTGCAAAAATGTGGAACTGGCCGAAATGCCCATCAATCAATGAGTGGATAAAGAAAATGTGATGTATAAAAGAAAATTGTGCATGTGTGTGTGGAGAGAGAGAGAAAGAGACATGCACTTGCAATTTTAGGAAAATTCTACATTTTTCAATCATGTATGTCTTTCATATGTGTCTAAGAATCTCACTATAAATGAAATATGTATATGCACACACACCATGGAATACTACTCAGCCCTAAAAAGAAATTAAATAATGGCATTCACAGCAAGCTGGATAGAAATGGAGACCATTATTCTAAGTGAAGTAACTCAGGAATGGAAAACCAAACACCCTATGTTCTCACTCATAAATGAGAGCTAAGCTATGAGGATGCAAAGGCATAAGAATGATAAAATGGATTTTGGGGACTTTGGGGAAAGGCTGGGAGGGGGTGAAGGATAAAAGGCTATACATTGGGTAGCCTGTACACTGCTTGGGTGTTGGGAGCACCAAAATCTCAGAAATCACCACTAAATAAATTATTCATGTAACCAAACATCACCTGTTCCCCAAAAACCTATTGAAATAAAAAGTTTTTTAAATTAAAAAAAAATGTTGTTGTCATTGTATAAGGACTTCACTAATGTACTTAGCATTCTTGATATGATAAAATCTTATCATCTATGCTTATCTAAAAAAGAGAAAAATATATACTTTTTATGATAAATATGATTAACAATATGTAATATTTTAGTCCCATTTCTACACTTAGTTTCCCAAGGTTTATAAGCATAAATAAAATACATTAGGAATAACTAAAGAGTATTTACATGTTTATATTAGATTTTAATTTTATATATATTTCATATACATGTAGAGAGCATATATATTTGTGTGTGTGTGTGTGTGTGTGTGTGATATGCACTTGCAATTTTAGGAAAATTCTTCTACATTTTTCATTCACATATGTCTTTTACACGTGTCTAAGAATCTTGTTAGAAATGAATTAAAAATCAAAGTAAATTGATTTCCACCTTTGAATAAGGTGGTACTTTTAGTTTTTGACAATCCAGTGGGATCCTGTTTGATATTCTTGTTAGTTCTTCTGTGAAGCCTAACCATGTGTATGTTAAAGACAAAATGAAATAAAACAAATGACCCTGATACAGTCTCAACTAAGAGAATCCTTGAATAAAATTGTGGGCTGTAACTAGACCTTCTTCCCATCATCTAGAAGGTCGGATTCTACAGAGTGGCATTAGGAATCAGAGGTCTATCTCACTGTTCAGAATGAATACTTTTGTTTCAGGAATATTTCAAAGTAAAGCAAACTGAAAGAAGTTTTTGACTCTGAGAAGAGTGCTCCTTGGGAGCTTACCTTGTAAATTAAGAGAGTTTTTTTCTTATTCTTATTGTAGTAACTGGGAGGAAGGAAGTGTGATAACTACGATAGATTAATGCTATCCATCAAAATTTTATTTTCTCCCTCTTTTTAGGTGAATAGCAGGATTGGGTTTTCCTGCCACATTTAAATGTGATTATGTGACTGGCTCCAGCCAATGAAATGTGAGAAGTGAACATGCCAGTTTGGAGCAAGAAGTTTTAAGTGCCAGCACACTGACAATGTGCACTGTTCTTTACTTTTGCAGTGGTGATTTGTGTGTTCTAGACAGTGGCTGTTGTGTCATCATCAGGTCCAGAGAGAGAACATGATGACACAGAGCAGAGTTCTGCAGCTGACCTGAAATGGACATGTACCATGTCTGAAAAATAAATCATTTTTAACCCTTTGAGCTTTTTGCATGTATTTATCATGGTAGCATAACTTAGCATATCCTGACTGAAGCAATAAAATATTAAACTACTGGTTTTAGAAGTATACCATATTATACCATAATCATGACAAGTGTTATGATTGTGTATAGCAGTTCTTTTCATTTTGAAATTCTTTTATTTTCCCACTTATATATTAAATTCTTAAATCTATCATCGTACTGAATCCTTACAATGACTTTGAGAAATAATACTTCTCTCCTACTCGCACATTAGAGAAAACAGAGGCTTATAGAAATTAAGTAAAGTCCCTAATATCACACAGCAAGTAAGTAGAGGCAGATCTCAAACACAGATTTATTTTAAATGGCAAATCTTATACCCTTAAACATTATGTTACATTATTTCTTTTATACAATGCCCCAAATCAACAAATAAAATGAACTAACCAAACAATGAATAGTCATCAACTAAGTTACTGTTTTATCCATGTGTATCTAGGAACTATATAAGTGGGAGCTGAGGAAGTGGTAGCTGAAGGATCATACAGAAATGAATATGATATAAAGTCTCATAATGAGCAAGCTGGAGATTGGGACAATGTGGAGAGGAAGTTAAATTGAGAGACAGGGGTATGCACCTGGAAGCAGGAAACAGGAAGGAACAAAGCACTGGACCAAGACATGTTGAACCTGAAGTGGCCCATATCAGAGAAGACTGGTCATGCTAAAGTGATGAAAACCATAGTTACATAGTGGAAGAACTTGGGGAAATTAAGGGTTCCAGAGTAAAAATGGCCAACAAATGAAAGTATGAGTGCACTAATAGGATAAACTTTATAATAATTGCTGTCAAGAATCCAGTATTAGGACAGTGTGTATACCTAATGATCTCTGGAATGGATTTGCACTATGGAAAGTGTGATAAACTGGTGAAGGTAATTTATATTTATTTTGTACATCTAAACTTCTGCAATGAAATTTAAGAATTCATTTTAGTTATTTACTATATGTTTTATTATTTATTTATTTATTTTTGAGACAAACTCTTGCTGCGTCACCCAGGCTGGAGTGCAGTGGCGTGACCTCGGCTCACTGCAACCTGCGTCTCCCAGGTTCAAGGAATTCTCCTGCCTCAGCCACCCAAGTAGCTGGGATTACAGGCATCCACCACCATGCCCAGCTAATTTTCTTTATTTTTAGTGGAGATGGGGTTTCACCATGTTGGTGAGGCTGGTTTCGAACTCCTGACCTGAGGTGATCCACCTGCCTCAGCATCCCAAAGCGCTGGCGCCCAGCTATTATCTGTTTCATGTATATTATCTATATAGATTATAAAGAATGCTTGTGGTTATTTTTTGTACGGTAAGATGAGTAAATATCTTACATTTAAACTTAGTGGAAAATTTCTAAAAATAAATGGGAAATTTTAGATAAATGACACTGAACATGTAGATATTTTAGATAATGATTTGAAAGCAAAATATATTTCTTAAGATATACTTCTAAACATCAAAATCTTAAAAACTGGGAGAGTCAAAACACTATATATGTTTGGGTTCTCTGAGACCCACAAATAAAGATATAACTGGATGTGCATTTTTGTCTATAATATTTCAGGACTGTATATTAACCAGTTCTAAGGTGCAGTGAAGTTTTGTTTCTTAATATATTGAATTATAAAAAGTATCACTTTGAAATGATCTATAGGTCACCCAGTATAGTTAGAGAGCAAATATGATGATTTTAGAATCCTTTTTCAAAGCACAGAATTGTAATAAATAATGAATCAAATTATCAAATATTTTCCCAACCATTTTTGCTCAATATATTTAGCAATTAGAGATTTATCATGTGTATGCTTTACTCCAAATAAAACAAGGATTAGGGAAATGCACAATTAAATAGTCAAATGTTTATTTAAAGATGATTTTCTTGAACCTCCTTTAAATAGAGAACAATTATACTTAAATTGCTATTCTTCTTTTCTTTTCATAAACCTTCTCATTCTCTCTTTGAATTCATAATGATGTGGGGTATTATCATATTAAGTGAAGCATTGTGGAACATTACACAAAGCTTTAGAGTTAAAAAATAAAGCTGAACAACTTTTACTTTTTTGGCTAAAGATTTTGTTGTCATGGTTTATGATAGCATTCACACAGTTGAAGATGTATTCCTTGGTAGTTTTAATTTTTGTTATTTTTATTTTATGTTACAGGTGGACATGAAGACCATGACATCATCGAGGAAGACCACCAGCTGCCCAAGCCAAACTTCTAAACAGTCTACATTTAAGCTTATGTTGCTTTTTCCATGAACCCCAAAGTACATCTTCAAACTCATCATAGGTGGCTGAATTCTAGCATCTATTACAAGGATCCAATATAAGGATCACTGGTCCAGTCAGTAGTGACTGGGGAGGTTAGGGTGAAGACACAAAGCATGAAGGTCCAGGTGCAAGTTTATGCTCATGACTACTCTGGCAAACTGATTCTTGGAACAATATCATTTAGACATTCATGAACTAGCTACACAAAAGCAATACAAAGTGACAATTCTTATTTCACGGTATTAAAAAAAGTTGTTTTTTCTATTGAACTTCCTGTGAATTTTTATCTAAAATAATATGTTGTCATGGATTCCTTGTTTACTTTATCCCTAATACTATTTCTGGCTCATTTGGAATTTCCCAAATCTGCCCTTAGATCACAATGTATACTCCACAGCTCAACCCCTTGAGCTATCTGGATCTACCCATATAAACTACAAATCTAATTCTAAGGTTTTTGAAGATGACACAATTGTAATATGTGATATCATATCATAAGCCCTACTAAGATAGCCTAAATTATTTTACAGTTGCTGAGAAATGAAGGTACTAAGTTTAAATTCTGTAAGTTTATGAACAGCTATTTTTCTAGACCAGTAACTAATTTTGTCAAACATAAAAAAAGTTGTCTGGTTTCTTTCAAGACAATTTAGATTTTCTAATTTCTGTGAGAACTACAGCCAAAACTTCCAAAAGGAGAGATTCTTTGAATTCAGCTGTCCATTAAAGTGTTGTCCAATGCCTGCTTTTGCTCTCAATTTGTTATACTTAAACACTGTGTGAAGAGTTAAATTAGAATAAGCATAATTCACTTTGATTTCAGTTATGACATTCCTTACTTTCTGTGTAATACACAACCCTGTCTTACGAGTTGCAAACTATATTAACCTTGAATATATCAACATTTTAGCCTAATGTGCCCTTCCAATATTTTCTGATCTGATATGTGCCACCAATCAATACATTTCAGACACTTTTTCATACTCCACAAAGCTGTTAACATGCTAATCTATTCAGTCTATTCTTGTCCTTCACATGTCCTGACATTTTTAACTACTTAAAATAGAGGCATTTTCATCTTAAAGTCTTTATACAGGATTTTATTTCCAATACATCTCTTACACCTTGCCAACATTCTTAAGTATTCAAAAATGAGTTTTTTCTTTCTCGTTTATGAGCATGCCAGAGCATATCCAGTGATGGGGCGGGTGGGGCAGGAGTACACTCTAAAGCCATGTAGGTCTTCACGTTCTGTAATATTTATTCCTTCTTTAAAATTTTTCCCTATAGGCTTCTCCATGAAATTTCACAGAGTACGAAAATATTTATTTTCATATTCAGTTGAGAAAGGATCCCCCCCAAGTCATATTCATTATATAAATTTGTCAATATTGTAATCAAAATCTATTCATTACTTTAGCCTCTATACAGTGATTTCAAATAAATCATTCATTTAACTAGGCATGTGTACCATTCTTCATTTTAAGGAGAGGTGCCAAGGAGTGTAATGACTTGACTCAAATTATGTAGCTAGATAGTGTGAAAAGAGTCCAACTCAGGAACTCTACTTTCAAATAGTCTGAACGTCCCATCAGACTATTTGACCCTAACTTGTCACTGCTGGACTTAACAATATGTCATGATTTAAAAGATAATAAGAATTATACCGTGATGTAGTGATGTCTAAATTACTTAAAGATTTTGCATTGATACATGAAAAGGGACAGAGGGAGAATGAAAGCCATGACCTCACTTTCAGGAATGATATAGTGAAAATTATATTTATATTATCTGTTTAATTATGCAGTAGTTGATAAGGGCAAAGTTACCTAAATACTGAAGCTGGAACAAGTTCTATTCATTCTAATTATTTGTTTATCCCATCCTGAACAGGAAAAACAAATACAACCATTTAACCCTTCCCATGCCTCCAGCTTTCACCTGATTATTTTGATTTCACGTACATGCCCATTAACTCATTTTTTTTTCTTTCTTTTGGCTGCATCTTCTATTACACTATGAACTCAGCTGTGATATAACATAGGGCAGATAGAAGTAGCTCAATAGTCTGGGCGCAGTGGCTCACGCCTGTAATCCCAGCACTTTGGGAGGCCAAGGCGGGCAGATCACCTGAGGTCAGGAGTTTGGGACCAGACTGGCCAACATGGTGAAACCCCGTCTCTACTAAAAATACAAAAATTAGCTGGGCGTGGTGGTGGGCGCCTGTAATCCCAGCTACTCAGGAGGCTGAGAGAGGAGAATTGCTTGAACCCTGAAGGCGGAGATTGCAGTGAGCTGAGATCATGCGACTGCACTCCAGCCTGGGTGACAGAGTGAGACTCTGTCTCAAAAATAAAAGAAGTAGCTCAATAAACATTATCAAGTGAGTTAATAAGATGTTCCATAGATCAAAAATTAATCGTTTTGTAGTAATTCCACTTCTGGTGTAGATAGCCAATTGTAAATATTTTTTATGTTAGAATGGATTATACTTTCAAGATATGTATTCTCTTCTAATAACCTTTTTAAAGTAAGCTGGAGTACTGTAGAAGACCTTTGATTACTCCAGGTCCAAATAGATAATTTAAGTATGTCTTATTCCTCTAGCAACATTTGTGCTTGATGCCTATAGCTAAAACTTGCGATTCAGATAAACAAACTGGAAAAAATAAAAGGGAACATATTTAGCCAAATTTAAAAACAAAGATTTTAAATAACTTCATAGGCCTCCATTGATATGCAGGAAACTACTGATGCTAATTACAAATATTTATATAATAATACTTAATGATCATAGCTATTTACAGGGTAAGTAAAAGTGAACAATTATAATTTACATGAAAGCAATAGTATGATTCTATTTTGTATGTTTATGGAATCAGGTTTTGGAAAGTTAAATAATGTGTATGTATTTTTCTGATGTTGAAACTATTAGTGGTAAAAAGCAATTCTAAATTTGAAATATTAAAATATGTGGATAACACATAATTAATATCACACCAAGTAAAATTTAACATCTTAACAGAGCTAATTAGGATGTAAATATGCTAGAGTTAAATGTAGGCTCTTCTTTATTCTTCTACCTTTAGTATATTCTAATAAGAAAAGAAATAGTCTAAGACTTACCTTGGAATCCCAGCACACTTTGAAGGACCTTCTTTATTTGCACTGCCAGAATATTGATAACATCAGCGAATATTTACCTCTTTTTGCCTAAAGCCCTAACTGCAAAGCAACTTCAAATGACTCCTAAGTGAGTACTCTGTCATAGCGATCAGCTATTAAGGAGCTTCCACTACTCTAGTTGGCTTTACAAGATCCTCAACAAACAAAATCCAAACAGGAATATTAGTCAAATCTTCTGGTTGAAAATTAACATATCAGGCTGATCTGCAAAACCACCTAAATTTATATGAGAAAAAGTAGTTGAGGCCAGTTGTAATGAACAGTTTTGGGGTTAGGATGGGTGAACATTATTATTTAGATTTGAATAATTTTTCTTACATTCACAGATGGAATTTTCAGCCCTTAATTTTTATGACTCCTAGAGTCATTAGCCTTCATGCAGATTCCACTCCATCACCATTCTTTGTGATTTTTTTCTCTGTTACGTACCTTCCCTCTTCATGCTTCAATTTGTAAAAACTGTGATTGATAAAAAGATGATTATGACGCCACATGCCTTACAGAAGTTGAGGACAAAATGAAGGTACTTTCAATTAATATTTTCATCCACAGTATAATGTCATCTTTTATTCTGTGATCCCTTGTCTTCTCATTTTTTCTTTCTGTAGTTCTTCAGCCAGAGGTACCACTCCACTAAATAGTCAGTTACTGCAGCCCAAGAGCTCTGTCTGCATGAAGACTACAAGTTCAGTTGTCTTCCATGTGTTTCACACATCTCCAGGGAATATTCTCCTTTTCATAATCTATCCTGGTCTGACTTTGCACCTTTACTCTCAGCTACACTCACTTCAAATAACATGCTATCCCTGTCTCTAAACTACTCATCCCCATTGTAAACAGAGCTCTTTGTTTATTTTTCTAAATACCAAAGTATGGTATTAAATAAAACTTTACCTGAAGGGGTGGGAAGAAAAGAAAAGGTAAAATAACAGTCTATCATTGCTTTATAATGAGGAACCCTAGCTTTCCACAAAAGTGTCCTTATTAGCTACTTTTTTCCTTACCTGACTTCTTACACAGAAGTCGTCCTCATATGTGGAAACCCCATCAGAGAAGAAAATTCATTTGGCATTATAATTTTTGCCTAGGAAGTTGAAAAACTTTTACATATCATACAGACTCATTTCCCTAATTTGGCCCAAACTCTCCTTTTCAGAAAGGAAAGTAAGATTGTACCTTTGTATAACCACGGTGTCTAATAAAGAGTGTTCCCTAAACAAGAGAATTCTCAAGAGAACACTGCTTTTGTTGAAACAGTGTTTTGCTTCCTTACACTAGAATCTGTCAGTAAAGATTCATTCAAATTTTTAAAAGGTTAAATCACAATATTACCATAAACTGAACGTTAAAAGGCCTGTGTAATTAAAACAAATAAAAATAGTATCATAAATTCTCACCAGAATATCTACCTTAAATAAAGGTAATTAGAAGTATATAGTTGACTTCTCATTTTCCTTAAGAAAAATGTTTACCAAATGGACATATTGACCTAAATGCATTTTCTCTGTCTGCTTCAAGTTTGTTTCTGCAGCCAACTCTTTCTCAACATGAGGTAAAACTATGTTCAAGCCCAATCAAAAAAAAACTTCAGAGCCAAAAATAGTTGTGGACTTTTTCATTAGTTAAATTAAAATCGAATAAATATATAAGTGGAGCAGTGTTACTATGAGAAAATAGACCTATTTTCCAAAATTTTCAAGAGAAATGTGATGTCTTGTTTTATAGGAAGAAAAGGAATCCTGTGACTGGCTTTGGTCTTTCCAACGTAAACCCCTCTCCTGACTCTATTTTTTGTGAACTATGCTAAGTGGATTTATTCTATCATAAAGAGTTGAACACAGAGAGACTACTGAAATAAAAGGTTTTACAAAACAGCTACTGCTATTTACCTTCTGGTTCTGAGCAAAAAGAGTATTGAATACACACACAGAAGTATTAGTTTTCAGTCTACTCGTGGTAATCTAATGATTCATTTTAAAATTATGTGGTTATTAAAGAGAAATGGACAGAGTTTTTTAACTGTTCCCAGATGAAAGCAATTACCACACCAGTGAAAGCACAAGAATTGTAGTGCATGGAAATTATAAGAAAGAACAGCAAGGACTGAAGATACTTTTTACTTTTAATTCAATGTATAAAATATTTAGAGTAATGGAATCAGATTCATTAAACACTTTTCAATTTGTATTAAATTGTAAAAAAGTTATTGCAAAATCAGTCTTCTATCTAATTAAAAAATCTTAAGTCTAGTTTCTATACAGTGCTACTAATTGAACACACCAGAATAATTCATTTACCATAATTCACCTTGGTCATCATATATCAAAACTGGCCCTGACTATTGTCCTCTCAGCAAATAATTTCTGGAAATATGCTTTTGGCTATGCACAATGCTAGGTACAGGCCCATGAGCTTAATAAAACTTTAATATGTAAGTAAGAATAATGTGTACTTTAAGTTACTTATATACTATTGCATTAGTCCATTCTCACATTGCTATAAAGAACTACCTGAGACTGGGTAATTTATAAATAAAAGAGGTTTAATTGACTCACTATTCCCCAGACTGTACAGGTAACATAGCTGGGGAGGCCTCAGGAAACTTACAATCATGGCAGAAGGCACAAAAAGAGGCTGACACTTCCCACATGGCTGGAGTATGAGGAAGAAAGTGAAAAGAGAGGTACTACACACTTTTCAACAACCAGATCTCATGAGAACTCACTCACTATCACAAGAACAGCAAGGGGGAAATCCATCCCCACGATCCTATCACCCCCTGACAACCCTCTCCTCCAACAATGGGGATTACATTTCAACACAAGATTTGGACGGGGAAACAAATCCAAACCATATCAACTATATACCTTGTGAAGTACATAGCGCAGGGTGGTGAAGTTGAATGGACAAAAATGGCTTAATTCAAGAATACTGCAATATGGGAGAGAAGCTAGAAGTCCATCGTAGCTCAACTACTCTGAAAATAAGAGCTGGAGAGTTATGAGCTGGGGTGTGGTGAATTATATAAGCCACCCGTGTTTGCTACTTGGCATTATCCAAAGAAAACTGGCAAGAAAGCTTTAAAATTATTTACATCTTAAAGTGGAAGAGAAAAAAATTACAAGTTTTCTAAAGTAAAACCTCTAAGAAAAGGGAAGTCAGGCCAGGCTTGGTGGCTCACGCCTGTAATCCCAGTATTTTGGGAGGTTAAGGCAGGTGATCATCTGAGGTCAGGTGTTCGAGACCAGACTGGTCAACATGGTAAAACCCCATCTCTACTAAAAATACAAAAAATTAGCTGGGCATGGTGGCAGGTGCCTGTAGTCCCAGCTACTAGGGAGGCAGAGACATGAGAATTGCTTGAACCTGGGAGGCAGCAGTTGCAGTGAGCCGAGACTGCACCACTGAACTCCAGCCTGGGCGATAGAGTGAGACTCCATCTCAAAAAAAAAAAAAGAAAGAAAAGAAAAGAAAAAAGAAAAGGGAAGGCAGGAATAGAGTAAGAAAGAAAACTATCTAAAATGTAATCAAACTGAGGGGAACATTAAGGCCATCTTGGATCTTGGTCAGTGAAGAGAAAATAAAAATTGACTGTAAACAATTAAACAAACGATGAAAATTACATGGATAATCTTAATTAAAGCATATGTGGTACAATCACGTTTTTGTTCATTTATATTTCCTTTTGAGTATCTATTCATGTCTGCAAGCAGTGGAAATCAAAAAATGGCAGTTTCACTTGTCACAAGTGGATATCAAAATGAACGATATTTACACTGCATGGATTACACTAAAAATTTAAAGATGCCATGAAATTTATTTGGGCATATTACAGTGCTTCAGTTTACTATAGCCTTCTAGACTGGGCCTACAGAAGCCATTGAAAACTCTCATTATCTTCTACTTTTTAAAGCCTACCCTTGTGGTTTTTGATGAAAGAAAGCTATAGAAATGCATTTATTGTGGCCCTATTGATGTTTAGCATCACTGTAGAAAACATTTTAGATAACAATCTTCTTTATATTTTGTAGGTATAGAAAACCTTAGAGAGCACTAACACAAATTTGCTCTACACACATGCAGTTTTTTGGGGGAATTAATGCTGTCTCACATTATAAGACATATTGCAAAAATAAAGTACAAATTGACCAGATATTGCAGGGAAAAAATAAGTATTTAAAACGATCTTAGTAAAAGTGCATTGTGAGAAGGCCTCTATGATCAGTGAAATAGTTTGAAGAATGAAAACCATGTTGTTTTTCATAACTGCCCTAATATCAGACTGGTTCTCATTGTTTCTCAGAATAAAATAATTGAAGCAATTTGTCCTCAAGACAAGTACTATATAACTCTAACTATTATTGCTGTTGTGAGCGTAGTCAAAAGTGTTAAACTACAGTTTGAATGAAACTTTCCAGATGTATAAAAATTGTTGCTTCTTTTAGTAGTTGTGGAAACCTTGCTTGCCAAATTACAGTGACAAATGGCCAACTATGTAGTAGTCTGTGAGCTTCTTGTGAATTGCTGATGTCATATTTCACGTTGTGCACATATTTGCTCCCATTAAACATTTAAACACTTCTTGAACACATAAATAAGGGAATGTTCTTTGTATTTGGATCTTGGCAGAGTTTCAGTTCAGAAAAGGGAAATTAATCAATAGAGGTTTAATCCCTAGGAAAAGAGGAAATCTGTAAACTAAAGCTATTTGAAAGTGTTTTGTTTTTCTCATAATTGTAGAGTTACCATGTCATTTATTGTTCATATCAGAAAACGTTTGTCCAGGACAAGTATTAAACTAGACAGGAATCCCAATCATATGTTGAAGTTTCTATTACTCTACCCATTCTACAGATGATGAAACTGAAATTTATTTAGGGGTCAGACCTGACTCTATATAAAGTATCTGACTATGAGATAATAAATAGGCAAAAATCATTAGACAAAATGTGTTTCCTATTTCTATTTTGATAAGCTTTGTGGGATGCAAATTTTCCAATTTCTCTTGCTTTCACTAGAAAGTCCATTTGGGGACCACACAGGATGTTGCAGTCCTGATGGGAACTTCATTTGTCATCACTAGAAGCTTCCTTTGCTTAGGGCTTTGTAAAGTTAGAAGTGAATTAATTGAAAATAACCTGGTATATTTAAAATAATTATAATTATATGAAATTTATAAGCCAGTATGTTTAAACAAAAATACATATTTTAGGGACTATAAATATGGTGTTATAGGGTTCAACTTTTAAACTTTCATTGTTCCCCTAGTAACCTTTCTATTCCCCAGGAATAGGGAAAATTGTAGCTAGTTGATTATTTTTAAGAAAATTGTTTCTTTTCTTATTCCATCAAAATTTCTCTTCTGGTCTAGGTTTAGCCTACCATTTTCTGTGTAGCATGATGTTTGAGTTTGTTGTTGTTTATCAGGAGTTGACTTTTTGTTTTGAGAATAGTTTCATATGTGAAAAATGTTCATGCTTCAAGTAAGAACATATTATTTACATTATCTATTTCTATTTTTAATTTCCTAGAAGTTATACAGATCCTCTGTCTCAAATATAGCTAATAATATCTGCTATGGAATTGTGCTGTGTTTTATAGCACTAGGAAGCTATTATTTTGTCCCCCTGTTCACCTTCCTTTCCTTGCAATGATGAGGAAAATCATGGGGAAAGCACATTTTAAAAGAAGTCTGAGCCAAAAATGAATCATCCATTGGGCAAAAACTACAGCTGTCATCTTACTTAGTGTGTTGTACCAGTAAACCAGTAAACAAGCTTCTTGGCTGCAGAACACCAGAGTTTTAATATTGAAACATTTTATGTCATAAATTATACAGTTGCACATTCAAAATTCCCTAGTTCAAAAATATTTGTGTGTTTTTTTCCCCAACGATGGCAGATTAGAAGCTTTTAGGATGCCTAAGCCATTTGGAAATAGCAAGATTGTGCATAAAGATCAACTCTGTGAGCTTTAATTCAAGAAGGGAAATGAGAATCCACCAGAATCATGAAGGACATCCCAAATCCTGGGGAGGAGAATGTGGGCAAACAGGCTGTGCGAAGGCATCTGGCTGATAAAAGTGAGTGAAGTCTTATTATGTGAGAGAGTCAGAGAGCCTCCCTCATTATTCACCTTTCCACTGGGGATCTGAGGAACGCAGGACAAAGAAGAACACTGCGTTCCTCCTAAGCCATGGAGCTAACTTGGGAGGAGGCCTGGAGACCCTGAGAATGAAAGACACTAGGAAGAGCTGCAGGCATTTTCCCCAACCCAAGACCTAGAGAAGGATGGCATTTTTAATCCAGGCACATATGCAGCCAGGCGCAAAGCCAGGCACAAAGCCATTCTTTGGTGACCCGAGAGTGTGCCCATACCAGCATTGTAATCTCAGGCCAGAGATTGGAGCACTTGCTCTGGAAAATGCCTGAGGACTAGGCACCAGAACTGTGCTGTCCCCCATCACAGGCCTGGAGTGGAAGGAGAGCTGCTACAGCTCCGGTTTCTCCTAGATTATAAGACATGCAGCCAGGGCCAGCTTGATGACCAGTAACCAGTCTGGGTGTGTCCTTGCTGGGTGCTCCATTCTGCTCCCTGGACATCGTGGTGCAGCAGAGCCCTCTCCACTCCTCCCTGACGCAGAATTTCAGGCATTTGGAGTGCCACCTTGCCTAGATCAGCAGCCTGAGACACCCACTGTTTCTGTGCATAGATTATAGTGCATTGCAACCCTCTCTGCTCCACATCCAGGCAGATTTCTAGGCATTCAGAGCACCTGCTTGCCTGGGCCTGCAGCATGAGCTCCTATCCTTCCTGGGTATAGATCTGCTGAAGTAGGGCCCTCACTGTTCCACATCCACACATAACTCCAGACTTTCGGAGTGCTCCCTTGCCTTAATCAGCAGCCTGAAACGCCCACCATTTCTGTGCATGGATCATGGTGCAGAGGGGCCCTCTCTGTTCCACATCCAGGCACATCTCCAGGCATTTGGAGTATTCACTCACATGAACTAGCAGCCTGACTCACCCTACCCTTCCTGTGCAGACATCCTGTTACAGAGGGTCCCTCTCAACTTCAAGCCCAGACAAATCTCCAGGCACTTGGAGCACCTGCTCAACTGGCTCTGCAACCTGAGCCACCTCACCCTCCCCGTGCGGAGACTGTGGTGCACTGAAGCTTTATCCACTCCACACTTAGGCAGATCTCCAGCCAGTCAGAGCACCCACTCACTCAGATCAGCAGCCTGAACCACCCAGATCTTCCTATACAGAGACCATGTTGAAGTGGGGCCCTTTCTACTCCATGCCCAAGCAGACCTCCAACATTAGGAGTTTAGGCTGCACCCACTCCCCCTCACCATCCCCGTACAGAGAACTTGAGGTAGGGTTGGTAGAGAGAGAGAGAGGAAAAAGAGAGAGGGAGAAAGAGAGAGAGGAGGGAGGGAGGAGGAGGAGGGGAGAGAGAGAGAGAGAGAGAGAGAGAGAGAGAGAGACTATACTACAGAACCTTGAGCATAAAGAGCGTTTATATGAATGTGGTTACTTTCTCCTTCCTTCCCGCTTGTTGAGTAATATGTCTTTAGCCTTAACTTGTGAGTGTAGACCAATGCGTGCTTTAAACCTGAGGTTTCTGAAACTAATTACACTGTCCAGGGTCTTCAATGTGCTGCTTGAGTTGAAATACAACTGCTAGGAAAAAAATAAAAACTCAGGTATTATCTTACCTGGGCAAGTTATAGGGCAGTACATTGCTAAGTGCCACCTGAGTGAAAGGATTTATCAACATGGAAACTACTATAACTCACTCACATTTTATTATAAGTTCAGCATGTTTTATAGTTTCCTTACACTTTCAGATAAAAAAAAATCTCTTTTTGAAGTTACTGTAAAACACATGGAAGAACATTGAGTTTGACAGGTGACCTCTAATAAAAACAACAAAAAAGCAAAAACAAACAAACAAAAAAACACTTTTGAATATATAAAGGATAAAATGCAAAAATATTTTATAAAATTTTGTGGAAAAGCACATTCACTAGAAGACACATGCATTTGGCTCTCTAAAAATTCAAAACATGAAACAAAGGAGAAAGCCAGGGAGTCTATTTGATGCTTCCTGTCTCTATAGAAACTGCATTATTGATACCCACCCCTTTTCTATTTCTATGGTTACAGAACACAGAAGACACTTAGAAAGCAAAAGGATAAAAAGATACATCTCTTAAGTGTCCATGATGGTGAGTGGAGCCTGATGATAATAAGAAGAATGGATGCTCACTAATTCTTGACAATTTCTTAGAGTTATGGAAAAATGTTTAAGTCAGGGCTTAATCTCAGAAGACAAAGATGTCTTGTTCACAAGTGAGGACACCATTAAGCTAAACTGAATTCATAGGATCAATTTACTCTGACCCCACATGAGTTGTTTTACATGCATACCTTAGTAGATTTTGACAATTGAAGCAGAATAGAAGTTTTAAAAGTTTAATAAAAAAAACTAATGTGTTCTTTTTTATATTTATACACTGGTGTCTCATTTTTTTCATTAAATTGCTACATAGAAGAAAATAACATAATGTTTGGTACTTGGAGGAAATAAGATGGAATCAAATACATACATAGAGACTACTTTAGACGTTTAGTTGTTCTTTATTTCTAGCTTCTCCAGGTAAATTTATTCTTGATTTTTTTTTCTCCAAAACACCAAAAGGTTAGATGGTAAAAAGAGAAGAGAAGAAAAGGAGTCAGACAATTTCAATACTTTAGTAGTGAGAAAATGAAATTATTCACAGCCAGATAGGTTCTTAGCTTTTCTTCCCCATTGACGTATGCCAAACATAATACTGACAAAGAAATGAAGAACAAAGACATTTTGTGCCATCTCCTGAATTATTTCCTACAATTCCTTTAAAGTTAAAATTACTTAACATTGCAGGGGAAAATGAATCAGGAAGTCACATGGTGAATTAAATAGTATAGAGTACACTTACTGACATACTCTGCTACTGAAAGTACCAGCTCAGTTGAAGTGAGCAGTCATCTAAGGTCTATGTGCTCTATTCTGTGTAGTCGATAGAAATCTCATGAAAATAATAAGATTGGTTTATTCTTCTTTAAACAGAAGTGCTTTATTCTGTATGTGTGTATGTTTGTGTGTGTGTGTGTGTGATTTTTTCATGTGAACCTTCTTTGTGAAGGATTATTGATTTATGACCATATTTATAACACCTTTGTCTCAACATTTTCTCCATGAATTAACTCCTTCTAGTTTTGAAGGAATAAAAACAACTCTTGTGGAAGATTTGCCATCTTGCCTTCTTTTCCACTTATGCATACTTCAGTGCAACAGTTTTCCTGGGAGGAGACAGTGAGATTTCACACTCTCAGATCTGAGGAAATGAGGTAGCTGTGGCAATGATAATAGGACTAGGTGTAGAAGGTAAATAACGTGCTTTTTTAAATTGGTGTGATGGGGAATGGCAAAGCCTTCTTGAAATGCGAAAATGTCTAATTGGTGTCCGTAGAAAGTTTCACTCAATAAAACATTTTAAGTCAGGATGTGATCATTTTTATCAGTCATTGATGAAAAATGTAATTTTGAAAATAAGTCCAGTTAAGAAAGCAAGAACAAATATGCCAGCCTTTTTCTTCCTTATATGAGACACTAATATGAGAAAATTAATCAAATCATATTAATGTTTCCTTACTCAATGCAAATTCTTTCTTATTCTTATTTTGTGCAGTTTTAGAGTTGAGTAAGATAAGATTGTATGTGTGCCATAATATTACTTCATTATTTGAGGACAAAACTAGCCAATTTTTACAGAAAAAAAAATCAGTAAAACTAGTCATTTGATATAAGTCTTCAATTTAGACAAAAAGTTATGTTAGTAGTTTCTCCAGAAATAGTTGCATATATGTCTATGCCTGCATTTAAATTTTTGTGATAGCTTTAAAACCCTTCAGATATTTTATTTTTTATTTTTTTATTATACTTTAAGCTTTAGGGTACATGTGCACAACGTGTAGGTTAGTTACATATGTATACATGTGCCATGTTGGTGTGCTGCACCCAGTAACTCGTCATTTAACATTAGGTATATCTCCAAATGCTATCCCTCCCCCCTCCCCCCACTCCACAACAGGCCCCAGTGTGTGATGTTCCCCTTCAATTATAATTAAAATTGTGCATTCATTGTATGTATATCATTAATGAAGAAATTTTAAATTGGTAAATTCATATGATCGATGTTGCTAAAATAATCATCTACATGCTTTGTATTATACCAAAATTACAAATTTATGTATAATCTTAAAATCTGAAAAATGGGCAAGAAGAATGATATCTGAATTTTTACATGTGAATTCCAGGACTTCTTCAAATAGGTATTCCAATAAAAACATTTGGTTTTGCCTTCCTATTCTAATATTTTTATCTAGATCTTATTTTGAAATTCATCATTAGTCAATATGACTATAGGTATGACATTTGTGGTGTGCATGTCATTGCTTATTCAACAAATAACTTATCACTATGGCCATTTAGCCCATTATTTGTCTTTATGGTTGGCTTTCTATAAGGCAATAAAAATTTCATGTGTTATGAAATAAAAAATTCAGTGTTCAAGTAAAGGTTGTACCCTTCATCAGATTATAAAAATCTTTCCTCTAAATGACTTATCAATTTGTTAATTTTCAAAATTGTAAAACACGTTGCCAAACTAAGGATAGTATGGGGTGATGAAATGGAAAAGAGTGGACTTGAGTGGGGTAATCCTGCTGTTTGAACCTGGCTTTTCCAATTCCTTACTGAGAGATTTCGGCCTCATTAGTTATGTTGCCAATTTTTGATTTGCTCATCAAACTAGAAGAAACAACATCTATTTAGGAAGATCTATAAAAACATAACCAATAATCCAGAGTATGATACATGTTCAACAACTGTTAGACCAAATATCATATATTTTTAATTTAATTAGATAAAGTTTTCCATGAATTTCCTCTCCATGTTGTAAAGGAGAGGAAAGGAAAGAAACCTAATATATATTGACCATTTACTGTACTCCAGCCACTGTGCTAAAGTTAGAACTTTGATTTCTAATTCAGGGCACTTGGGATAATTTGGACACTTAGGTTAAATAAAACACTACAGTGTTTCTGCTGAACCTCCTCCCCAGCAAAGCTAAGTTCATGGTGTTAACAAATAGGCCATATATTCCATGTCTTTTTCTAGACATAAAATTTCCAGAACTTCAGTTGCTGCCACAACAAAAATGAACACAACTGTGTTTTTCTGGATGTGTCAGTCCCCTTCCTGTTAACCGGACCAAGGCTATCATTTCACGGCCATTCGGGGATTGGGGAGAGTGGAGGGTAAGACACACCTCTCTTTATCTCCCCTGCCCCCACAAAATTTGTTCTCTAAGATTCCCTGTGTTCAAATATTTCTCTTTTTAATAATAATCTCCCTATATATACTATAATACAGATTATTTAATAATCTATATATAATAATTAGATATGTATATGTGTATCTCCAATATATAGAATTATAAATTATATATTACAGATATTACTATATGATTATGTTATATAATTATATATAAATTATATATCATATATTTTATGTATAACACATATCAATTTTATATTATATATTATTGTATATAAATTATATATTACATATTATATAATATATATTACATAGTATATTATAATTATAAATTAATACATGTATTTTATATAATTACATAATTATAATTATGAATTATGTATTATAATTTATATTATATAATATGTACTATATATAATAATTTACATGTATGTGTATATATATCATATGTGTATATATATATATATGTATGTATCTCCCCAACCTTAGGCATTTTTATGTGTGTTATCACCTTTAATAACTTCTGATACTTCAGACTGCCTCCTAAATTGCCCTTTTAGGAACAAAAAGAAAATATTATTATTAACCATAATGCCAGTTCTGTACAATTAATCTACTAGATCTTACAAGGCTGGAAGAACTGAAGCATTTGAATTGAAGATAATCTTCTAAAATGAGAAAATAGGATGTAACTGTTTCTGGGGGCTATTACATGTAATTGAGATCGAGTTTTGTTTACCAAGGCTAACAAATAGGAAGTAATAAGTACGGAATGAATAATCTTAGAGTGCTTTACAAGGAAGTAGAGCTAGTTACACTCCTGCTAACATGTATGAGAGTTTCAGTTGCCTCACTGTTTTGAAATATTCAAAACTCTCATCTATAATCCTATCCTTCCTGCTAACTCCTCTGTTGGATACAACAAAGCTACTGATTTTTAAAAAATGGAATGAGTCAGGAAACAGCTTCATCTAAATATCCATCAACAATATTTTCAATATAGGTTTTTGCTATGCATTGTAACAATAGCATTTTCACTGGTGTCAGTTTCCTGCTCAAATCTAAGCGCTTGGACATTATAGCCATACCAGCTGAGTTATACTATCCAAAAAATAAAGGGATTGATTTTTTTTTCTCAGTGGCCTGCTCCTAACTCCAATGGTGAATACTTTCCTTGCCAAAATACATGATGGGTTAGATGTGCTTTCTCATTCATTGTCAGCCACAGCCCCACAAAATAACAGAGAACAGAAATTTTTATTCATCATTACCAAAGTATGCTTATATAGAGAAATAACTAAAAATGTATACCGATTTATGAGCATCCTATAAAGTCTACAGTTACTGCTATATCTTTCCTGATAAAGATTTGTAACTGAGGAAGTTAAAAGTATATACAGTACACTTTTAAAATAATCTCTTATAGCACTCAAATCAGTATTTGCCACACTACACCCAAGAAATCAAGCTAGTATCACAGCCAAAACACATTGTTAAACAGCCTTGTCCATTACTTGAATAATTTGAAGACTGATGTCTAGAGAAATGTTGAAAATAAATCGCTTTAAAGGACTATCTGGAAAACCCAAAAGGCAAACTTAGAAGTTGGTTTTGCATCTTTGTATATTGAACAAGGATTTTTTTAGTTTTATTTTTAAATGTCCAGATCTTATCAAATGAACAAACTCATGCAAAATGTCAGATCTAGTAATTAAAAACTTGAACAGACAGAATCTATGAGGAGTAATCATAAAACCCACTATCCCTTTAAATATCATGAAGCTCAACTTCCGGTTAAATTTACTAATTAAAACTGGTTTTTCCTGTTTTTGTGAATTGTAGTCGTGCAGTTTCAAACTTTTCTGATCATTCCTGAGTAAAACAAAGTATCAATCCAAAAATTAAAATTTCTAAGCATGAGTGATAGTTAAATCTTCAAACATATTTGAAATTGAGGACACACCTTTCCCCCATATGCAAGAAGACTGAAGGTTGAGAAATGGATATGATTGGCTTCTTCTCTCATCTTGGTCCATTGTTAGGAAGATTCTATACCAGCTTTCTTTCTCAATGTGTTGCCAGGAAACATACTAATTATTTGGCCAAACAGTGGAGAAAGGCTGATTGAAATGCTCTGTTAAAGTAGCTAGGCTGCCTATGACATGCCTTTTAGAATTTCCAAGAAGTTTGGCTCTCAGATGCAGCTGGGTTCTCAAAATGTAGGGGCCATAAAACTTGAAAAAAAGAAAAACTCTGATTATTTGAATGATGAATTAACTTTACAACTCACTGATTAATTAAACAACAGAAATATCTACTCCGTTTTCAGTTGCAGAGTTTAGAGCCATTTTATTTTAAGTCATCATTGAATTATTAAACCCCCTCTTCCTTTCTTATCTACCATGGTAAATATTAAGTGGATGCATGTATTTCTCATTCCCCTCTTTAGGAGTTTACTTAAACTGTGTGTTAAAAAGGGATGAGTTCTTTTAATATTCCCATAATGCCACTGGAAAGATAATTTCCTGGTGTCCAAAACTGGCTGAGATGTTAACAAAAAAGAGGAACCATTCTGATTGCCAATTAAATTACAGTTTATCTTTATTAAGTAGAAAACAAAATAGATGTGCTATAATAGTAAATTGAGGTGTTTGTGTCAACTGAAGTCTTACTTAAAAGACAATTAAATTATCCTAAAGAAGAAATTTTTCCAAATTCTGTAGAAATTAGTATAATCTTGATAAAAAGCCTGACTATAACTTTACCAAAAAAAAAATCATAGAGCACTTTTACCTTTGGTATAAGAAAATTCTTAATGTAATATTAATATACAGCTTATTAAAATGACAGCCCTTATAATTAGATAAGTTTTTTTTCAGGAACTTAAGAATGTTTTAATATTAGTTATCAGTATTAATATAATCTAAAATATTAATATTTATAAAAAATACATGATCTCTATAGAAACTAAAAATTCAGCAAAATTTTGGATAAAAAATAAAAAATGAATATATATATATATATATATATAATATTTTACTTTATAAAATAGAGTATTCTCCAGCCCAAAGCCATCATCATGTTTTATGGGAAAATATTAAAGGCATTTCTATTAACGTAAAAAATGAATGACAAATGCGTACTCTCATTGCTGTTATTAAATATTGTATTTAATACTAGTCAACTCAAAAGAGAAAAACTTTGTAGAAAAAAAAGTAAGTTGATTTACATGTGAATATGACACAATTGTATGCCTGGAAGTCCCAAGAGAATTAGCTAAAACACTAATCTCAAAATAAAATGATGTTATAAGACTTTGTTGTGTAAAATTACTGTATACAAATTAATTTCCACATACAATATACTGCAAGAAATTTCCAACTTAAAATATTAATAACATATTTAGGAGTGTGCACAACGTGAATAATTCTCACTAAAACAAAAGAAGTCTTGAAAAAAAGCAAGACATAACATATTCTTGAAAAGAAAGACATATTAAAATAGATCATAATTATTTTTTAGGTAATTCAAAAATTTAATATGATACCCATGAAAATACCAAACACTTGCTGGCTGTTTATTTATTTTACTAAACAAATTAATTCTAAATTTTATGTGAAAAAACAACTAAGAAAATTAGAGAAATTTTTGAAAAATAACGTATACATCGTAATTGTTTCATGCAAAAAAAATTATAAATTTCTAATAATTAGATAAGTATAGAGTTGAGACATAAGCTTCCAGGCAGGACAATAGAAGAAAATAAAAATCATAAATAGACCCAATCACATATGAGAATGTAGTAAGTGATTAACATGGCATCTCAGCTCAGTAGGAAAATATAAGTTATTTATTATATCATACTCTGATAAATGGACAGACATCTGAGCAAAACATAGGATTAATATAAATCTGACACCTTACAATGAGGCAAATTAAAAATGAGTCAAAGATTTAATCTAATCAGGAAATCCTTTCTAATGATTTTTGTAAGTCCAGCAGCATATATATATATATATATATATATATATATATATATATATATATTTGTGTTTGTGTGTATATATATGTAGAGAGAGAGAGAGAGAGAGAAATAGTACATTTTTTAAAAGTTTGCACTAACAAAAATTTATAGGCAGATTCAAAGCATAATGATAAACTGAGGACAAGACAATATTCTCAATTTCTGTCAAATACAAAGTGCCATTCTCTCTAATATATAAGAATTACAAATGTATAACAAGATGGTTAGTAACAACGAAAAATAAATTTTAATTTTGACTAGGAAGTTCACAGTGAAAGAGAAAAATGGCTCTTAAACATATGATAAGCTAGTTAACCACAATTCTAATAAGAAAAAGGCCTATTAAAACAGTGCCTAAATATCCTTTTTTAGAAACAATATGATTAGAAAATCCTAATATGTGTCAATTATGTACCTGTGGAGAAATAGGATACTCTCATACATTATCAGTACAACCTCTATAGTTTACAAAAGTGCAAATGCATATACGTTTAACCCAGATATCCTACTTCTAGAATTTTTTCTAGATATATCCATGTAAGTACCTAATGATGAACTGTACAATGGTTTTTATGGTCAACCATATGCATTAGCAAAAAATTGGAGATAACATAAATGCTCAGTACATGCATGCTAGCAAAAGTTACATACATATCTGTATAAAACAAAGAGGAAGCTCTCTGTGTATTAGTAGGGAACAATCTATCAGACATAGCAAAAAAAAGCTAAAGTATTATTATATAATTCAAAAGTTATAGTTCAGTGAAAAAAGTAAGAGTGCACGACGTTTTAATCACTAGCCACTGTTTGTGTAAGAGTGGTAAAACAAAATATATATTTATATTTGCTTTTATATAAAGGCACTCCAGGAAAACACCTAAGACATTAGCAACAATAGTATCTATAGTTGAGCATGGAGGGGAATCTAGGTAACTAAGCAAATTAAGTTTATGGTAGAAGACAGATTTTTATTGTTAAATGGTTTTTTGTTTGTTTGTTTGCTTGTTTTTGTTTTTGTTTTTCCAAGATGGAGTCTCGCTCTGTTGCCCAGGCTGGAGTCCAGTGGCACCATCTCAGCTCACCACAATCTCCGCCTCCCAGGTTCAAGCAATTCTCCTGCCTCGGCCTCCCAAGTAGCTGCGATAACAGGTGCCTGCCATTACACCCAGCTAATTTTTGTATTTTTAGTAGAGACAGGGTTTCACCACGTTTGCCAGGCTGGTCTCAAACTCCTGACTTTGTGATCTGCCTGCTTTGGCCTCCCAAAGTGCTGGGATTACAGGCGTGAGCCACCGCACGAGGCCTATTGTTAAGTGTTTTTATATTTACTCCATGGGAACATGTTATCTATTAAAATAATCTATATAGTTTATGTATATAGTGAATGGTTACTTCAAATGAGGGTCATGAATTGGCATATCTTTATATTTCCTTAAAGAATCTGGTATAACAAAATTTCTATGGGTCAGTCTTTGGAAAATGCTAGCATAGGAACAAGAAGGCTCTAGTTTAAGAAGTATTGTGTCAGTTAATCCAAACAAGTCATTTTACCTTCAGGACCTGTTTTCTTCTCTATACCTAAAGGGGTAATAAAAGAAGAGTTTCCAAGAATTTATCCAGGTTTTAAATTCTGTAAGTACAGCAGAGTACGAATAATTGAATCTTTACTCTTTCTAAGCATCAGCTTTCACAGCATTGAATCCACTTAGTTACAAAAATGCAGGAAATAGAGAGTGGCCTCTAATTCCAGGACATCCCACCACAATTTTTATATAAAATTCCACGATACTAATCTATATTGATGTAATTTTTCCACTTAAAAGCTGTCAAAAACATTTAATATTAAAATCTTTTTATTTTTACTCTTTTAATCAAAGTGTATAACTCTGCTAATACGTAAAGTAGTGACGAGAGCAAAATGAATGTACCTGTCAGGAGCCTGTGTATTGATAAAATTCAGTATTTTTTAGTTATATGTAATTTTTCATAATTTATGTTGCTCTCTTTGTTCTATCAGCTATTTTTGTTTTTTCTCTATTTTATCTCATTGGCCTAATGAATTAGGTAATACTGTGGGCTGATGATAACTCATTGATTGCTCATCTACCCTTGGGTGTGTTCAACCTGCAGTAACATTCATTCTCCCCCATAATGAGTTTTAAAAGGGAATGATTTTGGAATACTTTCATTTACATCCTTAAAATGCAACCGAGGGTATGTAACAATAAGAGTTCTAACAAGATGAGAAGTTTAGTGTGCTGTTCACATTTGCCCCCTTTGCTACTTAAATCTAGAATTCTTCAGACCAGTGAATCAGAACAAGGAAACAAACTGAGAAGTAAACAGAGGCCTGTCAGAACTGTCATGTTGTTTTCATGAGTTTGATCTTGTTAGAAAGTTTGAATGAAACACACGGAAATAAATGATAAATCTGACAAATCATTCAATTCACAAATTCAAGAATGTACATGTTGATTATATAGCCACTTTTGCAGTTTTAATATATCTCAAGATTTTAGAAATCATGTTTTTTAAACAGAAAAAAATCCCCAATGATTACTTATAAACAGTCTTTTAGTAACATATATTTAAGCATCACTATTCCTTTGGACCAATACAGGGCTATAGTAAAAATCTGATATTTGAATGTCACTGATACTTGTTTTTATTTTTAATATCATGTCTACCATTTAGTAACCAAATATTTGACACTGGGGATTTTTAAATTATTTTAATTTTTGATACAAAATAGATAATACTACTATATACTAAATAATATTATACAAATTATTAAATAATATAATACAATTTAAATAATATATAGTGTTCTTGGCACATTATATACTGCATAAAAGGTAGTTATTACTATTTTTTATATTTTATTAAGTTATAACTGAATCAGCCTCCATCCTGATAAAATTATACATAAAGTGTCTAAAGTACTTATAAATAATACGTGGCCAATGTTATTTCTTCTCTCTTTAAGAATGATAAAAGGTACCAACTGCTATTTCTGGCCCACCTATATTTTTTTCTTTGCATTAAAAAAAATGTATTGATAAATTGCGAGATTAAATTTTTTATTCTACAAAAGTTGAAATAAGACAGTCTACTCTAGCTGGGAAACTACTGCAGGGCCGTCATTGTGGTGGATTGTATTTGCTGCTGTGTCAATCATAGGTGGCAGGCACCACATGGTTCCCTAGTCATCTGACAGAATTAATGAATCCATTCAATTGCTTCACTTACTACCCAGTGGTGTTTTAGACTCCATTGAAAGAATTCAATTGAGTGGTATCCCTCAGAGTTTCGATAACATGTCTTAAAGTCAGGTTTTCAAAGTGTGATTCATGAGTCACCTGCTTCAGAATAATCGATTGCTTTTTAGAATTTGTTTTAGAAATCACATTCACAATTTAATTTTATCTTTAAAATAAATCTTTGACATGGAAACTTAGTAATTATGAAAGTGTTAATATTATTTCTAATAAAATATTAGTGGATAGTTTCTGTGTAATTACTATGCTCCAAGTTTTGTACCAAACCATTTCCACAATTATTTATTCCTCAAAAAGAGAAAAAAACTATAAAGTAGACATGTATTCTACCTATTAGATAAAGAAACTTAGACTAGAGAGAAACATGATTTCCTCAAGGTCACACAGAGAATTGATTAACTGAGCGGGACTAGAAAAATTCATTGCTTATAAAGTCACAATTACTGAGCTCCTTTTGTCTGCCAAGGCTTGTATTTGGCTCCGGGAAAAGGAAACTAAATAAGATAAAGCCTTCAATTCACAAGGTATTGTTCTCCTATCTTCTTTGACAGAACAGGGCAGGGTCAGGCCAAAGGAGCAATGAAACCCAGAACAACATGGATACAGTACAATTTTTGGAAGGTATGTGGGTCGCCCTGACTACATTTGTAGTATTTAGTAATTTGTGCATTAAATATATAATCAGTTTATATTTGTAACAGCAATAACGATCAGTTGTAATCCCAAACTAGAACTGCATCTAATGATAGATGGTTGATAAAGAGTTGCTGAATGATAGAATGAATGAACAGTCTGCTCTACATTGAGCCCATGCTGAGATTTCTGAAACCTTACAAGCTAAACTCAATTTTAAGTTTTGGCTTAGGTTGCAGAGTAACCTAATGCCATTTCTTCAATGATACAATCACTTTACCAGATCCTTGCCCTCGCCTCCTGCAAGTGTGTCTTCCTGATGACTGATCTAAATGGCCTCCTCTGCAAAGTTGAAGAGTTTTTCCAGAAAGTTTCTTTTTTTTTACTCTATTTCCTCTGCTCTGCATGAAATATATACTACAATTTCTATAATTATTGAACCTCCACTTCATTTAAGGCTCATGGTGGGCTCTGGTAAGCAAAATAGTCATAGACTCAGAACTTGACTGGTCTCATATTCTAATGAGAAAAGTAGGTATGTGTTGGGAAAGGAAATATTCAGGCTTGTCATATGGTAAAATATAATAAACCAAATTAAAATGATCAGAAAATCTAGAAACAAACTGGATTTAAGTAGCAAAGGGTGCAAATGTGAACAGCACACTTCTAGAAAATCTAGGAACAAAGTGTCCTTTAAGTGATGATAAAACAAATTAGTCCACAAACATTAATCCAATTATATTGTTATTCATTATTCTATCTTTGAGTTGTTTTTTAAAATACAACAGATTTTACTGTGCCAATAAAAGTTATATATAGTAAGTTAATCAGGGGAAATGTACACCTCCTTCTGCCTACTTCTGACTACTTCTGCTGCCAAATGCTAAAAGATCCCTATTCTTAAAGAAAGTTGAAAAACTCTGGCATTTATCTCTATAAATTTTCATTCATAAATAATTCTAGGGACAAAATGAAACGAAAAATGATGACAATAACAATATGCTGGTTATGTGCTAAATATTCACTCAACACGTCTTTATGGAAAATGTACTCTGTGCCAGCTATGGAGCTCAAAAGCTGACTTCCTTTTAGTCCTCATAGATTTAACAGTCTACAGAGCACAGAGCTATTGACAAATAATAATTAATCTGGAGATTGAGCGAAGGCTTCTCTGGGGAAGAAGTAGCATTAAACAGAATGCAAGATGAGGAGTCAAGCTAAAAAAATATGTCTTGCAGAGAAAAGAATGTGTATGAATTGTCTAGCTGGAAGAAAATAGGTGAGGCTGCGCAATAGGAAAAGGGGCTAGGGATACCCCTAAGTCCTAATAGCAGTAATATTGCCACAAATAATTTAGATTAAGTCTTTATTCATTTCTGTTTGGCATGGTAGTATTGATACCCAATTGTCTAAAGACTTTGAAGGCTTCTTTACTTGTTATGCAAATTTTTCTTAAAGTAATGAAGATTCTCATATGGCATTACTCTAACTATTGATGCCTCACAAGATTACACTGAAATTCATTTGTAAAAAGTTTTTTTAATATCTCAATTTAATGAGTCTGAAAGCTGAGATTCTATACTTATTTCAGTGTTATTACAACTTGAAGAAAGTACTGACACTCTTATAGATATGAACTTTGAACTTCAAAATATATATTATTTAAATGTCTAATAAAAAGATAATTTCTTACAGTGCTCTATATTAAGTAATGCCTATGTTCTCAGAATGCTTTTCTACAAAATCAATGTTTCTGTAGTTGTACACTCAGATTGTATATGACAACTTTATTAGACTATCAAGCTTTCAACCAGAAGAGCAGTGAAAAAAATCTGCAGAATACAAAATGGAGAATATAGTTTTTTTTTGTGACAGCTAAATCATAGAGTTTTCACAAGAACATTTTTGGTATTGATTCTTGAAAGCAAAAATTATTTCCAAAATGAGGAGCTCCTATTGGCTGTAGCTTTTAACATCTTCCTTTTCTTCTCATTGCCAGAGTTTATCAGAATAGCTTAATATGAGGAGAAAAGCTCTCAAAAAAAAAGAAAGCTGAAATTGCTTGATCTAGTTAAACATGATTTTTTTCTAAATGATGTTCAATATTGCTAGAGGTTTTTTTTTCTTCTCATTTAGTCTCAAATTACTACATAAGAAAGCACTTGACATTTCCACACCAGCCTTCCCTCAAAGAGATATTTTAAGTTCTTAAAGAAAAAGGCAAGTGTATATGAGTATTCTAAGAACAGAGGCCTTTTAGAAAATCACCAACACTGTTATAAAACTATAGTACAAAAACATGCAGAGGTAGTTAGGAGTGGGGCTGACTTGAGGGAAAGATCTTTGGCAGACTGGGTGGGGAGATTTGAAGGAGATACTGAACTGGAGGAGAGATGACTCTGGATAGAAAAAAAAAGACATGATTAAGGAAGAAAGATGATGACGATACCAAAGAATTCAAGACTTCTTTCTACATCAAAACCAGAGAAAAATTTTGCATGTTACTATTGGATTTTGAAAAGTAACTAAAAGCATCTAAAAGTCGGCAGCAATGTAGGCCTGTAGAACTCTGTGGGGCCAAGAGACGAACTGAGGGCAGCATGAGCATTAATAAGCAATCTACCTGGTGAAAAGTGGGCTCTCTATCTCCAGATAACAAAAGCAAAATGGCAACAGTAAGGAGTTGGGGACATGATACCATGGTATGAGGGAAAACAGAATTACCTACAATACTTTCCAACTTCAAAGGTGGTCATAAAACCTCTCAATTTACTCGTATCCAATACCAACCAGTTGATGAGGTGAAAAATAGGGAAAAGCTACCATGAATATCACTCATATTAAATGTAAACTATATCTTTCCTTCCTTTTATATTCCACTTCATTACCACTGCCTCATTTAGAATCTCATCTCTTTATCCTTAGACTACAGCAAGTTGTAATCTCCAGGCTTCCCAGTTATCTCTGGAAACAATTTTGTAATTATATCCATCATGAGTATATGCAAAATCAATCTCATTTCATTCTCAGTTCATTAAGCTACAATGACTTCCTCAATGAGTTAAGCCACTCTGTTCAGCTTGCAAGGCCTTAAGTGTGTTTTGTACATTTTCATCCATCGTTACTTCTAATTGTTACTTCACATGAATCTCAGTCAACTCTTTCTCTGTTATACATGTTGTCTTTATCATTTTCTTTTTTATCTCTCCTATAATTTCACATTTTCAAAATTCTCTGAGGCTCAATTCAAGTTCTATTTCTTTCATGACACCAAATTAAAGTACACTAGGTCCAGGTTTTCTCCAACTTTGATCTCATAATACATTCATACCCAGAACCATACATATCAATTCCCCATTTGAAAAAGATTGGCTTACTTTGCCCCCACAAATAGATGTTAAGTTCTCAAAAGCAGGGACTTTTTATACTACTTTTGTATCCACTGGGGGGCCCAACAGTGTTCTGGGTGTTTGATCATTAATTCAATAAATACTTAGAGACTGGTTTCAGATAACTTTCTTAATATCAAAACTGGACTGCCCTTGAAAGATTATTCAGCAGAAGATACTGATTAAAACAGTCATTTACAACATGAGAAGGTTTCCAGTTGATAGATTTTATTGCCTGTTTTTTAGATAATACAAACACTGTAACAGGAAGCATCTTGTAAACAAAATTTGCCTTGACTGTTGGGCATAGCCAGCTTTAACTGCTACTTTAATCTCTGCTAAAGGCTCAGAGAGGAACTGAAATGTGAAGTGTTTAGCAGGGAGATGGTCCAAAAATCAAGTTAGTGTGGAAAATAACCTGAGTGAAAAATAGAAAAACAAGAAACTATGCCAGCTGTAGGAGTTGAGCCTGCACTGTGTCCCTTCACATTTTCCATTCATTCATAATTCTGAGCCACACATGTTATATCCTCACTCTTTTCAATACTCACAACTTTAAGTGTAGTTTATCACAATGCCTGTCTTGAAAGAAGTGTTTACATTTTAGTCTTCCATGACTTCTCTATTCTTAGCTCTTATCATTTGAATAGTCTGAGCCTGTTCAACTGTTTCCTTTGTCCCACCAACAAATTTAACCACAAGTTTTGGGGTTGAGATTAAGAAAAAAAATAGGCATAGATTTATATTAAGTTACTCCAGGTTATAAGAAAAAGCAACAAGAAATGGGCAGGTGCAGCATAGCTACATGACTTGGAGATGTTGTTTTCTTTCACATCTGTGAAAATAAAGGTATATGAGGAACCTACCTTGTGGAACGTCTTTAATTTTAGAATAATAGAATTTCAGATTTAGAGTGGACTTTAGACATAATCTTGCTGAAACTCTTGAACAATACTGTGTATATTACTGAAATTAAGACTTAGTTTCTACATCTATAAAACATGGGTAACAAAATAAAGTTAAACATAGAATTCCCATATGACCTAGCAATTTCAATTCTAGGTATGTAGGACTCAAAATAACTGAAAATAGGTATTCAAATAATTATTTGCCCACAAATGTTCATGGCAGCACTACGCACAATAGCCAAAAGCTGGAAGCAATCCAAATGCCCATTGATAGATGAATGGATAAACAAAATATGGTATATTCACAAAGTAGAATATAATTCAGCTATAAAACAAGAATGAGTTACTAATATATATATATTACATTGTGGATGTGAATGAACCTCCAAAGCATTGTGCTAAGTGAAAGAAGACAGATACAAAACGTCAAATATAGCATAATATTATTTTTATGATATATCCCAAAAAGGTAAATCTACAGGGACAGAAAGTAGATTAGTAGTTGCAAGGCACTGATGAGAGAGAAGTAGGATATTGTGCTTTAAGGTATATGGAGTCTCCTTTGTGGGTGATAAAAATGTTTGGAAGCTAGAAAGAAGTGATGGTTGCACAACATTTTGTATGAATTAGATGCCACTGAATGTATACTTTAAAGGGGTTAGCTTTACATTATGTGAATTTCATCTCAATTAAAAAAAGAAGGAAAGAAATACCAGAGGTTGAAATATTTCTGTCTTTTACAGGTCATGTTGCAACTGACAACATTATCCAATTTAAACTCTCTAACACCATTTACTCTTTATGGTCCATATAAATTTGACTAACATAATTGTTAATTCATAAATATCTATCTAACATAAATATCTACTTTTAAAGTATTGCCATGTTAATTAGTTTAAATAAGAAGTAGTATACATACATTTAGAACAGATTATAACTCTCCTGTGGTTTACATTTGGATGCAGTTCATGGTGAATTTGCACATCCTTTGAAGAAAAACCTTCATGCTTTAGTTTGTGTTCAGCTATACAATATCCACTATTTTAAATTGTTGGCAGGAAATAGCTATTTAGCATTAGTCATCTTGCAGAATTTATAACATAATGATTGTAATCCAACCCCAACAACAGAATACTATATTGCCAAGAATGGAATCGGGCTCACATTTATCTTTAATGGAGAAATATGTTCTATTTTAAAAAGCCAAGAAAAAAATAAACAGTCATGGAGGGTTAAAGTTGGCAGAATCTAGCCTAGGTATTACTTTTCAACTTTTCAAGCAACTAGTGAATCACCTATGACAAGTCTAATTAAAATAATTTCTGCTCTGTAACCGGGATACTAAGCAGATGGTAGAAATAAAGATGTGCTGAACAGGCCATAAATAATTGAGGCAGGAAAAAATACAAAGAGAAGCGCAAGCTAGTCCTCGCAGTTTATGTGAGTATGCATAGTTTTCTCTGATATGCTAGCATATGCTTTTAGCATTGTACCTTTACAAATATACATTGTAAGATATACGACATTATTCTTGGAAGCTGGGCCTTGTAGATGTTATAAATATAATCCACAAAAAGTAGCTAAGGATTATGACATAATAATCTGTTGGGGAATGATATAAAAGGAAAGGCATATAAACCAAATAGACAATTGGAAGGAGACATAAGAGTTTATAGTCCCAGTGAGCCATGAACTGATAGTAGTAATTGGATTATATCATTTCTCATCATAAAGCCAATACTCATTGTCACTGTGAAATCTGTTTTGCTTCCTGTGCCGAGCCTTCCAATTGAATGGAATTTCACTGTGAAGGGGATTTAAAATATTAAAGAAACAAATGAGCCTTTAAAATTTTTCTGTCTAAACTGTACAATAGTCAGGAACTCTGCACAACACAAGTACATGATATTGTGTTCACAGAACACATATTCCCAGAGCAAGTTCTTTGGCTTACACTATTACCAATGACACTCAATCAAGTATAGCCCTTCAAGGATTCCATGGGGAGAAATGTGTGAAATAGATTTTGGATCTCCTTAGGGGGCAGCGGGCAAGTTATCAAGGGACTAGGAAATCAACAAACAATGCAGACAATCTAATTATCAACGATGCAGGCATAACATGGAAGTATTGCACATAACTTGGAGATATTTATTTCAGTGGTTTGGTTAATATTACAGTAAATTGAGTCATACGAATTTTTCATTTCTCAGTGGATACAAAAGTTATGATTACACTATATTATAGACTATTAAACATGCAGTAGCATTATGTCTAAAATACCAATGTATATACCTTAAGTTAAAGTATTTTATTGCTAAAAAGTACTAACAATCATCAGAACCTTCAATGAGCTGTGATCTTTCTGCTATTTGAGGGTCTTGCCTTGATGTTAATGGCTGCTGACTGAGCAGGGAGGTGGTTGTTGAAGGTTGGGGTGACTGTGGCATTTTTGTAAATGAAAGAACAATGAAGTTTGCTGCATGGATTGGCTCTTTTTTTCACATGAGATTTCTCTGAAGAATGCAATACTATTTGGTAGTATTTTACCCACAGTAGAACTTCTTTTAAAACTGCAGTATATCATCTCAAACACTGCCACTTCCTTATCAACTAAGTGTATATAATATTCTAAATCCTGTGTGGTTGTTTCAACATTGTTCATAATGTCTTCACCAAGAGCAGACTTCTTCTCAAGAAACCACCCTCTTTGCTCATCCATAAGACGCAACTCCTCATTTGTCTAAGTTTAGTCCCAAGATTGTAGCAATTGAGTCACATCTTCAGGCTCCACTTCTAGTGTTTTTACTTTCTTTTTTTTTGTTTGTTTGTTTGGAGACAGAGTCTCACTCTGTCTCCCAGGCTGGAGTGAAGTGGCGTGATCTCGGCTTACTGCAACCACCTCCTGGGTTCAAGAGATTGTCCTGCCTCAGCCTCTAGAGTAGTTGGGACTACAGGCACGCACCACCATGCCCAGCTGATTTTTGTATTTTTAGTAGAGACAGGGTTTCACCATGTTGGCCAGGATGGTCTCGATCTCTTGACCTCATAATCCACCCACCTCAGCCTCCCAAAGTGCTGAGTTTATAAGTGTAAGTCACCACATCTAGCTATAATTTTAGTATTTCTAACACATCACACATACTTCCTCCACTATAGTCTTAACAGCCTTCAAAGTCATCCCTGAGGGTTAGACTCAACATCGTTCAAACTCCTGTTATTGTTGGTATTTTGACCTCCTTTCATGTATCATGAATGTTCTTAATGGCATTTAGAACAGTGAATATTTTCCAGAGGGTTTCAATGTATTTTGCCCAGACCCACCAGAGTAATCCCTATTCATGGCTGCCACAGCCTTACAAAACATACTTCTTCAATAATACTAGAAAGGCAAAATTGCTCCTCTAACTGTGGGATGCAGAATGGATGTTAACAGGCATGAAAACAAGATTAATATCTTTGTACATCCCCATCGGAGCAATTGGATGACCAGGTGCATTGTCAATGAGCAGTAACATTTTGAAAAAGGAACTTCTTTTTTTCTGAGCAGTAGATGTCAACAGTGGGCTTAAAATATTCAGTAAACCATGCTGTAAATGGATGTGCTGTCATCCAGGCTTTCTTATTCTATTTATGGAGCACAGACAAAATTGATTTAGCATAGTTCTTAAGGGCCCCAAGATTTGTGGAATAGTCAATGAGCTTTGGTTTGAACTTGAAGTCACCAACTGTGTTAGCCCCAACAAGTTCAAGCTGTCCTTTGAAGCTTTGAAGCAGGCCATTGACTTCTCTATAGATATGAAAGTCTGAGATGGCATCTTTTTCCAACACTTCAAATATATAAGGCTGTTTCATCTTCATTGAAAACCTGTTTAGTGAGCCACTTTCATCAATTTTCTTAGTTACATTTTCTGGATAACTTGCTGAGCTTCTACATCAGCACTTGCTGCTTCACCTTGCAGTTAAAAGCTCTGGAGATGGCTTTACTCCTGAAACCTCATGAACCAATCTCTGTTAGCTTCAAACTTTTCTTCTGTAGCTTTCTCAACAGGCTTTGCTCTGGATTAGGCTATAGCTTAAGGGAATTTTGTGGCTGGTTTGGTCTTCTATCCAGACCACTCAGCCTTTCTCCATATCGGCAATAAGGCTGTTTATTTTTCTTATCACTTACGTGTTCACTGGAGTAGCATTTTAAATTTTCTTCAAGAACTTTCCCTTTGCATTCACAACTTGGCTAACTGGTGCAAGAGGCCTTGCTTTCGCACTATCTCGGCTTTCAACACATCCTTCTCACTAAGCTTAATCATTACTGGATTTTTATTTAAGATAAGATACATGTAACTCTTTCACTTGAAAACTTAAAGGACATTATAGGTTGGGCTAATTTCAATATTGTTGTGTCTCAGGAATTAGGGAGGCCTAAGACGAGAAAGAGATGTCAGTGAATATCCTGTAGATGGAGCAGTCAGAATATACATAATTATTGACTAAATTTGCTGTCTTGTATGGATGTGGTTTGTGGTGCCCCAAAACAAATACAGTAATAACATCAAAAACCACTGATCGCAAATCACCATAACAAATATAATAATAATACAAAAGTTTGAAATGTTGCAGAAATTAACAAAATGACATACACAGACACACAGTAAGCACATGCTATTGGAAAAATGGCACTGATAGACTTGCTGTTCACAGGGTTGCCACAAAGCTTCAATTTGAAACAAAACAAAATAAACAAAAAACCACTATCTATGAGGTGAACTAAAGCAAAGCACAGTAAAACAAAATATGACTGTATTCTTCTATTTGTCAACATACATCGGAAATAGCAGTGAAGCTTGAATATCCAGCTGAACAAGAGATTTAATCTGTGCATGGACCTCTTGGCAATGGCTAATCTAAAGCTAGTGCTAGCTTGGGTGATATGCTGTGAAAACAACAATGAGAATTCATCGAATTACAGAGGAATATTATTCAATGATTTCTTTTTCTCTCTCAAAGTGCTTCCAGGATGAAAAGACACACTAGAAAAGGCAGATGTAATTAAAGGTAATGAGAGATCAAACTTTAATTGAACTATAAAAAAGCACCACCTCTTCTACTTGATAATTACACTAACACCACCAAGATCAGCTCCACCACGTTTATTTCCCTTGTACCTTTATTATCACATTATTGGCATGTATATCTTATAATTAAAACATCTTGAATTTATAAAAACTTTAGTTATCAAAGAAATGAAAAAGAAATAAGATACAGTGATGTGCAGTGGCATAACATCAGCCCATGAACTTGTTGCCCCAAATGGTAATGCTCTAAAATAATGTGAGGTTCTTTAATATATGCTAATTAATGAAGGGAATTCAGTTTAAAAAATCATATACATACACTCTCCACTCTTCTCTACTGTGAAATATTTTTCTGCTCTCTTTAGTGCATTGAAATTGCACTGGTTTGTTTCTACTTAAAGAATATCTGATAGTTTGTATACATATTAATTTGATTACTTGCAGGTTCATTAGTGATCACTTTTGGGGAAGGTATGCTGATTCCAATTTTGATTAAAAATAAGCAGAGAACATCTGAAATTTGATTTGGGCAAATGAACCAATGTCTGGTGTAATAAGTGGAAGAATGGCTCTTAGCTAAAGACACTTAAGAGTTATCACAGAAGGTTGGGAACAAAAGGTACTTAAAAGTTTGAACTACCATATAATACTTCATGAAATAATCACTCTTTAGGAAATAAACAATGATGACAAAATAAAACAATGATTTTGGAATAATTAAAGAAAAATTTCAATTAATTTCAATTAATTTTAAAATTCTTACTGCAGAAAAGCTCTCAACTTTTTACCTACTCAACTTTTTAGAAACTAATTTATGGCTTTTTTTTCCTCAATTTTTTGAGTCCTCTTGGGATTTTGATGCTATTTTTTTGGGGAAAATGGTCTCAATTTTACTCAGCTGGGCGTGTTTCTAACATGTGTTTCACTGATTGTAGAATTATTTATTAGCCTTCTTACGATAATATAAGTTTAAAAATGCTGTAAGCCTCCATTTTTTTCCTTTAATGAACTCAGGTCTATGAAAACTGTCTGGTTAGTTTAAGAGAACCTTAAATTTGGTGGAGGGATGAACAGCGGAATGATTGGAAGTAATAAAGAGTTTCTAAAAGTGGAAATAGGAAACAAATCAATGATGAAATATAATTTTGCTTTCAGGAAGGCCTGAAGAATAATGGGCTTTATAAGGAATGATAAAATTAAATTTTAGAAGCAAGGAATGCAGAGGTATATAGAGGAAGACTTATTCTTTCTGTTAAGACTGAAAATGATAGCTCTACTTAAATCTCTTTTGGCACTAGAAAAATCTTGTGAAACTGAGTTTCATATTCCATTGACATGTCAAGGTATCTTATTCACCCGAGGAACAGCTTCACTTTTTAAATATATGACTTGTTCTGCACCATCACAGGACTTAATTTAAGCATAGCACTTCTACTATCAAGGAGGATCATGCTTGTATCAGCTCCATCAGGGTTCCAAGGCAAGTGGAGAATTGAGGCCATCAATTTTAAGGCCATAAAGTTGAAAAGTCTAGTCTTTAGTAAGTGACTTAAAACGTCTTGTATGTACTGTATTTATTGGTTTGGTGCCACAGCATAATGAAATTTATGAAACAATTATTTTAAGCCTGAATTCATGACTAAATTGCTAAACTTAACTTGCCATCCATTTACAGAAAGAACTCATATGAGAGTTTAGTTTTAGAAAAGACACAGGTCATTTAAAAATACAACTAAAGGTCACTATTTCTAAGCTCTCTTCTATAATAGGGGTGAGGACAGTCCATGTTTAAAGTACTAACAGTAGTAAACTGAATATATAGATGAATGTTTAAAATACAGAGAAGGAAAAAGGAAGTCTCACGGACAATAATGTTTTCCTTTCAAAACTAAGCTAGCTTCTTTTTATTAAAATATCATATGAAATTAAAGAAAATTTAACAACCCAAATCACCAATATTGAACCACAGTTATCCTCAGAAAAGGTAGCACAAATATACTCTCAGAAGACATTTTTATTATAAGTGGATTAACTTAGGTGGTTTTGTCTCTATCTCAAATACGTAGGTGAGAAAACACAGGTAATTATACTTTGACAATTACAGTAGCCACAAAAAATTAGTGCTTCCTTCAATTTATGGTACTGAAGAGTATCTAGAAGGTAATATGGCTAATCAGTAAGATGGAAAAACCGTTAATAGACTTTCTGTTGTAAGAAAAATTATATGGGGCTAATACTTTTGTAATTAAGATGTGAAGCAATCCATTTTCATGTCAGTTACCCTTGATTGCCAGGTTGGCCTATACATCTATATCACTTGGAGTGCTGTCCTTTTCATTACTTAATAGTTTGCATTCAGTGGAGGAGGATATCCACCCTGAAAAAGAAGTAATATTCTTTCTTCAAGGACATTAATTTTCTTTATTCAAAAACTATTAGTCAGCTATTTATTTTGTCAACAAATATTCTAGGCTCTTGCAGTAAGCACGGTTTTACAAATGCCTTTCCCTATGGTAAAATGTTATTTATACAGCTTACTTTCCATTTGATATATGGGTATTTTTTTATTTTTCTTCTAGAACTTTTGTAGTGAGCAACATTTGAACTTTACCCTAGCTAATTTGCACTCTTGATCATGGGTATTAAGTTAGTGGTTGTGAACTTACTTGTTTTAACTCTAGGATATCTTATAATGACCAACAATGTTGACACAGAAAAAGCAATAAGCAAATAGGCACTATTTTTTCCCTTAAATCTGGTTAAAGTTTAAACCAGCATTTTTTGAGACATTGAGCTATGTATTAGTCAGCATTTTCCACTCATGCTTTTCAACGTAGGATAACATGTTCAACAAAAAGAAATCTGAAAATCCTGTCAGTAGTCTTCTCTAACCATCACGGTAGGGCATCTTTCATAGTCAATACCATTACCTCAGACTAGCCACTTGCTTGAGGGTGATAAGGTATAACTGTGATAATTCTGATAAGGTTTGTGCACTCAAATATTTTAAACACTACTAGAGTAAATGTAGACTCTTTGTCCAAACCATTAATTGCTAGCTAGCCATGTGTTGCAGATAACTGCAACAGAGCTGTTAAGAGTTGAAGTGTGAGCTAGAGTTAGACACATTTTCCACTACTTTGAGGCAAAATCTATTATAATCAATATATACTTTCTCTGGATTGGTGCAACTCTATCAAGATGGAATCCTGACCAATACTTTTTGGTCAATTATCATGACAAATTAGGATATTTTGTTTGGTGATTGTGCCCATGTTGAAAATAGATATTTTTAAGTATTTAAATTTGAGTATAAGCTAAATTCTTTTTATTTTTTCATCACGTTGTATACCAACTGAGACCCTATTTCACAGCATATTTACTCTGGGATCCATTTTAATAAAGCAGTTTCCATTTGGAGTATTGTCAATCACTATATGACAGGACAGGGATATTTTAAACCAAGATTTGGCATTTAAAAATAATATTCTACTTGGCACTGACATACACCAAACTAGTCTCAGGCCATGATAGATTACAGCACAGTGGGAACATGTGATCTTTTCACAGACAGGAGTACCACAAAAAAGACACCAAAATAATATGATGCATAATATTTGTATCTATTTTGGTAGTAACATTTCAGGAAATAAATATTACGATGTCATATAATACATTATAGCCAATCTTTTATCTGCTAGTCTTGAGACAACATCAGCGGTGATAAAGAGTAGTTTGTATTTATTTTAAAATGGTAATACAGGTATAGAATTTTTAAAAAGCTTGATTATCCATCATCTTAGAAAATACATTAAATACAGTTAACTATATCATAGAATATTATAGTAATGATTATAAAGGTGGAAAAAGTACTCTGTATAAATGTAGTAGCAACCGAAAGGTCTGAAAATCTTGTGTTGTCACTGAAATGACTAAATTATAGACCATGTACCTCATCTTCAGTGAGTTAAATTCCAGAAGCATTGATGTGATGGCTCAACTTGTGATACAAGATAATACATTTTCAGATTTTTAAATTCAGAAACTCATATATCCTATGTAGAGCTGTCTGAAGTCATTCTGATGGTCACTCATCTGTATATTACATGACCATGACTCTCTGGAATTTGTACTATACTTTAAAGCCCTAGTATTGAGGAGCAGGAGAAGGAGGAGGATGAGGAGGAGGAGGAGATATATATCAAAGAATTCCAAACTGAAGTATATTCTATGGAAAGAACTTTAATAAGTGATGGTAATAATTCATTACTAGCCTAATGCTGTGCTTCCAGTGACAAAAAAAAAAAAAAAAATGACACTCTGAGCAAGCATAGGGCTTTAAGTGGATGGCATCTTTGTGCATCCTTCCTTCCAGGTAGGTGTAGCCTTGCACCATGTCATATGGCTTGAACTGATCTCAATTTCCTTCACCTCCTCAGCTAGACAACTTCAAACAATGCAAAAACTATTCAAGCAAATTTGAGAGCCCTAGTTACTGAGTATTTATGGTAGCTTAATTAAAGATACGTCTTTATACATTTAGCAAAACCAAGTTTCACAAAGATTTTGCTCCAGAAGTAATTGCTCAAGTGTTCATTTCTCATTGTATTTCCACTCTCCATGATTATCTTGCCTCTAGCTGAGCCTCTGACTTAATCTCCTTCACTTCTAATCCCACTCAAAAGTTACACATCAATAATACTTGCTTTACTTATACTTCCTAATCATAACTCTTCTTCACATGTCCATGCATTTGCACTTTGACAGCTTCCCATTTCACATTCCACCTGCTATAGCTTCTGAAAACCCAGCACAAATGTTTATGTTTTCTATGGAAGTCATGAAAATACAACATAAAGACTTTCTGCTGTAGAAAAAATAGTTGATTCATAGCCCTGCTTCTGTTCTCTGAATCTACCAGTGTTTATGCCAAGGTCATGCTTCTCTTGAGATGATCCAAGCATTGATACAACGGCAGATCTATTCCTGCAAAATATGTCTTCTCTGACCGCTGACTTTGGTTCAAGGATATTCTGTTGATGTGAGCAAGTCTTTCTTAGAGATGTGCTACAGTCTGAGACTGTTCCTAATCTTACCTCTTTGCTACTGTTTTTCCAGAAGTCAGACCTGTCTTATTCCTTCTCTGGCTCTGCACTCCCCATTTTCTTTTACATGTGTTTCCTCAATATATCTTTTGCATAGATAAACTCTTCTGAGCATCTTTTGTTAGAGGATCTGAACTAACACAATTGATACTGTAAGAGGTCCAAAAACAGGTGGGAAGATGGGAATCGGAGACAGGTTCAATCACCTGCCCACAGGTAAAATGGATGCCATCCTAAGTGGTAGGTGAGGCATAGAGAGTCTCTGGCACAAGATGGCACCCTAATTGCTATTCATTTCACCACTTGAGACATGAAAATATGTTCCAATGGAATAAAATACCCTTTCAAATGCAATAATTCAGGCATTTGAAAGATAAGAGTTTAGGAGGCAGCATCAAAAAGACAAGGACTTCTATATTATGTCGGTGCCTTGCAGAGAAATAATGAGAAACTGATAGATGTAAACAAGCACTTAACAGCAAAATGTGAGCACCAGAGGGTCCTTTTGGTAGCTTAAATAGATATCCAGATCTCCTGGAGAAGAAAAGACACAGCAGCAAATTGAAAATTTGATAATTATATTTGCATAGCTTCAGAGACATCTGAAAGTCCTTCAAGACAGATTTTTTTTTGTGCTAAAATCAAGGCCCTGGTTAAGAAAATCTGGGACTCTGAAGCTTGGGATGGGAATATCTAGACAAGTGTCCATGTAGATGATGACTCATAGACACCCTTGAACTGGCAGAGCTTGGAGAAATGGTTCACTTTTGTGCATTAAACTTTAGTTCTTTCACTCCTTTATTAGACTATAAGACCCAGCCTGGATAGAGAGGCTCACACCTGTAATCCCAGCATTTGAGGAGGCCTATGTGGATGAATCACTTAAGCCCAGGAGTTGGAGACTAACCTGGGCAACATGATGAAACCCCATCACTACTAAAAACTACAAAACTTTGCTG
Organism: Symphalangus syndactylus; assembly: GCF_028878055.3. Classification (NCBI taxonomy): domain Eukaryota; kingdom Metazoa; phylum Chordata; class Mammalia; order Primates; family Hylobatidae; genus Symphalangus; species Symphalangus syndactylus. Next base: position 91,713,099 of record NC_072433.2, read on the forward strand.
GGCGTGGTGATGTACGCTGTAGTACCAGCTACTCAGGAGACTGAGGTGAAAGGATCCCTTGAACCCGGGTGGCAGAGGTTGCAGTAATCTGTGATTGCACCACTGACCACTGCACTCCATCCTGGATTACACAGCAAGACTCTGTCTAAAAAAAAAAAAAAGAAAAAGAAAAAGAAAAAGACTATAAAACTTTAAAATACTACACAGTCCCATTTCTCCTTGCTACTAGGTTGAAAACTAGAGTTAAAACTTACCATGATCTATGTTAAGTGTGTTCTGGGCCTGATAAGAAAAGAAAGAAATAACACACTTAAGGAACTGCAGTACTAAGGTAGTGTTTATTGACAGGAGAAGACGTGTACAACTGTGATTGCATTTTGAGAGTACTGGATCAAAGTGATGGAATGTAAGGTCAGAAAAACAAGAATTCATTGACATGGGGTTCACTCTCCGACTTTGGTCTTAACATCTTGGCAAAGAACCTAGAAAATGTGGAAAACTCTCTGTAAGTGTTATTCTTAGAAACCTGGAGAAAGTGATGGATAATACTAAGCAAAACTTCCTGAGTTGCTCTGGAAGAAAATAATGAAAGGAATAAAGAGGCTGAAGCACATGGGAATGTGGAATGGATTTATTATGTGAGGCCAGAAGACCTACTATATGGTTATGCTCCACAGGAAGAACTAGAGATCAAGGCCATCAGGATGTGTCAATAAGACGGGGACAGCATCACAAATAAGTTTGGGGGTGCCTCTCCTCTGTATGTCAGGGTTGATGGTAGATAAGGTTTTCTCAGATTTGAGCTTTGTAATACCCATGAGATAGTGATGCCCCAAAATATCAGAGGCCAGGTATAAGAGTTGGACACTAGAAATCAGGGAAGGCAATTACTCTGATGTCCAGCAAGGTCACACAGGCAGCCAAGGGAGGTTGACTTACAGGGAGGTGGGATGATTAAAAGAACAGGAAGCCTCTAAAGGTAAAATAGATAGGCAGACAACAAGGAGGCTGCTTGACATCTACAACTCCCCTTCCAAAAACACAGCAAAACAAAACAAAAACAAAAAACAAAACAAAACAAAAACCGGAAGAAAACAAAAATCAAGACACAGAGGTTTGGTACAGTCACCCTCAATAAAAAGCCATTTCTCAACTTAAGTGTCCAGTGATTGACGAATGGAAAAAGAATGTGGTATATATACACCACGGAATATTATGCAGCTACGAAAAGGATGAAATCATGTCTTTTCAGTAATATATATAAAGCTGGATGTCATTATCCTAAGTGAAATAACTTAAAAACAGAAAATCAAATATCATATGTTCTCACTTACAAGTGGGAGCTAAACAATGGGTATACATGGACCAAATATGGAAATAATAGACACTGGGAACTCCAAAAGTGAGGACGGTAGGAGGAAGATGAGAGTTGAAAAATTATTTATTTGGTACAATGGTCACTATTTGGGTGACACGAGAAGCCCAAACTTCACCATTATGCAATATATCCATGTAACAGATATGAACATACACATTCTGAATCTATAATTTTTCAAAAGAAGTCATGATTACTTGCTGAGTTCTCAGACCTGTGCTAAGTTTTAGATTTGGAAGGCAATGACTGAAAAGGTGGTCAGGTTCATAGGAAGAAGCACCATGCAACACTACAGAATATCAGAAGTTGTGATTATTTCCCTAGTCATAACACTGTACACTAAAGAATGGGAAATACTCATATATTTGAAGACATTTGGACAGAGCCTGAGTGTAACTTGACATTGACAACTAAAGTCTTAATGTGTCATCATTGACCCTATGTAAGATTGGAGGCTTAAGTATAATAGGAAATACATGGAGCACTGACCAAAATCTAACCCACAATGGCCCACTCTGTCCATGGATCCACCCAGTAGTTGTTTTCCAGATACCCAAATACAAATTGGACTTCATTATGCAGTTGGAGTAATACTCACATTGAGTCTTTGGCTTGCAGAATGAGACATATGACTGTGAAGAAGGACCACTTGCCACCTCTTGAAATGCCATCCTCCCTCCAGCTAAGATTGAGTCAAAACCAATATCACATCTCCAGAAGCATGTTGCAGGTTATTACTACCACTGAAGATCTAAAGGTTACAGGGGCGGTCATTTTTATTATATCTCCATTAATTTACTAGTCTTCCCCTACAAACAACTGTATAGATCTATAGAATGATTATAGACTACTGCAGACTTAACCAAGTGGCTGCTATAGTTATGGATGTTTTGCTGACAGAGTCACCATTACTAGAATAATTTAATAAGGTTTCAAGTACATGGCATATAGTTATTGACATGGAGAATGGATTATTTTACCTTCTGATAATAAGACAGGATTTTTATAAGTTCACGTCATATGAGAAGGTAAAGAATGTTTATGTAAAGTTTTGTTTCAGAGGTACATTAATTCGTTTTACTCTCTTTTATAACTTCTGTTATAGTCTAAACTGAACAGCCTGGGGATTCCATCAAATATCCAATGAATTCCTCACATCAATGACATTATGGTGATCAGACAGTATAAGCAAAAGGAAGTTAGTTCACTGGCAGCCTTAGTAAGATATAAGTATTACATATTATAGGAAATAAACCATCAAAGATTCAGGAGCATGCTACTTTGTGATGTTTTCAGAGTCCAGTGTTCAGGATGTGTCAAAAAATCCCACAAGAGAAAAGGAAAATTGACTCATCTTTCATCCTATATTATGAAGAGGGAAGCACCTTACATGGTAACCCTCTTAGGGGTTTGAAGGCAACATATTCTGCACCTCAGAATGCTATCTAACCCATATAACAGATGGCATTGATTGTGGCCAGCTTTGGGTGAGGCCCAGAGGAGGAAAGTGTTCCCGTTACTGAAGTTGATCTCAGGCTATGATGCTTACCATTAGCTATCACATAGCAGAGGGCTGTAGCTTACTCCACTTACCATCTGTATTTTCCCCTCAGCAAGTGAGGCCTGGAAGAACTAAGGAGGATGTGCTCCCCAAAGCTGAATTCAGAAGTGATTTTATGGTACGTATTAGCTCATTTTCATACTGCTATGAAGAAATACACAAGACTGAGTAATTTATAAAGAAAAAGAGGTTTAATGGACTCATAGTTCCACATGGCTGGGGAGGCCTCACAGTCATGGCAGAAGGCAAAAGAGGAGCAAAGGCACGTCTCATGTGGTGGCAGGCAAGCAAGCATTTGCAGGGAATCTGTCCTTTATAAAACCATCAGATCTCATGAGACTTATTCATTGTCATGAGAACAGCATGGGAAAACCCGCCCCCATGATTCAATTACCTCCTACCTGGTTCCTCCCACAAAATAAGGGATTTATGGGAATTACAATTTAAGATGAGATTTGGGTGGGGACATAGCCAACCCATATGATGGCACAAGGGGTGGACTGTGGCAGACACTTAAGATTCTACTCAGCTCTCCTGCTGTGGGAAATATAAGTGATGGACTTCTGTACTCTTCATTTTTCACCACATTCATGCTGAGACTATGGATTTCACTGGCTGCTCCCAGCCAATGGCTGAGCATAGGGTGATAGTAAGAAAGGCCCATTTCTGCAGAACTCCTCTAACAGGAGTGGCTGCTCAAAGACTCCTTGAACAGCAATTTTGGCTCAAGGACTCCCATCAACTTTATCAAAACTTTCTTAAAGCTGTGCTACAATCTGAGACTCTTCCTACTTTTTCTTTCTCTTTCACAGGAGTCAGGATTTCATCATGCTCTGACAGATCTCCCTCCCACTCAAGTTTCTTTCCCCTTTTCTTTCACAAGCATTTCCTCTTAAATCTTAACTAAGTCTCTTGCACTTCTAAACCTGTTTTGGCATTTGCTTCTTAGAAGACCTGAACTAAGTTCTTACGACAAGCTTGACATTTTGATACTCTCAAAACCTGCTCTTTAGCTAGTTATAGTCTTCCTGGACTAGTGTTTTAATAAACACATCCAAAAATTCTATAAGGTAATTTTATTCATTAGGTATTCACATGGTAAAAGTAGATGGACACAATTGTCCGTTTCCCAACAAGCCAGATTCAGAGTTCCTCTTAGATAGCAAGTAAGTCTTTTCCCATACCCATACCTATAACCATGACTGTGATTGTCCATCTATCCCTCTCAATATACACATACACATGCACAATCTACACCTTTTCTATTTCTTAAATATCCCTTAGTATCATCAGTTGGAGAGAAGAAAATTTGCTGAGAATGAAAATCTGAGCATGCAGAGATAATTCAAGGGACCCTAGCAACCACTAATGTCTGTGAATAAAGTCACTTTAACAGTATAATATCTTAAATCTCTATGAGTTATTGACTTCACAATCTGTCCTCTCAGGAGTTGCTGCTCTTCCAGCATTGCAAATGTGACACTATATTCTGCATGGTGCAAACACTGGGCAGTAATTGGAAAAGTGGGGAAAATATTCTTATTAAAGTTGTTTTATCTTTGTTATTATTTGTTTACCTTTATTAGCAAGCTATGAAAAGAACCTGTGTATGAAGCTGTTCCACTGGGTAAAGTTGGGTTAGGCTCAAGCTAACATCATCTGTGTATATTAATGTTACCGTCATATCTTTTCACACAAGAAAGTGTATAACATTTCTTTATATCTGCCTGAAAATTATTTTCTCAGAAGATTTGTTTCTAATATTATAAATAATTTTTAGTTTATTAGTTTAGATAACTTACTATCAAACCAGATATCCTCATTTTCTTATTATAAATCTACACTGATCTTTCACTCTAAAATGCATTTATTAGGTTCATGAAATGTGCCAGACAGAATGTCCTCCCAAACATGTCTATACATTAATCCTGTGCATGTGTATATATATATAGTCTCGTGTATATATATATATAGAATATATATAGAATATATATATAGAATATATATAGAATATATATATAGAATATATATATAGAATATATATATATAGAATATATATATAGAATATATATATATAGAATATATATATAGAATATATATATATAGAATATATATATAGAATATATATATATAGAATATATATATATAGAATATATATATATAGAATATATATATAGAATATATATATAGAATATATATAGAATATATATATAGAATATATATAGAATATATATATAGAATATATATATAGAATATATATATAGAATATATATAGAGAGAATATATATAGAATATACATATAGAATATATATAGAGAATATATATACAGAGAATATATATATATATAGACAGTATATATATATAGAGAGAGAGAGAGAGTATATATATATAGTCTCGTAAATATGTTACCTTACCTGGCAAAATGTGATTATGATTATGAACTCTGAAATAGAGACATTACTCTTGGTTATCTGCGCAGGCCCAAATTAATCACATGAACCTTATAAAGCCGAGTGTTCAGTGTAAGGACCAGAGAGATACCTCTAGGAGAAATGGGGACCTCAGTCCTATAACCTCAAAGAACTGAATTCTGCCAACAATCTGAATGAGTATGGAAGCAAATTCTTCCAAGAGGCTCCTGATAAGAGCCCAATCTGCCACCATCTTAATTTCCTTGTTAAATCAAGAGCAGAGAAACCTGCCAGGCCAACCTAAATTCTCACCTATATAAATATGTATTGTTTTAAAACACAAAATTTGTGATAATTTGTTATGGCATCAATAGAAATTTAATATAAACGATCCATAATCACCTTTTTTGCCAACCTGAGGCAAATTTAATCATCTGTTACTCCGCAACCTGTGTATTATCTTCATGCACATATTATTTTACTAGATCTTGTAACTTTTTTAAATGCCTGCCTTTCTTCCTAACTAGTCTGTGAGATCCTCAAGGGTCTCATTTATCTTTGAATAGTATAGCAGTTGATCTTTTGAAATAAATAGCAGAGTATTTAGTACTGCCCAAGTGGATTAATAATTCACTCATATATAAGAGGTTTAAATACACTGAAAGTAATCAAAGCTTAAGTAATTTTCCTTACTCATTGCAAAATATTCCGTCTCAACTGAGTTAGTAAAATATTTTTAATCTAAATGATACTGGTTTTCCCATATAAACTCAAAAATACTCAGAAAGCCTTTTGTATAAATCTTTTTCATATTTCTTAGAAAAAAAATGCCTTGGACACTGATTCTTAAAATGTCTTTATGACTATTTCTCTGTCTAATGGTGGAAATACGTTTCTCTGTAGAATAATTACATTTTGTATTCAAACACATCTTTCAGAAATATCAGTTGTGTGGCTATTTGATCTTAAAAGAATATTTCACAATGGTTTTCATAGCTGATAACATGATAATGTCATATAAAGTGTATATAATCATTAATCACTGCCAAAATCTCCAAACAAACAGAACTTCTATTACGCTCCCATACCATATCTTCCATAAGCTCCTTGACCTAGATTTCTTGTATTTGATATTATGCCTGGAGCTTGCTGTCACATGCAATACATGTAGACTAGGTAATGTGACCCTTATGTCAGTTATTCATAAATAACTTACAGCCCATGCTTGGTGAAATTAAACATTCAATAAATAGTAGTAAATATTGTTGTGGTTACTATAATTTATAATAATAATTAATCTTGTTTTTGGATTTACTTATAACTGTTTTATAGATACTATGTACTCTGGATATTTGACTCTGAAAAGCAGGACTTCTACAACCATGTTTGAAATGTGTTCTATCAGTTTACGGCTGTATAACAAATTGCTTCAAAAGATAATGACTTAAAACACAACCTGCTTAATATAGTCCCCTTATTTGTGGGATAGGAATTCTGGCAAGGCTTGGGTGGCTGATTCTGCTGCTCCATGTGGTGTACACAGAAGTTATACAGTGGTATTGAGCTGGTAGGTAGGTTAGTCTAGAAAGTGAAATATGGCTTCACTCACATGTTTGGTGCTTTGGCAGGGATGGCTGGCAGGCTGGTCTTAGCTGATGCTATTAACTTGAGGGCCCATAGTAGCCTTCTTCATCATGGCTGTCAGAAGAAATTAGCCTTGTTAGATGGTGGCTCAGGAAGGTAAGAACAAGTATTCAAGAAAACAAAGCAGAAATTACATGACCTTTTGAAAGAAAACTTCAAAATTTTCATGGCATACTTCCACTATAATCTATTGATTGACATAGCTACAAGCTCACCCAGATTAAAGGTGTGGGGATATTCCATGGGAAAAGCATCAAAAAATTTGTAACTGTTGTTTAAAGCTCACATTATTGCATTCTGGGCAACACTCCTGTATCTGGTAAATTATCTACTGACAGTAAAAACAACACTTCAATTAAAACCGACTGTGTAATATCTATGATGTATAGTGAAAAAAAGGTGAAACTTTCTTCAACCATTTCAAATATTTAATTTGGATTTGTCTAAAAACACAACTGCAAGACAACATCAGGTATTCACATGTCATCCTATAACATTTTATATTAAATTCTTTTTAAAATATGCTATTTAAATATGCATTGGGTCTTCAAAGAGCTCATGAAAAATGCATATTATGAAAAAAACTATGCATGGATTTCAAAATTTTCTTGCACCAGATTAAGCTCATTACCAACTTGTTACAACAAGTCTGAACAAGATCTAGTTGAGGCACTAAGAAGATGATGCTTAGGCATCAATTTAAAAAGAACTCCTATCAAAGCAACATTGATTCTGCTGGAATTGAAGCAAGGATAACATAAAAATTTACAGTGAAGCTGGGATGAAAGAATTGTGAAATCACTGATGCGTTGCGAAAAGTGTACAGGGATAATGCCCTAAATAAACTGGTAATTTATACATGGAAAACTTCTTTTAAGAAAAGGCAATGTTGAAGATGAAGCCTGATGTGGTTTGGCTGTATCTCCAACTTGAATTGTATCTCCCAGAATTCCCACATATTGTGGGAGGGACCGAAGGGGAAGTACATCATGGAGGCCAATCTTTCCTGTGTTATTTTCATGATAGTGAATAAGTCTCATGAGATGTGATGGATTCATCAAGGGTTTCTGCTTTTGCTTCTTCCTTATTTTCTCTTGTCGCCGCCATGTAAGAAGTGCATTTCACCTCCCACCATGATTCCGAGGCCTCCCCAGCCATGTGGAACTGTAAGTACAATTAAATATCTTTTTCTTCCTAGTCTCAGGTATGTCTTTATCAGCAGCATAAAAACGGACTAATACAGTAAACTGGTACCAGTAGAGGGGGATTTTGCTGAAAAGATACCTGAGAATGTGGAAGCAACTTTGGAACTGGGTAACAGGCAGAGATTGGAACAGTTTGAAGGGCTCAGAAGACAAGAAAATGTGGGAAAGTTTAGAAACTCCTGGAGACTTGCTGAATGACTTTGCCCAAAATGCTACTAGTGATATGGACAATAAAATCCAGGATGAGGTAGTCTCAGATGGAGATGAGGAACTTGTTGGGGACTGGAGTAAAGGTGGCTCTTGTTATGCTTTAGCAGAGACTGGAGGCATTTTGCCCCTGCCATAGAGATTTGTGGAACTTTGAACTTGAGAAAGATGATTTAGGGTACCTGGCAGGAGAAATTTCTAAGCAGCAAAGCATTCAAGAGGTGACTTGGGTACTGTTAAGGGCGTTCAGTTTTATAACTGAAGCAGAGCATAAAAGTTTGGAAAATTTGCAGCCTATGTGATAGAAAAGAAAATCCCGTTTTTTCTGGGGAGAAATTCAAGCTAGCTGCAGAAATTTGCATAAGTAGCTAGGAGCCCAGTGCTAATCCCCAAGACCACGGGGAAAATGTTTCCAGGCCATGTCAGAGAGCTTCACAGCAGCCCCTCCCATCAAAGGCCTGGATGTCCAGAAGGAAACCGTGGTTTCATGGGCCAGGCCCAAGGTCTTTGTGCTGTGTGCAGCCTAGATTCTTGGTCCCCTGTGTCCCAGCCCTCCAGTCATGGTTGAAAGGAGCCAACGTGTAGCTTGGGCTGTGGCTTCGAGGGTGGAAGCCCCAAACGTTGGCAGCTTCCACGTGGTGTTCAGCCTGCAGGTACAAAGAAGTCAAGAACTGAGGTTTGGGAACCTCTACCTAGATTTCAGAAAACGTAAGGAAATGCCTGGCTTGCTGCAGGCACAAGGCCCTCATGGAGAACCTCTGCTGGGGCAATGCGGAAGGGAAATGTAGGGTCAGAGCCCCCATACAGAGTCTCTACTGGGGCACTGCCTAGGGTAGGTGTGAGAAGAGGGCCACCACCATCCTCCAGCCCCCAGAATAGTAGATCCACCGACAGCCTGCACGGTGCACCTGGAAAAGCCACAGATATTCAATGGCCAGACTGTGAAAGCAGCTGAGAGGAAGGCTGCACCTTGCAAAGCCACAGGGGTGGAGCTGCCCAAGACCATGGGAACTCACCTTTTGCATCAGTGTGACTTGGATGTGAGACCTAGAGTCAAAGGAGGTCATTTTGGAGCTTTAAAATTTGCCTGCCCAGCTAGATTTTGGACTTGCATGGGCCCTGTAACCCCTTTGTTACAGTGCACCTATATTTTGGCCAATTTCTCCCATTTAAAATGGCTGTATTTACCCAATATCTGTACCCCCATTGTATCTAGGAAGTAACTAGCTTGCTTTTGATTTTACAGGCTCATAGGTGGAATGGACTTGCCTTTTCTCAGATGAGACTTTGGACTGTGGACTTTTGGGTTAATGCTGAAATGAGTAAAGACTTTAGGGGACTGTTGAAAAGGCATGATTGGTTTTGAAATGTGAGGACATGAGATTTGGAGGGTCCAGGGGCAGAATGATATAGTTTGGCTATGTGTCCCCACCCAAATCTCATACTGAATTGTAATTCCCGTAATCCCCACATGTTGTAGGAGGGACCAGGTGGGAAGTAATTGATTCGTGGGGGCAGGTCTTTCTTGTGCTGTTTTCATGACAGTGAGTAAGTCTTATGAGATCTGATGGTTTTATAAAGAGGAGTTACCCTGCACAAGTTCTTTCTCTTTGCCTGCTGCCATCCATGTACGACGTGACTTGCTCCCCCTTGCCTTCTGCCATGATTTTGAGGCCTCCCCAGCCATGTGGAACTGTCGATTAAACTACTTTCTCTTCCCAGTCTCAGGTATGTCTTTATCAGCAGTGTGAAAACAGACTCCTACAACAGGCCTCCAATAGTACAGATATAGTCCACTATTCCCGTAAAACCATTTCTGGTTAACTTCATACTGACACACAGCAGAAAACAACCAAAAAACTTACATGCACATATACACACACGTATATGTACACAGATACGTATATGTACACATATATGTATATGTGGGTAGTCACTATAGCTATAAATTAACATTGAATAATTTTGAGTTCAATGTTTTAAGCACTATCAAGAAAAATTCAGTTGAACATCCAAACTGTCTTAAATGTTTATTTCCTAAAATTTTCTCTAAAATAGCAATTTTTTCTTGTTTAACATTATACAAACTAAGTACAACATTAGAGGCATATACAAGAAAGAAATATACATGGACATACATGTGGACATGCCCATCTGCACAAAAACAACTTTCTGTATATATGGACTTATGGACATATATATAGAAACATACATATATATACACACATACATATATATGTAGAAATACACACACATATACATATATACAAACTAAGTGCAACATTAGAGGCAGATACAAGAAAGAAATATACATAGGTATACATGTGGACATGCCCATCTGCACAAAAACAACTTTCTGTATATATGGACATATGGACATATATATAGAAACATACATGTATACACATATATACATATATACTAAGCACAACATTAGAGGCAGATACAAGAAAGAAATATACATGGGTATACATGTGGACATGCCATCTGCACAAAAACAGCTTTCTGTAAAAATGGACATATGGACATATATACAGAAACATACATACATGGAAATATACATACATACACATTATATATGTATAAATATGTATACACATATATGTATAAATATATACACATACATATATATATACACATACATATGTATAAATATATATACACATATATATGCATATATATATACACATATATTATATATGCATGTATATACACATATATTATGTATGTATAGATATACACATATATTATGTATGTATAGATATACCCATATATTACGTATTTGTGTATGTTTCCACATATACATGTGTGTATATATGTATGTTCTTATATAAGTCCATATGTCCATCAACAATTTATGTTACTGTCACCAAAGAAATAGATTAAAAGAAAGTGTACCAGAATATACTAAACTCTGGACAATGGACATATATATAGAAACATATATATATGGGCATATGGACATATATATAGGAACATATATATATTGAACATATGGATATACATAAAGATAAATATATATTGTATGTATGTGTATATATGTATTTTATATATACACATATATATGTTTCTATATGTATGTCCATATGTCCAATATATATGTTTCTGTATATATGTCCATTGTCCAGAGTGAATATATTCTGGTACACCTTCTTTTAATTTCTCTATTTCTTTGGTGACAGTAACATAAATTATTGATAGCCAACAGTATAATATATTTAATATTTGTTTATGTAAACAACGATATAAGTTTTTTATGTAATAATGTTATGAAACAATAATACAATGCCTCTGGGGTAAGGGTTATAACAGGAAAAGTATTAATAATAATACTGTTGAATAATACTCTTGAATATACTGTTGAATAATCTATATTATTATCTTTTAAATACAATGTATCTTTTATTATTTTAAATATATTTTACTGACTTTCTTTTTGTTTAATGAGTTGAATAAAACCTATATTATTATAGGTTATTCAACATATATTCAATATATAATTAATTATATATACTAGATATATTATTAATCATTAATATTAATAATGGATAACGTTGTTATTATGAATTATATAATACCTAATAATACTATTGAATATATAGTTGAATGACCTATAATAATATAATAATATAGGTCATTCAACATATATTCAATATATTATTTATAATAACCTATAATATACAATTATAGGTTATTCAACTACAGGCAACCGTATACTATAGGTCAAAAATATTAAGGGTCACTTCCTATAAATCATACTCAATATATAAATGGCCAATTGGTTAGTATTGTATCTGAGAACTAGAAGAAACTTTCAAGATCATTTGATTCATCCCTCATTTTCTTCAAAGTAGAGGTGATCTTTTAAAGTATTTCACAAATATGAAGTACTATTGACTCCACAGGCCAGTACTATCATAAGCTGCAATAATATTTATATAAAGATCACATAATTATTTTTTCATAAATTTGAAAGCAGACCCAAAATTGGAAATGCTAAATCAAAACCAGTCAATAAAAACAACAAGAACAAAGCAACATCTCTGATCTGGAACAATAGTTAACAAACTACCAAATAAATATTCAAAGTTATTTTCCTAGGAAAAAAAATAAGACATTTAAATTTATTAAACTGACATTTTTTGTGTGCATTATTTAAGTGGGTTTTTTTTACAATAAACATGCAGCATCGTACAAGATGTTAGCAAAATACTGAAACATATAAATTAAAACAAAGTTACCTTTTAAATGTAAAGATAAAATCAGTTCATCTTCAGTATCTGTATATTTATAATATACATTTTGTTTTTCTTTAGTTTTAAAAGTTGACAGATATAGTATCATATTTAGTAGCTTAGGAAATAAAGTTTGTAGTTGTGATTTGTTCATGTTATATATCTCACTCATATTAACCAATAATTTTACCTTATTTTAAAATCAAGTTTATGATACATTTTGAAATATTTAAAATCCTTTATGATGTAAGACAGTGGAATACTAAAGTAACTCAAACTTTTTTCTATTCACCTGTGAGAAGAAAATCCAAATTTTAATCTTAGTTCTCTCATAGTGATGTAGGCTCAATGTATTTAACTTCTTTGCCCCTCAGTTTCTATATCTTTAGAAAATTGATAATATTAGGAAAGACATTAAAATGTTTTAATAAAGATTCAGCAAGTGCATACAATTGCTAATGAATAATACACTTAAACTATCTAATATGAGACAAAATAACTCGGCTCTGGGAATAAGAAATGCCTGGACATGTATCTGGAGGAATCTTTTGCAACAAATTATCCAACATTATTATAATTCATCAGGAACCATGAGTGCCCTTGAATTTTAATTCTTTTCTGTAGCTAATCAGAATCCGGGAGAAAAAAATGAAGCCTCATGGCTCTACTCAGAAAGTAACAATAAATAATCCAGCTCAGGACAGAGATGCCAGGGCATATTTGTGGTATAAAAATGCAACAGGTAAGAGCTCAATGACAAGATTCTAGTGAGAGAGGATTAACAGGTTTTCCACCCACAGTCATAGATTTGTTCACCTCCATTACCTCCCCCCACCTTACCATCAAAATACAGTTAATTTAATATAACTGTTTTCTCAGGTTGGAGATTGTCCCGTAATTTGCTTTTAGTATGATATATATATTTTTTACAAATATGATTATGGTGAACAATCAGATATACAGTACTTGTGTTTCTCAGAATCACAGGGGGTAAAAGGTGGCCCTATAATAATTTCAGTATATATAAACCAGAATGTTAAGTGTTGGTCCAACATGTGGAAAGCATAAAAAAAGCTGAGGAATGTATTATTTTTCTCATATTTCAATGGGCAGAAACTCTAGAATGGAAAGCAATTGAGACAATGCTGGCACAGTCATCTCAGGACTCTGAGTCAGTTCTTAGCTATCACAGCTCTGGTGTCCCAGGAAAAATTTTGATAGAAATATCTAAACTTACCATGACAGCAATTTCATAGTGCCAGAGAAGAAACCCTGTACTCAAGAGAAGGGTGAGAAAAAGTAGGAAATGTCTGTAAATGGAAAGAACTTGAGTTTTTAAAAAAATTATCTGAACGTTGGAAATAAGCAGAAGAAATTCCTCGGTGTTCTTTCATTGTGGTTCTGAGTTTGAACCTTTGATTTATTTTATATTGACTGGACTATTCCGCAACTCTGTAGGATTGAGTTTAACTTGCAGATTTTTGTCTGCAAAAGATGCAAGTAATTAATTTGGATGGGAAAGATAACCCCAAGATTAGGACATTAAACAGGTTTGCATCTAACCCAACAATTTTATGCTAGATTGATCATAAATACCCAGTTCCTCAAATATTCTTTGAACTTATGTGTGTGTGTGTTTTAAATATATTTTACTGGTTTTCTTTTTGTTTAATGAGTTGAATAAAACCTTAGACACACATTCATTTTATATTTGCATGAGAGTTACAATGTTACTATTTTGAAAATTATACTTTATATCTCTCTTGGCAGAGGATGAAAAATATCTAGCCAGACATACGCTAGAAAACTAAAACTATTTATTATGTGAGTATTCAACGAGAAGGAGGAAAGAGTTCTTATTTGTTAATCAGCTCTTGTGCTCTTCATTATTGTGAAGAGTCTGGGCCATTGTCAAGTAGGAGGATTGGAAGAAGCAAGAAGAACTAAATTGATGCACATTAAAAATAGCTGAGCCAGAGAACTGACAGGTGAAATAATGGAGAACCTTAAAAGCTGTTGCCCGGTGGGGGGGTCATTATTTCTTTATTGAAATTGTTGAGAAGATTTTGGAATACTTGTGATACAACCGAAATAAAAAGATTGACAGTAATGGCCAAAAGAGACTATTAAAGGATTGTGTTGTACTTAATGAGAATATATTTTTGTGTATTTTTGTGAAGAAACTAACCACATAAAGACATATGTGGTTTTTCTTTAAATATGTTAAAGCAACTTCTCAAGATAGAATATTTGTGAGCATGTTGTCCAAAGTTTCATTTAAATTTGCCACTAGGGAAATATACTTCTAAAAAAGACATTTCAAAATTTTATATTTAATAGAGAATTTTGTAGGGGAAAAAAAGGTACTAGATTAACATAGTTACAAGAGGGGAAGAATTTGCTAATATTATTAGCATAGTAATTAGGCTGGTTAAAGGATCTTGTGACTTTAAATATCTGATTTGAGGATTTGGGGCTGAGAACAAGCACAATAGCTGTCCCGGTTATAATCTAACCTCCCAGAAGTTTCTGTTCATCACTTCTAACAGTCAAGTTGGCTCCAGATTATCTTCCAGAAAATCATTCAAATTATTTTATTCAAAATGATCGATAACATAACATTGGCTTTTTCTCAGGGTTAGCAAAATCTATGTATTATTGTGATAGCTTACTGGACTTTGTATGTGTTAAATGTAGATTAAGTGCTTAATACATTGCCTGACAGTAAACATTTAAAAAACAACAACAAAAAAAATTAATTATTTCCTATGAATGAAACAAACGTAAGTACTAAGTATGAATTGAATGATAATTATAAAATTATAAACAAATGATAAGATTTGAGGCACACACTCTAATTTTACAATTTACCTATTCATCATTAACTCTAAAATCAAACAGTTATTTGATAAAAATTATTTTAATTACTCCCCCAACTATTGCAAAGTCACCCTGGGCAACAGGCCATATTTATTTCTTGGCACCATAGCTTCCAAGAGGCTTTCATAAGCTGATTCCTACTCTGTTAGATATCAAATGTCTTCCACTCCTTCTCCAGCTCACTATTTCTCAATTCTCACATTCTGTACAGTTTTCAACACCTATTTCACAAACTAGCATTTCAGATAAGTGCTTCCTATCATCCAGCCTCAAGCAATTTCTTGCTTCTCTGATGTTCCCTGGCACCTTTTCTTACATTTTCGTTGACAGGCATTGCTTGCTACCATGTATTAAACATATTTATATCCTTCCTCCCTATTGGGCCTTAACCTCCTTTTATACATTTCATTTTCTAAATGATTGCATCTTAATTTTGCTTTGTTTCCTGAATCAATACTTTGCATTCATATTGTATAGTTAAGATTTTGCTAAACAGGAAAAGCTATCAGACTTCCTCTGCACTCTGCTAAGAATGATGTGTGATGTGGTCATCCATCTCCACCACAAAAGTGGCAGTTATAGCTGTGTCTGTTCTTCTTTCTGGTTTACAGAAAAATACAGCCCTGGTCAGCTAACGGTGACAATGGAAGGATGGTAGCAGTTGG
Organism: Symphalangus syndactylus; assembly: GCF_028878055.3. Classification (NCBI taxonomy): domain Eukaryota; kingdom Metazoa; phylum Chordata; class Mammalia; order Primates; family Hylobatidae; genus Symphalangus; species Symphalangus syndactylus. The sequence goes on from NC_072433.2 coordinate 91,729,282, forward strand.
ATGTACCTGTAGTCCTAAAAATTCTTGATAGGATCTTCTTCTCCACAGGTCAGAGGGCTGGAAGTTCATTATATTTTACAATCACATGCCCCTAAAGCAACCACAACTTTTCAAGCAAGGAGCAGTATTTTTTCTTGCTTATAGACTGCTCTGCACAGAGTTTCAAAAACAGGGACCAGAAGCACTATCTATGCCTCATTACCATTTAAATAGGCTGATCAATGAGAATTAGCATGTAATTTGAATTACAACACCCACCTCCTGCTTCTTACAAGTGTTGGTCCTCCAACCTTTTTTAAGTAGTTGCTACATTTTCCAGAGAGTATTCCCTCTTCAAATCTAAAAGCAGGTGTATGCCTGTGTTTTGGTGTAACAATTTGAATGGAGCCACTGATCCCTGATTCTGCCCAAACTTCATCTACATCCAATATAATCTATTGTCCTATTAAAACACAAAATTTGTAATAGCCACCTCAGCCAACTCATTACAACGAATATTTTGATTCAATGTCACCCTTAGTTTTAAGTCTATACTTTCACCACATCAATTTAACCAATAGACCTACAGCTATATTATCATGTCTCCATGTAGGCGAATATACTGACAGGACCTAATTAACACTTACGGTAGAACTATTTTATAATTTCACACACTTTGTCAGCTTTGTTTATGTAGACGACCACTTCGAATATTTTTGAACTGCAAATTTTCCTATGTATATGGTGAAGATAGCAAAGAAGTACTTTCTAGGATGCAGTTGTGATTGCCAGTCACTGGTATGTACTCTGGAACTGTAAGGAATTTCCAGCTGAGAGCTCGGCGATTATTATTTAATATTCAGATGACATAAAATTCTCTCCTTTCAACTAGTAACTCTTTTGATCCTCAAGTAACTTTCCAGCTCTAGGAATACATAATTTTGATGTAGTTGAAAAGGGAATGATAGTGTTAGGCAGACATATCCAATTCTGTAGGGTCTGGGGTTCATAAAATATTTTTATATCTGTGTTCCAATATTGTATTTTTTGTTCTATTATAGCATTTTCATTTAAAAGTGCCATTTATTCTTATTGAATGTTCTCTCTTCCTCAAATATCCAAAGTCTCCTTGGGACATAGTAGACTTTGTCTTTTTTATGTTACTATATCGTCATATGATAGTGTACTATCATAGTCCTGGATCACAGTTAGCATCCACTACATATGAGTTGAATGAATGCACAATGGTATTTCCAAGTGGTAACCTGAATAGGTTTTCATTCCCTATTAAACTCCATCAATTCCCTAGGCTACTCCAAATAAACATATTATACATAAAAAAAATCAAGATTGGTTTGGATATGCAACCTCAGGGAAATATCCATAGTCTTATTTTTCCATCCAGATTGCTACTCGCAGACTCTGCTGTGTAGCAACAAATAAATAAATAAATAAATACATGAAAACTGTACAGCCAGCAGAAAAATTAAAGAGGATTCCAATGATGTCATAAAATGGTATAGTGCTGTCTAGAGCCACTTTTAAGATGATTACGATTTGGAATTCATAGATCTCTTATTTGGAAATGTGTAGGTTGAGGACCCAGTCCTCAAATAGATGTTTATTGAGAATTATTTTAACTTTAAATATTAAATAATTATAGGCTATATTTCCTGTGCATCTATAGTTATTTAAAAATTTAAATAATTAGATAGAATATAAAACCATTTTGGTTATCAAAATTTTTTTACGCTTTTCTTTTCATACAGAAATGGTACACTATTTAGTTTCTGTAATACTCTTGTGTTTGCAAGGATTTGGGATGATAGTATTTACAGGATTATTCAAGGTGGCAAGAAAGCAGTAACATCAAAAACAAGAAAGTAGGAAGATTTATTTGGATTTTTTTGCTGAAACACACTTTTTAATGGTGATATAGCCAATGAATTTAGTTAAAGTATGAGCTATTTTCTAATTTTATTGACCCATTATTTTGTGTAAACATTCACACACAAATTGAATTATATTTCCTATATGTGCCCTAAGGTCCCAGTCATGTTTCCATGTTCAGGCTACAATCACTCTCAAGAAATTCTTTCTTCAGTAACCTTAGAAAACTAATTTAACCGTCATATGCTCAATGTATTTTTCTCTAATCTCATCAGCTAAATACATTTTCTTGCTCCTCTGAATTCCCCCTTTTAAAATATATATACTCTCCTTGGAACTGAAATAATTGTCTATCTCATGTAAAACTTTATTATAGGCATCATTATGTTCCCTTTTGATGTTCTCCCAGAGGGCAGGATGCATCAGTTAATCGCCTTTATATTTTGGAGCCTCTAGTTGACAAGTATTTTTGAAAGAGTTAATGAGAATTTACATTTACATCCCAAAATATCTATCTTGGTTTCCCAACATTCACACTAATCATTCAAAACTTGTGAAATGGAGAGACAGAAGAAAAAAGAGAGAGGAATAGAATGGAGGGGAGGGAGGAAGGGGGGAGAGGGAGAGAGAGAGAGAGAGAGAGACAGAGAGACAGAGAGACTCATACTTCTGACTTTGCCCAATTTAAATGTTTCATATTGTACTGTGCTGGAAATAGAGTTCATGCCAGCAGGTTCAAAGTTTTAAATTATTGGAAATAATTGTTATCCTAAGGAACTACTATATATACGGTCCGAATGGTAAAATGATTTTTGTTAGAAATCACATTTAAATTAAAGTCATTTATTATGGATGTAGTCTGTACTCTGGAAGTGCTGAATATAGTACTTAGTCAGCTGGAGATCTAACCCAATTTATTTCTTTACTAGCAGTCAGTCTGGAAGTAGCAGAATATCTGGGGACTCATTGTCTGAACCAAGAATAAAATTTGTTGCTTTTTTTTAAAACCCAATGCTAAAACACAGTCACTATTTTTTATAGTTCTTATTATTCCTATATATTTATATAGCTCATATAAAATTTTACAGTAAATTATTAACTAATAATATGAAATAAATTATTAATTTTAAGGATTGTGAAAAATTACCACTGATGGTGAACAGAGGAAAATCCATGGAGGACAAATTTATTTTTTTCCTCTTCTAAAATCAATACCATTTTTATATATCTGTAGCTAAACATAAAAAAAATTTCAACTTAATTGTGTTAAAAGTATGATAATCCTTTCTGTAACTTGAGAAAATTTAATCTAAATAAACGTCAGCTGTTCTACTGTTAGGGTATGATATTAGCTATTCTAGAGCTATTTCCTCAATCTATCGGTAAGAATTTATGTAAATATGTAAACTGTAGTGTAGTTTAGAGATAGGTTGTGATTTATTTATTTAGGGCTCTTACAAAGTTTAAAATTGTTGGAGAGGGCAGAAGAATATGAAGAAAATGAGTTAAAAACAAACCAAAACAAATAAACTAATAAAAATAATGGCATTATTTATAAATGTTACCATATCAAAATGAAAATATGCCTCCATTTACCTATGGATTATTTTTCTCCATAAGTATGTTGAAGCCTTTAACTATTACTGAATCAGCAATTTAACAGATTTAATCACACAAGAGGATGTAGTCAGGCTTCTATGATTGATAATACAATGACTTACCTTAATTTTTTCATCAGTATTTTAGGAAAATGACAGCAAACAAGTAACAGCATAATAACAAAGAAGACAACCATACACATATACTAACATGCATTGTTTTCTCTCTACACACAAAAATCTGACAAAAATCTGCTCAAAACCCATGGACTACATCACTTCTGCGAGGTAACTTTCTAAAGCAGATAAAAAATGCCTTAGTATGACAGATGCCTCTCAAATATGCATAAAAGAGATAGGATTTTTCTCTTTTGCTCATTAGTTCATTAATATTCAGTATATCTCCACTTTTCAGAAGATAAGGGGATCCATGAGGACATGTGTACTCGTTTCCTTTTAGTATTGCCCAGCTCAAGTTGTCATATATGCAAAGCACTCAGTAATTAAGTTTAAAGAAATAGCTTTCTTTGTAAACAAATCTGTTATTAAAATAAATTTAACTATTTTATTTATTTTTAATCTGTTTGCTACAGATATAAGGAAATTGAGATAAAAATGTAACTTATTATTGTCCTAACAAGTGATGACTTCTGCTAAAGTTTTTGTATTAATAGGTGCACATTTTTCCATAACATTTAGAAAAATGGGACTGTACACTTTTGTAATTGCCATTTCTCACTTGTTTTTATCTGCAGTTTCTCATTTCAAAATATAAACATGCATTATCACTTTAAATTCTACAGTGTGTTTAATCTACATTTTATCATTTTTAATACTGTGATTAACAATATTTTGCTTATATAGGATTATACTTAATTATTTCCTCATGATGAATTCACTAAAGTGAATTTAGGGTCCAACATGTAAGAAACTTGGAAGTCATCAAACATGTCCTAGATGCAAAAAAAAAAAGGAGAGCAAACTGAAAATAAGCAACTCTACTTAGATTCATCAGAGAATTGAGGTCACAGAGCAAACTGTTGTCCATCCCCACCAAAACTCGGGGGACAGAGAGGTAGATATAGAGAATCACATTTCATTAGAGCAAAAGTCCAAAAAGAGAAACCACAGTCAGAGCCAGATCAGGACAGGAGAAAAAGAAAGAAAAAAGAAAAAGAAAAGAACTGTAACTAATGAATTGCTGGAAGTTCCGTATATGCTGTAAACCAAAAATAAATTTTCAAGTGCTCCTCTCAGCCAAGGGCATTCCAAAGTTAACCTGAAAAACTAGTTCAGGCCATGATGGCAAGGGATAGCTGGACATGCCTCATTATACTCTCCTCCCTTTTGGAATTACTGATAGAACAGGCTCTTTATGTCTGATAAGAAACATTTACAGTCTATTCTCTGTGAAGCCTGCTAAGTGGAGGCTTCATCTGCATGATAAAACCTTGCTTGGTTTCTACAATCCCTTAGTGTAATCCAGACATTTCTTTCTATTGATAATAACTCTGTCAAGCAATTGCTAATCATAAAATATTTAAATCTACCTGTGACATGAAAGCCCCTGCTTCCAGTCAGCCTGCCTTTCTGGACCAAACCAGAAATAGGTACCATACATGCAAGGTACATCCTACATGTATTGATTGATGTCGCATATCTCCCTAAAATGTGTAAAACCAAGCTGTACCCCAACCACCTTGGGCACATGTTGTTAGGACATCCTGAGGCTGTGTCACTTGGCAAAACAAACTTTCTAAATTGATTGAGACCTGTCTCAGATACTTTTGGTTTACAATACAAAATGAGTCTTAAAATTTTGGTGGGGCCCCATCTTAAGAAGGTCACCACATTTGTGTCTGTTTTGCCTCCAAGAGCTCTACCAGGTTGACTCAGTGAAGAGCAGATAAAAAGCCCCAATACCATGTCTCTGGCACTGGGAGGGAAAAAGCAGCCATTTTGAAATAAACTCAGAGCTTCTCTTTTCCTTAACAAAGCCTGCATTCAAGGGAAAGGATTTTACTAAACGCAAATTGAGTGGGGTTTTCCCAAGCCTAAACAACTTGGGGAAAGGAAAATACTCAACCCCAGTCCATCCTAGGCATCCATGTGAAGGAAGATACCCAACTCCATCCCTCTCTAGTCTTCCTGTCCCACTTACGGAGAAGACAAAACAAAATACAACCAAATAGCTGGGCACTAATGAATAAACAGTCTTACTGAAAGACTGAGATCTAATCACAGAACTGTAGTATACTTCCCCTCATCTCACACCTTACAACTATATCAATAGGCTTCTGTATAATAATAGAAGATTACAACTAAAAAAATTGCAAGTATCAGGCTACTTAAATTTCTTTGGAAACTCAAAGAAAAAAAGGGAAACAAAAACAAGGACATCAGAGGAAATTTTAGCCTCTGATACCTGTAGCTGTAGCGAATGGTAAACACAGACTAACTCCTAGCCAGCAAAACATAAAACCTCACACTAAAGACCTTTATACCTCAGTTCCTTTTACCTAGTACATCATATCCTGCTTTCAGTAAAAACAACAAAAAAATCAAAAAGCATACTAAGACACAAAAAACATAGTTTTTAGAGAAAAGACAAGCGTCAGAGCCAGATTCAAAAATGGCAGAGATTCTAGAGTAGTTAGCCTAGCTACTTAAAATAATTATGATTAATATCCTAAGGGCTCTAATGAAAAAAAAAAAAAAAGAACCACATGCCAGAGCAGATGGGTAATGTAAGCAAAGAAATGGAAACCCTAAGAGACAAAAGGAAATGCTAGAAATAAAAAATACTGTAGGAGAAATTAACAATGCATTTAATGAGCTCATCTGTAGATTGGACATGGCCAAGGAAATATCAATTAGCTTGAAGACATGTCAACAGATACTTTCAAAACTGAAATGCAAATAGAAAACATTTAGAAAGATGAAACAAAATATTCAAGGACTGTGGGAACAATTACAAAAAGTGTAACATATGCATGTAGGAATATTAGGAAAAGAGAGACAAAATAAATATTTGAAGGAATAACGACCTAGAATTTTTATTAAAATTAATGACATCAAACCACAGATCCAGGGCGTCCAGAGAACATGAAACAGGACAAATATCAAAATATCAATAATGCAGAAAATCAAAGACAAAGTCTTGAAGGAAATCAGAGATAAAAATACCTTATCTATACAGGATGAAAAAAACACTGTATCTATATAGGATGAAGGATAAGAATTACAGTGAATTTCTCATTAGAATCCAAAACAAAAAGAGTGTGTACCCTATTGATGTCTCAATTTTCACTTCATGTATCTCTTTTTTTTTTTTTTTTTTTTTTTTCTGAGACAGAGTCTCACTCTGTCACCCAGGCTGGAGTGCTGTGGTGCAAACTCTGCTCAATTCAACCTCTGCCTCCCAGGTTTAAGAGATTCTTTTGTCTCAACCTCCTGAATAGCAGGGATTACAGGCATGTGCCACCATGCCTGGCTAATTTTTGTATTTTTAGTAGAGATGAGATTTTATCATTTTGGCCAGACTGGTCTCAAAATCCTGGCCTCAAGCGATCCATACATTTAGGCTTCTCAAAGTGCCAGAATTACAGGTGTCACCCATCATGCCTGGCCCATTTATCCCATTTTTAAATAGCTGTTTAAAGATTTCTATCTAGGATGAGTTACTTGACTCTCCCTTAGTTTTTGCTTTCTGTCATTCTCTTGTGAATCATCTTAATTTTCTTAGCTATTATTGCTTCAAGACCCTTTCAGCTGACAGAGGAAGAAAAAAAAAAGATATATGTATACACACATGTGTATATATACTGTGTGTGTGTATACACAAACACACACACACTATATATATAGATACATATATATACGCACACACACATATGCATACTCACACACACACAGTACATAGATATATATATAAAGTGTGAAACCTGGCCCCACTATCCACCATCCATTTACTTAATTGTTCTCATCTATATACCCATATAGAATTATGAGAATTATCATCCTGCTCCCCTAAGGGAAACAATTTTATCAACTGAAGTTTAGTTGTTAAGTACAATTTCTTTTATCTTTATTTTTACAGACTCTATTTATTCCCAAAGTTATATAGGTAAGCACCATTTTCCCAACCCTCTTCAGTAAGGTAATTTTATGCATTTATCATATATTTATATTTTGTCAAATTTTGCATTCCAATCTGGGATCCTCCGACTTACTAAGTGGTTATATTTTCCTAATTTGGGTGCATTAAGATTAACTCTATATACTATATAGTTCTACGGGTTTTGACAATAGGAATAGTGTCATATACTCCCTAATACAATATCACACAGAATAATTTCACCACCTTAAAGTATCCTTGCTTCATTTACTTAACAATCTTTCCCTCCCTCAATTCCCTGGCAACTAGTGATCATTTAACCATCTCCTTAGTTTTTTATTTTTCAGAATATCATGTAATTGGTATGATACAATATGTAGCCTTTTAAATGGCTCTTTCACTTAGTAATATGACTTTAAGATTCCTTCATGTCTTTTTATGGCTTACTAGCTCATTTTCTTCAAATATTGTTGAATAATATTCTGCTATATGAATATGTCACAGTTTGTTAATCCATTTACCCATTGAAAGGCATCTTGGTTGTTTCTAGCTTTAAGTGACTATGTGTAAAACAGCTACAAATATCTGTTTGCTGGTTTTGTATTAGTCATATAAATCCTTTTGCCACCAAACAGAATATTGACAATTGATTTGTATTCCTAATTATTAAAAGTGTTTTAGTTAGGGTATGTAAAATTAGTATCTGAATATTGTATAATTATAGTAAATCCTTCAAGATGATTATTTTATAGAAAGCAATATAAAGTTAATTGATGAAAAACAATTACTACTTTGGAAACTTTTGAATATAAATTTTACAAACTATGTCTGCTTTGGAATTTTTTACATGCCACCTTAACAATACCTGTTCTTCAAAATATCCTTCCTGAAAGCCAGACTTATATATTATTGCATTTATCATGGTGGATCCAAGGAAAATGACTGGGTCAGGCTTTGTCTTAGGGTTGCCAGCATTAAACATATGAAGTTATTATAACCAAGGTCTACAAAAAGTCATAAAGAAGCAGACTTGAGAAAAATGAAGGGAGCCTGTGAAAGTTACTGTACTATTTGTTCACTACGAAGAGGTTGGGGAATGATCACTGACCTCTAAGTAACAGAGAATGGAACTCATCTTTCACTTCTGAATGAGCTCCTTGCTGTAATTGATGGCATCTCCTGAAAGGGCTGCGATCATTAAGGCTCCAGTGACTGAATTAAAAGAAAATGAAGGATGCAGATGGCTGTAATAAAGCAGGAAAATGCATTTCTTCCTGGTGACAGATACAACTGATCATTTTACAAGGAAGTGCTTTACTAAAAGTGTTTCAGCTATGTAGTTCTCAGGGAAAATGAAGAGTAATGTAAAAATTGGACAAGATGAAACTGACTGTTTCATTCCAGATATTGACTGCACAAGTCACTTTCAATAAATCAGCTGCTTGTTGTACCTAAGACAGCAGTTTGTTAATATTATGAGATGCTACAAAATGTTCTCTTTGATTAGGCAATCTTTGAGCATCACATGATGAACTTAAAAGTTTTATTTAATTTTTTATTTACTATATTATTTTCGAATTATAAACACTTGAAGTACTAGACATTTTTATTTGGAAACAACTTTGATTATCTAAAAAATTCAAGGGTCAGCAATCTTTTCCTGTAAATGTCCAGATAATACATATTTTAGATCTTTGTGGGCAATATAGTCTCTGAAACAACTGCTTAACTCTGTAGTTGTAAGGGGAAAGCATATGCAGGCAATAATAAAAGAATGGGTATGACTGTGTTTCAATAAAACTTTACAAAAACAATGTACAACTGGATTTGGCCTTCATACTGTAATTTGTGAATCTGTAATCTAAAAAATCTATTCAGCATACCAAATGATGTTGTGAATAACAACAATTAGAAATCTTAAAAGCTTTCTACACTGAAATAAATAAAATGCTAAAGCTAAATATTTTAGTCTTCTACTAGAAATAGGGATATGAGCATTTATAGCGTTTAAATAAATACAGAATACTGTTTTAAAGGAACCACAGGTTAATGACAACCTGTATTTTTCAGCCATGAGAAAAAAAAAACACTTTTCATATTAAATGGAGTTTTAATAAATATAGTTTTTTTGGTTTGTTTGTTTTTTAGCTTGAAGAGATTCTTAGTGTCATACTCTGAAATGATTACTCTGAGAGTCAGAATTGTTCATTCTATTATTTCCTAGACATTGACTTACCACCTTCACACTTCCCCTTTCAGTAACTAAATTAAGAGAAGCGCTCCTCTCTTTTGTCAAGTTCAAAGATGTTCGTGAACTGTCTCATTTTTGGGATTCAACTTCTTAGAAATCCTTTAGTTCTTCCCCAGGGCTGAGGAGATAACAGCTGTCTTTTGCTTTGATTATGTAGTTCCTTATCTATCAGGAATCTTTTTAGTTTAATTCAAAAAAAGCTGAGTTCTCCCCTGGTAGCCACCTTGCCCATCACTACCTCAATGGTAAGTGAGAAAAGATGGTAAGGTGTTTTCAGTCTAGAAACCTTTGTTGGGTCAAAAGTTTAAAACCTTTTCCCAAGAAGCTTGCTGGAAACCTAAAAATGCTATTTTGAAGTATTTATGAAATGCTAGTTTGTCAAAAAAGTAATCATAAATACTGCTTTGGAAAAAGTATAGAATAAAAACCTGTTTTTCATCTGGTTTTAATGTTAGAAGCTTCCATCAAACATTGATGTTTACTTTCCAAGAAAGGTATTTCACAACCCACATGGGTTCAAGGTGTACAGACCGTAATTTAATCTTTTGAAACATTATTGCTTATGAACTTAAAAATACCCTTTTGGTACAATAGCTATCAATTTTTGAATAAATCATTTGTAAAAAAATTTTAGAGCAAAAAAATGATTTTAGATTATGGGCTAGCTAGATTATCAGGGACTCTTTTAGCACATATTCTCTCTAACAGTCCAAAATGCACAGTGTGTAAATTCCAGTCATCTAACTTCTGGCTTTGCAGAACACAGAATACTAACCTGTTAAAATTCCAAGAACTGGTATTCAAACATTACATCAACAAAATACCATTTTTCTCATTACAAATCTTAATGGGTTAGTTACAGAAAACACACAAAGTAAGAACATCATAAATTTTAGAGACTATTATTACTGATACATAGTATAATACATTTAATTGTAAGAGATAATAGAACCAAGTCCCTCTGGAACCAAAAAAAAAATCATTGGGGATGTATTCTATCTACATTATAATGATTTCTTTTGTCTAAATCTAGTTACATGAAATTAAATGAGGTAATGACTGGAAATAAGTGGGAGAATTTATAAGTTCAAATGGTAGTTAATAAAAACAAGAAAAATCTGGCTATAATTGTGTATATATATATATGTATATACAGAGAAAGAGAGAGTCCTTAAGAGTAAGAAAAAAATAAGGATTTAGCTCTGAATGGGGCCCAAAGTGACCTCTGTAAAAGAACTCTAGAGCAGCATTCAGTAAAACTACAGAAATAAGGAATATATATATATATATATATAATAAAATGGGCCACAAACTAAGTTTGGGCTACTGTCTGTTTTTATATAGCTAATGCACTACAATTTTTTTACCTATTTAAATTGCTTTAAAAGAGGCAAAAACATATTTTGTGGCATATGACGATTATGTAAAATTTAAATTTTAGTGTTCAGAAATGAAATTTGAATTTCATCAATTAAAAATTGTATGGAAACTTCTTTTTTTTTTCATTTAAGCATCTACTTATACCCTTTGTTTTACCTCTTGGCTTTCCAAACCTGAAATATTTACTATCTGGCCTTTACGAAAAAAAAAAAAACAAAAAAAAGTTTTCCGATTCCCACTAAAGCATATCTTTTAAGATCAAGGTGTTTCCACAACTCCAATTCTTTACTGTAAGTTTGTGTCATTCTCTTGCTTCTTAGAAAATTGAGGGTATTTATTCTTTCATATCTATCTTTTCTAGGGAAACTTAAAATTATGTTAAAAGTCACAGATGAACTTGTTTTTAAAAATTCTGTGCTTGGAAAATCATAATACATATTGAATATTTTTCTTTAAAATAAATTTCAAGTTTGAGCTATCTATTAATATAATGAGAAACAGAAGCCAAAATATTTGAACCATTATGGAAAGATTGTGTTAGAAAAATTGAATAAATTTCTTTACTTATATATAATAGAGGTCTCAATCCCTGGGTAATCCAAGTGTTGCAATTTCCTGGGAGTCATCCAGACATAGAAAACTAAAGTAAAAATTGGATTGAACACCTATGGTAAGAAAATTTGAAGATGTACTAAAAATTTCCCACCCCTGGTGTTCACGCCCTGTATAATCCCTTTTCTTTTAAACTGGACAAGACCAGTGAATATAATGAGATTTCACTCTGATGATTAGATTATGTTATATGGCACAGTCGGTTTTAAGAAAAGAAGATTATCTAGGTGAGCTGACTTAATCACATGAGCCTTTTAAATCTAGGTCTAGATGTCAGAGAGAAAATCAGTGGTTCAAAGCAACAAGAAGCAGGCTTTAGGAGTTGAGAACGGCCTAGAGTCAATAGCCATACAAGAAAATAGTGACATTAGTCCTATAACCTCAAGGAACTGAATTCTGCCATGATCTGAATGAGCTTTAAGACAATGAAGTCTCAGATGAGATAGCAGCTCTGGCTGACACCTTGATTTCAAAGTTGTGAAACCATAATCAGAGCAACCATGCTATGCCAGATTACTGACACAGAAATTGCAAATATTAACACATTTGTGTTGTTTTAAGCTTCTAAATTTGTAGTGAGTTGCAATGCAGCAATGGACAACTGATACACACCCAATTCATTTCCAAAGGCAAACAGAAACCTTCCTCGTCTTTATAGAGAAGCTTGGGGAACTTCTGCTTAATCATCTCTAGTTCTGTTGTCATTTTTCAACTGAATGTCAATTTCCCTTTATGTTTATTGTCTCCTACCTTTGGAGTCCCTTTCTTACTCTTAGATACTACATTTATGGCACTTTTGTTTTTTGGGGGATTATTTGAAGTAATTAGGGTAGCACAAAAAACAGGCAACATGAAAAGAGGAGATATCTCTCTAAAAAGTATCCTTTGACCCTGTGATCTTGAGGGAATTTGGTTTGTTTTTTATTTGGATTCCTGTTCTCCCATGTTTCTAGACTCCCTCCCTTGTCAATTTGCCCCTTATTTTCAAATTCCTGATGAAGAACAGTTCATCTAGTCTCAGTTTTTTCAAGTTTTCTCCCAGAAGCCTCCTTTTCATAATCAAATATGTGTATATCTCTTAATCTCCAAAGAAGGATGTTCTTCCTTGAAAGAAACGATTTTATTGACTCATAGATTTACCATTTTGGGGGATGAAGGTAGAGGCAATATATTGTAAGACTGCAATGTGTAAATGTCATCTTTAATGTAAGGTGGTTAAATGCCTAACAGGTTTGTGATGACGACAGAATAAATTAAAAATGACATGACCTTTGCTGAGAAGCTTTAAAATTGCTACGCCCTCTCTAGTGATTGTTTTATTGCTTGGAAGAGAAAAATATACAAAACCTAAACATATTAAAACTAAAGTTGGCTTCTTTTCTACTAATTTGGTGTAAACATCAAGAGGCTAGATATATTTTCTAAGATGTTAGTTGTAGTGAATAATGTTCCAAATGTTAGGCTACAACATTTCTGGAGATTACAGAAGCTTGTGATGTTTTAATTTTACCTCAATTAGAGCTCTTATTTCTATGTTTTTCACTTCTAATTACTCTTGTTTTCATCTTTTTATGCTTTATATTCTATAATTCACAACAGTAATAGCATTTGCTTCATCCACTTTCTGGGTGTTCCATCCAAATCAACCAATTTAGAATTTTCTCTGTAATAAGTATGGCTCTCATTGCTCTTTTCAAGGTTAAACAATGTGGTCCTCCTAATTTTCTTCAAAATTTCTCACAAAATTACACTAAGAGGTGATTTGCTTAACCAAATATCTCTAGCACCGACCATTCTTTCTGTGTCTAAATATGTTGCTTGTAGGTCAAGTTTTTTTAGAGCAAAAAGAAAATCCAGAGATCATATGACTCAACGTATTTATATTATAGGTATAGATACAGCAGGTCTTTGAATAACTTTGTTTCATTGTCGTTTGGTTATACATTGATGAGAAAAGTCAACTACTGGCTGAGGCTACTGTTTGTATGGAGTTTGCATGTTTTCCTCATGTCTGCATGAGTTTACTCTGGGTACCCTGGTTTCCTCAAACATCCCAAAGCTGCATCCATTAGGTTGTTTATAAGCTGTGCACGTGTCTAACTGTGCACAGTTAAAACAGTTTTAACAGTTTTAACTTGTCCCAGTTAAAACAAGTGTGAAGTTTCTCACTGATTCCCAAAATATTGGGTTAATAACTATCTTACTTGTTTTTATTAATCTTTCTTAAACGTATGCATAGTTCACATTTACTTCAGTGTTTTACATTAAAGTGTTTTGGGTTTTTATTTAGAACATTAGTGATGTTTCTGTAACCAGAATTGTACTGTACGAACTTAACCCTTGTTTATATCACTTAGCCTATGGTGCAACTGGTTTCCCTGTACTTTATTTTGCTTAAAGTTGCTGTTTCTGAGAACCTATCAATGATTTTTAGTGAGGACTTACTGCAGTAAGGTTTTAGCTAAGTTTAACTCACTTGCCATATAATCTAATCTGCATTGTTATTCTGCTACACGGTTAGTAGCAGAAGCAGTATGAGGCCTCAGTTCTAGTTATTTTTTATATACTACTATTAATACATTTTTAAAACATTTTTTGGTTCTGTCTTCCTATGCTTGTTGATTACTACTAGATTGCTTTATAATGTTATTTTGCACACCTTTCTGACTGACAAGTATATATTCTCATAATAACTGCTAAGTTTAGTGTTTGACCAGTTGATGGACATATTCTATGTATACTCTCTTAGAAATAATATAGTAACGTAGATATCACTAACATCTCTACGAAGTTTTTTTCTCATTCCCCTCAGACTCATTTAATTACTCTCCCTTTTATATTACTGAAGTATCTTGCCTATTTTATATTTATCTTGAATTTAAAAATTTACTTACTAAAATAAATTAAAATATAATGTTTAGCCAACTCCATTGCCTAATACTGTCACAATGTAAGTGCTTAATTCAAGATAAGCTCTTCTTGTGAGTGGACAAACGAGGCATCTTCCTTAAAGACTGCGTACATTTGATTGAGCTCCTGTATTCTAGTTATGTATGCTCTTAGGGTTCATGCCCTCACTTTCATATCACATGGAAAGCATGCCCATAAATTCCACAGGATTGGAAACTAGTCATTTTTATGGCTACCATTAGTGCTATATTTTTTCTCTTAGTTCTCTATTATAGTCATTTGATCAAATTAATGTTGAGTAGATGATGTGCAACTCATGAGTTTATACACTTTCCTACATGGAGGTTTCACTAGAGTAGGCAAGCTAACATTCATGAAATCGTGATGCACATAGAATATGATCTTTCTAAAAATTCACTACTATGTTCTTTACACAATGATTTATTTGCATAGCAAATTATATTCATATACTTTTTCTATGATTTACTAAAATACATTTTTAGGAGCATTTTTTATTTGCTGAATATATTGTCATAATAATTCCAAATAACCTTTTTAAAATGCAGCATAACGCAAAGGACTGAATTAGTAGACCATCATGTTTTAATCACGTAGACATGAAGGTTTGACTCTACAAAATTTTAATGTGAACTTTTAGAGGCTACTTCATGCTGTAGTTGAGCTTGTATCTTTTCTGGCTATTAAATTATAAATTTCGCTTTGTGTCACCATGTTGATGTAACATCTGCATTTAAAAAGCAAAGTAACTGAGCATAAAATAATGGAATTATGTCCTTTGTGCTATTTTTAAAAAGAAGTAGTCCAGATTTTTAACTTGTATCTTTTGGTACACACAGTGCTATTTTTTCATTACTTCAGCATGAGATTTTTTTAAAGTCCATTAAACTTTCATATGGACAATGCCATGCCTACTTTTCTAAGAATAATGGCTTAGCCAAATATTCTTGTTAAATGTTTTGTCAGTCCCTCAATGTATCTAAAGTGTCTATCATATGCCATTTAGCAAGATGCACTATTAGTAGTCAGCACTGACAGGATAAATGATAGGAATAAGAGTGATGGAGATATTATTTTGAAATCTTCTATTTTGTATTGTTTGTTTTTTAACATATACTAGATTAAACTATATCTTAACAGTTTCCACTCCAGTGAAATATTTCAAGACAGTATTTCTTTTGCAATACAAAAATTTCCTCATTTTCCCAAGCACCATAAATAAACAGAAGAGTATGAACAGATCTCTGAAGATAGGAGAAGATGAAAAATCATTTGTCAAAAATAGCAACTTAAAGAGGTAGGAGAAACAGATTTTCAGAGAATTAATGGATATCAAAAGAATAAAAATGGTCTTTGGAGTTCCTCAATGTTTTGTTAAAAATGGAGAGATGAATAAAATCATAATGACTATTTTCTCATGCTCACAGTTGTCAGACTAAATTTATTTTAAATGGTTTTGGGGGCAGCATTGTTGGTACATAAGCTATTGATGAGAAATCAGAAATTAGCCTTTAAGTTTACTGATGTTGAGAGAGTTTGTGGTTTTTATTGGAACACCTCTGCAAATTACATTGAAAGATGTTATTTTCCTTATGACCTCAATTAAACATTTAAAATGAGGAGGGCCTCCAGGGACATTGAAACAGAAATATGAAACTTTGCATTTTGGCAAGATGATTATTTATCTGTACTCAATAAAAACATTTCAATCTTGTTAAAGTGAATTGTTGCTTCCATGTTTATTTTTGAAAGAATTATTATTCTTTTAAGAGTTTATCTTTAAAAAGTCAATATTCTAATATGCTTTGTGGAGGAGGATGAATCTGTTAAACAATTCCTATCTTTCTTTTCAGAAATTTATAGTTTTACTGCACTTAACATAGTCTAGCAAATAATACCCAGTGACAACATTTTTTAATAAAGTATGTATGATTTACCTAAAGCAATAGGTACATATGTTAAGAGTAAAGTTCCATGAGTATTCACAATTGCATACACTACTATAATCCAAACATCTGTCTAAGTATAGAATATTTTCATCAGCAAGATCCCTTAGGTCACTTCCCAGTCAATTCATACTCCTCATCTCCAGGTAATCACAGCTCTGGTTTCATCTACCATCCATAAGTGGACATAGAAGCGCTAAATGTCTAGGTGCTAATTGCCCTGTATGATTCGATATGATCCTTCCTGTATTACCAAGAGGAAGTAGGCCCCTTTTAAAAAACAGAACTTTTATCCCTGCTGATTCCAGAATTGTGGAAAGAGGACATACGCATTCTCAAAATGGACCACTGGAAGTGATGGTAAGCAGCAATAGTCATACTTCCACTCTTTGGTTCTTGAACCTATGTAATCTTCTGATACAGGGCACCATTTTATATAAAACTTTTTAATTCATTGTATACACTATGTCTTGATGATGCCCAATCCTGGCAAGGTAATACCACTGATCTGGTGCTTCAGTTCTGCATTTAACTGGCCATTCCAGTGCTCTAATAGAACCCTTATTTACTCAACAAATGGGCTCTTTTGGTTTTTGCTGAATAAATAAGGACTCTATTAGAACACTGGTTTTTTCCCCACACTCACTCTCAAACATCTTTTACTGTAAAATGTGTCCTCTGGTCTGTTATAAGGTCATAAAATACCCCTTTTGGCAGATGTAATACTTTGTGATCCCTTAGACACTAGTGTTGATTGAGATCTTACAGGCATAAAATACAAACATACCCCTTAATTATATATCTATTCCTGTGGAAACAAACCATTAGACCTTCCCAGCTGAAAGAAGTCCAATGTAGTCAACTTGAGAAATATTCAGTTGGTCTCCTTGAAGAGCAGAACAAATTAATGTCATTTGTTTTTTGTTGCTGCTAAGTTTGTTACTCAGAATTGGCACTAACTGGGTCAGGATTGCTAAAAGGTAGTCCATGCTATAGTGCCCCATGCATAGCCTCCATCTCTGCTACTGTAGCCCCTTCATTTATGTGACTGTTGTTCCACACTGGGGTTGCCAACGACAAAGTCTGGCTAACATCAACTAAGTACACTTATTTGTGTGTGTGTGTGTTTGTGTGTGTGTGTGTCTGTGTGTGTGTGATGGGTGGGACTCTACCACAGTGGACATGTTTTGGTAGAAATTTACCTGTAATACAAAAATCTTCACACTTCATACCAACTCAAGTATGACCATGCACATCCTCCTACTGTAACCCTCTTTGTCCCAGATTTTCCAAATGCTTCTTTTCCAGTCCTCTCAACAACTGGCCAGGCCATTTGCTTCTGTCAATTGGTCCATATATATTCTAATTTGGGACTATATTTCTTTTCACACAAAGTGAAAAACCAAGTACACTGCCAGAAGCTCTGCCCTCGGGGACAATGTTCCCTCTCCACTGTTTTTCTAAGTTGCTTCTGCTCTACAACCACATACCACAAAATAGGATGTTTCTCTTCTTTCAGCTAGTTGTATGAAAGTTTCCAACGGATGGATGTGTCACAGAGAAAGGGGCACTGGTACAACCTGGGTGTATGACATTAACATCTGGAATACCTGCTCAGGTAGCTTCCTTTGGTCTTGTTTCACTTGTACTCAGTCCCAGATTTATCCCTTCCAGCATACAATGCATTATTTTTATATCCCCTGAGCACTAAGTCTTTGAAGTTCTGAAAGTGCTGAGGTCATAATGAGCAGTTCTGGATACATGCAGAGGCAACTAGTGTCTAATACTAATGAATTCCGTCTTTATCAGAGCCTAATAGAAATTCAGGAATTGGTTTTCAAATGGCATTTAATTCTTCTCTGTAGATGTCATGACCTTTCTTTGTAAACCTAAAGAAGTGTGTTGACATTTTTCCAGTGGAGCTTTCCCCAAATGCTACACAAGATTATTGTTCACAACTGATAGTTCACAACTGATGTTCCAACACCAACTACATGAGTATCAGCTCATGTAGTCCAATTATTTATTTATTTCACATATTTTAAGAATAAAGTCTTCATAATCTTTGAATTTTCAGCTGTTTTCTCAGTTTATGTTAACACACATAAGTGAATTGTGTCACGTGTTTTTTAAAAAATTGCCTACTATGGACATCAAATCAGTAGGAATTTTCATCCATGAAAATGTCAGCTATACCTGTGATCTAGATTAAGCAATTATCTTTAAATAATAGTTCTTTTTTTTTTTTTTTAGCCAGTCACATGGAGTTCCCTCAGCCTGGGTTTAATATCTGTATGTTTAGTTTTTAAACAGGACAATTTTCCTGACAGCTTTGCAGGCAGAAACTGAAATGCAGGCACTGGAGCTAGCCGGTCGCTTCAGCTGGCTTCACTAGCTCAGACCCACCGCACTCTAGTCCTTGCAGGAGGGCGAACACAGCTGAGTGGGTGCAGGAGCTGGGGTGAGTGACTCTGGGTGGCAACAGGAGCAAAACTTCATGCAGGCCCCATGGCAGCATCTATGGGAGTACATATGACTCCTCAAAACACCAAAAGGAGTATTACAGGCAGTGCTGTTTTAGCTTTGCCATCCGCAGACAGCTTAAGTGTTTAACAGCTCAGTGGCCTTTTAGTGAGGGCAGAGGGTCAGTGTGACAGCCTTCTGTATCTGGAGCTCTTGTCCAGCATCCAGGAGAAATCAAGTTGCACAAACGGAATGAAGGATAGTAAATGCAGGGGATTTTACTGCTGATGGAAGTGGTTCTCAATGGGAAGAGGAGCTGGAAAGAGGATGGAGCGGGAAGGTGTTCTTCCCCTGAAGTCCAGCCATCTCTGGCCAGGCTCTTCTCCAAAGTCCCACCATCAAGCTGTCTCTCTGAAGTCAAGCTGCTTCTCTCCAATGTCCAGCTGCTGCTTCTCTTTTCTTCTTCTCTGCTCTCTGCCAGTGGAGCTTGGGGTTTCTATGGGTACAGGATGGAGGATGGAGTGGGCCAGGGTAATTTTGGAAAAGGCAACATTAGAGTGGGAAAACAGGGATGTAAAGTTTTCACTTTGGGCTACAGTTCCAGGCTTGAGGGTGGGGGCCCTCACCAGGGACCCTGCCCTTTTCTGCCTAGAATTTCTCTGCCTACTGTCCCTATTAGTTCATGTGAATCCCAGCACATCTTCATGTATAATACTTGGTTTTCTCATTTTTTTTAAATAACATTTTTTTCCCAGTCGGACTTGTGATTGTTAACTCACTTTAGTTTGTCTCCTTTTTCTAGATTATTTTTGTCCATACTTTCTGATTTATGCAAAAAAAAAAAACAGAAAATTAGAGTATTTCACTAAGGATAGCACTGATTACATCTAATTACTCCCAACATAGGTGCTTAAATCACAAAATATCTATGTTCAATATATTTAGTACAGCATTTCTGTGTGTGAGAATCAAGAATGATGTCTTATATGGGTTTCGTCTGACATCTTCAGCAGATGTTATAATATAAATGTAATATATCTCTTTTTCTTTGTCAAAGCAACTTATATTTGTCAATCAACCAAATATAATGTTTTGATTATGCGCATAACATAATTTTATATTATTAACATGTTAAAGATACTCATTGATAACACTGCTCAATTTAAAAATATTTTAATCTTTTACTATATACCAGAAATTATCCCAGATATTTATATTCATTAAACTGTTTAAGTGCCTGGAAAATTCTATGAATTCTGTTGGGATTCTCAAAGTCTATGAAAGAGATGACATTTAAAATTATATTATTGACTATAATAATTATGAATGATATAATATGTATCAATTTTATTTCAAAATAATACAGTAGTAGAAGTTGGTGGAGTATAGATTTTAAATGATTCACCCCAAGTTGGTTAATTTTGAGCTTGGGTGATGGCTTTATAAGGGTTCATTATAGTACTCTCCACTTTTTAAAGGGTTAAATATTTTCACTACAAAAATGTTTGGAAAATAAATATTAGATCTTCAGATTTCCTTAAAAGTGTTACAAGCAATCATGTAGTTATGATATTCACATAATTCCTTCATGACAGTTAAAGATACACACTTTGTTTTCAACATTTAAACTCACTATTTATTGCTAAAATCTTATAGCACATTTGTGCTATCTGAAGCACAATATTTAAAAATTGTTTCTAAATACAAATGCATTAAAAAGCTAACAAATCCTAAGCGAAAGCCTCATGACGGAACAGGGCATTGCTATCAATTTCATTTATTGTTAATAACATACTCACAAATGGAGCGATGGTTTTAACTGAAGCTTAATTTGAGGAAAACACAGCAAATTTCTAAAGCCTTTTTTTCTTTTTTAGTGAGTTTCTTAATGTTAAATTTGAAAATAAAAATGCACACATAATATTTTATTGTTGAAAATTAATTTTCATCAGAAATATATTCCCCTCTAAGAAAACAACCTGGAAAGATAATTAGAGAGAAAGAAAAAGATATGTGAGGAAACATGGGAACACTATCTCAAATGAATGTAGCTAGGACTAAATTCAGATTACACTAATACTGAAAACATAATGTCATTTGATACTTTTGAATGCCTTTTGGCATGCAGTGCAAGGACCACAGCTGGGCTTTTAGCTTGTTGATTGATAAATTTAATGAAGCCATTCTCTTATATTGTTATTTGTCCTTTTTAAAAACAAAAGGAGTTTTCATGAATAGTCTGATTAGCTTTTAAATGTTTTTCCTCTTCTTCAAGCAATTATTTTCCAGGCAGTATCAATCAAGCAGAAAGAGAGCATTTTTAAAGCATAGCTACTATTTTTCTATAGCTTCACTTTGGCCTAGAAAGAAAGCCTGATATTTTATTCTCATTCTTCTTAGATCCACTAACTTAACTTGAGGGTAAGCCAAACCACAATTTAAAAATTCCTGCCTTCTTTAAAACAGGCTGTTGCATTCCAGGGATGTTTAATGTGCCTGAGGTTGAAGGCACTTTGAATCCATTGTGGAAGCAGCTTGAGTTATTGAAGAAGGTTGTCTATCTTAGCTATTATTGTTCAGGTCTGTTCAGATCTGTTCCTCCAAACACTTAGTACACTCTGAAGGACAGAAAAGCTGGCCTCTTTCCTTTGATAGAATATATTTCTATATATAATGTATGTCTATATGCTGAAAGAGAGAGTAACCCTTTATATGTCTAATTAATCTCTATACGTTCTTCACAAAATGCCCTCCTTCTATGTAGAAGAGGAGGACGCAGTCGATTTTCTTTTATTTAGTAATAACCTTTATCTATTTACATTTTAGAAAGTAATACAATAAGGCTTTGGATATCAAAATATCTTTTATCTCTTAACTGTAGATAAGGTATGGCATACTATATTTCTGGAGTCTGAACCACTTAGCCTAAAGGCAGTACATGCTCCCTCCATGCACCTTTTTTTTCTTTTTTTTTTTTTTGAAAAGGAGCCGTCTTCCCTCTTTGATTTATAGTTCTCATAAGGAAAGTAATATATTTCATGATTAGTTTTAGTCCCAAGTCATTTGCATATTGAATAAGAGATTCAGAAGAGACTAGGAGAAAATAACTATGTACCTTTATTTACATTTATAATCAATATGATTTATGCATTCAACACATCTCATAGCTCTTATTTTAAATTAATCTCATGAAAATATATTGACAAGATAGCTATTATTTTAGATCACCTTTTTTATGTTCTAAATTTAAAGGCAATTTAGAATCTTGTTTCCGTCTATGCCTCATTTCAAGACCCTACTGTCTAGAAAAGTTCACTAGATGAACACAGGTTTTAGTTTTACTTAAATGCAACCTCACCTTGTCTTGTTATGGACCATTTCATGTGCCTCTAATATTTGTTATGCCTAAATAAAACTACTGAGATACATTCATGAGCCATCCAGAAATGTAAGGATTTTAACATCCTTCAGGCTACCCTTGGCTGATGGGAGCTGGGAGACAGGACAATGAATAAAATGCCTTCCCCTAAAGGAAGGAATACCTGATTTTATTATCATATCAAAGCCACTGACCTACAGAGATACTGATAGAATTCTAGCCTCAGTACCCTCACACAATTTTGTTCCCTGGACAATATTCCCAAATAAAGCTTCATCTCAGTCTCTGCCAAAACAGGCTTTTACTCTGGAGCTAGATTGCCTGAGTTCAAATCCTGGCAATGATGTTATTAACATCTCTGTGCCACTATTTTCTTATATGTAAAATAAAGGTTATTAGACCTACCAACAGCAGTGTTATAAGGATTAAAATATATAACATATGTAAATTACTTAGGATTTTTTTATCCTACAGTGAGCACTATATAAGCATGTGATTTTATTTTACCTGTTACATGTTATCTAATCAAAAAATAACTTTATATTTTAGAAATATCCATGGTCACACAAATTGCTTATGGCAAAGGCTCTTTTTATAATTTTTTTTCACTCAGAATAAATGCTATTCCATATACTTTTCAGGCTCACTAACTTTCATAAAACAACTTTTTCTTAAAATTTACTTTTAGGCTAAAACAATTTATTCACAATCTAAAGCATTTTATACAAAATACCTTTTTCTTTTTGCAATACCTCAGAACATGTAAGTAAAAGCTCTTAATCTGGACTAATTACACAAGTTAGTTGTCAACACTGACTAAATTTACTACATAATCCAAGTTTTAGTGTTTATTATATAGCCTTTGAATTATAGCTTGTCAAGATTGATTGTGTGTGTATGTATATCTGTGTGTAAATATATATTATATATATGAAGAATATATACATATTATTATAGTGTATGAAGAAAATGGCAGGAAATATTAGAAGTTTAGGTGATAGGATACAGGCTGATGACATATTTATTCACTTGCTATGTAGACTTCAAAATCATTTCACTTCCTACAACAAGACAGTATATCCTTCCTGTTGAATTGGTGCTCATCCTTATAATTTACTGTGTCCTATAAAATCAAGCAGGATTGATGTTGTGTAAGATCAGAAGCTAGACCCAAGACACCCAAGACTTTTCTACTCTCTCTGGAAACCCTGAGATTATCAAGGGAAACATATTGGTATGAATGAGAAAACACATGTAAAAGAACCATCTCAGGCAAGGTCACCCAGACCAGTTAGTTCTGCCTGCCCCCAGATGTATACACATGCTGACCTCGGACACATAAGGCTACCCAAGATTAACCTAGTGCAGCCAATCTCGAAAGAAAGTTCTAGATAATGATACAGACTGGAAGCTGGGAAATACTAGGCAGAAAAAGGTACGATTCCCTGGCGCAGCCCCACTCTTAACCCTGGACCCGTGGCCCAAAGTGAGGACATGCATTCCTGTTTCCCCACTCAAATGTTGCTTTTTGTCTGCCCCACCCACCTTCTGTTTGGATAAAAACCCCATGATCCATGGGCAGAGTGGCAGAGAAGGAGAGAAGAGAAGCAGCCAGATGTCGGAGAGAAGCAGCTTGACTTCAGAGGGACAGCTTGATGGTGGGACTTCAGAGAAGAAGTCAGCCAGGGACAGCCGAACTCCAGGGGAAGACCACCTTCCTACTCCACCACTTTCCAGCTCCTCTTCCCACTTGGAGTCACTTCCACCACTGAATAAAATCCTCCAGATTCACCACCCTTCAAATTGTTCATGCAACCTGATTCTCCCTGGATTCCAGACAAGAACTCAGATACCAAGAAGGCAGGTGCAAAAGGCTGTCACCCTGACCCTCCACTGAGCTGTTAAACACGTAAGCTGTCTGTGGACAGCAAAGCAAAAAGAACACACTTTAACACACACCTTCTGGGGCTCTGGGGTCGCGGGTACTCCCTAGACACTGCCATAGGGCTGCATAAAATGCTACTCCTGCCAGTGCCCAGAAGTACTCGACCAAGCCCCTGCACCCACTCATCTGTGTGCTGCCCCTCCCACGAAAGGTTGACAGCTGTGGGCTGAGTAAATGAGCCAACCCCTTCTCCAGTTCTGCAAAGGGGTCAAAGGAACTATCTCATTTTAATAACATGTAGGAATATGACTAATAATTAATGGCTATTTTCTTCAAGCAATTTGCTAAATTTTGTAATACTTTAGATTTATTGAAGTATCATGCATGAAGAATAAAACCCATCCATTTTGGGTGTCCAGGACCATGCGTCTTGACAAACATATATAATCACATAACCACCATCACAATGATTGTATAGACTATTTCCATCACCCTGAAGGGTTTCCTTGTGTTCATTTATAATCAAATCCCCAAATGTCATCACTGCTTTAGATTCTGGCAGCTATTCATTTGATTTCTATCTCTATAGTTTAGCCTTTCCTAAAATGTTTCATAAATGGAATCATACAGAATGTAGTCTTTTGAGTCAAGTTCTCTTAGGATATTGCTTTTGCGATTTATCCATGTCATAGTGTATATAATAGCTCATTCCTTTTTATTCTGAGTAGTATTCTATGGATATACAATGGATATATCCATATAGTATATGTGGATATACGATGGATATATCCATATAGTATATGTGGATATACGACCATATAGTATATATGGATATACGATGGATATATCCATATAGTATATATGGATATACAATGATTTCTTTGTTCATTAAGTAGTTAGTGGACATTTAGAATGTTTCCCAGTTTGGGTGGTTATGACTAAAAATGCTACAAACATTAGTATACAGGCTCTTGTGTGAACATAACTTAATTTCTTTTGTATGTTATATATGAATATATACATAGCTTTATTAAAAAACTACCAAACTGTTTTCCAAATTGGCTATACCACTTCACATTCCCAACAGCTATATATTCAACTTCCAGTTGCTTTGCCTGCTTGTAAGCATTTACTATTGTCATGTTTTTGTTTGTTTGTTGGACGTCTGATGAGATATGTTGTGATGTCTCACTGTGGTTTTAATTTGCATTTTCCTGGTGACTAATGATAGTGAGCATTGTTACTTGGGCTTCTTTTAAATCCGTATCTCTTATGTAGTAAATTGTCTTTTAATATATTTTATCCATTTTTATTTTTTCTTATTAGTAATTCTTTCATATTTCATTATTATTTTGATTACTGTTACTTTATTAAGTGTGTTTTGCAAATATTTGCCCTGAAGCTATGGTTTGCCTTCTATTTTTATACATTGTTCTTTAAAAAGCAAACACCTTTTGAGTCCTATCTAAAAAATCACTGCCTTATCTCAGATCACACAGATTTTTCTGTTATGTTTTCTTCTAGATAGAAGTTTTCAATTTTAGGTTTTACTTTAAGACTACCGTTTTCCATGCACATGGGATATGTGTTTCAGAACTATTTGTTGTGTGATTACACTTTCTCTGTTGAATCATATTGCCAACTTTATCAGAAATGATTTGCTCATATATAGGTGGGCCTATTTCTGTATGTTTTATTCTGTTCGACTTACATGTGACAATTGTATTACCAGTACCATAGTATCTTGATTACTATGGCTTAATAGAAAATCTTAAAATCAGGTACTGAGTCTCATTTGTTTTTTATTTTAAAAATGATTTTGGAGATTTTAGGCCTTTTGCTTTTTCATATAAAGTTAAAATCAGCTTGTAGGCTTCTTCAAAGGCCATATGGGATTCTTTTAAATTGTGTACAATCTATGGATCAATTTTAGAATAATTTTTGTCTTGACAATTTTGAGTCTTCTACTCAATGAATATAATTCTCCATTTACTTATATCTTCTTTAATAGTTCTCAAAATGTATGTTTTTTATTGAACAAATCATGTCCATGTTATTTAGATTTACTCCTAATTAATGTTTTAGTGCGATTACAAATAATATTTTTAACATTTCAATATCCAACTGTTTATTGCTAGTATATTTAAAGATAACAGATTTTATGGGTTAATCTTGTTTTCTGTAACCTGTCAAACTCATTAATTTTGGTAAATTATTTGGAACTTTCTATGTAGACAGTCATTGCCTCTGAGTAAAGACAGTTTTATTTCCTACTTTCCAATTTTATTACTTGTGTTTTCTTCCTTGTCTTATAGCACTGGCATGTATGCTGTAGGATAAGAGCTGTGAAAGTGGACATTTTTCTTTTGACGCTACTCATAAGAAAAAAACAATTAGTGTTAAACAACAGAATATGATGTTAGCTGTAGTTATTAATATCCTTTTTAAGATTGAAAATTTTAACTTTCATTCATAGCTTGAGGAGAGATTTTGTCATAAATGTATATTGAATTTTGTCAAATGTTTTTCAGGCATGTATTAAATGAAAAGAAAAAAGTATTTTTTTTAATTTGTGAGAAATGCAGTGTTCACAATTCCTCCAATATCTCATAGTATTTTTAAATTAGAGTCAGTTTGTTTGAATCAGTAGAGTATACACATGGCAGTAAATTGGTATAGTTTTATTTACAATTTATTCAATAAAGAAACTCACGGCATTGACTCTATATAATTTGGCATATTTAAGATTTTGCTAATTGATTTTGCTTATTGTGTATTGTAACCTTTTGTGACACTTAAGATGGTCTGCAGACCTCTTTATTTCCTGTGAAAAACTAGAGTGTTAATCTAATAATTTATGTCCTACTTTTTAATAAGAACACTTCATAGGAGGAGTTGTAAGCTTTCAGCTGTGTCACATCAATGGATGATCATGTCTGGTTTTTATTCTCATTGTTATTACTGTGACTGATATAGTTTGTCATTTTACTTTTTTAGTATCAATATAAACTTATAGTGAAACCAATACCATTATTATTACTGAAATTATGATTACTGAAAACATTTGAAGATGTCCTTGTCTGACACTTTTTTACTTCCCATATCATTTGTTTAATTTTTCATATTTATATGTATTTAAGTATGGCAAAATATATACAACATAAAATTTACCACTTTAACCATTTTTAAGTGTACAGAAATATATAAAACATTTCATAATTTGCATGCCTTCATTGGTCAGGCACTATGCTAATCTCTGTATCATTCTAATTTTTGTATATGTGCTGCTAAAGCAACACCTTGCATTTCTTTTTGTCCTTAGGATGCATCTAAATTGTCTGTATTACAAAATTACTGTATTGTAAAATCCTATTTAATGATTCTTGATGGACTTTAAACATTTTTGTTGCAAATATGTTTCACTATTTTGTCATTTGTCATTGTTGATCATAATATTTATTTGTCATAGATATTTTTGACAAGTTACCTAAGTTCTGGGATACATGTGCAGAATGTGCAGGTTTGTTATATAGGTATACACGTTCCATGGTGGTTTGCTGCACTCATCAACCTGTCAACTACATTAGGCATTTCTCCTAATGCTATGCCTCCCCCAGCCCCCTACCCCCCAATAGGCCCCAGTGCATGATGTTCCCCTCCCTATGTCCATGTGTTGTCATTGTTCAACTCCCACTTATGAGTGAGAACGTGCAGTGTTTGGTTTTCCGATCCTGTGTTAGTTTGCAAGGAATGATGGTTTCCAGCTTCATCCCCGCAAAGGACATGAACTCATCATTTTTAATGGCTGCATAGTATTCCATGGTATATATGTGACACATCTTCTTTACCCAGTCTACCATTGATGGGCATTTGGGTTGGTTCCAAGTCTTTACTATTGTGAATAGTGCTGCAATAAACTTATGTGTGCATATGTGATTATAGAAACACAGAAAAGTAAAAATATATGACAAACCACTCTTTCGTACACCATCCATCTAGATGTACAAGCTGTTAACATGTTTCTAAAAAAAAAATCACTGAATTGTATACTTTAAAATGGTGAATTATATCTCAATTAAAAAAAAAGAATAGTTTTTATTCACATGTAGTCCAATGCTGCTTGGTTGATTTCTTCTAACTAGTGACTCAAGAATTTTCTTGTCATATCAAGAGCTTCAAAGAGATATGAGAATTTTAGAGACTTTTATTATATTATTTCTGCTCATATATTTTATTATTTCTGCACATATCTCATTGCCAGGATTGGCACAATTCCCAAAGCAAGTATATTAGTCTGTTCTCACACTGCTATTAAAAACATACCCGAGATTGGGTAACTTATAAAGGAAAGAGGTTTAATTGACTCACAGTTCCACGTGGCTGGGGAGGCCTCAGAATCATGGCAGAAGGTGAATAAGGAGCAAATTCACATCTTTCATGGTAGCAGGCAAGAGAGCTTGTGCAGAGGCACTCCTACTTATAAAACCAGCAGATCTCGTGAGACTTAGTCACTACCTCAAGTATGGGGAAAACTGCCCCCATGATTTAATTATCTCCACATGGCCCAGCCCTTGACACGTGAGGATTATTACAATTCAAGGTGAGATTTGGGTGGGGACACAGCCAAACCATATCAGCAAGAAATTAGAAAATATGGGTGATGTTTCATAAGCAATAAATACCTATACCATATTCTTTCCTCCTAGTTAATAAATTTCACTTTCATTCCATGCACAGATTTGACTGCATTACATTTAGACAATATTCAACTTCTCTTCAAGGAAACATCTGTCCCATGAAATTTTGGAGTTATAAGAAAAGCATACCCCAGCACTGTCCATGCAGATGTTATTTTACTTATTCTATCCACTTAGTAACTAAGTAATAATAATAATAACAACAACAACAACAACAACAGAAAGCTTATGTAAACACTTCAAACAGATACTAGGAAATTAACAATGCAGTTGAGAGTCCTTGAGAGAAGAGAAGCACATAAAATGAACTATCAGTCTTGCACTCTGGCTTTCTTTCTGTCTAGGAGCACTTCCAAAATCACAGTGCAGGTAAATAGAATTTAAACAGAAAATGGCAATATCACTGATATGGTTTGGCTGTGTCCCCACCCAAATCTCAACTTGAATTGTATCTCCCAGAATTGCCACATGTTGTGGGAGGTACTCAGGGGAGGTAATTGAATCATGGAGGTCTTTCCCATGCTATTCTTATGATAGTAAGTCTCATGAGATCTGATGGATTTATCAGGGGTTTCTGCTTATGCTTCTTCCTCATTTTTTCTTGCCACCACCATGTAAGAAGTGCTTTTTGCTGCCTGCCTTGATCTGAGGCCTCCCCAGCCATGTGGAATTGTATGTCCAATTAAGCCTTTTTTTCTTCCCAGTCTCAGGTATGTCTTTATTGGCAGTGTGAAAATGGACTAACACAGTGAATAGGTACCAGGAGTGGGGGGTTGCTGAAAAGATACCTGAAAATGTGGAAGCGACTTAGGAACTGGGTAACAGGCAAAGGTTGGAACAGTTTCAAAGGTTCAGAAGAAGATCAGAAAATTTGGGAAAATCTGGAACTTCCTAGGGACTTTTGGAATAGCTATGCCTAAACCATTGACAGTGATATGAACAATAAGGTCCAGGCTGAGGTGGTCTCAGATGGAGATGAAGAACTTCTTGAGAACTGGAGTGAAGGTGACTCTTGTTATGTTTTGGCAAAGAGATTGACAACATTTTGCCCCTGCTGTAGAGACTTGTGGAATTCTGAACTTGAGAGAGGTGATTTAGAGTATGTGTCAGGAGAAATTTCTAAGCAGCAAAACAATCAAGAGGTGACTTGGGTTCTGTTAAAGGCATTCAGTTTTATAAGGGAAGAAGAGCATAAAAGTTTGGAAAATTTGCAGCCTATGTGATAAAAAAGAAAAACCCATTTTCTGGGGATAAATTAAAGCCAGCTGCAGAAATTTGCATAAATATCAAGGAGCCTAATGTTAATCCCCAAGACCACTGGAAAAATGTCTCCAGGACCTGTCAGAGACCTTCATGGTAGCAGCCCCTCCCATCACAGGCCCAGAGGCCCAGGAGGAAGAAGTGGTTTCATGGGCCAGGCCCAGGGTCCCTGTGCTGTGTGCAGCCTAGGGACTTTGTGCTCTTAGTCCCAGCTGCTCCAGCCATGGCTGAAAGGGGCCATCAGACAGCTCGGGCTGCAGCTTCAGAGGGTGGAGGCCCCAAACACCATGTGGTGTTGAGCCTGCAGGTGCATAGAAGTCAAGAATTGAGGTTTGGGAACCTCCACCTAGATTTCTGAAGATTTATGTAAATGCCTGGATGTCCAGCCAAAGTTTGCTACAGGGGTGGTGCCCTCATATAAAACCTCTGCTAGGGCAGTGCAGAAGGGAAATGTGGGGTTGGAGCCCCCACACAGAGTCCCTACTGGGGCACTGCCTAGTGGAGCTGTGAGAAGAAGGCCTACCCCAGAATGGTAGATCCACTGACAGCTTGCACTGTGCACCTGGAAAAGCTGCAGATATTTAATACCAGCCCATGAAAGCAGCTGGGAGGTAGGCTGTACCCTCCAAATCATAGGGGCAGAGCTGCCCAAAACCATGGGAACCCACCTCTTGCATCAACGTGACCTGGATGTGAGACATGGAGTCAAAGGAGATCATTTTGGAGCTTTAAAATTTGACTGCCCTGCTGAATTTTGGACTTGAATTGGCCTTGTAACTCCTTTGTTTTGGCCTATTTGTTTTAAATTTCTCCCATTTAAAATCACTGTATTCACCCAATACCTGTACCCTTATTGTATCTAGGACATAACTAGCCTGCTTTTGTATTTAGAGGCTCATAGGCAGAAGGGACTTGCCTTGTGTCAGATGAGGCTTTGGACTGTGGACTTTTGGGTTAATGCTGAAATGAGTTAAGACTTCAGTGGACTGTTGGAAAGGAATGATTGGTTTTGAAATGTAAGGTCATGAGATTGAGAGAGGCCAGGGGCAGAATGTTATGGTTTGGCTGTCCCCCCACCTAAATCTCAACTTGAACTGTATCTCCCAGAATTCCCCCTTGTTGTTGGAGGGACCCGTGGGGTGGTAATTGAATCATGGGGGCTGGTATTTCCCCTGCTATTTTCATGATAGTTAATAAGTGTCATGAGATCTGATGGGTTTATCAAGGGTTTCTGCTTTCGCTTCTTCCTCGTTTTTCTCTTGCCATTGCCATGTAAGAAGTGCCTTTCACCTCCTACCATAATGCCCCAGCCATGTGGAACTGTAAGTCCAATTAAACCTCTTTTTCTTCCCCATCTCGGATATGTCTTTATCAGTAGTGTGAAAACGGACTAATACAATCACTGGCTAGAAAAAAATGAAATTGTATTCATTGCTGCCATTCTGACTTGAGTTTCAGGAGTCAAAGAGAAAATCGTTATGAAGAAGGAGCCACAGAACTCTATAAAATACTGTATATTTGGCTCACTAGTTTGGATGATGTTTGATAAGCAATAAATATGCCATATTCTTCTTTTCTAGTTACTTTCCTTCTAGTAGATGCAAAACTCTACAAAGATACTGGAATTCAAGCTCAGTAAAAAATAAGCTATTTTAGTGAAACCCAGGGCTTCTGGTAAAGGAAAACCATGCTGTAAAACGAAGAAAAAGATCCTAGGGTTAAGATCCATGCCCTACAAATATGCCTACGAGATGCAGAAGGCAACATAATCCAGTGTCTCTACAATGTATCATACCCAATAGGTGAGATAAGATATAAAATCACCAGTCATATGACCTAATAGGAATGAATTATATGTAATAAAGAGATACAGTAGTCTATAAACAGAGCAGGCCCAGAGATGATATAATTATTGTAGCTATTCTATAAGGACTTTAAAACATGGATATTTATACATGGTAGAAAAAGAGAAAAGGGAAAACAATGGGGATTAAATAGATGGAGAATATTAATAGAATGTTTATATATTTTATATAAAGAAGAGTTAAGTGGGTCTCATCAATGTGATAAATAGTAGAACCATACATTGCCTAAAACATGTATTGAACTCAGAAATACAGTCTTAGAAAAATACAGAAACTAAGACATAGAGAGAAGAAAGAGTACACACACAAAATAAAGCATAAGAGATATGCAGAACATGGTAAAAAAAAAATAGGTGGCGGGCGGAGGGTGGGGTGGGGGCGGGTTCTCAGAGGAGAATGCAGACAGAAAAAAAAAAAAAGAAAACTGGAAAAAATGATGGTGAATGGCTTCCCGTGTCAGTTGAAAGATATTGCCAGCGAATTCAAGTAAGAAAAATACAAAGAAAAAAATACCTAGGTGTATTATAATGAAATAGCTGAAAATCAAAGACCAAGTGATGATATTAAAAGAAGCTGGAGGGGAAAAATGATGTATAACATTTAATGAAAAAGATATATAACTGACAGCTGAGATCTTAATGGAAAATGGAAGTCAGGAAATAATAAAAGGATGACTAAACTAAATTCAATTAGCCCAGAAGCCTAGGAAAAACAATCTGTTGGATATCTTCCCTCTTACCCCCAACCAGCCACCCCCATGCGCCTGATCTCCATATGGAGTAGGGCAAGGAAGGTTCAGAAAATATATGGGAAAACAAAAACATAAATTATCTGTATTGTAGGAAATAATAATATTGGCAGGTGAAATAGTTACCTGGTGTTTTAGTCAAACAGATCACGAGTCAATAAATTTATATTTTTTGTTTTTGAGATGAAGTCTCACTCTGTTGCCCAGGCTGGAGCACAGTGGCATGATCTCGGCTCACCGCAACCTCTGCCTCCTGGATTCAAGTGATTCTCCTGCCTCACTGTGATTACAGGCACGCACCACTGCACCCAGCTAATTTTTTGTATTTTTAGTAGAGATGGGGTTTCACCATGTTGGCCAGGCTGGTCTTGAACTCCTGACCTCAGGTAATCCACCTGCCTCAGCCTCCCAAAGTTCTAGTATTACAGGCATGAATCACCATGCCCAGACAATTTCTATTGTTTTCGAGTCACCTAGAAAACTACCACATTGCCTTCATTCTTGATTCCTTCACTTATTTTTAATTTGTTATCCTTCATTGTACAACATGTAGTTTAATAATACTCCTTGAATTCCACTTTTATTAAATAAGGCAAAATACCTTCATCTATGTACTCACTGTCTATTCTATAGTATAAAAACATAAGATGTAGTTCATGTCATTCAGTAGCTTACTGTCTTATGTATGTTTTAAGATTCAATGAACAATAGTGAAAAATAAGACGATAAACACCTACATTATAAATTACTCAGAGCAAATAGTGTATCTGCAAAACACTATAAAAAATAAACATGAAAAGTGTCAATAAGTAGAATTTAAGATGAAGCTTAAAGAATGGATAGGAAGAATTTCAGCTATTGAAGGAGAGAAGATGGGTTTCAGCAAGGAAGCCAGCTGAGAAATGTTATAATAGGCAAGTACATTGTACACAGCATGACGATATGAACTCTAGAGAAAAGTCCATACTTGGGAGTAGTGGAAAATAGCCTTGACTAAGTGGGAGATAAAAATAATGCAGAGAAATGAAAAAAAAAGAGAGAATAAAATTAAAATCTGTTTAGGAAGACAACTGGGAGCTGTTGTAGATTTTTTGAACACTAACAGAATGAAAGGACCTAAGGGACATTAATTCAGAGATCATGTGCAAGATAAATTAGAGAACAAGAAAGAAAGAAAATAGTCACAGAAAAGACTCAAGAGGAGAGTCTGATAGTTATTTTAGAAAACTGGTTAGAGAAGCCAGACGTTCTATGTTAGGGGCCTAAATAAATGCCACTGACCTAGGAGGATCAGCTAAATTTTCTGCGTTTCTCTTAAAATCCTGATTTCTCTATTGCAGTTTAATTTCTCTCTTTCATCTCAGTTAGATTTCAAACATTGGCATCTATTTCAGGAAACTTCTCACTGATAATAAAAAATTTGTGCCTAACCTTGGAAGACTTTGCATAAACTTTGATTTCTAAAAGCACTTAACATCCTTGGCATATATTTATAATTCTCACTACTAAGATTCATTATTGAGAAAATGCCAAGTTTGAAATTTTCAGCTATATTATCTTTAATTTCCAAGCTGTATTAATTTTGCTGACTGTAGTAGCTTTCTTTTCACCTCATTATTGTGTCTTTTCTTGAGACTACTCTAGCTAGCATGTATTTCTGAGATAGGTGAAATGTATGTGCTTATACTTTTCCTTTCAATTTTACCTTTCTCAACCAACATTTCTCTTTTAGAAAATGCACCCTCTTTATATACAGATTTCAAGGGTACCTCTTATGGCATAATTAATTTTGAGGACTCCTTGGCCGGACGCTTCTATTTAGATTGAAATGTATGGAAGTAATTTGAGATGTCACTCAAATTGCAATATCAGTATTATATGGCAATTCTTTTCTTTGAGCAACAACACTGAAAATCTATTATCTTTAATAAAGGAAATGATTGTTTTTTGAAGATATTTTTATTTTTAAATAAAAATTATAGAATATGTGTTTTTTTCCATAAAATATAAGTTTCTAATGCACAATCCCTTGAGCTATTTATGCAGATTTAGCCCAGAAAAACAAAGCAGGGAACAGGCAAGGTTGAACTGAAAGACACTGAATATCCCAAGTGTATTCACTGAGAGTCACTCAAATTTGCAGAATCATAATAATTGATCAGTATTGAGAAAAATGAGATGATTGAAGATTGTTTAGAACATTTTTTACAAATAAAACATTTTGGACGTGGTTTGTTTTAAGATGTAAAGTTCTGACAATTCCTTGAATGAGAGATAACTGGGGATTCATTCTTTTTAAAATCTCTACCTGCTGCTGCAAACCCAGTCTATGTAAATAATTACATATAAATAGCTACATGGCAACCTGTATTGCATTTTCATAGTAAATTCTTAGGTTAGCTATTTTCCAGTAGTATGTACTATCCTTGCTAAAAATGTTGTAAATGCGTCCAGTACCATTTTTTTCAATGAAAACTCGGAACTAATTTTTAGCTGTATCAGTTTTATAAACATAAATTGTAATTAATAGAATTTAATGTAAATTAATATAAATTACATATTTAATTTTTTAACTTTCTACCTCTATAATAAAATACAAAATTTATTTCAATTTTGTCAAGTTTCTCATGATTACTTTTTCACCGAAAGTGTATGTAAAACAACTCTTCTGTGTTAAATATGTATTTTCTTTGCACTTGATAATATTATCTGTATCACAAACTATAGTGATGTTAAAATTTGAAAATATGTTTATTTACTAGAATATAACTCTTGAAGGCAGAGGATACAAAATATTTTATAGGAAATGGGTTCTAACACAATTTTACTTAGTAATCTGTACTTGGTAGGTGCTTAATAAATGTTTAAGTAAATGCATGAATTATTTATCTTGCATACTAATCATTTGTTATCCCTGAGTTTGTTTCAATAGAGGAACACTGGCCTCTAGGCAATTAATTTCACTTTAAATGAGTACATAGTTGTTTCTGGACTTCACAAAATTAAATCAATTTAAAATTATCCCCTGGTAAAATAAATGCATTTGTTTCATAGGTTTTTATAAGAATATGTTTTCCTAGATGATCCATTGCAGTGTACATTATAAAATACTTGTTAAGAGCTGTGACAATGGTATTATGATTCCAAATTACTGTGAAGACAATTTTTAAGCTTGGTTGATGTGGCTTATGATAACTTGATGGTATTTTGGATGAGTATATCTTCCTTTGATTCACAATGTATGAACATTAAGGGAATACTTCAAGAGAAAAAAGCCTTCATATGGTTTCTTGTCATAATGAACACTGAATAGTATCCGTCTGACAAATTTTTACTTCAGTATTTATAGAAATAGCTAACTTAAACCAGTAATTCTTAGCCAGTGGAAGCATCATAATAGTGGCAGGAACTTTTTGAAAATACACTGAACTGCATTATGTAAGAAACTTTTATATAGAGTAGGAATGGCTTTCTGCTGTGTGTCATTCAAAATTTGCCCAGGTGATTACTACATACAACCCCATTTTCTTAGTTCATTTTGTGCTGCTGTAACAGAATACCAGAGACTGGGTAATTTGTAAAGAACAGAAATTCATTTGCACAGTTCTGGAGGCTTGACAGTATCAAGTGGATTGGCCCACATCTGGTGAGGACCTTCTTACTGTGTTATCCTTTGTCAAAAGGCAGAAAGGCAAGAAAGTACACAGGAGAAAGAAGGAGGGGGGCTGAGCTTATCCTTTTATCAAGAACCATCTCTCTAGATAAGTAACCCACTCCTGAGATAAGACCATTATTCCATTCATGAAGGCAGAACCCTCATGACCAAATCACCTCTGAAAGGTACCACTTCTCAACAATGCTGCATTGAGGATTAATTTTACAACACATGAACTTATAGGACACATTCAAACATTAGCACCCATTATAACCACTGGATTATAGGCACACATGTTCACACTAGGAACACACATTTATTTTTCTGGCCAAACTCCATATTCATACTAGTTTCCGTGTTTGTGTTTTGATACTCTGGAAATCAGGTCAATAAGCCTAATGATCAGTATATTTTGGTGATGGTGATAGTGAGTACTATTTTCTCAGTCTAAGTGTGGCTTTATTTAAGACAAGTAAGGAAGAGCCTACTATTAATATTAGGAATATTAGTTAATACTAGGAAGTTAGGAATTTAGATATATTTATGTGTATACATATATATATATGTGCGTGTACACGTGTGTATGCATAAACATTTATAATGCCTTTGTATCCCAATGTCTCATTCTCCACTCCTAAGCAATTTCACAATTGCCTTTCCTTCTGTACTCCTCTATTTCTAACCTCCTGAATTGATTCTTCATTTCAAGGAAGTCCATTCTTCCCAAAGGATGTTGAAAATCTTTCTCTTTAGAACTGCAAGTGAGAAAATTACCTAATACTTACCAAGGGTGCCAAACCCGAAGCCCCTTCCAAGTAGGTACTTAAGTTAATAATTATGCTTAGTGCAGATTGAGCAAGGCTTTGCACAGAATAATGCACTAGGCTTTGTTACTTGGATCCAAGGCTGCCATCCTAGACACAGAAAAGTTCAGGATCCATTTGGGAATTTAATGTGAAATTTCTACTCCACAGTAGCACATGTTACTAGCTAGTGACTAACCAATTCAACCACAACTTGCCTAATATAGCTAAAATCTGAGACAGGCATGTGGGAAAGAGGCAGGAGAGTGGTGCAATTGCCAAGAGATATGAACAGGCAAGAACCAGAAATACTGTAGGGTAGATTGCAGTATTTGCATTTCCAGTGTGCAAAATGCATGAGCCTCTCCTACAACATTCTATTACTAGCTCCTAATTTAGAACATTTTTACCATTTTCACCCTGAGATTCCATGTGTGCACTCTGATATCCCAGAGGAAAATAAAAATAATTCTTGGAAATGTGCTATAGTACGAAACATAATAGTACCTAAAATAAGTTATATGGGTCTATATAGGGAAATGATTCTTTTCACCCTGAAGCAATGTTAAAAAAGCTGCATTAAAAATCATCAAAAACCTAACACATGTACATACGTTAACACCCATGAGAGATTATGCCTCCTGACCTAGATGGCCTTAATGTTCACCTCAGCTTGACTAAACTTTAACCAGGCTTCTTTTTGACTTTAGGCTCTTGACCTCTTTTTCCTTAGAGCATTTACTTTAGAAAACTTGTAATTGTGAATTCTTTTTCTGCTTCTTTGAGATGTAAATCGTTTTAAAAGCTCTTGCAAGGTTTACAACCCAGAAATGTTTCTCAAGGACCTGGGAGGCACTCCTTTGAAATGCAATCATCAAGACAGATAGTGCCCTGATCTCCCAGTTTCTGTGGGATGGTAAGAGCCTGCATTCTACAGAGCCTTGCTCCAAACTGTAAAACTATCTTCTGTCATAAAGATAAGAGAAAGTTTATTTTTCTTTAGTTTAAGGCCAATTAACAAACACAGGTGGCCTATAGTTCCTTCCACCTTAACTCTTAAACTCTTTACAGCTCTCTTTCAACTCAGTATAACTCAGACTGAGTTCTAGACTTGTTCCATTTTTGCAAGAGTCTTGAATAAAGTCTTTGTCAACTTTAAACTTTATTCTGTATGATTTTTCTTTTGATACTATCACTCTCCCTTCACTTTGCACTTATACACTTAAAAAATAATAATACTGTTTATGGTAGAAGCAGTAAAGTGAAAGATGCCAAGACTACAAAGAAGCCATGTGTTATTTTAGCAGAGAATAGAGAGTGATGGATCGTATGTCTAAGAAAGTTCAAATCAGAAAGAAAGTTGATGAATTAACACAAGAGCAGATTTCCGGGGAAGGGAGAAAGGAGCCCTTGCTTCTGAGGTGGCAAGTTATTATTTTTTTCCAGAGCTGCTCTAAGGAACAGCTTCCATTTCTTCATGAGCTCAGTGAGATGATTTTCTGTAACTTCCTGTAAGGGAGGAGACCACCTCTCATATTGTCTTATGCCCAATTTCTGCCTCCAAAGAAAGAAGAAGTAAAAACTAAAAGGCAGAAATGAAATCCACAAGCAGACAGCCTGGTGCCACAACCTGGGCCTGGTAGTTAAAGATCGACCCCTGACCTAATCAGTTATGTTATCTGTAGATTACAGACATTGTATAGAAAAGCACTGTGAAAATCCCTGTCCTGTTCTGTTCCGTTCTAGTTACCGGTGCATGCAGCCCCCAGTCACATACTCGCTGCTTGCTCAACTAATCACGACCCTCTCACGTGGACCCCCTTAGAGTTGTGAGCCCTTAAAAGGGACAGGAATTGCTCACTCGGAGAGCTCAGTTGTTGGAGATGTGAGTCTTGCTGAAGTTCCTGGCCGAATAAAGCCCTTCCTTCTTTAACTTGGTGTCTGAGGGGTTTTGTCTGCGGCTTGTCCTGCTACACTTGTACTGGACTTCAAAGATCATTTGCCTCTACTGTCTTCATTTTTCCTTAAGATTGAATCATCATCAAGCCCTCAGAACTCTCTCTCCCAAAGTTAATAAAAGTTCTCAAGTTAGGATAAAATGTTCAGTCAATATTTGCTAGAAATGCAGATTTTGAACAAGGCAATAATTATAAGACGCATGGATATTGTAGTGAAATTTAGAGGATACATCCACAGCTGATGTGCTCTATTTCTTTTACCCCCTCCATTTAAACCCCCATTCCTTTTTATTATTGGGCAAACACACTGTCTCAGATTTCCTGCTTATTTATCTTACTCTGTTTCCTCTGTAATGGGGAGGTCTTTTCGTATTAGAGTTCTTTATAACTTTGCATCTTAAGTGGACAAACATCCTTACACCCCAAGGAAACTCCTTAGAAATTGAAAACAGTTACTCAATTGTTCCAAAGAGGAAACAGAAAGGATAAATGACATTTAAAGTCAAGTCCCTATGATAATAATAATAAACTTTTGTTTGCTCTTGATGTTCTCAAGCTTATATTTTTTCATCAATACTGATTTTTCTTATTTTCGTTTTAACAAATAAACGAGCAAAAAAATTCAGAAACAAAAAAACCCCTAAAAACAAACAGAAAGACACACACACACATGCACACACAGACACACACACACACACAAATAATGACCAAACTTGGTGAAATGAAGATTGTTTTGAGATACAGACTCTGAAATATTCAATATTGAAAATGATTACATTGAATAAGAAATCAAAATAACTGAAATTTATAGTGCATGTTAGCTACCTAATTAACTTTTTGCCGAAGAAATTTTATTTCTAAAAGCCTCAGTGTTTTGTCTATAAATGAAAATGATGATTCCTGATATACCAGTATCAGAAAGTTTTAAAAATAAAATGTATTAACAAATATAAAAATACTTAGGAAATAGCTCTAGAAAATTGATTGTGGCAATATTAAGGAAAATAGTCCACTAGTATTGGATGGTATAAATCTTAAATCAGGTATTAACTACAATCTTGTTGATATTTTAAAATCTAGTAGTTTGCAGTAATAAATTTAAGAAAATGTATCTTAGAGAATTTCAAAAACTTCTGGGCATCATTCATTGTTTGCTTACATAAGGCCAAGTTTGTGTATATTTATTTAACTGAGACTTTTCATTCACAGGGCTAAATGCTTTACTGTTTTACCACATCTCAGGGGCTTCCTGTTGCAACTAATAAACTTATATCTTGCAGGTATATGCATAGCAGAGTGTTTAACTTTGTTGATTATAATGAAGTAAAATTTGACAACAGTGATGGTTTTATGAAGACATATTTTCTCCCTAAATTAACTTAGAGCTATATTATGATCACAATAAATGTTAACAGGCTTTTTGTGTGTGAACTAGTCAAAAGGTATTTAAAGTATATATGGAAAAATAGGCATATAAAATAATCTACACAAAATTTTATGGAGGAGTATTTAGTAAGAATTTACATTTCAACATGTCAGATAGATATTTAAAACTTAATTAAAGCATTTCCTATCACCTTGTACTTTTAAGCAATCATGAAATAGAACAGAGAGACATGAAATAACCCCAAATTCCTACATGAACTTAGTAGGTTAATGTCAAGTTATTTCAAATTGTGAGGGAAGTAGAAAGTGGTTATTTTAATACATGAATTTCAGCCTTCTGGTTCATGATAGATGTATGAACAAAACAAAATATAAATAGATGCCTACTTCAATTCTTATACAATATTAAATTCCAGGTCAATAATAATTTCAAGTTAAAAATGAAACTAGAAGGCTACTAGAGGAATATATAGGATAATTACTTTTTATGTATATTTAGATAAGGAGTCACTTTCTAAGCAGGGACTGTAACTTGAAATTATATTTTTAAGCAAATAATTTAAGATGTCATAATTATAAATTTTCCAAATAGAAACAAATTATTAAAATGACTCAGAAAAATATCTAAATCATCAATTTCACGAAGACATATTTTCTTAAAAATAGATAAAATACCATTCAATGGTGAAATGGACATGAACATATAGTTTATGAAAAAATAAAAATTTACAGATTAAAAATATAAAACTTTGCCAGTCATGATGGTTCATGCCTGTAATCCCAACACTTTCAGAGGCCGAAACAGGAGGACTGGCTGAGTCCAGGACTTTGAGACCAGCCAGGGAAACATGATGAAACCCTGTCTCTATAAAAAACCACAAAAATTAGGCTGCCATGGTAGTGCGTGCCTGTAGTCCTAGCTCCAGAGGATGCTGGGAGGTTGAGGCTGCAGTGAGCTGTCATCATGCTACTGCACTCCAGCCTGGGTGTCAGAATAAGACCCTGTCTCAAAAAAAAAAGCCCATAAAAATTCTTCAACTACACACATTAAGCCACAAAACAGTCTTCACCAATCACAGCAATAATCATAAGTTTAGTAATACACAATGTCCTGAGTTTATGGAGAAATGATTATTCAAAAAGTGTTGATAAAATATGTATCCACATTTAAAATACACCTTAATTTCAATCCCAAAATTCTACCGGTGTTGACTTATTCTACAGATAGGCTGTGTCTGTACAGAAAAAGTAAGACAATTTGGACTGCATGGAATACAAAAAAAAAAAAAAAAAAGAATAGAGATGATCTTAATGAATATTATCTAATAGCAAAAGACAGATATTTTTAAAAATCCATTAATAGGTACCAATTGAATAATCCAAGATAACTTCATAAAATTAGACAAAATAATATATAGTTATTTTGATTCCTTTTGAAGTGTAAGGTGGATCAATATCAATGATATGAATGATCTGCTAGTTATGTAGATCTAAAAAGGAATAGTGGAAGAGGGTATCTTTTATAGTATATGTTCCCTTTCTGTAAAAGTATACATTTATAAATGAATGCACATTAGTCTTCATATATGAAGAATATTTGTGGAAAAATATTTAAAAGAAACTGTTAGCAGAATTATTTTTGGGGAATACGTTACCATAAATCTGAAGTAAGAGAGAAAAGCTTACTAATTGTCTAATCTTTTGAATTCTTTGATGCATTTCCTTTTTAATAAAAGTAAATTGTCAATGGCATCTTATGTTTAAGTAACAACTAAAAAATAATAAAGGATATACAAAAATAAAACACATAATATATTGTAGCTGTTTTTCTAAGAAATGACTGTTTACTTTCAGCAGTTTGTTGACACTAAAACGTATAGTGTCTTAAAACAACTTGGTTGTTTAAGCCCCTTTTTCTTCAAAAGAGTGTATTTCCCATAGTTTAAAGGAAGAACATACTCATCAAATCAGGAAAGCCCAGGCCTTTCATATTTGACCTTTTGTATTATTGGTATTTATAAGCTCAAGCCAAATTTTATGGCAATTTATTTACAGAGAAATATGAGAACTCTGCTAGAATATAAGGATTCTGAATAGCAAATGCTCCTCTCCTAGATCCAGGATTAATTTCTTCTGTGATTTCAACTTTCATCCTTTACATTTTTATTTTAGTAAATTTTATGATATGTTGTCAATAGTGTTAGCATAACAGTTTAAGGTCTACTCTATTTATTTACATATAAATGTCTCTCTTTATATATAACATGTAGGAAATGGAAAAGTAATTTTCTCTCTGAATTTTATATACTGCTTTCTGTTTGTGAAAATGACTTGCCCTCTTCAGAGCACTGCATTTAGACTAGATCTGTTATCATTCACCATGCGTAATGTATTCTTTCCCATCTCCATGCTATTTCTCCCGACTACAAGTGTTCAGACTTGTAATTAGTCAATCTTCCTCTTTTTTCTTCAATGGTATGGAGCCTTTATAAAGTTAATTAAAATGTCTTAATAAGAAATCCTCTCGCTTATCTGTTTTGTTTGTGAACTCTGTATAGCTTTATGGCTTTCTTGATGTTATTTCCAAAGCCATATTTGTCTTTTCAAAAAGACTGTAATTATCTTGAGAGCAAAAGCAAGT
Organism: Symphalangus syndactylus; assembly: GCF_028878055.3. Lineage (NCBI taxonomy): Eukaryota > Metazoa > Chordata > Mammalia > Primates > Hylobatidae > Symphalangus > Symphalangus syndactylus. The sequence goes on from NC_072433.2 coordinate 91,772,723, forward strand.
TTCTTCTATTTAATTTACTTCACATGCCATTTAGTAAAATACTTTACCATTAGGTTTTTAACAAAATTTTAAATGCTTTTATTATATAATAAGGTTAAGATTTGTAAGAATGTCATCATTATCAAATTAATTTTTCATACCACTAAAATTATAAGTGATAAGACATTCTCACTGGTCAAATATGCATTACTATGCATATTTGCATAGTAATTCTTGCAATTGCAGGACAATTCTCTAGGTAGCCTTGGAACAACTCAGTTCTCCTCTCTTTTCTTGTTTGTAGTCCTCAAGAAATTGTAGAATGTGCTGGAATGCAAAATCCTGAGATGGGGCTGTACTGGTGAGAACGACCTGGGATCTATTCTTCTCTCCCTCAGAAGTAGAATGTTCCTCCAGGCTTTAGCAGCATGTCATGTTGCCCCTGATGCATGTCACCCTTGGGTCTGCTCTTCAGGATCCCTCAGCTGCAGTGCAAGTGGGGCACTCACAGTCAGGACTCCAACCACACTAAGCTGCTTTCCTCAGCCTTGGGAGACCAGCTCACAATAAATCGTAAGCTTCCGTTGTCCCTTGCTGTCTATTTATAAGTAATACATCCAGTTTGTGTAACTTGTGTGCATTGGTGTTGTGTCTCACCAGACTCACACGAGTTTGTAATCAGTGCATAGTGAATCGACTTCATATATAAATAAACTATTTAAAATAAATTTACAATAACTCATGCATAATAAAGTACAATTTACTTTTTCATGTATTTTCCTCCGTTCTTTGCCATAAACATTTTAATGTATTTATAGTCATAATCTATACTTACTTGTTTCTTTTACCTTACTAACAACTTCAACATATGCTTTGCTAGATTACTTTTAAAAACTCATAGAGTAATAATATTTGCATAATATTTTATTACTTACAATATCTTATATCTATTAAAGCAAACGTGTGTTCATGTCGGGCATTTAGGTTGGCTTCATTGTTTCCATGTAATCTATATTTTTATATAAATGTGCATTCAATGAAGTTTTTTGGTACATGGGGGTCTCTATAGACTAGATTTCAAACAGTGATAACAGTTGATCAAAATCTGTTACTTTCAAGACTATGCAACATTGGAACACACAATTGTTAATATGTGTGTTTCAAAAATCTCTATTGTAGCTGTTTTTCTAAGAAATTACTGTTTACTTTCAGCAGTTTGTTGACACTAAAATGTATTTGTACTGCATGTCTCAAGATGAACTGGTGCCCCTAAAAAAGCAAAAGATGCCAGGTACAACAGGAAAATTGGAAACATTAATTTTAAATAATGATTTTAAAAAGCATATCTGGTTTAGAAGTAAAGATGTTTTAATGGGCAGTTAAGACGTTATGTTGGCTTAAAAAAAAAAAAATTCCCCCAAGATGGCTGATTACAGACATCAGATGCCTGTTCTCTTCAGAAACAACAACTAAAGTTACAGGTGAATGATCATAGCCCTAGTGGAATACTGAGAGATGAGTTCCAAGACCTCAGCACATCCCACCATGTGCTCCCTTTGCCACCCATGTCAGCATGTGTGCTTCTGTTCATCTTTGGGGAATTCGTGGGAAAGCTGGCTTTTACTCCTCAGTGCCACCTACTGGACAAAAGATTGGTTGGGTAATTCTGTAATTGCACAACCAAGTTAAAAATCGGTTGACAGAAAGGCATAATGCTGGTGAATGAGATAAGCTTCCACACTTGAAGCCCCACAGAAGATAGTGAGCCAGCTCACATGCTCAGTACATTGCTACAATAATCCGCATTACAGAAGACCACTGTCCTAAAGCTACCTATAACCAAGGAACCCATATATTGCCTTGGCACCCTAAAGTCACCAAGAATTGAAGCCAAATGATCATACACAATAGACATTACAGTCACACCCTCAAGGGGGAATTGTCTTATCCAAATGAAAGTAAACTAAAAAATAACAAGTGACAGGTTTTCCAGATGATTAGGATCAGTGCAAGAACTCTAACAGTACAAAAACCCAAAATATCTTGACACCCCAAAGATCACAGCAGCTCTCTAGCAATAAATTCTAATCAAAATGAAAATTCTGAAATGACAGATAAATAAGTCAAAATACGGATTGTAAGAAAGCTCAATGAGGTCAACGAGAAAGTTGAAAACCGACAGAAAGAAATCAGGAAAACAATTCAAGATATGAATGAAAAAAATTACTGAAGAAATGGATATTTAAAAAATACAGAACTTCTAGGAATAAAAAAATTCATTGAAGGAATCACAAAATATGAAAACTTTAACAATAGACTAAATCAAGCAGAAGAAAGAATTTTAGAGATTGAAGACCAGTCCTTAAAATTAACCTAGTCAGGCAAAAATAAATAAATAAATACATAAAATTAAAAAATAAAAATTGAACAAAGCCTTCAAGAAATATGGGATTATGTAAAGTGACCAGACATATTAAGTACACATTCTTGAGGAAGAAGGAGACATAAAAGGCTTAGAAAATGTATTTTACACAATTCAGGAAAAGTTCCCTGGTTAGGGAGAGAATTAGACATTCAGACACTAGAAGCTCAAAGACCACCTGGTAGATTCTCTGCAAGACTAACCTCAACAAAGCACATGGCCATCAGTTTACCCAACATCAAAGTGAAGGAAAAAATCCTAAAAGTATCTGGAGAAAAGTGTCTAATCACTTATAAAGGAAGTTCCATCAGACTTACAGCATAGACTGTAAGCGGAAACGTAACAAGCCAGAAGAGATTGCCATACTATCTTCAGCCTTCTTAAACAAAAAACATGCCTGCCAATTATTTCATATCCGGACAAACTAAGCTTTATAGATGAAGAAGAAACAAAGTCATTCCCAGAGAAGCAAAAGCTAAAGAAATGTGTCACCACTAGGCTAATCCTATAAGAAATACACAAAGGAATTCTAAATGTGGAAATGAAAAGGTGATATTTGCCATTATAAAAGCATACATAAGTTCAAAGCTCACAAATCTTATAAAGCAATTACACAATTGAGATTACAAAGCAACAAGGTAGCAGCATTATGACAGAAACAAAAGGACAAATATCAATATTAACCTTGAACATCAATGGCCTAAATGCTTCACTTAAAACATACAGACAGGCGAATTGGGTTAAGAAAACACACAAGCAAACAAAACATGTTCCGAACATTTGCTGGCTATAAGAGACTCACCTAATGGTTAAAGGAACCTACAGATTCAAAGTAAAGGGGTGGAAAAATGTACAGTACACGATGGAAAACAAAAATGAGCGGGAGTAGCTATACTTACATCAGATAAAACAGACTTTAAATCAACAACGGTAAAATTTAGACAAAGAAGGTCATTATATAATGATAAAGTGTTCAATTCAATAAGAAGATATAATTGTCTTCAATATATATGCACCCAGACTTATAAAACAAACACTACTAGACTTAAGAAAACAGAAACAGTAATATAATAACACTGAGGAACTTCAACACCACACTGACAGCACTAGACATCATTGAGGCAGAAAATCAACAAAGAATCTCTGGATTTAAACTGGACTGTAGACCAAACAGACCTAATAGACATTTACAGATATCTATCAAATACTTTCAGAATATACACTTTTCTCATCTGCACATGGAACATTCTTCAAAATAGACCATATGCTTGGCCACAAAATAAGTCTCAATGAAGTTAAAAAGAATTAAAATAATATCAAATATCTTTTCAGACAAAAGTGGCATAAAATTAGAAATCAATAATAAGAGGAACTTTCAAAACTTTACTAATACATGGAAACTAAGCAACTTGATCCTGGATGATCTTTGGGGAAATGATGAAATTAAGGCAGAAATAAAAAAATTTGAAACAAAAAAAATGGAGCTGAAACATTTCAAAACCTTTGGGATACAGCCAAAGAAGTGCTAAGAGGAAAAAGTTTAAAGCATTCAATGTCTAAATTAAACAGATGGAAAGAAATATCTCAAATTAACCACCTAACATTACATCTCAAGAAACTGGATAAACAAGAACAAACCAAACCCAAAGCTAGCAGGAGATTAAGAAATAACAAATACCTGAGTAGAAGTAAATGAGAATGAAACAACAACAAAAATGATACAAAGGAGCAATGAAGCAAAAAGTTGACTCTATGAAAACATAAACAAAATTGATTGATAGCTAGATCAACCAAGAAAAAGAGGATATGTAAATAAAATCAGAAAGGATAAAGGTGGCATTATAACCAATATCACAGAAAGACCAAAGATATCAGAGATTATCATGAGCATCTCTATGTGCACAAACTAGAAAACCTAGAGAAAATTGAAAATTCCTGGAGACATACGTCCTTCCAAGATTGAACCAGGATGTAACTGAAATCTTAACCAGACCAATAGCAAGGGAGGAATCGAAAAAGTTATTTTATAAAAATCTCCCAAGCATAAAAAGCCCTGGACCTGATGGATTCACAGGCAAATTTTACTATACACACAAAGGAGAGCTGGTACAAATCTTTCTGAAATCATTCCAAAAAATTGAGAAGAGATTTCTATCCAACTCATTCTACAAAATCAATTCACCGTGATGCCAAAATTAGTCAAGGACACCACAACAAAATAAAACTACAGGGTTTTATTTCTGATTAACATAGATGCAAATGTCCTCAACAAAATACTAGCAAACCAAAATCAATAGCACACGAAAAAGATAACATATCATGATCAAATGGGGTTTATTCCAGAAATACATGGATGAATTAGCATACATGAATCAATAAGTGTGATTCACCACACAAACATAACTTAAAACAAAATCCATATGGTTATCTCAATGCAGAAAGCATTCAATAAAATCCAACATTTCTTCATGATGAAATGCTCAACAAACTAGGCATTGAGGAACATACCTCAAAACAATAAAAGGCATATAGAGCACACCCACAGCCAAAATCAGATTGCATATAGAAAAGTTGAATGCCTTTTGCCTAAGAACTGGAATAATACAAGAATGCCCAAACTTATCAGTCTTACTCAACGTAGTGCTCGAAATCTTAACCGAGTAACCAGGTAGGAGAAACAAATGGAGGGCATCCAAATAAGAAAAGAGGAAGTCAAATTATCTTTATTCCCTGATTACATGATCTTATAACTAGAAAATCATAAGACTACTCTAAAAGACGACTAGATTTGATAAATGACTTCATTACAGTTTCAAGATGCAAAATCAACATACAACAATCAGTAGTATTTCTATACACCAATAACGCTTAAGCTGAGAATTATCTCAAAAATGCAATCCCATTGACAATAGCCACAAAAAACTAAAGTATAAAGGAATATATTTAACCAGAGAGGTTAAAAATCTGTACAAGGAGAACTATAAAACACTGATGAAATAAATCAGATATGACACAAACAAATGGAAAAATATCCCATGCTCATTGATTAAAATAATCAACATTGTTAAAATAACCACGCTACCCAAAGCAATATATAGATTCAATGCAATTTCTATAAATTTACCAATATCATTTTTCACACATTTAGAAAAAAAATCCTAAGGTTAATAAGGAACCAAAAGAAACCCATAATAGTCAAAGCAATCCTAAGCAAAAATAACAAAGCTGGAGGCATCACATTACTTGACTTCAAATTACACTACAAGGCAATAGTAATCAAAATGGCATGGTGCTTGTACAAAATAGGCACATAAATCAATCAAACACAATAGAAAACCCAGAAATAAAATCACATACCTACAACCAACCAATCTTTGATAAAATCAACAAAAATATATAATGAGGAAAGAACACCCTATTTAAAAATGATGCTGGAAAAATTGGCTAGCCCTATATAAAAGAATGAATCTAGACCCCTATCTTTTACCATATACAAAAATTAACTCAAGATATGTTAAATACTGAAATGTAAATACTGAAACTCTAAAAATTGTAGAAGAAAATCTAAGAAAAATTCTTCTGGACATTGGCCTAGGCAAGGAATTTACGGCTAAGACTGTAAAAGCAAGTGCAATAAAACCAAAAATGGACAAATGGGGCTCAATCAAACTATAACAAACCTTCTACATAGCAAAAGAAATAATCAACACAATAAACAACCAACCTACCAAAAGCGAGGAAATATTTGCAAACTATGCATCTGACAAAGGGCCAATATACAAACTCAACAAGGAATGCAAAAACGCAACAACAAAACAACAAATAATTTCATTAAAAAGTAAGAAAAGGACATGAACAGTTATTTCTCAAAAGAAGACATGCAAGTGGCTAACAAACAAATTAAAAAATATTCATTATTACTAAATCATCAGAGAAATGCTAAAACTACAGTGAGATACCATCTCATACCAATCAGAATATCTATTATTAAAAAGTCAAAAAAGCAACAGATGTTGGTGAAGATGCAGAAAAAAAGGGAAAGAATGCTTATGCACTGTTGATGGGATTGCAAATTAGTACAACCTCTATGGAAAGCAGTATGGAGATTTCTCTAATAAATGAAAATATAGCTACCATTAGACCCAGCAACTCCACCACTAGATATCTATCCAAAGAAAAACAATCATTGTATCAAAAAGACACCTGCACTACTATGTCTATTGCAGCACTATTCACAAGAGCAAAATCATTGAAAGGTATTACCTAAGTGTTCATCAGTGGATGACTGGACGAGGAAAATGTGGTATATATACACCATGGAATACTATATGGCCAAAAAAAGGGAATGGAATCATGTGTGCTGCACCTACACGATGTAGCTGGAGACCATTATCTTAAATGAACTAAATCAGAAACTGAAAATTAAACACTGCATGTTCTCACTCATAAGTGGGAGCTAAACAATGGTTACACATGGACATACAGATGGAAGTAATAGACACTGGGGACTCTAAAAGTGAGAAGAATGAGAGGGGGCTGAGGGTTATAAAATTACTGATTAGGTACGATGTTTCCTATTTGGGTGATGGATACACTAGAAGTCCAAACCTCACCATTATGCAATATATCCATGTAACGAATCTGTCATGCTCCCTCCCCTTCATATATATGTGCTCTCTCTCTCTCTCTATATATATATACATATATGTATATACATACAAAAAAGTTTATATATATGTAACACATATACATATATAATGCTATGTAGATGTATTAATATATGCAAATATATGATGCTATATACAATAAATGCTATGTATAAATCATTACTGTGGATTTTTGTTTTATTTTCTTCATACCTCCCCAGTATTTTTTGTTTTGTTTTTACTTTTTTTTTTGAAACAGAGTTTTGCTCTTTTTGCCTAGGCTGGAGCGCAATGGCACGATCTTGGCTCACTGCAACCTCTGCCCCCTAGGTTCAAGCAATTCTCCTGCCTCAGCCTCCTGAGTAACTGAGGTTACAGGCACTCACCACCACGCCTAGTTAATTTTTTGTATTTTTAGTAGAGATGGGGTTTCACCATGTTTGCCACGCTGGTCTCGACTCCAGACCTCAGGTGATCCACCTGCCTTGGCCTCCTGAAGTGCTGCGATTACAGATGTGAGCTACCGTGCCTGGCCAGCTCTCCAGTTTTTACCCACCAAGACTGATTCCAATGTTGATGGATGTCGTGATCATATTCTCTTAAACTCTGCTCTTTGAATCTTCTTACGGTACCAAAGAAGTCTCAACTCAAGAACTGACCTATTCCGTCACAAACAAAGGTTTCAAGATATTAATCTAAAGCTTCCTGGATAGATATATGGGCTAATAATCTACTTCAAATTGTCTTTACTATTTAAACTGTTACACAAATCCTTGGCTGTTTCATATAATTATTTTTTTCTTTGTGCTACATAATTTATTAAAGAGCAGCCAAAATGATAATTATTTCAGCAAACAGCTGGATATAACTTTGTCCTGCAGATATGCTACATATATCTTCAAAGGCAGTGCCTGGTGACAAAAAAAGTAAATGCTTAAATTCAGGCTTCTCCAACTTTTCCAATTGTTTAGGTATCTGACTATGCCTTTTTTGTTGTTGTTTGATAATAGATGCGTTTTATGTTCCAAGGCAGTTGTTTGAAAAGTAATTACTGTATAAAGGTGCTAAGGTAGAAATGCTAAATAATATAGAATTTTACAATAGAGTATTAAAATATTTTCAAACAATTAATTTTCATTACAATTGTAATCTAATCAAGTCGTATAATTAATGCTGTATTTGTGCTTTATAAGTTTTAATCCTTCTGATGTTGTTGGTAATTCTAAGAGATAGGTGTGTCATTTCTTTCCCTTTCTTGGCATGAATACTGAGGCTTGAAACATTAACTGAGAAAGAACAATGGCTGATAAATGCTGGAAATAGAATTCCCCCAAACTCTTGCTTTTAAGATGTATTTAACCTCTATTCTAGATACAATTTCAGCACTTTTCTTCTAATGAATTTTTATTTTGCTTAATTTGTCTAGGAAATGGTAATGTCTTATTTATGTTGGGGTTAATATGTTATTATATTATTTAAAGTTATGTATTGTGGGAGTATTTTAAAATAAGTTTCTTATAAGATTTGTCTTTTAATGTTTTTTTCTATTAATTGTTAGCAATAGGTATTATTTATAGCAGTGATTTTCTAGGTGCACTAGAAAAATAATGTAATATAATCAATAGAGCGTTAAAGAGATTTAAATTACCAGTAGGTAGGATCAGAAGATGAAAAGTTTCATTTATTGAACTTTTCCCATGCCAGGCTCTGCTCTAGCACCAGATATATATAATACACACAGTAAAGCACAAGACAGTCAAAGTCTTGGCCTTCAGCCTACAATCTAGATTGAGAACATAAAGTATACCAGGAAGCAGATAAAGAATATAATTTAATATTTGATAAGAGTGTTAAGAAAATTAAGTTTGGAGAGGAGCTGTTTCAGATAGGATACACGGAGAATATTTCTTTGAGGAATTGGTAAAGATAAAGATGGGACAGCAAGCAGAGAGATGATCAATTTTGTCTTATCAGTCTTCTTAATTTTATCCATTCCAGGAAGTAGAAAATGGTACTGCATTCTGGCTTTAATTTGCATTTCCTTAGTAACTAAGGATGCAGAGTGCCTGTTTATGTGCTTCTGATCATTTCAATATCTAATTGTTTGAGTGGTTGCTTAAGTATTTGACCCACCTTTAAATTCTTGCTTTTGGTGATGGGGGTTTTGTTTGTTTTGTTTTCTGGTCTTTCAATTATTGGAGATGCAGGAGTTCTTTATATATTGCCATGTACAAATATTCCAAATATTTTCTCCTATTTTTTGTATTCTGTTTTCCTTTTCTGAATCAATTTTTCAGAAAATAATTTAATTTTGATTATGTTTAATTTACTTTTATTTTTCCTTTTTATGATTAATGCATATCAGATCTTGTCGAAAAAATTATTTGCTTGGCAAAACTCTTAAAGATAGTTTTTTAGTTTTTGCATTTAGCTTTCTGTCCCATCTCAGATTGATTTTTGTGTATGAGGTTAATATTAAAAAATAAATATTTTTTAATGTGAGATATTCAATTTCTCTAGAACTATTTATTGAAAAAAATAAAACCATTTCTCTTTGTAATTGAAAAGGTCTTGGTCAAAAATCAACTAACTATGTGAGAGCTAAAAAAACTTGATCTCATAGAAGTAAAAAGTAGGAAAGAGGATACTAGAGTCTGGAAAGGTAATGGGAAGGGCAGGATAAGGAGAGTTTGTTAAAGGATACAAAATAATAGCTAGCTAGGTAGGATAAATTCTAGTGTTCTATACCACTGTAGGATGACTAAAGATGAAAACATATAGTTTCAAATAGGTAGAAGGAGGATATTGAACATTCCCAACTCAATGATATGGTGTCTGAGATGATAGATACGCTAATCACCCTCATCTGATCATTATATACTATGTGTATCAAAACACTATTATGCACCCATTGTATTAATACATTCTCATGCTGCTCTAAAGAACTGCCCAAGACTGGGTAATGTACAAAGGAAAGAGGTTTAAGTGACTCACAGTTATGAAAGGCTGGGAGGCTTCAGGAAGCTTACAATCATGGTGGAAGGGGAAGAAAACATGTCCTTTTTCACATGATAGTGGGAAGGAGAAGTGGTGAGGAAAGAGGGAAATGCCCCTTACAAAGCCATCAGATTTTATGAGAATTCACTCACTATCACAAGAATAGCAGCATGGGTTAACTGTCCCCATGATTCAATTACCTCCAACTGGGTCCCTCCCACAACACATGGGGATTATGGGAACTACAATTCAAGATGAGATTTGGGTGGGGACACAGCCAAACCATATCATTCTGTATCCAGAATTGGTTCCTTCCGGAGGGTTCTTGGTCTTGCTGACTTCAAGAATGAAGCCGCGGACCCCTGTGGTAACTGTACAGTTCTTAAAGATGGTGTGTCCGGAGTTTGTTCCTTCAGATGTTCAGATGTGTCTAGAGTTTCTTCCTTCCGGTGGGTTTGTGGTCTCGCTGACTTCAGGAATGAAGCCACAGATCTTTGCAGTGAGTGTTACAGCTCTTAAAGCTGGTGCATCCAGAGTTCTTTATTCCTCCTGGTGGGTTTGTGCTCTCACTGACTTCAGGAGTAAAGCCGCAGACCTTCGCAGTGAGTGTTACAGCTCTTAAAGGTGGCTCATCCGGAGTTGTTTGTTCCTCCCAGTGGGTTCGTGGTCTCGCTGACTACAGGAGTGAAGCTGCAGACCCTCGTGGTGAGTGTTACAGCTCCCACAGCTTTGAGCATCTCCACCCCTGTGGCTATGCAGGGCACAGCCTCCCTCCTGACTGCTTTCACAGGCTGCCATTGAGTGTCTGCAGCTTTTCCAGGTGCATAGTGCAAGTTGTCTGTGGATCTACCATTCTGTGGTCTGGAGCCACAGCTCCACTAGGCAGCACCCCAGTGGGGACACTGTGTGTGGAGGTTCCAACCCATCTTTCCCTTCTGCATTGCCCTAGCAGAGGTTCTTCATGAGGGCTGTCACCCCTGCAGCAAACTTCTGCCTGGACATTCAGGAGCTTCCATACATCCTCTGAAATCTAGGTGGAGGTTCCCAAACCTCTATTCTTGACTTCTGTGCACCCACAGGCCCAACACCACATGTAAGGTGCCAAGGTTTGGGGCTTGCACCATCTGAAGCAACAGCCCAAATGCTACATTGGTCTCTTTTAGCCATGGCTGGGATGCAGGGCACCAAGTCCTGAGACTACATAAAACATCAAGGCTTTGACCCACAAACCATTTTTCCCTCTTAGGTCTCCAGGTCTGTGATGGCAGGGGCTGCTGTGAAGTCCTCTGACATGCCCTGGAGACATTTTTTCCTTTGTTTTGGCAATTAACATTTGGTTCCTTGTTACTTATGCAAATTTCTGTAGCTGGCTTGTCTCCACAGAAAATGGTTTTTCTTTTCTATTGTATCATCAGGCTGCAATTTTTTGAAAATTTTATGCTCTGCTTTGCTTCCAATTCTAAGCCTTATCTTTGTGGATACATAACACTGAATGCTTTTAACAGCATCCAAGTCACATCTTGAACATTTTGCTGTCTAGAAATTTCTCCCACCAGATAACCTAAAACATCACTCTCAAGTTCAAAGTTCCACAGATCTCTGAGGCAGGGGCAAAATGCTGCTAGTCTCTTTGCTAAAACATAGCAATGGTCACCTTTATTCTAGTTACCAACAAGTCCTTCATCTCCATTCAAGACCACCTTAGCCTGGACTTCATTGTACATATCACTATCAGCATTTTGGCAAAAGCCATTCAAGCCTCTAGGATGTTCCAAACTTTTTCACATCTTCCTGTGTTCTTCTGAGCCTTTGAAACTGTTCCAACCTCTGGCTGTTACCCAATTCCAAAGTTGCTTCCACTTTTTCAGGTACCTTTACAGCAGTGCCCCACTACCTGGTACCAATTTACTGTATTAGTCCCTTCTCATGCGCTATAAAGAACTTCCTGAAACTGGATAATTTATGAAGAAAAGAGGTTTAATTGGCTCACAGCAGAAGAGAAAGCAAACATGCCCTTTTTCAAATGATGGCAGGAAGGAGATGTGGTGAGCAAAGAGGTAAAAGCCCCTTATAAAAACATCAGATCTTGTGAGAACTCACTCACCATCACAAGAACAGCAGCATATATGTAACTGTCCCCATGATTCAATTACCTCCCATTGGGTCCCTCCCACAACACATGGGGATTATGAGAACTACAATTCAAGGTGAGATTTGGGTGGGGAGAAGACAAACCATATCCCCTATGAATATGTACGATTATTTGTCAATTTAAAAATAAAATTAAAATACAAAAAAGTCAATTAGTTATAAAAATACTGTATTTCTGGTATTTCTATTCTGTTCCCTTGATATATAGTTGATTCTCATATTTGTAATGTATTCTATAAAGTTGCTGTGAACACTGAATTGTTGAACACTAAACTGAACTATTGGTCTTAAGGGATAAATAGGTTAAGCTCCTGAGAGCCTCTGGTCACAACATTTTCTCAATGAATTAATATGTAACTTTGTTATATGTTTGTTTCTGTTTTAGAAGACATTATTTGATATACATTGTTGATTCATTAACACTGAACTCACAGCCAATAATACTAGACATTATACCCTAATGAACCTTATCTAACACATTCATTTTCTCCATAAAGCACATGCCAGCCTACATGGCTTTAGGAACACTAGACAGCACTTCAACACAATGTTTGGGGACCATTTTAAACTGTAGAATTGCCAACAAAAAGCATAAAAATGTGAAAAACATGGCACTAAGTAGACCACAAAAGGAATACTTGTTTATGGTGTGAGAACTGAAACAAGAAAGCAGAGCATCACCACAATGGACTGTAGCTGAAAAAGCATGTATCTGGTGGCTCAAATGTTTTGCCAATCTGTGCATGTCTGTGAATGCACAGTGGGTATTGATTTTAGGGTTACAGAAAAAGTTTAGTGTGTAGGTGAGAATTTGAAAACATAAACCACTCCCTGAAGCCCAGGCTGTTTCCCAAACTCTCCTGGAGAAATTAGGGGCAACCCCCAGCACTAGCTGGTTCTCAGCCTCCCAGCTGGACTAGGGTACTTCACAACCTAAAAGAATGAGCCATCTTAGTCCAGAAAGATAACTGCAGTGGACTTACAAACATTTCTAAGAGGCCCAGAGGCCTACTTTGGTAGGCAAGTACTTGCCCCTTGCTTTAAATATAATGCATTTAATCATATGTTTGTATACTTTAAGTTTTAATAGCAGCCACACTTAAAACTGGCAAATGCATTTCCCAAAATGAAGTAATCAGCTAAATTAATTACACAATATTAATGTGTGATCCTGTATTATGTTTAATGATTTTGTTTTTCTAAATTTAATCTTGTCTGGTATTAATATCACGATCTGTTACTTTTTTGTTTGTTTGCATCTACCTCATAAAACTTAGCCTATCATTTCATTTATTTATTTTTTTCCAGATTAATTGCTTATAGATGTGCCATTCAAAGCCCAGCTTGAGGCTTTGTATTATGAAAGACAGTGTAGCTTATTGGTTAAAAATATTGATTTTGATATAAATGCACTGTGTCACTACATTTTTGGTTTTTACCAAAAACATTTTTGTTGTAAAGATCAATTTCAAATTGAGATTAAATTTATTTTTGCACAGTATCATTTCGTTAATTTCAAATATTACAAGGTTACTGTGTTAAAAAGTGTTGCATATCTGAAGTATACTAGAAACTTTAAAATACAGAGTAATTGCATTAGAAAGATCATATCCATTAAGTAGAGAGAAAAGGCAAAATATTAAGTTCACGTACATTAAAATGTTTATATTTAATACAAAGCTAAAAGTTGAACACAGACAAGAATTGCATTTATATATTCCAATATTTAAAAGAAAAATACAAACTCTACCCTTTGTAGGAAGAATGTCTGTTCACATGCTGCTTATTTGCCACCTAGTTGGCTCTCACTGGCTATGTGACTTTGTACAACTTACTTAACCTTCTATGCCTTGGAGTATTTGTAAGCAAACTAGAAATATGATATTATAAATTTTTTTTTGCTTGTTTTTGGTTTGTTTACTTTTTTCTTCTTTTAAAAATGAAGATTAGATGAAGTAAAGCACTTACTTACAACCACATCACATTTTTGTTCTATAGCAGTTTTAAGTGTTATTACCTATTTACCTCTGTAACCATAACTTTGTATGCCAGAATCTTGTATTGCTTTTCACAGCACCTATTACATCTTTTTTAAAGCAAAAATAAAAATTAGCATTTTTAATTTTCTCTCCTTCTGCTTCTTCAATTTAAGATGATTATGTTATTTTAAAAGATGTATTTTTATTGTTAAATATATGTAAAGCTCATTTATTTATCAATTTGTCTTTAACTCTCATCTGTTAAGAGATAAATCAGTGTACTAACATAACTTTCCTCCCATCTTCCTCTTCCAACTTACTTAGCTAAATATTTAAATTTTGCATCGTGCAAAAAGTTATACTTATTATCCACATTTTTATACCTTTGATTTGTAATAAAATGCAATACATATTTATCTTCATTTAGAGATAATGCTTTTAATTTATTAAATACTTTAAGAAAGTTTTATAGTAGTAATTATTCTTAATTTCTAGTCTGTACTAGAAATTAGAAATTATTTGTTGGCATTACGATAGAACTACAGATGGTTTGGACATCCATTATCTTCTACCATTAAATGTTACTGTAAAGTAATGTAAGTCAGCCTGATTGTTTTCCCATATGTAACTTGATTGTCTTGCCTATTTAACCAAACAAGCCGAATTTGAAGTTGAGCAATTTTATGAGACGATATGGTAGGGTAGACCACATGAGTCAAATTTGTCTAGGCCACAATATGGCCTTTTAGTCTGTAAACCCAAATCATTCATTTATTTCTGGAAATATTTACTTGAATTACATTTATAAACTTCTGTATAATTATTTTAATTTTCTTCTTTGGGAAAAACTACTGTGTGGCTCTTAGATTGCTGATTGTATATAAGAGTCTCATTTTTTCTCTAATACTTCTAAATACTTTATGTGTTTCCATTTTATTTTGCTTCCTTTTCTGCTTTCTATCATTTATCATCTAGATCTTTTACTTATTTTCATCAGTTTTGGTTTTTGTCTCGTTCTTCATAAGTACCATTTTTTAAAAAAAAATTGAATTTTTTTGTTTTTCCTTTTCTCCCAAATGTTGAGTTCTTCTATCTCTGATAGTTTTCTTATTATGTGTATAATTTAATTATATAATTATATAATTTATAAATTATATTGCTATATAGTTTTATTTTATTAAAAGAGAATTAATCTTTTTTTTTCTTTCCAAGAGGCAGAGTCTTGCTCTTTTGTCCAGGCTGCAGCGCAGTAGTTATTCACAGTCATGAATGTAGGGCACTGCAGCCTTCAACACCTCAGTCTTCTGAGTAGTTGGGACTATAGTGATGCCATCACACTGGGCAAAATTTTATCATTCATATATTTGTTTCCTGGTTCCTTTCCCCCATTTTTGGTAAATATTCCGTGCTGATTCTCCTTTGATTGCTCATCTGAATAAAATGAATCTGGGGGAGGAGATCTCTTTAGATTTTCATCAATAAGGACAAGGTTATATCTTTATTTCCAGCTTGAGTATGTGGTTTTGTTTTTGTGTGTTTGTGTGTGTTTACTTCTCCCCATCAATAGATACAGGCAGACAGAAGGCAATATTGATTTAAATGTCTCTTCATTGCTCTCACTAGTCTTTTAGACATATGGTTGTTTTGAATAACATATATGTGACTTAAGTGATTTTCCCCTTCAGCTTCTTCATGCCTATTCTTTCAGTATTGTTCAAGTTCCAGAGAATTTGTCAATGTGGCAAACAAATGTTTTTGTTTTCCCTCATCGTAGATAATTTTACTTCGTCAGATTTTTCAAGAACTGCAGCCAAAAGCAAACTTTCTCCTTTTTTACTGAAATCACTGTTCTTGGGAACCTTTCCATTATTTTGTTATTTGGTAACTTGTTACTTTTTCAAAGATAGAGTTAATTTTGTGTATCGTCTCCTTGGTTTGGTGTCGTTTCCAAGGTAAATAAAAAAAAATGCTAACTGTAAGCTTTTAAACTTGTGCCAATTATTAAGCTGTTGTCTCTAAGTTCTAAATTCATTTAACATTCTGTTCTGTGATGCTGTTGTGTTGTTGCTGGAACTCTGCAATCTAATTTTCTCTGAACCAGCTGGCTTCCTATTAGGTTCTTTCAATAGCGGGTGCTGGAGGCTGACACACAGTCAGGAGTGGAAAGATAAGACTTACTTCTTTCGTGCTGTCTCCTTGTTTCCAGTTGGCATACTCTCATTGTCAGGATTGCATCCTCAGCAAAAGCAGTTGGTTCTAATTTTCAGTTCCCAGGACCAGCTTAATTGCATTCTCTTCTCAGAGACCTAAAGTCTCTAGACTTTGTAGTTATCCACTGCTAAGTTCCCAGGGTTCCAAAAGCAACTGACCACTGGCCTCTTCTTGGAAATCTGGGTACTAGCTCCAAGGCATGCTTTCTCCATGTTTCTAAGTTCTGATTCGAAACCTTTCCTTTGTTTTTCAACCCCATGGCTGTTAGCTGCTTTCAGAATTTTCCTGAAAGGAACTTGATTGATGTAACCTTCAAAACATGTCTCTCCTTAGTTTAAAGAAGTAGAATAGACAGTTGTCTCACCTATTAAGTGTCCGTGGTAGATACCATGGAGGTAAATGCAAGAAATCCTTGGTCCCTAGTTCAGTTAGAATCCTGCATCCTCTTTGTAGAATGGAGATATGACTGGTTCTATAAGGAATTATTTCACTTTTTATAGGATAAAAGACTCAATAAGAAATTAAATACTAGGCCATAGAATCTGCATTGAGATTGTCACCCAAACTATTATCTCATATACCACCCATGTGATACCTCCCTTTGCTAAACACTGGATTAGAAGGACCATGTGTCTAGTAGAGATTCCTTTACCTATGATATCTGATCATTTCTTAGCAAAAGAGAAGTGATACCTCTAAATTGCTAAGATTACAATGATATAATCCTTCTAATGTCCTGTACTTGGTGTGTTGCCAGCGCTATTTTGTTAATTCCACTTTCTAACTCAGGCTTACACTTTGCCCTCAGGCTACCTTCAATTCCAACTTAAAATTTCAGGCACGACACACACTAGCTCCTCACTATAAAATATGAAAAATGTTTTATCCTGGATTTTTAAAATTTCTATAAAATTATCAACTAGCATTCATCTAATAAGGCTACATTTTGAAGACTTTGTTTACTGAGCACCGTGTATCTGGTGCTGTTGTCTTCACTGAAGATAAAACTGAACAAAACCCAACAAAATCCACGACCTCATGAATTACACAGCCACAATGCAAAGAGATGCTTCAAAATTAAGCCAATTACCATGCATGTGATATTCCACTAAAAATGAGAAGCAGAGAGCTAACTAATCTGATGACCAACTAATTTTTGATGTCTCCATTCAGGGAAGTAGATTCAGCCATCTATCTGGATAGTTTAGTATGTGTTCAAATATTGGTTTATGTTGACATATCTGAATTTTTTTGTCCCAAATATCAACTGGTACAGAAAATTGGTTGACTGTTATATTTAGTAAGATTGAAACCTTTAAACAAATCATTTTCAAAACTAAAAGTAAATACACTGTGATTACAACACAAGTTGAGTAGCTTCTGATGGTCATTCCTAACACCAGATATAGAATAAGAGAAGAGAAGACAAATGCTTAAAGTCTTACTTCACTATCATGTTTAACAGAAAAAATCCTAATATGATAGAAATGGTTTCTGAAGCAAATTGATAAAGAGTGGTATAGAAACGTAATAAATTTAGTATAAAGAACGCTATGAACTAGAATTTTTAAATCTTCATGGCAAAATAAAACAGGAATAGTGTTTTAATTTTTTCATAACTTTCAATAAGTTGTTTTACAATTATGATTTCTATATGAGGTGCTTTATTTTAGAGCATTTTTGAATCTTATGGTTGGAAATGGATTAAAACTTTAAATAATATCTAGGGTGTACCATCTTCTTATCTCAGCTGCTTGCCGGGTATGCCGTCTGAATACTCACTATGACTTGGCAGTTACCCACTGACTGCAAGTTCAGATTTATGAGGAGGCAACAATCCAGCTCTGATTGTTTGCCTTTGGTTCAGCAGTCTGTTCCTGTGGTGATTTCCACATGGTGTACATGCAGGAAGGTCAAGATCATCTTGATCCAGGGATTTAGAGTCTAAAGTATTTATTAGAAAAAAAAAAAAAACACAATTCATAGTCCTTAGAGAAATACAAGACATAGCATTATTTGGAAGATGTTGCCCTAAAATTAAATTCTTATTCAAAGCAAAGCTATTAATCATTGCAGAGAATATACACCATGAAGATTAGAAGCTTGCCTATAGGTGTCGCTGCTATGAGTACATAATAAAATACGGTTACTCAGAAAGACACTATACTTCTAAAATATTTTAAAATATAACAATAGATTGTAGCCAAGGGTAATTAACTGTATTATTATAAAGAAGAAATGTGCATGTGTAGAAATGATGGGTTTATTTCATGTGGAAAATAGAATACAATCAATATAAAGAATGGGGCAATTGTGGATAAGTTAAGATGGAAAGCTCATCCATAGCATCTGAACCATCTGACAGCCCTTCAGTATCTCTACGTTGCCAGTTGTATTTGGGACTTGCCAAGAAGCCAGATGCTCTCATGGCTTTCCATCATATAGTAATTGCTCTCCAAAGAACAAAAAAGTATAAATGTGAGAATAATATTATTGTACTATGTGTTTGAAATATTTTTAGTTTTAGTAAATTCTGATATAAATTAAAATACTTAATAACAATATATTTTTTAAAAGTTAAACCTATATATATTTCTAAGACATGAATCTCCCATAGAGTTTTCAACCATTCGAAGTAAATAGGTGAAGGAAAATGGCCTAGGATATCAATACAATCTGTGGATTTACATTCATAAAATCTTCTAAAGGAGCTGAGAAGAGGCTTAATGTTACAGAGGTGAAGAATAATGGCACCATGTATTCAATGTTAACTTCATAAATGTTTATTTTTTGAATGAATGAATCTTAACTGAGATGACAAACACAATTAGAACTGTTATCTCCACCACAGAAAGGGACTTTAGAATGGAAACTGGAACCTTGATATTTTCCACAATATGAAGTTAAGTTTGCTATGGGTGTGGGAATGAGGATAAGGAAGGAAACTGAGGATAGGTGGAGCATCCTGACAGGTCCAAAGTCATGTAGTAAGGAAGTATTTTGTCACCACTGGCTAGTGGACCACTTTTATTTCCTGAAACATTTCATACAAAATTTGCCTCTCTGAATACCTGATATTTTTGGCTCCTTACTTAATTTATCTCTCTCTCTTACACACACACACACACACACTTAATACACACACACACTTTTCTGTCAATCTACTCAGCTAATTTCTCAGTATAAGCTCCGTGTCAATCCAGTTTTAGGCAGAAGTTAGTGAGGATACACTTACGCATTTAAGAACTGTCATAAATTTGGGAATTAAATTGACAATACACTCTAAGCAAATTCCTCCTCCTCACGAACAACAGCAACTCACATGCAAGCTTTTGTACTAAATTAGTGGGCTCTCTAACCTAAAAGACCACAGAGATGTCCCTTGTATTTTGGACTAGATAAGAATCACAGGTCTTTAGCACAAGAAGAGGGGAAAGGCATTCCCAAAGCAAAAATGAATGTGAGTTTCTTGCCAATGTGTCAGATGGGTGCCTCAGTATAGGTTAAAGATAGTCATGAAGTAGGGGGTACAGTATCCGTGTCAGAATGTATGATCAGTATATACACATCTCTGTTAATACTATAACAGACACTTTCCTTGTTTCTTACGAATACTTGCATGCTTGTATTTTGATATTACTGCTAATTTTTATTTAAACTGCAATTGAAGTACAAGGAAAAGTGTTTGCATTTGAGCACTTGAGTCATTTAATACTGGACAGGATAACATCATATATTTTAAGAGTGATGTAAAATTATTGCATAAGGGAATAAAAGTTTTCACTGAGATCTAGAAATACTCAGTGAAAATTCTCTGGCATGTACCAACTATTAGATGTTATTAATTTTTAGATGTTATTTTTAATTTTTATAAAAATAAGAGGTAACATAGCATTTTAGAAGGATACAAAATCCATACTAAAAAAATGAGCTTCCAATTCTGGCCATAAAGTTTTTATTAAATATAATAATTCTTACCAAGGACTGATACATGATTAAATGTAAAACTATATTTTAAAATATTTTAGAAACAAAATGCAGTACGTGTAAGTACTACTTATAACTAAAAAGTCATAACTTCCTTTGATTTATTTTCCTTGTCTGTAAAGCAGATTTGAAAAATCTCTAACCCATGGCTTACATTTTATATTCTTCCAAAATAATATTTCTATTTTTCTTAATTGTAAAAAAATTCACGATTTTAGAAAAATATAAATAATATAGCAACAAATAACAAATAAATAATCATGTTTATTCTATCCAGAACTAATCCCTGTACCTTTTTGGTAGTCACATGTTTAGATCTCTCTCTGCATCCACAGATTGAAATATTGTTCCCAAGTATTACTCTGCCCTTCATTCCTATGTAAGTCAAGTTGTCATGTCACTTGCAGCTTCTCCTGTGGGTAAGCATACATGGTTGCCTCATTGACATTTTGTTTATCCATGAGACTTACTTTGGCCAATGGTGTGTGGATGGACATTATGTACACTTTGTCTGTACATAATAGTGTTGAAGCATTGTGTATTTTCTGCCTGTTCTCTTGCTCTTTTCCCTATTCAACTAGAAAAGAATATCTGATATAGCAGCCTCTTTTTCATGTTAGGTCCCAGAGTCCTGGAATGAGAAGAAAATCGAATAGAAATCAATAGAACTCGGGCTATACAGAATTCTAAGGTGGCTCCCACAACCTTTACCCCTGAGGTTACACCCATAAATATGTTATGGTACAAGGTGAAGGGGATTTGAAGACAAAATGGTTTCTAATCAATTGACTTTAAGATAGGGAAGTTATCCAGAAAGACCTAATCTAATCATATAAGTTCTTCAGAAGTAGAGAGATTTTTTGTTGTTGTTGTTATTCTGACATGGTAGAAGAAGAAAACAGAGATTCAACTTGTGAAAGAAATTCAATGTAAAGAAGCTTCCCTACTGCTGAGGTGGAAGAGGCCACAGAGCAAGAAGCTGAGAGCAGCCTCTTGGAGATGAGAGTGGTCCTGGCTGAAAGCCAGCAAGAAAAAGGGGACTTCAGCCCTACAACTCCAAGGAACCAAATTCTACCAAAAACCTGCATGAACTTGGGAGCAGATTGTTTTGCTGAGCTTCCAGATTAGAACTTAAACTGGACAGGACCTGACCTAAGCAGAGAACAATTTGAGCAACCTTCAGCCACATATGAACAATTTCTGACCTATAGAACTGTGAGATGATAAATAAATGTGGTTTTAAGGCACTGCAGTGGTGGTATTTGTTACTCGGTAAAAAGTAATAAAAAAGAAAAGTAGTACAGAGCTACAACAAGCCCACAGACACCAACACAAAACACAAACAAGAATATTGTAATAAATATGAGGGCTAGAATGTTATTTCAAAGACCTGATTAATGTATCTTGAAACCACACACACACACACACAGTGCTTTAGTGCCATTGTATAAATTGTATCATATTGAAAATACTTCTTTATATTTTAACTTATTTAATGCTTTGCATTTTCACTTATAAGCAAGTAAATGTGGAAATGTTTTATGCCAATTAAAGTGTACCCACAATACCACTTCTATTGGCTGTGTGGTTTTACATTGTGTGGAACTACAATACACTATTTTCTTTAAACAAACACTGCTTTAAAAAAAAATCCTATTGAAGGAAGTTTTAGGTTGTACAACTCTTCATGGTTCAAGAAGAGCCAACATCTTTTGGTATAGATAATATTTTCACACTTGTGTCATTCAGAATGATCCTACTAATATATAAACTTTAAATTATGTTATTGTAATCCTTTTGTTTAAAATTGTTACTTTACCATTTTTACACACATACACATCTTTTTGTACCTTTGGAAGTTTATAAAGTCAAATGTTTCTAGATATCTTTCATTTTGTTTTCTAAATTGATTGTCCATCATCTTAATGTATAATTGAAAAAAATATAAATTTCAATAAATAATGTTATTCTAGTAGTCATTCTTTTTTGTACCGTCTACATTTTTCCATTGGTATGTCAAACAGTACTTGGAAAATCCAAAATTTAAAGCCAGAGCAGCTGTTCAGCAAATGTTCACAGAAGCCAACAGGCTAGTGTGCTCTCAATAGGTTTGTGTAACAAATAACTGCAAAGTTGTTTCTGCATAAATGAGAAGTTCATGGCCAACTGTGAAGTTTACATGTGTAATTTAGGTCTAGCCCTGGAAAAAATGGCTTAGAATGTGCAAATCTGTTGTATATAGTGAGGCAAAGTCAGGATAACCATGGAGGCAATGACGAGTTCAGAACATTTTTCATCTGGATAATTTAAGGTATTGGCTTGAGTTCAACATCATTAATTACCATTTTCCTCAGTAAATTGTTTACAGTCGCTTTGAGGCAAATATTATTTTCTCTATTCAAATCTTATGAGCCTGATTAGAGTACACTAAGCTGCCTTTTTTCTCTGTACGGTGGATGCCTACATACCACAATGTTGTTTGTATACTGTGGAAATTGTATGACATATTTGTAGATTTTTCTCAGAATGAAAGACATTGCTGAGCCTGCAGAGAAGGATGTTAAAAGTAGCAATATGGTAAATAAGTGATTCCCATTGTCTGACTGAATTGTTTTCTTTTAATCGGTAATTTACTATTAGTAACTATATTTTAAGTGTTTTCATCTGAATGAACAAACAAAAATTGCTTTAAAAACCATTTAATCTTTAGAAAATGTAATCTGCATGTAAAACTTGTATTCTTGGCCAAACTAAGTAGCTCTGCAGCATTTCCTGCTACTGGAAGTAAAGTGCCTTTCTGAAGAATAGACTAATAATGTATATAAATGCCAGTGCTACCTGCTCTGTTTGCTTGATTGCTTTTTCTCAGTAGGGGTTTGAAACAGAAAGGCAATAAATGAAGTTGTGAACTTTATACCTCATTGTATGAAGAAAAATCCTATCTTAGGACCTAAATTTCAATGGTATATTTTATTTCATAATTATAGCTATGTAAAAATGCCTAACAACTATGAAAATTTATGGTACCTGCCTATAGAATATTTTAACGTCCATGTCCATGAATTTTTGGCTATGAAAACCAAATACAGAGACCTCAACTTACAGTGATTCTGTACAGCACTCTAACTTCATCAATATTATTTCTTATGACATAATAGGCAGCTAGAACATAACATATCATTCAGCTAATTCTGAGGAAATAGCAAGGCAGGAAATTGTGAGATGTTGATAATTTCATTTTTAAAACATCAAGTGGCCACAAGTCTCCATAAAATTCCCCCAAAAGCTACTTGTTGAAGCTTTACCAAGAATTCTTTTAGAATTCCATGGCTTTAAATAATAAGCTTCACCAAGAATTCCTTTAGAATTCCATGGCTTTGATAATAATGCACCTCATTTTATGATTTGTTCCAATGAATAGGGATGAAATTTTAAAAATATATTTATGTGAAAGATGGTGAGTCTGTACGACATTAAGTATTATTGTATGTGAATGATGTTGTTTCTTGTATGAGGAAGGGAGATTGAGATCTAAGCCATAGACAGTTAAAAGGTAGACAAACTCAGCAATACTCAGTCCCTTGACGTCTGTGTTTTTATCTACTTCTGACACAGATGTCCTTGTGGGTCCTTGAAGTTACTTTCTTAAAAGAAAATCTGGCCCCTATTTCTTTTTTCCTATATTGTTAAAACCAGAAAAATTTTTTTATGACTGCTATTTAATTACATAAATAATGGATGCATCTATTCATTTTTGTGAAAGATTGGGAATAAGTTCCTTGATATGAACACAGATTTTAATAATATCCCTCTGCGTAAGTCTTAATTTATTTTGATTTTGAATACTTTTTTGAGATATGTAACTCACATATGAAGAATATCTGCTCTCCTTCTAAAGCACTGTAAAGATAAGACCATCAAAAAAAATCTGCCATTTACTTTTAAACAATAACCTCATGCCAAGTAGAATAGAAAAGACTGCATGGCTTTGAAAAAAATCAGTTTAATTAGTATTTATTGTCTAGTATGTGTCAGTTATTGAGGTGATCCCTGTAGAAAAAAATAATAAACAAGCTCTTCTTTATTTTAAGGAAGCTTACCACTTAGCTGGGAAGGCAGGCATTACAATGTAATTTCAAACTGGTTAATATAGTGATAGTGTAGGTAGTGGTAAACGTGGAGTGCTGTGGAAACCAAAAAGAGGGCATTAAACCTATTATGATTTTTGTTTTAATTCTTTATTTCCTTAGGTTTTGGGGAGCAGGTGGTATTTGGTTAGATGAGTAAGTTCTTTAGTGGTGATTTGTGAGATTTTGGTGTACCCATCACCCAAGCAGTATACACTGAAACCAACTTGTAGTCTTGTATCCTTCACCCACTTCCTACCCTTTCCCCCTGAGTCACCAGAACTCCATTGTATCATTCTTGTCTTTGCATCCTCACAGCTTAGCTTCTGCTTATGGGTGAGAACATATGATGTTTGCTTTTCCATTCCTGAGTTACTTCACTTAGAATAATAGTCTCCAATCCCATCCAGGTGGCTGTGAATGCCATAAACCTATTATTGTAAATTGTTGATGAGAGTTGTGTTCAGCAAAGTGATCAGAGAGGAAGAGATATTTATACTGACTTGAATAATCATATTATATTTACATATTTCATATTATATAGGTCAAGAGGAGCAGGGAATAGGGGAAGACAATGACAAAGACGGCTCCAGGAAGAGAAAAGAGCAAAAAAACACCCTTAGATGTAATGTTCTAGAACAATGGAGAAGATGTGGACTTGAAACACAGTCTTCAAACTGCCTTATCATTTTCTTTTATTATGTCTTAAAACTATTTATTGTTTTATAACTTCCATTATATATTATTGTTTTGTTTTTTAGTTTTATATTCTTATGGTCTCCATATTATCAAGCTACTGTCTTTAAAGCCAGAAAATAGAGATAAGACAGAGGAAATATAAGAATTATGTAACCGTAAATTCTAACTCTTTGATGCTTTAAAAATAAGTATAATTTAATCAACATGTTGATTTTTTAATGAGAAAAGATGCACTGAGTTCCATCTGAGAGACAATTAAGATTTTAGAATATATCTTGTCATTAGTAACACTGGCAAATAAATCAATAAGACATTTGCCATGATGTAAATATTTCTAATAAGTTACCTTTGAATCTCGTCAGAAAAACAAAACTACTACAGTAGTTCCTGCTTATTTCCTTTCTCTAATTAAGAAACACACTCAGAGACAAACCAGCAGATTTCATATCTGTTATGCCTAGTACCTTGACTATCAGAAAGAAAAGAAATGCTGGGTAAGTACTCATTGCTTGACTGAATATGGTCCTAGGAATAATTTAGGAGCTTACTACAAACATCTCTTTCTAGACCCACCCAAGATAAAGAGTATAACATTTTGATAAACACACAAAAGCCCCACACTAATAGGCATATTTATTATATATTTTTAAAAATCAGTAAGTAGATGTCACTATGCTGTCAACGTTGACAAATAACTTATTGTTCACATTTCTTGACATGTACTTACTATGCTATCCCTGATACTTGGGGAAGCCACTTTTGTTCCTAAAGATAGAAGAGCTTTATTTAATACAGGTGGAGCAGTAATTATGATCAATGTAAATTTCCAAGCACAGATTGTGCAAGCTGCTGGTGCTGGCAGTGTGCTTTGTGTGTATGGATGTCCACGTGCCAAATGTTGTATCTATTAGTCCAGAGACATTAGCAGGATTGGACATCAGCTGAATACGGCATACTGAAAAGTAAATAGGAGCTCAGTATATTATCTTAAGATGCAAAATCAGTATGAAAAATTAAATGAATGAGATAAAAATGATTGATGAAATGAAGTTTGCATAAATTTTACCTTTTATATCAAACGCCCCTAGAAATTCAAAATCATTATCGCTTAATTATATAATTTTTGACAGTTTTTGTTCTTGCTTTGTGTAAATTCTACAGCATTTTGAGAAATACCAAAATCTGGAATAATGTAAGAAAAGATTCTTGTGGGATAACTAAAATGATAATTAGAGTGAAATTGATACATGAAACAATAACATGCAAGTGATACATGCAGAAATATATACACATGCTTAATAATGAAATGAAGGCTGGTGAATTTATGCATCAACATGTAAGCTCCAATATTATGAATACTGTTAAAGCTACTTTTATTCTCCCCACAATCCCATATATATTCTGGGTGCAAATATGTCAGTTATAGCCGTTGAAAGTAACATCCATAAATCTGTAGCTTGCCTTTTAACTTTTTTATGATGTCTACTGATGAACATAAATCTTATATTTAGTTAATAATCTTTACTTATAGTTCATTTTTATTTTTAAATAAAATTAATCCTTTCCCAACATGAAGATATAAAATGGCCTCTTGTATTTCTAGAAATGATTAAATATTTTGTTTTTCACATTGAAACATTTAGTTTGTACTGAATTAATTTTTATTAATGGTTCATATATGGATTACATTTCAATTTCTTGTTCCTTTTGGATGTCCAATTATCTGAGCACCATTATTATTAATTTCTTTAAAAAATAAACTCATTTGGTTTAGCTGTAAATGTATTCATTCAATAGATCAATCTTTATGACACTGAATACACCTGTCTTTGAAATAGTATATTGCTTAATTTATTTAGGTATTTTATATATTCCAGAGTGTTTTACATTTTAACCTTGAAATTCTGGCCTACTTTTTATATCTATATCCCTTTTACCTTATGGTTTTGTCATTCTTATTAAATATTGTTTTTTAAAATGTTTTATAACTTTTTATTGACAAATAGAAATGAAATTCATTGTTTATGCTGAAATCTACAACCTTACTAAATTCTTAACTAACTTTAATAATTACAACTTGTCTATAAATAGTCTTTAGGGGCTTTAATACAAATATTCATATGATTCATTAATAAAAGTGTTTTTTTTCCTCTCAAAATTCTTCTTTTCCTGCACTGACTGGGATTCTTAGCGCAATTTTAGATAGAAAGTGTTCTTTGTTTTGCTGCTGATTTAGAGGAAATGCTTCTAATGTTTTAGTGAGGAAATTATATTTGCTAAATGTTTTTAATAGAGTTTAGGAGGTTATAGAAGTTTCTTCATATCTCTGATTTGCTAGGGATTATAGGTTGAATGGGTCATAAGTTTTATCATGTGCTTTTTCTACACATTTTGAAAGGATAATATAGATTTTTATTTTATAATATGTTAGTGAGCTGAGTTAAATTTATGTATTTTATAATGTGAAACCTTCATTAAATTTCTAGGATATCTTCTTAAAATACATTATAAAAATATGTTGCTACTAATATTTTGTGTTAGACTGTTTTCCGTATCTCTTCAAGGTACTAACTTAGTTTTGCTATCAAGTTAATACAAGACTTATTAAATGAGTTGCTTTTTCTTTTCTCTTTATTCTATTTTGTTTATGAACTTGCTTAATGTTGTAATTATAAATTACTTGAAGTTTGTGTGAACTCACCTGTAAAACCATCTGGGCCTGGTGTCTTCTTTCTAAGAGGTTGTTAATCATAGGTTTAATTTATATAGTGTTTTAAGATAACTTACATTTCTCTTTATTCTTCAATAAGTCTTACTATCTATTTCAAGAAATCTGTCAATTTAATTTTTACATTTTAATTTTTATTGGCATTGAGGTTTTCATGACACTCTCATTAACTTTTTAATCCATGCAGTACCATTAGTAAGTCCTCAGTTCAATTTCCAATATTGCAATTTCTCTCCCTCTTTTTATCAGTCTTGTTAGAGGTATACTTTTTTATTAGCCTTTTCAGTATAGCCACCTTTTTGACTTTCTTTAATCTCTCTATTGCATCTTTAAGAAACCAAACTGTAGTGACATTGCTCCTGAGAAAATCTGGGCTTTGTCCAGAATCCAGGCAAAGCTACCAACCTGAACTCACTTCAGCTCTCTTCAGTGTTCATAGATCCATGGGATAATTTCAGGGTCAGCTTTTCTCTATGTTTTGTGGAAAATATCAGAATTAGTTTCTCTATTTCCAATCTGACATTACCATTTCTCCTGAGTGCAACCTGGTTTTCTGTGTACTAGTTTGCAAGGGTCAGTTTTTACCTCACTGGTTTTTTTTTTAATTTGTATTTTTATTTGGATATTTTTCTTTGCTTATAACAGTGCTTTAGAAGTATATTTGTTGGCCGGGCACGGTGGCTCACGCCTGTAATCCCAGCACTTGGGGAGGCCGAGGCGGGTGGATCACGAGGTCAGGAGATCGAGACCATCCTGGCTAACACAGTGAAACCCCGTCTCTACTAAAAATACAAAAAAATTAGCCGGGCGAGATGGCGGGCGCCTGTAGTCCCAGCTACTCGGGAGGCTGAGGCAGGAGAATGGCGTGAACCCCGGGGGGCGGAGCCTGCAGTGAGCCGAGATCGCGCCACTGCACTCCAGCCTGGGCGACAGCGAGACTCGGTCTCAAAAAAAAAAAAAAAAAAAAAGAAGTATATTTGTATATTTGTTGTAAATTATCTAGGATAAAGTTGTAGTCTAGCAAGAATTCCCTTCAGGGTATCTTTCTGTCTTCCTACTGGAAATGGAATTCCCTCTGAGATATTTTCAAAGTTTTAGATATTTCATATAACCCGTACTTAAATATTTGATTTCTGGAAATGTGCATTCTCTGAAGTTGTATCTTCAAGCCTTCAGGTAAATTGGGAAAGTAATTTAGTATGCAACAATTGAAACCTTAGCAGTTATATTTTGAAAATATGAAAATAAAGGCCAGGCGCAATGACTCACACCTGTAATCCTAGCACTTTGGGAGCCCAAAGCAGTGGATCACTTTAGGCCAGAAGTTCAAGACCAGCCTGGCCAACACGGTGAAACCCTGTCTCTACTAAAAATATAAAAATTAGTGGGGCTTGGTGTTGCGTGCCTGTAATCTCAGCTACTCAGGAGGCTGAGGCATGAGAATTGCTTGACCCCAGGAGGCGTAGGTTGTAGTGAGGTAAGACTGGGCCACTGCACTCCAGCCTGGGCGATAGAAGGAGACTGACTCAACGACAACAACAATAAAAAAAAAAAAAAAAAAAAGAAAGAAAGAAAAAGAAAATAAATTTCTCTACACTGAGAGAAATCCCTTTCCAAAGCTAATATCTTGCCAAGTGTTTCATATCATATTTTAGGGTCTCTTGATATTACCAAAAAGGGAATGGAAAAACTAACATTTATTGAGCCCCTGCAATGTGCCAGATATTTTATTCGTTGTTCTTTATTTGCCAGCTCAGTAAATCCTCAGACCAATTTTATGACCGTTATGGTCATTTTTAATTTGAAGAAAGGGAGAGATGAAGATATTTACAAAGTCTAATAACAACTGAGGGACTCAAATTGAGGTTTGCTTAACCTCAGTGTTATTCTACCATACACTACCGCTAGCTCTATTTTATAAGTGTGGAAATTGAGGTTTCCAGAGTCTAAAAAGTAACTTATCTATGTCTTGTGCCGGTTTTCAAAGGGAATGCTTCCAGTTTTTACCCATTCAGTATGATGTTGGCTGTGGGTTTGTCATAAATAGCTCTTATTTTGCAATACATTCCATCAGTACCTAGTTTACTGAGAGCTTTTAGCATGAAGGGGTGATGAATTTTGTCAAAGGCCTCTTCTGCATCTGTTGAGATAATCATGTGCTTTTGTGGTTGGTTCTGTTTATGTGATGGATTACATTTATTGATTTGCATATGTTGAACCAGCCTTGCATCCCAGGGAAGAAGCCAACTTGATCGTGGTGAGTAAGCTTTTTGATGTGCTGCTGGATTCGGTTTGCCAGTATTTTATTGAGGATTTTCGCATCGATGTTGATTAGGCATATTGGTCTAAAATTCTCTTTTTTTGTTGCATCTCTGCCAGGCTTTGGTATCAGGATGATGCTGGCCCCATAAAATGAGTTAGGGAGGATTCACTCTTTTCCTATTGATTGGAATAGTTTCAGAAGGAATGCTATCAGCTCCTCTTTGTACCTTTGGTAGAATTTGGCCGTGAATCCATCTAGTCCTGGACTTTTTTTGGTGGGTAGGCTATTAATTATTGCCTGAATTTCAGAACCTGTTATTGGTCTATTCAGAGATTCAAATTATTCCTGGTTTAGTCTTGGAAGGGTATATATTTCCAGGAATTTATCCATTTCTTCTAGATTTTCCAGTTTATTTGCATAGAAGTGTTTATACTATTCTATGATGGTAATTTGTATTTCTGTGGGATCAACGGTGATGTCCCCTTTATCAATATTTATTGTGTCTATTTGATTCTTCAGTCTTTTCTTCTTTATTAGTGTGGCTAGCAGTCTATTTTGTTAATCGTTTCAAAAACCCAGCTCCTGGATTCGTTGCTTTTTTTGAAGGATTTTAATATCTCTATCTCCTTCAGTTCTGCTCTGATCCTAGTTATTTCTTGTCTTCTGCTAGCTTTTGAATTTCTTTGCTCTTGTTTCTCTAGTTCTTTTAATTGTGATGTTTGGGTGTCAATTTCAGATCCTTCCATCTTTCTAATATGGGCATTTAGTGCTATAAATTTCCCTGTAAACACAGCTTTAGCTGTGTCCCAGAGATTCTGACATGTTGTCTCTTTGTTGTCATTTGTTTCAAAGCACTTCTTTATTTCTGCCTTAATTTCTTTATTTACCCAATAGTCATTCAGGAGCAGGTTGTTGAGTTTCCATGTAGTTGTGTGGTTTTGAATGAGTTTCTTAATCTTGAGTTCTAATTCGATTGCACTGTGGTCTGAGAGATAGTTTGTTGTGATTTCTGTTCCTTTACATTTCCCTATTCAACATGGTGTTGGAAGTTCTGGCCAGGGCAATCAGGCAAGAGAAAGAAATAAAGGGTATTCAATTAGGAAAACACGAAGTCAAATTGTCCCTGTTTGCAGATGACATGATTGTATATTTAGAAAACCCCATCATCTCAGTCCCAAATCTCCTTAAGCTGATAATCAACTTCAGCAAAGTCTCAGGATACAAAATCAACGTGCAAAAATCATAGACATTCCTATACACCAGTAACAGACAAACAGAGACCCAAATCATGAGGGAACTCCCATTCACAATTGCTACAAAGAGAATAAAATATCTAGGAATCCAACTTACAAGGGATGTGAAGGACCTCTTCAAGGAGAACTACAAACCACTACTCAACGAAATAAAAGAGGACACAAACAAATGGAAGAGCATTCCATGCTCATGGACATGAAGAATCAATATTGTGAAAACGGCCATACTGCCCAAGGTAATTTATAGATTCAATGCCATCCCCATCAAGCTACCAATGACTTTCTTCACAGAATTGGAAAAAACTACTTTAAATTTCATATGGAACCAAAAAGGAGCCCGCATTGCCAACACAATCCTAAGCAAAAAGAACAAGGCTGGAGGCATCATGCTACCTGACTTCAAACTATTCTACAAGGCTACAGTAACCAAAACATGGTGCTGGTACCAAAACAGATATAGAGACCAATGGAACAGAACAGAGCCCTCAGAAATAACACCACACTTCTACAACTATCTGATCTTTGACAAACCTGACAAAAACAATAAATGGGGAAAAGGTTCCCTATTTAATAAATGGTACTGGGAAAACTGACTAATCATACGCAGAAAGCTGAAACTGGATCCCTTCCTTATACCTTATACAAAAGCTAATTCAAGATGTAATAAAGACTTAAATGTTAGACCCAAAACCATAAAAACCCTGGAAGAAAACCTAGGCAATACCATTCAGGACATAGGCATGGGCAAGGACTTCATGTCTAAAACACCAAAAGCAATGGCAACAAAAGCCAAAATTGACAAATGGGATCTAATTAAACTAAAGAGCTTCTGCACAGCAGAAGTAACTACCATCAGAGTGAACAGGCAACCTACAGAGTGGGAGAAAACTTTTGCAGTCTACCAATTTGATAAAGGGCTAATATCCAGAATCTACAAAGAACTTAAACAAATTGACAAGAAAAAAACAAACCCCATCAAAAAGTGGGCAAAGGATATGAACAGACATTTCTCAAAAGAAGACATTTACGCAGCCAACAGACACATGAAAAAATGCTCATCATCACTGGTCATCAGAGAAATGCAAATCAAAACCACAATGAGATACCATTTCAAGCTAGTTAGAATGGCAAACATTAAAAAGTCAGGAAACAACAGATGCTGGAGAGGATGTGGAGAAATAGGAACGCTTTTACACTGTTGGTGGGAGTGTAAATTAGTTCAACCACTGTGGAAGACAGTGTGGCAATTCCTCAAGAATCTAGAACTAGAAATACCATTTGACCCAGCCATCCCATTACTGGGTATATACCCAAAGAATTATAAATAATGCTACTATAAAGACACATGCACACGTATGTTTATTGTGACACTATTGACAATAGCAAAGACTTGGAACAAACCCAGATGTCCATCAGTGATAGACTGGATAAAGAAAATGTGGCACATATACACCATGGAATACTATGCAGCCATAAAAAGGGATGAGTTCATGTCCTTTGCAGGGACATGGATGAAGCTGGAAATCATCATTCTCAGCAAACTATCACAAAGACAGAAAACCGAACACCGCATGTTCTCACTCATAGGAGGGAATTGAACAATGAGAACACTTGGACACAGGGCGGGGAACATCACACACAGGGGCTTGTTGGGGGTTAGGGGGCTGGGGGAGGGATAACATTAGGAGAAATACCTAATGTAAATGATGAGTGGATGGGTGCAGCAAACCAACATGGCACATGTATACCTATGTAACAAACCTGCACATTGTGCACATGTACCCTAGAACTTAAAGTATAATTAAAAAAAAGGAACAAAAATAAATACATAAAGGGAAATTCCGTATTTACAAAAAAAAGTAACTTATCTAGATAAAAAATGAACATGGTTTACCCTAATTCCAAACTCTATGCACTTTTTAACATATTTTGCTCCACAAATGCTTCATTACCACCAAATGAAATATGGATAATACCTCAAGTGTCTCATATTTGTCAATGATCAGGTCTCTGAGAACAGCATTTTGTATCACAATTCCTTTAAGTCATGTATTAGCACAGACATTGACTATCTAATTTTTAGACTACTATGGTAATGACTTTTGCCCTGTTCCCAACACAATCAGTATCATTGCAAAATTGCTTTATTTCTCTGTTACTAATTAAACCATAACTTTCCCCATTCAATAATTCCAAATATTTTTCCATATTTTTTATTATACTTAATTTCTTTATTCTGGAATTCGAGACCCTTTGCACTCCTTTCTTTGCCTAAACCTTCCCCTTTTAAAACTATGTTCAACCTATTATTTTGCTCCAGTAAAGTAATATTGACTTCAAACATTTTTGTAACTTTTTCAAGAAATTCTATCAATTTTTACAATTAAATATTGATAAGTTGTATCATTCTCTCCACCTTCAGTTTAAGTTTGTTAGCTGGATTTTATTTAAGAGTGATTATCCTAGGAAAGATTTCCTGGATGAGGGTTATTGGGTGAATTATTTGACCTTTGTTTAGTATTCTGCTCTGCTATAGATTCCTCAGGTGTTTTCTGGTTCATATTAGTAAAGTAATGATCAAAATCCCCTAAATTATAATTCCCCAAAAGAATGTAGACTATGTGTTGGTAATAATATCACGATATTGTATGGAAGCCAGTGCTTAATATGAGGTATACATGTGAGCTATGAACAGAACTGCAACACCTCAAAATTCATATGTTGAACTCCTAACACTCAATATGCTGTGATAGTATTGGAAGACTGAGCCTTTGGAAGGTAATTACGTTTAGATGAGGTAATGAGGGTAGAGTCCTCATGGTGACATTAGTAGCTTTATAAGAGACACTGGAGAGTTTGTGCTCTCTCTCTTCCCTGCCATGTGAAGATTCAGCCAGAACATGGCTGTCTGCATGCCAAAAGAGGGCCCTTACCAGAAACTGACCATTCTGACACTCTGATCTCATAATTTCATCCTTCAAGACTGTGAGAGAAAAATGTCTGTTGTCTATGTATACAGTTTATGGTATTTTGTTATGTCAGCCTGAACAGATTAATATACATATGTATGATATGTAGTATATATGTGTGTATTCACGCACGTATGATTTATGGGCTCCTTGCCATTAATATAGTGGGCATTTGATGAATATTTCTTGTTTTTATTCCATATGGTATAGTTAAATGTGAAGATATCATAGAAGTTATAAATTTAAGACCGGTAGAGAAAGATGAAAAAACAGAGTTTGAAGAAAGCTCATGATAGAGTACCTAAGATAAACTCTTTAAGGACTGTTTTAGAATTGAAGATGAGAAAGAAATACACGCGCATACACAGACATACACACATACATGCTTTTAGTCAGTTTCTATAAATTGAAATTATTATACCTTATAGGGCAAGTTGGGACAAACTGGCCCCAATCTGGTCATTCCAGTTCAATTTTATAATTTAAATACTTTCTTTTGGCAAAAAAGTATTTTACGTCTCCTTTTCCTCTCTCTTTATTTTGTGGAATCAGCATTCAACAAGACAAGCAAAACTGAAAGTATAATAGATAAATGAGAGATTAAATAGACGATAAATAGATATAAAGATTATAAAGTATCCTTGAGAATTGGCTTACATATTTGTGGGAACTGCTTGAACATGCTCTGTAAGGCTGTGTTTCCGTTATGCAGGTTGAAGTCTACAGGGCAGGCAGTAGTCAGGGAGCGAAATCCCAAGTGGATTGGAACCCATAAGCATGAGCTGGAACCTCAAGATGACAGAAGGAAATCTGTATCTGTTCTTCTTGCTTCCAGCCTTGGTAATAAAGTTATCTTACAGAAGCCAGGGCCCTGCACTGCAGAGTCAAACACCTATCAACATAGTCGAGGAGTCAGAGAAGCTGAAGGATGCTACCGGAGACCAAGGAGCAATTGCAGGCTAATTGATTTCCTATCCTAAACTTAAAGCAGAATATACTACTTAAACTTTTTATTCTTTTCTCCTATTTTTTATTATATTAGTGGTATTTTAATTTATCTATTTCACATCTCTGCCTTTGAACACATGAAGTAGCCATCAAAATTAACATTCTTTACAGTATAAAATGATTGCTATGATCTGAATCAGGTAACAATGGGTCCTGTTCTAAAATTGTTGAAATGATTTGAAACTAGGCATTATTAAGGATAAAGCAAATTTGCTCATAAGCCTCAAACTGTACTCCTTATATACATATATGAGGATATAAAAGGTTTTATAATGAAACTTTTCTAATTATATAAAACTTTGCATTCTTGTATTATGAAGCTTAGAAGAACTTAAGCATAATAAATACATCAATTTCCAAGGAGAATTCTTAAGTTAATCACTGCTGGAATTGAAAAAGAAGTGTATAAAACCAGAATTGCAAAACTTAGCCTATCACCTAATTGTAGCTTACATGGAAGAGAAATTTAGACTTCTTCAAATTTTTATTTGAAGATAGTTGAGAGAGTACTGTGAGTTTTCTCTCACTCACTTATGGCAGCATTAAAAGTCCCATAAGGGAAGTATTGATTAAGCTGCTTTTAGGGGAAGAGTACACTTTCAAGGAATAAAACTTGTTATGACTGGATGCGTCATGATAGGCAAAATCTCATAGGCTTGCCCTTTACTGCTTCAGAGCCCAACCTCCAAAAAACTTGCACTATTACAAGGATGAGATTAATTTCTAAGACTCAAACCTTCATTTCCAAGAACTACCCAGAGTTCAAAAATACTACAAATATATATTCCAAATAAAATTCCTCTTCCACTTTTTATTCTTTGTCAAAATAATGCTCCAGCTGGCAGACAAAATGGACTCTCTGTGACTCACTGAGATGATCAAAAGTTGAAATAGAACCAGGCAAGCATGACAGAATGAGGGAGCCGTCATGGACTCTGCATTTTCAGAAAATGTTTCAAAACCTCCTTTTTGTTATCAAACCAGACCAGTTCTTTGTATCAATGTTGAAACAAACTACAGCTAAAAATTCCCCAACAGGGCCAGGCGCGGTGGCTCAACAAACTACAGCTAAAAATTCCCCAACAGGGCCAGGCGCGGTGGCTCACGCCTGTAATCCCAGCACTCTCGGGCGCATCACGAGGTCAGGAGATCGAGACCATCCTGGCTAACACGGTGAAACCCCGTCTCTATGAAAAAAAAAAAAAAAGAAAAATTAGCCGGGCGTGGTGGCGGTCGCCTGTAGTCCCAGCTACTCGGGAGGCTGAGGTAGGAGAATGGCATGAACCCGGGAGGCAGAGCTGGCAGTAAGAGGAGATTGTGCCAGCCTGGGCAACAGAGCGAGACTCCGTCTCAAAAAAATAAATAAATAAATAAATTCCCCAACAGACCACCCCAGGCCACCACAACTGACCACCTGGAGCCACCCAATAAAAGAAACTTGTGATTTTGGACTTAAAATTCATCCATTTAGGACTCTGCCCCTAATCTCCACCTACCCTCAGGTTTTTTCTTTATAATCTTAGACTCTTTTGGCTTAGATCAAAGCACACTTTCGTTTTGATCCAAAGGCTAGGTCTCTCCAATCTATGGATTGCTTTTCAGAAAATGAAGTTTCTTTTGCCTTGGCAGATGCCATGATTTTTTGTTGACACTTTTTATCAGGAGTCTATCTTTCCCTTTTGTCAATTGCTTTAAGTAAATATGCAATTTTCTTGAAAATTTTTTTAGTTACTAAGAGAGGTATGTTGAAATCTTCTGTTAAAATGATAGATTATCCCATTTCTTATATGTATGTTACTTAAAAAATTATAGCTATTGATTGCATGAGATTATTGATAGACATAAACACATTGAGATTTGCTATATCCTCTTGGTATTAACACAAATAACATGAAATACATTTGCTCCATTTTACCCCCTTTTTACAATTTGTGCTATATTTGTTGTAAATTTATATGCTCTACAAGATGTCATTTTTGTTTTACATAGCCCACATTTATTTATAAATAGCCACCTATCAACTCTTCCCATCCTGTATCTTCTTCCTTGCATTTGAGACCACTTTTCTTCTGTTTGAAGAACTCCATTTAATGTGGATCTGTTGATAAGTACATTCTTTTCTTTGTTGTTTCTTCACTGAGGAAATGTTCATACGTATGGAATTTTTGTTTAGCAGCTGTTTCTTCTATGCTTTTAAAATTTCATTCTTGCTTTCTGGTTTCTATTGTTGCTTTGAATAGTGAATTTAGCTTTATTGTTTTCTTTTTGAAGTTAACCACATCTTTTAATTTTTTTATTATTTTTACATTTTTTCTTTTATTTTAAGTAAACTAAACATAAATGATTATGTTTTCTTTTAATTTGTACTGCTTGGAATCATTAAATCTTAAATTTAATGATTGTTAAATTACAGATTTAATGATTCCAAATTTAACTTAAAATTAAATTTAACTTAAATTGTTAAATTTGTTGTTTAGAGTTATTTTTATTAGTTTAAAAAAATTATTAGCTTTTATGTCTTCATATATTAATTCTTTTAAAACATTCTCTTCTTTCATTCTGAGACTCTGATTAAAGAAAAAATAGATATTTTTGCTGAATCTTATATTTCTCCCTGGTACTTCTGAGTTATTTCCTCTTTTTTTGCTCTTCATGGGTCAGCTTAGATATTTTATTTAATTTTTCCAGTCCACTCAACTTATTTTACACTGAATCCACTTTGCTGTTAAAATGATATATTTATCACTTAATTTATTATAATTTCTTTTTTAGCATTATTATTTTTGTGGTTTTGTCTTGTATGGTAAAATTCTACATGTTACTCTCTAGCTTTTTTAATCATTAATCACACTCACACCTAATAACTCCTCTGAATCTCCTGCAGATCTATTTTTATCTATTATTTGTTCTATCACTCATTTTTTTCTTTTTTAACACCTTATTGTTTTATATGTAAGTTTTTATAGTTTCTATGAAAATCTGAAGAAGTAATTTTAGAGTTTGGATAGTGTAACTTTCCTTTGGTGAAAGTTTACAATTTAAATTTTTAAAAATTTATAAAAATTTATGAAAATTTAATATACTAAAATTTAATATATTTTGCTCTGCCTGGGCAGATAGAATAGAAGCTGATCAGCAGATTCTCTGATTTGAAGCTGGACTTGTCTTTGAAAAGACTTGCCTAATCCCATCTCATCCTTATTCCTCTAAGATATAGCACTTCAGGGGCTACAGGTAAAACTCTCAGCCTTCCTCCTCCAGGTGGGGCCATAAATAGGAAAGTTTTTATTCTAGCCTTTTAAGGATTTCAGAAAGTCTGCTCCAATTGATGTTCCTAAACAGCCACTTACTGCTTGGCTTTTGAGCCTTTCAAATGCTCCTTGGGACTCAATAAACACCAAGAAGTGGGGCTCAGAATCTCAGCTCACCTCTCTTCCCTTTCCTTCGGCCTAATATGTTGTATTCTTAAGTTCATACCCATTCTTAGTCCTTCATTTTATTTGTATGATGTTTGTTTGTTTATCTGAATTTGACTTTTCTTATTGGTTGAGAATATTGGTCTAGAGATAGCTACACTTCCTTTACTAAAAGTAGAATTTCTATTTTCCCTTTTTAAATATTCAATTCATATTAAACTATTCAAATATAATACAAATATTCAAATACATATTAAACTATATTAATAATGTGTTTCCAAATTATTTTTATTAACCAGTCAGTGTTTCATCTTTTGATATACATTGAATTATCATTGACTCTTTGGTTAATGAATTCTGGATTCAGAAAAAAATAAAAGCCAGTTTAAATGCTATGAGAATTAAAAGTAGAATCTTCCTATTTTACTCACTTAATAGATGTAATTTTAGTACATACTGTGACACTCAATGTGTGATATTTTGCAAATTACTTCTCCAAGTCTCAGTTTGCTCAGATAAAAGAAATGAGTTCAACTAGATGATCTTTAAAAGTCCTTCTATACCTAAAATTCTGTGATTTAATAAGAATAAATTAAACTTGAATCTTTGATGATTAAAGTTTAATTTGAATCTTGAAATCCAGGAGATTTTTGTAGTTTCTAAATTTAGAATAAAATAATATTCTTTTCTATCTCCAACACTAGAAGATGTCCCATATGACCTGAATAAGTTTCAATGCAATAATTACTTTGAAATATATAATTGCCAAGAAATTCTGAAGAAGTCTAGCAATATTAGGAAACTACCATATTAAATATTAACAAACATTATACAGCCCTAATAGTTTTAATAGTAGGGTGTCAATATAAGACTACATAAATTAATAGATGGAAGAGAATGGAGAACCTACAGATACATGTATATATGAAACAGTTAATTAAGACAGTGAGATTTAGCATTATGTATCAGTGAGGAATCCTAAACTTGTCAGAAAAGGGTGCTGAGACATTTATCTATACAGAAAAAGAAGTAAATCTCCACTTCACAATATACAAAATCAAGACTGAGTAAAGATCCATAAAAATTATATTTTTAATTGCATCAGGGTTGCAAAACAAATCTCAAACTTGAAATTTGCAAATCATAAAAAATTGCAAGTACAAGTGTAGGAGATAGAGCAATTTTAATGAATAAGATTCAGAACTTTGTCACCAGACTTGTATATGATGTCAGACACATATCACCCTGCGCCATTCTGTGTGTATGAGCTTGGAATTATTACTTAAACAGTTGAATCATTATCTTCCTCAAGTGTAAAAT
The DNA here is from genome assembly GCF_028878055.3 of Symphalangus syndactylus. Lineage (NCBI taxonomy): Eukaryota > Metazoa > Chordata > Mammalia > Primates > Hylobatidae > Symphalangus > Symphalangus syndactylus. The sequence continues at coordinate 91,812,878 of NC_072433.2, forward strand.
GTGAATTATAGCACCTGTTTTATGAGAAATGCCATGCAAATTAAATAGGAAAATATCCAAATAGTGTATAGCAAGAAACAAAGTAATATTCAATTATTTTAGGAATTATATTTTAAAAATCTCATTTGTTTTTCTGCAGAGATTGATGACAGTGTTTGAGGAGAAACTGAAAGATTGAATAGGGACATTAAATTTGGAATATTTGTTCCTTCATCTAACATAGGGTAAACATTCCTGTATGTTAGAGATACGGAAGAAACAAGTCAGGGTAATTCTCCTTCAGTTACTCTAGTCTAGTAACTTCTTTGAAGAATGAGAAAGGGATGTCAGTCAGACAGCTCTTGAAAAGATGAACAAGTGGTGCAGAAGGCTCACTCAGTTAAGAATGAAGACCATAAAATATATTGGCTACAATCTTTATGTTGAGTGGTTTATCACAGCTTAGCATCTTAAATATAGAAACAGAGAAAGTAGAGTTTTACTGTTTTAAATTTAAAGCTCTACAGGGTTGATGCAGCAAGAGGAACACTTTATAGTTCTTACTAGGCTAGCTAAGATACCTTGATACACAAGACCTATAGAAAGAGAACTAAAGCCATTCAAGGATAATATAATGAGAGAAGCGAGGATTGGAAGAGTAGACGTTCAATCATTTCTGATAGCTTGTAACTTGTAATATGGGAGTAAGAGAGCGAGGATCATATGCAGTTGAGTGGACATGACTGTTCAAGCTGAAATTCCTAAAAAAATATCTGAAGCCCAGCTGGCAGGAAAAGTACATTTGTTCAATGTGTTAAACATAGGTAGGTGGAATTTGTTGGTGATAACTTAAATTTAGTCTCTTTTGTACCACCAGTATATAGAAATGCCTGACCTATGCTACAGACTTTAAATATTGCATAAATCCACATGAACTATTCTTACAGACTAGCTTGTTGATCTTAAAAGGATTCTAAAGCTGTGAGGATAATGACATAGACAGAGACAGAAATAACCCTGTGAGCTTCACTGAACAAGTTTCCTTTTGGTATGGAAAGTTTTCATTGTCAAGCTAAAGATGTCACCTAGCACGCAAAGACTTTTATTCCAACTCAGCAAAGCCCCATTTCACCTTTTTCTATAAGAACGTGAAAAGGTCAAATGGTGACAGTTTTTATAGCAAAAGAATTTAAAGTATAAGTGATGAAAACATTTGTTAATTATGAAAAATGCTTTAACTTTAGTACATTTTATAGAAAAGAGACCTTTTCCTTTTAGCCCTAAAAGGAAAAACATGTAAGTGCATTTTTATTTTAATCACTTTTTAGTTAAAATTAAAATATGAAAAAGAATTTGTTTTTGAACTTGGTCTTTCTGATGAAGAAAGCTTTATGTAGAAGAATTATTCTTGTTTCTTTTACGTTTCCTTGTGTCTCTCAAAATGATTCCTAACAAATTGCCAAGTGTAAGTTTGAGACTAGAATTTATAGACCACAGTTATTCATTCCAGTCAAATGCCACAGAAAAGAACAGCAACAAATCAAAGTTAATTTGTAATTGAAACCAACTATTACTAAAAGCAGTTTAGCTTTAAAAAACCTTGACATGTTCAAAAGATGAATTACTTGATGCAGCTTTGTTATTTAAAATTATTTTTAATCATTTAATAGAAGAGAAGGTTAAATTTAGGAAAGCCAGACAGGAATGGAATCTATTTCATGTTCTTTTAAAATTCAGAGGATAAAATACCTTTTGAAGATAAATTAAAATGCATTTCAGGGAATCATAACAGCATTGGGTGAAGTTTTACGGCAATTGCTATATTGTCAATGTGAATATAATATGATACAATACTTCATAAATTAAGAAAAAGTAAATTTATATGGGTGCCTTGCACTTTAATTTTCCCCCTCTAAATACCTAGCAAATTCTCTTTTGCTTTATTTTCTACTTTCATGCATTGGTTCCATAATACTTATGAATGAGAAAGTGAGTATATGAAGTTCATAATTTTGCTTGTAACCTAATATTTTACAAATGCACAAGCCTACTCATAATTTAATACATACCCATTGCTATTCAGGAGCTATATTTAATTCTATTTAAGTATATGGCTAGGAAAAAAAAACTTTTTTTTAACTAGTGTTAGTATGGGCAACACCTTATCTCTCTTTTTAAAAAATGTAAAATATGGTGACTTAGATGAATATCTCTAAAATCAAGTCTTAATCAATTAGAAATAATAAATTTTCCTCATTTCTTTCATTTACACAGATGTTGCATATAGCCAGTTTCTCCCTCAAGAGCATCTGCTTGTGGAAGAAAAAAACTATTGAACCTGCCTCTTAAGTACTGGCTTCCACTGATTTTGTATTGGTACTCTGCTCTACTTATCTGAGTGGAGAAGGAAGCACTAGCAGCAAATATACAAGTTTCAGGTTTATAGTTGAATGCAGCAGAGATGTGCCAAAGCAAAAATTCACTGGTAAGAAGAAAAATATCTTGATTATTGGAAAGCTTGATCATTTTGATTAATACTCTATGTATAATTAGCAAGATCTGAGGAAATTTGTCAATAGAAATACTATATGCATGAGGGTATTTCTCTGTTTTCACATGGAATCACTAAGTTTGGGAATAAGAAAAGACATGAAGATTTTACAAATGTTGTCGAAAGCATGATTGCAGTTTTTATGTACATGTTTCCAGACAGATTAAAAGCCACAATTTTAATGAAAATTTTATGAAGTGGAAAGTGCAAGGAGTTAAGAATTACAATTATGATATATACATAAAGCAATGACAGGCAAATTGGTTGGTTAATCAAAGTATCCATGCTGGTAGGTATTATTTGACATGTCAAACTCAATGTCAGACATTAGAGATTAGAAATCTAAATATCCATTACAAAGGTTTGATATTACTATAAACAAGATTACTATAAACAAGATAAGAACAAGGTTGAAAAATGAAGAAAAAAATATGTAAGACAAAAAGGCAAAAATTGTTAAAAGCCAAACCTAATATCAGGTATCTCAGTAACCCAGGTTAGGTATGAAAACAGAAAGTAACTCAGCAGAAAAAGTCAAATGCTGATATGTGTTCCAAAATATGGTATTTGAATATTCAGCTAAATTAAATGTATGTGTAGAAAGAGAGAGAAGGAGGGAGAATTAGAGTACCATAATGAAAATGTAGGGTTTATTCTTATTGTATACTTTCATCATAGTAAAATAACTGACTCTGCTTGCATCTAAAGTCTAATGTACTTTGGGAATACATCCCCATCCTAATTAAAATAAATAGCCTACTCATGGTAAATTATACTTTTTTAAATTTTCGCTTATACTACAAACATTTTCTCAGGAAAAAGCAAACATATTTTCTTCATGCCAGACACTTTATTTGTTTATGCATGTGTGTGTGTATGGTTCTGCTTTGATAATGGTAAGATAAGCCCATTTTGACGAATTCTCTTTTGTCATCTTCTTAGGTTATACTCAATTGATGTTTTATGTTTAAACAACTGACTCAGTGTACATATGTCTATGGTTTTGTTTTCAGATTAGTTGACATAAATTGAGACACAAAAATGCTATTGATAAATTCCAGCTATCTAACAAGGGAAACCATGTGGCTTTTGTCCCAGTATCAATAATATTCAATTTTACCCTCAATTGATCATACTTTTGGGTGAATCATATGAATATAACATATAAGTTATAAAAATATAACAATAAGTTATATTGTTCCTCTACATCTGAAAAACTGCCAGTTTTGATAAAAGTTATGTCATTTTTTTAAAGAAGTATGACATTAATCATCACCCACTAGAGTTGGGGAAGAACTGTTAACAATATCTAGCATGAGTAAGGCCCTGCATTTAAGTTAAACATAACCATCCTGGGTTTCCCTCCTACAATTTATATAAGTTAATTGAGGAAAGTAGACACAATTGTTTTCATCTGATTCCTTAAGCATTTTGTATCTCTGTAATAACTCAATTACCATCTACCTCTCTGTAAAGGTGACAACCTACATTTACAATTTAGTTTCAAAAAATCTATATGCTTTGAGAATAGAGATAATCTTATTAATCTTTGAGTCACTCTTACTTCATTCTTTCTAATTCTTCTCTTTTCTTCTATCTTATAAGAAGACAATCACTTTTTCTCTTAGAACAAATGGATAGAGGAAAAAATGAGAAAAGAGTCTCCTGTGAAGACTGACTTTGAGATGGAGCAGGGACCTCTCTTAGAGACCTGCACTCTTCCTACCCCCTCAAGCATAGCAATAAAAAAAAAAAATATATTGAGTCCCTTCAAGGGAAATTCTAGGCCCTTAGCTAGGCCTGAGAACTAAATAAATTAAGAAGATAATAACAATTTAAACAATAGTCACCCAAGCAAGTCAGAGTCACAGGTATTTGGTTCTCCACAGAAACTAAAAGATAACATTTTTTATTAGAGACACGGTCTCACTCTGTCACCCAGGCTGGAGTGCAATGGCACAATTATAGCTCACTGTTACCTCAAACTCCTAAGCTCAAGAGAGTCTCTTGCCTCAGCCTCCTGAGTAGCAAGGACTACAGGCATGTGCCACCATGCCAGGCTTTTTTACTGTTAGTAGAGACAGGGTCTCACAATGTTGCCCAGGGTGGTCTGGAAATCCTGGCCCCAAGTGATTCTCCTACATTAGCCTCCCAAAGCACTGGGATTACCGGTGTGAGCCACTATACCTGGCCCAACATCTTAATGTACGTTCTTAAACTGTTTTTCAGAAACAAGAAGCCTGCCAGATGGAAAATATGAACCACTGTCAAGCAGACCTGGGACAAGGGGGAACTGAGGACTGAGCTCTGACCATTGCTCTTTGTTCTAAGTTGAGCAAAGGGGCCTGGAGAGAGTCATGCCTGCAGGCCATCAATCTTGCTAAATTCGTCACGATGGCTCAGTATATTGTGGCTTGGTCTCTTGATCTGACTCTGTGATAGCAGCACATGGTGATTAACAGGTTTCCTTATCTTAACTAACACATGTTAAAGTCAAACCTTAACACTCCTTTCTGCTAATCCCAAGTTTTTAGACAAAGGCTTACTCCCTTAACCAATTGCAAATCAAAGAATCTCTGAATCTACCTAAGACTTGTAAGCCCCTGCTTTAAGATATGCCACCTTTTGGGGCCAAACCAATGTATAACCTTCATGTATTGATTTACAATTTTGTCCATAACTTCTGCTTTCCTAAAATGTACCCCTGCCGTTAAAAATCCTTGCTTGTTACCCATCAAGGAAGTTCGTGTCTTAGGGATTAACTGCCCATTCTCCTTGTTTGCCACCCTTCTTTCTCTCGCTGCAAACCTCAGCGTCAGTGTTTACTTTACTGCACCAGGTGAGTGGACAGTTCAGTAACAACTTGACTATAGCAGAGTATTAATACAGGATTATCATGGTAAGTGTGTGAATATGTAGGTTAGGACCAGTGTACTGAGTGCTGCTTCATGAATAGTATCACAACAATAATAAAAAACGACATAAAAAATAGAAATATAAAGTGTTCCAAGTTTCTTATTTAACACTTTCTCTTTTTTGCAATCCTGATTCTACTTCTTTTCCTCTTCCTTTTCTTCCTTCTCTATCTTCCTTTTCTTTCTCTTTTTTCTTTTCATTTTTTTCTGCTCTCTATTATTCTTAGGTCCTAGTGATGTTGGAGCCTTAAGGGCAAAAACTGGTTGAGAAGCAAATGAGAATAATTATTTTCTTTCTCTATTCTCTAAACTGTAAGCTAAGTAAGTAGAAGCTAGAAGAAATTTCTTATCATTTTCTGAATCATAAAAATAATAATTAACTGAAAAGACTAAGAATTGGTATCATGGGAGAAGAATACACACGTCTTTAAAATTTATAGTAAATTCAATTATCTAATAAAGCAAATGGCTTCTAAGTGGAACTCATTTAAAATATTTTTCACATTTTGCCAAATGGTCATAGTATACTGTTTAAAGCTCCTTGGCAAATAAAGTCCTGGACATGCTAAAAGATGATTAATTCACTAATGACTGGAAGGAATAGTCCTTGCTATGAGATTTGTTCTTCTGCTTTAGAATAGGACATGCCAGAAAGTCTTGTTGATAGTTCACTATCAACTTTTTCCCTCAAGTATACAATACTAGTCACCTAAAGGTCATTTATAGCCTATTCTGTAAAAAAGGTTTAACTTCTTCTTGCTTCAGGGCATGCCTTGCTTTGGTCTATACATCATTAATGTGATCTAAACATCAGAATCTTTTCAATAGCCTGTATATAAAACAAGATAAACTAGAATCTTTTGAAGTGTAGTTCTGTACATTCACAGAGTTTTATAATCTCCCAGTCCTCATGGCCAATCTCAGTTGTGGATGCTGTAAGCACCTCAGAAACAGCCTTTGTAAAAAAAAAAAAAAAAAAAAAAATCCTCTGGGAAGAATTACCATAGCAGAGACTTATGCTTGTTTTTCTCATTCTCATGTTAATACCCAGAATATTTTTTGAGTTTATTTAGGGTGGCTGTTTTATAGCAGAAATGCCATTTGAACTTTAAGAACAAATTAAAAAGACTTCGGTGGACCTATGGGCCCACTGAGTTCTTTTCTATAAATGTAAATGATAATAAAAAAGCTCAATGTCTCTAGCAAAAGAACAGACGTTCCTTTAATATGCAAATATAAGAACTCAACATCAACAGTGTGTTAACTCATTATCTTTTTTTGGAAATTTTTAATTTTGTGATCCCATTTCTCTGCCAAACTGCATTAGTTTCATTGTTTATCAATCAGTCCTGGATTCCCTGATGCAGAAAGGCCAGGCAGTCAGCTTAATACGCCCTTAAGCTGTATTAGCCTTAAGCTTCTCTGTCAGAGAGGTCTGTAGACAGTTTCCATAGGGAGAAAAAAGGCAAAAATGTAATACATGGCTAATTATATGGGAATTATATGAAATTTGGGAAATAGTTACTGTTTTATTTTCTTAACACTAAGAAAATAAAAGGAGTGGCTCCTCTGACAGGAGTGGCTCAACTGTAGGGCACAAATGGTCCATTTTGAGCAAACACACGAATGGAAAAGGGCATATAGTATTTAGTAGAACATTTGATGCTTTTAAAGTTCCAGCACCTTTCAGCTGACCATCATGTTTTCTATCTGATAATAACTTCTTCCAGGTTGAATTACCATGGTTGACTGCACCCTATCACACCTTTGGATTAGGAAAGTGGAACTTAGAAGTATTTGTGAAGTTTCTTGATTATTCACAAGTTAACTCCTAATTGAAATAGGCTGAAGCAAAACACCCAGTTCACCCCAGCATACAGCAAAAACACTCAACTATGGTTCAACAAATTAACCTTCAGAAATTATTATGATCTTCGAATTATTGCTAAGTCAGTGATACATTTTTTTCTTTTTTTCTTTTTTCTGGAATGAAATTTGATGATAAACCTTTGGGAAGGATGGAACATCAAATTAAATCCCTTGATAATTTTCTGGAGAGTATAAAAATAATATTCAGAGATATTTTAGTTAAAGAAAATACAAAATGTTTCAATTTTTATTTAATTCTTATTTTTATATACCTACATTCTTAGAATGTTAAAATTTTACTGGAAGAAACAAGATTGCTGCTGCGAATATGTAAATATTTAATCTTGTTTTGTTTTTGTTTTTGCTTTTTTTTGTAAACATTCTATTGAATCTATTTCTGGAGTATTTTATAATAATTAAATATTTTAATACCTTCAAGTTCTTGCATTTTATACTGTAGTTACACTGACTTTAAAAACACTAAAATGATTTACAGTCCAAAGCAGACAGCAATTTGTTCATTGACACTGATGCTAAACTCACATTCTTAATTTTACAGCTTGAAAATGAGATTTAGCTACAAAGAATGACAGTTATGGCCATTATCTTTTGTTTTCTGTTCTAATTTGAGAAGTGAAGACATTTTTGCCACTTCAAGTGATTTGAAAACACAAAGAAGATCTGTATGAAGAGTTTGTTAGTATGCGTATAGTTGTATAAAGCAGCCAATCTGGCTTGATTAAAAAAAAATGGTTATAAATGAGTACTGTAAAAACCTCACTTATGTGGTGTTCTTTAAAATGTAGTGTTCAATTTTGGTATAGTTTTACATCAATGTGATTTACTATTTTGGGAAGAAATTTACATATTCTTTTAAAAATTAGACACTTTCGAACACAGAATGAAAGCTTGAAAAAGACTTCATAGGACGTAAGAGTTTACATTTCAAATAAAAATCCCTTCTAGGACTGTGTATTGCAAATTAAAAAGTTATCTTTGGCCTCGCCATAATAATGGAAATTTCTTCACATCAGGCAGTTTACAATCCATTGCCAGGCAGTTCTAGATTATATCAACTTCTTTCTAATATTGACCCCAAATCTGACCTTAATTGCCATCAGTTTATCAATTTTTTAAAAAATCTTGTAATAACTTAGAAAAATCTAATGTCAAACATATTGGAGATCTTCAAATGTTTAAAGATATTTACCATTGCTTCAACACTATTAGTATTTGGTTGGTTGATTTCAAAATGCCTTGTCTCCTACTTTAACATCATAAGAAAAATATAATATGGTTTTCCTTGTTCACGTGTGGCCTTAATCTTTGGCAAACTGTTTACAAATAATATTGAACCCTTGCAGACACTATTTAACACATGAGGCTGTTTACCTTACCACTGACTGGATTCCAGGTTGCTATGCTTTGTTGCTTTGGTCTTTATCATCCTCGTCTTCTGTTAATTTTTGCTTTAGGCATTGGTTTTTCTTAAGACATCCTATTTATTTATGATCTTCATAAGATAAAAACTGGGTTAAATACAGACTTTTGAAGCAAATTACGTAATCAAATTCCATTAAATAAATAACTGGAATTTCAGAATGAGTATAATGTCAATAACTTATGGGATGAAGTTAGGTGGTTCTTAGAATATGCCTAAGCAATGTGTTCAGTGTTTTTTTTCTCTCTCTTTTTTTTTTTTTTTTTTTTTAACAAGAATGGGAATTTACTGGCTTACAAAACCACGAAACCTCAAAGTAGGGTAGGCTTCCTCAAAGTTGATTCACATGTTTACAATACAATTCAAATATTTTCTGCAGTTCTCTCACTCCTACTATCCAATGGGGAGTAATCTGAAAGTTAGGCATGGCTGACCACCTCAAAGGGAAAAAAGGAGAAAAAGGAAATATGACCCACTTAACCACACGATTTACCAGACCCATCAAAATGTGTGGCCCACGTTTTGATAGAAATCTAGATTTTTGAATGTGCTTCCTTTGCCAGAAAACTTCTGCAAAATACATTGAATTTGAATGACTTTAGGTTGGGTATACATTTCCAGTTTCCTACAGGCACTACAACTCTATTCCCAGCTTTCTGATGCTTGCGTGAGATTATATATTTACTTTGTCACCCATAAGCACTGACTTTTTTTACATTGCGATATTAGGCAAATAGATTATATATTTACTTTGTCACCCATAAGCACTGACTTTTTTTACATTGAGATATTAGGCAAATAAGTACTATTTAGATAAGGCTTGACTTTTTCATATGACATGAAATATTACAAGTATACGAAGAAAAAAACTATTAATGAAATTCTGATTTAAAAGGAAAGAGTTTTGAAGGTTTTATTTCCTGTCTGCATTATTAAATTATCAATTTCACATGCCCTATATTGTCAGCTAAATGTTCTTTCTGTCATTCATCTCTTTATATTTATTTTTATTGGCCCCTAATAATAGAAAGTCATTTCTATTCTAGAAGATGGCCTTGCCCCATATCTAAATAATAGGTGCCATGAAACCAACTGAGACAGATCTTGACAGTTGTAATCTGGAAGCTCCACAGTGGTCTTGGATTGATAGCGGCTGGTAAATGAGGGTTGCAATCCACCTTGATAACATCATTGAAAGTGATACTTATTATATGAAGAAAGTTTCAGAATCTGAATTATATCTAGAAATGATTCTTGAAAACATAGTCACATATTTAGGCCTCAGCACTTCAGTACTTTGTGGTTTCATTCTCTTATACCCAGTGATATGTTAGTGAGATAGACTCTGAGGCTTTAGAACAGTATCTGTGTCTTAGGTGACTTTTTTCACCTCTGTCACTATATTTCATTTAAACTGTGGGTCTGAGTATTCTGCTGATTCCTTTGGAAGTTGTAGGAAAGTCGTTAGGTTAAAATAGTCTTGTGAATCAATGCCTATTCAAACTGCATTTTTATGCCCCAGAACTTTAACATTAGCTTTCATATCTGTGAGCATTTTTATGCAATCCTTCATATTATTTAACTCCCTTTTTGTTTAATATGAAAAATATTCACAATTACTTACCATAGCAACCACTGTAGAAATAGTTTCAACTGCCAAGACTGGCATAAAGTTCACAGTTGATATAACCATTCAACAGTTTGCAACATGACCCTGTGTAATTATTTTAAGGCTTTTGTATCCTGATGAGAACAGTGAATGTATGACGAATGAGATTTGCTTTTAATCAGCCCACATGAATATCATCATCATCAACAACAACAACTACAAAAACTATCTTGAGTGCTTCCATATAGGACCCAATGCTACACTTCATGAAATATTACATTCCGCAGTAAATATGAAATATTAATTTCATAATGATGTAAAATGCTACGGATGCTTATGTTATATGTACATACACATGCACAATTAGATGGTGAACTGCAGAACATGAAGGAGGAAAAATATGTAATCTGAATACAAAAGCCTATCATTCAAATCAGTACAGGTTACGTCCTCTTAATCTTACGTTCTTGGGATCAGAAATGTTTCTGTTTTTGGATGATTTGGGATTTTGGAATATTTATGTTTACATAATGAGATAGCTTGGGGATGGGACTCAAGTCTAAACACAAAATTTGTTTATATTTCACATATACCTTATATACATAGCCTGAAGTGGTTGATTTTTTTTAATCTACCCATCACATCATAGACCCAATTAAATAATAAATGCATATATTTTATACAATTGTATATATAAATATCAATGCATATACTTAAATATAAATGCATATATTTTATAAAATATTTTAAATAATTTTTAACTCAATTGGATGGAAATAAAATAAAAATAAAAAATAAATTTTTTTGCATAAAATGAAGTCTGTGTGCATTGGATCATTAGAAAGCAAAAGTGTCACTATCTCAGCTATCCATGTGGACAATCTGCAGTTGTTTGATCACCATTATTCCTGTCTATGAATTGATATACTACCAATTAGCAATAATTTTCTTAAACTCATTCATACGTATATACTTAACAATGAAAAAGATGATGTATTAATACAGTGAAAACATGTTCAGGATAATTTAGCACACAGTAAAATCACCAGAATAGCGTATCAGCCGTTAAACAACAGCAACAAACAAGCAATGGTAGCTTTCAGTCTCCAGCTGCAACACTGTTATTTGATTAAAAGATTACTGTATACTGTTTTGTTTTTGTCTGTTTGTGTGTGTGTTTTCTGGTGAGAAGCAACATCAGGAGTAGTTGAGGGACCAGGAAGTGAAATCTCTAGGGATGAGGAAGCATTCTGCTGGGTGGCTTTTTAAAATGTTTCCTCCAGAGTCATCTGCCTCATTAACAGCAGTTTCTGTCTTAGAAGTCTCTCTTTGATTTTATAAGTTGCTGTATGCCTTGTTCTATTATGACTGGATGCTTCTTTAGTCTTGCAATAAGCCCATTACACATTTTCACCATGTAGTCCACAGGCAGTTTTTATCTTCATCGTCACTCTCATCATGGTCACTTTGATTCAGGACCATTTTGGCTATTTCACCATGGGTCAATAAATGAACAAATGAAACTTCATTATCAATGTTAAAAAATTATTCAATATACATTTCTTCCAGCTTACTGACAGATTATGAAGGTATACATTCGTATATGAAAAAAGGTCAGACCTCATTTTTTTTCTCACTTGACAAGCAGAATCCTTCAAATCACCACCATGTTCATCATCATCACTGGACGTAGACATAGGCCAGAGGTTGTGATAGGCACGCATAAATATATCTTTTGTCAACCGTGTTCCAAGTGTTGACAATAGTATGCTTCACGCTAAATTCATTTTGAAAATCTTCCACACCCTTGGCTTTTGTTCACTGCTGGTAGTACGTTGTATTTCTCTTCATGGATCTAAGGACACCCTGGTCACATGGTTGAATTACCGAAGTCACATTGTCTGGGGAAGCACTAGCATAAACATTATTTTTGATGAAAATTTCACGGGAAGATGAATAAAACAGTTGTCAGAGAATAGCAAAATCTTTCATTTCTCAGTCATTTCAGCTTCCCTGCTGTAAGCACAAGCCACTGGTACAAAATATTTGTGAAACCAGTTAGGAAAGATGTTCCTGGTAATTCATACCTTTTTGTTAGTATCGTAATGGACTGGTAAGAAATTCACTAGTTGAAAACAGAAAGAGTGCAAGCTTTTGTCTATCACAGAACATTTACACATATGCAAGCCACCTGCAATAGTACATCCCAGCACAGTTATTCTGTCCTTGGAATCCTTAATTCTTATAGGGCTGTCTCATCAGTTGTAGTCAGTGTCTTTCTGGGCAATCATGCCAAAACAGTAATGTTTCATCAGCCTTACAGACTTGTTCTGGTGTCAGATTTTCATCAGGAATGAGTTTGGGAAATTTATCAATGAACTTCTACACTGCTTTGTAATCAGCAGATGCTTTACCACCAGAAATTTTTAAAATAATTAATGTCACGTCTTTCCTAAATTTCTGCCACAAGCCTGTTGAATATTCAGCTTCCTTCAATTTTCAGTTCATTGTGATAGATCTTTGCTTGTTTCCTGGTGAGTCCACCATTAAGTGTCATGTATTCACTGCAATGCTGAAAAATCCACTCATTCAATACACAATCAAAATCTTCATTTCTAGATTTATGCAGAAATGAATACTATTCATTAATTTCTGTTTATCACTTTCAGCATAGAACTTTTAACAGTTTATCCTTCTGATTCTTTATTTCATATATATGGTGGCCATTCCAACAATATACTCTTGCGTAAGATGTTTCACACCTATACTGCTATTCAGTTTCTCTAACAGCTTGACTTTCTATGCTATAAATAAACAAAAATATCTCCTCTTTTTCTTATCATTGTTACCTGTTTGAGCATCTGAAGACTGTTTTGACATTTTGAACAATATCTTTACAGAACAGACAGAAAATAAGCAAAAACAAAGAAAACAATAAAAACAGTGAGTAATGCACACAGGTGTTGGCTCCATGTGGGACATTGTGGGGAACCTGTGTTTGGTGCATCTGGACTGCACATGTGTCATTTCATTACCCTTTGTGAGTGGCTTGTGTGGGGAAATCTGGACTTGCATGAAAAAGATACGTGTATGTATCACAGCTGAAGGGGGCCAGGACAGTCTGTCATCCCTTAGAGATGCTGAATAAACTGTTCTGTGCATCTGAATTTTGACTGTGACCAGTCACATGAAGTCAGGCGTGAAATGTTATACTTTTGGTGTCCTGTCAGTGCTCAAAAAGCTTCAGCTCTTAGAGCATTTCAGATTTTGGATTTTTAGATTATGAATGCTCTACTTGTAATGATTATAATGATTAGATCACTTTAGAAGGGAAATTATTAAAATTTTTATTTTCAACTCAACGAATGCGATGATAAATTGTATACTATCTCATTCACAAATATCCATACTTTAAATATTTTGTTATTCAGTTCTTTTCTCCTATTTGCTAGAACTCTTTCCTTCATTTAAATTATCTTTGAAGTCATAAACCCTCATGTAGCTGATGAGAAGAAGGATGATTATGTATCTTGGTTGCATCATGCCTCAAGATACAACTATCTTTCCTTCATTGAAACAACCATAAATAATAAATATATATGTTGTATGTATAATATATATATATATATATATATATATATATAATGAATACAGAGTGTCAATTTGATTGGGTTGAAGGATACAAAGTATTGATCCTGACTATGTCTGTAAGGCAGTTGCCAAAGGAGATTAATATTTGGGTCAGTGGGCTGGGGAAGGCAGATCCACTCTTAACTGAGTGGGCACTGTCTAATCAGCTGCCAGTGAATATAAAGCAGAAAGAAAAACGTGAAGAAGAGAGATGAGCCTAGCCTCCCAGCCTACATCTTTCTCTTGTGCTGGATGCTTCCTGCTGTTGAATAAGGGACTCCAAGTTCTTCAGTTGTGGGACTCAGACTGGCTCTCCTTGCTCCTCAGTTTGCAGAAAACCTATTGTGGGACCTTGTGATCATTTAATACTTAATAAATTCCCCTTTATATATATAAATATATATATATATATATGTATTTCCTATTAGTTCTGTCCCTCTAAGATAACTCTGACTAATATGACTAATACGACTAATAAATATTTTGGTAACAGAAGTTGTATAGATTTGGTCCCAGGAGTTTTATGTAATATTCTGCTCTAGAGGAACAGAATAAATGCATTTAACACTCCTGATTCAACTCTCGTGAGAGGCAAGGAGTTTAGTGACTCCACACATAATACCTTTGACCATATGTGGAGAACCAAGGAACATAATGAAGCTGGTTGGTTGCTCTTAAGTACAGTGGACAAAGTGACGAAAGAAAATGATGAACTCAGGGATTCTGTCTCCTGGCTTCAGAAGCAGATACTGAGCCTCAAATCTGCTAAGATTGCCCTGAGTAAGAGTCTTATCTCCTGTAGAGAAACAGCTGAAATTGTGGAAAACCAGACACAAGATCTCACCATGTGAGTGGCTAACCTGCAATGAAAGATGTATGCACAGCCTTGCCAGGTGTCTACTGTTAAATTGAGGGCATTGATTGTAAAAGAATGGGACTTTGCAACTTGGAATGGGGATGTGTGGGAGGACCCTGATGAGGATGAGGATACTGAGTTTGTAAACTTTGATGAACCTTTTTTGCCAGAAGGAACACCTTCCACATCCCCAGTAGTGGCAACATCCCCTCTCCAACCTATGCTGCCATCAGCCTTTCCATCCCTCTCTGAGGAGATAAACCCTGTGCTGCCTGAGGCAACAGTGATGGCCTCCTCTGAGGCAGTTGCCAGTCAAGATAATGATGATTCTCCTCATGAGCCACCCCTAACACCTCTGTTTGCTTCTAGACCTATAACTAGACTAAAGACCTGGCAGGCCCCTAGAGGTGAGGTTGAGCGTGTGACCCATGAGGAGGTGCACTACACCTGAAAAGAACTGTTTGAATTATCTAATTTATATAAACAGAAATCAGGAGAATAGGCAAGGGAATGGATATTAAAGGTATAGGATGATGGCAGAAGGAACATAGGGTTAGATCAGGCTGAATGTATTGATTTGGGCCCACTAAGTAGTGACTCTGTATTTAATGTTGCAACTCAGGGAGTTAAAAATATTTTAATAGTTTATTTGCTTGGTTAGCTAAAATATGGATTAAAAGATGGCCCACTGTGAGTGAGGTGGAAATGCCTGATCTCCCTTGGTTTAATGTAGAGGAAGGAATCCAAAGGCTTAAGGAAACTGGGATGGTGGAGAGGAATAGTCATTTTACACCTACTCATCTCAGCTGGGAGGGTCCAGAAGACATACCCTTGACAAATGTTTTGTGAAATAGATTTGTGAGGGCAGCACCTGAATCTTTGAAGAGTCCTATAATTGCTCTTCTCCGTATGTCAGATCTAATGGTGGGAACTTTAGTCGCTCAGCTACAAAATTTAAATAAAATGGGAATAACTGGATCCCGAGGTGGCAGAGGCCAAGTGGTAGCACTCAACTGTCAAAGGCAAGGTGGGCATAGCTACTGTAATGAACAGTAGAGGCAAAGCAGCAATCAGAATAGCCTGATTTGCATAGAGCTCTGGCATTGGCTAATTAATCATGGTGTTCCTAGAAGTGAAATTTATAGGAAGCCTACTGCATTCCTACTTAGATTATGCAAATAGAAAACTTCTAAGTCAAAGGGACAAAAGACTTATTTGAATTCCTCCACCAGGAAAAAACAAAAACAAAAAACAAAAAAAACCGCATGATCTGCTGAGGTGCTTGCTGAAGGCAAAGGGAATACAGAATGGGCACTAGAAGAAGGTAGTCATAAATACCAGCTATGACCACGTGACCAGCTGCAGAAAAGGGGACTGTAATTGTCATGAGTATTTTCCACTTCTTTTGCTAAAAACATGTTTGTGCATGTATACACTTGTACTATAAAAATATCTTTATTTTATTTCCTTTTCCTTTATCATGTGACACAAGATTTATGGACTTCATATTAGTAGTTAAGTATTGTCAACTTTATGTAATAGTATTTGCGTTGGGGATTGGCGTGTTTCAGGTTGTATGAAAAAGAGTTGTATTATGTTAGGCGTAATTATGACCTTATCATTGTCTTTATTTGAACATTCTGTATGATCTCAGATGTGTATGGGTTCAAGCTGACAAAGGGTGGACTTGTGATGGTTAATACTAGGTGTCAACTTGATTGGATTGAAGGATACAAAATATTGATCCTGGGTGTTTCTGTGAGGGTGTTGCCAAAAGAGATTAACATTTGAGTCTGGGCTAGAGAAGACAGCCACCCCTTAATAGGGTGGGCACCATCTAATCAGCCACCAGTAAATATAAAGCATGCAGAAAAACATGAAGAGGTGAGACAGACCTAGTCTCCCAGCCCACATCTTTCTCCAGTGCTGGACGCTTCATGCCCTCAAACATCAGACTTCAAGTTCTTCAGTTTTCGGACTCGGACTGGGTCTTCTTGCTCCTCAGCTTGCAGACAGCCTATTGTGGGACCTTCTGATCATGTAAGTTAATACTTAATAAACTCCCCTTTATATATATATATATATATGTATCCTATTAGTTCTGAGCCTCTAAGAGAACCCTGGCGAATACTCTCTCTCTCTCTCCATATATATATATATACATATATATATATATATGTA
The DNA here is from genome assembly GCF_028878055.3 of Symphalangus syndactylus. Taxonomy (NCBI): domain Eukaryota; kingdom Metazoa; phylum Chordata; class Mammalia; order Primates; family Hylobatidae; genus Symphalangus; species Symphalangus syndactylus. The sequence continues at coordinate 91,829,909 of NC_072433.2, forward strand.
TATATATATACACACACATATATACATATATATATATGTATATATATATATACACACATATATACATACGTATATATATATATACCCACACACATATATATACACACACACATACACACACACACATATATAGGTGTATATATATACACCTATATATATATGTGTGTATGTGTGTGTGTGGGTGTGTGTGTGTGTGCTAGGCCACAGAAAAGCATCATTTATCAATTAGCAAGAGAAATACACTCTCTATCTTCATAGAACTTGAAAACTTCTAGGAAAGGTAAACTCTAGACCATCACGTAATCAATACATTACAGTTGTGATAGTTATACTTCTTACTATCACCCAACAAGCCATATATTCTCTTGCTTTAGATAAATTAAACCACTTAAACAATTTACTTATTACTGAACTTTAAAATGCTTTTCCTATTAATATTGACATTTGATAAGTTGAAGAAGTACAATATCAACTCACACAAACACAAAATAAAAAAAAAATGGATTAAAGACTTACATGTTAGACCTAAAACCATAAAAACCCTAAAAGAAAACCTAGGCAATACCATTCAGGACATAGGCATGGGCAAGGACTTCATGTCTAAAACACCAAAAGCAATGGCAACAAAAGCCAAAATTGACAAACAGGATCTAATTAAATTAAAGAGCTTCTGCACAGCAAAAGAAACCACCATCAGAGTGAACAGGCAACCTACAGGATGGGAGAAAATTTTTGCAACCTACTCATCTGACAAAGGGCTAATATCCAGAATCTACAATGAACTCAAACAAATTTACAAGAAAAAAACAAACAACCCCATCAAAAAGTGGGCAAAGGATATGAACAGACACTTCTCAAAAGAAGACATTTATGCAGCCAAAAAACACAAGAAAAAATGCTCATCATCACTGGCCATCAGAGAAATGCAAATCAAAACCACAATAAGATACCATCTCACACCAGTTAGAAAGGCAATCATTAAAAAGTCAGGAAACAACAGGTGCTGGAGAGGATGTGGAGAAATAGGAACACTTTTCTAGTTCAGCCATTGTGGAAATCAGGGTGGTGATTCCTCAGGGATCTAGAACTAGAAATACCATTTGACCCAGCCATCCCATTGCTGGGTATATAACCAAAGAATTATAAATCATGTTGCTATAAAGACACATGCACACGTAAGTTTATTGCGGCACTATTCACAATAGCAAAGACTTGGAACCAACCCAAATGTCCAATAATTATAGACTGGATTAAGAAAATGTGGCACATGTACACCATGGAATACTATGCAGCCATAAAAAAAGATGAGTTCATGCCCTTTGTAGGGACATGGATGAAGCTGGAAACCATCATTGTCAGCAAACTATCACAAGGACAAAAAACCAAACACCACATGTTCTCACTCATAGGTGGGAATTGAACAATGAGAACACATGGACACAGGAAGGGGAACATCACACTCTGGGGACTGTTGTGGGGTGGGGAGAGGGACAGCATTAGGAGATATAACTAATGCTAAATGACGAGTTAATGGGTGCAGCACACCAACATGGCACATGTATACATACGTAACAAACCTGCACGTTGTGCACATGTACCCTAAAACTTAAAGTATAATAATAATAATAAATTTAGCTGCCATTTTTTTATAGTAATTGACAAGTTGATCCTGAAATTTCTACAAAATTCAAGGTCCCAGGACACTTAAAACAATCTTGAAAAAGAACGCTTCTGGTGAACTAACATTTCTCAATTTTAAAACTAATTTCAAAGAAAATAATAAAGACTGTATAGCACTGGCATAAGAATAGACATATAGGTCAACTGGATAGGATTATTGAGATTTGACAAGGCCTTCAAGATTATTATAGGGGCATAATAATCTTTTCAAAAAATTGGGCTGCATAATTGAATATTCATATAAGAGAATAAATGAAATTGGACTTCTTCCTTAAACCATACACAAAAAATTAACTCAAAAGATTGTAGTCCCAAATGTAAAAGTGAAATCTCTAACATTTTTAGAAGAAAACATATGAATAACTTTGTGACTTTCCATTAAGCAATGATTTCTTAGATATGACACCAAAATACAAGTGATGAAAGAAAAACATAGATACATTGAACTTTATTAATATAAAAAACTTTCGTGTTGCTAGTCATACCATCAAAAAAGTGAAAAGGCAGTCCACAAAATGAGAGAAAAGATTTGCGAATCCTTTAGCTGATAAAGCATTTGTATCCAGAATAAATAAGAAAGTCTTACAAGTCCATAATTAAAAGGTAAATATCTCAATTTGAATAAACTTTTTTTTCAGATTAGATATACAAATAACTAACAACGCATAAAGAGGTACGTAACATTTTTAGGTGTATACAAACTAAAACTATCAGATACCACTTCATACCCACTAGGATGGCTATAATAAAAAAGGCAGACAGTAACAAGAGTTAACAAGCAATAAAGAGAAATTGGAACACTCATACATTGATTATGAGAATGTAAAATGGTGTGGCTGTTTTCAGAAATAGTTTTTGTTGTTTCTCACAGAACTATTTGACTCAGCAATGTAACTCCAAAAGAAATGAAAATAAGTGCTCAAACAAAACCTGTACACAAATATTTATAGCATCACTATTCCCAATAGCCAAATAGTGGAAGCTACCAAATTAAACCAACAAATGTAATATATTTACACAATGGAATATTATTTGGCCATAAAAAGCAATCCACTGACACATGGTGGAAATGGCCACTGACACGTGGTGCAAAATGGATAAACCTCAGAAATATTATGGGAAGTGATAGAAGTAAGTCACAAAAGGCCACTTGTTTATGTTTCTATTTACATAAAATAGCCCAAATAGGCAGATCTATAGAGGGAGAAAACAGATTTGTGTTTGCCTAGGGTGAGGGAGTGGGGTAGGTGGAGAGTGTCCTGTAATATGTATGGGGCTTCATTTTGGATTGATGAAAACTTTCTAAAATTAGATTTTGTTGATTGCTGTACAGCTGTGAATATACAAAAACTACTGAAGCGTATATTTAAATAGATTAACTTTTGATATGTTAATTAGACATCAATAAAGCTGTTTAAATAAAAAACTTATAGTAACATATTTTTCTTTATAAAGACTACTTAAATCGCTAGAGTTAGCTAGCCCCACTCTGTTGTTACAGCATGTTGTCTATGTTGCTATTCTGGTAATTTTTCTACTGAATCTAAATTATCTATTTATGTAACTTTCTCCTTCTCTAGACTGTAAGATTATAAAAATCAGGGCTTTTCATGTTTTCTTCTCTGTACTTTTATCTCATTCTTATGTACCTGTAATACATAAGAATAAAGGACTATATTCCTCAATATTTCTTGAAAAGCTAATGTTTTTCCTCACAATTTTCTCCATGAATTTCTATTCTGGCAAAAATGCTTTGGCAGCCTTAATAAACCAACTACAAAGCCACATGATACTCAGAATTCTTGATTATTACATTTAATCTTTATGTGTGTGTAGACTGTCCTGGAACATGTCATTTGTTTCCAAAAAGATGGCAGGCAATTTAAAAAAAAAAAAAAAACTGAAGAAATGTAAAAATAATCAGCTTAAGTGAAAAAATTGTGCATTATATGACAAAAACTTTAGAGATATGGATTCAAGTGTGATATTGAATCTAATTTAACAAAAAAGCAAAAGGACAACAGAGAAGGATACATCATAGGTCTCCAACAAAATTTTTAGTTTCCTGTGGTGACTATCATATTTTCCACATGTAGGCTTTTATGGGTAGAGTTTGATATGTTTATATTAGTTCTTCTTCAATGAATGAAATGGTGTCAGTAATAAAAATAAAATGCAATTTTGAGTGGTTACTCTGTTTCCTACATAGAAGTGTCAATTACCTATGATATGTGTTGGTATCAACAATCATCTTTCTGTTTTCTCTAAGCGTCAGAGTTTCTCAGTGTCCTTTAGCGTCTTGCTATGGTTTGGATATAGTTTGTTCATCCCCACCAAAACTCATGCGAAAATTTGATCTGTACCAAGCATGGTGGCATGTGCCTCTAGTCTCAGCCACTTGAGAGGCTGAAGCAGGAGCATCCCTTGAACCCAGGAGTCAGAGCGCAGCCTGGGCAATATAACAAGCCACAACTAAAAAAGAAATTCGATTCTCAATGTGGGAGTGTTGAGAGGTAGGGCCTCGTAGAAGCTGTTTGTGTCATGACGGCTAATCCCTCATGAATAGCTTAGTGGTGTTCTCACCATAGTGAGTGATTTCTTGCTCTTGTGAGACTTGATTACTTATCATGGAAATAGATTAGTTGTTGTGAGAGTTAGTGACTAAAAAGGCTGGGATGCCCTTCAGATTTTGCCTTTTCACACTTGTCCACATCCTCTTTGACCTTATTTGTTATGTTATAACACATCATGAAAGCCCTTCCCAGAAGCCAGAGCCACGCCCTTGAGTTTCCCAGCTTGCAGAACCATGAGCTAAATACATCTCCTCTCTTTATAAATTACCCAGGCTCACGTATTCTGTTATAGCAACACAAAACTAAGATAGAAAATTGGTACTAACAATTGATTATCGTTATGCGGATATATAAAAATGTGGGGGTGGCTTTGGAACTGGATAGTAGAAAGAGATTACAAGAGTTAGGAGGAGCAGGCTAGAAAAAGACTATCATACCATGAATGAAGAATTAAGGGTGGTTCTGGCAAGAACTCAGAAGAAAGTACAAAGGTGAAGAAAACTTTGGAGCTTCTTAGAGATTTGTTATATTTGTAACCAACATGCTGATAGGAAAGGCCATTCTGATGAAATCTGTGATGGAAATAAGGAGTATTTATGTGAAAACTGGAACAAAGTTCCCTCCTGTTACACCACAGCAAAGAATGTGGTTGCATTGTGTTCATGCCCTAGGGCTTTATGAATACCCCTCCAGTTTTGCCTTTACTCACATGTCCACTTCCTCTTTGACCTTCTTAGTCGTGTTGATGCAGCATGAAAGCCCTTACCAGAAGTCAGGGCCTTGCGCTTGAACTTCCTAACCAGCAGAACCATGAGCTATCTAAACCCCTAAAAAAAAAATAAATTATGCAGTCTCAGTTATTCTGTTATAACAACACAAAACAGACTAAGACAGGTATAGACAATCTCCATTTTCTCTCTGCTTATGCTGTACAAAGATTTATATAATATGAAGCCATTTTTATTACTAGTGATCCTAGAATGTATCATAGTGGAATAGACTTTATAATAGTCTGTAACTTATGGCAAAATATCCAGAGATATACATTGTTTATAAATAAATCATTTCCTCTGTCCCTAATTTTGTGATCATCAGAGAAAACTCTATGATACATTCTTGCTTCTAATCTATTCACCTCCTATTCCTTGGATATTTCCTTAGTTTAGTAATTTTGGTCTTATTTTTTATCTTTCCTATCAGAATATCTAAGTAAATTAGCCTTTAGATCCCCTCAAATGTTTCCTGTCCCAGTTCCTTATGAATGAATTTTGCTTACAAGTAATGAATTTTGCTTACAAGGTCAGAAAATTTGAGCTTATTTTTTATTCTGACCTTAACTCTCCCTTCCCATTCACATTGTTCTATCTACTCACCATTACTTCAGGAACAATGAATTCTATTATTTTCATCTTGCAGCTGTTATTTTTCTTTTAATTTTTTATTAGTCTCTCTTTTCCTTCTATTCCAGTTCTCTATTTTATGATGCGCCTATATTCACCCCTTTGTATAAGGGACCACAAGGCCATAGGGCTCTTGTTTTATATTATTTTTGAAGAAAATAATTTGTAGTGCCTTTTGAAAAGACACAATGAGCAAAGAGTGTATTTTGTTAAATACATTCTGAAAATAAGATTAAAATTTAATTATAAAAATTAAGAGTAATGAGGAGACAGGATAATAAAAGCAAAGAAAAAAGTGAAAAGTACAATTCAGTTAGAGTAAGATACTTGAATAACAGGAAAAAAAATGAAGAAATGTACAACATAGTATATAAGAGAAGAAAAAAGTAACATTAATAAATGAAAAAGCAGGGTAGACACAAATAACAGTTCAAGGGGTGAGGAAAAGTCCAAAAATTGAGGAAAGAACAGGAAGTCAACAGGGACATGAAAGGTTTGAGAATTGAGATTCTGCTTTTAAAGCACATAGTGAAGGCTTTGATTGTTCTCTCTGTGAGATCATCAAGACATTGCTCAAAAGTCTTTGGGTTTAAAATGCCTTTGGTAGATGAAGTGGAACCGGCCGCTCAATGTCTGGAGAAGGGATTGCCTGCACTCTATGTTTTTGGCCCCCATATCCACTGCACAAACTCCATTCATTAACTGGCTCCAGTGTTCCTTGCCTCGTGTAAGCTTAAAACGTGTAAGCTTTAGCTAGGGAAAAAAGGCCATTATAAGTTTTTCTCTTCATGAATATGGATAAGCTTTGGTAATAATGTGTGTTTATACACACACACATACACACAGACACACATTACATAGTGGAACCCAATAGGAAGTTTCACATGGCATTGTTTACACCATACATAACTCATACAGAATAAACTAGAAGAAAGCATGCAGATATTGACTTCCTTATGTTTTTGTTGTAATTTTTTTTCAAACTTTTAATTTATTCATTGGAACTGGATAGTAGAAATGCTTCTTTGTGCTCTATTGATCTTGTTTTGCTGTGAGCTTTAAGGGTCATCTATGTTTACTTGTTCAATCTAAAATCATACTTTATGTTAATTTTACTCTTCATTGTTCAATGTATGATTTGTTTTTAGCCATCATTTTTAGAGAATTTTATCTTTCAAAGACTTCTAGAATGTACTTTAAAAGACTTCTAGAATGGCTTCATGTAACTGAATTAAATATAGTTTAATTAAATTAAAAAAATAAATTACTCTTACCACTAATAACTTTAAGCTTTAGGCTGCATTTAAATTGGAAAAGAATTTGAATAAATGGCTTAAGAGCTCTAGTGAGGTATGAGCTTAATTTGCATTATACATAACTTACCTCTTTTCAATAAATGCTTAGATGGAAGACAGAATGAAAAAGATAAGAGGCTCTAAAAATCACATTTAAAATTTATTTAATTAAAAGGGTGTTTTGCATGATTGGCAATTGAACAAAAACATGATTACTGACTGAAGAAAAAATGTTCAATGATATTATAGAATTAAATAATAAATATTTAAAACTATTATTTTCCTAGAGGTCATATAATTTCATTGTAATTCAATATAACCACTAGGACTATTGTTGCTAAGCCTAAAAAATACATTCTACGGGTCTAATTTATGTGGTTAAAGGTGAATGACCGGTACTGAAATCAGAAGTATAATCTTATCACTTCATCTATTTCATCTGCTATTTTTGCTTTTTTGAATTTTCAGTAGTAGGATGATTTTTTATCTTGTTTCTTGGCAAGTAAATTTTTACAAGGCAAATAGGATCGAACAACAACTTCTTAGGAATTGTTACACTTCTTCTTAAAATAAATTTATGTAAGTAAGGAATACGAAAATAAGTAACTTGTTCTCTTATATGAATGTAGGTGATATTATAGTGTTAGATAATACACACAAAAATGTTCACTAATTGACACTGGTAGCATACAAGTTTTAAAGATGGAATCTATGCCTATCTATCCAAGTGTCCTATCACGTCATCCAAATTGATCAGTTGGTTTACAACATCCAGTAGATGGTATCTATAAACTATAAAAGACCAAATATTTTTAAACAAAATTACTAAAAATGTTGGCTCTAGAAAGCTTAATAGACCTCATCTCAGGAAAACCAGGCATTTAAGAGTCTTTGATAGATATTTTTGCCATAAAGATTGGTCGATAATGAGATTACAAAAAATAGGCAAATTCAAACTTCTTAATTAAAATAAAAGCGGAGGAAACTAACACACACACACACACATACACACACACACCCAGGCACACATGTACAAACACACAACCTGAAACCAAAAAGGGACATGGAAAGAAGGAAAAGGTGTAATAGCTTCTCATAGATGTGTCACAGAATCAGAACACGTAGCAACATTTAATACAGTCAACCTTTTTCATAAATTAAGAATCACTAAATTGTAACGATGTTCTTTACTAGATTGCCCCCAACAAAGAAGTATTAAAATCATGCTGATGACATCAATAAAGCATGGGAACCCAAACTTGAGAGAAATTCAGCTTTGAGAAATTATCCACATTGTTCGAATTACAGTATCTACAAGCAAGTGATTTTAATTTAAGCCTACATATAACAAAGGTTTCCATTTTGTAATATACAGATGGTGAGAGAAAAATGGGGCATCATTACCGATTCAGTTTTTAAGGACTTCAAAGGTCTAATTTTATTTACAATTGTGTTTTATTCAAATTATGGCTTAAATATCCATTCCAGAATTTCAGGAGAATCATTTATATTAATCATGTTAAATATTAAAAGAGACACATTAAAATTATTAAAAATTATATTACCTGGGCTAATTTGATTATGTAAATATAAGTGACTTCAAATCATCTTATGTATGCATAATTAGTCTTAAAACTGTAAAGTCCTAATAAATGCTATTTTTAATAATGCTGCACACCATTTATTTTAATACTATTGCCTTATATATCAATAAAGTAAAATATCATTTTAATATGGTACGTAGAGCTATTAGAAAATATCTAGACAGCTGAAGTTAAAACTACTCTTAAAGAATGTAACTAGCTTATATTAATATATTTATGATATGGGTGGTTATCTGGTTAACAATGGCAAAAAAATTATAAGTGAGTTCAGCAATTGAACAAATGGTTTCTAAATACCTACACTTTTCCTGGCATATTTCCAAACATAGAAATAACATTAAATACCCATTATGAGTAAACTGACTACTCTTCAGGATATTTTCAGTCATGAGGTTTCTGTTTGAATCATGTTTTTAACTAAAAACATCTTATATCTTGGGATGTATATGAAAGCTATTCTGTCAAAAGATAGAAAGTGTTATGAAAGGAATGTGATTTACACATGAATTTTAAAAGGTTAGTAATCTAATAAGACTACATTTGGCAGTGTGTGTCCATTACTGTTCAGGATAGAAAGTGACCAGACTCATGGAAATGGGTCTCTAGGCTATGTATCAGACCCACCAGTATAAAGATGCATACATCAACGTTCATGGCTTGAGGAAATTAATCATAAAGACTATACGACTTGCTTCTTGTTATGATTACCTAGTATGAAGCAATATTCTGATTTTAATTTGACTTCCCATATAACTTTGCCTACAGGGAGTGACCATGAACTCAAGTACGGCATTATAGGTTCTACTTTAAATTAATGCATTGGTATTCTGATTTTAATACATCAGTCTCTCAGGGCTTGTTTAAAGTAATTTTTCCCCAAATTATTAATCCACTGCACAAATGACGATAAATGAAATTTCTAAATCTGAGATTTAAGAACCAGGCCCTCATTTTGTCAAGGCAGTGCTACACTATGGGACCCTTAGAAATGCTCAGATAGGTTTGAAGATCACTGTAAAAATTCTCTTTACACTGCAAAAAAGTCCACTTTCACATTCACTATAAGCAGGAAAAATTAGAAGCAGAAAAATATTAGAAAATGTCTGGCTTACGATTTTATTAATAAAGTTGGGGCTAAAAAAATGACCTTGCATTGTGTGTTAGTAGAAAACAGAAGAGGCAGGAAGTTGGCTTCTGACTGATTTGCACCTGCCAAATCTCACTTCAGTGCTTGTAACTGGCAAAACATAATGCATATCTAAAATTCTACTGCATGGGATTCTAGGAAACATAGTCTATATCTTCCAGGCTCTGAAGTGGAGCAAGCATAATAGGAGGGTGTAATGGAGTTTCAGCTATGCCATATGTCCCAGAAATTTTTGTAAACGTTTCAGAGAAATGTTCTTATATTTTCTCAGAGTAAGATGTGTGGAGATGTTTACCATGGAATTATTTGTGATAGTGAGTTGGAACATATCTAGGTCTCATCAGTAGAGGAAAGGAAATGCAGCATATGGTGGATACATACTAGAGTCTACTATGTAGCAGACAGAAGCAGCACACTACACATGTATAGTATATAAATAGGTCAAGAAAGGTAAATACAAAAAGCACTGTTGAAAGAGAGAAACAACTACATGAGATACCTTGCAAAAATAGCGTTTATGTAAATTTAAAGCACTATAAACTAAACTGTATTTATTTTATAATATGCACAAATTATTAAAACACTTGTATTAGTGTAGTCACCTGTGGGAGTGCTTCTCATTGCCAAGTCCAACCTGGAAATAATAGACAGAAGGGATTTCTGAAGATCCTGCCTCCTTCTCTGTGACAGAGTATGTTACTTAAATCATGCAAGCCTGCATAGTCCACCAATTGTCAATTTAGCATACATATACACACCCCTTAAAATCATATTTCAGCTTTCAGGAAAGGCAATTTTATTCCTAATACAATATAACTATTCTTAGTACAGCCAAAGACCTACCTTCTTTTGCCTCAAAATGCATCTTTATGCATCTCTGACTTCTAAACCATTTATTTTCTGGTTTATATTAGTTTCTCTTAATATTTTAGCATATTCTGAACTATAGTGTAGACACTGAATTCATGATTTAAACTACCTTATATTAGGTAGAAGGGCAATGGAGAAGGAAAAATTTGTGTATACACAAATGTATACATGTCAAGTAAGGAAGACAATATTCATGGCTGTTAATACTATATTCTGCAGTATGTAGTTGTTTTTGGATTTATATTTTCCCTTTTTCACCATCAATTCCACGTTTTTGTTGCTTTGAGCATCTGCATTTACTATTATTCTTTACTTGGTGGGATAATCAGAAGGATCTGAATCAACAGTTTCTGTCTCTATTGGGTCCGGAAGTGTCTATACAAATATTGATTCTGAATAGTATTTGGGTGAGTATCCTCTGAAGTGCCTTTTACTATTTTCTCATCAAATTAAAATTAGCAGAAAACTGCAGACCCAATAGTCTATCCATGCTATTACTAGCTGAACTCTTTGTATGGCTCAATTCTTCAAAGGAACCAGCTACCTATAATTTTGTGGATAATTTTGTCATATAAGAAGTGCAACACTGATCTCTACTGTTGGCAGGTTTTTTTTCTGTTTTGTTTTGCTTTGTTGTATTTTAACAACCCAGTAGTTGTTAAAACCTAGTAGTAGTTGCTAGAATATCCTTGGTGAAAATTAAAGCATGCTGGTGTGATCATGAATAATATTCACCTTTGCTGCGATAACAGTTTATTCATAAGCTCATTATTCAAGAACTGAATAGTAAAAGAGAATGACTGACATCAACAGAAAAGGTTATTGTTTCCACCTGATCAATGAGATTCCTCTGCAGTGAAATTCCCCTGGAGAATGTTCACATGGGACATGAAAATCATTATATTCTGTGTCTTTTGAGAGGCCAAACACATATTTTTAACCCAGATTTCCAACTTTTAAAGTATGTTTATTCAGGTTTTTGACTAATCAGCCAAACCACTATCAATTGCTTATAAATCAGTGTAGATCCATATATCTTATCATTTCTCCTTCCAGACATAACAACCAACCAAATGCACTGCTTTAAGTTGTTTTCACCGGGATTATACCCTTTCTTTACTGACAAGCTATGTTGCTTCAGCCACCAACTCTTGAATGGTGACAAATTACCATGTGATAGTTTTTTTTAATCCTTTTTTCATAGGTAATTGCCTATGTGGCCACAGGTGGGGGATGCGGATGTTTTATCAATACAGCAGGAGTGGTGTCGATGAAATCTGAGCTCTATTTCATGTAAGTTATTTGTGACTTTAGATCCTATTTTAAAGCTATCTCGATCACTTCAATGTGGTAGCTGTATACTTTTTTTGCATGCTCAAATTTATGATTTGATGGGTCAAATGATATAAACAGTATCTGAGGATGCATGGTACCTTTATGTTTGTTTATGTCCGGGGTATTAACAAAAAGAAAAGAGTTCTCTGATGAAGAGGGCATTGCTTTTCCCCAAAACCCTAAGGGGATGCACATTAATTTTCCCATTGGGGAATGCCAGAATTCCCATACATCATTTCTAGCAGTTGTAGAAATTTCAAGGACCATTGGCTCTGCGGGATCGTATTACCAGGTGACAGAATGCCTTTCTTAGCAGGGTAGACTTTCATTAATGCCTTTTATTTCTCCTTATGGTTGGTTCAGTAATTATTATTGAATTAAAGTAACTCACTCACATACGTAGTACAAGTAACTTCCAGAACTCAAAGAGATCCACTAAGTATGGCTCCTCCTTTTTATTGTTAGAGGACACAAGTTTTAACATATTATCTTTCACTGTCATATATCTCTTAAAATGTCCCAAACCACTAGATTGTTTTAAACTCCACTGACGTGACAGGCCCTTTAACCTTGGGAGACTGTTGCCCACCCTCTGGCATAGATAAATATTATTAAGGCTTCTAAGATATTTTATTTTTCTTTCTCACTAACTCCAGTCAGCATGAAGTCAACAATACAGTGAGGCAGAATGAGACCTTTTTGAGCAATGGAAAGACAATTAGGATGTGTGTATCATAACAGAAGTGGGGAGCTGATACTACTCTATGCTGAGATTAAAACAAAAAAGAAACAGCATTCTCACGATTAATAAAAGCATACCAGGTACCATTATAGGTATTAACTTGCTCTTGTTTTAAGGCTGAAATCTGAAAATCTAGTTGTAATTCTTCAAGATCAGTATTTCTTCTGCACAGGCCAAATATAAATTTGAATGAGAAGGTGAATGTAATCTCCACCCTTGTATCTTTCAAGTCTTTGATAGTGACACTAATCTCTTCAGGTATTCCACAATGTGTTATTACTTTTGATTTATTCTTTTGATTGGGAAAGGGAGTTCCAGGGATTTGTGTTTGGCCTTTTTCATCCTGATAAGTCCTCACTCCATTTACGATAAACTAATGTGGGGATTTTGACAGTTGTGGAATTTAGCTGTTCATATCCTGTATCTAAGAAGTGGGTTTCAAGTAAGTGATGGAACATACCAAGCACACTATGAAATGTACTGAGACAAAATCTCCATTCATCACCTCACTATCAATAGCTCTTACTCTTACGAGGAGCCAGAGTAGTGTTTCTGGTCTCAAGGAATTAATATCAGTTCAGAGGCAGTGCCAAGTAGTCTCTACAAAGTTTTTGCTTTTTCCTTTTCCCAAAGCAAACTTGCTCTGGTAAATTGTCTCAGATTCTCTTGGGGAAGACTAGGTGGAAGTGTTATACTTGGTAATTGTGTCAGAATTTTAAGGGCATTGCTTAAGGTGCTCTTGCCTCCCTTTCAGGGATATCTGGTTTCGAATTGGCTCAGGTCTGGGAATTAAAGTGAGGATCCATAACTCTCATTCTGATGTCAAAGAGGCTATTACTAACTTCAAATATAATCAGGATAGAGAGTCAATTTCAGATTTTTATTTTTGAACTTCTCCCTGAAATCATTTCTGGTAGCTAAAGGCATAACACTTTTGTAATTGAAATGACTCAAAAGTTGGTAATGATGCTGTGTTAATATCAATTTATTACAAATATAAAATATTGTCTAGAAACACATCTAATCTGTATGAACATATGAAATAATGATTTTTCCATTTTTTGATATATTTGTTCTTTCACAGAACTGACCAACTCATATTCTTACCATTGAATTCCTTTAGAATAAGCACTCTAAGAGAAGAGGAACCTTTCATTTTTATGGTCTAGCATAGTGCCTGTTAGTAGTGTGTGTGTGTGTATGTGTGTAAATATATGTAATCACATGGAATTATATCTGTGTAAAATTCTAATGATTAGAACATATTTTCTTATACTGAGTTGTAAGTCTTGGCAACACACAAAGTAAGTTCAATCACTTCTTCTGATGTCATTTTTTAAATGTTTAAAGATCTGCCTACATGGATCTACTTTGCTGCAGGCTAAGTGTCCCAGTACCTTGGAAACATATCTCAGAAGATATGATTCCAAATCACCATTCTATTCTTCTAGTCATTTTTCTCTAAATAAGCCAACATTTGTGTTTGCCCATACCTCTCGATTCAGGGTGTCTGGGACTAAAAGGGATATTTCTAAATTATTTCAAGCAGTGTGTTTTTATAATTTACTCTGTTCTAAATGATACAGATACATTTCTAAATATATATTATACATAATTTTATTTATATACTTATAAATGTAGATAGTTCTAAATATTTCTATTTCTTAATGATTCATAGCTTGGCAACCACTTTATATAGTTTTTTATAAAATATCACATGTACTGTCATTTGAAATACATAAACATGTTTCAGAAGTATTGTAACTGAGCCACACATACCCATTTTTGTGTATTTGTTATTGGCTTTATGATTTAAGTATATAAGAATTCATAATTGAGAATTTATCCTTATTAAAACATTCTCTTCTGCAACAAGTGTGGCAATGAATTTTGAGCTAGAAGACCTTCACAGTCAGTCTATTGTAGCATTCAGATTTTCTTTAGCGCTTAGACTCTTGGTGGGCAAATATGAGGGAAGAATGCTATCAGCATTCATAACCCATGAAAATAAATGAAGCAATGGCTGACCCTGTCTATTTTGAAGAACTGTGCACAATGTAGTTCTCATGACAGCAAACGAAGCTCAGGAAAAAAATGAACTTAAAATTGACAGGGGAGCAAAGGAGGCTCATAACAAAGAAACTAGGCTTTATCAAATGGAGTTTTGAAGAGAAAAAGGGAACAAGACTTTGCCCATTACAGTATATTTTATACAATCATATAACCAGAAATTATTTGAGATAAAATAAGGGCTTGGGACATGGGAAATATTTTGGCTTAGAAGTCTTGTTGGGAAAGAAACCCATAGTCTTAGCAAGGCAGAGTTTTGTGATAAAACATGTACTTTACATGACCATTACATTTTATAAATATTTGTGTTTTACTAAATTATGGGCCCTGTTCTCATTCAAGCAAGGCATTTATTTTCCACCAATTTAAAAGTTTGTTTAAAAAATTACACCTAAATGTACTTGCTGCACTGCAAGTTTTCTTTTCGTCAAAAGAAAGAGCAAGCTCACATTTCCACTGAGAACATTGCAACTGATGATGAAGCTTTTGGAGGATACACTCAACACATGGCAATACTTACAAGATTCATATATGGGTCTTTGGTGTACCATGAAGATAAATAGCCAAGAAAGTTATGAGAAAGATAACGGCTTGAGTGTTGGGTTAAGAGCAATGTTCAAAGACTATAGGTTGGTGATTTATTGTTTTAATAACACTTGATGATTTGTCAACTCTTTTAAAGGGCACTTCTTTCATAAAATATGGCAGATTGAAACCATGAAATTCTATGCTTCCAAAATACACAGAACTCCCACTTATGCCCTTGATGCAATGACAGTTTTCTAGAGAAAGTTTTATTTTCTATGGCCTGAATATACTCTGATGCCTATACTTCCACAAAGTAACCAATTTAAGTTTAGCTTAGTTATTAGCTAAACTTCTCAAAGCTCTTAGGATAGCTGAGTTAAAGCCTTCCTTGAAGCAGTAAATATGATTTCAATGATATTTCCAACCTGAGAGATGAACTGGGTGTATTCATCCAGGGTTCTCAGATAATTAGCATTCTCAAACACTAGTAAGGAAGGTTAGAATAATAATCTGAAATTCTGTTTTACATGTAAGTGTAAACATAAAGGGAAGAAAGATGCACTATTATATATCTCATTCCAAAATTATCTCAGATCAAATTAATCACTTTTTATATGTTGGAAATATGTATATAAAAATTAAAATATAATACACCATAAAATAATAGAATTTACTAAGTAATTGGCAGGTATAAAAGTACAAACTGCTTTTAAAAAATATTTGAGCTTGGCCAGGTGTGGTGGCTCACATCTCTAATCCCAGCACTTTGAGCGGCCAAGGTGGGTGGATCACTTGAGGTCAGGAGTTCACCAGCCTGGCCGACATGGTAAAACCACATCTCTACTAAAAATACAAAAATTAGCCTGGCGTGGTGGTGTGCGCCTGTCATCCCAGCTACTTGGGGGTCTGAGGCAGGAGAATCACTTAAACATGGGAGGCAGAGGTTGTAGTGGGCCGAGATCGGGCCACTGCACTCCAGACTGGGTAACAGAGCAAGACCATGTCTCAAACAAAACAAAACAAAACGAAACAAAACCTAATTTAAGCTTTTTTATTATTGTTCAATTTTTTAAAAAACATACAATTCTAAGATGTCAATAAAACCATTTTAAGCCACCAAAAATTTATGATTTTTTTTTTTCTGATGGCATGCACATTTGCGTTTTACTCTCTCCCAGATTATACTGTTGCAATCAAGGGATTCTTAAACACGTTTTTAAAAACTTTTTAGTTTTGAAATAATTTTGGATTTTGAGAATTCCAAATATAGCATAGAGTCTCTAAATGTCCTCACTCAACCACCTGTAATGCTAACACTTTTCATGACATTGCACATTTATCAAACCTAAGAAATCACAATTGGTTTAATACTGTGAATTACACTACAAATTTTATTCCAATTTACCTAGTTTTTCCACCCGTGCCTTTTATCTGCTCCAGGATACAATCCTTGCTAGCTCATTGTATTTAGATTCAACTTCTTACAGTGCAAATGATACCCTTTATCTCTGATCCTTTTAAACTTTACATACATCTTCCATGAATATTCTCATTCCCAGATTACTCCAAGTGTCCTGTCTGCTTGGATGTTCCCTGCTGTTGGAGCATTTTAGATAGATATGCTTATTGCAGCTATCACATCCAACTTCAGCTTAAAGATGCACATCAATCTTCTTATGTCAACTGTTTGCAATTCTTAACAATTTTTCCAAACCCTCATGTCCCCTCTTGCCACTTGTTACACGTAGCAGATAACTCCTACTTAAAAGAGAACAGGACAATAAGCAGGAATCTTCTTCAATATCTCTCTCTAATTACATAGTTGATCTATATCATATTTTATTCTTCCTCTATTTTCTTCCCTGTTGCCATAGAGTACTCTATTTCTCAAATCCATCTTGCAATTTCCAATTGCTTCACTGCACTTTCTTGCTTCTGCCTAGTAACTCTCTGATATTTACCTCCTCCTATATTCAGCCACCCTCATAAACTTTCAACTATATCAACAATCTTTCGGTCCTATAAACACTCCAAGCCAGTCCCCATGTCAGAGGTGGCAGCTTTTGCTGCCTCTGCCTGTAAAGCTAGTATCACAGATCTTTATACGGTTGCCTCTGGCCAGCTCACATATAATTTCTTCATTGACCACATAGCTAAAGTTTCATCCTTTAATGGTCTCTTTCTATCCCATTATTTAATACTCATCACCATCTTACCTTTTTTACTTTTTTTCATATTGCTGTCTGTTTTGCTTACCAACAAATCTCCCTATAATGTAAACTCAGGAGTTAAAAGAACTATATTCTGTTGCCCATCATTATATTTCAAGTATGTAGAATAGTGCCTTGAAGAAACAAAACGTCCCATAAATACATTGTAATGAAAAGACTGAAGATGTCCCTCAACGTTAAAAAAAAAAATGGGCATTTATTCTTGAAATATTAGTTATCGTAGTTTAGTATCATGACAATTAAGAAAAAAATAGAGACAAGAAGGAAAAATAAACTAGAATTGATTTGGTCTCAACATTTACAACAAGTTTATTTTGAATAATTTATTATATATTACTCAATCCCACTTTATATGTAAATTTGTATTTGTAGTTCTTTTGTATTCAGGAAAATGTCACTTAATATAGATAATATATAATTTTGATATAATTTTTAGAAGAACATTTTAAAGATAAAATATCTAGAATGATGGTATAAAAAACTCCACAGACCTTTCCAATGTAACAACTATAACTATAAAAATTATTTTTCTAAAAAAATTAAATCCTCAGAAATTGTTTTAAGAGCATGCTGCAAATAAAGAGAAAAATATTCAACACTCTACTAAATCTTTGTAAAAAGAGCAATAGCTTTGACATTAGAGCTATGATCTGCATCCCTCCCCACCTCCTGCCCAATTTTGTTTTACAGAAATGTTTTTACAGAAGAAAATGTCTGAGAGGTCCAATGCTTTCTTCTCCACCTAGCCCCCACAGATAGGGTAGTAGTTTCATTCAAAGCATTGTAGACTGAGTATCCTGCAGTCCTAACTCTCAATTTCCTCACCTCAGCTTATTTACAAGGCAAAATTGCACACATGAAGGGGCAAGCCAAGAAGACCACAAGTTAACATCTCACTCAGCTTCCTGAGCCTAAAATAGAGAGACCACTTAAAGAGAAAGAGGTTATTGTCCATTTCCCCAGCTCCAAGGCAATATCAGATGTTTTTGTCAAGGGGCAGAGGCAAGCTAAAAGAACAGGGAGTTTTGAAGCCTTCTCTGAAAGAAGTGACCTTATTTGGAAAAGAATATGGGAGAGTTCAAGCATAAGGGTGTGCTAAAAAGCAATGACTATTTTAGTGGTAAGCAATTAAGAAGAAGCTGTTAGCTCCATAAAAGCAGCCAGTTAAATCATACTGTAATTACATACTTAATCTATATCACACTTATTCTTCCTTCATTTTCTTCCCTGTTGTCATAGATTATTCTACTTCTCAAACCCATCTTGCATTTACAGCTAAAATTTTACCAGAGAGGACCAGAGAAAAAGACTGCTAAGAATAATCCTCAAGAGTCAGAACAAACATCAGAGACTAATCTAGAAGACTATCTCTGCAAAGGAAGTGAACTGGATTAGACTGTGGAGGAATTTATGCTCCAGGGCATTGGTGAAAATGACAGAAAAATTAGCTGCCAATTAGTGAAAGCTAATAGCTGGGTTTGATATAAACAAAGAAAGATAGCTTGACAGAAAGAAATTTGTGAAATTCATAAATATCTGGAAATTTAATGATGCATTCCTAAATAACCAATGGATCAGAGAAGAAATCACAAGAGAAACTAGAAAATATTTTGAGATGAATGAAAATTAAGATATAATATATCAAACTTATGGGATGTAGGTACCACATATACAAAGAACTATCTTAGATCAACAATCTATCTTTTTAACTTAAGACACAGGATAAAAAAGAAAAAACTAAACCTAAAACAAGCAGTTAAAAGATAATAAGAATTAGAGAAGAAATTAATTAAATAGAGAATTAAGAAACAATGGAGAAAATCAACAAAGCCAAAAGATAACTCATTGAAAAGACCAACAGAAATAAGAGAATTTTAGTTACATGGACAAAGCAAACAATACAGAATACTCAAATTACTAAAATCAGGAATAAGAGACAGGATATTACTACTGAATTAATAGAAATGAGAAGAATTGTAAGGGAATAGTATGGATAATTATATACAAAGAATTAGAGAACTGAGAGGAAATGGCAAATTCCTAGAAACATACAACTACAGAAATGATTGAGGAAACAGAATATCATAAGAGACTTATAACAAGAGATTGAAATATATGTATAACAAATTTGATGAAATATTTAATTAATTCATACTAATACTTTCCAAATTCATCCAAAATACAGAAGAGGGGACACTTCTTACCTCATTTTCTGAGGCCAGTATTACCCTGATACCAAAATCAAAGATCACAAGGAAAAAAAAAACAAAAAACTACAGAGCAATGTTCCTTGTGGAAATGTATGCAAAAATCTGCAACCAAATACTAGCAAACTAAATCCAGAAGCATATAAATGGATTTTACAGATGCTACAACAGGCATGAACCTTGAAAACCTGATACTAAGTAAAAGCAGTCAGTTAACAAAAGAACACCTACTGCACAGTTAAGTTACATGATATGGACAAAACAGGGAAATCAATAGAGTCTATTTAATTTACTTGAATCCAATTAGTAAATTGGGAAACACACAGAGAGAGAAAGAATGTAAAAAGATAAACAGACCAGTAACATTTGAAATATTGTGAGAGACATTAAACCCACAATTGCAATTAATGAACTTCAGTGTTAGAATGTGTTTAAGAATAAAGATATGAACGTGCTATCCTCTCAGCTCTCTGTCCTCACGTGCCCCATAAATGTGAGGTGATTATAGTACTATGGAATATCCTAATTTTAAAAGCTGTCCTTGTATCACTCATGTAATAGAAATATAGGAACATTTTACTTTGCACATATTTTCTCTATTATATTCAATGCATTACTACTTACTTATATTGCACATAGATTTTAACATTTAGAGGTGCAAAAACAAAACCATGTAAACAATTTTCTTGGAAAATAATTATTTTCCAAATAATTATTAAATTAAATAAAATATAAATAAAAATTATTTTCCAAATTTCTTGGAAAACGATTTTCTTGGAAAATAAATTATGTTTCTTTGAAATAAATAAACAAATAAATAAATATTACTATAGGCACGAATTCCTAAAGTTTACAAGCTCAAAAAAAGTGTTTTATATGTGATATATAGAATGTACATACTCACAAAGCATATATGCATAAGTATATATGTTAATATATAAAATTGGTTACAAAATAAACTACAATAATATTTGGGCTTAATAAGTCTCATGGGTAACAGCCAAATTATAAAAACTTGAAAACAGCATTAAACACTATATTTTGAAAGGGATGATGAACGATTTGAATTGTACATCTTTTGTCATGGAGAAATAAATATACACAAAATGAAAGTAAAAACAGAAAATTCCTGCAATTGTAAAAGGACTTATGAAAATACAAACTAACTTATATTTTTAAATTGGATATGCATATTCAAATAAATATGCATTTGATATATCCATTTTAGGTTTTTTGTGTTTATGTTATTGACATTATTTAAATAAAATTAAAGTGACTAATTTTGGAAAAATACTATTATTTTGATTCAAAGTCTCTGAATTTTAGTCTTCATGATTAATGAGTATTCCATTTTTTTTGGACTAGATGAGTCTCATCTTTGCCATGATTACTGTAATTTAATTAAATGAAGCATGTGACAAATTGTTATCAGTAATTAATCTACAATTAGTCTACTAGATTACCTATAGATGAGCTTTATATAAAGTTTTAATTCATTGCCTACCATTCTGGATATACTCTATAAATCCATAGCTTATAGGGTCAAGCACTATTTATGAATTGTTCTTGATTTTAGCAAAGTAAAAACGTTAAAAACATAGAACTCATTTTCTATTCATCACAGGAGCATTTTGAGCCTTTGCTCTTCAAATCAAAGGCAACTCAAAATTATTTTGAGTAGCTCTGAAACTGCCTTGTAGTGTTTTTGGCATTTATTTTGTTCATAAATTAGAACTTTTATCTAAACAAATGATTCACATTTATATAACTTGGCTAATTGTAAATCATATGTATCTCATTTTTCAATGTTTTACATAATTCTCAGAAGTACAAAGAGAGCTAAGAATAGTAATAGTCATCTGTGATTGATTTTTTACTGTACAGTAGGTTTTATTTACATGATATACATGAAAATGTGCTGAGACTCAAGGTTGTGAAATAGTTAATAATTTATAGGACTAGCAATGAAGTTACGAAATGATAATGTATTCTGGGAAATATATTCTATGTAACCAACACAATAGTTGATAAAACGATAACTTTAAACATTTAAAAATTGGTATAATTTGCAGGACTTGGTCCTCTTTCTTGCAAAGAGCTGCATACTATCTGATTATTTCATTGTTCCCCATCTGTTTTTATCACTTGTCACCTTCCTGGCCCTCATGGACATTTGAACTCTCAAACTAGGAATGAGAATCCTAGTCTCCTACATATCACATAATCACCCTTGTCATTATACCATATCACTACATGTGATGTGGCCTGGCCACACTCTTTCAAAAAGTAGGAAGCCTGAATTGAGGAAACTACCCACATCTCATGAAGGGCTTATGCCACTCCATTGCTATTACAGGTATTCCTTTTTTCCTTCCGGTTCTTTATATATTCCCTCCTTTTGCTTTATGCCTTAAGACGCTATTTAATTGGTTCTTTTTAACCTGGCATTAAACAATATTTTGGATCATTTATATTGAAAAAGATCAAACGTGAAGAATTACAGATTTGCCAGGTTAGATTAGGACTGGGGAATGATCCCGAGAACAACATACCACAAGTCGCCTTTTTACAGGAGTTGCTGTATCTAACATAATTAGGAAACTGATTAATCAGGAACTTGCTGCTTTAACTGCTGTCTTGCAGCCACATTGGTCCTACTGTTTTCTGGGAACCATAAAGCTACCCCTAAAACTATCGTATCTAGGACCACATTACTATAGTCACAATCCTCACCAGCGAAAGGAGTGTCCCATGCCACAATGGAGCTTCCCTGGAGGGGAGCAGCTGAAGATTGGGAATATTTTCTGCCCCATAAATTCCTTCCAAACATCCTGCTGTATGTTTTCTTAGTGAAAGACGAACCACAAGCCAAATTTCAAGCTACAGAGAATTCTAGGGAATGTATTCTTTGGACTTCTGAACTTTAGATTCCCAGTAGATTATTAAGCACACTGAGTTGGGGAAGGACTTCTGTAAGCCATGCTACAAAAGAGTCAGAAAGGATTGAGGGATTTAGTCAGCCATATCTACCACAAAAGACTTGAGACCATGGATAATACATATATAAAAAGTTTGCTGACTTTTTTTCTTGAACATCCCAAGATTATTTCAAGATGATATTCTTTTATCTTTCTAACCATCAGTATAATTTTGAGGGTCAGAACTCTGTAAATTTCACATTGCAGAACCCAATATAAAACTGGCTCAAGCAAAAAGATACTAAGCATTCAATCTAGCTTCAAACATAAAAAGATATTGGTTTTCTGTTTAAAGGAAAACTGTTTATCTTTGTGTATTAGCCCTTTTCTGTGTTTTGGTCTATTCTCGGCTTGTTCTTTCATATTTGATGAACAGTCCTCTGAAGCTCCAGCTTGGTTAACCCAGTACAAAAAGAGATTTTTCCTTTCTGAAAGATATAGTAAAATATTTAGTACTAATCCTTTGCATTTGGTGGACTCAATCTAAGTCACCTGTCCATCACCGAAAAAATGTTTGTGGCCAGATGAATGTGATTCTCATGTCCACTCATAGAGTGACTAGTAGGGTCCACCTACCTGAAAAGAATTACTGACCAAGATAAAGTAATTCTTTTTTTTTTTTTTTTTTTTTTTTTTTTTTTTTTTTTTTTTAAACAGTCTTTCTCTGTTGCCCACGTTGGAGTGTGATGGCGCGATCTCGGCTTATTGCAACCTCCACCTCCTGGGTTCAAGTGATTCTCCTGCCTCAGCCTCCTGAGTAGCTGGAATTACAGGTGTGCACCACCACACCTGGATAGTTTTCGTGTTTTTACCAGAGACGGGGTTTCACCATGTTGGTCAGGCTGGTCTCAAACTCCTGACCTCGTGATCTGCCCCCCCTTGGCCTCCCAAAGTACTGGGATTACAGGGATGAGCCACCTTGCCTGGCCAGGAAAGGAGTAATTCTTCACAGGGAAATCATGGTGGTAGTATGAGAAGATAATTTGCTGAAGAGTAAAAAAGTCATAGTTATCCATATATCACTTCATTGTAATTCATTATAGATCTATCTATTTACTACTTGTTATATCTTCCATCCCCTGGAGAAACATATTTATCCATTTAGATTGAATTGTGTAAAGCTACCAGTCTAAAGAATGTTGCATAGATGTAGATTAATGTTACAATGTGGGTTAATTTTTTTAAAGTTTTATAGTTCCATGTAATTTATAAGTAAATTCCTTTGATTCCTTAAAAATGACAAATATATGACCAATTTCAGGCAGTCAGATATTGATTCAAAGTGTTAAGATAAATATTTTCAATGCAGCATTTTTTCCACTATGTAGGACATATTGTTGATCATATGTCTTTGTTTGTAATAAAATAATTCAAAACATTTTCACACCCCTTGATCCTAAGTGGCAAATATACTGTACTGAATTAACTTTCTCAAGAAGTTAATTCATTAAAAGTTATTTTACCCTCTGTTTCAAATGAATGCTGGTCAGTTTCTTACTCACGGGAAATTATGAAAAATATAAACCGAAGAAAGACTTGTAAATCTTGACTCTAAGACCATAAAAAAGTCCAAAAGTAAAGAAATATACTTTTGTCCATTTTTTCAAATAAATATTGTGTTTAATATCCTCTGCTGCATATTTTCAGAAAATAGCCCTTCTAAAGAAGTATTAGGCTATTCTTCAGCTGGTTCAATTCCTTAATAATAGAGAGTGAATATAAAAATTCCCTGAGATTTAGCCTGAAGTTAAGCAAGTCTATTT
Source organism: Symphalangus syndactylus (assembly GCF_028878055.3). NCBI lineage: Eukaryota > Metazoa > Chordata > Mammalia > Primates > Hylobatidae > Symphalangus > Symphalangus syndactylus. Next base: position 91,854,332 of record NC_072433.2, read on the forward strand.
CTATTATCTACTATATTCTGGGTAAGCAATATTTAGGTACCCTTCAGGCATTTTCAAGGCTCACTTTGTAAACTTATTAAAACACCAGTGTGTAAAGAAATCTAAATGTGAAGCTTCAGTTAATATGTTATTGAAAAATAAATTCAACTATCTACCTATAACTTGTTAGCATGATTAAACAAATAAGACTAGTCAAAGAAATCTTCAGAAAAGAACTAACGTGAAGCTTGCTTTGGGCTGAATAGTCATTTCCAAAACCAACTTCTGTCTAGAGACATCTCCACAATTTAAATTAGAGAAACTGCCACACAATAACCTAAGCCCTGACAATTTTGCAGCTGTGTTTTTGTGAAGGAAGTTCCATAGTTCACATCAGCTATAGTTTGCATCAGCTATAAAAGGAGAGTTTTTAAGAATTTTTGAGTAAATCAAATTGAATATATGCAAGGCATGTATTTACAGACCTTTCCCTCACTTAGGACATGAAGCAAGTATTACATTTGAGACTTCTAATTGCGCCCTGTTGTTTTTGTTTTAATAACAAATCCTCTAATATTTTGATGGCATCTAATCATTGCAGCTGCCCTAAGATGAGGTTGCCCTAGAAACACTTTGTGACTAGTAGCCATTCATCCTCTCGGCTGGAATTGAGATGGTAGAGGAGTGAAACATGTTTTGAGATGGTAGAAAGGTTGCACTTAGTGACCAGGGCCTCTTTAGAGAAAGGGAACTCAAATGTTAGTCTTGTTACTCAGTCCTTGGGAGAGTGTGGTATAAGGTGCCTACTATTCTGTTGGCAGAGTGATGAGATATTTTTCTCTGGAGACTTTCCTAAATAATTGTTCTTTGCTTTCTCTCTCAAGCTAATACTGTGTCTTGTGACATTCAGGCATCACTTGTCTTCCTACCATCTCTGCTATTTTCTGGAATTCCATCCCTAAAAGCTCAAGGAAACTAACCTATCATGTATTACATCTTTTCAGAGCTATTACTAATAACTGAAGGACATGTGCTCTTGAACATCTAAACAACATAAAAATTTCTAAACTGCATGTTACCTAGTGCTGAATGCATTTTCATATTCAAGGTATATAAATGTTCTATAATTTTCCATAGCTCCCTCAGTACTTATCAGTAGAATCATGAACTGCCAAAGACATTACTTTCTATTTCCCACACCTGTCAAGTACAGAGTCTCTTCCAGAGAATCACAGTTCAAATTAATTAGGGAATTTAATATCGGCTGTGGTATGCTTCCCTATCTATGTTGTGTAACCCAAATAAATGACTCTAAGAAGAAAACTTCAGGCAACGATAAAAAGAAATCCCAAGTAAAGGCTATTTGAAATTATATTAAATGAGGTGAATGAATAGATGTAATATAAAAACATGCTTCACGCAGTGCCTTAAACATAAAATACGCTCTGTGAATATTTATTATTGTTAATACTTATTATTTGTCATACTCCTGCAGTAGCCTCAAGCAATGGATGGACCCATATCTTACTATGTTTTATGTGCATATTAAGTTATCAAATACAAATTAGCCTCCATGAGATTATCCACTTAAATTCCAGTTGCCTTGAAAATTTTAGTCCAATCACAACACAGCTAAGATAAAAATTTTCTTTTCAGAATCAATCAATTGACACTGATTGGAATGAGTTTTAAACACCTGAAAAACATTGACTGATTCTCAAATTATCTGACGTAATTATCTAAGTAAGCAGACGCTGTAGGTTCCTAAACCTTCATTATATTATTAAATGTCCACAGTTCTATATAACCTTGTTTCATTATTTAATTCCTCTTTGAATTGAAGTTCTTAATTATATCAAACAAAAACACTCTGGCAATTTTAGTACCATTTTCCTGATAAGCTCTCTGTAATGAGAAAAGAAACTTTAGCAGCATAGTAAAAATTACCTAGATTGAAGAAAATCACTGTCACCTATTTCATCTGATAACCTTACCTCTGACTTAGGAGTCATTTTTCCTCACCTTGGTGGCGAGGGACTTTAAAAGGGTCTCTAATCCTGTTCTTTCTCTTCTCCCCATCCTCCCTGCAAAAGCCCCTTTGTAGGAGAGGAATTAGTGTTAAAAGAGTTCTGGAGAATGCTAAGGATTTTCAGACACTGATTGCCTGACTTGAGTTCTAACAATCAAACTTGAATCTACAAAGAACAATGTGGTGGCCAGAAGGGAGATACAGCAGGAGTGAGGTGAACACGCCCCAGGGCAATATTGGAATTCTCTGAATGAATTTAATTTCATCTTCTGAATGTCTTATTCACTTTGTACAAGATGTTTTATACAATTATAACGAGAAAATAGACACAGGGGAGAAAAACAGTTAACAATTTCCTCTGCTTGATCACAAAATCAGGTTAAAACACTCCTGGAAAACTAGGGGAGCCTGGTGCAGTGGCTCACACCTGTAATCCCAGCACTGAGTGATTACTTGAGGCCAGGAGCTCGAGACCAGCCTGGCCAACATGGTGAAACCTCATCTCTACTAAAAATACAGAGATTAGCGCAAGGTGTGGTGGCACACGCCCATAATCCCAGCTACTAGGGAGGCTGAGACTGGAGAATCCCATGAACCAGGGAGGCAGAGGTTGCAATGAGCTGAGATTGTGCCACTGCACTCCAGCCTGGGTGACAGAGCGAAACTCTGTGTCCCCCCCCGCCACACCCCCTCCCCAACCCACACAAAGACAACTAAGGGAAAGAGCAACAGAGCACATGAGTGTTGAGTATTAAATGCCTACATATGCCAGGCAAGGAGAAACAACACTGCTATTTGATAATGTTTATACAAGTCAATGTCTTGTGAAACAAAGAACTGTGTTCTTTTTAAACTTTTTGAATAAGTGTTTGTTTGCTTATTTTTTTTTTTAAATAAGGGGTTTTGTCAGGACTCAAACTTTTTATAGTCATGCAAAGCAAAATTTCTGGAAAATAGGAGACTTGGGATTACATTTAGAGGAACTAAGTAGGTGAAAATTTAAACTCTTGTAATCTGACTTGTGCATCTTAATTTTGAAGAAATTGTAAATAAATAATAGAAATACCTGTTGTATATGAGAGCAACGATGAGACTGAAACATGTTTCTAGGGTTTTTATTTGGCTATTAATAAAGACCTATTTATGCTGATTCTTTGAAAGATGCCAGATTTTATTATATCAATGGCAACTTCAAACTGCTCCTAGTGAGAAAGAACAATATTGAAATAGCTCCTGGAGAACAAGGTATGTGGAGAACACCTAGTGTCTTATTTGAGGTATGGTGAAGAGGAAATTCAATTATAGAAAATTCACTATTTCCATTGGGTGTTTTGTCATTCAACTTGTATCCTGGGGAGATGATCTGGACACAGAGTCCAAGTTGACTTAAAGAAAAACAATTAACTCTGTTATACCAGAGTCGATCATTCCATTTATGTACCATTATCCAGGCCCTTTGATTATCCTCCTTCTTCCTCTGGCTTTCTTTCATGTTTGTTTAATTTTTTCATTACTATCGTCACAAGATAGAAATGTGAACTATGTAATGAAAAGAAAAATATATCAGGCAATTTATCTTTTTGATGGCAGATATGGCAAAACAACTCAAAACAGAGGAGTCATCAAGACTTATCTATACTTCAGAAAGTATCCAAAAGACTTTTTTTCTCTTTTTCCATAACACACGCACACACACACACACACAGACACCCACACATGGGGGTGGTGGACGGCATAGAAAATGGAAAGAAAAAGAAAGAAATTTGTTCACCCTTTCTATTACTACCTATACAGACTTTCATCTCTAAGATGTGGATTTGTGGCTTCATTCCTTACTATTTCTTACTGAATGTTCTTGCCCTGCTAAGCTTCCTTACAAACTGCATTTTTATCCAAGTCTTAGAGTGACTCACAAACATCTACTCAATAAAATCAGAATCCTTTACATGGCTTTTAATGCCTTTCATATTTTATGGCCACCCATCTTCTCCATTCTCATTTGAAATAATTCCCAAAAATCCCACAGATTATCAGACCAGAGTCACTTTACAATATGATAAACATCCACTTTCTCACCTTCATTTATGTTGATCCAGGTCATACTGTGTCCGGAATTGGTGGGTTCTTGGTCTCACTGACTTCAAGAATGAAGCCGCGGACCCTCGCGGTGAGTGTTAACAGTTCTAAAGGCGGCGTGTCTGGAGCTTGTTCCTTCAGATGTTCGGAGTTTCTTCCTTCTGGTGGGTTCGTGGTCTCGCTGGCTCATGAGTGAAGCTGCAGACCTTCGCAGTGAGTGTTTCAGCCCTTAAGGCGGCGCGTCTGGAGTTGTTCGTTCCTCCCGCTGGGCTCGTGGTCTCGCTGGCTTCAGGAGTGAAGCTGCAGACCTTCACGGTGAGTGTTACAGCTCCTAAAAGCAGTGTGGACCCAAAGAGTGAGCAAAGAGCGAAAGAACAAAGCTTCCACAGTGCGGAAGGGGACCCCAGCGGGTTGCTACTGCTGGCTCGGGCAGCCTGCGTTTATTTTTATCGGGCCCCACCCACGTCCTGCTGATTGGTAGAGCCGAGTGGTCTGTTTTGACAGGGCGCTGATTGGTGCGTTTACCATCCCTGAGCGAGACATAAAGGTTCTCCACGTCCCCATTAGATCAGTTAGATACAGAGTATGGACACAAGGTTCTCCAAGGCCCCACCAGAGCAGCCAGACATAAGAGTGTTGGTTGGTGCGTCCACAAACCACGAAGTAGACACAGGGTGCTGATTGGTGTGTTTACAATCCCTGAGCTAGACATAAAGGTTCTCCACATCTCCACCACACTCAGGAGCCCAGCTGGCTTCGCCCAGTGGATCCTGCACGGGGCTGCAGGTGGAGCCCCTCGCCAGTCCTGCACCGAGTGCTTGCACTCCTCAGCCCTTGGGTGGTTGATGGGACTTGGCTCTGTGGAGTCGGCACTGCTGGGAGACCCAGTACACCCTCCGCAGCCGCTGGCCTGGGTGCCAAGCCCCTCACTGCCCAGGGCCGGCAGGGCCGGCGGGCTGCTCCGAGTTGGGGGGGGCCCGCCAAGCCCACGCCCACCCGGAACTCCAGCAGGCCCACAAGCGCAGCGCGCAGCCGCAGTTCCCACTCGCGCCTCTCCCTCCACACCTCCCTGCAAGCTGAGGGGGCCGGCTCCCGCCTTGGCCAGCCCAGAAAGGGGCTACCACAGTGCCGCCAAAGTGGGAGCCCAGGCAGAGGAGGCACCGAGAGCAAGCAAGGGCTGTGAGGACTGCCAGCATGCTGTCACCTCTCAATACCAGGTTATGATACGTTCCCTCCATCTCTTTATTCTTTCAAACTCTGCCTGTTATTTAAATTAAAATCAAAATCTCTTGGGTTTCTAGGAATCAGACTTTGAGATTAAGATGTATGAGGAAGAAATTTATTGGGGCTTGCTGTCAGAGGCAACCCCATGAGGAAATAAGTGAAGCAGTATTGGACAAATTAAGGAGTTAATAACGATGGCTTCATCTGGTCTCATGAGGAGCATTGAAACCGGGGTGGTCTTTTAGAGATATGTGGATTAGACGCAAGTGTGCCGATTCTTTACACCCACATTACTCACCAGATGCAGACTGAGTTGAGGGCAAACAAGTTTCTTTTGGAGGCCGCTCCCTTAGGTAAAGGGTAATGACAGGAGATGAATTCAGCTGTGAGCTGTTAGTGGCAAACATTCCTTGCAGCTGGGGAAACGCATGCCCTTGCCCTGAAGGTAGACCCAGGCATAGTAACACAGCATTCACTGTCATCTGCTTGCCTCTCTTTAAAACCTTGAGAGTTCCTAAAAATTCAACGGATGTTTTTGTACTTAATTTATTTCTTGTATGTGTCTCAACCACAGAATCTCGAACTGCTAAAGAAACATTTCCTTAGCATCCAGTAGCCGTACTGAATCCGGAAGCGTGCTCTAAATATTAGTATAAACAAATTAGATTTTCCTCTCAAACATGAAGCAGGGGGCCGGGCGCGTTGGCTCACCCCTGTAATCCCAACACTTTGGGAGGCCTAGACGGGCCGATCACGAGGTCAAGAGATCCAGACCATCCTGGCTAACACGGTGAAACCCCGTCTCTACTAAAAATACAAAAAATTAGCCGGGCGTGGTGGCGGGCGCCTGTAGTCCCAGCTACTCGTGAGGCTGAGGTAGGAGAATGGCGTGAACCCGGGAGGCAGAGCTTGCAGTGAGCCGAGATTGTGCCACTGCACTCCAGCCTGGGCTACAGAGCGAGACTCCGTCTCAAAAAAACAAAACAAAAAAAACCCATGAAGCAGGGGTATGTTATTAATTTAAGGGAATATACTTATCAAAAAGTGAATGTATTTATGAGTATATATAATGTATCAGGCATAGCTATGCACTGCACTCTGAGCTCTTAAGTATAGGAAATCAGTAGGGCTGAGGTATTTGTAGAAATTGCAGTTTAACACATCAAAATGAAGACATTTGCCCCTGCCGTAAACATTTCTCGCATTTTATTTGAAAAGTAAAAACATAATAATAATAATAACAATTGGGACTAGTGGCATTGTTCCTGCTGCAATTTCATCTATAAAAAATTACTTTATAGTGATGAATCTGCAAAGAGCACTATTGTTGGCTATTATATAGATAATGCTTCTATGTTTAGTGTTGAGATGGCTGGATTTCAAGTGGAAACTATATCAATGTTACATTAAAAATGAATGTATTAAAGAGCTGTAGTTAGAAAAAGGGCAGACAAATCTTAAAAAGTGGGGGTCTATTTGAAAAACATAGAAAAAACTGCTTTAACTCAGTAAACTTGAGTTACAAAGAGTTCAAAATTGTTGAGGTATATTTGTTCCTATCTTATTTTAACCCAGAATAACTAACAACTAAATTTTACCTTTGCTAGATATCATTTAAAAAAAAGAATTTTGTACTTTGTCAAATGAAAAGTCGGGTCAATATTTCACCTGTGCATCATTTTATCTGAAGTCCAATTTTATATATAAACTCAGAGTTTGAGAGGGAAAAGATGAAATGCTTTTAATGATTTAAATAATCAAGGATCATTGAAAAAAGTGTGTTTGTAATATTTTTTCCTACTCAATGCAAGATAAGATACACTTTGTTTTGCATTTGAAAAGATCATGATTTATCTTAAGGGATTTGTAAAAAAAAATTTATTTTAACCTTTTGAAAGCTGTTCTTTTTGGAATGTTTATTTTACAGCCTTGTTTTTTTTTAATGTGAAAAATTGACTCACTTTCAAATACCCGCTAAGATTTGTTAGTCATTAAAAATATTCAGCTATTATTTAGTCATTCATGACAATGTCACAAACGTTTGAGTTATTTTCATTGAACACTCAATTATATGTCTTTATTTTTCTTTCTCTTTGATATGAACAACCATCAAAGATGAAAATCATTTCTATGATGGACAAAGACATTTCATATTGACTTTTGGGTTTCCCAGAGAATAAAGAGGATAATGAAAAATAAAAAGGAGTGAATAAAGAATGTAATGCTTTGTAATATTGATCTATTTTTAAAGAATCTGTAACTGAAATTCACTTCTGAATGACACCATGCAACATCATATCTAATGCTTCACCAGAAAGACAGTTTTTATTTTCACAAAAGTTTTATCAATTACATGTTTGAAAATGCCAGGGAGGTGAGAGCTTAGTTGGCCTAAACCATCTTAAATCTTTGCAGGTCTATTAGGTCGTTGATTTGGTTCTTTGGACATTTAATGAATATCATGTGAATTGTTAGTTTTCTGTCATATGAGGAAAATATTTCAGAAAAGATACTTTTTTGATAGAGTAGCTTATTATTATTATTATTATTTGCAGCTCAGAGAGAAGTCTGCTTACTTTAATCCTACTAACTTGATTCAAGTCTTATCATCAGTGTGACCATTTAAATAAACAACAAGCTGAATAAAATAAAACATAACAAAACAAAAAAAGTGATCTCCCAAAGTAGGCCTTCTTCTGCAGGAACTAAATGACAATTTATGGCATATTTCAATAGTACATGATTTTTTCACAAATTTCATTAGCACACCATTGATTGCTCATTTTTCAGCTCTCAAAATAATTTAACATAGTCTCTTTCATGCAGAGGATAACATATTCATATTATTTGATTTTTGATGAAACCAAATGACCCTTTAAATTTGCAATAGAGTTCTTTAATTTTGTATGAGTTTCTTTACTGCTGTTCATTTAATTTTCTGTTTCTATTAACCATCTGCAAGCATTTGACTCTATGACAATTATTCAGCTGTGGTACATCATGACTGACATATTTTATAAATGAAAAAAGAAAGAAAGAAAAGAAAACGGAGGAGGGTTAGAGATCACAAGAGAAAGGAGGAGAAAGCAATCGAACACAAATGTCATGGTTTGGAATCATGTATTTTCCATTCAGCTGAAACATCTGAGTGGTAATTATTGGTCCAACTGTAAATCTAGCCTAATTGCATTTTGTCTTCTTTCTGATAAGCACTTCACGATGATGATGATTACTCTTGCTAAATGCATTCATTCCATGAATGTTTTCCCACACTGATGGCCAGGGGCCTTGTAGATAAAAAGACTGCAGACAAAATAGCTCAATTCTGCTACAACTAAATCAGTATTGATTTCTTTTCCCAACTAAGAGAGGGACCCACTGTATATGCCTTTTGTTTTCCTGCCTACCTACCACATAGGGGGGTTTGGTCAGTAGATATTAGAATGTGCTTTAATTGACTGACATAACTGAGAGGCCAATCCTGGGCAATTAGCACTGATTAACTGTGTCGCTTGTCTGACAAATAGAGCACATTACATCTTGCCCATTTTCTTAAAGGCCTGTATTGAAAAGAACCCCACTGTTTGATTTAATTTTTCTTTGTACCATGGAAACCTTTTGCCTTGTTGATTTAAATGTAATTTTTGCCTCTTTATGCTTTTTTCCCTTCTTATTATTGAATACCCAGTGAGCCTTTTCAGTGATGGCACGGGGACAGGCTGTTAGCGTCTTTTCATAAATCTCTGTATTTCATAGTGGGGCAATTAAGCTAAACATTTAGATTTCTGCTACAAATTTAAATGTGCAAGTGGAAGCAAATGGCTATGGAATTGAAGGGCATTATATTGCTTCATCATCGCAGTTCAGCTTTTCAGACTCAGTGAATGTTCTGACAAAGACATTCTAGAAAAATTGTAGTTCTGGAATTTTTCTGAAAAAGTCTTTGTAATGTAGCATCAAATAAAATCTGCACAGACTAAATAATCACACTTAACTATTCATTTGGCTGATTTAGACATTTCATCTAAGTTCTTGAAACATTTATGAGCAATACTTGAATCCACCTTTGACAATGGGGCAAGGGAGAAAGGCTGTCATCAAACTTCTGAACACAGTCAGTCTCTGAACAATGCATATTATAACCCAAGGCTAAACACCTGCAGATGGTGGATAATAGTAAAAGAGGTAAAAAGCTAACACAGAAAGAGAAAGTATGAAGACTGCAGTTATACAGCAAAAAAGGCTTAAGTTAAATGAATTTGGTTCTTAACGTGTAATATAATGCTTGGAATGTTCAGAAATAAATAGATTCTGTTGTAACAGAACCCTCACAAGAAAGCATTCTTAGTGGACAGTTATTATTTGCCTCCCCAGCATCCATTTCTCTTTCTTCCTGGGAGGGTCCCTGTTTTTCATTGGAAGTTCCATTCTTCTCCCATTCTCAGTCTATGTGGCTTGAGACTGAGTACCCACCCCAGCAAAAAAATATGCAGCATCTATTCAGTTCATACAATGTGGTAGGTATGCTGTAGATGCTAAACCCATTCTGGAATAACATTTCCTGGCCACCTGAGTCATTTAGATGTGAACAAAATCTAAAGCAATCTGATCAAAGTAACTTTCAAGGCTTTTTCAAACTGCCTCAAGTAAAAACTTCCATTCCACTGGACTTTAACAATGGATTATCTAGGTATCCACACATCTTGCTATTATGCCCAGCTGCAGAATGAAGTCAACACATTGAAAGAAGTAGAAAGAAACCAGGAGTCAGTGCCATCATTTGGGTTTGTGCTTACATGGGTCAATATATACCCTTGTTGCTTAAGCCAGTTGCCATTGATTTTTCTGTCAAAAAATACGTAAATATAGAAGCTAAAACTATTTGAGCAAGATTATAGAGCAGCATGAAAAGCAAAAATACATAGGAAAGAAAATGTTTGAACTTCAGTTTAGAGAAAGCACAACTTATCATATTCCACTGCCCCTTCAAACTTTAATCTTCTCTAACCCAGATGAAAATTCTAACAAGCTTTTGGTTTTTCTTTGCATTATGTAACATAAAGAGTTCCCAAATCACTTTTAGTTCCAAACACAGTCTTGAATTTTAAAAAAAGTTCTCAATACAAAGAAATGATAAATGTTTAAGATGATTGATATGCCAATTACCCTGATTTGACTATTATATGTGTATGAAAACATCACATTTTAACCCATAAATATGTACAATTATTATGTGGCAATTAAAAATAAAATAAAACAACAACGAAAAAGATTGTCTAGTCCCCCAGAAAAATAAAAACTCTAAGTTGGCCTTTGTATTTGGTCTTTTTAATGGTTTTAGAATGGAAGGCTGCAAAAGCAAAAATATAATTATTTATAAAATTTTCTCCATCTTGCTTTTTGTGTATTTCCATCCGTAAGTGTAGCTTCAGAATTGAGTGCTTAGAGGCAATGAAATGTAAGACGTTCTTTGAGGAAGTCAAGGAGAAAAATACTAATATATTTCATTGCTACTGATAAGAGAGACATAGATATGATGGAGAGGCATTTGAATGGAGAAAGTGGCTCCAGAATCAGATTGATTATTAGCATCTCTACTTGTCATTAGCTAGGACATTAGGCTAAGTAGCTCAACTTTTGTCTTTGCAGTTAAGATTAAAACTTACCTTTTAGGATTACTGTAAGAAATACAAGACCAATGTGTACTACATGCTTACAACACTTTATGAACTGAATAAAATGTTTCAGTTATTTGAGAAGACGTATCAATAGTATGTTACGAGAGGAAAATCATACCCCTTTCTAGAGTAAAAGCAGAGTAAAAACATAAACAATAGTTCATTTGAAGTGTTATAATCCCCCATGATGTGAAAAATACAAAAAATATTAAAAAGATAAAAATCCATTTTACAGACTTATTCTCAGTAATTATCTCTCCATATATATATCAGTAATTATCTATCCTTTTAAATCAGGAGTTATTTCTGAGATAAGAAAACAATAACTCCAGTTGAACTAAGAGCTTGTAAGCACTCTGTGAGCTCATAACAGTGTAGGTATCCCTAGAAGCACTTGAAATGCACGTTGCAAATACTATCAATAACTAACTGCTTAATATAAAATGCTGACCAAATAACCTTCACAAGCAAATGTGGTGAACAACAGAGATGATATTAGAGATAATATTTTATAAAACACAACAACTTAAAACTTATCTCAGAAATTTTTTTTTCCTCAAGTAGTTATGCTAATACATGTTTTTCTCCAACATTTTAGGTATCACATTAATGTACTCTGTAAATCCTACTGCCATATGAGTTATAAAACATTTCCTTCTCAACTCTGAGTTTCAAGTTAAGGTGCCACAGTTAAACATGCTTTTACCTGTGAATGAAATATCAATAGATTGGGCCTGTTTGAGAGCTAAAAAGTAGAATTGATTTATTAAAATTATGTCTATGTCTACATGAGGAGAATATTTCCCCCTCAGATGGTAATTTACAGGACATTTGTATATGACATATTCTTCACAACATAATTGGAATTTTTTTGAAGAAAGATTTTTTTTTTTTTTTACTTAATTCAAGGATATAATGGGAAGGTTACTATGATAAGAGCAATGAATAAATCCAGGATTGATCTATAGGTAGGGGATGTGGATTATACTGAGTGTTAGAGTCTGTATTAGTTGCATATGGCTACATAACAATCACCAAAACCTAAATAATGTAAAACAACATACATGTATTATCACAGTTTTAATGGGCATGAATCTGGGCATGAATTAATTGAGTCATGATCACGAGGTCTTGCAAGGATGCAATCAACGTGGTTGCTATGCGACATTACTTTCTGGGCTCAGGATCCTCTTCGAAGCTCAAATAGTTGTTAGCATAATTCAGTTTCTCGTGGCTATGTGTTGAGGTTTCATTTTCTTGCTAGTTATTAGCTGGGGACTACTCTCAGCTCCCACGGTGCCCCCTCAGGTCCTTGGCATTTGGCCCCCTCCATCAACAGGTTCACATTGCAGATTACATTTTCAAGGTCAGCAGGAGAACACATCTGACCTTCATGAGGGTCCCAAGCCATTTAAAGGGCTCACCTGATTAAGTCAAGCCCTCCCAGGAAAACCTTTTTTTAAAAAAATAAATTAAATGAAAGACAATTGATTAGAGCCTTAATTTACATCTGTAAAACTTCTCTTGTCATATAATGCAATAATCACTATTGCTTTTGAAATCAGCTACAGGTAATGGAATAATCAGGATTCAAGATTATACTTGAGGGCTATTTAAAAATACAACTTATTTTATCTTCCCTTGTGAAAAATATTTTGAACTTTTCACTCCACATTAGAATATACCCTCATCTAAGATAAGTCTTATGCATGTGTTTCTGAATCCACAGTTGAAAGTCAACTGAGAGAAGCTGCAAGTGCTACGAATCTGCTGTAAAGATGAAGCTGATCCCCATTGTATTACTGTCTACGGTAAGTTCACTTTGTAATGCATGAATATTTTCGCATATTTACTATTCGAATTTTAGTAAACATTTAGTATTGGCAACATATTATGTGCTAAATACTAGTTTTTTAAATGAGAATTATTATGTTTTCTTAAAAACATCTTTTGAATATTTTTAGGATGTAATTTTCATGAGGGGCAAAAATGGGTGGTATAGCATGGTAATTGTTATCCTCCACAGGTTCAGCAAAATCTGTAAACATCCTAATCTATCCTAGTACATAACTATGGATCAAGTCTTTGTAATTGTTTTCTAAACCTAAACTGCATGTTATTTAACCCATACTTGGAATAACAGATTCTATTTTGTTTAACTGTAAGCTAAAGTATTATTTGTTTCAATAGTAAACAAAAGGATTATTTTATGTTATAGCAATTTTATCTTTTTTAGATGTCAAACATCACATTGATAAAATTATACTGCGATTTGGATAACATATTTTGTTTGCTCTATTATATAACCACAAAGATTTAAAAATTTGATCAAATCTAAGTTTAAGATAGTGTAACAGGGATTAAGTATGCACACTTTAGAGATAGTATAGGTTTTTAATATTGCTCTCACCCTTTACTAGCTGTGATTTTGAGCAACTACTCACACATAATCTGTACATTGTCACTGAGCTTGTACACATAAAGCATTTAGTACAGTGTCAATTTTAAAATTTTATCAGTAAATATTAACTATTAATATTTTATCATCATCATTATCATTATCTTTCTTATCAAGACAAAATTATATTTATGAGAAGAAAGCATCTATCAACAATGGCTTGTGCTTATACTTTTATAATTAAAATTTTCATCATAAAATTTTACAAAGACAACTTGAACCCGGACAAACTTGTCAAAAGTTGTGTTGAAGAATAAATGATTAAAGTTCAGTTGTAAATATTCATCAGCAATATTGAACACATAGGTTTGAGATTTCATATTCATTGAAATTGCTTTGAGTTCAAATTTGCTAAAGAATTTAATTTTTTTCACAGTTGAAACCATCATTATTTTTTCTATCAAAAGCTATATTATAAACAAATTCTTAAAAAGAGGCAACATTCTGATATTCTAAAATCCAAAATACTTAGATGATAAGTAATATTAAATAAAGCAAGTAAATATCTTGCCCTTGGAACTCAGAGGTTTCCCTTTAAATTTAACTTAAGGAGAACATAGTGGACACCCAATATGTATTTACTGAATTAAAAAAAACAAATATTTCTATTAATAAATAAAAGACCTTTTTGTTGTTAATAAGCAAAATGTGTTTGGAAGCTCACTTTCCATTTGTGTATATATGTGCACATGTGTTTATATATGTGCACATGTGTTTGTATATGAGTGAAAGAATTGGATTTTTGGTAATAAACTCAATGTCATCGAATCATATATGTACTTATATGTGTGCATATACTTATGCATACATATTTATGTCTTATATGTATATATATGTATAATTCATATTATTACTTATCATTTAGTAATTTACTTTCTTTTTTATCTGATCCTTTTTTCTAATGTGCTTTATTTTTAACAAGAGGAGAAAGGTAACCTTTTTATCATGTAAAACATTTACTTGAACAATCATTATCATTAGAATCTGGTTATATTTGTCTACTATCTTTCTAGTGTTCAAACATAGAACTATGAAATTGCCAATGTTTCTTTTTTAAGTTGAGATAATAATTGTATATATCTATGTTTTGATACATGTATAGCGATCAGATCAGGGTAATACACATAGCCATCATCTCAAACATTTGGCATTTCTTTGTGTTGGAATAATTCCATATCCTCCTCCTACCCATTTAAAACTATACAATATAACATTGTTAACTATACTCATCCTACACTGGGTGGTAGAGAAGCTGGCAACCTAGGAATGCTAACACGTGTGGCCAAAAATAAGTTACCCTTCAAGTCTGCTCTCTCAAAACAACCAACAGGAAATAGTAAAGCTGGCAAGACAGAAACTTTTAGACAATTGCTGCTCTGTAAAAAATATATACCACAAAAAATTACTGTTCAACCTATGCACCTGACATCTGTCTAGACACCAGATTATACCATGCTGCAATGAGGAGTCCAGGTTCCCCCACAGACCCCCTACTGATATGGTGTCAAACAAGGAACAGTGTGGAACAGGGACTGTCATGAGTACTCATCAGTAAGGTAGCAGAACCCAGCTACCCCTGTCAGTTATCACTCAGAGTGGCTGGACTTCCACCAGCTTTGGAAGCTAAAGAGTCACCCTTCCCTTCCAGGCTGAGATAACGTCAAAAGAGACACAGTGGAAAATCAGTAATCTCACCACTCAAATATAAGGAGGCTAACCACCAAAGAGGACAAATAAGAGTTGCTCCCCAACCTTTCAGCCAGGTTGGTATCACTGGAAGCCTTAATGGATAGCCTGAATTTCCACTCCTGCACTGAGAAACCAGGAGCCCCTCCCGCCATCCCACTAGGTGTCAACAGAGCCCAAATGGAAAAGCTGAACTTCCACACATAATTGACAGTAACTACTTGGTGTCTCCCTCTCTACTCTGCTAAAACAAACAAACAAAATGAACAAACAAACAAAAAACAGATTTACATTTGAATGAGAAAAAACAATCAGAAAATGCCAGACTGAGATGACATAGATACAAGTATCCCTTGGAGATATTGAAGGTTCACTTCCAGACCAAGGCAATAAAATGAACATCACACTGAAGTGAGTCACACAATGTTAAGATTTCCCAGTGCATACAAAAGTTATGTTTATACTATTTCATAGTCTATTAAGTGTGCAATAGCAGTATGTATAAAAATGTAGATACCTTAATTTTAAAATACTTTATTTCCTTTTTTCATGTTTAAACCATACAATAGGAACTCTGAACAGCACAACTGCATGATATTGTGGTTACAGAGAATGTTCTTTGGCCTGTAACATGCAATGCTGTTTGATGGCATTTATTCAAGTAGAACTTCTTTCAAATTTGGAATCAATCTTCTCAAACAGTGCCACTGCCTTATCAACTGAGTTTATGTAATAGTCTAAATTCTTTGTTGATATTTCAAAAATGTTCATAGCATATTCACCAGAAGTAGATTTCATCTCAAAAACCACTTTCTTTTCTCACTCATAAAAAATAACCCATATTCATTCAAGTTTTATCAAGAGGTTGCAGCAATAGAGTCACATCTTCAGGCTTTAGTTCTCTTGCTACATCCTCTGCACCTGCAATTACTTCTTCCACGAGTGTCTTGAAACCCTCAAAGTCATCCATGAGAATTGGAATCAACTTATTCCAAACTCCTGTTAATGTTGGTATTTTGAACTCCTCCATGAATCACAAATGTTACTAATGGTATCTAGAATGGCAATTTCTTTTTCAGAAGTTTTTCAATGTATTTTGTCTAGATTGCAGAGAAATTACTATCTATGGCTACTATACCTTTACAAAATGTATTTTTAAAATACTAAGACTTCAAAGTCAAACTTACTCCTTGATCCATGAGTTGCAGAATGGATGTAGTGTTAACTGGCTTGAAAGCAACATTAATCTCTTTGTACATCTCCATCAGAGCTCCTGGACCAGGTGCTTTTTCAATGAGTAGTAATATTTTGATAGGAATCTTCTTTTTCTAAACAGTAAGTCTTAACAGGCTTAAAATATTCAGTAAACAATGGTATAAACAGATGTATTGTCATCCAGGCTTTGTTATTCTATTTATGGAGCACATGTAGAGTTGATTTAGCATAACTGTTAAGGACCTGATATAATTTGGATATTTGTCTCTCCAAATCTTGCGTTGAAATGTAATCCCCAATGTGGGAGGCCTAGGGGGAGGTGTTTGGGTCTCAGGGGTGAATCACTCATGGCTTGGTGCTGTTCTCATGATGGTGAGTGAGTTCTTCCAAAATCTCGTCATTTAAACCCTTCAAAAAATTAATGAATCCAGGAGCTGATTTTTTGAAAAGATCAACAAAATTGATAGACTGCTAGCAAGACTAATAAAGAAGAAAAGAGAGAAGAATCAAATAGACACAATAAAAAATGATAAAGGGGATATCACCACCGATCCCACAGAAATACAAACTACCATCAGAGAATACTATAAACACCTCTACGCAAATAAACTAGAAAATCTAGAAGAAATGGATAAATTCCTGGACACATACATCCTCCCAAGACTAAACCAGGAAGAAGTTGAATCACTGAATAGACCAATAACACGATCTGAAATTGAGGCAATAATCAATAGCTTACCAACCAAAAAAAGTCCAGGACCAGATGGATTCACAGCCAAATTCTACCAGAGGTACAAAGAGGAGTTGGTACCATTCCTTCTGAAACTATTCCAATCAATAGAAAAAGAGGGAATCCTCCCTAACTCATTTCATGAGGCCAGCATCATCCTGATACCAAAGCCCAGCAGAGACACAACAAAAAAAGAGAATTTTAGACCAATATCCCTGATGAACATTGATGCAAAAATCCTCAATAAAATACTGGCAAACTGAATCCAGCAGCATATCAAAAAGCTTATCCACCATGATCAAGGGATGCAAGGCTGGTTCAACATATGCAAATCGATAAATGTAATCCAGCATATAAACAGAACCAAAGACAAAAACCACGATTATCTCAATAGATGCAGAAAAGGCCTTTGGCAAAATTCAACAACTCTTCATGCTAAATCTCTCAATAAATTAGGTATTGATGGGATGTATCTCAAAATAATAAGAGCTATCTATGACAAACCCACAGCCAATATCATACTGAATGGGCAAAAACTGGAAGCATTCCCTTTGAAAACGGGCACAAGACAGGGATGCCCTCTCTCACCACTCCTATTCAAAATAGTGTTGGAAGTTCTGGCCAGGGCAATCAGGCAGGAGAAGGAAATAAAGGGTATTCAATTAGGAAAAGAGGAAGTCAAATTGTCCCTGTTTGCAGATGACATGATTGTATATCTAGAAAACCCCATTTTCTCAGCCCAAAATCTCCTCAAGCTGATAAGCAACCTCAGCAAAGTCTCTGGATACAAAATCAATGTACAAAAATCACAAGCATTCTTATACACCAATAACAGACAAACAGAGAGCCAAATCATGAGTGAACTCTCATTCACAATTGCTTCAAAGAGAATAAAATACCTAGGAATCCAACTTACAAGGGATGTGAAGGACCTCTTCAATAACTACAAACCACTGCTCAATGAAATAAAAGAGGATACAAACAAATGGAAGAACATTCCATGCTCATGGGAAGGAAGAATCAATATCGTGAAAATGGCCATACTGCCCAAGGTAATTTATAGATTCAATGCCATCCCTATCAACCTACCAATGACTTTCTTCACAGAATTGGAAAAAACTACTTTAAAGTTCATATGGAACCAAAAAAGAGCCCGCATCACCAAGTCAATCCTAAGCCAAAAGAACAAAGCTGGAGGCATCACGCTGCCTGACTTCAAACTATACTACAAGGCTACAGTAAACAAAACAGCATGGTACTGGTACCAAAACAGAGATATAGAACAATGGAACAGAACAGAGGCCTCAGAAATAATGCCGCATATCTACAACTATCTGATCTTTGACAAACCTGACAAAAACAAGAAATGGGGAAAGGATTCCCTATTTAATAAATGGTGCTGGGAAAACTGGCTAGCTATATGCACAAACCTGAAACTGGATCCCTTCCTTACACCTTATACGAAATTAATTCAACATGGATTAAAGACTTACATGGTAGACCTAAAACCATAAAAACTCTAGAAGAAAACCTAGGCAATACCATTCAGGACATAGGCATGGGAAGGACTTCATGTCTAAAACACCAAAAGCAATGGCAACAAAAGCCAAAATTGACAAATGGGATCTAATTAAACTAAAGAGCTTCTGCACAGCAAAAGAAACCACCATCAGAGTGAACAGGCAATCTACAGAATGGGAGAAAATTTTCATAACCTACTCATCTAACAAAGGGCTAATATCCAGAACCTACAATGAACTCAAACAAATTTACAAGAAAAAAACAAAGAACCCCATCAAAAAGTGGGCAAAGGATATGAACAGACACTTCTCAAAAGAAGACATTTATGCAGCCAAAAAACACATGAAAAAATGCTCATCATCACTGGCCATCAGAGAAATGCAAATCAAAACCACAATGAGATACCATCTCACACCAGTTAGAATGGCCATCATTAAAAAGTCGGGAAACAACAGGTGCTGGAGAGGATGTGGAGAAATAGGAACACTTTTACACTGTTGGTGGGACTGTAAACTAGTTCAACCATTGTGGAAGTCAGTGTGGCAATCCCTCAGGGATCTAGAACTAGAAATACCATTTGACCCAGCCATCTCATTACTGGATATATACCCAAAAGAGTATAAATCGTGTTGCTATAAAAACACATGCACATGTATGTTTATAGCAGCACTATTCACAATAGCACAAAGACTTGGAACCAACCTAAATGTCCAACAACGATAGACTGGATTAAGAAAATGTGGCACATATACACCATGGAATACTATGCAGCCATAAAAAATGATGAGTTCTTGTCCTTTGTAGGGACATGGATAAATCTGGAAACCATCATTCTCAGCAAACTATTGCAAGGACGAAAAACCAAACACCGTATTTTCTCACTCATAGGTGGGAATTGAACAATGAGAACACATGGACACAGGAAGGGGAACATCACACTCTGGGGCCTGTTGTGGGGTGGGGGGAGGGGGGGAGGGATAGCATTAGGAGATATACCTAATGCTAAATGACGAGTTAATGGGTGCAGCATACCAACATGGCACATGTATACACATGTAACAAATCTGCACGTTGTGCACATGTACCTTAAAACTTAAAGTATAATAATAAAATTTTAAAAAAATTGAATTAGAATACTTGTAATAAAATTATCATTTACTAAACACACACACACACACACACAAATAAATAAATAAATAAATAAATAAATAAAAGCTTGTGTCACCTCCCTCCTCTTGTTCCTGTTCTTGCCATGTGAGATACTGGCTCCCTTTTGGCCTTCTGCTGCTATTGAAAGCTTAATGGGGCCTCACCAGAAGCCAAGTAGATGCCAGAACAGTACTTCCTGTACAGCCTGCAGTACCATTAGCCAAGTAAGGCTCTTTTCTTTATAGAATACCCAGTCTCAGGTATTTCTTTATGCAAGAGTGGCATAACAGAAAATTTGTGCCAAGGATTAGAGCATTGCTATAAAGGTAACGTGAATATGTGGAAGTAACTTTGGAACTGGGTAATAGGAAGAGGTTTGAAGAGTTTGGAGGATTCAGAAGAAGATAGCAAGATGAGAAAGTTTGAAACTTCTTAGAGACTGGTCATATGGTTGTGGCCAAAATGCTGATAGTGATCGGAAGAGTGAAGTCCAGGCTGACTAGGTCTCAGGTGAAAATAAGAAACTTATTGGGAGCTGAAGCAAAACAACCCTAGTTATTGCCTAGCAAAGAGCTTAGCTGCATCGTGTTTATATCCTAGAGCTCTGTAGAAGTTTAAATTTAAGAGTGACAACTTAGGGTATCTGGCAGAGAAAATTTCTAAGCATCAGTCTTCAGGATGTATTGTAGCTGCTTCTAACAGCTTTTATTCGGATGTAGGAGCAAAGAAATGATCTAAAATTGGAACTTACATTTAAAAGGGAAGCAGAACCTAAAAGTTTGAAAAATGTGCAGCCTGACTATAACTGTACAATGGGTTTTTTTCTGCCCACTGCACAGACAACATAAATCTACTGAGATGATGGCATAGCAGTAAAGAAAGAGTTTAATTGATTCAAGGTTGGACGTACCATATGGGAGATGGAGTTATTAGTCAAATCAAACTTCCTGAAGGCTTGAAGGTTAGGGCATTTTCAAGGATAATTTGGTGAGCAGATGGCCAAGGAAGGGGGCGTAATGATTGATTGGGGATGCAATCATAGGAGTGTGAAAAACAGTCCTTGTGTACTGAGTCCATTTCTGGGTGGGGACCACCAGAGGAATTGCTGGTCTGGGTGGGGCCATTCAGTAGTCAGAAAGATAAAAGCCTGAAAATACATCTCAAAAGGCCAATCTTAGGTTCTACAATAGTGTTGCTGTTATTTACAGGAGTAATTGGGGAAGTTGTAAATCTTGTGGTCTCCAGATTAGTGGCTGGTAATTATTTAACAATGCCTACATCTTAGTAGAATTTAGACACCTTTCATCCTCCTAACTGGGTGGCCTTTCATTAGTTCTATAAGGATAGTTTAGTTTTAGGATAGTTTTACAAGGATAGTTTAGTTTTTGGAAAGCACTATTATCATTTAAACTATAAACTAAATTTCTCCCAAAGTTAGCTTGGCCTGCGCCCAGGAATGAGGGAATAGTCAGTCTGTGATGCTAGAAGCAATATGGAGTCAGCCATGCCAGATTTCTCATACTGTCATAATTTTGCAAAGGCAGTTTCATGACAATGTGGCAGAGAAAGAAAAATTATTATCAGAAGAGGAATTCAAACAGGCTGAGCAACCACATGCTAGAGATAGTAGTATGAATACAATGGAGCCAGGTGCTGAAGGTCAAGAAAAATGAGAAAAACACCTTCAAGGCATTTCAGAGATGTCCAAGGCAGACCCTCTCATCACAAACCTAGAGGCCTAGGGGGAGAGAATAATTTAGTGGACTAGACCAAGGGCTGCATTACCCTGCACAGCCTAAGGTCACTCTTCCCTATATCCCACTCCAGCTTTAGGCATGGCTCAAAGAGGCCCAGGTACGGCTTGGGCTGCCACTCCAGAAGGTGCAAGGCATGAGTCCTGGCAGTTTCCACATGGTGTTAAGCCTGCAGGCACACAGAATGCGAGAGTGAAGAAGGCTTGGCAGACTCCACCTAGATTTCGGAGGATGTGAAAAAGCCTGTATGCCCAGGCAGAAGCCTGTTACAGGAACAGAGAACCTCTAACAGGGCATATGCCAAGGAAAATTTGGAGACCCCACACAGAGACCCCACTGAGACACTACCTATTGGGGCTGTGAGGGAAAGAGGGTTGTACCCTGCAAAGCCACAGGAGTGGAGCTGCCGAAGGTCTTGAGGGCTTACCCCTTGAAGCTATGTGTCTGGGATATGGGACATTAAGTTAAAGGAGATTATTTTGGAGCTTTAAGATTTAAGAACTGCCCTGCTATGTTTCAGATTTGTGTGGGGCCCATACCCATTTCTTTTGCCCAATTTTTCCGTTTTAGAATAGGAATGTTTACCCAATGCCTGTGCCCGCATTGTATCTTTGAAGTAAAAAACGTGTTTTGATATTACAGGTTCATAGGTGGAAGGAACTCATTTCCAGATGAGACTTTGAACTTTTGGCTTGGGACTGTTATGTTATGGATATGGCTTCTCTACTTACACCTTATGAACCAACCTCTGCTAGCTTTAAACTTTTTGTCTCTGGATTCCTCACCTCTCTCTGCCTTTACAGAATTAAAGAGAGTTTTGATCTTACTTTTTATTAGGCTTTTGTTTAGAGAATGTTGTAGCTTATTTGATCTTCTATTTAGATCACGGGAACTTTCTTTTATATCCATCGATAAAGCTGTTTTGCTTTCTTATCATTTGTGTGTTCACTGGATTAGCACGTAAATTTCTTTCTATATATATATATATATATTTTTTGGCATTTACACGTTGGCTAACTGTTGGCACAAGAGGCTAGCTTTCCATCTATCTAAGCTTTCAATATGTCTTTTCTCACTAAACATAATTATTTTCAGCTTTTGAAGTAAGACAGGCAATTCTTCCTTTCAACTTAACACTTAGAGTTCAAGTAATAGGGAGGCCTGGAGAGAGGGAGCAAGATTAAGGAGTGGTCAATTACTGGAGTAGTCAGAACACAGGCAACATTTATCAATTAAGTTTGCTGTCTTCTATGGGGATGGTCCATTGCACCCCAAAACGAATACAATAGTTATATCAAAGATCACTAATCCCAGATCATCATAACAGATATAATAATTATGAAAAAGCTTGAAATGAGAGAATTACCAAATATGACACAGTGGCACAAAGTGAACATATACTGTTAGAAAAATGGTGCTGACAGACTTGCTTATGGCATGGTTGCCACAAACCTTCAATTTATGAAAAACACAATATCTATGAAGTGAATAAAATGAAGTGTGTTGTATTAAAATTATTTGATGAGGACTTTAATCATCATAATATGCTGTAACAAACAATTACAAGAACATCTGAAACAAATGGTAAGATAAAAAGTCTGAGCAAAGAGTTAGAAGAATTAAATGTAAATTATAGAACTGAAAAATGCAATAACCAATGGAGAGGATAGAGGAAAGAATCAGTAAAACTGAAGATAGAAGAATAGAGATAATTAAATTAAAAAAATTAATTTAAAAAAACTGTGGGACCTGTGTTACTAAAATAACTGGCATTTATGATGTCACAGTTCTGAAAGGAGAAAAGAAAGAAGGTGAGAATGAAAAGCTACTTGAAAAAATAATGCCTAAATATTCTTTAATTGGGCAAAAGACACAAAGCTACAGATAAAGAAACCAAGTGAACCCCAAGCAGGATACATTTATTTATTTATTTTTTTAATTTGGTGCCCTGCTAAAGTCCTAACCCACAGAAACTCTGAATGGCTGTTTTATGCCACTAAGTTCTGGAATAGTTTGTTACGACATGATAAGAGTCAAAACAACATTGTAAGTTCTTCAACCTTTATTTTAAGTTCAGGCGTACATTGGCAGGACATGCAGGTTTGTTACATAGGTAAACGTGTCATGGTGGTTTACTGCACAGGTCATCCCCTTACCCAGGTATTAAGCCCAGCATCCATTAGCTATTCTTCCTGATGCTCTCCCTACCACCACTCCCCCCAACAAGTGCTCAGTGAGTGCTGTTGCCCATGTGCTCTCATCAATCAGCTCCCACTTATGAGAACATGCAATGTTTGGTTTTCTATGCCAGTGTTAGTTTGCTGAGGATAATGGCTTCCAGCTCTATTCATGTCCCTGAAAAGGACATGGTCTCATTCTTTTTATGGCTGCATAGTATTCCATGGTGTATATGTATCATATTTTCTTTATCCAGTCTATCATTGATGGGCATTTGAGTTGATTCCATGTCTTTACTATTGTGAATAGTTTTGCAATGAACATACACGTGCATTTATCTTTATGATAGAGTGATTTATATTCCTTGGGTATGTATCTAGTAATGTAATTGCTGGGTCAACTGGTATTTCTCAAGCACGATAAATTTAAATAGACCTACACTAAGTCACATCATATGTAAACAGCTAAAACTGATGAGTAAAAAGAAACATTTGAAAGGAGAGAGAAGAGACACCTTATTTATGCTGGAAAAAAAACCTCACATAAGACATTTTCTTATCAAAAACCATGGGCCTGGTGTGGTGGCTCAGGTCTGTAATCTCAGCACTTTGGGAGGCCAAGGTGGGTGGATCACTTGAAGTCAGGAGTTTGAGACCAGCCTGGCCAACATGGTGAAACCCTGTCTCTACTAAAAATACAAAAATTATCTGGGCATGGTGGAGGGCACCTGTAATCCCAGCTACTCAGGAGGCTGAGACATGAGAATCCGTTTAACCTGGGAGTCTGGGGTTGCGGTGAGCCGGGAATGCGCTACTGTGCTCCAGGCTTTGTCACAGAGTGAGACTCCGTCTCAAAAAAAAAAAAAAAAAAAGGAAACAAAGTATAGAGGCAAGACAAAAGTTCAAATTCTGAAATAAAAGAACTGTCAACCCAGAAGTCTATATTCAGAGAAAATATTCTTTATTTTCTCTGGAAAAGCAAAATGTTTCCCCCAGAGAATGGGGAAATAAAAACATTCTCAGATAAAGAAAAATTGAGAGAATTTGTCACCAGGGAACTTATTCTAAAAAAAAAATGGGTAGAGGAAGTTCTCTAAACATAAATAAAATGATAAAATAAGAAATCCTAGAAAAACAAGAAGGAAAAAAAGAACAGAAAAATGTTTATATAGATAAATATAACAGAATTATTTGTATTTTTGAGTTTCTAAATTATGTTAGACAATTGAAGCAGTAATTATAGCAACTGCTGCTGTAGTTCTCAACGTATATAGAGAAAATATTTAAGATACTTATATCATAAATGGGGAGGGGTAAAAACATATTTTCTGTAAAATGCTAACACCCCTGTAAACCGTAATTTTATACATATATAATATATACTATATATTATGTATATAATAGATTATTATATATTACCTTAAATATACGTGTAAAGTTCCAAAATATATATCCTAAAATAGCTACACATGGAGACACTCAGAAATACTACAGATAAGTAAAAATTAAATATCAAAATGTTCCAGTAGCACACACAAAAGCAAGAAAGAAATAGAGAAACAGGAGAAAGAAAAATAGAAAACAACCAAAAATGAATGCAGACTTCAGTAGGAACACATTAAAAATCATATTAAATGCAAGGATATACATTTTTAAAGTGGATAAAGTGCTACAATAATTTCCCACTAGGTACAAGGTAATTATTAAACATCATTATATTCAGATTATATTAGGGACAGGCAAATCATAACTCAGAAGAAATCCATTTCAATGTCTGTGTTTGTATCTCTAGCTGTCTAAGAATGTCTTTCATATTTTTGAATGGTTAAAAAGCATCAAAATAAGAAAAATTCATAACAGAAAATTTAAATAAAATTTAAAATTAAAATGTTAATAACATTTAAATTTTAGTATTTTATAAATGAAGTTTTACTAAAAGACAAACACATTCATTCATTTACATGTTGT
Organism: Symphalangus syndactylus; assembly: GCF_028878055.3. NCBI lineage: Eukaryota > Metazoa > Chordata > Mammalia > Primates > Hylobatidae > Symphalangus > Symphalangus syndactylus. The sequence continues at coordinate 91,879,976 of NC_072433.2, forward strand.
CTATGGCTGCACTACAATTACAGAACTGAGTATTTGTGATGAAGACCCATGAGCTACAAAATATAAGATATTTACTATCTCTGCCTTTATAGAAAAGGTTTGTTGATCACTGTTGTAGATGTTTTCAGGCCCATGTCTACTTGTCTTTGCTTCCCAACTCCCTACCTTCCAACTACCCTGCAAACTGTGTTCCTGTAGTCATATTTAATAAATGAATGTTACATTAAATAATTTTAATTTTATATTGAGAATAGATTAATGGGATTTATAATATAAGAGTTGGACTATCACTTCAACTGGCTGAATTCACATAAAATGCCTGTCTGAGATTTGGCAATATTTGAGGAGTTTGTTCAAACTTAAAGAATAAAAATATATATACGTATTTAGTTAAGTATGAGGAAATCAGTAGATTATCTGTATAAGTAACTGTTATCATTCAGCATTTAGATATAGGAAAAACTAAATCTGCCTACAAGTTCCCTAATCCAGATGGACAACAACAACAGCAACTTGAACAAGTGGTAGAAAAATCTGACCTTTTAATATGCTGGGGCAGCCTTTGGGTTACTGAATTTAGACCTGCGTCTCTCCCTTCCTTAATCATCTATTATTTAAATAGGCCATTTTATAGATAATATAACAGAGATTCGCATTTATTTACTTAATTCAAAAACTTGAGAGCAAGGATATACCTTAACTATAATGACTTTTGTAATTACCACAGATGGAACCATATTACTCAGTGAAGTCTTGCAACCTTTACATATAGTGTGCTGCATTAACATCTGTTTCTAGCTCTCTTGGCATACGTGACATCCTTGGATGGCTAGAAGCATATCCTTACTCAGTTTTGTGTTTATAGAATGGCATAGTGGCAAGTACGGGTACTCAAAGTATAACTTGCTTCACAAAGGAGAGGCAATATAAAAATGGGCAAATGCATCTGTTTTTGATAAATTGTCAATACTAAACATTTCACTTAAAATATTTTTTTCTGTGGGTGACACGATACCATCAACTGATCACAGGCTGAAAAACAAGATCCTATAGCTTTTCTTATTGGCTCAGAATTGAGATAATTGGAATAGTTGCAGAGATTTGTTAAAAATTCAATCTCAGAATGTTTTGAGTTTTGTGGAAAGAATTTCCTAGAAATATTTTGTCTTATCCTCTTCCTTATACCAAGTTGTCTGTCTAACACCCCAGAAAACTGTTGCTTACAAACAGAAAAGAGGCTCATAAAAGCGAAGATATTACAAAATAAGACTGCTTTGTCATTAAAGACTGACAACACAGGAGACAAAAACACAGAAAACAGTTTAATTTTTAAAATTCATAGCAATAACCTTATTTTTAAATTACAAGAATTGATTTCTTTTAGAGTATAATGTTAAAAAAAATATGTTGCCAACATTTACTGGTTAAAGAAAATTTGTATATTTAGAGCAATCATACTTAAATTGCATTTTTTCCCAGAAAATCTTCCCTTTTCCACTTTTTTATTTCTTATTTCATAATTCATGTAGGAAAAGAAAATTAAGAAGATGAAATTACTTTAAACTTCATAAAAATATACCACAGCTTATGCCAGCATAGATACAGCACATAAGGACAAATTTCACTGGATATAACTCATAAGGGGTATTTTTAACAAATGGATTTAAATCACATAGCTATCAGAAATCTATCTCTGCCTTAGTGTAAGTGAATGGGTGTAATTTTACAATAGTCAAATTTTTAAAAAATACATTTATTCTAATACTTGTAAGTAAGCTACATATAAAATAAATAATAAAGACCATAATTTTATTTCATTTCTTAGCTTGGCAAAATATCAGTATTTAAAATTTCTTTGAATTTAACACTAATTTGAATATAGACATAATTTTTTACAATACAAAAAGATTTACTTCCCAATTAATAGTTATTTTGGAAAATGTTGTACCTAAATGATTAAAAATGCCAGGCCACTAAAGACACACTATCTAATCCTAGTTAACATCAACCAGATGTCCTGGTTAGTGTAATAAAACAAGGAAAAAATAGATAAAATCTACACAGATTGGATAGGTGAAATAAAGCTATCTTTTTTCACAGGTTCTGTGAGTGTTTGTGTAGAAACGAACCTACAGAAAGAAAATCTAGAATTGATAAGACAGTATAGCATGTTTGTGGATACAGATCAATATAAAAATTCCACTGTTTTACTATAAACCAGCAATTAATAATTGGAATGAAAAATTAAAAAATATATATCATTTTTAAGAGCATCAAAAATGAAAAAATACTTAGGTATAAATATAAGAAAAACGAAGTACAAGATCTCTATGTAGAAAATTTAAAAAACACTTATGACAAAATTAAAAGAAGGCCAAGTGCAGTGCTCACACCTGTAATCCCAGCACTTTGGGAGATTGAGGCAGGAGAATTGCTTGAACCCAGGAGGCGGAGGTTGCAGTGAGCCAAGATCATGCCATTGCTTTCCCGCCTGGGTGACAGAGCAAGAATGTGTCTCCAAAATAAATAAATAAATGAATAGAAAAAATTAAAACAAAATCTAAAAAAGCTAAGAGATCATCCTTGTTCATAGAGTGGAAGGCAATCTTGTTAATTCTTTTCTTTAGCTCAGGGGATGGGGATGCTTTCAATGAAACTGTTCCACCTTAGATCATCAGGCATTAGTTCGATTCTCATAAGGAGCAGGCAACCTAGATCCCTAGCATGCACAGTTCACAATAGGGTTCCTGCTCCTTTGAGAATCTAATGCAGCAGCTAATCTGACAGGAGGTGGAGCTCAGGCCTTAGTGCTTGCTGTTCCCACCTCCTGCTGTGCGGCCTGGTTCCTGACAAGCCACAGACTGGTACCCATCCTGGCCCTGGGGTTGGAGATCCCTGCTTTAGTTCACTGCAGTCTTGAACTCCTGGGGTCAAGCAATCTTCCCACCTCAGCCTCCTGAGTAGATAGAACTATAGGCATGCACCTCCACCTCTGACTAGTATTTTTATTTTTTATTTTTTTTTTTTATAGGGATGAAGTCTCATGTTGCCCAAGCTGGTCTCAAACTCCTGGGTTCAAGTGATCATTCCACCTCAGCCTCCCAAAGTGCTGGGATTACAGGCATGAGCCCACACTTCTTTCCGTCTTTATCTATACATTTAACATAATCCAAGTAAAAAATCCCAGGCAACGATTTTATAGATATTGACAAATGCTAAAATTTACAAGAAAAGGCAAAATCATTGAAGAGTCAACGTAATACTAAAGAAGAATAAATTTGGAGGACTAACACTAATCTTTATCAAGAATTATTCTAAAGCTAATCAAGTCAGCATGGTATTGGCAATTGAATAGAACAGATAGTCCAAAAATAGACCTGCACAGATATCATCAACTGATTTTTGCAAAGGCACAAAAGCAATTCAATAGAGAAAAAATAGTCTTTAAACAAATGATGTTGAAACAGTGATATTTCCATATGCAAAAAATGAGCCTAGACCCATACCTTAAATATTTGCACTAAAATGAACTAAAAATAAACCCCTATATGAAATGCAAAACTCTATAGCTTTTAGGAAAGAAGAAGGAGAAAATTTAGGTGATCTCACATTTGGCAATGACATTTTACGTACAATATCACAAAAAAACTTAGCTGGATTTTATTAAAATTGAAAACTTCTCTTCTGCCAAACATTGTTAAGAGAATCAAGAGGCAAGCCAAAGACCAGGAGAAATCATTTCCAAACACATATCTGATAAAAGACTTGTATCGAAAATGTAAAAACAACACTTAAAAGTCAACAAAAGGAAAATGAACAACCCAATTAAAAGAAGGAGCAAAAGTTCTGAACAGACACCTCACCACAACAGATAGACAGATGGCAAATAAGCATATGAAAAGATGCTAATATGAAAATGCAAATTAAAATAATAAGATACTACCGCAAGCTTATTAGAATGACGAAAAAAACCAAAACAAAACAGAAACAAAAATAAAAACAAACTCCTTACAATATCAATTGCTGGTAAGGCTGTAGAGTAACAGGGACCCTGATTCATCGCTTGTGAGAAAGCAAAATTATACAGGCACTTTGGAAGATATTTTGGCAGTTTCTCAACAAAGCTAAACATAGCCTTCCCATATAACCCAACAATTGCATTCCTAGATATTTACCCAACTGATTAAAAAGTTATGTTCCCACAAACATTGGAAGCTGAATGTTTATAACAACTTATTTATATTTGCCCCAAACCAGAGGCAACTAAGATGACTCCCATAGGTAGATCTATAACTAAACTGTGGTACATTCCTGTAATGAAAAAATATTCATTTGCAAAAAGTATGAGCTATTAAGCCACACTATGACATGAATGAATCTTAAATGCATAGTGCTAAATGAAAGAAAAGTCTCAAAAGGCTATGTAGTCCATTATTCCACTTACATGACATTTTGTAGAAAGCAAAACTATAGAACCATTAAACAGAACAGTGGTTGCCAAAGATACAACAAAGGGGAAGGAGAGTTAAATAGGTAAAAGGGAACATTTTTAGAGTAGGGAAACTCTTCTATATATTACTGTAATGGTAGATATACATCATTGAATTGTTAAAACCCATAGAACTTTACAACACTAACAGTGAAACTTAATAGAGGCAACTTAGAAAAAATAATTTTGGAGGTCAGATGTGAGGATACAATGCAAAATGTGAAAAAGGAATATAATTGTATTACATATGTATGAAACAACCTCACAGAAGGGATTGGGAGAAAAGGTGATGACTTGGTAACTTTGGAAATGAGTGAAATCTTTAATACTAAAAGCAAAGACATTTTACATAAGCACTGTACTATAGTTTATGAAGTTCATCCACAACAGAGTATGGGTTACAATTTATGAAACCACTATATTTATAGACAGAAAATAAACAAGTAAAGGAGTGGTAGATATTGGCAGTTAGGTTTCTCACAGTTGAAGTGAGAGGCTATAGACAAGCAAGAGAAGGAAGTTAAAATAATCCATGTGGTAATGAATTAGAGTTATTTCAAGATAGACATAGTTACATAGAATGTTTATAGATGTTTAGCTTAATACAGATATAGATGGTTACATAGAAATATTTACAGACACGTGTATATACACGGATTATGATGTACACATATATTTTCTTCCTTTTCATCTGAGAGAGCCTAGAATCAATAATGCCCAGTATAAATGAGCACACTCAGATCTTTGTTTCTCCTAAAAAGCTGCTAGGGAATGCTAGAGAAATGGCTGATTTGGGCACCGGGGCAGGAAATATTCTAGATCGGACTAGAATTAAGTGTTATAATGCCAGAAATTGTATTCAAACAAATAAACAAAAAAGCCACAATGTTGAGGATGTGTCAGATAATGAAGAAGACAATTGAAAGTGCTCTCAAATGCCTATACTGGAATAATTTGAGCAAAAATAAATAAATAAATACATAAATAAATGAATGAATGAATGAATGAAATTAATATAGGACTGTAACCCAAAGATTAAAATAAATGAGTTTAATTCTAATAAAAGTGAGTGAATAATTGAATAAATATATAAATGGAGGTGAAGAGACAAATCCCTCACGTAGAAGAATCCTGGCCAGGCAAGGTGGCTCATGCCTATAATCTCAGCACTTTGAGAAGCCAAGGTGAGCAGATTGCTTGAGTTCAGGAGTTTGAGATCAGGCTAGGCAACATGGCAAAACCCTATCTCTACTATTAATTAAAAATACAAAAACTAGCTGGGCATGGTGGTTCATGCTTGTAGTCCCAGCTACTCAGGAGGCTGAGGTGGGAGGATTACCTCAGTGCAGGGAGGTCAAGGCTGGAGTGAGCAGTGATTGCACCACAGCACTCCAGGCTAGGCAACAGAGTGAGACCCTGTCTCAAAAAAAAAAAAAAAAACTCTCAAATAATTTATGTAGATATTTTGCCTTCAAGGAGATAGAACATAAATCCTCACACTTTAAGTAAGCTTCACCCAGTGACTTCCTTCCAAAGAGTACCGTATGAAAAGAAGCTAAACAAAAATAACTTTACAACTAGAATCCTGACAAACACATCTCAGCCAATGAGTAAGGTTAATAGCAGCAATGTGAAACCACACTGATAGTATGTACCCTTGAGATAAGGTGATAAAAATGCCACCTTACCTCAAACAAATTCATAACCACAGTCTAATTATGATAAAAACATTAAATGTCTCAGTTAAAGAACATTCTACAAACTGTCTGATCAGTGCCCTGCAAAATTGTCAAGGTAATTGAAAACAAGAGAAGCCTAAGAAACTGTTACAAAAAGAGGAAGCCAAGAAGCCAAAAGGACTGAATAGAATGTGGTAACCTTGAGTGGGATTCTGGAACAGAAAAAAGATACTAGATAAAAAGTAAAAAATGAATAAATTATGAACTCTTGTCAATAATAATGTATCAATATTTGTTCATTAATTGTGACAAATGTACCTTAATAATTAGATGATAATAGGAGAAACTGGGTGTTGGACATACGAAGACTCATTACTATCTTAACTTTAAAAATAAATCTAGAACTATTTTAAAATCAACATTTTATGAAAAATAAAATCCTATATCTCCAAGGATCCAGAACTCATAGGTGCAAAATGCTAGAGACAGAAATAGATCTTTACAAGGGGGGAAAACATGTATTGCTCACTTCAATAGAAGAGGGCACCTATGATGAAATGGTACAGGTGTTTTGGACAAAATTAGGAGCAAGTCTAAGCCACAGGTGCCTTTTTTGCTTTAAAGAAGAAAATAAGAGACTCTCATCTACAGAATTTTACCAAAAAGAGACAGAGTAGAATCCATGCGATAATTTCAATAATGTAAAAGAGTTTATTACCTAACTGGCTGACAACTCATTGGCTGGGGATTTACTATCTAAGAGGTAAACACTCTAGATTATAATCAGTCATGAGTTGTGATCAATTATGAAAATGTTAGTTAAAAAGTAGTTTCACTTTACAGAAGTAGTTATCCAGTAGACCTGCAGATAGCTGTGTACGGTCTAGGACACCTGGAAACTTCGTATGTGGAACATCATCCATATTGATAGACTTAAGCATGGTGCTTATGTGAGGAGCCAAATGACATGGTAATTTAAATTAAAGACAGAAAGAAAGATCTAACCACACTAAGGTTATGCTTAAAAGTTGGCTCAGGTTTTCTCTAGATGTGCTGCTGTTCATTCTTCCCTCTCCCTCTCCTGACATTATACCAGAAATTAGGAACAAGAAATATGATGATTAAGAAGAGAGATTCTAAGGTTATTGCCATAAAGTAAGTGTTAACATTTCATTAACTATTACTAGATCATTTCCCAAAATGTACACAACATAAGATCTGATATTCTTTATCATTATTATAAACAAAAAAACTAAAAAAAAAGCAAATTAAACTCTGAAGCAAATAATCACCCCTTTCCAAAATGGTTTAAATAAGACACTTCTATTTAACCTGAAACAAGAAAATAAATCCAATCATCTAATGCATTCATGTGAATTTACCTGTTTATGCCTGAGTGATATAAGCACATAAAATCAAATTTTATAATTTGAATATATGTTTGAGGCATTTTAATGGAGATGTTAATTTCAGATCTCTTTGAATGCATGTCTTTATTTAAATTAAGTTCAGGCCTGAAAATATACATATATATGTATATATGCAAATGAATATGGCATGACATGGAATAATAGAGGCTTGGAGCTTAGTTTAGCATTGGTATAAACAATGGCACTTCCAAATCTGTGTACTAAAAAACTATATTAGATAGTTAATGATTATTATGGTCAGCCTTATTTAGTATAGAAACTATTGAACAGTTAACCATACTTGTTTTCTCGGTTATGTTCAAAATCTAATATAGTAATGACCAGACTAACTGTGTATTACAAAAATCCCTAATCCAACTTCTCTGCTTGTCTCCTGCTGATGTACACAGCATGATTCAATTCATCAAGCAATACTTTCGGATTTCTATTGCAATAGTCACCCTCACTACAACAACATACTGTTACCCTTTCTTGTTACAAAAGTAAACTCATTCAATGTTGAAGAAATTAAACCTTCTCCTCAATTTGCATTAATATTTCCTGTCTCTAAATTTCACCTTTTCTCCTTTTTATTTTGATAACTTTCTAAATGACTTTTTGTTTTTCTCCCATAAATGAGATGACAATGGCATTTGAAGGGAATAAAAATACAGATGTGATTGCCATTGATTATTTTCCTCCTCTTTGCTTCCTTACTTGCTGACTGAGTGTGCCTAGACGAGATGAACAGTTGGTTAGCACATGCTGGGCAATTACTGTGCTGCAAATTTGCAGCTACAGTGATCCTATAAGGCACTTCTTTCTTGATCTTTCTGTCCTCAATTAGGAGATGACAAGATTAACAAAAGATATTCTAACATCTAGTATAAAAATAACTGAATTGTACTTTCAGTATTGAAGAAAAGGTGAAAGTGAGGAGAAATATGAGAGTGAATTCTATTTAGAGTGATTTGCGACATTGAGTACTGACATTCTTTCATGGATATAAGACTTCATGGATAGCAGGCTTTCTTTTTTTTATTCCCTGGTACTAGATAACCCATTTATATTAGATGATAGGTTTATGCATTTTATTTTTTGAGAAAAAAGCCACTGGATTTTAAAAATTCAACTCAGCCTTAGTAATTCTGCTGACAGCCAGCAGGATATTAGAGACAGTCCTCAATAATCACAGTTCTGATTCAGATGAAGTATTTTGAATATAAAGTGACAGCAGAAAATGGCATAGATTTCAATAACTTTAAGAACCAATCTTGCATTGTCTGAATAAACTCTGGCTGGTGATTATTGAATAAGCATGTTTACCTGTGATTTTACACAGGAAAGGGTATCATTTCATAGCAAAATGAGGATCCGTGAATTATAAAAAGAATTATTAATGTTCAAATAGCACATCCTAGGAAAAGATCACCAACCTGGAAAGCTATTTTCTGCATTTTCAATTGAATGAAGTATTTGATTTTATTACAAAAAGGAAAAACTGAATTATTTTTAGACAAGTGTAAAAAATAAATTAACTCAAGACCCTTACTGTAATTTGAACATATTCAAAAAAACATTCATGTTATCTGAACTTCTCCGAGAAGGACACAAAAGAGGTCAAACTCTACTATGAGTTGCCATCCAAATTTACTATTTTCATGCCTATTTCTGACACCAATCAGCTGTCATAAATTAAAAAGAACTATTATGAAGTGAGCTTAGTAAGCAGCCTGCTGATGTATCTGAACATATTACCCAGGATTCTTATGCTAGGACAGAAAGTCAGATTAGATCTGCTATCAAGGACAATAAGAAATCTCAGCTAGCAAGACAGAGCCTCAAGTAGCATGGGTGTGTGTCCATTCAAGGAAATAGTTGTGTCAGGAAGGTTGGTAGCATAAGACTTAATAAAAAAAACTTAATAAAAAAATCTTCAGACCCAGACTGGATGGGAAGCAAATTCAGTACAAGAATGCACATTAGGGCAGTGTATCACAAATTTGCTAATTGTCAGAATCAAATGAGACATTAATAAAAAGGAGAGACTGCTGAGTTCCACCTAGATATACTCAATTAGTTAATCCAAATAAAGGAACTTCTACAATCTGTGTTGTTAACAAACATCATAGATGATTCTGCAGATTGGTTAAGTAAAGGTCACTATCCTCAGAGTACTAAAATACAAATTATTCATTCATTGATTTATTCAAAAAATGTTTCTTGAAAAGTAATATGTGCTTTTAAAGTAAGTTTCTTGGTATAACTGATGGTTGTCTTTGTAAACAGAACAACTCATTCCTAAAAACTTGACTTGTAAAATTGATCCTTAATCTGTTGAATTAATATAATAAAAAACAGATTCAACATTTAAATTCAACCCACCAATCTTACTAATATCTCCAATAATTTAATATAATGTAATTATCACTGTTAAGCAGAGTTTAGTAATTTGTGATTTACGTATAATTTTATCAGCATTTATTATTTTAATAACTTGCATCTTTTTAGGTCCTTTAATTGTTTGACTAACCTAATAAACTCTGTCAAGAACTTAAATAGCTCACAGATTCTAATAAATTAAGCTTAAAAATATTTAACTGTGATTGTTTTTGCAAATTTAGTGTAAAGTTATCTTTAAAACTTCAATTCAGTGACTAAAGCAATTACTTAATTACAAACTCTAAAATGGAATCACAATTTTCTATGAGAAATTATTTGAAGCAATTAAGTCCAAATATAATAAGTATATAAAATGTGTTGATAAACTTTAAATACAAATATGAATACCACAGTTTTATGCATTTGATTTGTTTTATCACTCTATTTAATTCTAAACTTCCTGAATCACTAAAGAGATAATTACAAAATCAAAAAATTTGATGATAATATCTCAAAAAATGTCATTACAGTGTTCCTTAGCTGAGTTGTATATCAATCAGAGATCTGGGCTGGAAAGAAGGAATTTGAGTTAGGATTGTTTGAGCCTCTTCTAGAGTCACTAAAATGAAGACTATATAGTAACAAAGGTGTTGGTTCTTGGGCCACATCTGTAAATTGAATTTAACTGTTACTTGATTTTCAGATCTCATTTCTGTTTGTAAATCTCTTATCCCTTCCTAAATTGTGTCAACACTTTATTTGATTTAACTAATCTATTTGCTTATTTTTTCTGAATTATTCTCAGGTTATTCCTGTTCATTTGATTGAAATCACAGCTATTTCAATGATAACCAGGTAGATTCTGTAGGTTTCCTTCATATATAATGTCATAGCTTCTACTATTCTAATATGTTCAGGTTCTGTCCTTGGATGTAGAAATAGAAGCATCCAAAAGACAGACAAAATTCTTGCCATCACGCATCTTGCTTGATACTAGGAGAGAAAGAAAATAAAAAGTTAACACACACACACACACCCTGCATATATTTAATAATTCCCAGATAGTGACAAAAGCCATGAAGAAAACAATGTACAGTAAAGGGATAAAAGTGCCAGTTGGCAAGTAGGGGAAAGAGATATTATAAAGATGTTAGGGAAGATGACATATGCTGGGATCTGAATAATATGAAGAGTTGATTATAGTAAGATAAAGAGGCCAGATATAGAAACTGTCAAGGAGACAATAGAAGAAAAGAAAAAGAAGGAAGGAAAGAAGAAAAAGAAAAAAAGAGAGGAACAAAATAATAAAGGGAGAAAGAGAGGAAAAGAAGGAAGGGAGGGAGAAAGGTAGGGAGGGAAAGAAAGAGGGAGTGGTAGAGAGGAGGGAACTAAAAAAAGAGAGAAAAAAGAAAAGGAGGAAAGAAGGAAGGAAGGAAGGAGGGAAGGAAGGAAGGGAGGGAAGAAGGAAAGAAAGAAAGGAAAGATAGATGAAAGAAAGGAAAAGAAAGAAGAAAGAGGAAGAAAGAAAGAAAGGAAAAGGAAGGAAGGAAGAAAGAAAAAGAAAGAAAGAGAAAGAAAAAGAAAGAAAGAAAGGAAGAGAAAGAAGCTACTGCTCCAGTTGCCAGATCTTAGTTTAAAAGTGGGAGTTTATGGCCAGGGCAGCGTAAGAGTCCATTTAATTATCATCAATGTACTGATTAATTCCAGATATGGACTTTCAGCTGTGCCCTCTACCAGATCCAGTCCATGCAGCTTCCCAGAAGTTATCAGTCTCCTGTTCCCTGGGTCTCAACCTCTTGTTCAAAGGAGAAACTCAGATACTTCAGCTAACTTGCTGCCTCAGTTTCCCAAGGTATGAATTCTTGACTTTACCACAGTGTTTTTAGACTCTATCTGTGGGAAAACACCATAGCTTGATCAGGCCCAGGCAAGACATTCTGAATGGTGCCAGACAGTGTCAGTATCACAACCCAGAAAAGCAGTGCTAATTCTCTACTGGATGATGTTGGAACAATGGGAGATAAAAGAAGGGATGGAGCAAGCAAAGAACTCTCCCTTCTCTTTCCAAGATGTGATAATTTCACATAGTCTATCTGTAAGAGTTCTTACCTTATTTGGTAAGGGGCTGCATTTTATTTGGAAGCTGAAGCTAGCTCACTTATGAATGTATTTGTTTTTGTTATTTTATTTTGTTTTTCTCTCACTCTTGCTAACTTGGAGTCTCCTCCAACTTTAAGATGGAATATTAGAGTTGGATTGCATACCTCTATGAAGGTGTTAAAGGCCACATTGCTGGTGGTAAGTGGTGTCATATTGAACCTTATTATGTGTAGACAGTTCAATTATTAACATTTGAACCTTCAGTTAAGCAAAAGTGCAAGGCAAAATTCTGATAAAATATCTTTATCAGAACATTAATAACTATATAGGCTGTAGGATTTGGTAGTTTTTCTTAATGTTAGGCTAACTTCTGCTTTATGAGGAAGTGACTTATGAAACACCAATATTCCAACAAAGAACAACTTAAAATCTGCGTTGAACAACTACAATAATAGTAACCCAGTTGAGGGACTTGGAGAGTTGCTTAGACAGGTAAGACTAGAGGAAACACACCCTGGAGAAAAGGGAAACACAATAATAAGTCCAATGAACTGCGTATTGTTTTTCTTTTGGTGGTATTTGCTGATTCTTGCCTTCAGTCAAGAGTACACAATATGCTCAATAAGCCCCCAGAGAGAATGGCTGCTGAAACACTAATAATCAATTAGCATTTTAGGAAATCAGAAAGGGATAGAGAGACAAAATTTGGAATTTGAGGCTCCCTGAATTTGACGCATCTAGAATTTGAGATACTGAGGTTCCAGAAATGAGGAAAGAACAAAGAAGGCTGAATTCAGCATCCATTTTACTCTCCAAACATTAATGACAGAACAGTCTGAGAAGCTGCATGGAGTTTTAATCAGTTTCATGGTGTGGATGAGACAAAGCACTGGAATTCAGGAGTCAATCAGGAGTCCAGCAAGATTCCTCAGGCTCTTTGTTGGAATTTCAGAAGTGGAGATGAACGAAAGGCAAACCAAGCCTTACGCAAACTTTTTTTTTTTTTTTTTTTTTTTGAGACGGAGTCTCGCTCTGTCGCCCAGGCTGGAATGCAGTGGCGCAATCTCGGCTCACTGCAAGCTCCGCCTCCCAGGTTCACGCCATTCTCCTGCCTCAGCCTCTCTGAGTAGCTGGGACTACAGGCGCCCGCCACCACGCCCGGCTAATTTTTTGTATTTTTAGTAGAGACGGGGTTTCACCATGGTCTCGATCTCCTGACCTCGTGATCCGCCCGCCTCGGCCTCCCAAAGTGCTGGGATTACAAGCGTGAGCCACCGCGCCCAGCCGCCTTACGCAAACTTTAAAGCAGCCTTTGGAAAAGCAAAGTCCCTGAACAAGTTGAGGAGATTTATGATTATAGCGCCTGCTAGAGGAGAGGATAATCATCTCTACAGGAAGATGGCATCATCCAAAGCACCTACAATTACCCACACATAACGTTAGCATTCAATAATCAAAACAAACACTTGATAGAAAGAATATTAAGCAAAGTGAGAGAAAAAAAAAGAAACACAGAAAAACAAAATTTATCCCCAGGCCCCACATATTAGAGATATCAGACGCTAACATTTAAATATTTGTGAATTAAATAAGTAGATGAAAAGATGAGTAATTTCACCAGAGTTGAAATCTATATGCTGGGTGTGGTGGCTCACACTTGTAATCCCAGCACTTTGGGAGGCTGAGGCAGGCAGATCACGTGAGATTAGGAGTTCGAGACCAGTGTGGCCAACATGGTGAAACCTCGTCTCTACTAAAAATACAAAAATTAGCTGGGCACTTTGGTGCATACCTGTAATCCCTTCTACTCGAGAGGCTGAGGTGGGAGAATCGCTTGAACCCAAGAGGCAGAGGTTGCAGGGAGCCGAGATTGCGCCACTGCACTCCAGCCTGGGTGACAGAGCGAGACTCCATCTCAAAAAGAAAAAGAAAAGAAAAAAAGAAATCTGTATAGTAGGATCAATAATGCAAAGGTAGGTAATAAAGGCAGATAGTAATAAAGTTAAAAGCAGGAAGGAGAATATTTCTTAAAATTTAGGAGCAACTCAATCGCTTGCTGTCATGTTAAAAATTCAGATTTTGATACATTGGCTCTGAAGTGGTGGCTGAGAATTTGTATTTCTAACCAGCTCACAGTGATGGTAAGACTGCGTATCTAAGGACCTTCACTTAGGATAACAAAATTCTCAGGCTTTGTATTGCTTAAGAGCAATTAGAAGCATGAATTTGTATTTAACTATAAGTGAAGGATGCATAGTTTAATATTCAAAGTAGCTATTAAAAACTTGTAATATATAACAGGCTAATAGAAAAGAAAAATTGAATAATTTTTAAAATGCTTCAGTACTTAAATAAAAGAAAGAAGAAGGAAACCTTAAAACAAGTGTAATGAAAATAAGGTAAATTGGGAGATGGCAAATATAAACCCAAATATATCAGCAATTGCATTAAAGGTTAAATATATGATGATCCAATTGAAAGGCAAATATTTTTATGAACATTGTTTTAAAAGCAACTTGAATAGAAAGATAGAGAAAGGATGTAGAAGGTATTCCAAGAAACCATGACCAAAAGAAAAAAAAAAAAAAGAGCAGCAAAATTAACTTTAAAATTAGAGTAACTACTAAAGATAAAGTGGGATTTATGATGAAAAGAACAATCCGTCAAAAAGATACATGAACACTAAATGTATATGTACCTATTATCACTATTTCAAAATATGTAAAAGGAAAATTGACAACATAAAAATCAGAATTCATAAATCTATGTGTGTGTGTGTATATATATATATATGTATATATATGAGGTTAAAATATAACCATCTCAGTAATCAATAGAAAAATTAAACCAAAAATTTTAGCAAATAGGAATATGGACCTAAATGATTAGCAAATTTGTCACAATTGACAGGCAGAACACATTGTACCAACAACAATCTTGTTAAGTGCATATTATATTTTTAACAAAATTAATAATGTCTTATGTAATAAATCAACTCTCAACAAAGTTAAAAATATTTAAATCAATTAGAATATATTCTGACCATTGTGGGATTTAAGAAAGAGATCTATAAAAAATGATAACTAGAAAATTCACATACTGGAAATTAAGTAATATAATTCTAAATAACTCATGGGTACAAAAGGAAAGCATAATGGAAATTAGAAAATGTTTTTATGAAATGTTAATGAAAATTGGCATATCAAAATTCATAAAATTCAGTTAAGACAGCACATAGAGAAAATGTCTAACTTTATTGTAGAAAATGTTAAAATGTATAGTACATATTAAAAAAGAAGAAAGACAAATAGACAACATATGCATACCTCTCAAGAAGTCAGAAAAGAAAATGCGTTAAGAGCAAAGAAAAAAAGTAAAGCAAAAATAGGATGAAAAACGAAATAGAAAACAATTAAGTAGAACGCACATAATAGAAGGATACAAAAAGAAAAATGAAAGGTTAGACTCAACAATATCAGGAATTATAAACAAACACCACCACAATAAATATGTCAGGTGTGAAAAAGGCTGAGAATTTCTGAATAATTTTATGCAGTCATTTGAAAATTTAGATGAAAAAGGTAAATTCCTAGACAAATAAACTTCCTAAAACTAACTACATGCAAAATATTAGATATTAAAATCTGAGTAATCATTATCTGATCAGTAAATAATTTACATTTTTTTAAAACAAACAACTTTGCCACGAAAACATCTGCCTCAAATGGCTCTATTTGTGAGTTATTTCCAACATTCAAGATTACTGATGTTGTAAATGTTTCTTTAGCTATTAAAAAATATACATTTTCAAAAGAATTTTCACTGATTTTATGAAGCCAGCATGATGTTCCTTAAAAAAATGGTGGCCAATCTTTCTTATGAACATAGACAAGAAAACAAATAAAATATTAGTATAGGAGATACCCATTTAAGAACAGTCATTAAGGATTAAGGTTGGTTTGTCCTAGGAATTAAGAGTATATTAAAATTAGAAATTTAATAAAAATAAAGACTACAGGAGAAAAACACGATTATTTAAATAGATGCAAAAATGCATTGGTTGAAATCCAATAATCAATGTGATAAACTTGTCAGCAAAGTGATAATAATTTTTTTATGAAGCCCATTACCAAAAAATTTCCAACTAACATTATGCTTAATGATAGTTAATACAAAAAAATGAGTTAGAAGAATATTGAAAAGATTCTACCATCAAACTAGGAGAATTAAAGGAATGTATTAAAATGGCAATTATTCTAGCTACTTGGAAAGGCCACACATCTTTAAAAAAATCTGTTTTCTTATCAAATTTTTATTTTTTTCTTTCTTTTTTTGTTATTATACTTTAGGTTTTAGGGTACATGTGCACAATGTGTAGGTTTGTTACATATGTATCCATGTGTCATGTTGTTTTGCTGCACCCATTAACTCGTCATTTAGCATTAGGTATATCTCCTAATGCTGTTCCTCCCCTCTCCCCCACCCCACAACAGTCCCCGGAGTGTGATGTACCCCTTCCTGTGTCCATGAGTTCTCATTGTTCAGTTCCCACCTATGAGTGAGAACATGCGGTGTTTGGTTTTTTGTCCTTGCGATAGTTTACTGAGAATGATGGTTTCCAGCTTCATCCATGTCCCTGCAAAGGACATGAACTCATCATTTTTTATGGCTGCATAGTATTCCATAGTGTATATGTGCCACATTTTCTTAATCGAGTCTATTGTTGTTGGACATTTGGGTTGGTTCCAACTCTTTGCTATTGTGAATAGTGCCGCAATAAACATACGTGTGCATGTGTCTTTATAGCAGCATGTTTTATAGTCCTTTGGGTATAAACAGAGCCCTCAGAAATAATGCCACATATCTACAACTATCTGATCTTTGACAAACCTGACAAAAACAAGAAATGGGATGGGGAAAGGATTCCCTATTTAATAAATGGTGCTGGGAAAACTGGCTAGCCATATGTAGAAAGCTGAAACTGGATCCCTTCCTTACACCTTATACAAAAATTAATTCAAGATGAATTAAAGACTTAAATGTTAGACCTAAAACCATTAAAATTCTACAAGAAAACCTAGGCAATACCATTCAGGACATAGGCGTGGGCAAGGACTTCATGTCTAAAACACCAAAAGCAATGGCAACAAAAACCAAAATTGACAAATGGGATCTGATTAAACTAAAGAGCTTCTGCACAGCAAAAGAAACTACCATCAGAGTGAACAAATTTTTATTTATTTATTTATTTTTAACTTTTATTTGAAGTTCAGGGGTACAAGTGCACAAGTGTTACATAGGTACACTTTTGTCATGCGGGTTTGTTGTAGAGATTATGTCAAAATCCAGGTCTTAAGCCTAGTACCCATTAGTTATTTTTCCTGATCCTCTCCCTCCTCCCACTGTCCACCCTCCAAAAGGCCCCAGTGTGTATTGTTCCCCTCTACATGTCCATGTTTTCTCATTATTTAGCTCCCACTTATAAGTGAGAGCATGCAGTATGTGGTTTTCTGTTCCTCCTTTAGATTGCTAAGGATATGGCCTCCAGCTTCATCCATGTCCCTGCAAAGGAAATGGTTTCATTCTTTTTATGGCTGCATAGTCTTATCAAATTTAAAGTAAGTAATTCAATGTTATTGAGTATAGTCACCATGTTGTACATTATATCCCTAGAACTTATTCATCTTATAACTGAATGTGATTACCCTTTAACCAACATCTCCCCATTCCCTCTTCCTCCCCATGCTAGGTAACCACCATTCTACTGTCTGTCTCTATGAGTTTGCCTTTTTTAGAGTTCACATGTAAGTAAGAACATGCAGTATTTGTCTTTATGTGCCTGGCTTTTTTTACTTAGCACAGTGACCTCCAGGTCCATTCATGTTGTTGCAAATGGCAGGATTTCTTTCTTTTTTATGGCTAAATAATATTCCACTGTGTTCTGTGTTTGTGTGTGTGTGTGTGTTTGTGTAAATATAAAATTTTCTCTTTCCTTTCATTCATTAGTGGATACTTAGATTGTATCTATATTTTGGCTATTGTGCATAATATTGCAGTAACCATGAGGGTGCAGATATCTCTTCTCTTCAAGATACTGATTTCATTTTCTTCAGATGTATATACCCAGAAGTGAAACTGTGAGATCAGATGGTAATTAATTTGATTGTGGTAATCATTATGCCATGTATATGCACATAATATCATG
The DNA here is from genome assembly GCF_028878055.3 of Symphalangus syndactylus. Lineage (NCBI taxonomy): Eukaryota > Metazoa > Chordata > Mammalia > Primates > Hylobatidae > Symphalangus > Symphalangus syndactylus. Next base: position 91,898,240 of record NC_072433.2, read on the forward strand.
TTATACACTTTGAATATGAAAACTGTTTTCCAATAAATGCAGTCTGTGTGTGTGTATATATATATAGGAATATATATAATAGATATATAAATATATAATGGAAGTTTATATATATATAACTTTTCCATTATATATTTATATATATATATCTTTTCCACTATATATATATACATATATATGTATAATTTTAAATCCACGTCTGTCAGAAGTTGTATGCCAAAAATAAACTCCAGAAATGATAACTTCTCTGAGATAAAGACTGAGTAGTTCTACCTTGCATCTCATACCACAAAGCAAGAGGCGGGGTGCTTTGTGGTCTTTCTGGACATTACACATAGCATTTACAACACTTGGGAATGCAACTCCTACTTCAGAGCTTGAAAAGGCTTTTGCTACGGAGCATACTGCTTAGTCAGTTGGACGTGAGATATCAGTGGTGCTGGAGGTATACCTGGTTGATAAGAAAGTTGCAACTTGCAGACAAAACCCTTACTATTGTGGAGAGCAAATGTCTTCTTAGCTGAAAACTATGTTTCATTAGGAGGGTAGGGGAGGAAGCTCCTGACACGCTATGGAGCCTTGGGCTTTAGTAGAGAGTCAGCTCCTGACAATGGAACACCAAATGACGATGACATGTCATTACATAACTGACATTTTCTATAATGACCCAGCTGTAGTCAGAAACACATGCTTATAAGGTCAGGTGAGTACAGTTTCAATTAATTGTTGTATGAAAGTAATACATTTCAATGTGGGCTCAAGTAAAACAAATTACATCAACAGTTGTACCAGATTCCCCTATTACTTGCTTCTGTTGCACCAGTGCTTACCCTTCATCTCATGTGTGGGCACATGGCAGGTGAGGGGTTGCATTATTTACAACTGACTCATAGGAGAGAGAATAACCTAGTGCTAATTCATAATGGATTAAAGACATATATTGGCATTAGTTGCAAATGGACTTTTCCCTCATTGCAACCTGACTCAGGAGAAGCCCTGATGAATACTGGTGAATAGAAACAATTCGCATGGGCCGACCTGTGAAGAGCATATAGAGATGTCCAAAATTAAAGTCTTGGTTTTGTTCTCCCAACTTTGTCATCATCCCTCACCTCCACCCCATGCCCCTATTAATCTTCATCTTAGTAAGTATCTCCACAATTTTTTAATTCTATTGGCCAAGAAGCTTGGAGATATATTTGAGTCCTCTCTTCCTTTATATCTCACATCTACATCATTTACAAATTACATTTGGCTCTACTTTCAAATCTAATTACTTGCCCACATTTTTACTTTGATCATCTTTCACATGGGCTACTTTGCTTTCTCTGCTTCCTTTCCTGCTTCTGCTTCTGTGTGCTATTTTCTACACCAGAGGTACAGTAGTATTTTTTAAAAAACTGCACCATGTCGTGCCATTTGTGCAATAGAATCTGGTCTCTTTTTTTGAGACAAAGTCTCGCTCTGTTGCCCAGGCTGGAGTGCAGTGGCGCAATCTCTGCTCACTGGAAGCTCCGCCTCCCAGGTTCAAGCCATTCTCCTGCCTCAGACTCCCGAGTAGCTGGGACTACAGGCGCCTGCCACCACGCCTGGCTAATTTTTTTGTATTTTTAGTAGAGATGGGGTTTCACCGTGTTAGCCAGGAGAGTCTCGATCTCCTGACCTTGTGATCTGCCCGCCTCAGCCTCCCAAAGTGCTGGGATTACAGGCGTGAGCCACCATGCTGGCCAGAATTTGGTCTCTTTAAAAATTTACCCAAGTCTTTTCTGTAGCATAGAACCCTACATTTATTGTTTCCTGGAAAAGTCTTTTCCTCTTAGTCGCATTTTCTGTTGCAGCCATTCTGACCTTCTTTTTCTCAAGTATTTCGAGCATGTTCCTAAATTAGTTGCCTTTGATATTCTTCCACCAAATATTTCCCTTTTGTTTCCTCAGTTCTTTCTGGTCTCTGTTTAATGAGGACTTCAGAGAATGAATTTTTTGACCATCTGTCAAAAATATCCACCTATCACTCTTCATCTCTTACTCTTAATTTTGAGTATATGAAGCTTAACTGCTTCACATAACTTGTTATTATGTCATGTAATAGAGTGTGTTCAGTTGTTTATTATGTGTCTTCTTCATTAAAGATTAGCATGGCAAGGATTTATCTCACTTTTAACTATTGTATCTCAAGTTCAGTTCTGTTCCACTCATAATCAGTAATAAAAATGTTTGAGAAATTAATGATCTAAAAATGATTTGTATTTATTTTAAAGTTTGTCATGAAGTTATGGGCCTAATATTCATTACACTGACCTTTACTGACAAGTCTGATCTCAGTATTTCAATCAAAAGCACCTAGATGAAATATTAAGATCAATATAATTAGTGGGATCAAGGAGTCAGAGGATTTATACTGGTGGCTAGTAAAATAATTGAAATTTGTAAAATGTCTATTATCCATCATAAGCACCATATATTTTTGACTTAAGAAAAATACCTGTATTCTTAAAAAAGTTAGAGTGATGAATAGTTACATATGCATCTCTTGGTATATTGTGTTAATTATTTATTTGTTGTTGCTCACTTCATCCCCCACCCCTTGCACCCCAAGTATAAGTTTCTTGGGAACAGTTAGCTTGTACAACTTATGAATTTAAAAAGTGTAACAGCATTGGGTACATTTGGTTATTAAATATTTGATAAGTGAATGACTAAATTCACAGTAACCAATTAGTATTATATATTTTTTGGTGGATTCAATTTTGTGATTTCCTTTTGATTGGGGCACTTAGCTCATTTACATTTAAGGTTAATATTTTCATGTGTGAATTTGATCCTGACGTCATGATGCTAGCTGGTTATTTTGCACACTAGTTGACGCAGTTTCTTCACAGTGTCATTGGTCTTTGCAGTTCATTGTGTTTTTGCAGTTTTTCCTTTCTGTATTGAGTGCTTCCTTTAGGAGCTCTTGTGAGGCATGCCTGCTGGTGATGAATTCCCTCAGCATTTGCTTGTCTGAAAAGGATTTTATTTCTACTTCACTTATGAAGCTTAATTTAGCCAGATAAGAAATTCTGGGTTGGAAATTCTTTTCCCTTTTCTTTTTTTTCTTTTTCTTTTTTTTTTTTTTCTGAGACAGAGTCTTGCTCTGTTGCCGAGGCTGGAGTGCAGTGGCATGATCCTGGCTCACTACAACCTCTGCCTCCCAGGTTCAAACAATTCTCCTGCCTCAGCCTCCTGAGTAGCTGGGATTACAGTCGCACACTACCACGCCCAGCTAATTTTTGTATTTTTAGTAGAGATGGGGTTTCACCATGTTAACCAGGCTAGTCGCGAATTCCTGATCTCAAATGATCCACCCATCTCGGCCTCTCAAAGTGCTGGGATTACAGGCGTGAGCCACCATGCCGGGCCGGAAATTCTTTTCTTTAAGAATGTTGAATATTGGCCCCCACTCTCTTCTGGCTCATAGAGTTTCCGCTGAGAGATCTGCTGTTAGTCTGTTGGGCTTGCCTTTGAAGGTGACCTGGCCTTTCTCTTTGGCTGCCCTTAACATTTTTTCCTTCATTTTAACCTTGGAGAATCTGAGGATTATGTGTCTTGGGGCTGATCTTCTCACTGAGTATCTTACTGGGGTTCTCTGGATTTTCTGAGTTTGAATGTTGGCCTGTCTTGCTAGGTTGGGGAAGTTCCACTGGATAATATCTAGAAGTGTGTTTTCCAACTTGGTTCCATTCTCCTGTCACTTTCGGGCACCCCAATCAGTGATAGGTTTGATCTTTTTCCATACTCCCATAGTTCTTGGAGGTTTTGTTAGTTCCTTTTCATTCTTGTTTCTCTAATGTTGTCTGCCTGCCTTATTTCAGCAATATAGTCTTCGAGCTCTGATATTCTTTCTTCTGCTTGGTCAATTCAGCTATTGATACTTGTGTTTGCATCAAAATTTCTTGTGCTGTGTTTTTCAGCACCATCAGGTAATTTATGTTCCCCTTTAAATGAGATATTTTAGTTAGCAGCTCCTGTAACCTTTTATCATGTTTCTTAGCTTCTTTGCATTGGGTTAGAACATGCTCCTTTAGCTCAGCAAAGTTTGTTATTACGCACCTTCTGAGGCCTGCTTCTGTCAATTTTTCCATCTCATCCTCTATCCAGTTCTGTGCCCTTGCTGGAGAGGTGTTGTGATCATTTGGAGGAAAAGAGGCATTCTGGCCTTTTGAGTTTTCAGCATTTTTTCGTTGATTCTTTCTCATCTCCATGACTTTGTCTAGTTTTGATCTTTGAGGATGCTGACCTTTGGATGAGGTTTTTATGGGGACTTTCTGTTGATGCTGCTGTTGTTGCTTTCTGTTTGTTTTTTTTTTCAACAGTCAGGTCCCTCTCCTGTAGGGCTGCTGCAGTTTGCTGGGGGTTCATTTCAGGCCCTATTCATTTGGGTCCCTCCCACACCTGGAGATTTCACCCTAGGAGCCTGGAGAACACCAAAGATGGGTTCCTGCTCCTTCCTCTGGGTCTCTGTCCTTGAGGGGCACCAACCTGATGCCAATAGGAACATTCCTGTATAAGGTGTCTGGTAAGCCCTGTTGGGGGGTCTCACCCAGTCAGGGGCATGGGATCCAGGACCCATTTAACAAAGAACTTTGGCTGTCTGTTGATGGAAGGGGTGTCCTGCGCTGGGGGAAAACCAACTCACCTGGGCTGCCCAGATCCCTCAGAGCTAGCAGGGGGAAAGACTAAGTCTGCTGGTGTGAAGAGACCATGCCCACCCTTCCCTTTAGGGGCTTAGGCCCAAGGAGATCAGAGTTCTGTCCCTAAGCCCCTGGCTGGAGTTGCTGGATTTCCAGCAGGCCTAGGGAATATCCCACCCAGTGAGAGGGGATGGGTCAGGGTTGTGCCTAAGAGGCAGCCTGGCCAGGATCTGCCACAGCTAGTGTGCTGTGCTGTGGGCAATGCCTCTTGGGACCAAGCCATCCAGTGTCCCAGGCTCAAGCAGGGGCAAAACACTTGCCTGGAGCTGTAGAGATGGCTGTCGCCTTTCCCTTCTGGGAGTTCAGTGTCTGAGACAGCTAGCAGCTGCAGTGATGGCTGCCATCCCTCTCCTGGGGATCTCGGTTTTCTTAGGCAGCAGGCAACTGCAGTGATGATGGCTGCCACCCCTCCCCCAGGGAGCTCAGTTGGCTTAGGCAGCAGCCACAGTGATGATGGCCACCCCTCCCCCTGGAACTCCATAGTCTTAGGCAGACTCCAGCTGAGTGGCTGTTGAGAATCTGCATGGCTCTATGGTTGGGACTCAAGGCCCTGAGGGTGTGGGCTCATGAGTGGGATCTTCTGATCCACAGGTTGCACAGATCCGTGGAAAAAGCACGGTATCACAAGCTGGGTGGCACGCTCACTCACCGCCTCCTTTGGCTGTGTTTGGGGGCTCCCTTTGCCCCGTGTGACTCTCAGGTGAGGTGATGTACCACCCTGTTTTTCCTTGCTTTCTGTGGGTCATGCCAACCTCCTAGTCAATACTAATGATAGAACCTGGATACCTCCATTGCCGGTGCAGGATTCACATGCTGTTTTGGTTCTTCTCAGGTGGAAGCCTCCTACTGGAGCTGTCCCCATGATTTCCTTTCATATACCTCCTTCAATGTCCATCATTGCATCATTCATGATAATATAAAAAGCAGAAAACCAAGGTTAATAATTGTGTTTCTTGGTAAACTAAACCAGTGCAGATTTATTTTTCTTTTCATTCAAACAAAAATGATCTTATTTTTAGCTTGAGGATTATTTAATTGCCTTCTCTTTCTTTTGAAATGTATTATCGATAGAATTTAACTTATATTTAACAGAGGGCACTCTCTGCTCTTTTTACAGCTGAGGCTGCATTAATTTACCCAAGAGCATCTTGGTAGTACTGGTACTTAAACTTCTTTTGTTGGTAAAACTAACCTTTAGTCAATAATCTTTAATTTTTTTTGTTTTTCTACATTACTGGTTTCTCTGGGTATCTCAGGCTTCAGAGTGTAGAGGGCATTGTTTTTATAAATCATCTATTAATTGGAAGATAGCTTCTTAAAAATGCAGATAAACCAATACTTTGACTGGTGAATTAGCACAGGAGCACTGATAATCCACCTGACTTGCTGGCTAATCTCCAAATGCTCTACTCAGATAGATCATTTCTGGCAAGCTCTATTTAAGGATTTCCTTAAAGTAATCCCTTTTTCAATTCATTAGATTTCCCTCTACCAGGGTCACTGTTAGACTGTACGACTGGCATTCTCCTGGGTTCAGCTTTTTGTTACATCATTAATAAAGCTACAGATACTTCACTTCCACTTTTAAACTTCTGGCCTGCAATGGTTGCACTTCCTCACTTTCTCTATTCTAGAGTTTGGCTGCCTCTATGAAACCTAGACCTTGGAAATACAAAGACCATTTTCTTACATCTGCATAGCCTAGTTAACTAGTTTCTAATTCCATCACTCACCCATTTTCTTGGAGAGAGAGAGTTGTAGAGATACCTTCCAAATCACAATATTATCATGTTACTTCATAAAGGAGGTATAAAAAACGGAGGGGGAGGAGAAAACACATTTTCTATGCATTCCAAGTAATTCATAAAAGCTACATATAGATTTAGTCTCCATGGTGGGGTAAAAAATGCAATATTTACCCCAATTAAATTATACTATATTACATATCTTCCTGGGTAAGAGAAAAAAGTTGCATTCTTCAATGACATTCTAAAATATGTGGACTTTTGTCATCTTTATATATGCATATATAACATAGAAACTAAATTTTGTTAACCAGGCAATGAGGTGGAATCAACTTAGAGTCATAATTTAAATCTATATTTGAACTTTCCATAACTAAATTCAATATATATAAAATATTAAAATGCTGTCCAAATACAATCACTCAAAGTTTTACATGGCTAAACCGTTTTGAGATGCTTAAAGGCTTTTAAGAAACAAGACAATTCATATGCTTCTGGAAATTTTCTCTAAGTGAAACAATATTTGGTTAAGCCAAAATATTGTTCAGTGCAAAGTAGCCAGGGTTTAGGGAATAACTAACAGGCTATGCCAAAGTTTTATTCTTGGATACCTGATATCAATGTGACATATTTTCTTTTTTTGTTTGTTTTTTGAGGCCGGAATGCAGTGGCATAATCTCAGATCATTGCAACCTCTGCCTCCCGAATTCAAGTGTTTGTCCTGCATCAGCCTCCCAAGGAGCTGGATAGGCATCTGCCACCATGCCTGGCTAATTTTTGTATTTTTAATAGAGACAAGTTTCAGCATGTTAGCCAGGCTGGTCTCGAACTCCTGACCTCAAGAGGTCCGCCCACCTTGGCCTCCCAAAGTGCTGTGATTACAGGTGTGAGTCACCACACCTGGCCAACATACCTTCAACTTTTATTTTGGAGATTTATGTTTAACTTGTCATACCACTAATGTAATTTTCACCTTTCAAAATTCTAACTTTATAACATATTTGCAATCACAGTATAGTCAGCAAGTAATAAATCAGAAGATACATATGATGTTTAAAATTCAAAATGATGATTAACTTAAAAAAAGATTGAGGCATAATTCTCATAAAATTAACTATGCATATTTAAAGTGTACAATTTGATAAGTTTGACATATATACACACACATGAAACCATCACCACTATCAAGATAATTTATATATCCATCAACCGCACGTTTTCTTGTGCCACTTTGTAATAATTCTCTTCCATTCAAATCATCCTCCAGATAATCACTGACCTGTTTCTTGTCATTATATATTAGTGTATATAACTTAGAATTCTATATAAATGAAAACATACAGTAAATACTCAATCTGACTCCTTTCACTCAATATTGCTTTGATATTCTTCCATATTATAAAAAGTATCAATTATCTCAGTTTTTTCTTGATAAATAGTACTCCAGCATTTGAATTTGCTAGAGTTTGTCTATTTACATGTTGATGGGCTCAAACAATCCTACCGCCTTTGCCTTCCAAAGTTAACACTTTGGATTACAGGCATGAGCCACTGCACCCAACTTATTTTAGTTTTGATAAAGAAAAATAAATCAACTTATTTTATATATTTTGCTTTTAGTATCACACATTAGAAACTGATATCTAATATAAATTACAAGGCTTTCTCCTATGTTTTCTTCTAAAAATTTTACGTTAGAATTTTAAAGTATTTTGGGTTCATTTTTGTATATAATAAAAGCTATAGAAAGGCTTTTTTTGTTCATTTTTATATATGTATATTTATGATCCCAGAAACATTTACGCAATAAAAAATTATTCCCTAACAGTTTGTCTTACAAAATTGACACATATATATAATGTATATCTATAAACATATAAAGCATTACATACAAATACACATACATATATAAAACACAATGAGAAATGATATCTATTATATATATGTAAAATTTTATTTAAGAATTAGCAACATAATATGTTCACTTAATCAAATCACTGCCCCATTATATATAAACAAAATATTTGGGTGTATGTATGTGTGTGTATGCTGTATTTAATTCATACTACTATAAAAAATTTTTTGTAATAGTTATATTAGTCAATGTTTAGAAAAATAATGTGGAGTAGACACTATTGTATGCATTATAAAGAAAAATACCTGCTAATCAAAGATGATGAGACAGATACTCAAAGTCATAAATCTTTTAAGTGGCAGCAGTGAAAGGCAAGCCCAGGTGCCTCATACTCTTTCCAACAGTCCATCATGATGGATTCAATCATTGCATCCATTAAATCTGGCAGCTACAATAAGACAGATGATACTTTGGCCTACAGTCGTTTTAAGATTCCTCAGACAAATCAACTAAACATTTCCAATGTTATTGCCTTTGTTCTTCAATACATAATTGCTTTTAAAAGCTGAAAGTAGGGAAGAGAGAAAATAAATCATGAATTTTTATCAGAAAGTCTGCAAATCTGAATTGTAAAAAGCCAAACGAAACCCTTTTTCTCCTCAGTAGGGAATTCTCCTTAAAGTACAATATAAAGTCATTCTTCTTATTAAATTTTAAGTACATGAGGCCTGACATTAATGGAACTCATTTAAGTGATCTTAACTGAATTTCTATACACATTTGATTTTCCCCCACAACATGAGTGCCTTCCTGAATGATCCCACAGAAGCAACATGATTGACATTATGTATCCTGGAGAGAGCAGCCATTCATTGATCAACATCAGTGGTTTTGGCAGACAGACAGCACTTTGCCTCATGCCCAAAGAAAAGTTTATCTGGCAGAGATTAGAGATGAGGGGGTGATTGGATCCAGGAAGCATATCTGGTGCAACCACTGAAATCCACCCAAAGCCCAGGTCATTCAATGTATTCATACACGAATGATGTGTGCCACATAAATGCTTACTGGCCAATGCTCTCAATATGTGTCACTCCTAGTTTCATTACACAGAGGACATTAAAGTAATAATTTCAATAACCCCAAACCAGATTCAATTTTAATGTCTTCAGTGAAAGACTATATTCCAAAAAAGGACCAAAAGAACCCATACCTGCTCACTAATCTCTGGCTTGTAATTATAGTATGATGACTCAACTCATGACATTGGCATATATTTCATCTGTTTTTTTTTCTTTTGGTAAAAATACTTAAAGATATTTGATTCTAATTAGTGGACTTAAAGTGTTTCTAAAAGATGTTCAGAAACATTAGTGGACTTAAAGTGTTTCTAAAAGTGTTCATTCATCTATTTTCCCCCGAAGTACTTATTGAATTTAATACCATAGGCTTGAGAATTATACTAAATTAAGAAATGCAGTGACAAGCAAATTACATATTCTCTCTCAACTATGTTTCTTCAACTAAAATTTGAAATAATAACGGTATCAATCTCAAACAAATGTGGCAAGTATTGCTTGCTGGGGCATCTAGAGTGGCAGGATAGGGAAATCGATGGATTTTTTCCACAGTGAAACAACCATTTCGGTGGTGAAAATTATTCAAAACAAGTAAGTCTCTGAAAACTACTGTAGAGGCATATAGAAAATGGAGAAATATTTATTCAAGAAAGTTTACTAAATTCATTAAGAATAGCTAGAGTCCCCAACATGTAAGCTATGACCTGCTCCCAAATGTCCTCTCCCCAACTGTGTGACAAAGATTTTACTCTGGGAAGGAGTGACCACAAAGACAAGATAGAGGATCTCTTACCAGCTCCTGGCCTAGGGATAAGATTATATTCTGGGAGAGCCAAGCCACTAGTGTCTTTTGTCCTTTCCAGTCCTATATCGTAGAAGTGCGGTTACAGGCAGGCACAACTGAGAAGACAGGCCTTTCTTCCTCACCCAGCTCACATTCCTAGAATAAAGGCTCCACTCCAGGAATGAGAGTTCAAGAACACTGGGGCTCCAATCACCACCAACCCAGCTGTCTTGTAGGGTCTAAGTTCCAAACAAGAAGGATAAAACCAAGAAGAGCAGAGGCTAATATCATCTACCTCCCAACCCGAGTGTCCATTCTTAGAGCAGCTCTGTCACTCCAGGAAAATCTGACCACTGCTTCCACCTCCAACAGCTTTGGTGCAGTGCAATAGAAGTTCTGCCAAGGGGAGAGGCAGGCCATAAAAATACAGTGATCCACAGTTCTGTCCGAAAGAACTGACTTCACTTGGAAGGTAATGATAAGTTCATGCTTAATGATGTCCAAAAAAAGGACACATTAGCGATCAATTAAGAGAGGACTGAGGACTGGTAGTGCTATTGTCACTGTAGCAACAAGCAAAATACCTGAGAAGCTAGAAAGAACAAGAGAAAGACACAGCCAACAATAGCCTTTTTGGTATCACACTATTTCTTGGGGGTCTGAAAGTTGTGCTTATGTGGTCAGCTGCACATACTCAGGAGCAATCAGAGTCCCCACAATAGGAAGATTGGAAAGTATATCCAAAGTCACGTACAGATCTAATAACCAAACAGAATTCTTATTAGCTTGAGGGGCTTGAACACTTGCCAACTGCTCACCAAACACTGGCTGAACAATAAAATAACACTAATTACTGGTGATTTGGGAGACTGTTAACACACACAAGACTGCATACCCTCAAGAATGGCTGAAGAAACAATCTTGAGACACTTTTCCTAAACTGCATAAACTGTGAAAACAGTCTGCAAGCTATGCACATATGCAACAGTAAAGGTGAAAATATGACTACCTAAGGTGGCCTGAACACAACCTTTCACTAATAAGTGGGAAGGGAGAAATATCTGAGTAGGGCCATTAGAGATTGTACACTACAGAGGAAACAGACATTAGAAAATTGGTCTAAGTAAATATAAGCAAAGAACAAATAAACAAAAACACAAGCCTCAAGATAAGGGGAGAGTTCCACATCCAGAGATGCTACAATATATTTTCTAAAATGTCAGAGTTTCAAAAAACATTCGAAGGCATGCAGAGAAACAGGAAAATGTGACCTATACATTGAAAAATTTTACAAGTGGGTAGTAGAAACTAACTTTGCCAGATGTTGAAACTGGCTGACAAACACTTCAAAGTAGCTAATATAAATAAGTTTAAAGACCTAAAAGAAACCATGTTTAGAAAGATTAAAGAAAGGTATAATAAGAATGTTTCATCAATAGGAACCACACCAAAGAAAAATAAATCATTCTATCAAAAAGACACATGCACTTGGATGTTCATTGCAGCATTATTTACAACAGTAAAGACATGAAATCAATATAAGTGCCACCAACAGTTGATTGGATAAAGAAAATGTGGTACATATACATCATGGAATACAATGCAACCACAAAAAAGGATGAAATTGTGTCCTTTGCAGCAACATGGATGCCACTGAAAGATATTATCCTACACAAATTACGTAACTCAAGAACAGAAAACCAAATACTGCATGTTCTCACTTACAAGTGGGAACTGAACATTGGGTACACATGGACACAAAGATGGAAACAATAGATACTGGAGACTACTAGAAGGACAGAATGAAAGTAGTAGTTAAAAAACTACTTATTGGGTATTATGCTCACTATCTAGGTGATGGGATCATTCATAGCCCAAACCTCAGTGTAATGCAATATACCCATGTAAGAAACCTACACATGTAATCCCTGGATCTAAAATAAACGTTGACTTTTTTTAAAAAGGGAACCATTTCATGTCCTTTGCAGAGACATGGATGAAAATGGAAACCATCATTCTCAGCAAACTAACACAGGAACAGAAAACCAAACACTGCATGTTCTCACTCATAAGTGGGAGTAGAACAATGAGAACACATGGACACAGGAAGGAGGTTAGGGGTAAGGGGAGGGATAAGGGGGCCTGTCGGGGGTTGGGGGTAAGGGGAGGGATAGCATTAGGAGAAATACCTAATGTAGATGATGGGTTGATGGGTGCAGCAAACGACCATGGCACATGTATACCTATGTAACAAACCTGCACGCTCTGCACATGTATCCCAGAACTTAAAGTATAATAAAAAATTATATTAAATTAAAGGAACCACAAAGGAATAGGATTTTAAAAATGTATATATAGGGAATTTTGGAGGTGAAAACTCCAAATGACCAGAATAAAAACCTGATGAAAGTGGACCAGCAGTATGTTTGAGTTGAAGAATAGAATTTATTTTAAAGTTGATTACAAGAAATTGATATATTCTAAGCAACAGCAAGAAAGAGGAAGGGATAAAAATGAGCAACCTCAGAGACATGTGGGACACCACTGGGCACACCAATATACATGTAATGAGAATATCAAAAGAAGTGGAAAGCAGAAAAGATGTTTGAAGAAACAAGGGTTAAAAATAATTTTATGAAAAAATTTATGTACACATTTTAGAAGCTTAATGTACCTCAAGAAGAATAAACACAAAGAGATCCAAACCCAACACATCATAGATAAAATGTTAAAAGACAGAAAATTTTGAAGGCAGTAAGAGGAAAATACTTAACACATATAAAGGAACCAAAATAAAATTAACAACTAACATTTCATCTGAAATAATGGGAACTAGAAGGTTGTGGAATGCCATGTTCTAAGTGCTGAAAGAAATAGAGAAATTCAACCAAGAATCCTATGTCCAGCAAAACCATCTATGACAAATGAAAGCTAACTAAAGATATTCCCAATAAACAAAAATGGAGAGAATTCATTAATAGGAGACCCGCTGCAATGGTTTGAATGTTTCCTCCCAAACTTATTTTGAAATGTATTACTATCATAATGGCTATTAAGAGGTGATTATTCCATAAAGGCTGTGCCCCTATGAATGGATCAATATCATCATCACAGAAGTAAGTTCCTTACTGTGAGAATAGGTTATTATAGAAGCAAGTTCAACAACCTTTTGCTCTCTAGCACTCTCTTCACCTTCTGCCTTTTGCCATGAGATGATACAGCACAAAGGCCCTCACCAAATTTTGGTGTCAAGCTCTTGGATTTCTCAGCCTCCGGAGTCATGAGCCAAATGAATTTCTATTCTTTATAAATTATCTGGTCTGGAGTATTCTGGTATAGCAACAGAAAATGAAATAGACACCTGCCTTACAACAAATACTAAAGGAAATTTTACAGACTGAAAGGAAGCGACACCAAACAATAATTGAACTCCATAAGAAAAATACAGAATTCCAGTAAAAAAAGAAATGTGTAGATAATGGTAAAAACCAGTATAATCACAAATGTCTTTTTCCTTATTTTCTTAACTGATTTTAAAAATTCTTACATAATATCTATATAATTATATTGCTGAATCTATATTGTATTGAAATTTAATATATTTGATAATAAAAACACACAATAGGGGAATAAGAATGAACCTATACTGGCAAAGAATCCATGCAAGAAATGACACCAAGTAATAACTCAAGTCCATGGAATAAGAAAAAGCCAAAAATGGTAAATTGAAATGCTAGCAACAGAAAAACTGCATAAATATATATGTACTCTTATTTCTTTTCAACCTACTTTAAAAGACATAGTATTATATGTCAATAATTATAATAATTTAATTGGTTGATAATATGTAGCCATGAGTATGAATAATAGTAAAGAAAGTGGAAGGGATGGACCCAAATAGAAATAAAATTTTTATGTCTTACTTAAACTAGACTAATATAAATATGAAGAAGATTCTAATAAGTTAATGTATATATTATGAGTCTTAGAACAATCACTAAGAAAAATAATAGTTCAATGAATATTTTGTAAGATAAATAAATTTGTGTAACATGATTAGAACAGTACCTGGAACATGAAAAGTTCTGTATTAGAATTGTGTGTTACTATTAATGTTATTATTTTTGTCTCATGAGGGCTAAAAATAATTTCCACTCTAAAATTATTACATTCTAAAAACATAAAAATGAATTTGCCTTCTCAAAGTTGTGTCTGGAAGAAGAGAAGAGTGGTGAATTGTGAAGATGCTTTTCTCTTTGAGAACTGTGGGTTGGGAGGGAGCATGAGGAGTTCAGATCATAGAAGAGAAACATTGAGGCAATGCTCTTTCTTGAACCTGTGATGACAGTATTGAAAACATTTCCTGGACCCTTGACCTGTGCCTTGAAACAAGTAGAGTATAAGTCTAAGGATAGACTTCTGAAGACACTGTGAAACATTTCAAGTTCTGTGACTTATTTGCATTTGCCTGCTCTCCAATAATTTGTATTAAAATTCTGTTTTTGGAATTTTAGACAGGCTTATGTCTAGTAATTTGAGTCCCATGCATTTCTATAGAGCGAGAAGCTTGACCCTTTTTGAAAACTAACTTGTTTCCTGATATAATTTATATAAAGTTCAAGGGAACCAGAAAAGTAAGGTTTTGAAGGAAATGAGGCTTGTTTAATTAACAGTGAGTGAATCATTAGCCTGGGTAAAATTATCAATAAAAATAATTGGAGATTAACTCAAATATTTATAGTAACAATAGAAAAAATAAGGGTTAATTTTAACTTATCTAGGCAACTATCTGATCAATTCTGTATTAGGCAATTTTCTATTGAATGTCTCACAATAATGTTTTGAAGTGAGGGCTTTGTGGTTTAATCATTTGGGGAAAATTAAATGTTTTAAACTCTGCTTGCATAAGAAAGTATGATATGTGTAATAATTATAGAGGGAAAGAAAATCTTTCAAGTGTCTGAGTTGTTTTAAAATCTCTGATTTCATGATTTTTTTTAAAAAATGTTAGATACAGAGTCTCTCCAGGCTGGAGTGCAGTCATGGGATGGTGATAGTCATAGTCATAACATAGTCAAGTGCTATGCCATAGTCATAGCAAGGGCAATCGTAGTTCACTGCAGCCTTGAACTCCTGGACTCAAGTGATCTTCCCACCTCAGCCTCTTGAATAGCTGGAACTACAGGCACATGCCACTGGGCCTGGAAAGTTTAAAAAGAAATTTTTTGAGACAAGGTCTCACCATTTTGCCCAGCCTGGCCTCAAACTCCTGGCTTCGAGTAATCCTCCTCCCACAGCCTCCTGAATAGCTAGGATTACAGGCATGCCAATACATCCAGCATGACATTTTACTCTCCCAGTTATTATGTATTATGACTTCTGTTCTCCTACATAGTGTTTATGTTAAAAAAAAAAAAAAGAGTAAGTGGATTAAAGACACTCTTTCTATGGACTACAAAGCCAGAATGTTATGTATTTAACAAAGCCTCCTGGTAATACTAAAAAATTGTGACAACACTTAAAATATTTCCATAAGGTTTTCCTTACAAACATGATCATGAATAAATTATCATCACACAGTTTAATATAAAGTTTGTTTTTCTATTTGGTACAAAATTTAAAGTTAATTCATTGTTACTTTAAAATGTATTTCCCCAGCCAAAACTAATACCTTCCATAAGTACTGTGATGTTCTGCAACCCAGATGTGTGCAGCATTATTTTGATTGTCTGCAGCTTCCCATTTGATAAGTTGTTATGCTCACCAACCTGAAATAATGTGTTTCTATTTCAATTAATTTCAACTTTTAATTTAGATTCAGAGGGTACATGTGCAAGTTTGTTATGTGGGTATGTTGTGTGATGTTAAGGTTTGGGGTACCAATAATCCCATCATCCGGATAGTGAGCACAGTACCCAATAGATAGTTTTTCAGCCCTTACCCTTTTGCCCTCTCCCACCTCAAGGAGTCCCCAGCATCTATTGCTGCCATCTTTGTGACCATGTGTACCCAATGTTTAGCTCCTACTTATAAGTGAGAACATGTAGTATTTGATTTTCTGTTCCTGCATTAATTTGCTCAGGATAATGGCCTCCAGCTGCATTCATGTTGCTGCAAAGGACATGATTTTATTCTTTTTTATGGCCAGTATGCCATGGTGAATATGTACCACATTTTCTTTATCCAGTTCACCATTGTTAGGAACTTATGTTGATTCCATGTCTTTGCTATTGTAGATAGTGCTGTGATGAACATATGAGTACACATGTCTTTTTGGGAGAACAATATATTTCCCTTTGGGTATATACCTAGTATTGGATTTCTGGGATGAATGGTAGTTCTGTTTTTGGTTCTTTGTGAAATCTCCAAACTGCTTTCCACAGAGGCTGAGATCATTTACATTCCCAACAGAGTATAAGTGTTCCTTTTTCTCCGCAGCCTCGCCAGCATCTGTTATTTTTTGTCTTTTTAGTAATAGCCATGAAATAATGTGTTTTCTAATTTCATGTTATTTTGTTTAATTTTATTCCTATCACAACTTTTACTATGCTAATATCAGGTGAGTTCAATTGTCAGAGCCTTCTCTGAGACAAATGAGAGACAAAGACACATTCTATATTGTGTTTGCTAGGATTTTATAGCAAATTCCACTAGTAGGATAACATCTACACTTCCGATTTATGTTAAATGCAACATTTTACATTTGTTCATATGAGTATGTGTGATGATCACTGTGAAACGCTTCTAAATTGGTAGCCACTGCTACCTGTGGCTCATTGCCTTATGCCAAAAATGAATTGGGCACTTTAAGCAGGCCACCTGCAATTGGATAATTGCAACAAAGACAATGGCCAGACTTCAGTCCATTGTTTAGCTGGCAATGATCATACCCTAAACAAAAGGGAAGAGAATCGTCCTCAGATAAATGTGTTTAATGCCAACATTTTTATTTAAAAGATAAGCCAGTGTTCGTATACTGTAAAGTATGCTTTTTCAGAATCATAATGTAATCATTCCAGCCTCTTGACTATTAACACCTCTTGCCTGGAGTTCACACCTTCACTGAGACAATTACTTTTGAGTGGAGCTTTTCAACCATTATATCCAAGTATCTTTTTCTTTTTTTTCTTTTTATTATTATTATACTTTAGGTTTTAGGGTACATGTGCACAATGTGCAGGTTTGTTACATATGTATCCATGTGCCATGTTGATTTCCTGCACCCATTAACTCGTCATTTAGCATTAGGTATATCTCCTAATGCTGTCCCTCCCCCCTCCCCCAACCCCACAACAGTCCCCGGAGTGTGATGTTCCTCTTCCTGTGTCCATGAGTTCTCATTGTTCAATTCCCACCTATGAGTGAGAACATGCGGTGTTTGGTTTTTTGTCCTTGCGATAGTTTACTGAGAATGATGTTTTCCAGTTTCATCCATGTCCCTACAAAGGACATGAACTCATCATTTTTTATGGCTGCATAGTATTCCATGGTGTGTATGTGACACATTTTCTTAATCCAGTCTATCGTTGTTGGACATTTGGGTTGGTTCCAACTCTTTGCTATTGTGAATAGTGCTGCAATAAACATACGTGTGCATGTGTCTTTATAGCAGCATGA
This sequence comes from Symphalangus syndactylus, assembly GCF_028878055.3. Classification (NCBI taxonomy): domain Eukaryota; kingdom Metazoa; phylum Chordata; class Mammalia; order Primates; family Hylobatidae; genus Symphalangus; species Symphalangus syndactylus. Next base: position 91,916,050 of record NC_072433.2, read on the forward strand.
TTTATAGTCCTTTGGGTATATACCCAGTAATGGGATGGCTGGGTCAAATGGTATTTCTAGTTGTAGATCCCTGAGGAATCGCCACACTGACTTCCACAATGGTTGAACTAGTTTACAGTCCCACCAACAGTGTAAAAGTGTTCCTATTTCTCCACATCCTCTCCAGCACCTGTTGTTTCCTGCTTTTTTAATGATGGCCATTCTAACTGGTGTGAGATGGTATCTCACTGTGGTTTTGATTTGCATTTCTCTGATGGCCGGTGATGATGAGCATTTCTTCATGTGTTTTTTGGCTGCATAAATGTCTTCTTTTGAGAAGTGTCTGTTCATGTCCTTTGCCCACTTTTTGATGGGGTTGTTTGTTTTTTTCTTGTAAATGTGTTTGAGTTCATTGTAGATTCTGGGTATTAGCCCTTTGTCAGATGAGTAGGTTGCAAAAATTTTCTCCCATTCTGTAGGTTGCCTGTTCACTCTGATGGTAGTTTCTTTTGCTGTGCAGAAGCTCTTTAGTTGAATTAGATCCCATTTGTCAATTTTGGCTTTTGTTGCCATTGCTTTTGGTGTTTTAGACATGAAGTCCTTGCCCACGCCTATGTCCTGAATGGTATTGCCTAGGTTTTCTTGTAGGATTTTAATGGTTTTAGGTCTAACATTTAAGTCTTTATCCATCTTGAATTAATTTTTGTATAAGGTGTAAGGAAGGGATCCAGTTTCAGCTTTCTACATATGGCTAGCCAGTTTTCCCAGCACCATTTATTAAATAGGGAATCCTTTCCCCATTTCTTGTTTTTGTCAGGTTTGTCAAAGATCAGATAGTTGTAGATATGTGGCATCATTTCTGAGGGCTCTGTTCTGTTCCATTGATCTATGTCTCTGTTGTGGTACCAGTACCATGCTGTTTTGGTTACTGTAGCCTTGTAGTATAGTTTGAAGTCAGGTAGCGTGATGCCTCCAGTTTTGTTCTTTTGGCTTAGGATTGACTTGGCGATGCGGGCTCTTTTTTGGTTCCATATGAACTTTAAAGTAGTTTTTTCCAATTCTGTGAAGAAAGTCATTGGTAGCTTGATGGGGATGGCATTGAATCTGTAAATTACCTTGGGCAGTATGGCCATTTTCACGATATTGATTCTTCCAACCCATGAGCATGGAATGTTCTTCCATTTGTTTGTATCCTCTTTTATTTCATTGAGCAGTGGTTTGTAGTTCTCCTTGAAGAGGTCTTTCACATCCCTTGTAAGTTGGATTCCTAGGTATTTTATTCTCTTTGAAGCAATTGTGAATGGGAGTTCACTCATGATTTGGCTCTCTGTTTGTCTGTGATTGGTGTACAAGAATGCTTGTGATTTTTGTACATTGATTTTGTATCCTGAGACTTTGCTGAAGTTGCTAATCAGCTTAAGGAGATTTTGGGCTGAGACAGTGGAGTTTTCTAGATATATAATCATGTCATCTGCAAACAGGGACAATTTGACTTCCTCTTTTCCTAATTGAATACCCTTTATTTCCTTCTCCTGCCTGATTGCTCTGGCCAGAACTTCCAGCACTATGTTGAATAGGAGTGGTGAGAGAGGGCATCCCTGTCTTGTGCCAGTTTTCAGAGGGAATGCTTCCAGTTTTTGCCCATTCAGTATGATATTGGCTGTGGGTTTGTCATAGATAGCTCTTATTATTTTGAGATACGTCCCATCAATACCTAATTTATTGAGAGTTTTTAGCATGAAGGGTTGTTGAATTTTGTCAAAGGCCTTTTCTGCATCTATTGAGGTAATCGTGTGGTTTTTTTCTTTAGTTCTGTTTATATGCTGGATTACATTTATTGATTTGCGTATGTTGAACCAGCCTTGCATCCCAGGGATGAAGCCCACTTGATTATGGTGGATAAGCTTTTTGATGTGCTGCTGGATTCAGTTTGCCAGTATTTTATTGAGGATTTTTGCATCAATGTTCATCAAGGATATTAGTCTGAAATTCTCTTTTTTGGTTATGTCTCTGCCAGGCTTTGGTATCAGGACGATGCTGGCTTCATAAAATGTGTTAGGGAGGATTCCCTCTTTTTCTATCAATTGGAATAGTTTCAGAAGGAATGGTACCAGTTCCTCCTTGTACCTCTGGTAGAATTCAGCTGTGAATCCATCAGGTCCTGGACTCTTTTTGGTTGGTAAGCTATTGATTATTGCCACAATTTCAGAACCTGTTATTGGTCTATTCAGAGATTCAACTTCTTCCTGGTTTAGTCTTGGGAGGGTGTATTTGTCGAGGAATTTATCCATTTCTTCTAGATTTTCTAGTTTATTTGCATAGAGGTGTTTGTAGTATTCTCTGATGGTAGATTGTATGTCTGTGGGATCGGTGGTGATATCCCCATTTTCATTTTTTATTGCATCTATTTGATTCTTCTCTCTTTTCTTCTTTATTAGTCTTGCTAGCGGATTATCAATTTTGTTGATCCTTTCAAAAAACCAGCTCCTGGATTCATTAATTTTTTGAAGGGTTTTTTGTGTCTCTATTTCCTTCAGTTCTGCTCTGATTTTAGTTATTTCTAGCTTTCTGCTAGCTTTTGAATGTGTTTGCTCTTGCTTTTCTAGTTCTTTTAATTGTGATGTTAGGGTGTCAATTTTGGATCTTTCCTGCTTTCGCTTGTGGGCATTTAGTGCTATAAATTTCCCTCTACACAGTGCTTTGAACGTGTCCTAGAGATTCTGGTATGTTGTGTCTTTGTTCTCGTTGGTTTCAAAGAACATCTTTATTTCTGCCTTCATTTCATTATGTACCCAATAGTCATTCAGGAGCAGGTTGTTCAGTTTCCATGTAGTTGAGCGGTTTTGAGTGAGTTTCTTAATCCTGAGTTCTAGTTTGATTGCACTGTGGTCTGAGAGAGTTTGTTATAATTTCTGTTCTTTTACATTTGCTGAGGAGAGCTTTACTTCCAACTATGTGGTCAATTTTGGAATAAGTGTGGTGTGGTGCTGAAAAAAATGTATATTCTGTTGATTTGGGGTGGAGAGTTCTGTAAATGTCTATTAAGTCCACTTTGTGCAGAGCTGAGTTCAATTCCTGGATATCCTTGTTAACTTTCTGTCTCATTGATCTGTCTAATGTTGACAGTGGGGTGTTAAAATCTCCCATTATTACTGTGTGGGAGTTTAAGTCCCTTTGTAGGTCACTGAGGACTTGCTTTATGAATCTGGGTGCTCCTGTGTTGGGTGCATATATATTTAGGATAGTTAGCTCTTCTTGTTGAATTGATCCCTTTACCATTATGTAATGGCCTTCTTTGTCTCTTTTGATCTTTGTTGGTTTAAAGCCGATTTTATCAGAGACTAGGATTGCAACCCCTGCCTTTTTTTGTTTTCCATTTGCTTGATAGATCTTCCTCCATCCCTTTATTGTGTGTCTATGTGTGTCTCTGCACGTGAGATGGGTTTCCTGAATACAGCACACTGATGGGTCCTGACTCTTTATCCAGTTTGCCAGTCTGTGTCTTTTAATTGGAGCATTTAGCCCATTTACATTTAACGTTAATATTGTTATGTGTGAATCTGATCCTGTCATTATGATGTTAGTTGGTTATTTTGCTCGTTAGTTGATGCAGTTTCTTCCTAGCCTCGATGGTCTTCACAATTTGGCATGTTTTTGTAGTGGTTGGTACCGATTGTTCCTTTCCATGTTTAGTGCTTCCTTCAGGAGCTCTTTTAGGGCAGGCCTGGTGGTGACAAAATCACTCAGCGTTTGCTTGTCTGTAAAGTATTTTATTTCTCCTTCACTTATGAAGCTTAGTTTGGCTGGATATGAAATTCTGGGTTGAAAATTATTTTCTTTAAGAATGTTGAATATTGGCCCCCATTCTCTTCTGGCTTATAGAGTTTCTGCCGAGAGATCAGCTGTTAGTTTGATGGGCTTCCATTTGTGGGTAACCCGACCTTTCTCTCTGGCTGCCCTTAACATTTTTTCCTTCATTTCAACTTTGGTGAATCTGACAATTATGTGTCTTGGAGTTGCTCTTCTCTAGGAGTATCTTTGTGGCGTTCTCTGTATTTCCTGAATCTGAATGTTGGCCTGCCTTGCTAGATTGGGGAAGTTCTCCTGGATAATATCTTGCAGAGTGTTTTCCAACTTGGTTCCATTCTCCCCGTCATTTTCAGGTATACCAATCAGACGTAGGTTTGGTCTTTTCACATAGCCCCAAATTTCTTGGAGGCTTTGTTCATTTCTTTTTATTCTTTTTTCTCTAAACTTCCCTTCTCGCTTCATTTCATTCATTTCATCTTCCATCAGCATTACCCTTTCTTCCAGTTGATCGCATCTGCTACTGAGGCTTCTGCAATCTTCGTGTAGTTCTCGAAACTTGGCTTTCAGCTCCATCAGCTCCTTTAAGCCCTTCTCTCCATTGGTTATTCTAGTTATCCATTCTTCTAATTTTTTTTCAAAGTTTTTAACTTCTTTGCTATTGTTTTGAATTTCCTCCCGTAGCTCAGAGTAGTTTGATCGTCTGAAGCCTTCTTCTCTCAACTCCTCAAAGTCGTCCTCCATCCAGCTTTGTTCCGTTGCTGGTGAGGAACTGTGTTCCTTTGGAGGAGGAGAGGTGCTCTGCTTTTTAGAGTTTCCAGTTTTTCTGCTCTGTTTTTTCCCCATCTTTGTGGTTTTATCTACTTTTGGTCTTTGATGATGGTGATGTACAGGTGGGTTTTTGGTGTGGATGTCCTTTCTGTTTGTTAGTTTTCCTTGTATCAGACAGGACCCTCAGCTGCAGGTCTGTTGGAGTTTACTAGAGGTCCACTCCAGACCCTGTTTGGCTGGGTGTCAGCAGCAGTAGCTGCAGAACAGCGGATTTTCATGAGACCACAAATTCAGCTGTCTGATAGTTCCTCTGGAAGTTTTGTCTCAGAGGAGTACCCGGCCGAGTGAGGTGTCAGTCTGTCCCTACTGGGGGGGTGCCTCCCAGTTAGGCTGCTCAGGGGTGAGGGACCCACTTTAGGAGGCAGTCTGTCCGTTCTCAGATCTCCAGCTGCGTGCTGGGAGAACCACTACTCTCTTCAAAGCTGTCAGTCAGACAGGGACATTTAAGGCTGTGGAGGTTCTCGCTGAGTTTTTGGTTGTCTGTGCCCTGCCCCCAGAGGTGGAGCCTACAGAGGCAGGCAGGCCTCCTTGAGCTGTGGTGGGCTCCACCCAGTTCGAGCTTCCTGGCTGCTTTGTTTACCTAAGCAAGCCTGGGCAATGGCGGGCGCCCCTCCCCCAGCCTCGCTGCCACCTTGCAGCTTGATCTCAGACTGCTGTGCTAGCAATCAGCGAGACTCCGTGTGCATAGGACTCTCCAAGCCAGGTGCGGGACACAATCTCCTGGTGTGCCGTTTTCCAGGCCCATTGGAAAAGCGCAGTATTAGGGTGGGACTGACCCGATATTCCAGGTGCCATCTGTTACCCCTTTCTTTGACTAGGAAAGGGAACTCCCTGACCCCTTGGGCTTCCCAAGTGAGGCAATGCCTCGCCCTGCTTCGGCTCGCACACAGTGCGCTTCACCGACTGTCCTGCACCCACTTTGTGGCACTCCCTAGTGAGATGAAACTGGTACCTCAAACAGAAATGCAGAAATCACCCGTCTTGTTTGTCGCTCAGGCTGGGAGCTGGAGACCGGAGCTGTTCCTATTCAGCCATCTTGGCTCCACCCCATATCCAAGTATCTTAAAACAGTTGGGGAATTCTTAAAATGATATTTTTCTCTTCATGTGTTTGTTCTTATTGTTAGTTCTCTGTTCCATTCTTGGTCAGAGTCATGATAACATTTTCCTAATTTGGAGTATGTTTTTCAGCACATTTTTAAGGCTTGCTTCATTATGAAACAAATGAGCAAGTTGTGGGTCAACAGTGACAATCAAATACAGAGACAGATAGGATCATCAGTAGGAAGCAGCTATAATTGTATACAAGGCTTCCATCTCCTAGGTAAGTTTCTCACTTTAGTTCTGTATGATAATCTAGGTGTACAAATGCCAAAGTAGCAAAGAGAATCAGCCCCCAAGGAGTCTTGCAAGGCTTCATTATGATTTTGTTTCACTGCTAACAGTTAACAATGACAACAAAAACAAAACCAAAAATATTCATTGGAAAATGTGCTGACCTGTTGCCACCCTCGGTGGCTCATTGGATTTTAACCTAATTTATACACATTTGATTGTCCCCCTTAAAATTTTAGAGTTCCCAATATAGTAAATTGGAATTTGTTTTGTTTAATAAAAATATTGCCAGATAGCAACTGTCAGTTAGAAAATTAGATTTAATTTCCCTTTGTGAGTAATTAGCTGTTAGTGTCTCGGCTCTCTTTATGCATGTAATTAACTTTTCTAATCAAATATAACTTCTTTGGTGTTGAAGATAATACTACAAGCTTTGTCATCAAATATTACACTTCCATTTCATGACAAACTTAAGTGAAATAAACTGTTTACTGTATTCTACTCATAGGATTTTTACATGCAAATGGCAAACAAACAGGAAAGATTGTAAAGAGTTTCTAATGGCAAGGTTTCTTTGTTTAGGGAGGCATTTCATTTCTTGATTTCCATTTTGAGACTCTGAAATTGTAATCAAGTATATAAAAATTTGGACATGAGCAGGCGTTTGACTGCTCAGCTCTGCACTGTGCCTCCGGGTCACCCTGAGCATCATTTACATCAAAACCATTCAACTCAAGCCTGGCTCATTGCCCATGATTCTGGGCTGGAACTCAGAGATATACCTATATGACAGAAAAGTAACTGTTTAAGATGTGAAAAATTTAGCTACACCTCTTAATTTAGTGACACATAGCTTTAAAAAGGCAATTGAATATTTAACATACATTTAATTTGTGTGGAGGCATGATCTTTTAAGCAGAAAATTAATTAATACTTGTTTCTGAATTAGCTATGTAATCATTCTTACTTAACTGGTGATGGTCTGCTTTGGATATTAGTAACCTCCACAAGATCTCAGCAAAGTATGTAAAATACTGTATGGCTATTATATTTGATATTGGAAAATCAGTAAATATAAAAACGGCTTTAAAAATGATTGCTCATTGAAAAAATGCCAATCCTATTAATGTTGTCTATATCGATTTTGCTCAACTAAGAAAAATTATTGCTGTCCCAAGCAAATAATGTGGGAAGGGCAAAAATTATTATAACAAACCCAGATATTCTGCTCTGATCTCATTACATAATTATAAATCTTGTAAGGTACTTTTACTCGGGCCAATACTAGATTATGGCTGTCAGCTACAAATACTGAAAAAGAAAAGTGTATTTAGAGAATAATTGATTTTGCAGCATTTCTAGCTTTCCTAAAGAAAATAATTTCAAGTGTTTTGCCTTGAATACTGTGAGAAAAAAAGTTCATTATCTCTTTAGAATAAAAATAGGAAAATAATCTGAATTTATATTAAAAAATGCATAACCCCCAAGATTTTTCCTTAGCATTGCAAAATATTTTATTCAATATTAATTGGCCGCTTACATTAGTATCTTCTTTATTTCTTTGTTTTGCCATAATAAATAAGCTATCATCTAAAGATTAAGTTACTTACATATGATCCATTCTCAAAATTAAAAAAGTTAACACTATTACTATGATTTAGACAAAAAAAAATCAAGTTTTATGGATTTGTTAAATGTTCTGAGCATACATTTTTATAGACATCCACATGTAAATGTGAGTAAAAAACAAAAAAACTGCCAACAAAATGACTTTTTTCCACAATGTGAATTATTTATTATGACATGCAATATATTTCATGGTTATGTGCTTAGGAAATATCAACTCATTTTAATGTTAGTGTCAACACACCATAATTAGTAAATAAAATTTTCTCTGCTAGAGTGTATTCCAAAGCCAAACAAATTATTTGAGATATTCAGACACTTCCTATTAACGTAGATAACTTAGAGTTGACCCTGGGAGTGTGTGTATAGACCTTTTTATAGATAAATTATACCTAATCATTTTTATTATTCTTTTTAAATAAAAATACAAACTAAGAAATAATGTAATTTTAAATTTTCTTTAAAAATTAATGTCTCTGAATATATGACAAGACAAATGACTAAGATAAGACAAAATAATTCTGATTTTATTCTTGTAGTATTAATATACGCAAATAGGAAAGAATGAGATTTGCTTCAGCTTTCTAGCAAATATATTACTGTTAATGTATATTGAATATGCATTAAAGGGAGAAATTTGCCTTTTAGTTCTGGTGAACTAATAATTCAAATTGTTATAAAGTTTTCAGTTCTCACATTAAGAGGCTATTTTAGAGTAAAAACAAAAATACCACTTTCATATTTATGTCATTTCCACAAGTAAAGAAAAGCAATACAAAGTTCAATGGTGATGCTCACTGAATTTCTCAGTTATTTCTAAAATAATTGCCAGGATGTACAATAGTCATTTAAATTATATAACTCTCTTAATCAAGTTTTGTCAGTCATTTACTGTCAATGCTTATATTCTCCTAAAGCCAGTTACAGGAATAAGACACTGCATAGCTATAAATTGTGATCTGTTTTTATAAAAGTGTCATGATGTAGTGCAACATCCTCTATAAACTATATGAAGTTTCAGAGAAAGGACAGAGTCAAAATTGTATTTCTTGGGATTTTTTCTCATAGAACAAAATTGTATGCTTGGGCTCTCAACTGTTTAGCCTTAACATTACCTTTAAGTTTACTAAATAATTATTAATTATCAAGCAGGTACCAGAAATGTTAAGAAGTATAAGTGAAATAAAATGGATCTTCTGGCTTAGAGGAATTTGTTTTCTTGATTTGGGATATAATCTGTTCACAAAAATATTAAATGGTAGAAGATTGTGGACAGTATGAGTATTGGAAAGACTAGTGTTACATTATTAGAATTATTTTAATAACAATAATAGAGTGGACTTGGTGGTTCAATAAAAGATTTATGTGAAATTTGAGTTCAGTTGAATTTTATGGAATAATGAAAAGGCTTGATGGATTAAGGAGAAAAGTGGTAAGCATTCCAGAAAGTGCAGCACAGAAGAAGAAAATCCAAGAAATCAGTTTTTATTTCGGCATGTGAGTCTTCCAGAAAAGGAGTTGGGGAGTGGTGACAGGTAAGTTGTATCCAAATTAAGAATAGATAGAAAAGTCAATTTGAAAAGTTTGATCTTTTTCTCTTGAGAATAAGGATTTTTCATCATTCTAAGCAGATAAATGATAGTGATGGCCTATATTTAGGGGCTGCGTTTGGGGAAATTGACTACTGCATCATCAGGTGGACAGAATTTCCAAAATAAGCTTATATGTGTACCAAGAAAGGGAGAGAGATTGTGTTCAAATACCTATTCTTTCTTCCTTGAACAATATATTTCTTTCCTAAATCTCTCCCTCCTCCCCCCAACACAAGTCAGCTCTTATTTACCTGAATTTCGTAGGAAGAGAGTCATGACTAATAAATTCAAAAGCCAAAAATAATTTTGGCTTGGCTTTGTAATGCTTAGAAATATGTGTATCAAGTCATATTTACTTTACCAGTTACTTTTGTTGCACTGATATTAAGATGCACTTCATAGTAGGTTTGCCTTCTATTGTAGCCATATCAGGCTTTTTGCCATTTTCTGAACATACCATCTGCTTAGCTGATTATGAACATGGGCCCCTACAAGTCTCATGCCAGTGATATTAATTTTAACTACTATTACATTCTCCAGTGTGCCAACCACTGTGTCAAGTGCTTTTCATTCATCAGCTCATATAATCCTTACAATAATCCTATTTTTTTAAATGAGGTAATTGATACCCAGAGAGATCAGTAACTAATTCCATTCCACACTAGGTCATGACATCATTGAGGGATGATTCTATATATTCATCTTTCTTCTACCAGTGACTGTCACAGTGATACTAAATGTTGGCTGATTAAATACATAATGGTGGAAGAGGAAAACATAACTAATTGTGCTAACCTTGAAAGGGCCAACATTATGTAAAATGATATCATATTTAATGTGGACAAGATCTGAAAGTTAGGGAATTAATATTCATGTGAAAGACAAGTAGTGAACTAGTAAATTAGTGAAGTTAGAATGTGATTATTAGAGATCAGTCTTGCTGCATATCATCAACCCTTATGCATAGCCATATCTTAGACTTTACTATTACAAAAATAATTTCATTTTCATTATTTTAAACTATGAAATGGCACTTTTTGACCAAAACATTCAATACTAATAAATATCTCTCCCTTGTTTAGTTTACAATCTATCAAGATATGCTATGCTTTTCTCTACAATTTTCTCCAAGGGAGCATAGTCACCTTATTCTAATTCCCCACTCAGACTGGTGATGAGTTGGCCTACTAGCCCATTAATGGTCTCATAATTATGGTTTTTGTTTTCTTCTGCTGCACTCATCAGCCAGTCCCTAACTCTGGTTAAATATTGCAATATGTTATCTATCTTATTGCACTAAGAAAGTAAAAACTTTTGGAAAAAAATTGCAATAATTTAGGGGATGGTAAAAACATACAACTTCAATATCACTGCTTTCAGTTTTAGGTTTAGCTGAACTAGTACCTGTCAATCCCTTTTTAAAAATGTATTTGTGTCCTGTTTTTATTCAGAGGATTACTTAATAACTCTGAAAGTCTCTTTGGTTCCTTACCAAACTTTGAAACCATTACTCTTAGAATTAGTATACCTCTGACTTCCTTTACCAAACTGTTGGCCTACATTTCTGCAATGCTTATTAAGCCTTTATATTTACCTTTGTCTTACTTATTCCAAAATCCCTGGAACTTAACACATTCTCTAGACTATCACAAGTAATGAGCAAACATTCTCATGAATCAATAAATATAATAATTAGGGAGTTAATGTAAATGAGGTTAAAAAAATTGGTAGTTGGAAGTTGGAATAAGGTATTAAATCTGAAGATGGACAAGACAAGTAGCAAGAATAGACATTGAAAAGTTGAATATAAGTGCTTGAAATAAGGTTGAAGCCTCTATCACCAGACATGACAATTTCTGAGTTGTAACTATAATCAGTTAAGCCTTTAGATTGTGCTTTATGAACAAACAGCACAATCATGCCTTCTTTAGGTTCTAGCTTTAAATAAATCAGAGAATGTAGTCCATGAGAGGGAATGCAGTGAATATTCTACAGAGATTAGAGTACAGTAAAATGTGTGGTAGCACAAGAGAGTTAGATGATATCATACCCTCTATTTTTGTTGAAATTACTGGGCACAGAAGCCCTGACATTAATAGAAACTTCCTCTTAATTTGAAAAGAATCACTTGAACAAATTGCATATATAGACTAGCAATAGATACTGATAGCTATTTTTAACCTTTTTTTTTTTTTTTTTTTTTTTGAGACGGTGTCTTACTCTGTCAGCCAGGCTGGAGTGCAGTGGTGCGATCTTGGCTTGCTGCAAGTTCTGCCTCCCGGGTTCACGCCATTCTCCTGCCTCAGCCTCCCAAGTAGCTGGGACTACAGGTGCCCACCACCACGTGTGGATAATTTTTTTGTATTTTTAGTAGAGACGCAGTTTCGCTGTGTTAGCCAGGATGGTCTTGATCTTCTAACCTCGTGATCTGCCCGCCTCAGCCTCCCAAAATGCTGGGATTACAGGTGTGAGCCACTGCACCCAGCCAACTTTATGTTTTTACTAAAGAAGGAGGAAGACAATTTTAAATATAGACCCACTGATTCTGTATCAGATTATTGTTCATACTTTTCATATATCTCTTTTAGTCCTCCTAATTTCTCATTAAGTAAGACATTATTAGTTTCATTTTTCTGAGTGAGAAAATGTATACTCAGAAAAATAATTTGTTTAAGGCCAGTTATTACATAGTAGAACTGGAATCTCAATGCTAATTTGCTTGATCAAAATCCATACTAGCTTCATTGATTTTGCTGTACCAACTGAGAAAGGAGCTTGCATTTTCCTTTGGGGGCCTGGATAAAATGCAGGATTAGCGAAGTTATTGAGAAATTTTAGAAGGTTTTCTTTGTTTAACGTTAAGCAATTGCATAGCATTTTCTTCTAAATGATGAAAAGAAAAAGAACGACTTGCTAGTTAGAGTTTAAGGAGGACCATAGCTTTAAAATACCTCATATAAGTGGGTGCAGGTGTTTTTAGATTGTATCTATCTATTTAAACCTCTTTAAATCCTGGTAAAAATGACTTCTATTAAGATTTTTATGCAAACTTTGGTAATTAATATTTACTTAAATATTTGCACTCTGATATAAGAATTTATTTTTGAGTTAAAAACTTAGTGACCTGGTGGATTTTGTGTTGAGAATTCAGGCTCTTGAAACAAATTTCACTGTTCATTTCACAATCTCTGTCATTAATTTATTTCTATAAAGGTTAAGCATAGTGAAAATGGATATCATCAGTGACTTTGAAATAAGGACAAGAGATTATTTGTCAAATTAAGATTCTTCCACCTTAAAACAAAGATGTCTAATTAATGCATTTATTTTATCTTGGAATGTATATTTTATTCTACTGATTACATGTACCTAATCACTTTTTAAAAATAACTTATACTATCACCATCTCTTGCGTTATAGCTTTCTTTGATGAACTTAAAAGCGTGGCTCTCAAGACTAATTCTGTACTTTTTTAAACCTTTGATTATTTATTTCCATGATTTACAAGGTCCCAAATAAGAATCACCAGCAGCAGACATGCATGCAATGGAAATACATAATGCTATTTTATCCCCAGGAGGGAATATCTATGCAAAAATAAAACTATCAAATGGCTATAAACATTACATACTAACTTTAAGCACTCATTTTTTTCCATTTCCAGTAAATTAAATAGAATTTTAAATACCTGAATTGTCTTTATTAACAAAACCAATAAATTTGATGTGATTATTGAATATCTGTGTGGAAGGTAAAAAAAAAATGCATCGTTAGTATTTACAATTACCTCTCTATTCTGTCTTCTAAGGGGTGAGGTGACTTTGGTTGCCAAGGCTGTATTGAGTGATTGACTGGTTCTAAAGGAGAATTAGAGAAGTCAAGAAAAGGCTAAGTTGTGCCAAATGGGGATAGAATAGAACAACACAAAAGGAAAGTTAAGGAGTGTGAACCAAAAGAGCAGTAAATCAGGAGTTGGTGAAAGTTTGTTGAGAAAAATAGATAAATTGTGAAAGAAGTGGAGCTTTTAAAAAGAGTGAAATACTAAAAAAGAATTTTTTGTGAGTGAAGTTTTATTATTATTTGTTTGACATACTCTCTAGCCTGAAGATATTAGTACAGCATGGGCTCTTCTTTTGAAGGCTTTGGACTACAGGAGTTTCTGTATATGTGTGTGTGAATGTGCACCAGTATACATGTATATGTTTTGTCTGTTCACAATTACATTAATATTAGCCTCTAAAAATGCAGAAGGATGATTAGACAAGTATCAGGTATTATGTGATAATTAAATTTAAAAGACAGTGACAATTTAAGACACTTTATTAGATGTAGCAGAAATCATGACATGTATTTACATCTATTATTATGCATGTATATAAATATATCAGAATCTAAAATGAGCTTAATTCCAAATTTTCCATTGATTGGCATGAAAGTTTACACTTGCTATTCTTTTTACATTGTGGGCTATTTGAACAAAGTTAATACTACGGTATTAAGAAATTACAAATTTATTTCAGTAAATATTTAACCACAAGAGATTATTGTGCACTTATTTTATTTCAGGTTTATGTCTTCCTTCTATCTTTCTTGTAATTGGAGGTAGCATAAATACCAAATATAACTGCTAAAACAGTATTTAATTCTCTCATTGCCATGCAAAATATTTTATAAATTCTCACAGAGTTTTTGTAACATATTATTTAGTATTTATATTTATATGTTACAGTTGTCTTTTAAGTATCTAAATACCTTCTAAAACACTTTAGCATAAACACACTTATATTTCAATTTATGTAAAATGGAAATGTCTACATTTCATGGTAAACAGGAGGAAAATATACATGTGGCTACTCAACTACCTAAATTAGATAGGTAAATTTAACTACACAGCTTTTTACCATTCAGTGGATTCAACGTTTGTTTTAAAATCACTGATTTTTACGTAGTTGAATTCTTTCAAGATTCAGAGTTATCCAGACTTCTAGAAATATTCCACATTTTACTCTATATGATTCTGAAATCTGTAACTACAAATGTATTCTATAAAAACATACACTATTATTTTTTTCATGGTGACGATTAGAGGGAGTGTATGAAATATAAAATGAGTGGAAATCAGTAAGCCTTGGTAATAGATCAACTTAGCACATCATTTCCTTCCTTGGCATACTCATGTATTTTCAGGCCAAGTGACTTTTTCACTATCAACTTTTGGTGTGTTATCTCATATAATTTAACAGTACAAAATAGCAACTAAATGTTTCATATGAATATGCTTGTCTTACTCCTTATTGTTTACATTGTGTTTCCTTTATTGAAATTATGATAGCTCTCAAATTTAAATTAAACAAGTGCTGTAGTCTCTTGGTATTGAGGCACTTAACATGAAGTTTCAAAATTCATAATCAGCCTTAAAGTAATGTGATAAATAGTGATCAGTAATTTTAGTAAAGTACTAATTTGAATCACTCTCAAATTGAGGCTTTTGATGACAAAGAAGTTGATGGTCTACCTAGAAAATTCATCTCAGGGCTGCTTTGATGTTCTTCATTTGTTATATACATATTTTATGTATTTTATCCTTGTCGTATACATATTTTTCTCAATGTTGAGTTCAGGAAACAGAAAGCACACTGATGTCTTTCAGCAGAAAGTGATCTAATAGAGTTAATGAAGAACATATAGACATGTTAGAAAGACAGCAGCAGTGAGCTTGTGTAGGCCCACATCACATAAAGTGAGCAGTAGTGAGCTTGTGTAGGCCTGAGGAGAGATTCTCTGAACCTTCAGAACTAACCCATCAAGGGAGCTACTCATTGTATCATGGTCAGAAAGCCTAGAAAGCTAGAAACCACCGCTAGAACAATACAGTTCAAGAATACACCACCACAGTTGCAATCCAGGCTGCTTCTACATCCACACCCATTGCTTCTTGACGCCCATGGAGTTCGTGATGGTATGCTGAAAATCTGTTGTGGAAAAAGTTTTCACGTCTGAGCATGAAACCATAATTGCTAGGAGATTGCCCAAATAATTAGTGAAATAACACCTGCTTTATCTATTGGCATTGATTCTTGTGAAGTACATCAAATTGTTGAAACCTAATTTGCATTCAGAACTCTAGCTATGAGAATTTTGGGAATATAGGTTTCCAGCCTGTGGAATACAAGAAAGCATATTAGAAAGAGATGGGAATGAATGCTGAGGGCCGATCGATCATATTCTACCAAAATGCAGGACTTATATCTAGAATTTGAAGATTTCATAAACTCTTAGGATGATTCTTCCTGAATGTCAAGGGTCTTCTATCATACTTAATAATGTACTGTATTTAAACTCCATTTAAGGATAAAGGAATGGCAAGGAGGAGATGAAACTTCCCTTTCTTCACTGCTTCGGGGTAAATGGGCTGAATCCTTGAAGATGATTTGTGGTGATGGGTATTCATGGTTTATCTAATCTGTTACATTTACACTTGTTAAATATGATGTACAACATACATAACTTATTAGTACGTTATATATTTATTTAAAAATAAATATTGATAACACTCACTCAAAAATAGTGTCATAATAGTGATGTGTGATTAAAAATATCTGGAGACCACTGGCCAAAACCATCTTATTTTAGCCATATCCATCACTGAATTATTCTGGTAACCCTTGCATGCCCTATACCTGTTCTAGAAAGAGTATAAGTATTTTCAGGCAAGATTATTCTTGTTCTATATGATTTGGGTGTAGGCTTTATTTAGCATGGAATACTGTGTTTTTTTTTTCCTTCTCAGAGTCTGATAATAATGTGCACTGACATATAGCACCCTGCACATCCTATGCCTGAAAAATAGCAGAGGAAGAAAGAGAGGAGGGAAATGTCCTTCAGCCCTGTTTTATTTTCACACAAAAGTAACCAAAAAACACAGTCTCCACTACCTGATTTCCTGAGGACACTTCCCAGCTCCCAATCAAACACGCAGGGACTCAGAAGCTATTCAGAGCTCCCTGTTCTTTGGCAGATGCATACTTATCCCCTTCCTGGTGGAGCTGCACATATTGTCTGCAATACACAACTAGATGTGTAATGGCTTTTTTGCAACCTTGGATTGTTCTCCGGGCCCTGGCCACCTACACTGAGCAATAAGGGGACAAAATTGAAGAAGCTTTTTAGCTTTTATAGCTTATTGATTTTTATATTTTCTGATGTATTAGAGCAATTTTTCAAACGTATCCTCCTTACCTTGATATCTTGAGTGTGGAGAGGGGATTTCACATTTATTAGCTTTTCTTTGGTAAAAAAAAAAAATATATATATATATATATATCTGGTCTCAGTATATGTGTGTGTGTGTGTGTGTGTGTATATATATATGGTCTCAGGGTTATCTCAGAGATATAAATGGTTTGGTATAAAAAAATCAATTCTCAGAGTAAAATTCAAAGACTGTGTGCAAGTGTTACATAAAAAGCAGACAACAAGGAATATACCCTTTCCAACCAGGTAACAAAGATGGTTTTGAAAAGTACAGTTTCTGGATGGCAGTTAAATTTAGAGATGCTCAATACTTTTCAAATAGAAAAGTTCTATCAAAATTGAGAGCATATAATGTGGTGAATACTTTTTTTATTATCTCTGATCATCCGTGACAGCATTAAAAAAAAGAAGTGCAGCACAAATGACTTCTCCAATGGGAGTAATCTTTGCTCAGAACTCAGATATTGAGACAAGGTGTGAAGCATTTCATGGTAAAGACTCTTTGAAGTTTTGCATTTTATAATAGTAGGTGCAAAAGAAAATTATTTTGTGATATCCTAGTTCACTGTCTCATACAAAATAACTAATTTCACTCTATTTCCAAGACAGTTTATTGCTTTATAATCAAGAATTTAACATGAACAGTTGGGACTTCTAAATTTATTTAGAATTAGGTTAAACACTCTCCTTTTAGGAAAATAAATTCTACAATATATTACTATTATTAAAAAACCCTCAAAAATATGTAATTAGAGAAGAAAATTAAAATATCCAGGGATTTTTAGAAACTACAAATATTCTGATCCTCCACAATGTCCCCTACTATTTTGATATAATGATTGAAATTGATTTAAATTTATTTTTCTTGAGGGCATTTTTTTCTTCAAGAGTCAAATATTACAATAGAGAGAGTAAATTAAGTTAAATATATTATTGATTTAAAGCAAAGTACAATTTCAGATTTGTTTCTTACTTGTATTTTCAGTGATCTAAAACGCTAGACATATGATAAACTTTCTTCGATAAAGGGAGTAGGAAAGATAAATGTAAAAGACAGTGTGCCATGTCAACTACTGCGTGAACTTAATAAGTTAATAAATCTCCCTGAGGATCAGTTATTTCATCTATAAATTGGGAATATGATAAACACAGGGTTGTTTCATTTTGAGATCAAATAATGTAACCAACTTGAAACACAAAGCACTCAATCACGGATGTACTTGTGAGCTAAAAAAAAATGACAGTGTATTTTCTTGATCGTTCCATCTCACTGCTTATGAATTTATATGATTCAGAGGGTACTGCATTTGAAAATAGGGCTGATGGCTATTAGAGTGGTGTAAATGATGGGAGATGCAAGTCAAGGGCTCTCTAAATTCATCCCAGGTAAAAGATTGGGACTACCTGAAAGAAAGAGAAAATAGATTCTGGAAGAAAAATGTAAGGAAAGGAGTAGACAATTTCAATTTGAACTGCATCCTAATTTTATCTAGGACCTATTCTGAGCTTTGCTTTCATATGTGCAGACTTTTTAATTTTTTTTTTTTAACATAGAGGCTGTGAAGGCTCAAGTTGCTGTGGCATGGTTTAGAAGCATTCCTTTTAATCACAATGTTGCTCTTGCTATCCTCAGGCCTTCGGTATCAACTAATTACTTAACATCATTTCCTCAGCTTCTGAAGTTATTGAGAGTTGTCCATTATAATTTGCACATTTACATCTTTTGGCAAAGAACAATGTGCCAGTGTGAAATATGCCTCGTTTGGTTCACTTCAGTGAACCATGTTAGGTTGGACATCATGGTTAGAAAACTGTCACTTAATTCTCAGTGGCTGTGTGAAAGCACTAGAGAATGGGCACCCCTGGGCTCCTTATACAATGGGAGCAAATCTCCATATGGTCTTTACCTTGTTTCCTATTCCATATCTTCTTTTCATCCTTGAGATGCAACTGCAAAGCACTGCCATCCATTCTGCTTTAGGAGCAGCAAAGATGATCTGACAGCCCATTCTGTGATCATCCCACAACAGATTTCTGGAGTCCAGCCCAGTCTTTGGAATTTTCACTGAAGTTCTGAGCAGTGGTAAAATCCCCTTCACCTGACCCTCATGGCTTTGACTTCAATTTTCTGACAAGTAAGTTTGTTTTGAACAAAGGACTGGGAGCAGGGAACAGTTAGAATTGAAGGGAGCAGGCTTTCTAATACATTGATTGAAAGCAATACAGCCTTGAGTAAACATTGACTTACAGTGCTGCTCCAATCACTACCTGAATGGATTATCTGCCAGATGTACACTTGTTGTGTAAACGAGGGCTTTCCAAGTATGGCTTCGCTTGAACTTTCTCAGTCAGAATCTGTAAATGATCTGTTTCTTCTACAACTTACTTGTACTCCATCTTACAGCATTTGCTTTTTTAAGTGCCCCCTTTTCCATTTTTTTCAGCAAATATCTCACTGTATCATATTAGATGTCATACAAATTATGGTCCAAGCCAAAATACACTCGAGAGTGAAAGAGGCTGGGGTAGAGAATATGTCAATCAGATCTCTGGCACAAGAGTACAGACAGGCATAATTTGAGACATCCCAGGCAAAAAGAAAAATGTTTACCCTAATTTATTATCCATTTTATTTCATGTATTAAGAAATGTTAAGAATTTTGACAATATTAGGCTTAGATTAAACATTTGGATATAATTATATTTAAAGGATTATCTGTCATAGTGGGTTAAAGCAAGAAGAACTTGACGTCAAAGTAGCTTCAAAGCTGATTCTGATCTTGCCCTAATAAGAATTATGGAGAAAATGTCTTTACTAATACTTACTTTTAGAGTTGTGAGAATTAACTTAGCTAATATTTTGGAAAATGCTTTAGAAACTGCATAGTTTTATTAAAATTTAAAAATATCCATGAGTTAGGTGTGTGAAAGCAAAGAATCATGAGTTGACAATGCTACTTCAAAACATATCAATTTTAAGAAAATAATTCTTAATAATGAAGATAAATTTTTCTATTATAGATTTAAAACTTATATTGCTTATATTGTGGTTTTTGGAGGACTATTCTCTGTTTTATTCTTTAGGCTTTATATTAGAAAGGTAGTAATAACATAGTTCCACCATTCTTAACCTTTTTAGGGATTATCAACCTGCCACAAAGGGTATCAGGAAGGCACATAAATAAACTGTCAGCACTAGAGAGAACTGAATTAGTTAAGCTATTAATATTTTATATACCTTCAAAAAATCCCCCAGAAAATAACCTTTGGTTAACTATGTAACAGTATATTTTAGAGAATCAACATATAGCTAATCCTTAATGTGTAAAACTGTTACATGGCTGAGAAGTTACCATTGAAATTTCTACATTTCCATAGGAGGGGAAGAGGAAATGATCACAGTAGAAGGACTTAGACATTTTAGTAAGAGAAAGTTTAATTAATTAATTAATTTACTTTTTTGTCCCGTGGAAGCCTTAGTATTGAAGTAATTGCACTGGACTCTTGCTCTGTGTTTGTAATCATTATCACTGAAAGAAGTTACATGAACACAGTGTTTTGTGAATGAAGTTTAATAATATACCCTCACAAATCTTACAAAACTTGGATGAACTTTGTTTACAGGAAAGTGAGCCAGGTGTTTTCAGAGCTGATACCTGACTGTCACTTCTCTAGGACATATGACATTATAAATCTCACCTTGCCTTCTATTTAGTGTTGCTATGACAGAATACCTGAGGCTGGGTAATTTATGCAGAAAAGAGATTTAATAGATTGACAATTCTAGTGGCCAGAAAGTCTAGGAGCATGGTCCTGGAATCTGCCTGACTTCTGATGAGGGCCATGCAATGTGTCATGATGTGGCACAGAAGCAGAAAGGCAAGCATGATTGTGCAAAGGGACACGAGTAAGAGGCTGGGCTTACTTCATAGCAACTCGCACTTGTGGCAACTAATTCATTCCTGTAAGAGTAAGAATCCACCCACTCCTCTGAGACAGCATTCATCTTTTCATGAAGACAGTGCACCATGATTCAAACACCTCCCACTAGGCTCTACCTCCCAGCACTGCCAAAAGAGGAAACATATTTTCACATGTGTTTTAGATAGGAAACACCCAAGCCATAGAATTTCTCCCATACCATTCCAAAACTCACGTTCTTTTCACGTGCAAAATACAGTCACTCTATCCCTATAATCCCAAAAGTCTTAACTTGTTTCAGCACCAGCTCAAAAGTCCAAAGTCCAAAGTCTCATTTGAGAATCAAGGAAAGCTCCTTCCAGCTGTGGGCCTGTAAAACTAAACACAAGTTTATTGACTTCTAAAATACAATGGTGGGGCAGGCATATGGTAAACACTTGAATTTCAAAAGGAGAGAGAAGCAGAAAGAAAGGAGTAACTAGCCCAAAGCAAGTTTGAAACCTAGGAGAGTAGATATTAAATCTTTTTTAAACATTTTTTTCAAATTTTTAAGTGTTGTGGGTACATAGTGGGTGTATATATTTATGGGGTACATGAGATGTTTTGATACAGGCATGCAATGTGAAATAAGTATATCATGGAGAATGGGGTATCCATCACCTCAGAAATTTATCCTTGGTGTTATAAACAATCCAATTACATTCTTTATGTTATTTTAAAATTACAATTAAATTATTATTGACCATAGTCACCCTGTTGTGCTATTACATTACAGTGGGTCTCATTTATTCTTTCTAACTAAATTTTTTTATCCATTAACCATCCCCACTTCCCCCTCCAATCCCTCAACTATCTTCCCAGCATCTGGTAACCATCCTTCTACTTTCTATGTCCATGAGTTCAATTTTCTTGACTTTTAGATACTACAAATAAGTGAGAACATGTGATGGTTGTCTTTCTGTACCTGGCTTATTTTCATTTAACATAATGACCTCCAATTACATCCATGTTGTTGCAAATGACAGAATCTCATTCTTTTTTACAGCTGAATAGTATTCCACTGTGTATATGTACCACATTTCTTCAGGTATTCATCTACTGATGGACACTTAAGTTGCTTCCAAATATTAGCCATTGTAAACAGTTCTGCAACAAACAGGAGTGCAGACATCTGTTCTGTATACTTACTTCTTTTCTTTTGGATGTAGAGCCGGCAGTGGGATTCCTGGACAATGCAGTAGCTCAAATTTGGTTATTTCAGGAACCTCCAAATTGTTCTCCTTAGCGGTTGTACTAATTTACATTCCTGCCATCAATGTATGAGGGTTGCCTTTTCTCCGCATCCTCTCCAACATTTGTTATTTCCTGTCTTTTGGATATAACTCATTTTAAATGGGGTGAGATGATATCTCATTGTAGTTTTGGTTTGCATAACTCTGATGATTAATGATGTTGAGCACCTTTTCATATGCCTGTTTGCCATTCATGTTCTTTAGAAAAAGATCTATTCAAATATTTGTGCATATTTTGATTGGATGATTTATTTTTTTCTATAGAGTTGTTTGATCTCCTTGTATATTTCAGTTATTAATCCTTTGTCAGTTGGGTAGTTTGCAAATATTTTCTCCCATTCTACGAGTTGTCTTTTCAGTTTATTGATTATATCCTTTGCTGTGTAGAAGCTTTTTAAGTTGATATAATCCTATTTGTCCATTTTGGTTCCTATGCTTGTGGGGTATTGCTGGAAAAATTTTTGCCCCAGACCAATGGCCTGGAGACTTTTCCTCAACGTTTTATTGTACTAGTTTCATAGTTTGAAGTCTTATATTTATGTCTTTAATTCATTTTGATTGGCTTTCTGTATATGGCAAGAGATGGGGTCTAATTTAATTCTTCTTCATATGGATATTCAGTTCTCCCAGCACCATTTATTGAAAAGACTGCCTTTTCCTCTGTCATGTTCTCGACATCTTTGTTGAAAATGCGTTCACTGTAGGTGTGTGGGTTTGTTTCTGGGTCTCTATTCTGTTCCATTGATCTATATGTCTGTTATGCCAGTACCATGATGTTTTGGTTACTATGGCTCTGCCGTATAATTTGAAGTGAGTTAATGGGATTCCCCTAGTTGACTTTTTGCTTAGGAGAGCTTTGGCTATTCTGGGCCTTTTGAGGTTTCATGTAAATATTAGGATTGTTTTTGTCTATTTCTGTGAAGAATGTCATTGGCATTTTTCTAGAGATTGCATTGAGTCTGTAAATTGCTCTGGGTAGAATGGACATTTTAACAATATTGATTCTTCTAACCCATAAACATAGAATTTTTTCTATTTTTTGATGTCTTCTTCAATTTCTTTCATCAGTGTTTTACAGCTTTTATCATACAGTTTTTTCACTTTCTGATTAAATTAATTCCTAAGCATTTAATTTTATGTTTGGCTATTTTAAATTGGATTATTTTTTTAAATTCTTTTTTGCATTATTCACTGTTGGCATAGAGAAATACTATTGATTTTTGAATGGTGATTTTGTATTCTGCAATTTCACTATATTTGTTTATTATTTCTAATAGTTTTTTAGTGGAGTCTTTAGGTTTTTGCAAATATAAGATTATAGAATTAGCAAATAAGGATAATTTGACTTTTTTCATTCTAATTTGGATGCCCTTTATGTCTTTCTCTTATCTGATTTCTCTAGCGAGGGCTTCCAGTACTATGTTGAATAACAGTGGTGACAGGGCATTCTTGTTGTGTTCCAGATCTTATAGAAAAGCTTTCAGTTTTTCCCCATTCATTATGATACTAGCTTTTGGCCTGTCATATATGGTTTTTATTATGTTGAGGTATGTTCCTTCTATCCCCAGTTTTGAGGGTTTTTATCATGAAGGGATGTTAAACTTTATCAAATGTTTTTCAACATTAATTGAGATTATCACATAGTGTTTATCCCTCATTCTGTTGACATGATGTATCACATTGCTTGATTTACATATGTCAAGCCATCCTTGCATCCCGTGGATAAATCCTGCTTGGTCATGATGGATGATTTTTCTAATTTATTGTTTGAATATGGTTTGCTAATATTTTGTTGAGGATTTTTGCATCAATATTCATCAGAGATTTTGGCCTTTAGTTTTATTTTTTATTTTTAATGTATCTGTGTCTGGTTTCAGTATCAGTGTAACACCAGCTTCATAGAATGAGCTTGGAAGTATTCCCTCCTCCTGTTTTTCAGAATACTTTGTGTAGGGTTGGTATTAGTCCTACTTCAAATGTTTTATAGAATTCAGCAGTGAAGGCTTTGGGTCCAGGGCTTTTCTTAAGTGGGAGACTTTTTGTTAAGATTTCAGTCTTGTTACCTGTTATTCGTATGTTCAGGTTTTGGATTTCTTCCTGGTTTAATTTTTTATTTTTGGAGACAGGGTCTCACTCTTGTCACCCAGGCTGGAATGCAGTGGTGTGATCTAGACTCACTGCAACCTCCACTTCCCAGGCTCAAGTGATTTTTGTGCCCCAGGCTCCTGAGTAGCTGGGACTACAGGTGCATGCCACCACGCCTGGCTAATTTTTGTATTTTTAGTAGATATGGGGTTTTGTCATGTTGGTCACACTGGTCTTGAACTCCTACCTCAAGTGATCAACCTGCCTTGCCCTCCCAAAGCACTAGGATTACAGGTGTGAGCCACCATGCCCAACATTCCTGGTTCAATCTTAGGAGTTGTATGTGTCTACAAATTTATACAATTCTTGTAGATTTTCCAGTTTGTTGGCATACAGTTGTGCACAGTAGCCACTAATGATCCTTTTAATTACTGCAGCATCAGTTGCAGTGTCTCCATTTTCATTTTGATTTTATTTGTATCTTCTCCCTTTTTTCTTAATCTTGCTAAATATTTGTCAATTTTGTTTAAGTCTTCAAAAAGTCAACTTTGTTTTATTGATCTTTCATATTGTTTTTTATTTCAATTTCATTTATTTCTACTCTCATCATCATCATTTATTTTTTCTACTGATTTTCAGTTTGATTTGCTCGTTTTTATATTTCTTTATAATGCACTGTTAGATTGTGTATTTAAAGTTTTTCTTCTTTTTTTGTGTAGTCACTTATAGCTATAAATGTCCCTCTTAGTACTGCTTTTGCTGTATCCCATAGGTTTTGGTATGTTGTGTTTTCATTATCATTTGTTTCAATAAGCTTTTCAATTTCCTTCATAATTTCTTCTTTGATGTACTGGTCATTCAGGAGCATATTGTTTAACTTCATGTGTTTGTATAATTTCCAAAATTCCTCTTGCTATTAATTTCTAGTTTTATTCCATTGTTGTCAGAAAAGATGCTTGATATTACTTCATTTTTTTAAATGTTTTCAGACTTTGTTTTGTGACCTCTTATGGTCTATCCTTGAGAATGTTCAATGTGCCTAGGAGAAGAATGTGTTGTCTGTTGCTGTTGGATTAAATGTTCTGTAAATATTTATCAGATCTACTTGGTCTATGGTACAGATTAAGTGAGATGTTTCTTTGTTTATTTTTTGTCTGTAAGATCTGTCCAATGTTGAAAGTGGGGTGTTGAAGTCTCCAGTCATTATTGTATTGGAGTCTATCTCTCTCTTTAGCTCTAATAATGATTGCTTTATGTATCTGTGTGCTTCACTGTTGGGTACACATATATTTAAAATTGTTATATCTTCTTGCTTAACTGACCCATTTAATATTATATAGTGACCTTCTTTGTGTCTTCTTTTAGCTTTTGTCTTGAAATCTATTTTGTTTTGTGTAAGTATAGTTACTCCTGCTCTTTTTTGGTTTCTGTTGTCATTTAATATTTTTTTCCATCCCCCCCTCCTTTTTTTTTTTTTTTTTAGTCTATGTGTCTTTAGATGTGAATTGTGTATCTTGTAGGCAACAGATAATGGATCTTGTTTTTTTAATCCATTCAACCACTCTATGTATTTTGACTGGGGAGTTTAGTCCATTTATATTCAATATTATTTTTAGTAAGTAAGAACTTACTCCTCCCATTATTTTTGGTTTACTTTCTTATTGTTCTGTAGTCTTCTCTTCTTTCTTTCCTTCATGTCTTCCTTTAGTGAAGGTTATTTTCTCAGGTGATACAATTTAGTTTCTTGTTTTTTTTGTGTGTGTATTCATTGTATGTTTTTTGGTTTAAGGTTACCATGAGACTTGAAAATACTATCTTATAATTCATTATTTAACGTGATAACAACTTTGCACTGTTTGCATAAACAAACAAGCAAAAAGAAAACCAATAAAAACACTTCACTTTAACTTCATCCCCCACTCTTAAACTTTTTGTTTTTTCTACTTATATCTTATGGTACTGATTATGTCTTGAGAAGTTGTTATAGTTATTATTTATTTGTTCACCATTTCTTCTTTCTACTTAGCATATAAGTAGTTTACACACCACAGTTATGGCATTATCATATTCTGTGTTTACTATTATCAGTGAGTTTTATACCTTCAGATTATTTCTTATTGCTCATTAACAACCTTTTCTTTCTGATCGAAGTACTCTCTTTAGCATGTCTTGTAGGACAGGTCTGGTGCTGATAAAATCTCTCAGCTTTTGTTTGTCTGGAAAAGCCCTTTTTTCTCCCTTATGATTAAAGGATATTTTCACCAGATACTCTATTCTAGAGTAAAAGTTTTTTTTTCCTTCAGTATTTTAAATATGTCATGCCACTCTCTCCTGGCCTGTAAGGTTTCCACTGAAAATTCTGCTGCTAGATGTATTGGAGACCAACTGTGTGTTATTTATGTCTTTTCTCTTGCCGTTTTTAGAATACTTTATTTTTGATCTTTGGGAGTCTGATTATTAAATGTTTTGGGGTAATTTTCTTTGGGTTAAACCTTCTTGATGTTCTATAACCTTATTATACTTCGATATTGATATATTTCTCTAGGTTTGGGAAGTTCTCTACTATTATCTCTTTAAATAAACTTTCTATCACTCTCACTTTCTCTAACTCCTTTTTAAGACCAATAACTCTTGATTTACCCTTTTGGGGCTGTTGTCTAGATCCTGTAGGCATGCTTTTTTATTCTTTCTTTTGTTTCCTCTGACTGTGTTTTCTTTTTCTTTTTCTTCTTCTTTTTTTTTTTTTTTTTTGAGATGGAGTTTTGCTCTTGTTGCCCAGGCTGGAATGCAATGGCATGATCCAGGCTCACTGCAACATCCACCTCCTAGGTTCAAGTGATTCTTCTGCCTCAGTCTCCCGAGTGGCTGGGATTGCAGGCATGAGCGACCATTCCTGGCTAATTTTGTACTTTTAGGAGAGCTGGGGTTTCTCCATGTTGGTCAGGCTGGTCTCGAACTCCTGACCTCAGGTGATCCACCTGACTTGGCCTCCCAAAGTGCTGGGATTACAGGCGTGAGCCACTGCACCCAGCCTGACTGTGTATTTTCAAATAGCCTGTCTTCAAGCTCACTAATTCTCTCATCTGCTTGATTCATTCTGCTATGAAAAAAACTGATACATTTTTCAGTGTGTCAGTTGCATTTTTCATACCCAGAATTTCTACTTTATTTTAAAAAATCATTTTAATTTCTTCGTTAAATTCATCTGATGGAATTATGAATTGTTTCTCTATGTGTTATCATGAATTTCTTTGAGTTTCCTCAACACAGCTATTTTGAATTCTCTCTATGTAAAAGTTCACATATCTCTGTTTCTCCAGGATTGGTCCCTGGTGGCTTATTTAGTTGATTTGGTGAGGTCATGTTTTCCTGGATGGAGTTAAAGCTAGTAAATATTTTTGAGTGTCTGGATATTGAAGGGTTAGATATTTATTGTACTGTTCACTCTCTGGGCGTTTTTGTAGTCATCTCTTTTGGGGAGGGTCTTCTGATATTTGAAAGGACTTGGGTGTTGTGATCTAAGCTATATCTGCTTTAGAGGACACTGTAAGCCAGTAACACTGTGGTTCTCACAGACCCATGGAGTGTTGGTGTTAGCAAGACCCAGAAGAATTCTCTGTATTACCAGGCAGAGACTCTTGTTGTCTTCCCTTAACTTTCTTCCAAACAAATAGAGTCTCTCTCTCTCTGTTCTGAGCCATCTAAAGCTGGGGGTCACTGACACAAGCACCACTGTGGCTACCACCACTATGACTGCACTGGGTCAGACCTGAAGCCAGCACAGCACTGGGTCTTGCCCAAGGCCTGCTATAATCACTCTCTGGTTCCTGCCTATGTTTACTCTAGGTTCTTGGGGCTCTGTAATTAGCATGTGGCAAAGCCAGCCAGGTCTGTCTTTCCCTTCAGGGCAGCAAGTTCCCCTAGGCCCTGGGTGGTTCCACAGGTGCTGTCTGGGAGTCAGGGACTAGAGTCAAAAACCTTAGAAGTCTACCTGGTATTTTATTGGACTGTGCCTGAGCTGGTAGTCAAACCACAAGATGTAGTGCTTCCCCCTTTTCTCTCCTCCTTCCAAAGCCAGAGGAGTCTCACCCCAGAACCACCACCACCCCAGGCCACAAGGAGTACTGCTAGACTACCACTGATTTTCCCTTAAATCCCAGGGGCTTTTAAGTCAGCTTGTGGTGAATGCTGCTTGGCCTGGGACTCACCCTTCAGGGCAGTGGGCTCCCCTTTGGACCAGGGCAGGGCCAGAAATGCCATCCATGAGTCAAATCCTGGAATCATGGACCTTAAGATCCCACTTGCTGCTCTACCCACCTGTGGCTGTGCTGGTACCTAAGGTGCAAGACAAAGTCTCCTTTACTTTTTCCTCTACTTTTCCTAAGCAGAAGGAATTTTACGCCATAGCCACCACAGCTGGTAATGTGCTAAGTCTCACCTGAAGCCAGCACAGTTCACAGGCTCTTCTAAGGCCACTGTTGTAGTACCTGGATATCATTGCTGGTTATTCAGGGCCCAAGGGCTCTTTAGTTAGCAAATGATAAATTTTGCCAGCGCTGGGCCCTTTATCTCAAGGCAGTAGGTTTCCTTCTGGCCTATGGTGTGTCTAGAAATGTTATCTGGGAGCTAGGGCCTGGAACAGGGGCCTTATGACTCTGAGAGGTGCCCTATCATGCTATGGCTGAACTGGTATCCAGGATGCAAGACAAAGTCCTTCCTACTCTTCCCTCTCCTCTTCTCTCCTCAAAAAGAGAAAAGGGTATGCTTTTGGAGTCCTGAGCTGTGCAGCCTGGGGTTAGAGAAGGGGTGATGCCTGCACTTCCTCGGGTGCCCCAGCTGGTATCTTAGTATGTCATTTTCCCCCCAAGTCCACTGACTCCAGGCCTAGTTCAGCACTAGGACTCACCTAAGAGTTGCATTCCTCAAGACCTAGGCTGCCTTTCAAGTTTTCTTAGAGACAGACCATTTTAACTCTTGGTGGCTAGGTTTGTGGGAACACAAATTTGGAACTCTGGGATCTGAGGTCCTATAAAGAGGTTTATTTAGTTCAAAATTCTGATGATTAGAAAGTTCAAGAGCATAGTACCTGCATCTGTTCTTCTGGTGAAGGCTTCATGGTGCATTTCAACGTGGCACAAAAGCAGAAAGTATGCAAAGAGACACACGTGAAATGCTGGGCTTACTTTATCGCAATGAACTCTTGTGAAAATGAATCTATTCCTGCAAGAGTGAGAATTCACTTACTCCTATGAGATGTATTTATCTATTTATGAGGGAAGTGCCTTCATGATCCAATCACCTCTCACCTTAAACACAATCATAGTAGGAATGAAATTTCAGCATGAGTTTCCAAGATGACATGTTTAAACCATAGCACACTTGAATTTCAGTTTTAAGGATCTGTTTCTTTATAAAGTGCCCTATAAAAGTACGCTGTTTCTTCACAATGGGTGTAAGGTTTTCAGGAAATCTTTCTCTACTGATGACGCTGGCTTTTGTTTCAAATAGAGATAAAAATATAAAGAATACATAAAGTTTATGAGAAGAGAGAGAGGACATAGAGGAGGAGAAAGATAATTTTCTGCCTTTTAGGTGATAATTTTTAGAAGGAAAAAAAGGGGTTCCTGGTCACATGCAGCATTTATCCTGAGGCAGGGAGACAGTAAGTTTTTTCTTTTTTTATTGCATTACTATGTCATTTTTTATTGCATTAAAAGTAGTGGAAGAAATCAACAGAGTGATGTCATAGGAAGGGCTAAGGATGAGTTGAATAAACTTAGAAAGAATGGTCAGTGAAAGCCACTCTGAGGAAAGGAAATTTTAGCTTAGCCTTGAAGGATGAAAATGAGACTTCCATGTGAAAAGCAATGCAAAACTCTCATCACATAAAACACTTTAGACTTTGAGGAATGGAAAATAAAAAGCTAAAGTTAGTAAACAAGGCAGAGAATATAGAAGATGGGAGCAGAGAGACTGACAGGGGTCAGTTCTCACCCACTCTCCAGTTGTTTACAAACATGGGAGTACAGTATCATGCTACTTAGAAGACACTTAGACATGTATGGTTGTCAGAATGGAAAGAAATGGGGATATGCTGACATTTAATGCCTAGGAACCAGTGATGCGAACTTTCTGATGGTGCAAAGGAACATCCTTCACCATGCAGAGCTGTTCTATTAATACTTGAAATGACCATAAAGCCACCATCATCCCTTTCCCTTTTGGAAGATATCAGTGGGGCTTTAGTTACTGATAAAGAACTTTAGATTTTGTTCTAAATACATTGAGAATAAGATTTTATTTAAGGAAATGATATTTTCTGAATTAAATGTTTCAAATAGTCCGGTAGTTATGTGGGAAATGAATGGTAGACACCATTAGTTGCATTATTTTAGGCATTTAGAGGAAACCATTTATATTGGTAACCAAAATAACATTTCGTTTCTTCTTATGAAATGGGACTATCACTTTTCTGCCCCCTGAGTCAAATATATGCTTTAACTGAAGGGAGAAAGAATATTCTCAATTATGAAGCACTGTTTTAATTCCTATTTTTATCATCTTTGGAATTTCCTCATTTACATGACCCTAAACACAGATCAAATATTGAATTAGATAACCTTAATTCTGGTCTCTTCAAAAACTGAAAGGAAAGTGCCAGTAATTTTACATAAATCTCAGAGGCTAAATTACAGTTTTTATTAGCATTTAAAAAGCCAACATTAATGCTAAGTTTTCAATCAAGCAACACATAAGAGTTTAACCCCATGACTCATTAACATTCCTGGCAGATACAAGGTGGGTTTGAGGCGCACACAGCTGAGGAGCTGGAGACTCTAACACAATAGAATGCCCCCTGCCCTCTCTCGAATGCTGTCTACATTCAGATCTTGTTTAGGCTGCATTAGACTGTGGGTAATAACTCTCTCCTTTATCCTCTGGACGAATCAGCAACTATGTCTGTTAATCCAGGACCTCATGTCAGTCCCCCGTCATTACCAATACTAAACTACCTCTTACCTAGTCACAATAAAATATATTCAGATTCTCATAACATATATCCTTCTGCTTTAGGAATTTGCCAGTACTTACTACAAAGGTTTAAACCTAGGGAGTGATATATACCAGCTGTGTGATCTGCTGAAATAGGAGGTCATTGTAGGATTACAAAAATATATCATCATAAAGTCAAAACATTTTAGAACATGAAGGGACCAAAGATATCATTTAGTCTATGTGTTGCAAATAGATAGAGAGGCAAGTAAGTAACAAAAATGAGCTCTGTGTTTCTCACTCAGGAGAATTAGGATGTGGTAACAGGATAGAGCAGTCCTTTCTGAGAGCAAACACTGTTGCCATACGTGGCAAGAATAGGAACATGGACTCTTGGCACCTGCAGACATTGCTTTCAAAAGAAGCTAGAAATCCAGGCTACCTTACAAACAATTACTCAGTTTTCAACTAAACAAAACAAAAACATAGTGTGTCAGTTTAAAAGTTCTGATAATCCAATCTCCTGATTTCACAGAGATGTTAGGCACTTTTCTCAGGCTAACAGAGAGAATAAGGGATTTGGTGGGAAAACCAGAAATAGAATCAGGGATATTTTTATTTTCAATTATTTGCTCTTTCTGTATCAATGAATCTTCCTTCTTATCTCCATTACAATGTAGCCAGCACACCTTCTCAGTATGTGTTTTCAGCTAACCAGGGCAGGCTGGTGTAGTACATTCTGCATGATAAAGTGATCATCAGGTTTTCATTCTACCAGTAAGTTGAAAATTGCTAGGGCTAGCAGAAATGTGTTTGAACCACACAGAGGCATCAAAATATGTATCTTCATTTCCGAATGTTTCCTCACAAGCATGTATTGTAAGTTATAAAAAACATTTTTGAGACAAGGCATGAAAAATGGAATCACAGATCTATATAAAAGATCAGGCAGGTACAGATTAATGTTGATTTGTCATATCCAAGGGGCTTTAAAAACATGGACAAGTTGGAGGAGCAGTACATGTCAATTTAGCCACTTTAACATGTAAGACAAACGTAGGAGCAGTTATTAAATACCAAATCAATAGAGGGTCATTTTAAAGGATATTTTGCATAGCTGTGAATAGTATTTAAATGATTATGGTAATAAAAATCCCATTACCCCATTACCCTGTATTTATTTATTACATGAATAAAAGTAAATAATTTTTTTTTTTTTTTTTTTTTTTGAGGCAGACTCTTGCTCGCCAGGCTGGACGGCAGTGGCATGATCTCGGCTCACTGCAACCTCCGCCTCCCGGGTTCAAGCGATTCTCCTGCCTCAGCCTCTCGAGTAGCTGGGACAACAGGCGCAGACCACCACTCCCAGCTAATTTTTGTATTTTTAGTAGAAACAGAGTTTCATCATGTTGGCCAGGATGGTATCAATCTCTTGACCTCATGGTCCACCCACCTTGGCTTCCCAAAGTGCTGGGATTAGAGGCATGAGCCACCGCGCCCGGCCAGTTTGTTTATTTTTGTTACAAGTATGAATTACATATATATAAATTACATATGTATATTTTATTTTAGAAGTTTGCATTTTTCTTAAAGATTTACAAAAGTGGTATTATTGAGGAAATGCTGGTATAAACAGAATTATTCAATAATTCAATTGAAGAGGGAAGTTTATGTGTAGGGATGAGATATGCTTAGCTCAAAGATATTATAAATGAAAGAAGTCAAATTATTTTTAAGAAAAAAGGAACAGGAGAGTAAGGAACTTGTAGGTTTTTAGGAAGACTGAGTTTGACTCTGAATAATGTAAGAATAAATAAAAAATTTAGTATGTTAGTATTCTATTGCTACCTAACAAATTACTGCACACATAGAGGCTTGAGACACCTATTTATCATTCATTTATTTTTTCACAATTCTGTAGGTCAGAAGTTGAAGCATGGTGTGACTGAGTTTGCTGCTCAGGATATCACAGGACCAATATCAAGGCTTTGGCCAGGCTCTAGGAATGAATTCATTCATAAGCTTCTTCAGGTTATTGCCCAAATTTAGTCCCTGTGGTTGTAAGACTGAGGTCCCATATTCTTGTTGGATGTAAGTTGGGCTCTGCTTCCAGCTGCTAGAGGCTGCCTGCATTCCTTTCCATGTGGCTTCCTTCATCTTCCAAGCTGAAAATTGATAATATCCCACATATCAAATCCCTCTCACTCTTCGAATTTCTTTTAACGGGAAGAACCTGGGCCCTTTTAAGTGCTTACCTAATTAATTCAGGCCCACCCCTGATAATTTAATTTTAACTGATTTGGGACCTTAATCACACCTGCCAAACTCCTTCAAAGCATCCCCTAGATTAGTTTTTGACTGAGTTACTGGAAGAAGATCTGCACGTGGTAAGAGCTAGGAATCTTGGGGGCCATCTTCAAATTCTGCCTACCAAAGATAGAGTGACATTATTTGACTTATATTTTAACTCTGGCTGTTCAATTAAGTCTACTCTAAAAGAGGCTAGTAAAGAAAAAGAAAGAAGAGGAAGCTATTGCCATTGTCTAGGAGAGGGGTGATGGTAGTTTGTAACCATAGATTTGGTCACAAATGTCAGATTCTTAATATATTTTTGAAAATATAAAGGATAAAATTATTTGTTTGCCTAGATCTGTAGTGTAAAAAGAAGAGAGTTGTTAATAATGACACCAAGGGTTTTGGCCCAAGCAGGAAGAGGAAGATAAATTTCATTGACTGGGATTGGGGTGGAGAAGGGGGCTATGGGGAGGTAGACTGGGGCTGGAAATCAATAGTTCAGTTATGAATATGATAATTTCATGACTTTATTAGACATCTAACTGTAGATGTCAAATAGATCAGTATATATATCTGGAGTTTAGGAGAATGATATAGAACCAAAATATAAATTTGGGGGTCTCTAAATTAGAGTATATTTGAGGCTACAGAGGATGATCTCACCAACAAGCTTCTCTGTTTGTTTCTTTAGATATATTACAATCTTCTCTCCTATGCTTTGCGCTCCTTGAGGCGAAAGCCTATGGACCGCATTTGAGGCTTTCAGTTGAATTTGGTTATCGAGAAGAATGGGTAGGACAGAGACACTTGAGAGAAAGTTTAGAGTAATAATTGCCTCACTGTCTTAGCTCTGTCTCTACCTCACCATGGCTCTGGTTGCAGCTCTGTTTCTCTGTACAGTATTATTTCACCCATGCAGACATAAATTATCATAATAGCATAGACAGTATTAAGTTGTGGCAAAATAATTATGAAGTAGTAATATTTGTTCCTTTGTTTTTAATATGATTCCTTTGCAATTTTTGATAATAGCTAGATTTATCTACTAGCTTGTGAAATTCCTGAAATTTTAACAATCAGCTTTTGTTAACCAGCATGAGCTACCTTAAGCACACCACTGACCATTTCCATGGCTCTAGCACTCTGTGGAATCTATTCACACAATATCCTGCCATCAGGCCAGGAAGGCTTTCCTGCTAGTGCTGGTATCTGCATGCTTCATTATCTATTGGTAATCCCCTTAGCTCTGCCTCTAAATAGTCCTCTTCAATGAACACTTGAGCATGCCTGCCAAAATCGAGACTGATCCAGAGGTGGCATATACATAAAAAGGCATCCCAAGTATTAAGCCCTGGGAAATTTCAAAATTAATGGCTGGATGAGATGAGGAGGACCTAGTAGAACAGATTGAAAATAAGTGGCCAGAAAAGTAGAACAAAAACAAAAGTTATATTGTATTCTGGAAACTAAGGAAAGGACAAAAGAATTATTGGCTTTGTCAATGCTATTATTGTTTCAAGAAAATGAGGAGTGGAAATTAACCATCGGGTTTATTACTGTAGAGGAAATGATGTACTTGTTATGCACAATTTTGGTGAATGGTACTGGAACCATGAGGAAAAGAAGTAGATTCATAGATGAATAGAAAAATGAAGTACAAGATTAAAAAAAAATTTCAACTTCTATTTTGGATTCAAAGGGTATATGTGTAGGTTTGTTACATGGGTATATTGTGTGATGCTGAGGTTTAGGCTACAGATGATCCTGTCCCACCTAAGTAGTCACATAGTACCCAACAGTTAGTTTTTTGACCCTTATCTGCCTCCTTCCCTCCCTCCCCTTCTTGTAGTCCCCAGTGTCTATTGTTCCCATCTTTATGTCCATGAGTACCCAATGTTTAACTCCCACTTATAAGTGAGAACGTGTGGTACTCGGTTTTCTGTTCCTGTGTCAATTCACTTAGGATGATGGCCTCCAGCTGCATCCAGGTTGCTGCAAAGGATACAATTTCATTCTTTTTATGGCTGCATAGTATTCCATCATGTATATGTACAATTTCTTTATTCAATCCACCATTGATGGGCATTTATGTCCATGTCTATGCCACTGTGAATAGAGCTGTGATGATACAAGTTTATGCATCTTTTTGGTGGAATGATTTATTTTCTCTTGGATATATACCCAGTAATGGGATTGCTGGGTCAAATGGTAGTTCTGTTTTAAGTCTGTTGAAATCTCCAAACTGCTTTGCACAGTGGCTGAACTAATTTATATTCCCACCTCTGTAGCCTCACCAGCCTCTGTTAGTTTTTGAATTTTTGATAATATCCATCTGGCTGGTGTGAGACGGTATCTCATTGTGGTTTTCATTTGCATTTCTCTAATGATTAGTGATGTTGAGCATTTTTTTCATATGCTTGTGGGCTGCATGTATGGCTTCTTTTGAGAAATAACTGTTCATGTTTTTTTCCACTTTTTAATGGGGTTACTTGCCTTTTTTCTTGTTGCATTGTTTAAATTTCTTATAGATTCTCGATATTAGACATTTGTTGGATACATAGCTTGTGAATATTTTATCCATTCTCTAGGCTGTTTACTCTGTTGATCTTTTTAAATTAATTTATTTATTGCTGTGCTGAAGCTCTTTAATTTAACTATGTCCTACTTGTTAATTTTTGTTTTTGTTGCAATTGTTTTTAAGAACTTGGTCATAACTTCTTTGCCAAGGCCGACGTCCAGAATGGTATTTCCTAGGTTTTCTTCTGGGATTCTTAGAGTTTGTTGTCTTATACTTAAATCTTTAATCCACCTTGAGTTAATTTTTGTGTATGGTGAAAGTTATGGGTCCAATTTCATTCTTCTGCATAAGACTAGCTAGCTATTCCAGCACCATTTAATGACTAGGGGGTACTTTCCCCTTTGCTTAGGGCTAATAGACGTGGCAAGGCTGAGTGTTAGAAGCAGGATAAGAAGAGTGTGGTTGTGGTAGACTGTAAATGATCCTATTCATTCATTTCTCCTTCTTGCAGGAGGATATACATCTGTGACCCTTTGATGTTAGGCTTCACCGTGTGACTTATACCCCACCATTACCCTGGAGACACACACACACACACACACACTCCTTTGTAGGAAGATTTGACATTCCCATCTTGCTTACCTCAGAAGTGATCACATGAATTCTTTGGTAAATGAAATGTGAGCAGAAGTGATACCTGCCAATTCTTAACCTTAAATAGTTACTTTTGGCTTGCCAGGTCCCTTTTACTTCTACTACAATACTGCAATTTCCCTGATAGGCTGCTCAGCCAGCCTGTTCTCTAAAACAAGATGATATTCAGGTGACAGCCACTCATGATGGACATGTAGCATTAACTAGATGTTAATCCTTGTTGTTTAGGCCTCTGAGATTTGGGAATTGTGTTATTGTGGTATCATTGTCCTGAGTGATTCTGTTGACTTACCATTTATCCAAAAAGTGTACTGATGGATAAATATATAAAGGTTCAAAAAGTTTGGGCTTATGGCAATTTGCGAGGTTACTATTAAAAAAAAAATGGATATGGCCTACCTCTCCTCACCAATGTTTTTTAATTAACATTAGTTTTAATATTAAACAGTTCAATGAATTGACTTTTAATACTTTCAGCACCCACACATCTGTTCTTGTAACCCCGTTTCCACATGTACATCAAATCATCTCTTTTAGCGTTCATTTAGTATGATAGCAATAATTCCAACTACAACTTTCTGACGAGTCTTTTAACCAACAAGCAGGTTATTTTATACAAATTTGCTCTACTATTAAAGTAATTGTAAGATAGTATATTATGCCTTATTAGTTAGTTATCAAAAGTACAAAAAGGATTCTATTCATAAACACTGAAAGTCACTTAGAATGCTACTGCTGTCAAGCAGCAGAAGACTTAGGCAAAAACTTCTTTAGGCTCTCATTGCAAGTTGAGGAACAGAGCTTGCTACAGGTATGTTTAAAAAGTGGGTTATCCGTGTCCTCTGCAATTCCTTCTAAGGCATTTACAAGTATTAGACCATATATTATTTTACTGAGATACAATAGTAAATATTGAAATAATCATTATCACAGTTATTGTTATGGCTATGTATAGAATTATTATTTAAAAGACCCTTAGATAGACTAGGGTTTACTTGTTGTAAAATTTGCAAATATATAACTTTTTCCACTAACACAAGGGTAAAACTGTAGTCAATCTCACAGCATATTCAGACAATTTTTCTTCTTGTCCTTCTCTTTTACTTGTATTTTCTTATTTAATTAACACAAGCTATTCTATTTTAAAATTATCAGTGCTTTGTTAGAGTTAAAAACAAGGGAAAGTCATAAATATACTTACTACTAGCTTCTTAATAAAGTGATTATCATTAACATGTTTTGAGGTCCATTCTGGGTACTTACCTTTAATTAGTTCTGTTCATTGGTTTTATATCTGTGGTTAGAAGATTCCTTTGAATAGTATTTATAACTGTTTTGGCATATTGCATTGTTTTTGAAGCTTAATTCTGCTTTTATGTTGGTGTTACCTCAGGAAGAATAAAGAAATAATATAAATTTTTAAAAATGTAATTCATGAAGAGAATAATTTGTACATTTGGAAAATGTTTCAATATTCCACTCAGGAGGATCATCTGATATTATTTGGTAACATTATAGATTAATCCATATTTTATGCCCTTTGGATAGAGGTAGTGGTGCCTTGCCCTTGGAAACATTGTTTACTGACCTGGCGTTAGAGAAATCCACTTGGCCTGAATTATGGAGTTAGTCCAGCCCTGAAGATATGAAATCATTCAGGTTTCTAAAAAGGAGTAAGAATAGCTTTGCCCCTAAGCCCTCATTTCACACATCATCTCTCAAAATAACTTCAAGTTTACAACCTAAGTTAAATCACATTTATCAGCATGCTTAATATTAGATTCAGGGCATGTTTTGTTTTTGTTGTTGCTGTTATTGCTGTTTTGTTTTAATTACTATGATCAGTATTATAGTGCAATTATCATTGTTATTACTCTTCGTATTCAGTCAACTTAAGGAAAGCTAGAGTATGAGTTATTGGCAGCAACTCTTCCTCTTATTACATTAAAATTTTCTAATTTTGCATACAGATTGAATAGTCATCTGTCCCAATTTTCTATCTCCCAATTTCAGTGCAGCTATGCCCTGCATAATACTCCAGACCACATTAACAATGGTGATTTCCTAAGATTCGAATGCCATATTTCACTGTACGTTTTCTATGTTTACAAGTGTTTAGATATACACACCCTTACCATTGTGTTACAGTTTCCTACAGTATTCAATACAATAACGTGATGTACAAGTTTGTAGACTAGGAACAATAGGCTACACCATATAGCCTAGGAGGATAGTAGGCTGTGACATCTAGGTTTGTGTAAGTGCAAGCACTCTATGACGTTCACACAAAGATGAAATCACCTGACAACACATTTCTCAGAACATATCTTTATTGTTAAGTGACACATGACTGTATTTGTAATATCAAGGGTTTGAAAACAGTAAGACGCTTCCTAAGATTAAAAAAAAAGCATACAGCACAGGAAAATAATCGCATATTTATGCCAAAGAGTTAAATTGACTCCTCTAACACTTAAGCTATTCCATGTATTAATTGACTTTCTTCTCCAACTTTTTGTTTATACATTCATAGTTCTCTTGGCTATCTGGTCTTTACCAAAGAAGTGAAGTGTCAGCAGGAATACATAGATTTTATGTACTAGGAACTGTCTCATTATCAGTCACCAAGACAGCTGCCTCCTGGTAGATAAAACAGTTGAGCACGATAATAACCCAACTATATGGCTGCAGGTACACTTTTTTAAATATCAGTCCAACTGTGAAGTCAAGTGAGGTCATCAATTGATGCTTATTCAATGTTATGTTATTGTGTGTATCAAGGATTTTGAGCCACTGGAAGATATTTATTCAAGAAAGTGAGGAATTGGCCAACAGAAGAAATGAGTGATGGGAAAATTCCTAAATATTTATGGTCCTTTTCTTCATTAGTCTCTGTATGATATTAGGTTTAATTTTAATTATAATGGAAACACTGTTAAATCTTTATTCAACTGTAACCAGTTTTAAGAAGAACTAAGAGAGAAAAAAAGAGATAAAGGCAGTAACGTAGGTAAAATAGAAGCTCTAAGGAAAGGAATGTGATTTTTTTCTATAGAAATAGAAAATTGAGTTCAAACTGGTTGAAAAAAATTTAAGTTTTTACTAATCTTCCAAATACCAGAGAACAGGTTTAAAAATGTAATTGTATAATAGATATTAAGCACATATTGTTTTGAATGAAATATAGTAGTTAAGAGATAAATTTTTTCCAGAATTTTATAATGTAAATCATAAACACATTTATTTCTCTATTAGAACTCCTGGAATATAATGAGTCAAATGTTATAAAGCTAATAAATCTATTTTATTACATAAAAATTTATTGACAAAATTAAATTCAAAATTTCAATTGGACCATTCTAAGCAGAAGTTCAACACTAACTTTAGATAAACATATAG
The DNA here is from genome assembly GCF_028878055.3 of Symphalangus syndactylus. NCBI lineage: Eukaryota > Metazoa > Chordata > Mammalia > Primates > Hylobatidae > Symphalangus > Symphalangus syndactylus. Next base: position 91,955,630 of record NC_072433.2, read on the forward strand.
TTCAATAATTTTTATTTAATTCTTCAGTTAACTCAGTCAAACAGTTGGCATTCACATTCTACAGGTCCCTAAATGTAGTCTCTCCTTAAAGAGCTCTGTAGTGATTTTCTGTTCCTTGCCAATACTCTTCTAAATCAGCAATGGTTTGATTTATCCATTTAGTGAATTGACACACTATTTGATTGAGATGAGGAATAAATTCAATTAAAAGGGTAAAGCAGTTTTGCATCATGAGTGATGACTAAGAAACACATATTTCATAGCCATATGATTTATTGGAAATGCTCACCAGATAACATAAGCTAAAAAGAACATCATATTATACTGCTAAATTTAGTTAAGCTTGCTTCAGTTCGGAAAGAAGGTAAGCTTTTTTCTTTTCTTTTTTTTTTTTTGAGACGGAGTCTCGCTCTGTCGCCCAGGCTGGAGTGCAGTGGCGCAATCTCGGCTCACTGCAAGCTCCGCCTCCCGGGTTCACGCCATTCTCCTGCCTCAGCCTCTCCGAGTAGCTGGCACTACAGGCGCCCGCCACCACGACCAGCTAATTAATTTTTTTTGTATTTTTAGTAGAGACGGGGTTTCACCGTCGTCTCGATCTCCTGACCTCAAGATCCGCTCGCCTCGGCCTCCCAAAGTGCTGGGATTACAAGCGTGAGCCACCGCGCCTGGCCCCAAGAAGGTAAGCTTTTTTCAATCACAATACAGCTTTTTTATAAACAAATTCTTAAATTATACCGAAATTTGGTTTTCAGTTTTATAACTCATTTTTTATCAAATGTCATGAAATACAGTTAAATATTTATAATTAAGATTAATAAGCATACATGTTGATAAATACTATTTATAATTATATTCTTTTCTAATATGATTTCATGAAGAAACAATCTATTTTATAATTAATTATCTCAAAAGTCTATTAAAAAATAGTTCCCATATAAACAAGAATATCTCAAATTTTACATAATAAAAAATGTACAAATTCACTTTATGTTTGTGTGTGTGTGTGTGTGTGTGTGTTTCCCATGTAGGAGAAGTTTAATTGTATAATAGTGTAATGGGTGATTGAGGTTTGTTTCTTTTACTTTTTGTTATTTTTGCCAAAAAATAATTTTAGATGATATATTTATGGTCCTGATTTCATAAATCATCAGAATAGACTGGAAAATTGTACAAAAATATTTATTATGATGATTTTTATGAGAGAAAGTATTTTAAAAACTGATTGATGGCATTGAATAACTTTGAGGGAAATATTTTAAAATAATACTTTATCTTTATTATTATACATTAAGTTCTAGGACACATATGCACAACGTGCAGGTTTGTTACATATGTATACATGTGCCATGTTGGTGTGCTGCACCCGTTAACTCGTCATTTACATTAGGTATATCTCCTAATGCTATCCCTCCCCCTTCCCCCCACCCCACAACAGGCCCCGGGGTGTGATGTTCCCCTTCCTGTGTCCAAGTGTTCTTATTGTTCAATTCCCACCTACGAGTGAGAACATGCAGTGTTTGGTTTTTAGTCCTTATGATATTTTGCTGACAATGATTGTTTCTGGCTTCATCCATGTCCCTAAAAAGGACATGAACTCATCATTTTTTATGGCTGTATAGTATTCCATGGTGTATATGTGCCACATTTTCTTAATCCAGTTTATCATTGATGGACATTTGGGTTGGTTCCAAGTCTTTGCTATTGTGAATAGTGCCGCAATAAACATACGTGTGCATGTGTCTATAGCAGCATGACTTACAAACCTTTGGGTATATACCCAGTAATGGGATGGCTGGGTCAAATGGTATTCCTAGTTCTAGCTCCCTGAGGAATCGCCACACCATTCTCCACAATGGTTGAACCAGTTTACAGTCCCACCAACAGTGTAAAAGTGTTCCTATTTCTCCACATCCTCTCCAGCACCTGTTGTTTCCTGACTTTTTAATGATCGCCATTCTCACTGGTGTGAAATGGTATCTCATTGTGGTTTTGATTTGCATTTCTCTGATGGCCAGTGGTGATGAGCATTTTTTCATGTGTCTGTTGGCTGTGTAAATATCTTCTTTTGAGAAGTGTCTGTTCATATTCTTCGCCCACTTTTTGATGGGGTTGTTTGTTTGTTTTTTTCTTTGTACAATTGACATGACTGATATTATGTTCCTGCAATCTCTATATTTCTATCATCTCTATAGGACTTTCATTTCCACACGTAAACATTTAATTTCTCCCCACAACCTGATAGCACCAGCACAGTTTCTCAAACATTAACATGCATAGGACATAACTATGAATATTGTTTTAAATGCACCTTCTGAATTTCTACATCTGGCATCAGCCCCGAGGTTCTTCATTTCTAACAAGTCACCAAAGGATACCAATACTATTGGTTACGAGACCATACTTTGAGTAGCAGGTTCTAGCAGATTCTATCAATCAATCATATTCAATTTTAAGAAATATCTCATTTTTTTGTATGTTGATTTTATCCATCCCACTAGATTGCACGCCTGTTGAGGAGAGTGAGACGGCCATTCATTTTTGTGCATACATGTGTGTGCTTTCCTGTCTGTCCACAAAATTATTAGCAAGTATTTTAATTGTAGTAGTTCCTCACTAAATATCATTCACAACTTGAACGCATATTTCAGTGATGTGAATAATTGGGGAAGCCTCAAAACAGGCAATAACCATCTCATATTTTAGATTTTATGTGGCTCTTTGTGATGGGAAGAAGAGTAGCAATTTATGTTTGTAGGGAATAAAAGTTAACGAAAACAATTTAATGTGAATGGGTAAATATAGTGTGTCAGAGAGGAAGACAAACAATGAAAAGCAAAATAGCCAGTGGATGTGGAGAGGCACAGCTTTACAATTTGAAGTGACCATATAAAAATGAAATGAACAAGCAAAAACATGACAAAATCATTGGTTTAGGTATGTCTAGACCCTTTGTAAAACTGGGGGAAAATGTTCGTAAAAACTACCAGATGTGAATGATTCTGTTCAAGAAAGAATATTGAGTAGTCCTGCTCAGAGAATCATTTATGGGAAAACTGTTTTTAATTAATTTCCTATAAAATAAACATCAATACCCACAAATACAGTAATTTAAAACAAAAGAGGCAGACAGTGAATTAATGATGTAGAAATTATCCTGAATACAGGCATCTTAAGTATACTAAAGATCTTAAGAGGTCTTAATCTGAAATATAGCTGAAGTAAAATGACTTCCTAAAAATATGAAGGACCTGCTAAGATAAGTCATTTATTTTTCATGGACTGTTGGTGCCAAAACATAAATACTGAGATCATCTCAACCTGCCCAGGGCTTTTGTACTCTATGCCTATGTATGAGTTCCTATCAGAGGACTGGGAATTTGCCAAGCATCATATAAAACTGTAATGACTTTTAAGGCCACTCAGGCCATTCCATCTACTCGAAAATGAAATTAGGCTTCTTTTTATAGGTTTGAAGCCACCTAAATTTGACCTCTATCTTGCACATCTTTATCCATCAAAATTATCAATACTGTGAGTAGGGGTAGAAAGTTTAGAGTCAGTCACCAGAACATATCATTTGGAAGGTCTTTTATCAAGGTTTCTCAGATAAATTGGTTTTGCAAATGCATTTAGAGTGAAATAATTAACTTTGAGGGTCACAAAGAGAATATATATGTAGGCAATACAAGATTTTATTTCCCTGTCATCCTTTTTTTTTCCTTTCTGTTCACTTACTAGACATGGAGACAGACAGGGTCTTTCATAAGACAGGTAAAGAGACAGATATTCTGTTAATTAATCAAAGTCATACTCTGATAATTTACAATGTTGGCTAGAAAAATATAAATATTTTCTTGGAGGTGTTTTGCACTGAAGATTCTGAAGTCCTTTAAGTGTCATCCAGCAGGTCACAGGGACTGAAAGATATGATGTTGCCTTCATCTAAGTCCTGTGAGAGGACAGTGAGGGTAGAAAAAGAAAGTGGGTTTCCTGAAAAATACAGCAGTTTGAGAGAATAGAGAGAGAGAGAGAAAAATTAATCTGTGCATAGCCAAGGTAATTTCCATATGTTCTGGATGGGAAAAGTAAAGAAATGCTTTACATATGGGATCCTAGGTGTCCTATGAAGATGTCAACTACTAAGAGGAATTATGCTGCTGGTGTGTACTCAGTGCCTCTTCCCAGACCTGATAGGCATATTTAAAAATTTATATTATATTGGACATAACAGCAGCCAACTTGTCCCCTTTTTCCCAAATTGACAACTAAGAAATATGAGATATTCTCAATCTTTGGAAGTTTGTCTTTATGAATTTTGGAGGATTTTAGGGCAGCATTCAAGTTACAGTTTTGTATTCTTCCCTTCCTTTTTCTCTCTAACTGGTACAGTCCCAGAATAAAGCTTAAGGCAGCACAAATAAGTGGCCAAGTAGTAAACCCTAACAGATACTCTGCACTCCTTCCTCCTTCCAATAACGCTTTGAATCTCTTCTAGTGTCAGGGAAAGTTAGTGAATTATCAAGAGAGACACCTAGCCAGATACTTCCCCATGCCCCTCTAGAGTCAGGGTATGCTTCTACATAAGAAAGTCATAAAAAAATTTCCACAAGCAGCTAGGAAAGAAAAATAAAAACAATGTATTATTCTGGAGAAAACACAATACAATCCCAGTTATTCTACTATCATTTTCCCAAATAGCCTGACTTGATTGCTAAATTAAAGAAAACTACTTTGGGTTCTTAATATTTTACTTTTGTTGTATATACTGATTAAGTTGACTAAAAATTTTCCCATAAAGTTTGGTATGTGTAGACACAGCCTGAGTTTACATTGCCTTTAGTGATATCATGCCATTTTAAAACTGTCTATTCCTTCTATATATTGCTAGTAATACATATGCATAAAGAGACATCCAGTCCAAGTCTCTTCTCCAAGCTTTTCAAGTATTTTGCTCTTCTGGAACTCTTTTTGGTCCTTACATCCAATGCTGCCTTCAGATTAGTTCCCTGCCCTCCCACCAATACAGACACAATTTAAAAAGTGAATCATCCTCCATCTGTGATATCAAACAATACACTTATCTAAATCTGTCTTTCAAGTAGCAGCAGCAGCCCTAGCAACACAAAATCCAAGAACATATACTGGATTAGAATAGATAGCAGCAAGCAGAACCCAGAATATATGGAGACTTTTTTTAATTACAAAGTTATCTGTAATGGATGACAATGAACAGATATTTTAATAATGGGAATATCCTGAAGTATAAGCAATGCTGGCAAGAACTCAGTATTTCAGGATGTCTAGCAGAGAAGCAAGAATATTAATCATGATTGAGGTTACATTCATTGGCCTTTTACTTTGTGCCAAGTACTAAGCTAAATACATTCTATAGATCATCACATTTATTTTTAACTAAAAATCAAAATAAAAACTGATGGTTGGTATTATTATACCAATTTTATGTATGTGGAAACTGAGGCTTATGAAAACCAACTAATGCAGATTAAATCTTACAGCTACTGAGTAAAAAATTGAAATAACTTTTAACTCTGACTCCTCAGTTTCTCCTTACACTTAGTAAGTATGGTAAATATCACTTCCTTTCTCAGAATACATCCTACCACTCTTATGACCTTTCAATGTTTTAGGAGGAATTAAAATCACATCGAACTCCAGGGATGGATACTGATCTACCTAATTTGAAGAGTATACACTCATCTATGTTTGTTTCCTAATCCTGCATAACTTACCTCTCCAAAGTTGAGTGGCTTAAAACAATAACCAGTTTGTTTTCTCTTATGATTCTGTGGGTTGATTGCATTCAGTGGGATTCTGGCATGGCTAGGTATCTCTCTCCCTCCTTCTCTCTTTCCATATAGCTCCAGGGTCTCGCCTTCTTTCCTTGCCTCTCCATGTGATCACTTCTTGTACCCTCTCCAGCAGGATCAACAGACTTCTAATGTGGTAGTTTGCGGACTGCAAACAGTCAAAAGAGGAAAAAAGAGGAAAATGTCAAGCCTTGTGAAATATGGCTCGAAGGTGACTTGGGGTCATCATTCAAGACTAACTAACTGTCTCACCAGCCATCTCTTGACTATAGTAATTGGTTGAGGGAAGACTTGAAGCTTTAGTTGCCTAAAGAGGATCAAATTCCCCAAATATTTGATAATTTGGCAAAAGTTTTCTCTTGCTAGTTATACATAAGATAGGATGTAGCTCTAGTATTGTCCAGTAATCACCCTGTTACCTTGAGAAGAGCCATCTTAGGATAAAAATAACAACATGGAAGGTAGAGAAAAGGCCTGGAAAGCAAACAGGTCCTTGGTGTCAATCTTTTACTAAATCTAGATTTACATCTGAACTTATCAGTTGCAGGAATTCATACATTTCTTTATTTTTGAAGTCATTTAAACTGAAGCTTCCTATGGCCTGAAGCAATAGCCATAATAAGACACAATAATTTATACAATGATTTAAAAATATTAAACTCCCAAATTAAAAGCATATGAGAAAACTTTTTATACAATATATAACCTAATTCAGGGAAACAAAAATTGTATTTTTTTGAAGAAATACAAACGGTTTATGCAAGGGACAGATCATGTAAAGTTTATTTTATTAAATGGAAATATCTACATAGATAACTTCATTGGGGTTCCTGGGGAAATAAACTTTACTAGAACTGACACAACTCCAGTGAATGTCCTTTGTAACAAGCCACTTTTTTGTCAATTACTAGACAATCCTGAAAAGTATATGAAATGTATGGCCTTTACATATAAAGCAGACTGATTAAACTGCATTATAATTAAACAATCTAAATCTAAACACCAATATTACATTTGAAATGCCAGGGTGTGATATGATCAGACAACAGAATCCATGTCAAATCATACCACTATGATTAATCCTATTGGGTACAGGTAGCTATTCCACCCTATCCTCAGAGGAGAAAACAGGGATTTCCTTCAAGATACATTGAATATAAAAATAACAATAGCCTCCCATCTCCATTATAAGCATGTACAAACTCTACTTAGAGTGGTTAAAAACTGTAAATTTTAACTCCTCTCATTTACTAGAGATTTTCTCTTTTCTTTTGTCAAAAATCTCTGGAGGAAAACAATGTTGTTTATTTTTGTTTTATTTATAGCTTGTATATATGTGTCTTTTTGAAAACACCCCCTTAAAGGACACATTTCTAGTCTTGCTTGAATTTAAATGTAGAATAATACGACATGCATTGCTACCTTAAGATTATAGGCAATAAGGTTCATACTCAAAATATACTTGCAGAATATCCTGAAGCAGATAATTATTTTTTTTAATCAAACCCTCATTAAGCACTACCATGTTCTAAGCTTGAACCTATGCAAGGATCTAGGAATACAGTGATGAACAAAGTAGACATGGTTCTTGTCCTCATAATCATACTGTCCAGGGAAAAAGACACACATGAAGCAATTAATTATATTAATAAACATAAAATTGCAATCCATAGTAAGTTACATAAATCTAAATTAAAGGAAGTTAAGAGAATATAACAGGATGATATCATTTCGCTCAAGGAAGATTAGAGAAACATTTTTTGACAATGGGTCACATAAGCTGAAAATGGAAGGATCAGTGTGATTTAACCAGACAAATAATTATGACAAGACTATACTATGTCTAGGGGACAAAAATAATTAAATATAAGAAAGGTTCAAAAGAAAGCTGGTATGGCAATGGTTATTTGATGAGAGCAGTGTGACTCAAATTGAGGTTGTAGAAGTAGGCAATAAATAGTTCATACAGGACATTGAAGTTCAACTTCAGAATTATGGAATTTCTTATATATGTGATATAAAATTATCTTTAAGAAGATATTGTGCTTGCCTCAGTAGCACATATGCTAAAATTTAAATAGAAACTAAATTTGCATTATGTAAAGGTTGCCATTTTTGGTTGTGTTATGAAGAATATATTAGATGGGTACAAACAAGGGGCAGAAGGTCAATTTAGAAGCTCTATAGAGAAAAGATGATGGTGGATGAAGCTTGAATTTTGTGGTAATGGAGATGAAGAGGATGAGAAGAATCAAGAAGCATTTTGAAGAATTTCAAGAGCAAGGCTTTGATTTGATTAGCTGAGTGGTTGAAAGTTTAGTTTAGTGGGCTATGGCATACAAAAGAAGACTGCTTTGGGGAGTGAAACACAGTAAAAAACCAGTTTGCCGTATAAAAATGCAAGATCTGTGAGACTCCTAAGTATCAATATTAAATAGCTACTTGTTTATATGAACTAGGGCTTAGAAGAAAGGTCTGTGATCAAGGTACAATTTTAGTACATGAATAACATTTAGTCACTCAAGTGGATGTGGCTACCCAAACAGGAACTTAAAGCACAGGTCAGCAAACTTTTTTTTTTCTATAAATGTATATACTGCAAATATTTTAAATTATGTGAGGCATACATTCTCTGTTGCAACAAACAAATGCTGTCTCTCTAGTGTGAAAGTGGCCAGAGACAATAGTAAGAAAATGTGTGTAGCTATGGTCCCTCAAAACTTTATTTACAAAAACAGCCCACAGGCCAAAACAGGCCTATAGTTTTCTGACTTTTGTTTTAAAGCATTGAAATAACCACAGAAATTGTTAGAGAGAGAGAAAAAGGAAAAAAGAAATACCAATGCCTGGGACCCATGTCCACAGAATGTTAGTTATTTTGTCTGAGTTACCAAGTGGACATTGGTCTGGAATACGAACTGAAGGCCACAATTTCTCAAACTGTCAATGACATTCTTCGTAGAGTTAGAAAACACTATTCTAAAATTCATATAGAACCAAAAAAAAAAAAAGAGCCTCAATAGCCAAGGAATGCCTAAGCAAAAAGAACAAAGCCAGAGGCATCACATTACCCAACTTCAAAGTATACTAAAAAGCTACAGTAACCAAACTATCATGATACTGGTACAAAAACAGATACGTAGACCGATGGAGCAGAATAGAGAGTCTAGAAATAATGCTGTACACCTACAACTATTTGGTCTTTGATAAAATTGATGATAACAATCAATGGGGAAAGGATTCCCTATTCAATAAATGGTGCTGCGATAATTGGCTAGCCATATGCAGAAGATTGAAACTGGATGCCTTTCTTATACCCTCTATAAAAATCAACTCAAGATGGATTAAAGACTTACTTACATGAAAAACCTAAAATTATAAAAGCTTTGGAAGATAACCAAAGAAATACCATTCTGGACATAGGCCCTGGCAAAGATTTCATGATGAAGACCCCAAAAGCAATTGCAACAAAAATAAAAATTAACAATGGAATGTAATTAAACTAAAGAACTTCTGCACAGCAAAATAAACTATCAACAGAGTAAACAGCCTACATAATGGGAGAAAATATTTGCAAATCATGTATCTGACAAAGGTCTAATATTCAGAATCTATACAGAATTTAAATAATTTAACAACTAAAAATCAAAGAAACCCACTAAAAATGGGCAAAAGACACAAATAGACACTTCTCAAAAGAAGAAATACATATGGCTAACAAGCATATGAAAAAATGCTCAACATTGCTAATTATCAGAGAAATGAAAATCTAAGCCACAATGAGATACCATCTGAGTCAGAATGGCTATTATTAAAAAGTCAAAAAATAACACGCTGGAGAGGTTGCGGGGAAAAGAGGACACTTAACACTTTGCTGGTGGGAATGTAAACTAGTTCAACCACTCTGGAAAGCAGTTTGGCAGTTTCTCAAATAACTCAAAGCAGAATTACCATTAGACCCAGCAATCCCATTATTAGATATAAGGAATATAAATCATTCTATTACAAAGACACATGCATGCATATGTTCACTGTAGCACTATTGACAATAGCAAAAACATGGAAAAAACCTAGATGCCCATCAATGGTAGACTCAAGAAATACATATACACTATAAAATACTTAGCCATAAAGAACAAGATTATGTCCCTTGCAGCAAAACTGATGGAGCTGGAGGCCATTATCCTAAGCAATCTAACAACACACGAACTGATAAAAAAATATATATATTGCATGTTCTCATTTGTAAGTGGGAACTAAACTTTGAGTACATACGGACACAAAGAAGGGAATAATAGACACCAGAGCCTACATGAAGTTGGAGGGTGTGAGGAGGGTGAGGATCAAAAAACTACCTATCATGTACCAGCCATACTTATTACCTCGGTAATAAGATAATCTGTACACCAATGACACCCTACGACACCCTACGACATGCACTTTACCTATATAACAAACCTGCACATGTGCCCCTGGAAATAAAAAAAATTTCATAATTAAAAAAATAAAGCTTCATAGATAATTCTAATGTGCAATCAACTTAGAACCACTGATTTAGAATGAAAACAGAAAAAGCCTAAGAAGAAACTTTGGAGAATTCCAATATTTAAAGATCAGATAGATACTGTTGACAAATTAAAGGAGATACGAAAATGTAGCAAAAGAGGATGAAAGAAAATTAAGACTGTTTTAAGTTATACAAAGAATAAAATGCCTCAAGAAGGAAGGAGGGCAATAATAATAATAGTACTATTAAGAACTAACACACATTTAATATGTGCTTTATTATATGTATTTTACTTACATTAACTTACATAATGCTTATGAGTAACCTTTTAAGCAGGCATTTTTATCTCCATTTTAAAAAATAGTTGGTTAAACTGAAACATGAGCAGATTGAGTAACTTGCCAAAGATCATGAAGCATGAATGACAGAGCTGGAATTTAAATCCAGAAGATCTAGCTTTGGAGCACTGATGCTTGCTCATATGTATTAGGAATTTAAAACACAAAAAGATTATCCATTGCTTACAGAAAAATGAATGCAAGAATATTTTCAAAAACATTAGTTTCAGTGATAGGAAAGAGAAAGCCAAGGAAGTGTGGACAAGCAAAGGGAAAATGAGGAGGATGAAGGTAGTGTGCTAGAAAATTATTGTAAGAAGTTTGATTGGTAAATGGAATACAGAAATGTATATATTTATGTCAAGCTTATAAAAAGTGCATGTGTTTGTAATCTAAGGTAAAAATATACAGATTTTTTTTTTATTTAACTCCTGCCACTATATTCAAATTTTGAAGGAATCTAATAGGAAAATGTGGAGAGTCTTGGAGAAAGAACATTTTGGAAGGTGGGAGAAGATGAGATTCAGAAGAAAACTGAGAAGATTATCCTTGACAGAAAGAATATTTCATTTTTTGTTACAAGATGAAATAGGAGTATGGATATAGATACAGGTTGGTATTTAGGCTTCTTTGTAGAAAAATTAATGTATTCTCACCTGAGAGCTATTTTTCCTGCAACTCAACTATACAAGACCATATTCTGAGAGAGAGTAAGTGTGTTTATGAGAGTGAAGGATTAGAGTTGAGTAAAATTGCAAAGGTATGAAATAACCACTGCAAATATTGGAGAGTGAGCTTAGTTGAGAAAAGTGATAGTATTGCTCAGCATTATTGAGTGTGCATTTGAGGTGTTTTATCATGAATTCTGAGTCATATCAGTTAGGCAATGGGAGTTATCTTCATGGAATAGCACAGCTATTCTGCTAAAGGATCGGGAAAGATGTGTTTGCCTTGATCCAGAGCTGGGATTTTGCCAGAATTGTGTTTTGGAAAGACCAGAGTACTTTTGCAAAAACTGAGGTAATGATGTGAGTTATATCATCAAAAACCTATGAAAATTAATTAGAAGTTGCAGATTTTTTTGCAAAATTTCAGGTAATGATGTGAGTTATATCACCAAAAACCTGTGAAAATTAAAAGTTGCAGATTTCCATCATGTCTTTAAAATCTCCCTCCCACATAGTCCTCACTGAATTTTCAATAATTCTTAACCATAGCTTTATCATTCATGAGAATCTCTAAGAATCTGTACTGTTAATTTTTTTACATGCTACATTTTACCAAGAATTAAGAAAGAAATCTTAAAAATAATTTTAATTTTGATAACTAGAGACAACAGATACTATAGTTTTAATATTTAGATTTCTCAGAATTAATCTAAATTAACTTTTAAAATATATCATAAAAAATTTCTCACTAAATTTTAAAATCTTATTTTAGTATCCAAGAAAACTTGCAGGTATCAAATTAACTACCAAAACTTCCATATTATTTCATTTCTAAAATGTATTAAGAATAAGAGAAAAGTATTACGCAGATAAAAGGAACATATATTGGCATACTTCCTAATTAATACTATCTTAAATAAAACTAAGAGAAAAATAAGACAAAATAATTCACTCGATAGTTTAATTTGTCTAAGGTGGATTATTTGTTTTTTTAAAAACCCCTTGACATTTTCTTCAATATCAATAACTTGATAATAAATATGAAAAAATCTCCTAGCTTTATTGATTTTTTTCACCAGAGAGAAATGGAGCATAGAATGTAATTATAAACGTTAAAATGTTTCTTAATTCCTACTTACGTCTTTTCATTATCTAAGCTATACTTTCAATATTCTATTTATGGGAATTTGTATAACTTACAACCAGAAAATGATTTATTCTTTTGCTTCCTCCATAGGCTCTTGCAGGAAGTTAGCAATACAGGTGTAGAACGTTGATTATACAACATGCAGGGGAAAGGAGAGGAGAAACAGAAAGAAAGGAGGGGATGGGAAAGGAGAAGAAGAAAAGGGAGAGAAGGGGAAGGGGAAAAGACAGCATAGTAATGCTTAAGAGATATTCTAATAGGAAGGTTATAGTGAAAGATACGACTTTTTAAAATGACTTTCCTCTTCAAAAACTGGCCAAGCTAATGATCTCTTTTCTCTTCTCCCTCCTCCATGCTCATGAATTAAAATGTCATGACCATTACCAAGCAGCCCATCCAGCTGTAAAACTGGATGGAACTGCGTGAATACAAATATGACCAGATTATAAATATTATCCAAAAAAAGAAGTTTATTAAATGTCCAAAATAGGAGTAGTCATTGGGTTCATAGTTCTGAGTATAGAATAATGACTCTTATGTTAATTAAGTAACTGAACATTTTTATGGGATAGAGTTGCTCTTCCCATTCTCAAACCTCATGGATTTTATATGAGCTGGCAAAGATAACTCAAACTAAAATATAGTGCTGATCTTTAATATGGAGATTATCTGTATGTCTGACAATCTGACACAAAACAAACAATTGCAAATACTTTTGATAAAGAACCATACCATTCTTGACTTCACACAGATATTGTTATGTCTTAAACATCCATTTCCATAGTCTGGAGATAAGATGAAAGAAAAAATTTCTTACTGGTTTAATTGGGATCATTACTCCCATTTATTCCATATTTACATTTAAAATAAATTTAAATTGTGATTCTTGATTTATTCATATGTGATATATCCTTTACTTGAGATAATAGGAGGTAATAAATCTTCCAAGGTTAGCTTCATCTTACTTTCAAGGTTTTTGAGAGTGTTTTAAAATGCTGCTTCACTTGAAAAACCATTTGCTAAATGTCTAACATATGTATATCAAGGAAAATACTAGACACTAGATAAAGAAAATAGTTTAATGGGAGAGAAAAATAAATATGCTAATATTTAAGCATAATGATTGCTGAGATAGGATAAGCCCTGGATGTTATGAGGACACATAAGAGTATACTTGACCTAGCTGTCAGGATTATGGAAAGCTTCTGGGAGAAATCTGAAGAACTGAAAGCATTCTAACAAGGCTGGAGCATGAGTTTTCAGTTGGGAGTTGGGGTTTTCAGGTGGGGATCAAGGTGTTGAGGTATCAAGTTTGAAAGTTAGGTGGGGCTGGTCTATGAATGGCTTGTTTGTAACAGTAAGGAGTTTGGAATTCTTCCTGAATGCCATTGGAGCCACTGAAAGATTTTTGGCAGGGAAAAGTAGTGTCAAAATTTGTATTTTAGATAGATTTATACATCAGTTCTTTAGACTATATTTTGAAGACCTGAGATTGGAAGGTGGTCAATCATGGAATTATGCAGCTTTGGTATATCAAGATACAAAAATAAAAATCCCCAAAACCAACCAAACAAACCAACGAAACAAAAATAAACAACCCAAAACTCCACAAAACAGTAGAATCAATATAACTCAGTGACCAATTGAAGGTAGAGGGTAAAGGATGTGGAGCCAAGGATGGTACTTGGGTTGCTGGTTTGGACAACTGACAGGGGTACCAGTAACCAAATGTGTAATGCATGCATGAGGAGCAATGCATTTGGTGGAAGGCTTTTGAAAGGTGTATATTTGTTATTTTGACTCTTTCTCTTTTTTTTTTTTTTTTTTGAGACAGAGTCTTGCTCTGTCACCCAGGCTGGAGTTCAGTGGCACGATCTCGGCTCACTGCAACCTCCATCTCCTAGGTTCAAGTGATTCTTCTGCCTCAGCCTCACAACTAGCTGGGACTACAGACGTGCACCACCATGCCAGGCTAATTTTTGTATTTTTAGTAGAGACGGGGTTTCACCATATTGGCCAGGCTGGTCTCGAATTCCTGACCTTGTGATCCGCCCGCCTCGGCCTCCCAAAGTGCTGGGATTAGAGGCGTGAGCCACTGTGCCTGGCCTATTTTGACTGTTTCTTATCTGTTCTCAGTATAGTTAATGTAAGTGGAATGTAATGCTTTGACTGGACATGTGGTCTTTGCAAGCTACTCTAACAAGACTATGATGATGCTTTGGGTCTTCAGGTATTAATGTGAACTCAGGCCCTGAGCCCAATGGTCCTTATAATGTCTGAGTCTGTTCTCCTCTTTCTCCAATGTACAAGCGCTTGAGTAAGTGGGTATATGCTCATTTTAAAAAGAATTAGGCAAATCATGATGACAGATTCTTGCCACAGTGTTGCAGAGCCCTTCTCGCTTAGGACATGACAGTATCTGTGGGCCTGTGGATTGAGCAAAAAAAAAATGTGACTTTTTATTGTAGTAACTCCCATAAACCTCCTGTTTTCTTTCCCAATATTATCATGTTATTGCTGTCAATGTTAATAGATACCCTTGTTGGCTGCCTCTAGGCATACCATAGTTTATTAACCATCTTCACAAGTTCCACTGGCTGCCACTCCAATTTTGCAGGTCATTATGTTAATTGAGTTGAAGACTACTGACTTCTGACTGTTGAGGTTCTGTTACTCCAGGATCAGGTTATTCATCTGGATATTAATGAGCCATCTCTATGACCACTTCCCCTGCCATCAACACTGGCCTGCAAAGGGGATCCATCACTGAATTTCTTAGTAAACCTGGTGATCATCTCACCTGTGTATTCTTAAAGGTTTCAGTTAAAAATGTGTGCTCTGGCCCCTCTGATAGGAATAACCTTCGGGTGGGACAACGAACCTCACATAATATATAAATTTCTTCATTCTCACTTTCTGCAGCTTTCTATCCCTACCTTTACCATCTGACAAAGCAACTCAGACATTTCCACACTGTTAATTAAAGGCCATATCCTATTTCTGGTATCTAACAGTCATATCAACAATGACTTTGCCCCATTCACTAAGAAATAATTGCCTGTCCTGAGAAAGTACCCCCTAAGTCAATAATTTCTTGCTTAGCCTATCTTACATTTAGTTTTCTGAATGAAGAATTCTCGTAACACACCCCACAGTACTTCTCTGTCTCCCACTAGTAAATGCCAGATAATTATTGTAACTCTTTCAATCTATAGACTCTCTGTTTTCTTGCTAGGTCTGGACTTCTCAGGTAGGTTATGTTGAGATATTTACCTAGCCTGAGTAGCCAGAACAGTGGTGAGGATAGTTCCTAAGGGGGAAGAGACCTATTGAGTTACATAAATAATAGTTCTGCAGCATCTACTATCTTGGAAAATGTACTCTTACTGGGGAATGATAGGCCACTTCTGTCACCCTAGAAGTTTTAATGAGAATAGCAGAGCCAACATCCTCATTAATCCAAATTTCTTCATGTCATGCTTTAGGGTTCCGGACTTTTCATCATGCAGAACTTACCTTTGTGAAAGAGAGAAGAAAACACAGAAAGAAAACATTGGAAAAGCAGTACAGTTCTAAGATAGTTTTGTCAAGGTTCACGTGGAGTCCTCAAACCAAAGTGAGACATCAAAAGAGTCACACATCTCACAAGAAAATACCTGCCTAAATATTCATGCCATCCCCAATAATTTCTCAGTAATCGCTATTGAAATCATGACCTCACACAAACATGATGATATATTTAAGAGTACAGCATCTGGGGCAACATCTGGGGCAGTGGAGCATCTGTGTCATGGTAAGTTTGACTGAAACGAAGTTTTGCAGCAGCAAAAACAATATCAACAAACAATCTAAATTTACTTCCGTATGTGTGGATCTCAGTAAACCAGGCTGTATTAGAAGCTTTCTCTAGCTATAGAGAGTTACCTACTCTGTTAAGCAAGACCAGGGCAGCAGTTGAGGCACAAATACACTAACATTTTCAAAACCTGCCTGTTTCACTCAAAACAGATTCAACTTATAAGGCAAGGGTGCTCAAATATGAGGTTTCTTGCCTTTTCATTTATTTGAGTTAAATTTGATTTGCAGAACCAGAATAAAAATCAGGTAATCACATTTATTAGAATGTGGCATTTACATCCACAATAATTCTAATTTTGAAGCTCAGTTTTTATATTTTTCCATAGATACGATATAGGTAGATGTTATTGATGAACTCTCTGCTGCATCTGAAGGTCATCTTAACACTACACTAACAAATGTGGAATAAGGTGTCCTTGAGTTTGACACTGAATTAAATATCATGTTCTTCAAAACACACTTCTTCCTATGAGAAATCACATGGATTTTTAAATTTTGCTCCAGGTAGGTTTTTTTTAAAATGGCGTATTTCAATATCTTCATGGATATATCTAAGTAAATTTATACTTTTAATAATAATTAACAGAAAAAGAGCAACAATTTCTGAATTTAACATTTCTACTATTTCTCTTCCTCTAGTTATATTTCTGACTCAAGTAATGAAAAAAAAATTTACACTGATTATCTCAGACTCTTAGGAAGTGCTGTGAATATGCACCCTCCTTAGTAAGTACACTGAAAAAAAGTTCCTGCCATTTTCTCTACCTCCTAACTTAACACAACTTCCCAGCAAACTTAGTAATAAGGATAGCTGATAGAAGTTTGACATGTACAGGATAACTTTTGAGGTGGCAGAAAGTGTTAAAAATCATTTACCATCAGTGTCTCAGCTCTTGGCTATCATGCCTCTCTCCCTCTCTACCTAACCCTCAAATCTCATCCAAGCCATGTTTTGTTGCATTGACTTTCTTGGCCATATCAAGAAAAGTATGTATACCCATGGTCTTAAATTCAAGATGAGTAAAATTCTGCTTTTAGAATTTCTTCATGATGGTGTAATGCGGACTATAATTACCCTCTCAGTATAACAACCACAACACTAGAAGAAATATGTGAAATAACTATTTTCTTTCATTAGAAAACAAATAGCTCATGACTGAACCCTGAAAGAAGGAAAACAATTGATATGAATCCTATAATAACTCCAGTTTATTGTCTGGAGACTGTTTCTAGGTTTTAATGTAGCGAGGGTAACATAAGCATTGCCTGGTGGTCTTAAGGTGAAGAGACAGATATTGTGATGCAGAATGGCTAAGAAACTTAGAATCATAAGGCATGGTGTCTCCTAGAGACATCTCTGAAAATCTGAAGAGAATTCTCTTCAAATCTTTGGCTGAAGATTGATCTATGCATGTGTGGAGTAAAACTCCAAAAAGCTGTTAAAGGGCCACAAAAAAGCAGCAGACCAAAGGATTCCCAGAAATAACAAGCCCTAAAAAGAATTTACATTCTCATTCCTAGAAATGAAAGAAGATCTCTGAATATATGGAACAGCAGAAAGAGTCCTCAAGGAGTTCTAGCCTGAGTAGTGGCTGAATTCAAACTAAAGGCCCCTCTTGTTGTGGTTTACTACATTCAAAAATGATTCTCAAAATAATCAAGTTGATAGTGTGACTTCACTGTGCAGCAGGATAAAAGTAAACATTTTTCAAAAAAAGACAATAAAATCCAGCATGCAACATGGAAACTTTATAATGCTCAGCATTTAAGAAATATCCAGGCATTTTATAAAACAGAAAATATAACACATAAGTCCAAGAAAAATTAATCAATAGAAAAATACCCAGAAAAGACAGAGAAAATGGAGTAATCACAAGGAGTATAAATAGCCATTATAAAATGCTTCATATAATTAAAAATGTAGAATAAAACATAAATCATAAAATGTGAGATGCAAAAGATACAAAAAATACCAATATATGTGGTTTATTTAGAAAGCCCAGATTTTGCAAAAATTTTAACGCCGGTGTACACGGCAAACAAAACATTAAATTAGGTGTGCAGAAAGAACCAAATAAAAGAAAAGAAATGCCTCATAGACAGAATATAAATTCTGTGGAAATCAGGATACTCAAACCAGAAAGATACTTGTACTTACACAAGAAAGGACTTGCAAGAAAAAACAAAAAATATTATCCCAGGAGTGATATAAGGTCCCTTATTAAGGCAGCCTTATCTAAATCAGATGCTGAATAAAGATCTTCTACCAAAAAGAAGGAGGCTCATTCTGAAAGAAGACTCATGATGGCAAAAAAAGAGAAGGTGTGGAAATAGTGAGCTCAAAAGGCTCAAGTGAGTATAGCACACTGGTTCCAAGAATCATGAGTTCCTTCTGAAAGTGATCTTGCTCCAGATCTGACTTCTGACACCATTTTTGTCAATAAATAACAGAGAGAGAGGCTCTCTAACAGTAAATAATAGGACATTGCAATAGGAATACACATACCATAGTAAACTGCGTGCAGAAGTAAAGGAAGACAAAGATTTCTAAGGAAAAAATGAGAACAATTACATACTTATTTTGTGATAATTATCCTTGGCTACAAGCATCAATAACAAGGGTGACAACAGTCTGAGTTTGGACCGGTAGTTGCTGGGCAGATGTCCTTATAGAAGTATTTCTTGTGTAAGCTCATAATGGCCTTTGTGCAAAGTTGTGGTTTTTCAGAGTTAGTTTTTTTGTTGTTGTTTGTTTGTTTGTTTTCCAGACATTTATGCATGAGAACCTGCTTCATGGCCTTTTTGGACTTTACATGTCAGGGTGTTTTACAAAATTACTCTTGTTATTCTGACTGCTTTCACAGCAACAGGGAAAACTGATGGACTCATGAACCTAATCCTACCTCAGGTCCCATGGGGAATAAAGAACTCTGTCTCTGATGTAGGAATTCCTATTCTTATGCCAGTATTTATGAAACTGTAGCAGGCTTCCTGGTGTTAACAATAAAAGTGGGGGGGGTGGAGCCAAGATGGCCGAATAGGAACAGCTCTGGTTTACATCTCCCAGCGTGAGCGACGCAGAAGACAGGTGATTTCTGCATTTCCATCTGAGGTACCGGGTTCATCTCACTAGGGAGTGCCAGACAGTGGGTGCAGGACAGTGAGTGCAGCGCACCATGCATGAGCCAAAGCAGGGTGAGGCATTGCCTTACTCGGGAAGCGCAAGGGGATAGGGAGTTCCCTTTCCTAGTCAAAGAAAGGGGTGACAGACGGCACCTGGAAAATCAGGTCACTCCCACCCTAATACCGCGCTTTTCCAACGGGCTTAAAAAATGGCACACCAGGAGATTATATCCCACACCTGGCTTGGAGGGTCCTACGCCCATGGAGTCTCGCTGATTGCTAGCATGGCAGTCTGAGATTAAACTGCAAGGCGGCAGCGAGGCTGGGGGAGGGGCGCCTGCCATTGCCCAGGCTTGATTAGGTAAACAAAGCAGCAGGGAAGATGGAACTGGGTGGAGCCCACCACAGCCCAAGGAGGCCTGCCTGCCTCTGTAGGCTCCACCTCTGGGGGCAGGGCACAGACAAAAAGACAGCAGTAACCTCTGCAGACTTAAATGTCCCTGTCTGACAGCTTTGAAGAGAGTAGTGGTTCCCCCAGCATGCAGCTAGAGATCTGAGACCGGGCAGACTGCGTCCTCAAGTGGGTCCCTGACCCCTGAGCAGCCTAACTGGGAGGCACCCCCAAACAGAGGCAAACTGACACCTCACAAAACTTCCAGAGGAACTATCAGGCAGCAGCATTTGCGGTTCACCAATATCCGCTGTTCTACAGCCACCGCTGTTCTGTAGCCACCCCTGCTGATACCCAGGCAAACAGGGTCTGGAGTGGACCTCTAGCAAACTCCAACAGACCTGCAGCTGAGGGTCCTGTCTGGTAGAAGGAAAATTAACAAACAGAAAGGACATCCACACCAAAAACCCATCTGTACATCACCATCATCAAAGACCAAAAGTAGATAAAACCACAAAGATGGGGAAAAAACAGAGCAGAAAAACTGGAAACTCTAAAAAGCAGAGCACCTCTCCTTCTCCAAAGGAACACAGTTCCTCACCAGCACCGGAACAAAGCTGGATGGAGAATGACTTTGACGAGATGAGAGAAGAAGGCTTCAGACGATCAAACTACTCTGAGCTACAGGAGGAAATTCAAACCAATGGCAAAGAGGTTAAAAAGTTTGAAAAAAAATTAGATGAATGGATAACTAGAATAACCAATGCAGAGAAGTCCTTAAAGGAGCTGATGGAGCTGAAAGCCAACGTTCGAGAACTACGTGAAGAATGCAGAAGCCTCAGGAGCCAATGCGATCAACTGGAAGAAAGGGTATCAGTGATGGAAGATGAAATGAATGAAATGAAGCGAGAAGGCAAGTTTAGAGAAAAAAGAATAAAAAGAAACGAACAAAGCCTCCAAGAAATATGGGACTATGTGAAAAGACCAAACCTACATCTGATTGGTGTACCTGAAAGTGACAGGGAGAATGGAACCAAGTTGGAAAACACTCTGCAGGATATCATCCAGGAGAACTTCCCCAATCTAGCAAGGCAAGCCAACATTCAGATTCAGGAAATACAGAGAACGCCACAAAGACATGCCTCAAGAAGAGCAACTCCAAGACACATAATTGTCAGATTCACCAAAGTTGATGATATGAAGGAAAACATGTTAAGGGCAGCCAGAGAGAAAGGTCGGGTTACCCACAAAGGGAAGCCCATCAGACTAACTGTGGATCTCTCGACAGAAACTCTACAAGCCAGAAGAGAGTGAGGGCCAATATTCAACATTCTTAAAGAAAAAAATTTTCAACCCAGAATTTCATATCCAGCCAAACTAAGCTTCATAAGTGAAGGAGAAATAAAATACTTTACAGACAAGCAAATGCTGTGAGATGTTGTCACCACCAGGCCTGCCGTAAAAGAGCTCCTGAAGGAAGCACTAAACACGGAAAGGAACAACTGTTACCAGCCACTGCAAAAACATGCCAAAATGTAAAGACCATCGAGGCTAGGAAGAAACTGCATCAACGAACGAGCAAAATAACCAGCTAACATCATAATGACAGGACCAAATTCACACATAACAATATTAACTTTAAATGTAACTGGGCTAAATGCTCCAATTAAAAGACACAGACTGGCAAATTGGATAAAGAGTCAAGACCCATCAGTGTGCTGTATTCAGGAAATCCCTCTCATGGGATTTGAGCCTAGACACACCTAGGCTCAAAATAAAGGGATGGAGGAAGATCTACCAAGCAAATGGAAAACAAAAAAAGGCAGGGGTTGCAATCCTAGTCTCTGATAAAATAGACTTTAAACCAACAAAGATCAAAAGAGACAAGGCCATTACATAATGGTAAAGGGATCAATTCAACAAGAAGAGCTAACTATCCTAAATATATATGCACCCAATACAGGAGCACCCAGATTCATAAAGCAAGTCCTTAGAGACCTACAAAGAGACTTAGACTCCCACACAATAATAATGGGAGACTTTAACACCCCACTGTCAACATTAGACAGATCAACGAGACAGAAAGTTAACAAGGATACCCAGGAATTGAACTCAGCTCTGCACCAAGTGGACCTAATAGACATCTACAGAACTCTCCACCCCAAATCAACAGAATATACATTTTTTTCAGCACCGCATCACACTTATTCCAAAATTGACCACATAGTTGGAAGTAAAGCACTTCTCAGCAAATGTAAAAGAACAGAAATTATAACAAACTGTCTCTCAGACCACAGTGCAATCAAACTAGAACTCAGGAATAAGAAACTCACTCAAAACCGCTCAACTACATGGAAACTGAACAACCTGCTCCTGAATGACTACTGGGTACATAACGAAATGAAGGCAGAAATAAAGATGTTCTTTGAAACCAACGAGAACAAAGACACAACATACCAGAATCTCTGGGACACATTCAAAGCAGTGTGTAGAGGGAAATTTATAGCACTAAATGCCCACAAGAGAAAACAGGAAAGATCCAAAATTGACACCCTAACATCACAATTAAAAGAACTAGAAAAGCAAGAACAAACACATTCAAAAGCTAGCAGAAGGCAAGAAATAACTGAAATCAGAGCAGAACTGAAGGAAATAGAGACACAAAAAACCCTTCAAAAATTAATGAATCCAGGAGCTGGTTTTTTGAAAAGATCAACAAAATTGATAGACCGCTAGAAAGATTAATAAGGAAGAAAGGAGAGACGAATCAAATAGATGCAATAAAAAATGATAAAGGGGATATCACCACTGATCCCACAGAAATACAAACTACCATCAGAGAATACTATAAACACCTCTACACAAATAAACTAGAAAATCTAGAAGAAAAGGGTAAATTCCTGGACATATACACCCTCCCAAAACTAAACCAGGAAGAAGTTGAATCTCTGAATAGACCAATAACAGGCTCTGAAATTGTGGCAATAATCAATAGCTTACCAACCAAAAAGTGTCCAGGACCAGATGGATTCACAGCCGAATTCTACCAGAGGTATAAGGAGGAGCTGGTACCATTCCTTCTGAAACTATTGCAATCAATTGAAAAAGAGGGAATCCTCCCTAACTCATTTTATGAAGCCAGCATCATCCTGATACCAAAGCCTGCAGAGACACAACAAAAAAAGAGAATTTTAGACCAATATCCTTGATGAACATTGATACGAAAATCCTCAATAAAATACTGGCAAACCGAATCCAGCAGCACATCAAAAAGCTTATCCATCATGATCAAGTGGGCTTCATCCCTGGGATGCAAGGCTGGTTCAAAGTACGAAAATCAATAAATGTAACCCAGCATATAAACAGAACCAAAGAGAAAAACCACATGATTATCTCAATAGATGCAGAAAAGGCCTTTGACAAAATTCAACAACCCTTCATGCTAAAAACTCTCAATAAATTAGGTATTGATGGGACGTATCTCAAAATAATAAGAGCTATCTATGACAAACCCACAGCCAATATCATACGGAATGGGCAAAAACTGGAAGCATTCCCTTTGAAAACTGGCACAAGACAGGGATGCCCTCTCTCACCACTCCTATTCAACATAGTGTTGGATGTTCTGGCCAGGGCAATCAGGCAGGAGAAGGAAATAAAGGGTATTCAATTAGGAAAAGAGGAAGTCAAATTGTCCCTGTTTGCAGATGACATGATTGTATATCTAGAAAACCCCATTGTCTCAGCCCAAAGTCTCCTTAAGCTGATAAGCAACTTCAGCAAAGTCTCAGGATACAAAATCAATGTGCAAAAATCACAAGCATTCTTATACACCAATAACAGACAAACAGAGAGCCAAATCCTGAGTGAACTCCCATTCACAATTGCTTCGAAGAGAATCAAATACCTAGGAATCCAACTTACAAGGGATGTGAAGGACCTCTTCGAGGAGAACTACAAACCACTGCTCAATGAAATAAAAGAGGATACAAACAAATGGAAGAACATTCCATGCTCATGGGTTGGAAGAATCAATACCGTGAAAATGGCCATACTGCCCAACGTAATTTACAGATTCAATGCCATCCCCATCAAGCTACCAATGACTTTCTTCACAGAATTGGAAAAAACTACTTTAAAGTTCATATGGAACCAAAAAAGAGCCTGCATCACCAAGTCAGTCCTAAGCCAAAAGAACAAAGCCGGAGGCATCATGCTACCTGACTTCAAACTATACTACAGGGCTACAGTAACCAAAACAGCATGGTACTGGTACCAAAACAGAGATATAGCTCAATGGAACAGAACAGAGCCCTCAGAAATAATGCTACATATCTACAACCATGTGATCTTTGACAAACCTGATAAAAAGAAGCAATGGGGAAAGGAGTCCCGATTTAATAAATGGTGTTGGGAAAACTGGCTAGCCATATGTAGAAAGCTGAAACTGGATCCCTTCCTTACACCTTATACAAAAATTAATTCAAGATGGATTAAAGACTTACACGCTAGACCTAAAACCATAAAAACCCTAGAAGAAAACCTAGGCAATACTATTCAGGACATAGGCATGGGCAAAGACTTCATGTCTAAAACACCAAAAGCAATGGCAACAAAAGCCAAAATTGACAAATGGGATCTAATTAAACTAAAGAGCTTCTGCACAGCAAAAGAAACTACCATCAGAGTGAACAGGCAACCTACAAAATGGGAGAAAATTATCACAACCTAGTCATCTGACAAAGGGCTAATATCCAGAATCTACAAACTCAAACAAATTTACAAGAAAAAAACAACCCCATCAAAAAGTGGGCAAAGGACATGAGCAGACACTTCTCAAAAGAAGACATTTATGCAGCCAATGGACACATGAAAAAATGCTCATCATCACTGGCCATCAGAGAAATGCAAATCAAAACCACAATGAGATACCATCTCACACCAGTTAGAATGGCCATCATTAAAAAGTCAGGAAACAACAGGTGCTGGAGAGGATGTGGAGAAATAGGAACACTTTTACACTGTTGGTGGGACTGTAAACTAGTTCAACTATTGTGGAAGTCAGTGTGGTGATTCCTCAGGGATCTAGAACTAGAAATACCATTTGAACCAGCCATCCCATTACTGGGTATATACCCAAAGGATTATAAATCATGCTGCTATAAAGACACATGCACACGTATGTTTATTGCGGCACTATTCGCAATAGCAAAGAGTTGGAACCAACCCAAATGTCCAACAACGATAGACTGGATTAAGAAAATGTGGCACATATACACCATGGAATACTATGCAGCCATAAAAAATGATGAGTTCATGTCCTTTGTAGGGACATGGATGAAACTGGAAAACATCATTCTCAGTAAACTATCGCAAGGACAAAAAACCAAACACCGCATGTTCTCACTCATAGGTGGGAATTGAACAATGAGAACACATGGACACAGGAAGGGGAACATCACATTCCGGGGACTGTTGTGGGGTGGGGGAGGGGGGATGGACAGCATTAGGAGATATACCTAATGCTAAATGATGAGTTAATGGGTGCAGCAAAACAACATGGCATATGGATACACATGTAACAAACCTGCACATTGTGCACATGTACCCTAAAACCTAAAGTATAATAATAAAAAATTAAAAAAAATACAATTTCTACACAAACTCTTCTGGAAAGTGTAAGACAGCACAAAGACTTTCTTACTCATATTATGAGGCCAACAGCAAAACCGAAACCCAATAAAGACATTAACAGGAAAACAAAATAAAATGCAACAGACAATTTTCCCTCATAATCAGAATTGTAATTATGTTTAACAAAGTTTTACCAAATCAAATGAACTAACATGTAAAACTAGTAAGACTTCATGACTAGGTTTCTTTCATCCCAGAATGAAAAGTTGCTTAAACATTTGAAAAATAAATACATGCCATTTTAGATGACAAACTAAAAAAATAAAAATCACATCATTATGATGAGATGCAAAATACTAATGTGATAAAATTGAGCATTCCTTCATGATAAAAATTATCAGATAGTTAAGCATGGATACTAACTTACCCTTATAAAGGGATATACGAAAAATTTAGAGCTAACAATCTACTTGAATGTGAAAGGGTGCCTGTTTCCCCACTGAAATTGGAAGCAAGATAAATATATTTTCTCTTGTCACTTTTATTCAACCAATGATCTGGAGGCCTCAGTAAGTGCAATAATGCAAGAGAAAAGAGTAGAAATGTTTTGTTCTAGCCATACATCTAATCAGCTTTCTTAAATTTAACCATTTCTTCAATACATATAGTGCTATCCATTGCCCCATTATGTCCATTTTTAATGGCTTAAAAGTCTGTAGTTGAGTAGTGATTTATGAAGTGTTTCAGTGAGGATAGGTTAGATTATGCTGCAGCAATAACCAAGACCCAAATTTCATTTACTTCAAAGGACAAGGCTTAATTCTAACTCATCTTACATGTCTATCATGAGTCATTGTTGAAGTCCCTGATGATTATATTTGCTCCAGAAATCAAAATGATGGAATAGCTTACATTTCAACCATCATCCAGAAGAATAGAAGGCCTCTGGAAGAAGCATTGGAATTACATTCTATTTGTAATTTGTATATGCCTATAAGTAACATATAGAACTCTTACTCACAACTCTTGGTTTAGAAGTAGTCACAAGGCCCCACTCAAACAACAGAGGCCAAGAAGGCAATCCTTGAAGGTGGAGTACCTGAAAAATGTATTAAATACTTGATATGGTTTGGCTCTGTGTCCTCAGCCAAATCTCATCTCGAACTGTAATCCCCACTTGTCAAGGGAGGAACTTGGTGAAAAATGATTGGATTATGGGGCAGTTTCCCCTGTGCTGTTCTCTTGATAGTGAGTGAGTTCTCACAAGGACTGATGGTTTTAAATTGTGGCACTTCCTCGCTCTCTCACTCCTCCTGCCACTTTGTGAAGACGTGCCTTGCTTCCTCATCACCTTCCACCATGATAATAAGTTTCCTGAGGCCTCCCCAGCCACTTGGAAGTGTGAGTCAATTAAACTACTTTCCCTTATAAATTACCCAGTCTTGGGTAGTATCTTTATAGCAGTGTGAAAACAGACTAATACAATACTTTAATGGTTACATTATTCAGTTCTTCCAGATGACTAGTTAATAAATTCAGATTATTGTCTAAAACAATTGTATATACAAAAACATTAATTTTAAATAAATCTATAATCTCAATTGGCAAATACACAGAGAACAAACAGTGTTTTAGATTACCCTTGATATTTTAAAATATTCCTATTTATTCTAAATTTATATATAATTCCTAATAATTACATTTATTTTTTTAAAAACGGCTTCATCTTCTGAAGGATATTTTAAATATTCCAAATAAAACTTTTGTAATCTCATGTATTTTCTAAGAGGGAAAGCCATAAAGTAAGTTAATTAAATCAATAGTATTTTTTTTGTGTTGAAAAAAGTTAATATTCATACATATTCATATGTACTTAGTTTCCTCAACATAACATTAGAGTAATTTTTGGTACATACTAAAATTTTGGAAATATATAGTCATTATTCTATCCTGTAATTTTCTATTTGTGATGGAAATAAATATACATTAATCAAATTGTTGTTTATCAAATGATTCATGTATGTATATGTCAGATCTCCAATGCTGCTGTGCTAGTCAGCATCATTTACAACTAGCAAATGTAACAAATAACAATCTTCAATGTTAATTTACTTTCAGCCAAATTTATATGTGAAAAGAATTTGCCTAAGAAAAATACATTACTTTTACCGTGTCACATTCAATTTACTTTGTATTTTTATATTTACAATTCTGTGTACATATGTCATAAATTTTATTTTTTAGGATTAGAAGATTAATACCATTGTCAGATGTTCTGTCTTAATTTCCAAACTCTGTATTTGCCCAAATGATGAAAATATATTTATCTCCCCACCCCCAACTGTTAGGAATTAGAGAAACTAGTGAAGATAGGATAGGGGAAAGGGAACAGATGGAAAAAGTAAAAGAATGAGCAAGTAAAGGGAGAATGTAAGATTGATTCCCCTTGTGTCCTCCTATCAATGATTTGAAAAAAATCTGTTTATAAAATTAACATAAGCAAAACTTCACAAATTAACATTACAAAATTAAGCTGGGTAATATGATTAGATTTTAATTTGCTTCTATGTAATACAAAACAATGTTTAAACTTTCAATTATTTCTGATAGCATGCAAATGATTTCAGGTCATTAAAGGTCAGAAAGATTACTTTTTCCCTGATAATTTATTAACTTATGGAAAAGATGGCATATACTTTTCAATTACTCATATGGTGCTGGTACATACTATTTGTAGTACGTACTCTGAAACAAAATTAATCTTATATGTAAAAAAATTATAATAATATTTTTGAATATTATATAAAATATTGGATAGAAATAGTTCTTCGATCTCATGTTACTGCTTTATTCACCTCCTTTCAGTAATGTATATAATTTTGCTTATTATCTTAACTTTACACTCAGGTACTTATTATTTCTGAAAACAAGAGAACATGGTTATTTCTTGATGTTACTTTTTGTCCCACAAAACTATAAGGTTTACTCAAGTCATAAAGCAACAATAAATACAACAAACAAGTTGTTCAGAAATTATACATAAACCTCTGTGTAGTTGTATTGGAATCTGAGATGACTATTTTTTATTTTATTTAATTATTTTTAAAATTTGCTCATTTTCAGGGGCCAGTGAATGGGTTTATATTTCTCAGTCTTGTATTTTAATATGATTATAGTCATCTTTGATCCAAATTTTGTACATGATCTAATCATGTAAAGAGTTTATAACACCCACAGAGATTATGAAAGCATAGTCTCTCAGTATTCAATGTGAACCTCAGGCCTAGGTCTAAGAGATAGCCCTTTCTAGTTTTCATCTGGTGGTATCTGTACTTACTCTGTCTCACACCCTATTGTAAGCTATTAGATTACAGAATGTGTCAAATAAATTTCTCATTGTGAAGTTGAAGATTTACAAACATATAGTAAATTCCCTTCCCCTCCTTCTTTCTTCTCCTAATAGTTAATTTTTTTTTTCATTTTTCTTTGGTCAATTTTGTCATTACAATCATTATGAATGAATTTTTAAAATTGAGTATGCCCACCTATGTGCACACGTGTGTGCTAGTGTGTCTGTATTTGTATAATGGAGTCTCAAAAACTGGAAGCAGATTTCAATGGTGTTTCACTTCCTCTGACGTTAGTAAGTGAGGTAATTCACTTGGGGTTGTAAAAATCGCAATATCAAGCAACAAAATACTTGATTAAATGGAAAAAGAAGCTCTGAAAAGAAAAAAAAATCTTTCTTTGAATAGAAGAGTTAAATACATGTAGTTCACCCTTGCTGTCTACAATATGTGATAACACAGTAATCTCTTTTGTTGATTTTCCAGTGAAACTGAAGCAGCTTTTTCACACACGAGGGGTAAGAGAACAGACAGTGTCAAAAGGTGTCTTAGTATTTTCATTCTAGCAAGTTGTGAGCAGGCAATTAAAGATTTTTACTGTGGAGATAATCTTCACTCGTAGCCTTTATCACCATGTTTCCCTGAAGAATGAGATTTTACCCTAAAAGAGGATAATATAATATCACATGATATGTTAGAAAACATTTAGAAAAAAATAATCATTTCATGGTGTTAAAAAAATGATCAATACATTTTTATTTTTTCTTCAAAATTTTGGTAATGTATATTTCAAGGAAATATACATAAATGTACTAGAACTAAAAATTAAATGTAATATTTTAGACTTTGAAAAAAATGTCTATTATAATGTCAAACCAGAATAATAACTGCTTCTCACTCACATTGACCAAGGATCAATGTTATGTGACTTAACAGCAGAAGAAATGCAAATTATTAGGATATCCTTTCATTATGTAGTATAAACATAACTAGTAATATTTGTGTTTCACATCAGCTATGCCTTCATTTTTCTTGATGGAAAATCTATGGGAATATAGTAGCCCCATCAAATTAGTGAGTAAACAAGACCATTACATCAAAATAGATTTTGCTCATTTATTCTGACAAGTGTAGCAGTTTAAATTATTTGTAGTTGCAGTCTGAATGGGTTTAGTAAATGCCCTATAGCACATTTTGTAAGTTCAGTAGAGTCTTGGTAACTTCTTCATTAATTATGTTTATAAATTACAATCCTTACAAAAGCCCTTGAGCATGTAATTAATAAATTTATTTAAATAATTAGAAACTCAGAAGATTTTATGTTTTACATATAGCTAAATTTAGCAAAAATATACATTCTTTCTATTGATTTGTAAGAATAACAACATATTAGGAAGGGGATTATAAAAACTAAAAAGTGCCTCGGAAGTTCTCTCAATTGTGGTAATAATTATGCCTTCTGAGGCTTTCTTGCCTTCTTTTAGGAAAGATGTGGTCATAAATGCTCTGAAACATAAACATGATAATCAATACTTTGTCAACTTCTGAGAAGAATTATTGCTAATTATGGCAAGTCTGACAAATTATCTCACATTACTATGTATCAGTGCAGCAGTAACTAACATTTATTAAGATCTACTCAGCCATATAGGAAGAAGACAGAAGTGCTGACAGAGGCTACCCAAGAGTAGAAGCCCTGACAATTTGTTTTTAAAAAACAAAACAAAACAAACAAAAAAGCTCTCAATCTCCAATACACAAAAGGAACAAAATTTGTGAATACATAATGTTATTTAATTCCCCAATATCAGCACTTTTCTCAGTACCTTTCATGCCATATGCAATTAGAAAATTCTCCCAGTAATGCAAGTAAGCCTAAGATAGAAGGCAATAAGCAGTGAGAAATGTAACATGTTTGGATAGCAAATCCACTAAAGATAGTCGCTGAAGCAGGGAGAGTACTAGGATCAGTGCATCCTAGTTTCTGGCTTATCAGAAATAATTTCCAGGTAAATAAAAAATTTCAAGCCATTCTTATTCTTTTGGAATAATTTTGCTACATTGCTCACAGAGGGCCAGACAATGAAAATAGGAGACAATTCAGAACCAATTTGGCGAAATGAACAGCTAAGCCACCCACAATTTGATATGGGCTCTGCTCAGTAAATTTCTTTTGTATGTGGGATTTGAAGAAATGTGGAAGAATCAAGTGAAAGGTAAGGCAGAAAGTATTGAAGTAGATTTACTATGTTTGTTCCCAATCACCAAGTCCATGTAAAATGTCTCTCATTTGTATTTCACGAAAATTCTACCACCATCATGTCTTAATTTAAAAAAATGTAAAGCATAAAAGTTACTTTAAAATAAGACTATCCTTTTTGTGATGTTCCAAATAGGTCCTGTAAACCGTTAGTTAATCCTCTTAAAGACATATCAAGTAAGGAACCCTTCCAAGTGTAATAAGAGACAGGATTTTAAATGGAAAGAACAAATAATTTGGAGTCAGACAATTGTGAGTTGAAATTCTGGCCCTGCCAATAATTCAAATGGTGTGTTTAGACAAAGTTATTTAAGCTCTCTAAGCTTAATATTCTTCATTTATGAAAAGGGGGTAATTGTGGAGATGAAAAGAGAGAATATAACAGAAAGAATATAGTTAAAACAGTTAATAGAGTGCCTGACTTAAAGGAAAATCTCAAAAAGTTATTTAAGATACATGATTATTCCTTTATAGTGATTGTTTCATTCTATTTCAATCTATTATTTATAGAACTATTTTGTTATATTTTCAGTAGCTCATGCTGTCTCTCTCTCTGTGTGTGTGTGTGTGTGTGTGTGTGTGTGTGTATTATTTGTACTGTCTTTGCTGATCTTTGGAGTTAGAGGAAAAACACGAGTTTATAAAAAACAGATCAAGCTTAGGGGAAAATGTAATGAATGAGGAAGTTTAAAAAATAAACAGACTGTTCAAGAGTTTTGTTGTTTCTCTTTTACAAGCTTAGTAGACGTGTTTTAGTAGGTTCCGAGATTGTTCAGGCATCTGTTAAAGTTTTATTTATAATCTGTCACCTTGAGAGGTAAGGAAAGCAAGCAGATATAAGCCCATGTGTACCATGCTTATAAAGAGAATAAATTAAAGTATATGAAACATTTAGAATCAACTCTTTTTTGAAAAAAAATTTCATTTCTGACTACAAAGAAATGAGATTGTTTTAGATTATGACTATTTTTAAAATCATAGATAATTGTTGACTATAACTTTAAAATGTAAAGTTACTCAAGTTCTCTTTGTTATATTCCTTCTTTCCAGGAATAAAGTGAGAAATGTCTATTTGTCCTATATCTAGACTGTACAAGGAGAAAATGTTACAAATCTTCTATATTCTTTAACTATGAGAAGTACTGTGTAGATTCATTTGCTGCTCTCCAAGAATGTTAATGTGACAAATCTATAAATTCTTATCTCTCTCCATTTCACAATATTATAATTCTTTGCATTTGACAGTCTTTTGATGAAAAATGGAAATAAAACATTGTGAAATCAGGAGTCTATCCAATAGTTATTCTTAATGGAAAGGAGAGAATTTTGAAGAGTAAATGATCCCACTCTAGCAGATTCTCTGGATCAGCAGATTCTCTGGATCATAAACCCTTACCTGAAATAACCGCCTCTAGTGATAAAGCACTTATTACATTTGCCCTTGCACATAGGCAGTGGCAGGGATGTACTGCAAGAGGATAGGGAGAGTTACAGATAGGTGTAGTGGAAAGATGACAGATGAGACACTGACAGAGTGAAAATTTGTGCAGAATGTGGAATCATAACACAGAGTATGCTGTGGAAATTGAAGTAAAATAAATCTTTAGACCAGCAGCTAAAATGACACCTAGAGTGGTTCTTTCCTCAATACTCCTGAGCCCCAAAAGAAAACTAGAACTAAAACTATAAAAAGAGAAATACAAAGAATCATTACTAAACTTGGAGTTGTTACCTTGAAAAGGAAAAATGATAACAACTTATAGCATTTCCCGTGTATAGAACAAAGTGACAGTGGGACTGTATGCCCATAACAGAAGGAAATGGACTATTGATCCAGGCTTGTGAGCCCTCTAAACAAGAGGATTAGATCACCACACAAAAGATTGTGAAGACGGTTTGTCTGGAGACCCAACCTGTAGTGTAGATATTGGGTACTGAAACAGTAACATAAAGAAAATGATGACTATGGATGAAAGGGAAGTAAGAATGAAAGTAAGAGTGAAAGGGAAGTAAAGAATGCATAATGTTTAGGACAGCCTATTAATGTATTTCTTTTTTTTTTTTTTTTGAGACGGAGTCTCACTCTGTCGCCCAGGCTGGAGTGCAGTGGGGCAATCTTGGCTCACTGCAAGCTCCTCCTCCCAGGTTCACGCCATGCTCCTGCCTCAGCCTCTCCGAGTAGCTGGGACTACAGGCGCCCGCCACCACGCCCGGCTAATTTTTTTTTTTGTATTTTTTTTTAGTAGAGACGGGGTTCCACCGTGGTCTCGATCTCCTGACCTCGTGATCCGCCCACCTCGGCCTCCCAAAGTGCTGGGATTACAAGCATGAGCCACCGTGCCCGGCCTAATGTATTTCTTATGTGGAGCCAAAAGCCTACTTTCTGTTAAACCAAGTATAGAAAGCATGCACATTGGTAAATTTCCTTACTTCAAGGAACAAACTATTGCATCAGCCCCCTGAGCCTAGTTCATACATATGATTTAACACATAGCAGAAGATTAATTTCTGGGGACATTTCAGAATGAATTTAATTCCTTGGCAGAAAATGAACCTTAAGCCAGAAAGCACTAGAAACCTGATATTGGTGTCTGTCTAGAGTCTGTTCATGGATTGGTATTGCATAATGCATATTTTCAGCTAAAGGCTTACTTATTTCCACCTCAACTGTTTATTTCTCAGTCCTGTTTCAGTACAACCACTCTGTGTTAAGAAAATCTTCATACTGTAAGTCATCACTCGCTCTGATCCCTTCCAAGTACACTCATTACATTAAAGTAGGCAAAAATAATACATCATACATGACAAATTCAAATTCAAACTAGCTGAAAGAATTCCTACAATAGTTCAATTAACCTGTGAATGTTTACATCAGTTATGTACTTTTGTTAGGTGAGTGAATTAGTCCGTTTTCATGCTGCTGATAATGACATACCCGAGACTGGGCAATTTACAACAGAAAGAGGTTTATTTGACTTATAGTTCCACATCGCTGTGGGGGCTTCACAATCATGGTGGAAGGCAAGAAGCAGCAAGTCACACCTTACATGGATGGCAGCAGACAAAGAGAGAGCTTGTGCAGGAAAATTCCCCCTTATAATAACCATCAGATCTCATGAGACTTACTCACTATCACGAGAACATCACAGAAAAGACCTGCCCTGGTGATTCACTTACTTCTCACCAGTCCCTCCCACAACACATGGGAATTCAAGACGAGATTTGTGTAGGGAAAGAGCCAAACCATATCATTCCACCCTTGGCCCCTGCAAAGTCTCATGTTCTCACATTTCAAAATCAATAATGCCTTCTCAACAGTCCCTCAAAGTCTTAACTCATTTCAGCATTAACTCAAAAGTCCACAATCCAAAATCTCATCTGAGACAAGGCAAGTCCCTTCTGCCTATGAGCCTGTAAAATCAAAAGCAAGTTAGTTACTTCCTAGATATAATGGGGTAGAGGCATTGAATAAATAAAGCCATTCCAAATGGGAGACATTGGCCAAAACAAAGGGGCTAATGGCCCCATGCAAGTCTGAAATCCAGCAGGGCAGTCAAGTCTTAAAGCTCCAAAATGATTTCCTTTGACTCTGTGTCTTACATTCAAGTCATGCTGATGCAAGAGATGGGTTCCCATGGTTTTGGGTACCTGTGCCCCTGTGGCTTTGCAGTGTACAGCCTCCCTCTTGCCTTCTTTCACGGACTGGCATTGAGTGTCTGTGACTTTTCCAGGAACAAGGTGCAAGCTGTCATTGGATCTACCATTCTGGGGTCTGTAGGGTGGTGGCTCCCTTCTCACAGCTCCACTAGGTAGTACCCCAGTAGGGACTCTGTGTGGAGGCTCTGATCCCACATTTCCCTTCTGCACTGCCCTAGCAGAGGTTCTCCATTGAGGACACCACCCCTGTAGGAAACTTTTGTTTGCCAGGGCATCCAGACATTTCCATACATCCTCTGAAATCTTGGCAGAGATTCCCAAACCTCAATTCTTGACTTCTTTGCACCCGCAGTTTTAATGCCATGTGGAAGCTGCCATGGCTTGGGGCTTCTACCCTCTGAAGCAACAGCCAGAGCTGCACCTTGGCCCCTTTTAGTCATGGCTGGAGTGGTTGAGATGCAGGGCACTAAGTCCCTAGACTGCACACAGCAAGGGGACCCTTGGCCTGGCCCACAAAACCATTTTCTCCTAAGCCTCTGGGCCTGTGATGGGAGGGGCTGCTGTGAAGATGTCTGACATGCCCTGAAGACATTTTCCCCATTGTCTTGGGATTAATGTTTGGCTCCTCATTACTTTTGCAAAATTTCTGCAGCAGGCTTCAATTTCTCCTCAGAAATTTTTTTTTTCCTATCATATTGTCAGGCTGCAAATTTTCTTAACTTTCATGCTTTGCTTTCCTTATGAAACTAAGTGCCGTTAACAGCACCCAAGTCACCTCTTGAATGCTTCACTGCTTAGAAATTTCTTCCACCAGATACCCTAAATCATCTCTCTCTGGTTCAAAGTTCCACAGATCTCTAGGGTAGGGGCAACATGTCACCAGTCTTTTTGCTAAAACATAACAAGAGTCACCTTTGCTCCAGTTCCTAACAAGTTCCTCATTTCCATCTAAGACCACCTCAGCTTGAATCTGATCGAGAGGTGACAGCGTGCTGGCAGTCCTCACAGCCCTCACTCGCTCTCAGCACTTCCTCTGCCTGGGCTCCCACTTTGGCGGCACTTGAGCCCTTCAGCCCACCGCTGCACTGTGGGAGCCCCTTTCTGGGCTGGGCAAGGCCAGAGCCAGCTCTCTCAGCTTGCAGGGAGGTGTGGAGGGAGAGGCGTGAGTGGGAACCAGGGCTGTGCATGGCGCTTGCGGGCTGGCTGGAGTTCCAGGTGGGCGTGGGCTTGGCGGGCCCGCACTTGGAGCAGCCGGCCGGCCCTGCTGGCCCCGGGCAATGAGGAGCTTAGCACCTCGGCCAGTGGCTGCGGAGGGTGTACTGGGTCCCCCAGCAGTGCCAGCCCACCAGCGCTGCGCTCGATTTCTCACCAGGCCTTAGCTGCCTTCCTGTGAGGCAGGCCTCGGGACTGCAGCCTGCCATGCCTGAGCCTTCCCCCACCTCTGTGGGCTCCTGTGCAGCCCAAGCCTCCCCGAGGAGGGCCACACCCTGCTCCACAGTGCCCAGTCCCATCGATCACCCACTGAGGAGTGCAAGCGCATGGTGTGGGACTGGCAGGCAGCTCCACCTGCAGCCCCGGTACAGGATCAACTGGGTGAAGCCAGCTGGGCTCCTGAGTCTGGTGGGGCCTTGGAGAACCTTTATGTCTAGCTCGGGGATTGTAAATACACCAATCAGCACCCTGTGTCTAGCTCAGGGTTTGTGAATGTACCAATCAACATTCTGTATCTAGCTACTCTGGTGGGGCCTTGGAGTACCTTTATGTCTAGCTCAGGGATTGTAAATACACCAATCGGCACTCTGTATCTACTTCAAGGTTTGTAAACACAGTAATCAGCACCCTGTGTCTAGCTCAAGGTTTGTAAACACACCAATCAGCACCCTGTGTCTAGCTCAAGGTTTGTGAATGCACCAATCGACACTCTGTATCTAGCTACTCTGGTGGGGCCTTGGAGAACCTTTGTGTCGATACTCTGTATCTAACTGATCTGATGGGGACATGGAGAACCTTTATGTCTAGCTCAGGGATGGTAAACGCACCAATCAGCACCCTGTCAAAACAGACCACTCGGCTCTACCAATCAGCAGGATGTGGGTGGGGCCAGATAAGAGAATAAAAGCAGGCTGCCCGAGCCAGCAGTGGCAACCCGCTCGGGTCCCCTTGCACACTGTGGAAGCTTTGTTCTTTCACTCTTTGCAATAAATCTTGCTACTGCTCCCTCTTTGGGTCCACACTGCTTTTATGAGCTGTAACACTCACTGCGAAGGTCTGCAGCTTCACTCCTGAGCCAGCGAGACCATGAACCCACCAGAAGGAAGAAACTCCGAACACATCTGAACATCAGAAGGAACAAACTCTGGACACACTGCCTTTAAGAACTGTAACACTCACTGCGAGGGTCCGCGGCTTCATTCTTGAAGTCAGTGAGACCAAGAACCCACCAATTCTGGACACATTATTGCCCATATCACTATCAGGCTTTTGGTCAAACCCATTCAACAAGTCTCTAGGAAGTTCCAAACTTTCCCTCATTATCCTGTCTTCTACTGAACCCTCCAAAACGTTCCAACCTCTGCCTGTTACCCTGTTGCAAAGTCACTTCCATATTTTTGGTTATCTTTTCAGCAATGCCCCACTCTACTGGTACCAATTTACTGTATTAGTTTGTTTTCATGCTGCTGATAAAGACATAACCGAAACTAGGGGATTTATAAAAGAAAGAGGTTTATTG
This sequence comes from Symphalangus syndactylus, assembly GCF_028878055.3. NCBI lineage: Eukaryota > Metazoa > Chordata > Mammalia > Primates > Hylobatidae > Symphalangus > Symphalangus syndactylus. The sequence goes on from NC_072433.2 coordinate 91,993,119, forward strand.
GACTTACAGTTCCACATGGCTGGGGAGGATTCACAATCATGGTGGCAGGCAAGGAAGAGCAAGTCACATCTTACATGGCTGGCAGCAGACAAAGAGACAGCTTGTGCAGGAAAACCCCTCCTTATAATAACCATCAGATCTCATAGACTTATTCACTATCATGAAAACAGCATGGGAAAGACCTGCCCCATGATTCAATTACCTCCCACCAGATGCCTCCTACAACATATGGGAATTCAAGATGAGATTTAGGTGGGGACACAGCCAAACCATGTCAGTGAGGTGTATAAACCATACTGTTTGAGAAAAAGTGTTCTTTAATGTACCATGTTTGCAGAAAGACATTGATTATTATTCTTTACTGTTGAAAAGCCACAATCTTTTCCCATTAATTTTAAGCATTGTGTTATTATATATGCTATTTTCAGTAAAAAAATAATTATTTTTAATTTGTTTTATTAGAGTCCTAGTGGGACAGATTCAGTCTCTTGAAAATTAAATGTTTGTTGTAAGTTAGTAACATTATTATATAAATTGAATTTAACCATTTACTGCACTTTAGTATGTTTACCATACATGTAAGTCCCTCATCTTTCAAAATCAGCTTTTCCTGGGTTCATGGTATTCTGGAATTCTTAAGCTTTGTAATTCAAGCTTACATAAAATTTAACCTTTGAAGAAAATATTGACTAACTCATACAAAAATATTATTGCTAGGCATATAGAAATATATGTTATTTGGTCACCATGTGATGATCCACAGTTGGAAAGCTCCTTACAAATCACTTCAAAATCAAGCTTTTTAAAAAAATCACTTGGTGAATATGCTATCAGCGTTAAGTAATTCAACAATACATTTTAACAAGTCATGGTAGCTTCCTCAGTCATCCTTCTCTAAAGGAGTATGCTTACCAGGGCAACAGGAAGATTTATGCTCACCAGTATGATAAATAGTCTCCTTTAAAATATGTTAAAGACATCATAACAGCATATTGGTTTTTCCACTTATTCAGAAGTAATGGTTTACAGAGTGCTCCATTTTGTAACCTCCATCACTCTTTAGTATTTAACATTACTACTTCCCCTTTTTACTTCAATACGTTTTGATAACATGCCACAGTTTCCTACACTATCTTATGTTTTGCCTTAATTATATTTCAGGATGACTGCTTCCCAGAAGCATTTTGGGGAAGACACAAGGCAACTAATTTCATAAAGAATGCAAAATGCATTTTCTGTTGGGGAGCATTCCTGGTAATGTGATGTAATCATCATTATAAGCTGTAAGGTATACTCTTACTGAACATTGTCTCTTAAAACTTTTTCTGCTTTCCTTTGCACTACTTTCTCTCACCTCTGCCTTAACTTATTTTACTCCCTCTGTCCTCCTCACTCTTTCTACTCATTTGAAAAGTAAACTTGACAGCATATTTGTACAGCTTTCCATAGCTTGCAACCTATATGTTTTCATTGCCAAATATTTGGAGACCTAAAACATTCTTCATTTCCTTTTATTTTTTTAATGGATGAAGGTGTGGATAAGTGCATGTTGATTATAGTTAGTCATAATTAATGTCCAATATTTAATGCCAAGATAAAGAAACTTTACCAAGTAGGTTACACTATATTAACTCACAGACCGCGTGCCATAGAGAATGAAAGTACTCTGTGTTAGGTTACCTTTCTGAGGGTATCAAACTCCTAGTCCTTGGTGGGAAACATGAGGTAATCGAGACTCTATTCTCACGGACAAAGTTGGCATTTGGAATCTAATTAAGAAACAGTCAAACAGCATTAAATTTTATAGAAGTAGCATAAAGGCCTGAAGTTTCAATGAATTATAATATCCCCTTGCCATTTTTGATTCTTACAGTAATCTCCATAGGTGCCTTCTCAGTCAGTCCTTTCTCAGACCCAATGTTGTGAGGCTGACCCAATTCCCTGTTGATAAAAATTATACTGAGGCAGGAGTATATATATATATATACACACACACACATATATATATATATTCCGAGGTACAATCTCCTTTATTTGACTGCCCTGAATTGAGCCATGTGCGTACTTATGGAGTTATACTGTTCAGGAAGGTGAGATATGATAACTAGTTTAAATTCTGCTGTCCAGGAAGATGGGATGTGATGATTGGTTTAAATTCAACCCTTATTCAAGGACAGGACCAATGGAACCCAAATCATGGAATCTGGGGTATTTTTCAAAATAGTAAATGGAGCAGAAATGTCCAATGTAGCTTCTTCATTCAGTTACCTTAATGTTTCCCCAGTGATATTTATAAAATGCAAATATGAACATGTCACTCTTCTTCTTAAATCCTGTCAATATCTACATATTTCTTTAAAGATTATGTCCAAATATCTTAGCAAAGCTAGCCCTTGCCTACTTTTTATTTTATATATGTCTAATTATCACGTATCTAATAATGACACTAATTAAAATAACTACTTTATGGTCCTACTACATATGCCAGAGAAAATGCTAAATACTGCATAATAATAATCACTTTAACCTTCTTCAGTATGTTCTTATTCTTTATTTGCAAGTGAGGAAAGACACAGAGATACATGAGGCAATTTGAGCAAGTAATTATCAATAATTTAACAATTTATAATTTTATAAATTTTCATTTTATAAATGCAAACATGAACATGTTACTTTATCTTGATAAAAATAATTGGTAAATTCAAATTCTTGGGCTTTCTCACTATTCTCTTCTTTTCAACAACTGTTTGTTTCTGCCTAGCAGAGTATCTAGAAATAGAAGAACCTTAGAAATGATCTAGTTTTTTTCTTTATATTTTACGTAAAGAAATAAGTTTATTAATGATAGCCTAATAAGCTAGTCTAAGCAAACATAATTGTCCCTTAAGACTCTGAAGGTGCTAGAGGAGATGGACAGAAGTGCCCATAATTGAAAAATATTTGTAAATTAGGCTAAACAATATACATGTTTATTACAATTTTAATAGAAATAAAAGAGACAACACAAGTATAGTGCTTAGCACTATGCCACTCCTAGTATTTAATGTATTACTTTAAACAATTGGTATTACAATTTGAAAGTGACAAATTGTGCATTAATATAGTCACAGAGCCAAAATACTTATTCTACAGATAAAGACACTCTGATGATATTTGTGATTATTTTTACTGAACGCTGTTCTGGTGCTGCATATAAATACTGCTATGGTGTGAATGTGTCCCTTTCAAAAGTCAGGTGTTGTTAATGTGGTGGTATTAAGAGGTGGGGCTTGTGAGAGGTGAATAGGCCATGATGGCTGCTCCTTCATCAGTCGGATTAACATCCCTGTAAAAGAGTACAGCAGGCTTCATGCAGTGTTTGGCTAACCCACTAGCTTGCCCTTCTGCCTTCTGATATGTGAGGACACAGCCAGAAGGCCCTCACCAAAGGCAAGTGACTTGACCTTGGACATTCAGCCTCCAGAATTATAAGAAAGAAATTTCTGTTATTTTAAATTACCCAGCTTCAGATATTCTGTTATAGCAGCACAAAGAGACTAAGACAAATATCTGAAAAATTTAAATATCTACAGAAAGTCATCAGGACGTACATGAATTTGTGCAATATATTCTTGTTAGTATTAAAATCTTACTAAATATCAGCCTTTCTTCTGGTAATTACAAAAGAATAAATTCTGAGTAATTTTTTGAATACAGGTTGGATAAAACTTGGAATTTATCTTAGAATATTTTCTGATAATCTAGTAATGTGAAGCTCTCTAGTTATTTCTTTTCTGCCTCTTTGAAGTTACACTTGAATGCTCTTTTCCTGGAACTAATATTTTTCTTTACCTTTCTAAGTGAGATGAAAAGAACAGACAGTGCTTTTCTCAGAGGTGGTTATATTTATGATTTCCAATTTCAGCATCTTAGATATTCCCATACCAGAAGGTACTTGACACTTGTCCAGTTTTCATTATATCAAACTAAGTTCCGAAACTGATTGTGTTTCCTTATTTGTAAAAGCATTACTTACTTAGGGGAACAAACTTCCTAGGCAATAAGGAAGAAAATATACATTTCACGTTTCATTTCACTTATTCAATAACATATTAAACCTTGATTACAAACATTCTTTTTTTGGACTCATATTGCATCGATTAACGCCAACTTAGGAAAAAATGGGCAATCTTAATCATAACGTTTGGCATACTAAATAGCACTTGAACAATATATAGCAAAATAGGATAACAAATTTCAAATTTGTTACAATTATTAAATGGCTTCTTTTAGGGCTAATAATCCACCCTGTTTCTTAGCAAATGAAAAAATTAATCAAAGAGACTATCACATGTTTAAGTCAGTATACATATAATACTTACAGAAATATATTTTCTATGTATATGTGTAAAATTACAAGATTTCAAACTGAAACCTAAAATAATTTGAATTATTATAGAATTAAATATATCTTAAAGGAAAAGGGTAATTAAAAAGTGGTGCCCAAATCTATGTCTGATCTTAAAACATAACATTTTCTTCCTATGACACAATGTCAGATACTGCAAAAAATATAGTATAAATCATCCCAAATTATACCAAACCTTCATTTCAATGATTTCTTAAATAAGAAACCTCCTTCAGAAATAGATATAAACTTTCCCTCTAGAGTGAGATATATATATATATATATATATATATATATATATATATATATATATATTTTTTTTTTTTTTTTTTTTTGAGATGGAGTTGCACTCTTGTTGCCCAGGCTGGAGTGCAGTGGTGTGATCTTGGCTCACTGCAACCTCTGCCTTCTGGGTTCAAGCAATTCTCCTGCCTTAGCCTCCCGAGTAGCTGGGATTACAGGCACCCACCACCATGCCTGGCGAATTTTTGTATTTTTAGTAGAGATGGGGTTTCCCCATCTTGGCCAGGCGGGTCTTGAACACCTGACCTCGTGATCCGCCCGCCTTGGCCTTATTTTTCTATCTATTGTTATTACTGTAAATAATGAAGTCCTTTGTTCTCTGATCAAGGTGGGGCTAGTATTCTGCCAGCATCCATGAAACATGGCAGGCCAACTTGTTAGCTTGCAACTAGGGTAATAATTCAGACCTTTCATAGTTCTTGATAATTTATGTTGATAAGTTTATATACACATATATACACACAAAAAGACACATAGCATGTTTGAAGTGGTTCTAGAGATTATGTGAATATTCAGGGGAGGGCAGGAGTCACAAAGGAGAATGGGATCAAGGGAAATTATAAATGAGGCTGTTCAATAGTGTTTATAATGGCTCATCTTTTTAAAAGTAATCTGAATAAAATGGTAAATTACTAATTTGAGTGTTGGACTAATGGTTATTTGTTTTATTGTTTTCTATGCCTTTGCATACATTTTTAACATTTCATAATTAAAGTTCTGAAATATGATTAAATCACATATAATTTAATTCTGTTGTTGAGCAGATGGTTCCAGTCACCTAGTATTGCATTAATTCATTATCTTATTCTGTTTTTAAGATAGACCTTTCAAAGGCTTATCAAACATAAAATGAAACTAGAATTAAAAAAAAACTCCCTCCCAAAAAAAGGCCATTTTATCTTTAGACAATAGTCATTATTGGAAAGACCCTCTTTATTTTTACCCACAACTCTGTCTTGTAGCTCCCATCCATTTGACATTATTTTATTACTGGGTTTATGTAGTCAACACCTTATAACCTTATTTTTACACCTGTGGTATTGTGCAGGCAGGTGCATGTGCAGACACACACGCACGCACACACAAACACACACACACACAGTATCAGAAGTTGGAAAATGTCAGTTCAAGTGCAGAAGTTGCCATTTGTTAATTGTATAATGTAGCCTAAGGATAACAACTCTGATGACACGTATTTGCCTCAATTATAATGCTGGTATAATACCTGCCTTTTAGAACTGTTTTTTTTGGGGGGGGGGTGGTAGGGGGGATTGAGTTCATTTGTATGATGAATCTTTGTAAGTGTTAAAGTGCTATAACATACAGTATTTTTAAAGACAGTAGCCATGCTTCCTTGCTTTTATCATCTCCTCATTTTACTCCAGACAAACTCCCTTTTGCTAGCCATTCAGCATAAGAGCTGCTTTAATATCCTTTCACCATCGTGATCTTTCTCCCCTGAATATGCTGAACAAAGGGCTGTCTTTAATACTACTTAAAATACAAACTTGAAACAATTCAAGGACAGAAAAAAAGCAACATAGTATGAATAACTAAAACTATGATAATCATAAAAGGACAAATGCATTTATAGTTTCTTTTCCAATTACAAAGAATAAAACATACCAAAGTGGTTTTTCTCTTGAATTAAAGCCAAAAGATAAAAATTACAGTCAAGGAGCCTCAAGGATTTATGAAATCTTATTTTTAGGATAAAGACAAAATGCAAAGCATGAACATAAATGTTAAGTCAGCAAAGAGCAGCATAGTTGAGAATCATGGCTTTGTAGTGAAACCCAGGTTCAAATATTGCCTCAGCTTCTAGCTAGTCCATACCTTTGTTTTCTCCTCTATAAGAGTATTGTAGGACATTGTAATGACTACATGAGATATTTTCAAAGTACTAAGCCCAGTGCTTTCCAAGCAAGCAATTAATAATTAATGACATTATTATAAATTCATTTACATGCATGCCCTCACAAAGACATATCTCAAAGTTACACAGCCTGTGGATATCAATTCCAATTAATTGATTCTGTGTCTTACCATTGCAAAATTACAGAAAATTTATTAATTGACCTTTCTTAAAAATTAGTTTCTCAACACTTTCTCTTTTTTCTTCAATTTTATTGTAAACAGTTATAAAACTGTGCTTCAAGATTCCTAGGACTGAGATTTCTTTCTATAAGAAATTCTGTCCCTCCCTAATACTTACTCATCAGGTGCCAGGTTAACCCTAAGTTTCTACACTATAATCTAAATTAGGAGGCAATTTTATATTGAACTAGACTATTTAAAATGTGAGCAAAAATTTCAGGCCACAGTTGTGATATTTATGATATTTTAACTAGTGAAGTTTGAAAACATACCATTTCTCTAAATAACTTTCTTGAATACAAAACCCCTTTCCTTTAACCTTTTGCAGTATATTGTATGTACTCTACAGAGAAAGTTCAAAAATGATAGTTCCATCAATAACCATCAGTTTTATAATCCAGTATGTGTGTCAACAACACATTTCTGCATTAAATCTTTGGCTACATGTGATCTAGTTTTCAGATTTCTTAAATTCATCTCATTAAAAATATTTTCTTTTGCTATACATTTCCCTTCTCCTCGTCCTCCCCCTCCTCCCTCTTTCCTCCCTCCTCCTCCTCCTCTTTCTCCTCTTCCTCCTCCTCGACAGGTTAAATATTGTTGAGGCTTTTTATGAAAATAAGGCATGTGAGTCCTATATAATGATAGGCATTCCTGCTCCATAAAAATCTAAATTGTCTAATAGGGTTCCAATGACAACCAATGGAACATTATTCTTTATAATAAAACCTGATATAATGTTGATGTATATCAGTAAGTTTTTTTTTTGTTGTTGTTGTTGCTGTTGTTTTGAGACAGAGTCTCGCTCTGTCACCCAGGCTGGAGTGCAGTGGTGTGATCTTGGCTCACTGCAACCTCGGCCTCCTGGGTTCCAACCATTCTCCTGCCTCAGGCTCTCGAGTAGCTGGGACTACAGGTGTACGCCACCACGTCCAGCTAATTTTTTTACTTTTAGTAGAGAAGGGGTTTCACCATGTTGGCCAAGCTGGTCTCATACTCCTGACCTTGTGATCCACCCACCTCGGCCTCGCAAAGTCCTAGGAGTACAGGCGTGAACCACCGCTACCGGCTGTGCATCAGTAAGTTTTTAAAGTAATTGGGCCTGGATCCTAATCTTGAGTAAGATACTACCTCTTTCAAGGACTCAGATTTCTCCTAGATAAAATAAAAGTGTTGAACTAGACTGGTGTTTCCCAACTTTAACTTATTTGTGTGTGTGTCACCCTTGTAATAGTTGAGACATCTATAATCATTTGTTAGTTTATTTACTTAATATTTTAATTAATTTACTGTTGGATTACATATGTCTTTTAATACCAACTATAACATTCTACCATAAATGGAAAGCCAGCACTACTTTTTATTAATAGAAGACAACCATAAAATCATAATTAAAATAGAGCTGGATTGTCTTGCACAGGCAAGACTCATTCTGTTGTTTGATCTCTCTTTGGGGAAAACAGATATTAGTTCTGTTAGAGCAGTGTCAAAGACAACTTGAATTAAATTATCTATTTCCTAAACATAATCCAAATACTCAAAAGGGAGTTAGAAGGGAAATAACTTCTTCATTGGCATTTATTTAATGCAGTGTCTGTCAGGGGCAAGCATCTCACCTGGTTCAATGATTTCTCATGTTTGCTCTCTCTGATGGCCAATGCTCCTAGGATTTGTAATTGCTGGGAAATTTTAGGTGTGCTAATTATAATGATGTTAGTACTGATAATTATTTAGCTAAATGTGTTGAGCTCTTATTATGTGCCAGATAATAATCAAAGCACTTTATATGTTTTTACCATTTAATCCTCACGACAAGTTTATAAAATAGGTGCTATGATCATCTACATTATAAACAAAGAAAAGAAGACTAATTGATGTTGTAATTCCATAGGAGGGAAGTTAGTGGGGAGAAATATTGAGAGAGACTATAATATAAATTAAAATAAAATTTAAAAAATGAGTGGAATCTGAAAAATATAATTTGCAGAGAAAAAATATATTTTATTATAAATTATTATAAAGTAATTTAGTAATAAATTTATGAGGATATTCTCAAATGACCTTAGAATTAATTTGTTAAAAAGTGTTTTAGGGACATATAAAAGGCACCAGGATTGCTATATACTTGATGCCAAGCATAATGTATGATACATAGTAAGAGAGCAGTAGGTAGAAAGGAAAGAGTCAAACAAATGAAATGAACCTAGAACAAAGTGCTAAACAGATAAGGAAAACATAGCATGAACTATAGAAGTAATGTCAGAATATGTAGAGCCCAGAAGTAGTTGTAGTAACATTTGGACTAAGGTAAGGATGCTAAGGCTTTAGATGATGAGCTTGCCAAGACTCTCTAAACCTTTCCCACAAGCATTGGGTCTGCCAAGCCAAGGGGAGTTCTTTTTATCAGTAATATAGGGCAAGAATTCTGGATAGTATTGAAGATCATGCACAAATCAGCATCTACAAGAATATTTTACTTTGGATTATATGTCCGCCATTAACCTTATATTGAACTAAATTATACTTTGGATTTATACATTGTGGGTAAATTGTGAACATGAGCATGAAATGAGGTTGATTTAATTTGCCTGGAATAAGGATGCTGTAACAACAATGGAAATAGGGTTTCTGCATCATAGCCAAACACTAAAATAAATTGATGGAATTTTATTTTTCATTACATTTTGGCTTTATTTGTATTGACATGATTATAGATAAAGATCTCTGTGAATAGACTAACCCCAATTCAGTGCAAGGCTATTTGATCCAAGAGCAAGAAATTATAATAAAGATGAGCTTTGGAATCCAAACATTGCTTTTTACCTGAATACTTTATAACTTTTTAAAAAGTGTTTCAACAATATAAGATGACATTACCTGTAAAGGTTTACATATTGAGTAAGGAAGGGAGACCATGAGGTTTCTTTATCTCTAAATCATGAAGCATTAGATCCAGGCATAAAATATTCTCTTGATATTTTAATTAACTTAGATTTCTTGCAAAATTTTACTAATTATTATTGCTTTAAAACTAGCAAAGTTATTTTTCTAGCTATTGCTTGCCCACCATCGTATCTAGAATTTAAACAAAAACTTGGGGATAAGAAATTAAATATTTTATAAATAAAAAGGAAGTATGAAATTAAATTATTAAAAGCCTTTACATTATTCAAAAATACCTTAAATTTCTTTCCTTTACAGTCTATTATTTTTAAATTTTAGACATAAACCTAATAAGACATCAATTAGCTCATTTTTTTGCATTTTACCATTGCTATTTATTTTTTATTTTAATTTTTATTCTACTATACTTTATATACTGGGATACATATGCAGAATGTGTATGTTTGTTATATAGAGATATAATGAACCATTTAAAACTATACAACTCAGTGATTTTTTTTTTTTAGAAACATGTTAACAACTTGTAGGAATTTCTGGGTAGATGGTTTACAAAAGGGTGGTTTGTCATATATTTTTACTTATCTGTGGGTTTGAAATTTTTTTATTATTATTATACTTTAAGTTCTGGGATACATGAGCAGAATATACAGGTTTGTTACATAGATATACATGTGCCATGGTGATTTAGTATACCCATCAACCCGTCATCTACATTAGATATTTCTCCTAATGCTATCCCTTCCCTAGGCCCCACCCCATGACAGACAGACCCCAGTGTGTGATGTTCCCCTCCCTGTGTCCATGTGTTCTCATTGTTCAGCTCCCACTTATGAGTGAGAACATGCAGTGTTTGGTTTTCTGTTCTTGTGTTAGTTTGCTAAGAATGATGGTTTCCAGCTTCATCCATGTCTCTGCAAAAAACATGAACTCATCCTTTTTGTGGCTGCATAGTATTCCATGGTGTATATGTGCCACATTTTCTTAATCCAGTCTATCATTGATGGACATGTGGGTTGGTTGTAAGTCTTTGCTATTGTGAATAGTGCTGCAATAAACATACTTGTGCATGTGTCTTTATAGTAGAATGATTTATAATCCTTTGGGTATATACCCAGTAATGGGATTGCTAGGTCAAATGGTATTTCCGGTTCTACATCCTTGAGGGATCACCACACTGTCTTCCACAATGGTTGAACTAACTTACAGTCCCATCAACAGTGTAAAATCCTTCCAATTTCTCCACATCCTCTAGAGCATCTGTTGTTTCCTGACTTTTTAATGATCGCCATTCTAACTGGCGTGAGATGGTATCCCATTGTGGTTTTGATTTGCATTTCTCTAACGAGCAGTGATGATGAGCTTTTTTTCATGTTTGTTGGCTGCATAAATGTCTTCTTTTGAGAAGTGTCTGTTCATATCCTTCATCCGCTTTTTGATGGGGTTGTTTTATTCTTGTCAATTTGTTTAAGTTCCTTGTAGATTCTGGATATTAGCCCTTTGTCAGATGATTAGATGGCAAAAATTTTCTCCCCTTTTGTAGGTTGCCTGTTCACTCTGATGATAGTTTCTTTTGCTGTGAAGAAGCTCTTTAGTTTAATTAGATCCTATTTGTCAATTTTGGCTTTTATTGCAATTGCTTTTGGTGTTTTTGTCATGAAATATTTGCCCACAATTATGTCCTGAATGGTATTGCCTAGGTTTTCTTCTAGGGATTTTATGGTTTTAGGTCTTATGTTTAAATCTTTAATCCATCTTGAGTTATTTTATGTACATGGTGTAAGGAAGGGGTCCAGTTTCAGTTTTCTACATATGGACAGCCAGTTTTCCCAACACCAATTATTAAATAGCAAATCCTTTCCCCATTGCTTGTCTTTGTTAGGTTTGTCAAAGATCAGATGGTTGTAGAAGCGTAGTGTTATTTCTGAGGCCTCTGTTCCGTTCCATTGGTCTATATATCTGTTTTGGTATCAGTACCATGCTGTTTTGGTTACCGTAGCCTTGTAGTATAGTTTGAAGTCAGGAAGACTGTTGTCTCCAGCTTTGTTCTTTTTGCATAGGATTGTCTTGACAGTATGGGCTTTTTTTTTTTTTTTTTTTGGATCCATATGAAATTTAAAGTAGTTTTTTTCTAATTCTGTGAAGAAAGTCAATGGTACCTTGATGGGAATAGCATTGAATCTATAAATTACTTTGTGGAGTATGGCAATTTTCACAATACTGATTCTTCCTTTCCATGAGCATGGAATGCTTTCCCATTTGTTTGTGTTCTCTCTTATTTCCTTGAGCTGTGGTTTGTAATTCTCCTTGAAGAGGTCCTTCACATTCTTTGTAAGTTGTATTCGTAGGTATTTTATTCTCTTTGTAGCAATTATGAGTGAGAGTTCACTCATAATTAACTCTCTGTCTGTTGCTGGTGTATAGGAATGCTTGTGATTTTTGCACATTGATTTTGTATCCTGAGACTTTGCTGAATTTGCTTATCAGCCTAAATGGTTTTGGGGCTGAGACAATGGGGTATTCTAAATATACAATCATGTTATCTGCAAACAGACATAATTTAACTTCCTCTCTTTTTATTTGAATACCCTTTATTTCTTTGTTTTACCTAATTGCCCTGGCCAGAACTTCTGATACTATATTGAACAGAAGTGGTGAGAGAGGGTATCCTTGTCTTGTGCCAGTTTTCAAAGGGAATGCTTCCAGTTTTTGCCCAATCAGTATGATATTGGCTGTGGGTCTGTCATAAATAGCTCTTATTACTTTGAGAAATATTCCATCAATACCTAGTTTATTGAGTGTTTTTAGCATGAACGAGTGTTGAATTTTATCAAAGGCCTTTTCTGCATCTATTGAGATCATGTGGTTTTTGGTATTGGTTCTGTTTATGTGATGGATTATGTTTTTTGATTTGCGTATGTTGAACCATCCTTGCATCACAAGGATGAAGCCAACTTGATCGCTGTGGAGAAGCTTTTTAATGTGCTGCTGGATTCAGTTTACAAGTATTTTATTGAGGATTTTCACATCAATATTCATCAGGGATATTGGCCAGAAATTTTCTTTTTTTGTTTTGTATCTGCCAGGTTTTGGTATCAGGATGATGCTGGCTTCATAAAATGAGTTAGGGAAGAATCCCTCTTTTTCTATTGTTTGGAGTAGTTTCAGAAGGAATGGCACCAGCTCCTCTTTGTACCCCTGATAAAATTCAGCTGTGAATGTGTCTGGTTGTGGGCTTTTTTTGGTTGGTAGACTATTAATTACTGCCTCAATTCAGAACTTGTTATTGGTCCATTCAGGGATTCGACTTCTTCCTGGTTTAGTCTTGGGAGGTGTATATGTCCAGAAACATATCAATTTCTTTTAGATTTTCTAGTTCATTTGTATAGAGATGTTGATAGTGTGCTCTGGCAGGAGTCTGTATTTCTGTGGGATCCGTGGTGATATCTCCTTTATCATTTTTTATTGTGTCTATTTTATTCTTCACTCTTTTCTTGTTTATTAGTTTGGCTAGCAGTCTATCTATTTTGTTAGTCTTTTCAAAAAAACCACCTCATGCATTCATTGATTTTTTGAAGAATTTTTTCTCATCTCATTCTATCTCATTCAGTCTAGCTCTGATCTTAGCTATTTCTTGTCTTCTGCTAGCCTTTCAATTTGTTTGCTCTTGCTTCTCTAGTTCTTTTAATTGTGATGTTAGGGTGTCAATTTTAGATCTTTCCCCCTTTCTCCTGTGGGAATTTAGTGCTATACATTTCCCTCTAAACACTGCTTTAGCTGTGTCACAGAGATTCTGGTATACTGTATCTTTGTTCTCATTGATTTCAAATAACTTATTTATTTCTGCCTTAATTTCATTATTTACCCAGTAGTCATTCAGGAGCAAATTGTTCAGTTTCCATGAAGTTGTGTGGTTTTGAGTGAGTTTCTTAATCCTGAGTTCTGATTTGTTTGCACTATGGTCTGAGAGACTGTTTGCTATGACTTCCATTCCTTTACATTTGCTGAGGAGTGTTTTACTTCCAATTATGTGGTCAATTTTAGAATAAGTGCTATGAGGCGCTGAGAATAATGTATATTGTTGATTTGGGGTGGAGAGTTATGTGGATGTCTATTAGGTCCACTTGGTCAAGAGCTGAGTTCAAGTCCTGAATATCCTTGTTAATTTTCTGTCTCACTGATCTATCTAATATTGACAGTGGGGTTTTAAAGTCTCCCACTATTATTGTGTGGGAGTCTAGGTCTCTTTGTAGGTCTCTAAGAACTAGCTTTATGAATCTGGATGCTCCTGTATTGGATGCATACATATTTAATATAGTTAGCTCTTCTTGTTGCATTAATCCCTTTACCATTATGTAATGTCCTTCTTTGTCTATTTTGATCTTTGTTCATTTACTGTCTGTTTTATCAAAGACTAGGAGGGCAACCCCTGCTTCTTTTTGCTTTCCATTTGCTTGGTAAATCTTCCTCCATCCTTTTATTTTGAGCCTATGTGTGTCTTTGCAAGTGAGATGGGTCTCCTAAATACAGCACACAGATGGGTCTTGATTCTTTATCCAATTTGCCAGTCTGTGTCTTTTAATTGTGGCATTTAGCCTGATTACATTTAAGGTTAATGTTGTTATGGGTGAATTTGATCCTGTCATTATGATGCCAGCTGGTTATTTTTCCCATTAGTTGATGCAGTTTCTTCATAATGTCAATGATCTTTACATTTTGGTGTGTCTTTGCAGTGGCTGGTACCAGTTTTTCCTTTCCATGTTTAGTGCTTTCTTCAAGATCTCTTGTAAGGCAGGCCTGGTGGTGACAAAATCCCTCAGCATCTGCTTGTCTGTAAAGGATTTTATTTCTCCTTCACTTAGGAAGCTTAGTTTGGCTGGATATGAAATTCGGGATGAAAATTCTTTTCTTTAAGAATGTTGAATATTGGCCCCCACTGTCTTCTGTCCTGTAGGGTTTCTTCAGAGAGAACCACTGTTAGTCTGATGGGCTTTCCTTTGTGGGTAACCTGACCTTTCTCTCTGGCTGCCCTGAACATTTTTTCCTTCATTTCAACTTGGTGAATCTGACGATTGTGTCTTGGTGTTGCTCTTCTCGAGGAGTATCTTTGTGGTGTTCTCTGTATTTCCTGAATTTGAATGTTGGCCTGTCTTGCTAGGTTGAGGAAATTCTCCTGTGTAATATCCTGAAGTGTGTTTTCCAACTTGGTTCCATTCGCCCATCACTTTCAGGTATACCAATCAAATGTAGGTTTGGTCTTTTCACATAGTCCCATATTTCCATATTTATTGGAGGCTTTGTTCATTCTTTTTCATACTTTTTTCTCTAATCTTGCCTTCTTGCTTTATTTCATTAAGTTGATCTTCAGTCTCTGATATTCTTTCTTCCACTTGAATGATTTGGTTATTGATACTTGTGTGTGCTTCATGAAGTTCTCGTGCTGTGTTTTTCAGCTCCATCAGGTAATTTATGTTCTTCTCTAAACTGGTTACTCTAGTTAGCAGTTCCTGTAACCTTTTTTCAAGGTTCTTAGCTTCCTGGCATTGGGTTAGAACATGCTCCTTTAGCTAAGAGGAGTTTGTTATTACCCACCTTCTGAAGCCTACTTCTGTCAACTTGTAAACCTCATTCTCCATCCAGTTTTGTACCCTTGCTGGTTAGGAGCTGTGATCCTTTGGAGGAGAAGAGGCATTCTGGTTTTTGAAATTTTCGGCAATTTTGTGCTGGTTTGTCCTCATCTCCATGGATTTATATCTACCTTTGGTCTTTGATGTCGGTTACGCTCAGATGGGGTTTTTGCATGGTCGTCCTTTTTGTTGATGTTGATGCTATTCCTTTCTGTTTCTTAGTTTTCCTTCTAACAGTTGGGCTCCTCTGCTGCAGGTTTGCTGTTTTCTGGAGGTCCACTCCAGATGCTCTTTGCCTGGGTATCACCAGCACCCACTACAGAATGGCAAAGATTGCTGCCTGGTCCTTCCTCTGGAAGCGTTGTCCCAGAGGGACACCCACCAGATGCAGCAGGAGCTCTCCTGTATGAGGTGTCTATCAACCCCTGCTGGGAGCTGTCTCCCTGTTGGGAGGCACGGGGGTCTGGGACCCACTTGAGGTGGCAGTCTGTCCCTTGTCAGAGCTCAAGCGCTGTGCTGGGAGATCTGCTGCTTTCTTCAGAGTCAGCAGACAGGGACGTTTAAGTCTGCTGAAGCTGCACCTACAGTGGCCCCTTTCCCCTGGTGCTCTGTCCCAGGCAGATGGGAGTTTTATCTGTTAGCCCCTGACTGGGGCTGGCTGCCTTTCTTTCAGAGATGCCCTGCCCAGAGAGGAGGAATCTAGAGAGGCAGTCTGTTTATAGAGGCTTTGAAGTGCTGAGTTGGGCTCCACCAAGTCCAAACTTCCCAGAGGCTTTGTTTACACTGTGAGGGGAAAACCACTAACTGAAGCCTCAGTAATTACAGACACCCCTTCTCCTACCAAGCTCTAGCATCCCAGTTCGACTTCAGACTGCTGTGCTGGCAGCAAGAATTTCAAGCCTGTGGATCTCAGTTTGTTGGACTCCATTGGGGTGGCATTCACTGAGCAAGACCATTTGGCTGCCTGGCTTCTGCTCCCTTTCCAGGAGAGTGGACGGTTCTGGCATTCCAGGCACCACTGGGGTATGAAGAAAAAACTCCTGCAGCTGGCTCGGTGTCAGCCCAAATGGCCACCCAGTTTTGTGCTTGAAACCCTGCATCCTTGTGGTATAGGAACCTGAGGGAATATCCTGGTCTGTGGGTTACGAAGACCATGGGAAAAACATAGTATCTGGGCTGGACAGCACCGTCCCTCAAGGCACAGTCCCTCACAGCTTTGCTTGGCTAAGGGAGATAGTTCCCCACCTTTTTGCGCTTCCCGGGTGAGGTGATGCCCCACCCTGCTTCTGCTGACCCTGTGTGGGCTGCACCCACTGTCTAACAAGTCCCAGTGAGATGAACTGTGTACCTCAGTTGGAAATGCAGAAATCACTCGCCTCTGTGTTGGTCTCACTGGGAGCTGCAGACCAAAGCTGTTTCTATTCAGTCATCTTACCCAGAAATCTCCAATTAACTTCTTAAGCCACAATAAAAACAACAAATTAGAGAATGATTTTGCAAGAATCTGGCAAACCAACAGTTGCAAATTATGGCAGGTGTAAAATGAGAAGAAATAATAAGAGAGAAATACTGCTTACAGCTGAGGCAAGATATCAGAGCATGACATTCTAGGGTATTTATCGAACAGGTAGTTTTCAGACTTTGCTAACATCAGGGGAGGCTACAGGTCCCAATTAATCAAAGTAGACATTTCATGACAGCAAGAGTCAAAGTGTTTTATATTCACTATATATTTTTGCCCTAATCATATTAACTAACATTTAGGCAGTTTTCACACTGAGATAGCTGCTGGTGAGATAATATTTTACAAAATCCTGATCGGACTTGGAGCATCCATTTTAAGGGTGGCAGCTGGAACAGACACAGGGTTTTGCCCACAACCAGAATACTACCTCAACAGGATGGAGGCCCATTCCTTTTACAGCCATATCTGGTACAGAAATAATGGATCACATTTACAAAAAATACATTTTTATCTAATTTGAGTCAGAGTCCACATGCAGATTTCTTTCTTTTCTGTGGTAGCAACATTACACATAATTCAAAAGTCACTTTCGGATTGTTGCAATGGGTTTATATTGTCTTGGTAAACTCTTGCTACATAAACTTGTCATCCTTCTACCAGTAGCATGAATTGTTCATGAATTGCACCTGAGAGGTTGCTTGCAATGCAGAATCTCACATCATAGTTCAAATCTCCTAAAGCAGAATCATTTAACAATATTTTAACAAGACCACCAGCTGATTTATATGTGCATTAACATTAGGGACTGTTCCAAAAAGTGACGTATGAATGTTGTGGCTACTTGATTAAAAGCCACTCTTTATTTCAACATTTTCCAAAGAGGAAAATGAGGCTTCTTTGAGAACTTCGGGACTACTGAGAACAGCTTTACACTGTGTGTTTCAGAACAGAAGCACATAGTTTTTATAATTCAAGGAGTATCAACTTATGAAAACATAGCCACACAACCAATGTCACAGAGACTATGTATGTTCAGTCACATGAGTAAGTCTTCCAATTACAATCAGAATAGGCTATTTAAAATGTGTATTAAAATCTTGAAATAGTTCTATTTAAAATGCTTAAAATATCTTTTGGTACCTATTGTTGTGTTGCACTTTGTTTTCTGATTTGCTAGACATACAGGGTAGTTACTTTATGTTATCTAGTTTCTGAGCACCAACAAAGAAGATGCTCTATTTGTTTGCTCTTCAAATACCTGGCAAAGTGTACCTCATCTATGACACCTACTATTTAACTATGTAAGTTCAAGATATATTGAAGAAAATTAAGCAATGTGAAAGAAGGAGGAAGATATTAAAATTGAGTTATTGATAAATCTAGCATAGTATTATCAAGGAACTGAAAACTGAAATTTTGCAGATCTATACTGATACGTACTTTGACTTTGTAAATACTAGTTGAGCATCCCTAATATGAAAACCCAAAATCTGAAATGCTTCAAACTCCAAAATTTTTTAGCAACTGTCATGATGCCACAAGTGGAAAATTCTACACCTGGCCTCAGTGGCAGTCTGCAGTCAAAACTTTGTTTCATGCACAAAATTATTAAAATATTGTATAAAGTTTCCTTTAGGCCATGTATATAAGGTATATATAAAATATAAATGAATTTTGTGTTTACATTTGGGTGCCATCTCCAAGCTATCTCCTTATGTATATTCAAATATTCCAAAATCCTAAAAAATCCATATGCAAAACACTTCTGGTCCCAAGCATTTCAGATAGGGGATACTAAACCTATTACAGCTAATGAGTGTTTCAACACTAGGAAAATGTGATGCATGTATTCATTTATCTATATTTTATGTCTTTACCTATAATTATTTCAAGATTATAAAAAGCTACTATGAAAGATGAAATCAGAACATTATCAACAATTTTATATCAAATTTTAATATTTTAACTACAGTGGTATAAACTTCTTTACCATTTCTGTGAGGCTCTCATAACATGTACAATCAATTAATCAGCAAGTAGTTATTGGGTATTTGCTCTAAGCTGATATTGTGCTGGATCCCAAACAACTAGGTAAAGATTACAAGGCATATATTCTGATTTTTCTGTTCTTTCCTGCCAGGTGCTGTAGAACCTATTTTCACTTCTGATGGCAGGAGGAAATTTATGCACTGATAAAATTATACTAAGAGTATTTCATGTACTAGATTAGTAGAAAGTTAACATGCAAAGAAACTAAATTTTTCACTGTATCATAGAGAACTTAATGGTATTTCAATAAAATCCATCAAAATCTTTATAATGCACAAGAGTAGCAATTAATGTATAAAATAGAGAAAGATATGATGTATGCTAATTCTGTAGTCAGCAAAGGGTAATTATATGCAAGTTTTATAAGATATTGTATACAAGTATTATATTTCATCACACAAATGGACCTAATCTATTAAAAACTGCACCATGAACATCAGCATATAAGACTCTCAGTATTATACTATACAGACATACATTGTTGTATTGAGCTTTACTTTATTGCACTTCACAGATATAAAATTTTTTTCCAAGTTGAAGTTGTTTGGCAACACTGCATAGAGCAAGTCTATTGGGGCCGTTCTCAATAGCATGTGCTCACTTTGTGTCTCTGTGTCACATTTTGGTACTTCTCACAATATTTTAAACTTTTTCATTATTATTACACCTGTTATTGATGGCAGCGACAGGCCATCTGGAGTGGCCAATGCCATCATGCCGGCTGCAGCTAGGAGGCACAGCTGGGGCTGCACATTCCACGGAGCTGACAGGAGCCAGGGACAAGTGGAAGCCTGCTTCTTCCAAGTTGAGGAGGGAGCTTCTCAGGTGCCACTGCAGCTGCCCAAACCACAGCTGCAGACCCGGGCATCCCTGTGTTTTGGGGGCCAGGTACCAGGCAGGAACCCTGCCCTCCTTGGCATAGCTGCACCCACTCAAACCATGGATGCATACCTGGGCCTCCCACTCCACAGAGCAGAAAGGAGCTCCACCCCCCTGGGTGCAGCTGCAGCTGCCCAAACCATGGCTATGGACCCAGGCATCCCTGCACTCTTGGGGGCCTGGAAAGGTGTCCTGCCCTCGTAGGCTTGGAAGCGCCCTCTCCCAGTACCTGGCTTTTCCCTGCAAATCTAGGAGCAAAGTTGTGGCTGAGCCCAAGTGCTGTCGCAGCCAGGCCAGGTGTGTGCATGCTGGGGCAGTGCTGACATGCCAGCCCCCTGATGCCTCAGTCCCTTCCAGACTTTGAGTGCCAGTGAGCATGGGAGGGAAGCCAAGTGGGAGGTGAGGGCAGCTTGGCACTGGCCTGCAGGTGCCTTTGGCATGGACAGCCTGGGAATCATGAACAGCGGTGGGAGGCAAGGAGGTTCCTGGGTGGAAGGGAGTGGGTCCCTGGTGAGGCCTCACCTTCAGGCCAGGGAGGGCCTGAAGGCTGGGGGCTGGAATGCCAGTCTGACAAATGGAGTGGGAGCTTGTGCTGCCTTTTCCAGACCCACCTGTGGCTGCCCAATGACCAATGGACATGCACTTCCTTCCCTCTGAGGCCCATAAAGGCCCCAGGCTCAGCCAGAGCAGGACAGACATATGGGACAACCAGTTGCAGAGAGGAGCTACCCACTCCAGGGTCTCCTCTCTGCTAATAGCTGAACACTTGTCAGGACACCCTGGCTGTGGAAAGGAGCTGCCTCTTATGGGAGACTGAGCTGTTGTATCACTCAGTAAAGCTCTTCTTTGTCTTGCTCACCCTCCACTTGTCTGAATATCTCTTTCTTCCTAGTCACAGTAGAAGAACTTGGGACCAGTTGATTGGCAGGGCTAAATGAGCTGTAACACAAACAGGTCTGAGACATGCCCCTTGCTCTCCACATTGCAGGCAAAGAGAAGGAAAGAAGAGCCGTGGCACTTTGGGGAGCCCAGACCTGGGAACTCCCCAAGTCAGGGCTGTGACTCTCTTTTTGTGGCCCTATGGTTCCTGGTGTTTCCAAGCTTCTGGGTGCATTCCCTGGTGCCAGCAGGGAAGCTGCCTGTGGCACACATGGTTCCAGCCTTGCAGAAAGCTGGCACCCATGCCAGCACCTGGAGCTGGCCACCCCTTGGCAGCAGCCAGTGTGTCTGATGGTGCAGTCACCGGACCCCACACTTATGCCTCCTGCCACTCCACGCCTGAGTGGCAGTTTTCCACAGAGGCATGGGATCCAGGCCAGTAGCATGAGCCAAGTACAACCTGCCAGGCAGAGTACAAGGAATGAGCCCTGCAGACCCAAGAAAAACTCAGGCAAAGGAGTTTCTGGCCTCAGGTTTCCAGCCAGAAAAGTGACATTCCAAAGATTCCATAACATTATGGTTCTCTCCGATCAATTGTTTTAAATGTTACTATTGTAATTGTTTTGGGGTAACACAAACTGTGCTAATGTAGGACAGTGAAATTAATCTATAAATGTGTTTGCTCTGACTGTTCTACCTACCAGCCCTTCCCATTTCTCTCCATTTCCCTGAGCCTCCCTGTTTTCTGAGAAACAACAATATTGAAATTAGGCCATTTAATAAGCTTCCAGTGGCCTCTACGTTTTCAGGTGAAAGGAAGTCATACATCTCTCACAGTAAATCGAAAGCTAGAAATAATTAGGCTTAGTGAGAAAGTTTCTAAAGAAAATTAAAATTGCTACTCCGGTAAACACAAATGATAATAAAGTGAAAGAGCTTTATTGCTGATATGGAGAAAGCTTGAGTGGTCTGGATAGATCAAACCAGACATAACATTCATCTAAGCCAAAGCTTAATCTTTAGCTCTCTTCAATTCCATAAAGGCTCAGAGAGGTGAGGAAACTGCAGAAGGAAAGTTTGAAGCTAGTGGAGGTTGGTTCATGAGGTTTAAGGAAAGAAGCCTTCTTTATAGCATAAAGGCACAAAGTGAAGCAGCAAGTGTTGATGGAGAAGCTGTGGTAAGTTATCCGGAATATATAGCTAAGATCATTGATGAAGGTGGCTACACTAAACAGCATATCTTCAACGAAGATGAAATAGCCTTCTATTGGAAGAAAATGACAAGTAGGACATTCATAGCTAGAGAGAAGGTTAATGCCTGTCCTTTGAAGTTTCAAAACTTCAAAGGACAGGCTGACTATCTTGTTAGAGGCTTATGCAGTTGGTGCTTAAGTTGAAGCCAATGCTCACCTACCATTTCAGAAATTGTAGAGCCTTTAAAAGTATGCAAAATCTGCTCTGTCTGTCCCTTATTAATGGAACAACAAAGGCTGTATGATACCACATTTGTTTATGGCATGGTTTTCTGAATATTTTAAGCACATTGTTGAGACCTACTGCCCAGAAAAAAAGAAAAAAATTCTTTTCTAAATATTACTGCTTATTGACAATGTACCTGGTCACCCAAGAACTCTAATGGAGATGTACAAGGAGTTTAATGTTTTTTTTTTGCCTGCTAACACTAATTCATTCTGCAGTCCATGGATTAAAAAGACATTTTGGATTTCAAGTTTTATTATTTAAAAACTACCTTTCATGAGGCTATAACTACCATATATAGTAATTCCTCTAATGGATCTGAGCAAAGTAAATTGAAAACCTTCTGGAAAGAATACATCATTCCACATACCCTTTAAGAACATATGCAATTCATGAGAGAAGGTTAAAACATCAACATTAATAGGCGTTAGGAAGAAGTTGATTCCAACTCTCATGTGTTACTTTGAGGGCTTCAATGCTTCAGTGGAAGGAGTAACTACAGATTGGTGGAAGTAGGAAGACAACTAGAATTAGAAGTGGAGCCTGAAGATGTGCCTGAATTGCTGCAATCTCATGATAAAACTTGAACAGATGAGGACTTAATTATTAAGGATGAACAAAGAAAGTGGTTATTTGAGATGAAATCTACTTCTGGTGAAGATGGTTAACATTGCTGAAATGACAACAAAGGTTTTAGGATATTACAAAACTTCATTGATAAAGCAGCAGTAGGGTTGGACAGGATTGACTTTCATTTTGAAAAGAAATTATACTGTGGTAAAATGCTATCAAAGAGTATTAGATGCTACAGAAAAATCTTTTATGAAAGGAAGAATCAATCAATGGGACAAACTATTGTTTTATTTTGAGAAATTACCACAGCTACTCCATATCTTCAGCAACCACCACTCTGATCATTCAGCATGCATCAACAGCAAGGCAACACTCTACATTAGCAAGAAAAATTACTAGTCGTGGAAGGCTCAGATTATCATTAGCATTTTTTAGCAATGAAGTATTTATAATAAGGTATGTACATTATTTAAGACATAATGCTGTTGCACATACAGTTTGCACATGACTTTTACGTGCACTGGAACATGGGAGGGAAGCCGAGTGGGAGGTGAGGGCAGCTTGGCGCTGGCCTGCAAGTGCCCCTTGACATGAACAGCCCGGACATCATGAACAGCAGTGGGAGGCAGACATGGAACCCAACCTGCAATATCTTTGAGGTATGTCTGTATACTATTTTAAGTTCTTAGGCTCTCAAGTAGATAGCATTTTTGCAATTAAGTTCCATGACTGGTTAAATTGTAATTATTAAATTGCGCTTCTCTTTAAGAGTGTACTAATTTTCCATGAGATGTAGTTTAGATTTGGTTTCACTTGATAAGATTTAATTCAGAAACACTGATTGGTAATTAAAGACATTGCTCTCTATATGGAGCAGAACACTGTAATGGAGGGCTTTCTATCTTCTTTCACTTTCTTATTTCCTTTCTCTCTCCTTAGAGGGAATTGTTTTATCTATATCTAAAACAGATCCACATAAAATCCTTATAGATTTTGATGGAAATTATAATATACAGAAAATAAACATGTTGGGCAACTTTTGTGTGATATCTAAAATACAATGGCAGTCACTTTTCTTCTGGAATTAATAACTGCCTTTTTTTTACTGTATCAGTGTGATTCTGAATATAAAGTGCCTAAGTGTTTGAAAATTATTATTTGGAGGAATAGGGAAGCATTAAAAAGTCCATTCCAGCATTGATTGAATTTAACATTATAATATTTCCATTCTTGTAAATGATATTTGGGGAAGAAAAGTTCAAGATAGTCTATAACTGTGACTAAAGTAGTTTTAGCACAGTACCAGAGTCATCCACTGAATCGTAGTTTACAGTTTTCAGAAGTGCACTTAAATGCCTACAGTGGCTCATAGCATGAACAGTCTAAAGAATTATATGAATGACAAGTAGCTGTTATTGTTAAATGAAATTGTAATAATATCATTGAAATATATGTTCCCTAAATGTATTTACCAACTGTAGAAAACTAACATATTTATAAAATTTGATTATAGGCAAAAATAGTGTTCGGAGAGCAAACCACACATTTTTGCCACATACACTTAATATGGAATACCCAGCATTACACCTTGAAGAGAATGCTAATTATTTCACAATTTTAAGCACTTCCTTCTGGTGTTTTCTCAAAGATCACCTTAGTGAGGTCTTCCCTAATCACCGTATTAAAAATTTTTATACTCCTCTATGCCAATACTCCTTAATTATCTTCCCAGTGTACATTTTCTCCTTAGCATTTGTGTGTGTGTTTGTGCATGTACTTTGTTTTTTATCTGTCCTCCACAACTGGAATGTAAGCTGTGTGTCTCTGTGGTTCACTGCTATATTGTTTGGACTAAGAAACATGCCTGGAATTTGCTAAGTGCTCAATAAATAACTCAAGTAAATACACTTTAGACCTATGCTGAAAAGTGAGCTTTAAAATGGATGATCTGTTTCAGATGGTGATATAATATTCTTCTATATTGTTATTTCGAGAATAGAGTTCATTAAGATGTTTTCACGCTTAGAAACTTCTCATGACCAAGTATTATCAACACATTCACTGTTGCCACAGCGTAAAATTGTTTCTCATCATGAAATATGCTCTGACAAAGCAAACAAACACTATAGGTGTTTGTAATATGCCCCATATTCATTAGTAATTTATAGAAATATTACAGTGTTAATTAAGGTTGTAAGATAAAATTAGCATTCATTTGTGTGTGTCTGTGTGTGTGTGTGTGTGTATACACACACACACACATAATAAATTCATACTCCCAGTTCAGGACTAACAATAAATAAACTGTGTCCTACGCAAGCAAAGACTGTAAGAGAATTATATAACAGGGTTATTAACAGTCAAATTTATTAACAAGAAACATTTAGAAGAAGGAGCTGTAACCCTTGGGTTATATAAAAATAGACACATAACAAAATTGCAAACAGAGAAGATTAGGTACAAGTAAATAATTATATGTACAGAATTTTTTTTCCCAATTGTAGAAAGAATTAACTTCTTAAAAGTAAACAATGCGTGTGTATGCACATGTGTGCAGGATTGTGAAAAGAGAGAGAATGAGAAAGGGAAAAATTCAACACTTAGTCAATTAGTTATACCTTGGTAAATGTTCTTTATTTCAAGAATAAAGAATTAGCTCTAAAAAAATTATCTTCACAGCAAAAATGAAAGGTTTATCTCTAAATTTACAAAAATTAAGTCAGTCTCAGACTTCCTTTTAAACCATTAATGTCCCAAAGATAATAAATCCAACGGTATCAAGTTCTGTGTAAAACATTTTGTGACATAGGAATTTTTCTGTCCAGCTAAATTTAAAAAGCATTATTATTAAATAAGCAAGGACTCAGACCAATATCCTCCACAACCACTTTTTAGAGAAAAAAAAAGTGGTTTTGAGCTTATATTCCTTCTAAATACAAATATGTATCCTAAGTACAGAAAAATTATAGTTTTAAAATATTGCTGGTTAGCAATCAGAGCAGTTAAACACAGAGTTTAAATCATCGTAAATATCATCCTGAAGCAATACAGATATAGACAGCTCTTATGAAAACTCATGAGTAAAATTTAAAAATTATCTACTTTATACTGTTAAGAAACTGGTGTTTAGAAGCTGGCAGGTGGGCAAAAGTAAGTAGAGTTTGCTAAATTCTTAAATCAAGAAAAGAAAAATAAATTTGAAAATACTGACAAGTGGAGAATTATTAAAACATTTAAAGATAAATAGAATAATCAAAAAATGAAATGCCATAAAGTGGTTGAGGTGGGCGTATGAAAACAAGATAAATAAATAGTGGCCCATATCAATATACAGTCTTTACGAACCATTTATGCAACTCAACATACCAGGTAAGAAATGTTCAGATGTGTTCATATTCATGTCACAGTCCCCTCAGCGAAGCACTGGCCTACATAGCTATGCTATAGAAGAATGACATGCTTTATCCCACATGTTACAGTCTCTTCATCATTAATTTATGGCCATAAGTTTGTTACAACACTCAGATTGAGAATATGGTAGAGAAAGTAAGAAAATATTAAGGATAGCAAGGAAGCATGTAAATTTAAAAAATAACATCAATTAGTGTTTGTGTCAGACATCTCACATATAATTTCAAATGTAAATGAATTGTGAAATCTGAGGGATCAGTAATGTAATATTGTAAGGGTATAACATAAGGCAAAACGTTCATGGTAAATTATTAACCGAAAACCTAGATTTAAAAAAAAAACAAGGAAGAAAGGGAAGAGAAGAAAACAAAGTTACAAGGAAAAGTAAGAAAAAAAAACCATGAAAGAAAAAAGTCCATGAAATGTTAATAGTGCAAATTTGTAACTTCCCTAATTTGGGATGACTATCTTCCTCCCTTTCTTGTTTCTTCCTGTTTTATTCTCCATTTTCTTCTTCATATTTTCGTTATGCATGTGTTCCTGCCTTAAAATTAGTTAAAGATGGCTAGATTTTAAAAAACATATATATTAGGCAATTTCCTGTTGATGATGTTGTATTATAGTATCTAACAATTAGTTTTTAAATAGTAAAAAATACAGTATTAATACAAAATCGAATCTAATTATCAAAAACTACTTGTGACCAAGAAAATTTTGATATTATTATAATCACAGTCAAATAATAATGTGTGTTTAAACACCAGATTAATGAAATAGCCTGAGTATTAATAGAGGTAGCAGAGCAAAACACTGCTGTAAATTCACAGTATGTTTTAATAAGATACTGTGTACTCCTTCATTAAATAATATATGTCACATATATAATATAAATATATATCTTCAAGTGTGTTTCTTGAGAATATTACAAGTTAAATTCCAATATAATTAAAGCTGAATATAAAAATTACCACATATCTAAAATATGCTTTCTCCTCTTTGTTATAGTTCCATTACAAAAAAAAATAAACAACAGGTTTCAACATCAATATTAAGAATACACTATTCGGCCAGGCGCGGTGGCTCACACCTGTAATCCCAGCACTTTGGGAGGCTGAGGCAGCGGATCACGAGGTCAGGAGATCCAGACCATCCTGGCTAACACGGTGAAACCCTGTCTCTACTAAAAATACAAAAAAATTAGCTGGGTGTGCTGGCGGGTGCCTGTAGTTCCAGCTACTCGGGAGGCTGAGGCAGGAGAATGGCGTGAACCCAGGAGGCAGAGCTTGCAGTGACCCGAGATCCTGCCACTGCACTGCAGCCTGGGTAACAGAGTGAGACAATATCTCAAAAAATAAAAAAAATTAAAAAAAAATAAGTAAATAAGAATACACTGTTCTTCAGTTTTTTTCCAGATTTCCTGAATATGGAAACACTAGAAAAATGTACCTTTCTACATACTTCTTTCTCCAGCTCTATAGCAGGTTGAATGCTAGTCTCCCAAAAGATGTGTTCATGCCTAATCCCCCGGCCCTGTGAATGTTATTTTATTTAGGAAAAGGGTCTTTGAAGCTATAATTGTATTGAAGATGATGAGATGAGGAGGTCATCTGGGATTATCCAGGTGGTCCCTAAGTTTCATGACAAGTGTCCTTGCTTAGAGACACACAGAGGAGGTGATTTGAAGTTGGAGACAGAGAGTGGAGTGATGAGGCTACAAGCTAAGGAATGCCCAAAATCTCCACTAGCCACCAGAAGCTAGGAAAGAGGAATGGAATTCTCCCTTGCAGCCTCCAGAAGGAATCAGCCATGCATGACACTTCGACTTTGAACTTCTGGCTTCCAGAAATAGAAAAATACATTTCTATTGCTTTAAGCCATCAAGTTGGTGATAATTTATTATAGAAGCTTCAGAAAATGAATACAAACCTTTTTCATCTTTTTTATAGGGGGTCACTTTTTTCAATAATAGTAAAATACTTCTCCATAAGTGAAAACTCTAAAATGCTGATCTGATCACTTTTTCTAAATGTCAATATAAAAAAATTGACTATTTTTCTATTGAACAAAAGTGACTTAAGTGAGACCAAAGACAAGCATCCACAACAATAATTTGAAAGTCAAAACTGCTACATCCATCTGTTGCAGGAAAGAAGAAACTTCTTTGGCTCCATCCTATAAAGTTCATGTCCACATGACAACGGTTGGTGTTGTAAAGAGTGAACCACTGGCACACAGGAAAATAACCCCTTCTGTGTGTGTGTGTGTGTGTATACATACATATATACACTAAAAAAATACTTAGTAAGTTCAGAAGTTTATATGTCCAGAGATTATCTGCAGAGCTGTTTCCATCTCATTATGTAAGTATATTAGTTGGGAAACATTAACAGAGGGTCCAAGGATCCAAGAATACATTAATTTTTGTGCCATAAAGTGACTTCTTCCTCAAAGTTCATAGCACTTATTTTCATTATAATGTATCTAGAAATTCATCTTAACCTTTCTTGTGGCTTCTTTTATTTCCAAAAATGGTTATACAAATGTTTTGTTTTT
Organism: Symphalangus syndactylus; assembly: GCF_028878055.3. Lineage (NCBI taxonomy): Eukaryota > Metazoa > Chordata > Mammalia > Primates > Hylobatidae > Symphalangus > Symphalangus syndactylus. The sequence continues at coordinate 92,021,722 of NC_072433.2, forward strand.
ATTTAATTTCTTATAAGTATATATTATTTGCTCTCAAACAGTAAGGATTCTTGGAGGAAATGACCGTATCTTATTTATATTTGCCCAGAGCATGTAAAATAATGTTTTGAATAAAGTGCTGAAATGAGTTAATTTGCTGTTATTAATAAGTAATTTTAAGCATTTATTTACATAGTGAAGAATATTTTTACAGCAGTCATTCTCAGTGTGTTGGTGTCTATTATTTTCACCTACTACTACTGAGCAATACCTTCGGCTCTTTGTAACTTTAAGGGGTAATAATTCAGTTTTGAAAGCCTGAAGTTCAATAATTGAGAAATAGGAGCCACAAAATAAATTCGTCCAGCCTATTTCTAGACATAAAGATGCATTATCCATTCTACTGTGGAAAGTCAGGCTTCCAATTATACATTGTATCTCACCATTACCATTTCCATGCTGCTCTGAGCACCCATTTTCTTTTTCCGGGATATATATCTTCAGTGATACTTTTGCAACATGGTTGCCAAAGACATCCTTTTAAAGTTTACGTGAAACCGGGATGGTGGAGCCAAGATGGCCGAATAGGAACAGCTCTGGTCTACAGCTCCCAGCATGAGCGACACAGAAGACAGGTGATTTCTGCATTTCCATCTGAGGTACCGGGTTCATCTCACTAGGGAGTGCCAGACAGTGGGCACAGGTCAGTGGGTGCAGTGCACCGTGTGAGGGCCGAAGCAGGGCGAAGCATTGCCTCACTTGGGAAGAGCAAGGGGTCAGGGAGTTCCCTTTCCTAGTCAAAGAAAGGGGTGACAGATGGCACCTGGAAAATCGGGTCACTCCCACCCTAATACTGCGCTTTTCCAATGGGCTTAAAAAATGGCACACTAGGAGATTATATCCCGGATCTGGCTCAGAGGGTTCTATGGCCATGGAGTCTCACTGATTGCTAGCACAGCAGTCTGAGATTAAGCTGCAAGGCGGAAGCGAAACTGGGGGAGGGGTGCCCGCCATTGCCCAGGCTTGATTAGGAAAACAAAGCAGCAGGGAAGCTCGAACTGGGTGGAGCCCACCACAGCTCAAGGAGCCCTGCCTGCCTCTGTAGGCTCCACCTCTGGGGGCAGGGCACAGACAAAAAAAAGACAGCAGTAACCTCTGCAGACTTAAATGTCCCTGTCTGACAGCTTTGAAGAGAGTAGTGGTTCTCCCAGCATGCAGTTGGAGATCTGAGAACAGGCAGATTGCCACCTCAAGTGGGTCCCTGACCTCTGAGCAGCCTAACTGGGAGGCACCCCCCAGTAGCAGCAGACAGACACCTCACACGGCCAGGTACTCCTCTGAGACAAATCTTCCAGAGGAATGATCAGGCAGCAGCAGCATTCACCGTTCACGAAAATCCGCTGTTCTGCAGCAACCACTGCTGACACCCAGGCAAACAGGGTTTGGAGAGGACCTCTAGCAAACTCCAACAGACCTGCAGCTGAGGGTCCTGTCTGGTAGAAGGAAAACTAACAAACAGAAAGGACACCCACACCAAAAACCCATCTGTACATTATCATCATCAAAGACCAAAAGTAGATAAAACCACAAAGATGGGGAAAAAACAGAGCAGAAAAACTAGAAACTCTAATAAGCAGAGCACCTCTCCTCCTCCAAAGGAATGCAGTTCCTCACCAGCAAAGGAACAAAGCTGGATGGAGAATGACTTTGATGAGTTGAGAGAAGAAGGCTTCAGACCATCAAACTACTCCAAGCTACAGGAGGAAATTCAAGCCAAAGGCAAAGAAGTTAAAAACTTTGAAAAAGAATTAGACGAATGTATAACTAGAATAACCAATACAGAGAAGTGCTTAAAGGAGCTGATGGAGCTGAAAGCCAAGGCTCGAGAACTACGTGAAGAATGCAGAAGCCTCAGGAGCTGATGCGATCAACTGGAAGAAAGGGTATCAGCGATGGAGGATGAAATGAATGAAATGAAGTGAGAAGGGAAGTCTAGAGAAAAAAGAATAAAAAGAAATGAACAAAGCCTCCAAGAAATGTGGGACTATGTGAAAAGACCAAATCTATGTCTGATTGGTGTACCTGAAAGTGATGGGGAGAATGGAACCAAGTTGGAAAACACTCTGCAGGATATTATCCAAGAAAACTTCCCCAATCTAGCAAGGCAGGCCAACATTCAGATTCAGGAGATACACAGAACACCACAAATATACTCCTCGAGAAGAGCAACTCCAAGACACATAACTGTCAGATTCACCAAAGTTGAAATGAAGGAAAAAATGTTAAGAGCAGCCAGAGAGAAAGGTCGGGTTACCCACAAAGGGAAGCCCATCAGACTAACAGCTGATCTCTTTGCAGAAACTCTACATGCCAGAAGAGAGTGGGGGCCAACATTCAACATTCTTAAAAAAGAGAATTTTCAACCTAGAATTTCATATCCAGCCAAACTAAGCTTCATAAGTGAAGGAGAAGTAAAATACTTTACAGACAAGCAAATGCTGAGCGATTTTGTCACCACCAGGCCTGCCCTAAAAGAGCTTCTGAAGGAAGCACTAAACATGGAAAGGAACAACCGGTACCAACCACTGCAAAATCATGCCAAATTGTAAAGAACATCGAGGCTAGGAAGAAACTGCATCAACGAACAAGCAAAATAACCAGCTAACATCATAATGACAGGACCAAATTCACATATAACAATATTAACTTTAAACATAAATGGACTAAATTCTCCAATTAAAAGACACAGACTGGCAAATTGGATAAAGAGTCAAGACTCATCAGTGTGCTGTATTCAGGAAACCCATCTCACGTGCAGACACACATAGGCTCAAAATAAAAGGATGGAGGAAGATCTACCAAGCAAATGGAAAACAAAAAAAGGCAGGGATTGCAATCCTAGTCTCTGATAAAACAGACTTTAAACCAACAAAGATCAAAAGAGACAAGGCCATTACATAATGGTAAAGGGATCAATTCAACAAGAGCTAACTATCCTAAATATATATGTACCCAATTAAGGAGCACCCAGATTCATAAAGCAAGTCCTGAGTGACCTACAAAGAGACTTAGACTCCCACACAATAATAATGGGAGACTTTAACACCCCACTGTCAACATTAGACAGATCAACGAGACTGAAAGTTAACAAGGATACCCAGGAATTGAACCCAGCTCTGCAACAAGTGGACCTAATAGACATCTACAGAACTCTCCACCCCAAATCAACAGAATATACATTTTCTTTGCACCACACCACACCTATTCCAAAATTGACCACTTAGTTGGAAGTAAAGCTATCCTCAGCAAATGTAAAAGAACAGAAATTATAACAAACTGTCTCTCAGACCACAGTGCAATCAAACTAGAACACAAGATTAAGAAACTCACTCAAAACCACTCAACTACATGGAAACTGAAAAACCTGCTCCTGAATAACTACTGGGTACATAACGAAATGAAGGCAGAAATAAAGACGTTCTTTGAAACCAACGAGAACAAAGACACAACATACCAGAATCTCTGGGACACATTCAAAGCAGTGTGTAGAAGGAAATTTATATAGCACTAAATGCCCACAAGAGAAAGCAGGAAAGGTCCAAAATTGACCCCCTAACATCACAATTAAAAGAACTAGAAAAGCAAGAGCAAACACATTCAAAAGCTAGCAGAAGGCAAGAAATAACTAAAATCAGAGCAGAACTGAAGGAAATAGAGACATAAAAAACCCTTCAAAAAATTAATGAATCCAGGAGCTGGTTTTTTGAAAAGATCAACAAAATTGATAGACCACTAGCAAGACTAATAAAGAAGAAAAGAGAGAAGAATCAAATAGATGCAACAAAAAATGAAAAAGGAGATATCACCACCGATCCCACAGAAACACAAACTACCATCAGAGAATACTACAAACACCTCTATGCAAATAAACTAGAAAATCTAGAAGAAATGGATAAATTCCTCGACACATACACCCTCCCAAGACTAAATCAGCAAGAAGTTGAATCTCTGAAGAGACCAATAACAGGCTCTGAAATTGTGGCAACGATCAATAGCTTACCAACCAAAAAGAGTCCAGGACCAGACGGATTCACAGCCGAATTCTACCAGAGGTACAAGGAGGAACTGGTACCATTCCTTCTGAAACTATTCCAATCAATAGAAAAAGAGGGAATCCTCCCTAACTCATTTTATGAGGCCAGCATCATCCTGATACCAAAGCTGTGCAGAGACACTACCAAAAAGGAGAATTTCAGACCAATATCCTTGATGAACATTGATGCAAAAATTCTCAATAAAATACTGGCAAACCGAATCCAGCAGCACTTCAAAAAGCTTATCCACCATGATCAAGTGGGCTTCATCCTTGCGATGCAAGGCTGGTTCAACATACGCAAATCAATAAATGTAATCCAGCATAGAAACAGAACCAAAGACAAAAACCACATGATTATCTCAATAGATGAAGAAAAGGCCTTTGACAAAATTCAACAACCATTCATGCTAAAAACTCTAAATAAATTAGGTATTGATGGGATGTATCTCAAAATAATAAGAGCTATTTACGACAAACCCACAGCCAACATCCTACTGAATGGGCAAAAACTGGAAGCATTCCCTTTGAAAACTGGCACAAGACAGGGATGCCCTCTCTCACCACTCCTATTCAATATAGTGTTGGAAGTTCTGGCCAGGGCAATCAGGCAGGAGAAGGAAATAAAGGGTATTCAATTAGGAAAAGAGGAAGTCAAATTGTCCCTGTTTGCAGATGACATGATTGTGTATCTAGAAAACCCCATTGTCTCAGCCCAAAATCTCCTCAAGCTGATAAGCAACCTCAGCAAAGTCTCTGGATACAAAATCAATGTACAAAAATCACAAGCATTCTTGTACACCAATCACAGACAAACAGAGAGCCAAATCATGAGTGAACTCCCATTTACAATTGCTTCAAAGAGAATAAAATACCTAGGAATACAACTTACAAGGGATGTGAAGGACCTCTTCAAGGAGAACTACAAACCACTGCTCAATGAAATAAAAGAGGATACAAACAAATGGAAGAACATTCCATGCTCATGGGTTGGAAGAATCAATATCGTGAAAATGGCCATACTGCCCAAGGTAATTTTTAGATTCAATGCCATCCCCATCAAGCTACCAATGACTTTCTTCACAGAATTGGAAAAAACTACTTTAAAGTACATATGGAACCAAAAAAGAGCCCACATGGCCAAGTCAATCCTAAGCCAAAAGAACAAAGCTGGAGGCATCATGCTACCTGACTTCAAACTATATTACAAGGCTACAGTAACCAAAATACCATGGTACTGGTACCAAAACAGAGATATAGATCAATGGAACAGAACAGAACCCTCAGAAGTAATGCCACATATCTACAACTATCTGATCCTTGACAAACCTGACAAAAACAAGCAAGGGGGAAAGGATTCCCTATTTAATAAATGGTGCTGGGAAAACTGGCTAGCCATATGTAGAAAGCTGAAACTGGATCCCTTCCTTACACCTTATACAAAAATTAATTCAAGTTGGATTAAAAACTTACATGTTAGACCTAAAACCATAAAAACCCTAGAAGAAAACCCAGGCATTACCATTCAGGACATAGGCATGGGCAAAGACTTCATGTCTAAAACACCAAAAGCAATGGCAACAAAAGCCAAAATTGACAGATGGGATCTAATTAAACTAAAGAGCTTCTGCACAGCAAAAGAAACTACCATCAGAGTGAACAGGCAACCTACAAAATGGGAGAAAATTTTCACAACCTACTCATCTGACAAAGGGCTAATATCCAGAATCTACAATGAACTCAAAGAAATTTACAAGAAAAAACAAACAACCCCATCAAAAAGTGGGCAAAGGACATGAACAGACACTTCTCAAAAGAAGACATTTATGCAGCCAAAAAACACATGAAAAAATGCTCATCATCACTGGCCATCAGAGAAATGCAAATCAAAACCACAATGAGATACCATCTCACACCTGTTAGAATGGCCATCATTAAAAAGGCAGGAAACAACAGGTGCTAGAGAGGATGTGGAGAAATAGGAATGCTTTTACACTGTTGGTGGGACTGTAAACTAGTTCAACCATTGTGGAAGTCAGTGTGGTGATTCCTCAGGGATCTAGAACTGGAAACACCATTTGACCCAGCCATCCCATTACTGGGTATATACCCAAAGGACTATAAATCATGCTGCTGTAAAGACATATGCACACGTATGTTTATTGAGGCACTATTCACAATAGCAAAGACTTGGAACCAAGCCAAATGTCCAACAATGATAGACTGGATTAGGAAAATGTGGCATATATACACCATGGAATACTATGCACCCATAAAAATGATGAGTTCATGTCCTTTGTAGGGACATGGATGAAACTGGAAACCATCATTCTCAGCAAACTATCGCAAGGACAAAAAACCAAACACTACATGTTCTTACTCATAGGTGGGAACTGAAAAATGAGAACACATGGGCACAGGAAGGGGAACATCACACTCCGGGGACTGTTGTGGGGTGGAGGGAGAGGGGAGGGACAGCTTTAGGAGATATACCTAATGCTAAATGACGAGTTAATGGGTGCAGCACCCTAACATGCCACATGGATACATATGTAACAAACCTGCACATTGTGCACATGTACCCTAAAACTTAAAGTACAATAATAAAAAAAAGAAAAAAAAATAAAGTTTACATGAAACCATGTTACTCTCCCATCATAGACTCCCCTTCCATCTGGGTGAAAGCCAAGTCTTTACAGTAGTTGATGAAGCCCTGTAGTAGGTATTGTTAACTTTTTCTACCAAGGGCTCTCTTGACAATCTGTTTAAGCCTAAGGACACTTTCTGTAGAGTTAATGTTTCCAAATAAGTGAAAATGCTAAAATTCTAAAGGAATTCACCTTTATTGACATTGTAGAAATGTATGTTTTAGAAATATATGTACTTTTGTTCATGAATGTATTAAAGTTAGCATTTGATTTTCCTAGCACTAGATCTAATAACTACCATACTTTTAACATAATCATAACCCTAAACAGTAGTTTTACATTCTTTTATGAACTCTATATGACATAAAATGTCTGTCATTTACTTTCATAACAAAGTTATATATTGTTAATACCACTATATTGAGATTATACCTTCTAGTTAGACATATGTATTAGTTTCCTGTCATTGCTATTAAAATTACCACAAATTAAGTGGCTTAAAAAAACACAAATGTATTATCTTACGGTTCTGGAAGTCAGAAGTCCAAAATCATTTTCACTGTGCTAAAATCAAGGTGTCCTCAACAAACTAGATGTTGAAGGAAGATACCTCAAAATAATAAGAGCCGTCTATGACAAACCCACAGGAAACATACTGAATGGATAAAAGCTAGAAGCATTGCCCTTAAGAACAGGAACAGGACAAGATGTCCATTCTCACCACTCCTCTTCAACACATTACTGGAAATCCTAGGCAGAGTAATCAAGCAAGAGAAATAAATAACAGGTATACAAATAGGAAAAGAAGTAGAATTATCTCTCTTTGCTAATGATATGATTCTATACATAGAACATCCTAGACTCCTCCAAACGGCTCCTAGACCTGATAAATGATTTCAGTAAAATTTCAGAATACAAAATCAATGTACAAGAATCAATAGCATTGCTATACACCAATGAGGTTCAAGCTCAGAGTCATATAAAAAGTGAAATCCTATTTACAACAGCCACAAAAAATTGAAATACCCAGGAATACATCTAATCAAGGAAAGGAAAAGTCTCTGTAAGGAAAATTACAAAACGCTGCTGAAAGAAGTCAGACATGGCACAAACAAATGGAAAAACATTCCATGCTCATGGATTGGGAGTAGTCATATCATTAAAATTACCATACTGCCCAAAGTAATCTACAGATTTAGCACTATTTCTATCAAACTACTGATATCATTTTTCACAAAATTAGGAAAAAAAACTATTCTAAAATTCAGATGGAACCCCCCCAAAAATAAAAGAGCCCCGATAGTCAAAGCAATCTTAAGCAAAAAGAACAAAGCCAGAGGCATCATATACTATAAGACTACAGTAACCAAAACAACATGATACTGGTACAAAAACAGACAGGTAGACTGATGGAACAAAATAGAGAACTCAGAAACAAAGGTATACACCTACACCATCTCATCTTTGACAAAATTGACAAAAATAAGCAATGGGGTAATAACTCCCTATTCAATAAATAGTGCTAGAATAACTGGCTAGCCATATTCAGAAGAATGAAACTGGACCACTAACTTTCCCTATATGCAAAAATTAACTCAAGATGAATTAAAGATTTAAACGTAAAACCTAAAATTATAAAATCTGAGAAGAAAAGCCAGAAAATACCATTCTGGACATTGGCTTTGGAAAAGAATTGACGACTAAGTCCTCAAAAGCAATTAATACAAAAAAAAATTAGCAAACAGGAAATTTGTCAGTTAAACTAAAGAGCTCCTGTGCAGCAAAAACAAACAAACAAAAAACAACAAAAAAAAGAAACTATCCACAGAGAAAATAGACACTCTGCAGAATGGGGGAAAATATTTGCAAACTGTGCGTCTGACAAAAGTCTAATATCCAGAATCCACAGGAAATGTAAACAACTCAACAAGTGAAAAAGAGGGCAAAGGGCATCAACAAACACTTCCCAAAAGAAGTAATGTAAGTGGCCAACAAATATATGAAAAAAATATTCAACATCACTAATCGGAGAAATGCAAATCAAAACCATAACGAGATAGATATCATCTCACACTAGTCAGAATGGATAGTATTAAAAAGTCAAGAAATTACAGATGCTGGTGAGGCTTTGGAAAAAAGAGAAAGTTTATGCGATGTTGGTGGGAGTGTAAATTAGTTCTGTCACTATGGAAAGCAGTTTGGAGATTTCTCAAAGAACTGAAAGTAGAACTACCATTCAACTCAGCAATCCTATTACTGGGTTACATATCCAAGGAAAATAAATAATTTTACAAAAAAAGACACATGCAAAAAAAGACAGATGCAAAAAAAGTCACATGATCACAGCCCTATTCACAATAGCAAAGACATGAAATCAACCTAGGTGTCCATCAGTGGTGGATGGGATAAAGAAAATGTGGTACATACACATCATGGAACACTATGCAGCCATAAAAAGTAATAAAATCATGCCTTTCAGAGCATAATGAATGCAGCTAGAGGCCATCATCTTAGGTGAATTAACAAAGGAATGGAAAGCCAATACTGCATGTTCTCACTTATAAGTGGGAGCTAAACATTGGATGCATATAAACAGAAAGTTGGGAACAACAGACTCTGGGGACTACTAGAGGGGTAGAGGGGGAGAAGGGCAACCTACAGGTTAAAAAACCTGCACATGTACCCCTTCAATCTAAGATGAAAGTTGAAATGATGAAATATAAAAACAAAAAACATATAAATATAAATAAATGACGTGTCAATAGGGCTTTACTTTCTCAAGGCTCTGGGAAGAATCTATTTTCTTGCCTTTTCCAGCTCCTAAAGGCCACCTACATTTCTTGAAAGGTAGACCCTTCCTCATTTTCAAAGCACAAAGCTCCTGTCTCTGGTTTTGTTCTTTTCATCTTCTTTCTCTAACTCTGATCTTCCTGCCTCCCTCTTATAATGATCCCTGTAAGTACATTGAGCCCACCAGATAACTCAGGATAATCTCCATCTCAAAATCCTTAATAACATGTAAAGTTCCTCTTATGACATAAAGTAATATAGCTTCAGTTTCTAGGAATAAGGATTTTGGTATCTTTGGAAGCTCATTATTTAGCTTTCCACAGCATGACTGAAAAAAAATCCATCAAATTTCATGAACATCTTGCATTTTATTTTATACCAGAGTTAAAAACTTCTGCCTTATAAAGACTTTTCCACTAATACCTCTTTGACCTCAACTTCTCTTGTTGTCCTTTCTTGATAATACTGCCAATATGCACCCAAGCTTTTACTATGTTCTCATTTTTTGCATATCGTGTATCACATTCTAGCTTATTATTTGATTCACTTATATATTATCCTTATTAATTATTATATATCTGCCTAGCCCTCATCCACTTCAACTCCCACTGAAATGGAAGCCCTCCAGTAATACAGGTCTTAGTTTTAATCACTGATTTATCTCCAAGTTCCTCAGAAGGATTCCAGCACTTAATAGATACTCAATAAACACTTCTCAAATCAATACAATGAACAAGGTAATCTGTAGAATAAAACTTAGAGCTGTAATAGGCATTGCTCTGCCCTGAATACTTTATTTGTTACATGAATATGGTATTTTAGTTTTCTTGAGCTGCACAACAAAATACCATAGACAGGTTGGCTTAAACAACAATTTCTCACAGTTCTAGAGTCTGGAAGTCTGAGATCAGGATGGAAGCATGGTCAGTCCCTGGTAAGGGCCCTCTTCTTGGCCTCCGCATGGCTCCAGAGCTCTCTCCTCTTTGCGTACACAGCCTCTACATGGGTTTTTTCTCATTTGTGTATGCAAAGAGAAAGAGAGCTCTGGCTTATTTTTCTTATAAATCCATCAATTCTGTTGGATCAGGGTTCTACCATTATGGCCTCATTTAACTCTAATAACTTCATTTAACTTTAATTACTCCAGATGAAGTTGCATAGGTTGTTAGGGCTTTAAGATATGAATTGAGGGATTATACAACCATTCAATCTATGACATATGGAATGTTAAATATGTTTACAGGAAAAATGTATGAGTGCCTCATATTAATTATACCATCTAACAAAATCAAGCTTTACAATGGAAGTTGGATAATTTTATTTTAAATATGAATGTTGCTCAGAAGAGAATAAAAGGGGGAGGGTAAATCCCAAAACTATTAATAATTACAGACACCTCAGAAAGAATTTTAGAGACCACAACAGCTTATAGGATCCTTATAAGAGAAACTTGTATTTGAATAATCAACTGACATTCTTTGAAGGGTAAATATGCTTGAATAATGAGGAAAATAGAGAATACAATCTTTTTAAATGTTTAAAAATCCTTGAACAAGTTTCTATAGCTACACATAATGAAACATTTATAGTAACTGTAAAATGAAGGTGACTAACTTGTCATAGATGGCAGGCTAGCTGGGAAACAAGAAACAAAGTTGAAAAATTATTTGGTAAATCTGATTCAACATTGTAAAGAATTATTTAGATGATGGAGTAAATATCGAACAGGGAAAACAAGAATAAACATGTGAAACATATTTTGAAATATTGAGTTTTATAAAAGTTTCAGTACAAAAAATGCAAATAACAAAGTTAATTAAATAATGTATATTGTATTTATATAAACCTGAGTCAAAGATTAGAATGCAGTATTTCCAAATCCAGTATAATTGTGAAGTTGGTGTTTAGCACTCTCCACTTTATAGCCTTATTAAATTGCAGCAAGAAGAGACGTAAAATAAAATGAAAACATACATTTTTATATAATAACATATTCTGAACAGACATGTCAAATGGGCTAGTGTAAACTTTGGGATGTAGAAAATGCATGCATTTATAAAAGTGTGGGAAGTGCATGCATTTATAAAAGTGTATACTGGCTCATTTTGTGCTGCTTGGCTGTGAGAAAATTAGTGTGTTAGAACTATTTTTGTTGCAAGTGATAGAAACAAGTCAAATCAGTTTAAGTGACAATTTAGGCCAAGCATGGAGGCTCACGCCTCTAATACCAGCACTTTGGGAGGCGAAGGCAGGCGGATCATCTGAGGTCAGGAGTCGAGACCATCTTGGCCAACATGGTGAAACCCTATCTCTACTAAAAATACAAAAAAATTAGCTGGGCGTGTTGGTCCCAGCTACTTGGGAGGCTGAGGCTGGAGAATAGCTTGAACCCGGGAAGTGGAGGTTGCAGTGAACTGAGATCCTGCCACTGTACTCCAGTCTGGGTGACAGAGTGAGACTGCATCTCAAAAGAAATAAAATAAAATAAAATTCAAAAGCAAATGTATTAACTTATGTAACTAGGAATCCAGGAGATCCCTCTTTCTTTGTTGATTAGACAGTGTACTTTCATGTGGCAGGAAATATACTTTCATCGGCCTACTAGAAAAGGCCAGTAAAATGCTGCATAGTAACTCATGATAGACATGCGCTGGATCATGGGGACATCACTGAACCACTGAACCACTCACCTAGCCAAGGGGATGGTTACTCTATGTATGTGGACCCAAGGCTTCAACCCATATACCTGACTTTGTGGAGAGAAACCAAACCCACTCAAACTATATCTAATTATTCCCCTCTGGGAAAAAGGTATCCTTTATTACCAAAATAAAGGGTGGATAATGGGTACATTTGAGATTTTTTTAATGAAGCAATAAAACAAACAGCTAATCACAGGAATTAATTTTCAATAAGGTAAAAGTAGAATGACATTGTAAGACCTGCTCATTGTTTTGTGATTGGCAGGCAGTTTTGAAGTAGAAGCGTGCCTTGAACACTTTAATGTGTACCTTCCAGAAGGGAAACATGGTTTAAAGCTTCTAATCTAAGAGAAAGGGGCCTTAGAGACAGATGATTTTAGGTACTGTTTCCTCTGCAACCCTGGATTACCTAGAATGGCAGGAAATGCCTTCTTTGTAGATGTGTCGCACGACTTTCTTTCCAGCGATCAGCTTATATATCACCCTTAAAAAAGTGATAATTTTTGACAATCCTAAACCCTTCCTGTTTTTGTTTAATATATTTTGTACTATTTCATTTAACAATCTCTCTCCCTCTCTCTCTCTATATATATATATATGAGCAAGCATATATATATATATATATATATATATATATGAGCAAGCATATATATATATATATATATATGCTTGTTTCTTTGATTATAGACTACCTTCATAAAAAAATAAACTAAACAACATGCCTGAAGAATGGCAGAGGAAGACAACTGAATGAATATTGATCAGACAGCCCAACCGTTAAAGTGCAGAGTACCTCAAAACTTCAAAATTGGTCTTCATTGAGAGCAGCTCTTTCTTGTATATTGAGTACTTTTGATTTAGTGTGAGGGTTACAGCTTGGCCAGTCTTTAAAGGCAGCACAGATTTATTTTCTATAGGTACCTGGTGTTGCAGCTGTGCTTCAGAGTAACTTAGAGGTACATTTCTTAATAGTGAGTCCTGTGTGCACATCAGCCGAACTGACATCACAACTCTTATCCTTGTTGGGGAGGATTTCTCAGAAGCCCAAGTACATAATTCTTATAGTGCTCTCCTTACAATAAAGGTTTACTTAAGTTTTGTTTACCATATGAATGATGTACTGGAAATAACACTGTTGACTTGGGACATACTTATATTCTTGACAGTTTCTAGAAACAGTCACTATGTGAGGTAGACACCCCTCATATTGATCTAGACATTCTATAGGTCAAGGATATATCTTCACAAACTTACTCTTTTTTTTTTTTTTTTTTTGAGACGGAGTCTAGCTCTGTCACCCAGGCTGGAGTGCAGTGGCGCGATCTCGGCTCACTGCAAGCTCCGCCTCCCGGGTTCACGCCACTCTCCTGCCTCAGCCTCCCGAGTAGCTGGGACTACAGGTGCCCGCCACCACGCCTGGCTAATTTTTTGTAGAGACGGGGTTTCACCATGTTAGCCAAGATAGTCTGGATCTCCTGAGCTCGTGATCTGCCCGCCTCGGTCTCCCAAAGTGCTGGGATTAAAGGCATGAGCCACCGTGCCCGGCCACAAACTTACTTTTTATATAAATATCAGTTTATCTAGACTTATTTAAAGTTAACAGTAAAGCAATTTACTTAGGACTGTATGGATTAGTATTTCAAGTGAAGTCAGTTTTGGAAAGTATATTAAAATGACAACCAGGTCCAAAAGCTAGGCACACAATTTCTCTAAAAGATAATGCAGAGAACATTTTACAGACCCACCTGCAGAAGACAGAGAAAGAAAAGGAGGAAATGGAAAGAAAGAAAGAGAAATACACACACACACACACACACATACATTCTATGGTCCCACTAAAGACCTACTGAATTAGACTACCTGGGAATGATATAAGAAATACCTAATTTATACAACTTTCAAGTTATTATAATGTAGCCAGGTAGGCAGTTTGGTTGTTATCCATGAATCCATGTTCATGTATTAGTGATAAAGATATCCATCCATTGAAGTTGACATTGAACATGAGAATGAAATAATGTAAAGATCAAAAGAAATTACCCAGGATTAAAAGTGCTCTCAAACCTGTCATCCTCTTATCCCTCCCACAGAGCACATTAAGGCTTGCCTGGCAGTATCACCCCTTCAAACATCCAGCTTGATTGAAATTACAGCTGTTTATGGTTATACAGATAGGAGGTAAATTGTCATGGTTATCAGTGATAAATAACTATTGATTTAAGGTTGTTGCAGTAGTTGACAAAAGTGACTTTATTTCATTTGGATGGAGAAAATTTTATGGAAGTAGAATAATTCAAATACAAGTAAAGCAGATTTATGTCATTAACTTATTATTTGTATTTATATGTGAATTATCACTTCAATCCATTATGTTTGTTATTATAAAATACTACAGAGAAATAAGTTTACTATTCTTGAGCTCTAAGCTTCCTGAAGGGCAGCATTTCACTGATTACTAAAAGTGTCTACCCAGCATTCTAGCACCTGTACCTATACAGGTCACTAACTTTGGTCACGAACCACCAACCCACAGCAGGAGTTTCTAGGACTTGGCTAAAAACAGCTACAACAAAAACATGAAGAATAATGCCAACAACAATTTTTATTTATGAAATAAATGGTATTTGATGGTAGAGATTTGAATTTTGAAGTCCACAAAATTTTCAGTATATATTCAGATTGTTGAAAATCTACTTTACAGTAATCATCTTGCATGAAATAGCCCTATGCTAGGTGACAGTTTTCACTATGGAATTATAATAATATTTATCATAAAATATAAACATTTATGATAAATATAAGCTGGGGGCCCACTTTATATCAACTCCTCTTTAAGAAGGGACATTAAACTAGAGATCTTATAGACAGGAGAGAATTAGAAAATAATATTTTACATAGATGAAAAAGTAGGAGTGTATGAGTCAGAATTGCTATTGGGTACAAGTACTAAAATACTTAAATACTTATAGAATAAATGCAAGTTTATCTTTTTCTTAGATACTAGTTCGTGAGTAGGAATTAGTTGGCACATGTTCTTCATATAGATTGATCCAAAAACTGTGTGAAACTTATGTATGTTAGATTCTGTCTTTTCCTCATGGTGATCACTATCCTTTTCCATACCTCAAGCATAACAGTGGGCTGAGGGAAGGAAGGTCATAGTACCTTTGTCTCTTTTATGAGTACATGACTCCAGCAGACTTGTACTTCCATGCTTTTGATGAGTATTCTGTCACATGGTAACTCATAACCACAAAGATGGCTATGAAAACAAACATTCAACTTTTCTAATTCATGGGGTGGAAACAACAAGGAAACCTATAATCTAGGTCATGAAATATACAACCTTCAAGTAGGTGTATATGGCATAAAAGATACTAATTCAGTTCTTGCTGTTCCCAAAAGACTACGAAGAATAATAGTGTGAGGGAGGAAATTATGCAATCTGATAACAGGGCCCAATTTGATAAAAGTACTTTAGATATATTTGGATATACAAGGAGAAAATGATAACTTTAACCTAGTGGCTTTCTTCCTTAGACCTTGGAAGACTCAAGCTTAGAAGAATTTGAAACATAGATTTGCTTTATGTTCCAGGTAATGCAATAGATGTTGCATAACACCAATGGCAGGAGGCAGGTAGAAAAAAAAAATGAGGTTGTATTTGTGACCCTCAGTGTCTTACTCAGGATACTATGAATGTTCTGCATGATCCAGTGTAAGGACACAGACATACTGAGCATGCTAGTGAAACTAAATGCCTACAGGAGTAAGCAAATGCCACAGTCAGGAACATCGAGACCAGGCACACATGGTCTCACATTGTACAGAACACATGGTCTTGTAATGAGACCAGTTACAGCTGAGCAAACACCAGTAGCTGAGATGAGCTAAAATACAAGAGTGTAGAATGATACGGTTCCCTCTCCCATCTCTTCTTAAAGTAAGCTCGTCCCTTTTCCCCATATTCAGGTACCACTTTAGCGAAAAAGAAGAGAAGGTTAAAGATCTGCTATATTAAACCATGCAAAGAAACCTAAACCAACTCTGATAGGAAGTTGAGATGTGAACTGACAAAAGCTTTAGATTGAAAGGAAGCTTTTTACATCTTAAGGAAAGGGGAAAATTAATTGGAAAAAAAGTTGGTGTATTAGCCACCTCAGATGCTAAGAACTTAAGAAAAAAAAATCACATCTGTTAGAGACAAAGAAACTGTTTTCCCTACCCATCTAAGTATAGGGTAAATAAATTTGTGACTCTGCTACTCCTCAAATATCTTATTTTCTTTTGTTTATGCAAGTCTTTCTCTCTTTTCGTCCAGATCAGCATAATGATATATCCTATTAACTCCAACAATTTTATACTATATTGCATTTTTTGTCCAACATTCCTGTCACCCACTTCATAGTAAAGCTGCTCGAAAGTATCTGTGTACCTTATGGATCCACCACTTCACTTCCCATTTGCTCTTCAAACCACTCCACCAATCTAGCCTGTCTTCCTCTCCAGCACTTCCCTATAATTGCTCTTATTAAGGTCACAAAAACCTCATATCCCCAAATCCAAAGGAGCCTTCACTTCTATCAGTTTAGTTGATTGGGAGAGAGAATTTGACCCAGTTGGCCACTCATTTGTTCTTGAAATTTTCTCTTCACTGAGTTTCCTTGACAATATACTTCCTCACATGACTGATTGTTGTAAGCGCATTCCAAAAATCTAACCACTATATGTGGAATAGCTTAGGGAGCCTTGCTACTTTCTCCTTTCTGTATTCTCTTTCACCCATTCTAGTGGTATTAAGTCTCAACGCTGGAGTGATAAATCCAAAATGCTCTCTACACTTCTACAAATTCCTATTTGGTTGAATGACTATTGGATGTGCCATTCTCCACATCTCTAAGCAAGTGCTTTTAGTTCTAACCCCAGACTATATACTCTCTACCATATCCACTGAACCATGTTCTGTCAGACAATATTTATCTTTTTCCTGAAATTCTCAAATTGCCACCTAACTCCTCTGCCTTTTTGCACTATTACTCATCAGTAATTAATTTCCCAAATAGCAGCAGAATAGATATATAAATATATATGTATGCACACACATATATAAGGAAATCTGATCATATCATCTATTTCCTCAAAATTCTTTGGTGGTTTCCCTTTATAAGCCTACACAGCCCTGATTCTGTTGTAGGACTTTCTCCTTAGTTCAGCTAAAAACTGGGTTCTCATCACACGACCAGGAAAGATTAGGCTCATAGACACTTTGAAGGGCAAGGGGGATGGAATTTATCGGGCAAAAAATGAAAAAGGAAAAACAGCACAGCAAAATGAGATGGGGTCCTGCTAACAGGCTCTCTGCCTCACAGATTGAATCCCAGGATTCCACACAGGAACAGGAGGGGCCAGGCTCCTTCCCCAGGCAAAGGGCACCAACTTCAGTGGCTCTCCTCTGTTCTCCCAATGCGCAGGTCAGAGGTTCTGCAGGCCAGTAGGAGGTTCTTTGGGGATCCCTTTATACTTGGCTGTCTCAATTCCACCTTCCCCTAAGAAGGTCTGTCATAAACTATTTCTCTTTGCCTATCCCAGAATATCAATGCACTAGAAAAAAAAGATAAACTAATATTTTTCAACAATAACATATATTTAAAGTTCTATTAATAAAGAACTATAAGACAAAAATGATCTATTGTTGGTTTTAGAAGATATTTTTACCTCAACATGTTTCCTACTTACCATTTTAAAAATCAAGAATAAGAAAAACATTTAAAAAGATGACATGAGCCTGACATATAAAAATAGTAAAACAAACAAGGGTAAAAACTAATTTTAATTCCAGGCTAGGTAACAGGTTAAAAAAAATAATTTTAAAAGCTAAAATGATAAATTATAATAAAAACATGACAACATAATTTTGTAATTTAACCCCATTTTATAAATGAAATTTATTATTGAATGTTTACTAAGGGCTACGTGAGTTATTCTAAGGGCCAAGTTATTTTTATATGTGTCATCCAATTTAATCTTCACAACAATACTATTAAAATGTGCACTCTATTTATCATCAATTTACAAGTTAAGTAACTGAAGTAGAGGGTTCAATAAACTTCCCAAGTTTTTCAGCCAGTAAGTGGTGGAGTGGGGTTTCAAATCAACACAGATTAGATCCTGGAAATACACTTAATTATTTTTCAAATTTATTATATATATTGATTTTAGGATTATATTTTCTGTTAATTTGCAGTCTTTGTTTTATATAGTATTAGATTATTTTTATAATTTAAATACATATCTTTCCTTTTTAAAAACTGTTGTATGCCACATTTTTAACTTTCTTATATCATATTATCTAGTAATTTATACAGTAAACTCTCAAAATTGCTTAAGCAAGAGAGGCATTCATAAAATAAGTTGAAGTAAGTAGTGTAGGACTCATGAGAAGTTTCATGTTTATTCAGAGACTTAAACTCCTTTAATCTTTCTGGTCCAACATCCTGGAGCACAGGGGTCAACTCACTATGAAAAATAGCTACCAGAGCATGGGTTCTAAATTTCAGGGAGGAGAGTGGGTGGAGGGCAAAATATAGTTCTTGCTGAAAAATTTTTCACATACTATCATCTCATTGCCCACAAATCAGGCTGGGAAATCTAGATATTTAAATAAGTAGTTTGTCACCAAAATATAATACAACTTATAGAGTCCAAAAGGTTCTATAAGTAGGAAGAGTGAATAAAAAATGAGGAGGAAATTAATTGCAGAGACACCGTCAATGCATTAGGTTCTATGGTCATTTAAAAATTCTCCTGCTTATCAGCTGAGTTAATATTTATTGTTGGAGAAAGTAGTTGGTTTTCTAATATAATAAAAATAATGTTGAATATCAGTTATACAAACTTAATTTCTTGAAATATAATACACAATCTACCTGTTAATACATAACTTTTATTACATTCCAATAGTCTTAAGGGCATTATTAGAGAAATATTATTCTACAAAGTAAAATATCTTCAATGAGGCAGTAGATTCTCTAAAATGTAATTTTGACTCTTTGGAAACTACATAGCTTGTTTTTTTCCCCTCTTTTTCTCTCTTATGAATGATCCTTAAGGAAGAACTATAGCCATAATTTCAACTAAAGACATATTAATACTTCATGACAGTTTAATCGTTAATTATACCCAACACCTCCTTGAAACACACAAAACAATTCTACTTTTATAAATGAGAGACTGAGGCAAAGTTAGGGCCCATTCTTTGTTGGAGAATTTACTCCATTATTATGAATCCCGACAATGTTCTTGTTAGTACATGAACTGCATAAGAGACTTTCTTATTACCCTAAGTTCCATTAAAGTATTTTAATGCTTCATTAAAGCTGACGGATGGTACACACCTTTGATTATTCAGGTGCTGATTAGTTATAAAAAACACTTACACCACCAAAGTGTCAGCTAAATAGAGTTCACATCTTATGATATGTTAAGGCTGTGCCTGCAAGGAATAGATAAAGGCAGTCTTAGGAGCTCTCTTGGGCATTATTTAAGAACCATTTTTACCATCATATTTTGTTTTAGTATTTCCATTAATGTGTGAAAATTTAAACGAGGCAAACTATAAAAAGGCAGTTCTTTAAACTTGTAAAATGTGTGAAAAATAAAAAATGAAAAACAATGAAACAAAGAATTTTTTTTTTATTGCAAGCGTTTTAAAATACAGTTGGCAAGTCTCTACTTAAAGCAACTATTTTATTATTAAGAAGTAATGTTCTTTCTTCTTTTTATGTTTAATGGCAACATGACCAAAATAAAATAGAGGTAAGAAAAAAACATGATTACAAAATTGAGTTTATAACATCAAAACTTATTTCTAACATTAGAATTTTCCCGATTCTGATGATCTGGGACTCCATGGCAACCAGCAATCAATGAATGATATAGAATTAAAAATCAGTATCTAGGCCGGGCGCGGTGGCTCATGCCTGTAATACCAGCACTTTATGAGACCGAGGTGGACAGATCACGATGTCAGGAGATTGAGACCATCTTGGCCAACATGATGAAACCCTGTCTGTACTGAAAATACAAAAAATAGCTGGGTGTGGTGGTCAGTGCCTGTAATCCCAACTACTTGGGAGGCCGAGGCATGAGAATGGCTTGAATCCAGGAGGTGGAGTTTGCAGTGAGCCGAGATTGTGCCACTGCACTCCAGCCTGGCTTCAGAGGGAGACTCCATCTCAAAAAAAAAAAAGAAAGAAAAAAAAAAAGAAATCAGTATCTATCTGTAGCTCCAATGTGCAATGGTTTCCTTACTGTTTTCTCTTTTGAAATAAACATATGGTTTCTTTTCCTTTGTTGCACTTTATTTGTTCAGCAATTCAAATATTGATTGTTTTTTCTTCAGTACCTATTGTATGACTTTTAATGATCACATTATAGGTATTATGTATTTTAAATAGATTCATGCATTTGGAAAAGGTCATACTCACACAATACTCTATGTCAGAATGGCTCTAACATGCCTCACAGTCATCCAGGATTCTAAGAATTTCCTCTCTTTATTTTTGATGTCATGGAAAGCTTGATCTCTCTGCAGTATTCATAAAATTTGCTTCTTTGGGCGGTTTATGAAATTTGCTCGTTTAGAGCATCTTTGTATATGTTAGTGCATTGGGAGCTGACTTAAATAAGTTGTACATGACAATTTCCATGAATGGTTGCAGCTCAAATAGTCCTTCATTGCTTTGGAATTCATCAAAGAAGAGATGTCACCAAGTCATATATTTCTCTGGAGGATTTAATTAATGCTCTTTTATTATTCTATAAGCATAATATCCTATAAAACCATCGAGATGTAATTTGGAGAGAGCAGTTTTTTATTTTTTAATTTCAGCTTTTAATTTAGATCTACAGAGTACATGTGTAGGATTGTTACACTGGTAAATTGGACCCATTTAGTTAGAATAGTACCCAAGAAGTAGTTTTTCAACCCACAAATCCTTGCCCCCCTTCCCCTACTTAGTAGTCCTCAGTGTCTAATGTGTTGCCATATTAATGTTCATCAGGAAGGATTAGTAGGTAAAAGTGTGAGCTCTAGATCCAGATTGCCTGTGTCTGAAACCCAGCTACAGGCAAATTCGTTGTGTAAAATTTCATAAATTATAAAATGAGGATAAATACAATGCCAGTTTTCATAGCACTTTTGTGGAGATTAAATTGGATAATACATATAAAATACTTAGCAGACTACCTGGTCCTTAATAAATAATCAGCAAGTATTAACTATTATTGCTATTATTATTATTACCATCCAGTATTTACCTAAAACAAACAATAGAACAATGTGGTATTTTAAAAAATGCATTTTGTTATCTGTTAGTCAGGGAAATGATCTTTGTTGAATATGCATTAAATAAAAATATATTTAGAAGTTAAATAAGATTTTGGCTCACATACATTCTTAATATATTTGATAATTTATTTTTTGGACCAAAATGAGGTGTAGTCAGTGTTCAAGAAAAAGCATATGAAAATATTTTGCTGGAAGATTAAGGATCACAAAAAAGATTAGTAAATTAGCATTACTATAAGAAACTTCATTGTTTAAAAAAATCTATCTTACAGGAGAGTTATTTATGCATCATATATTCATCATGCAGTTTTAATATTATAGAAATTTAAATTTATACAATGAGAGGAATTATGTTCATTAACAATAAATGACCTATTTCAAAAGCAATTGTATTTTTAATCTGACCCCCTCTCTTTATTTCACCTTTTTGTATTGAGTCATATGTTTCTCTGCTGCTAAAAAATATATTTAACTACATTGTTCAGTAGCTACTTTTCAAGACTATTGAAACCCATCAATGTATGTAAGAATGTTCTCCGCTGCTTCTGTATTTTCTTTCCTATAATATTTATGGTCAAGCACTGCTTGATGGGAACCTAGTAGTCATTTTCAATTGGATAAAATTTACAAAACTTAGTTTGCTAATCATGTCGGTAACTATGGCATTGTTATCTTTCTGTACTCTTTTTACATTGCAGGAACTGAAAGCCAGAAAAGCATATTTCCCAGAATTTTTCACAGTATATTAGGATTCTTCACTTCTAGGTTAGATTTCACCAATGAGAGCTATTTATATGAGATTTGGTCAGCTAGAGAGATTCAGCAGTAATTGCGTTTTCAGCAGTAGCAGCCAAATGCCTGGATTTTAGCAGGTGATCAGCATGAGATTTGCCAAGAAGATTCTGGCTGTTCTCTGACAGATCAACCACTTCGATGATGTAGACAGCTGACAATACAAACATCGGTTCCTGTGATTCTGGCACTGCCTGATTTCTTGAATATTCAGTGGTGTGTTCTAGGATAGTTACTTTCCTAATCCTGCCAATAAGTTTTAAAACTTTATTTTTCTAAATAAAAAATTCTTCCTCTTTGAAGTACCTAGAATGGCTTCCTTTTTGAAAAACAACTGAATTCACACTGGAAAACCACAATGTACAATGCTGAGCACAGGGAAAAATATATGGATATAAAATACTATAGTGTGTTTGAGACATCTGATCTTGTGAGAACTCACTATCAGGAGAACAGAATGGCGGAACCACCACCACGATCCAATTACCTCCACCTGGTCCCACCCTTGACACTTAAGGATTACAATTCAAGATGAGGTTTTAGATGGGGCCACAGCCAAACCATATCAGCTGGTATTGTACTTTTCAGTTTGTAAATCAAACACCTTTTTTTTTCCGAGTCATTTGACAATTTTGTAATTAAATTAAATCTAATTATTTTAATTGCAAATTTAAATAATGTAATTGACATTTTTTAAAGTCAAATAATACTCTAAAAAGCATTTCCCCCACCAAGAAAAGATTTTTTATTGATATTTCTATCCACTATTTTATGATATCTAAAAATCGATACCTAAGATGAGATTAGAAAATACATTCTTCTATAGCAAATAATAATTTATATCATATTTTCATCATTGCCACACTATTCAAAATCGGAGAGACATAGAATGAACCTAGGTGCCCATGATGGATTGGATAAAGAAAATGTGGTACACATATACCATGGAATACTACATAGCCGTAAAAAAATGGACCCATGTCCTTTGTAGCAACATGGATGGAGTTGGAGGCCAGAATCCTAAGAAAACTAACACAGGAACACAAAACCAAATATGACATGTTCTCACTTGTAAGTAAGAGCTAAACATTGAGCTCACATGGACATAAACATGAGAATAATAAACACTGTGAACTATTAAATGGAGGAGGGAGAGAGGGAGCCATGAGTTGAAAAGCTACCTATTGGATACTATCCTCATAACCTGGGTAAAATATATCCAGGTAGCAAACCTGCACATGTACCACCTGTTACCTAAAATAAATTGCAATTTTAAAAAATGAACATAAAGGCATAGCAATAGAAACTAACTAAAATGAAATACGAAGAGTGACAAATAAATAAATTTAAAAAAAATAAATTTAAAAAAATGGCCTTCTCCCATTAGTCTAAATGCTCATCAAGTGACCAAAACACTACTGGAACATAGATAATAATGTGAAGAATATATTTTCCCTCACCTAGTGGCAGTATAATTCATCTAAGGAGAAATAAATTGTACATATAAATTATATATACAATATGTCTCATGTGACTCATAGTGAGGTTTTGGTCAATGATAGATTGCATATAAGATGGTGGTCCTATAAATTTATAATATTGCATTTTCACTATGCCCTATGTTTAGAGACACTAATACTTACAACTGTTACAATTTCTTAAAGTATTCAGTATAGTAACATGCTATGCAGCTTTGTAACCTAGGAGCAATAGGCTGTACCATAAGGCCTAGGTGTGTAGTAGGCTATACCACCTAGGGTTTTGTAACTACACTCTATGTTGCTGGCACAATGTCAAAATCAGCTAATAATGTTTTCCTCAGAAAATGTATTCTTGCCATTAATTGATGCTTGACTGTATATTGAATATGGAAGCCCTAAGTTTTCAGTCAGACCATAACCAACAAAATGGTGACCTTTTAGAGAAAGAAACCAAGGGAAGAATATGGAGATAAGAAAGCGGAAAAAGAGAGGAAGATATCAGCTGTGTACAAAATGAATTATCCTTGGGACCCATAAAAATTCATGTTATTTTATACCTGAATACTTTGGGTGATTGAATTGCATTTGTGTGCATGAGTGTGTGTGTGTGTGTGTGTGCAATAAAAGGAGTAAATTTGGCTTCTGTACTGAAGCAGACAAACAATTGCTGGTGTGTGAGAACTCAGATGCCAGGAGCTGATGAATACATGTCCCTGGGAATTTGCAAACATTAAGGAGAATGCTTTGGAGTTCTTCAGGTCAAGAAGTTAAAGTTTCAGGTCAATTTTACCTAGATTTTTGAGGTGAACATCTCATAAATTTCTTGGCTACACCTCTTCATGCTAATCCTAAAACTTGTCAAGTGCCAGTAACAATACATTTTTTTTCTACTATGCACTCTGTTACTTAGAATAAAGGTTATCACCGTTATTCTTATAAATTATTATAGATGTTTAAGCAGTAAAATGAATGCTGCTGTATGAGTTTGTTTTCATACTGCGGTAAAGAACTGCCCGAGAGTGGATAATTTCTAAAGGAAGGAGGTTTAATTAACTCACAGTTCAGCATGGTTCGGGAGGCCTCAGGAAACTTACAATCATGGCAGAAGGCGAAGAGGAAACAAGCACCTTCGTCACAAGGTGGCAAGAAGGAGAAGCGCAAGCAGGGGAAACGCCAGATGCTTATAAAACCATCAGATCTCGTGAGAACTCACTTACTGTCAGGAGAACAGAACGGCGGAACCACCACCACGATCCAATTACCTCCACCTGGTCCCACCCTTGACACTTAAGGATTACAATTCAAGATGAGGTTTTAGAAGGGGCCACAGCCAAACCATATCAGCTGGTATTGTACTTTTCAGTTTGTAAGTCAAATACCTATTTTTTTCTGAGTCATTTGACAATTTTGTAATTAAATTAAATCTAATTTTTTAATTGCAAAATGATGACACAGAGTCTCTTAGTTGTTAAACTACATGCCTCCGTTTTAAAAAATTAATAGTAGAATATTTTAAAATGCTCTTTTACTATAGTTCTCTAAGTGACTCATTTTTATGGGCTATGAAAAGGTATAAACTGAAAGATTTTTTTATTATAAAAATATAAATATCGTGGGTGTAAATACACGATTTGTATTTTTACTCTGCTGTCAAAAAGTGACTCTATTGATGGCACTCATTTAGGTTACTGACAACTAAGTTGATGTTTTTGCTTTATTATATTTCATGGGCAATTATTATTAAAATTGTTTCCTAAAACAGGTTTCCAATATAATTCCATTCTTTTGCCTCATGCAATAAAAATTCCATATCAAAATTTCACACAAACATATTTCTCTTCTCAAAAGACTGAAAAATAAAATCCCAGAACCTCATACCAAACATGCAGCAATATTTTTAAAATTTGTAAGTCACAAATTTAATACTTTTTGTTCTTATTTTTCTTTAGACTCCTAGGGTAAATATGCCTGCCAGAAAATTTTTATTAATGGACTTCCAACTGCTACTTTTCTGCTTGTCCTTTTCCCAAATGCACGTATTATATTCAGAAGATTTGTAGTTTTGTAAATATTGTTTAAACATACATCATCAAAGGTAATTCAGTATTGGTTTGATAAGCTTTTTTAAAGCTTTCTATTATTATATAATTTTAGATTTAAAGAAGTGTTGAAAAATTGTAAAGAGAGTTAAGGTAGCGTAACTCTACCCAGTCACTAATGTTAATAACATAGCCATAGTACAATGACCATAACCCAGAAATTTGCTTCTCTTGGTGATATGGAAACATGGTTAGTCTAAATTTAAGTGGATAATACATCTTGAATATTATCACGTATAATATCAGAGAAATAATGCAGTTTAAATCAAGTTGTTACTTTGGTTGTGGTTTTAACATTTGGTTTACAACTAATTTATTTAGGTCATAGGATCTGATGGGGGACAGAATAATAATATTTTGTGCTTAAGATTAGACACTTATTTCAAATACTACAGTAATTTTAATTTTAATATTCTACTAAAATGTTTTCCATAGTATGAATGAGGGACTAATTTAGATTTTCTTCTCTTTTGATCACTTGACTTCTGTGGAATAGATATCTTTTGAGGATTTTATGTAATGAAGTCTCAAAAATAGATGACTACAATCAGTATCTTTACAGCAATGAGGCTAGGTGCGGTGGCTCACGCCTGTAATCCCAGCACTTTGCGAGGCCGAGGCAGGTGGATCATGATGTCAGGAGTTCGAGACCAGCCTGACCAACATGGTGAAACCCCGTCTCTACTAAAAATACAAAAATTAGCCAGGCATGGTGGCTGGCACTTGTAATCCCAGCTACTCAGGAGGCTGAGGCAGGAGAATCACTTGAACCTGGGAGGAAGAGGTTGAGTGAGCTGAGATTGCATCACTGCACTCCAGCCCGGGCGACAGAGCGAGACTCCGTCTCAAAATAAATAAATAAAATAAAATAAAATAAAATTTTATTGAAAAAAAGCTGTTGTTCTGTACGGAATTGTTTTCCTCTACTATGTAAAATTCATCAGTTCATCACTGAATATAAATCCTGAGTACTCTTGCCCAGTTCTATATCTATCTATCATCTATCTATCTATCTATCTATCTATCTATCTATCTATCTATCTATCTAAATATATATTAAATATATGTATATATAATTTGTTCTATTGATACTGATATGTTTTGGCTGTGTCCCCACCCAGATCTCATCTTGAATTCCCACATATTGTGAGAGGCACCCAGTGGAAGTTAACTGAATCATGGGGGCAAGTTTTCCCATGCTGTTCTTGTGATAGTGAGTAAGTCTCAAGAGATCTGATGGTTTTATAAGGGGGAGTTTCCCTGCACAAGCTCTCTATTTGCCTGCTACCCTCCATGTAATATGTGATTTGCTCCTCCTTGCTTTCCACCATGATTGTGAGGCCTCCCCAGCCATGCAGAACTGTCAGTCAATTAAACCCTTTTTCTTGTATAAATTACACAGTCTCAGTCAAGTCTTTATCAGCACCGTGGAAACAAACTAATACGTCTATGAACAAGTATTTTAGGTAACTGGGATAAAGAATAAATCTACTATAATTTTAGTATGAATTTGTTTCATCGATTGTCTAAATACTGTGAAGTAACTGTTGCAAACATTTATTTATTTGAAAACTTTTTACTCTACTGGTTATCTCTCATTCACCTCTCTAGATCTATCTTCAAGATCCTCTAGCTGCTTTGTGACTATATGAGCAGCCCTTGGGGTCTGTTGCGCAATGGCTTCTGGGGGATGGGGACTAGCTAATGGGGAGCATAGGCAAGAAATGAGAATTAGATAGAAAGACAAGGTCAAAGTAACTATTTATTTGGCTCATTCTGTGAAGAGTTACTACAAACTGGCAGCTTTTATCTTAGGGTGACCCTGACTCAGCTTTCTCTCCCTGGGTGCAAAAAATTATTCCCCCTCCCCTAACCTCATTCAGGCTTGAGATATCAAATTTCCCATTCTTAGTAGTCCTATGACATTGTGCTATCCACACACAGTGTGTGTGTCTGCAGGGGTTGGGGAGAGGGAAAGGAAGAAATATAGGGAGAAACACACAAAAAAGATACCATGGAACATGGAGAAATCACAAGTCAGAATTCTAGGCTTCATGGCCTCAGATAACAGAGATAAGGTAGACTCACAAAGCAAGAAAATTTGCTCAGCACAAGTGGCTCTGGTACAACCTGGGCAACTTAGAAACTCATACTTTTTCTTTTTTACTTTTCCAGCTCAAGTTGTTTACCTTACTAATATGTGTCAATCTCATCACTCTTTATTCAAAATTTGAGAATGTATTTGTGCAGTTTGACCTATAACAAAATTATCTTAATAATATATTTGTTTTAAAGATACTGTTGATAAATTTTAATCCCCACTTCAATAACGTGTTGACCTTTCAACAGTAATTTTCTGAAGACATAAACCCATGGTCTATGGAAATTTCAGGACTTGGGTGTGAATTAAATAAAATGGTGCATAGTGTAGAGTGCTGTAGCCAAACTGTAATGGCTCAGTGGCCTTGGAGGAACCCAGTGGTTGCCCTGGATGGACCCAGTTCTCTCCATTTTTTGCTTGTAGTTCTCAAGAATAACTGTAGAATGTGCCAGAATGTAACATCCTGAGATAGGGAAGAGAGGAGCTGAAACAGCTCAGGTTCTGTTCCTCTTTTCCCCAGAAATGTGATGTTTTCCAATGCTTTAGCCAGAGAGGAATGGAAATCCTGAGGTATACAACCTGGGGTGGGCCGTCTTTCAAGGTTCCTCAGCTCAGTCCAGACTCCCTATAACATTCAAGCTATAACCATTATGGTTCCATTACAGAAAACACAAAGGGTAAAATATTCAGAAAACCTATTCTCATATCTGGTTTAAGTCTTTATTGTTTTCAGTTTCACACGTGCCAGTGGCTGGTCTATTTCTTGCATGAAAGTGGGGAAAAGATTCCATCCTCAGTTATTTTTAAAAAACGACTGAGGTTTTTGCTAGTCTATTGTTTATTTTGCCTATTAGAGGACATGGAGCTTCACAATAGGTCATTTTGCTTCCTAGGGCCTGCCCAAGTTTGTGTGCAGCTAATTTGAATTTCTTGGTTCTTGACTCAAGGAGAAGAGAGGTATCGGTGGAAAATAATTTAGCCTTTATTGTGTGAGAGATAGTCACTAAAGCAATAATAGTTGGAGACTTTAGCACCCCACTTTCAGCTTTGAACAGATCTTTCAGAAAGAAAATCAACAAAGAAACATCAGACTTAATCTGCACTATAGATCAAATGGACCTAACAGATGTTTACAGAACACTTCATTCAAGGATGCCAAATACACATTCTTCTCCTCAGCACATGGTTCATTTTCAAGGATAGACCATATGTTAGGTAACAAAACAAGTCTGAAGAAAACATTCAAATTTTTTTTTTAATCATTTCAAGCATCTTCTCTGACTACAATAAAACTAGAAATCAATAAAAAGAAAAATTTTGGAAGCTGCATAAACACATGGATATTAAACAATATGTACTTTGGAATGACAAGTGATTTAATGAAATTCAGAAGGAAATTTAAAAATTACTTCAAATAAATGATAATGGAAACACAACATACCAAAACTTATGGGATACAGAGAAAGAAGTGCTAAAAGGGAATATTATAGCTATAAGTGCCTACATCAAAAAAAAGAAAAAAAAATTCACATAAACAACCTAATGATGCATCTTAAAGTATTATAAAAGCCAGAGCATATCAGACCAAAATTAGTAGAAGGAAAGAAATAATAAATATTATAGCAGAAACAAATAAAATCAAACTCTATAAAGCAATACAGAAAATCAGGGAAACAATAAGTTGCTTTTTTTAAGTTAAAACTAGACTGAAAACCTCTAGCCAGACCAACTAAGAAAAAAAGAGAGAAGATCCAAATAAATAAAATCAGAGATGAAAAAAAGGCATTACAGCTGATACCAGAGAAAGTCTAAGGGTCATTAATGTCTACTATTAGTAACTCTATGTCAATAAATTAGAAAATCTAGAGGAAATGGGCAAATTCCTAGGCACATAAAACCTACCAAACTGAGCCACAAAGAAATCCTATGTCTGAACAGGCCAGTGACAAGTAATGAAATTAAAGCCTTAAAAAAAATATCCAGTAAAATAAAAGTCTGGGACCTGATTCTGGGATGCTGTTTTACCAAACATTTGAAGAAAAACTAATTCCAATCCTACTTAAACAATTCTAAAAAACAGAGAAGGAGATAATACTTCCAAAATCATTCTATGAAGCCAGGATTACCCTGACACTAAAACCAGACACTTCAAAGAAACGAAACTACAAGCCAATATCTCTAATGAATACTGATGCAAAAATTCTCAACAAAATACCAGCAAACAAAATTCAACAACACATTTAAAAGATCATTCATCATAACAAGTGGGATTTATCCTTGGGATGCAAGGATGGTTCAACATATGAAAACCATCATATCAACAGAATGAAAGGGACAAACAACCATATGATAATTTTACTTAATGCTGAAAGACCATCTGATAAAATTTAACATCCCTTCAGGATAAAAGCCTTAAAAAAACTGGGTATATAAGCAGAATACCTCCACAAAATAAAAGCCATGTATGACTCACCCACAGCTAGTATCATACTGAGTGGGGAAACTCTGAAAACCTTTGCTCTAAGATGTGGAACATGAAAACGATGCCCTTTTTACCACTGTTATTTAAAATAGTACTGGAAGTCTTACCTAGAGCAATCAGACAAGAGAAAGATATAAAGGACATCCAAATTGAAAAAGAAGAAGTCCAGTTATCTTCAGTTGCTGATGATATTATATTTTGAAAAACCTAAAAACTCCAAAAGAAAACTAGTAGAATTGACAATTGACAAAAAAAATTCAGTAAAGTTTTAGGTTATGAAACCAACATACAAACATCAGTAACATTTCTATATGCTAACAATGAACAATATGAAAACGAAATAAAAAAGTAATCCTATTTACAATAGCCACACATATAATTAAATATCTGAGAATTAACCTAACCAAAGAAGTGAAAGATTTCTTTAATGAAAACTATAAAGCACTGATGAAAGAAATTGAATAAGACACCAAAAATAAGAAATATATTCCATGTTCACAGATCACAAGAATCCATATTTTTAAAATGTCCATAATACCCAAAGTCATCTACAGACTCAATGCAATTCCTATCAAAATACCAATGACATTCTTCACAGAAATAAAAAAAGTACTAAAAGTCATATGAAACCACAAAAGATCCATAATAGCTGAATCTATCCTAAGCAAAAAGAACAAAACTGGAGGAATCGTATTACCTGACTTTAAATTACTACAACACTATTTTATTCAAAACAGCATAGTACTGGCACAAAAACAGACACATAGACCAATGGAACAGAATAGAAAACCTAGAAACAAATCCGCACCCCTACAGTGAACTCATTTTTGACAAAGGTGCTAAGAAGATACATTGCAGAAAAAACTCTTTAAAAAATGGTACTGGGAAAAATGCTATCTATATGCAGAAGAAAAAAATTAGACCTCTATCTCTCACCATATACAAATATTAAATCAAAATGGATTAAAGCCTTAAATTTAAGACCTCAAAGTATAAAATTACTACAAAGAAGCACTGGGAAAACTCTCCAAGATATTGATCTAGAGAAAAATTTTCTGAGTAGTACTTCACAAGAACAGGCAACCAAAGCAAAGATGGAGAAATGCGATCACATCGAGTTAAAAAGCTTCGAACAGCAAAGGAAACAATCAACAAATTGAAGAGACAATCCATGGAATGGGAGAAAATATTTGCAAAGTACTCATTTGACAAGGGAGTAATAATGATAAAATAAAAGGAGCTTAACTCTATAGAAAAAAATAATTACCTGATTTATAAATGGGCAAAAGATTTGAATAGATATTCGAAAGAAGACATAGAAATGGCAGACATACAAAAAGGTGCTCAACATCATTGTTCATCAGAGAAATGCAAATAAAAACCTACAGTGAGGTATCATCTCAGCCCAGCTAAAATGGGTCATACCCGAAAGACAGGCAATAACAAATGCTGGTGAGGATTTGGAGAAAAGGGAATCCTCGTATACTGCTGGTGGGAATGTAAATTAGCATAACCACTATGGAGAACAGTTTGGAGGTTCCTCAAAAACCTAAAAATTGAGCTACCATGTGATCCAGCAATCCCACTGCTCGGTATATGACCAAAAGGAAGGAAATCAGTATATCAAAGAGATATCTGTACTCCCATGTTTGTTGCAGCACTGTTTATAATAGTCAAAACTTGGAAGCAACCTAAGTATCCATCGACAGATGAGTGGATAAAGAAAAGTGGTACATATTCACAATGGAATACTGTTCAGCCATAAGAAAGAATGAGATTCAGTCACTTGCAACAACATGGATGAAACTGGAGGTAGTGATTTTAAGTGAAACAAGCTAGGCATAACATCATACATTCTCACTTACTTGTGGGATCTAAAAATCAAAATAACTGAAATCATGGACATAGAGAGTATAAGAATGATTTTCAGAAGCTGAGAAGGGCAGTAGGGGGCTGTTGGGGAGATGGGGATGGTTAATGGGTACAATAAAATAGAAAGAAAGAATAAGATCTAGTATTTGATAGCACAACAAGGTTACCATAGTCAATAATAATTTAACTGTACATTTAAAAATAACGAGAAGAGTATGATTGGATTGTTTGTAACACAAAGGATAAACGCTTGAGGGGAATGGATAGCCCATTTTCATGACATTATTATTATGCATTACATGCCTATATCAAAATATTTCATGTACTCCATAAATATACACATCTACTGTGTAACAAAAATTAAAAATAAAACGTTTTAAAAGAATATGCAGGGAACAATAGAGAGTCAAAGTATATATAGTGCAAATTAATAAAATGGCTCATTGAAATAAACAAGTTTAGGTAGGGTCAGAGTAGAAGACCTCACACTTTCTAATAGTAATAATAACATTAATGTTGTCTTATGTTGGGAGCTTTCATCAGAGGATTAATGAGATACTAACTGATCTGATTTGGAGTTAGGGCAATATAAGTGTGTATGGGCCTTGTTGACCATGCTGTTTGATTTCAGGATGTTAAGGCAGCTAGTTATCCAAATTTCAGTAAATGGGTATCTTTTTCTCTTTTATCTTCTCTCTTGAGCCCTTTTTTTCTCCAAATGACAATACTTTAAAGTATTTACCAGAAAGCACTACTGGGTACCCCTGTCCTACAGGCCCTATGGAATAGGCTTGCAAAGTGATAGGCTATATGTAGGCAAGCAATTGTTTCTATGACCCCTTCTCACCTGGTTTCCAGTTCCA
Source organism: Symphalangus syndactylus (assembly GCF_028878055.3). Lineage (NCBI taxonomy): Eukaryota > Metazoa > Chordata > Mammalia > Primates > Hylobatidae > Symphalangus > Symphalangus syndactylus. Next base: position 92,054,973 of record NC_072433.2, read on the forward strand.
TAAATGATTATCATCTTCCTTTGTAAGAGGTAATCCCAGGATTCCGCTGTCTCATTAGAGAACAAACTTGTTTTTTTTTTTTTTTTCTTTTTGCCTAGGCTTTAGGTTCCTGACCACTGTATTCTGAGTTTTATTTTGGGAGAATGGTGAGGGAGGAGAGGAGGCCAACTGTACTCTATATAAATTTGAAAATAAGTTTTTGTGGCAGGGCATGGTGGCTCATTCCTGTAATCCGAGCACTTTGGGAGGCCAAGGTGGGAGAATCACGAGGTCAGTAATTCAAGACCACCCTGGCCAACACGGTGAAACTCCATCTCTACTAAAAATACAAAATTAGCCAGGCATGGCATCACATGCCTGTAATCCCAGCTACTCAGGAGGCTGAGGCAGGAGAATCACTTGAACCTAGGGGGGCAGAGGTTGCAGTGAGCTGAGATCATGCCACTGCACTCCAGCCTGGGCAACAGTGAGACTCTGTCTCAGAAGAAAAAAAGAAAGAAAGAGAAAGAGAGAAAGAAAGAGAAGAAAGGAAGGAAGGAAGGAAGGAAGGAAGGAAGGAAGGAAGGAAGAAAGAAAGAAAGAAAGAAAGAAAGAAAGAAAGAAAGAAAGAAAGAAAGAAAGAAAGAAAGAAAAAGAAAGAAAGAAAGAAAGAAAGAAAGAAAGAAAGAAAGAAAGAAAGAAAGAAAGAAAGAAAGAAAGAAAGAAAGGAAGGAAGGAAAGTTCATGTTTTCCATTCTAGAACCCACCAGCAAAATCCAAGATGCAGAATTCTATGGAAGTAATTAGCAAGTTTTTTATGAGAGTTCTTCATTGTTAGTCCTTTCACTTGACACTCTTGTTCGAAAAATTAGCTATACTGTATCAATTTTCTATTCAAATTCTGGTTTTCAAAAAGATGTTGAATTATTTTTTATAATGTAACTTCTTCCATTTTCTTTATCCAAGGATGTAGTTTATTTTTATTATAATTAATATACCCATAGTAGGTTATATAGTTTGGATATGTGTCCCTGCCCAAATCTTGTGTTAAATTGTAATCCCCAGTGTTGGAAGTGGGCCTGGTAGGAGGTGATTAGCTCATGGGGGTGGGTTTCTTATAAATAGTTTAGCATCATCCCCTTGGGACTCTCTTCCCCATTGTTCGTAAGTTCTTGCAAGATCTTGTTGTTTAAAAGTGTGTGGCAGCCCATCCAAGCCAGGGGCCATGTTATATCCTCTGCACCTGATGGCAGCCGCTAGAGTCAGAGCCTGGCATCTCCACCACTTCCGCCTTCTGCCATGCAGGTCCCAACCCTGTCTCTGTTCTCATTGCCCTCAGATGAGCCAGCCCAGAGCTCTGCATGGCCATGAGAAATTTCTTGCACTCCTATAATGAGCCGGCATTGTGATGAAATACTTTCTCCCTGTCATTTGAGTGAATCTTCTCAACAACACTAGGAGATAATGATGATTGAATTGAACAATTAAGAGTTCTGAAGCCAAAGCACTTAACAATGGCAGGAAAATCATCACTTTTTAAAATAATTCTCTTTGGAGATGGTGGAGTTGGGAAGTTATCTTATGCAGAGATATATAATTAATAAGTTTGATATCCAGCTCTTTCATACAATAGGTGTGGAATTTTTAAGTAAATATTTGGAAGTGGATGGACATTTTGGTACCAAGTAGAATTGGGACACAGCAGGTCAGGAGCGATTCTGAAGCCTGAGGATGCCATTTTACAGAGGTTCTGACTGCTGCCTGCTTACTTTTAGTGTTGACAATTCCAAAGCTTCCAGAACTTAAGTAACTGGAAGAAACAATTCATATATTTCTCTGATGTGAAAGAACCCAAAAGCTTTCCTTTTGTGATTTTGGGTAACAAGACTGACAGCAAACAGCAGGTGTATGCAGAAGAAGCCCAAGCCTGGTGCAGGGACGGCAGCGACTATCCTTAATTTGAAACAAGTGCAAAAGATGCCACAAATGTGGCAGCAGCATTTGAAAAGGGGGTTCGAGGAGTTCTTGCTACCAGGGATAGGTCAGATCACTTGATTCAGAGAGTGATGGTCTGACTTCATCGAAACCATTGGTCAATCTTCATCGAAAGCCCAAGCCTAGCTCATCTTAATGTTGATTGTTAAAGACATTGTTGATGCATTCTAAACAACTTACAGGTACACACAAATTCAACATGGGGATGGACAAGAGAATTAGCATTTGCAGCAGTGTATCATCTACTAATAAAATTAAACTAATGTATAGTGCTGCTTCAATATTTGGTGGGAGAAGGAACACATCCACTCATGGAGGAGTCTATTTATTGAATAATGGCACCTTACATTTATAAATTGCAACAGTTGTTTAACAACATTTCTTTAATTTAAATATGTAAGTCACATAGTTAATAAATGAGATGATCAAGACTTTTAATTACAATTAAAACAAGAAACTTGACTATTCTAGAAATTATGCTTGGATTTTTTCCTAGGAAAATGGAGAACTACTTTTTATATGTGTATCTTTTTATGCAATTAGCATTGAATTCTTGGTTCAGGGAAAATACATCCAAAAGCAATAGCACTAGATATTAAATATTAAAATCTAATGTATTTGAAAAAGAAAAGTGTGTGGCACCTCCTCCCTCTCTCTCTTGTTCCTGCTTTCACTATGTGATGTACCTCCTCTCCCTTTACATTCTGCCATGACTGTAAGCTTCCTGAGGCCTCCCCAGAAGCAGATGCCCCTATGTTTTCTGTACAGCCTGCAGAACTGTAAGCCAATTAAACTTCTTTTCTTTATAAATTGCCCAGTCTTAGTATTTCTTTATAGCATTGCAAGAATGGTCTAATATAATAGGTATTATGTAAAATTCTAAGTTGATCATTATATTCAACATAATGTTTTCTTCTGTTTTACAATTGACATATCAATTGATATATGTAATAGAGAGAAGTTTTTCCAGAACTTTATTTCCTGAAGGTCTGTCTTTGCTCACCTGTTTTCTCTTTTGCCAAAAGAAGGAAGAAGTGTGAATCTGATAATTCAAAGTTCAAGAATGTTAATTTGGACATGTGACTAGTTGGCTAGGCTGCTATTATTACTAAGCATAAATCTATATAGTATTTCTTAATTTACATTCCTCTCTCACATGCAGGATGACTAAATTAAGGCAGAACTGGTTCTTCAAGGTAGATCAGGCACATTATCCTTTTTTTTATCCTATTCTTTATTTTGTTGCCACATTGTATTTTTAGAGGAAATAGACTGTAATCTATGAGAACCCTTTGTTTCTTTTCCTTTCTTTAGGTGGCTGCTGAGAATGTAGTTATAAATGTACTTTTGAATACAGGCCTTAAAAATCTGGGAAGTCTTGCCTTCCCAGATTTTTCGGTCTTAATCACTGATGTTGATCCTACTATATGACATTTGGGTATGGGCATTAGGCTCATTTTTAATAAAGCATTAATTGATTTCCCATTTCTCAGGAACTCCAAGGAGAGGAGAGATAACTTGCAAGACAAGACTGAGATGTTATTAAGTATACTATCAAAACTATTAAGTATACTATCAAAACTATTAAGTATACTATCAAAACACCATTTATACTTTTTGAATACTTATCTGGAAAAATAAAAGTTAGAACTTTTTAACACTTTACCAAGATACTGTTTTGACCTTCCCTTGGTGTGCTATCTTAACCAAGACTAAGGACTGTTTAGAAGTAACAGACTCAGCCTTGTAACCTGAAGATAATTAGATCAGATAAGTTTTACAGTGAGCAAAAACCAAGAACAGACAGAAAAGAGACTTAGAGAATCCTGACAAAAAGGGCTAGCCATAGCTTACTACTTTCCAAGACTTGGACTATTGCCATCATATGCATTTCATTGCTATGTCAAGAAGCAAGTTCTGATAGAATTGCACAATAAGATCTGAGCAGCATTCTTACTGACTGCAAAAAGCTGGAGATTCTTTATAGGGTTAGAAAATAATTTAGAATTTTTATTAGCTTCCTATTGATGCTGTAACAAATTGCCACAAACTTGGTGGTTTTAAAAAATATAAGTTTATTATCTTGTACTTTCGAAGGTCAGAAGTTTGCAAATCAAGGTGCCAAGAGGTCTGAGTTTCTTTTGGAAACTCTAAGAGAAAGTGAATTTTTCGGTCTTTTCTGGTTTCCAGAGGCTGTTTGCATAACTTGGCGAGTGGTCACTTCCTTGCATATCTACAATCTTTGCATCCATTGTTACTTCTCCTTCTCTTTGACCTTCTTGCTGGCGTCTTAAATGAACTTTCATGATTACATTAGTCCTATCTGAATAAGCCAGGTCAATAACCACATCTCAGGATGCTTAACTTAATCCCCTAGACCAAGGCCTTTTTGCTGTGTGAGTTAACATATTTACAGATTTATGGAATTAGGAGGGGTGCAATTTTAGAAGGATATTATTCTATGCAATGTTGTATAGAATTTTTTATCAGTAGCTGGTCAGTATACTTACTGCCCCAATAAGACTGGAAGTTATACTTTTGATTTAAAAATTACTTGGCATCCTATTTAGCAACAGTGTTTTCTAAAATTTATAAATCAATAAATGAGATTTCTAAAATAATACATCTTTAATGACACTTAAATTTGACAACCAATAACTGCTACAGCTTTAAATATTGCATTCATACCTTCACATCTGGTGATATAAACTGCAAGATTTGTCTCTGAATCAGAATATTCAGCAAAATAAAACAATTTACTACAAGTGTTTGTCCCTTTAATGTGTATAATTTTATGCTTCCCCTTCAGCTCCTCAACCTTTAACACTTAGGCTTGACTACCAATCCCGATATTGTACATCTTTGTTTTCTCCCAGATCTTGCATATTCACATAAAACAAGTAAAAGTTATAGTTTTCACAGGAGGGAGTTTTAGCAGATGAAATCTATATTTTGTGAAAATGAATATTATATATTTTATTATATATACAAATGAATAGTATACATACATCTATGTAAAAACTAGTTAACATAGTAGAAAAAGCTATAATAATTTATTAGCACAAGTATGAGATCATATATTAGTGCTCATTTTGCTTGGAGCTTAACTTTTGTCAAATTGCTTAAATGCCTTAAGCCTAAACTTATTTGAATTATAGATATGTGCTACCGAAGAATATTTGTGTAATGTTTAAGTAAGAGCATGTGTGTGAGCTTAGAACAGTAATTAATACTTGATAAGCCTCAATAAATTATAATCACTATTATAGAAAATCACAAATTTCTTCCCTGTATCTACAGAAAGTCCTGTACCTCAAAACTAAGTAATAGTAACACATTACAGAAAATGTTAAGTTCTCCAGTCACTTTATAAATTGTATACTTCCCAAAACTTCTTTAGTACAAAATGGCAAATAGTCTAACTTACTATTAAAACCCATTTTCAATTTGTTCAGTTTTGACTTGCTGTGTTAGCAATACAGTTATATAAACCAGTGTTAATACCCATTAGGCTTAATTGACTTGGTAACAGGAGTAGATTAGTCACTCCCCAAAGTCATCAATTAATATTATGCTTTACATCTGATTTAGTTAAATTTCTTCAAAAATCAATAGTGCAGACAGAAATTCTACCTTTAAAATCGTTAAATTATTTGAGATTTGTTATGGTTTGTGAGCAGTCATTTTAATTTTATAGAGATGAAAAGTGTCCTCACTTGAAATTAATGACCAGGGGCTATTATAGTGTACAGTTTTTGAGGTTTGTCTTTCCGAACTCAAGAAATAATAGGGGGAGAGGACGGGTAGAATGCGTAAACATTTGTATTCTAGATGTTGTAACTAGCAATAATTAAAGGGCTAAATTCAAGAACTACAGAAAAGAGTTGCTGCCAACTTAGATATCAGATCCTGAGAGGTATACATTATGTCATTAACTATAGTCACCACATTATGCAGTAGATTTCAAACACTTCTTTCTCCAGTCAAAATGAATCTTTGTACCCTTTGATCAACATCTCCCCATTACCTCCCCAGCCTCTGATAACTACCATTTTACCTCTTAAAAATTCCACAATATACACGTATATCAAAACATCACATTATACCCCATAAGTACAGTTACTTGTTTAGTAAAAATAAAAATACACATTTTAAAAAGATCATCAGAGGTGAAGTGTGCCTTCTCAGTATTTTCATTTTGTCCACCACAAACAAGCACAGCTATAGTAAATGTAGCTTGTTTCTTAACTTAGCTATTAAATTTGTTGCTTTAATATTTGTTGGTATGATGAATAAAAAAAGAGTAGATACATCAATGGGACCTGATACTGATCTATCAAAATTTTAACTTAATTGTTCATTTCTTGATGAACTTTAACTCAACCCCTAACATATTTAATTTCATCAAATTTCCATTCCAAGCCTCTTTATCACTGTTACTAAAAAATTTTAAAATTAACTCTACATAAATGTTTTTAATTATGTTCTTCTTTTGATGGTTTTGACTTCTTTAAAAACATTAAGTCACTGAAGCCAAATTATTTAAAGTCCTTTCATAATTTGTTGACTAAAAGTAATACATTTTGAATATTTTTATTTTAGTGCTCAGAAATATTTACATTATTTATAATTGGACTATCTAATATTGTAATATTCAATAAAAATAGGACTTAGTTCTCCTGGCAAAAAAGTGTCACCCTTCAAGTGATCTACAAAAATAATTTATTTGCACAGTTTCATATTAGTGTTAAAATCTCTTAGAAAGCCAGAGGCGGCCATGTAATTCCTTTGAGATGTGTTTATGCTCATATATACCTCGAAGGAACACGATGTAAATGGAAATTACTTATATTTAAGAGGGCGCACAAGCTTATAAAAGTTGCTGAGCAAAATGAGAGTGCTGACTAGGAATTATGAATTGTGTGGCAAAGATAAGATAGCAGTGGAGTTTAAAACTAAAAATTAATAATGTATGATTGTTATCTTCTCCAGCCTTGCTAAGAATCCTAAGATTATAGTTAATATTTTGGCTAGTTAAGTTACTTCAAGGTTGAGTTTTGCCATATCCAACATTGACAATGAGTCAATAAAGTTTGCCATTGAAATATCAAGTTATTATAAATGTGACAGACTATGGAATATAAACAAAGATATCAGTAAAGATTGGTTGATACTGATAGACAGATTAGAAGTTGAAGAGCCCAAGAAGATGAATAAGATTTAATGAGGTTAGTAACTAGAGTAGAGTAGAAATAAATGAGTGAGAATAGGATGCATAACTGTACTTAGATCATAAAATTTTTAAATTTAAGACATCAGAGGTAGAACAGTTGCCAATAATGATAAAATTCAGATATGGTTGTGGAACATGAAGGATCAGATCAAATCACTCAAGAGGATATGATATAGGGATATTTGTCTGCATGGAGATTTGCATTCACTCAGGTTGATACCTACTATTGGTCTAGTAAAGCAGGTCTTATTTTTAGGTGATGAACTTATTAAATGAGAAAATCTAACCAGAATATTACTAAAGAAAAAACAAGAGAGATAGATGCCATGAATCTTTTTTTTTTTTTTTTTTTTTTTTTTTTTTTTTTTTTTTTTTGAGACGGAGTCTTGCTCTTTCACCCAGGCTGGAGTGTAGTGGCGCGATCTCGGCTCACTGCAAGCTCCGCCTCCCGGGTTCACGCCATTCTCCTGCCTCAGCCTCTCCGAGTAGCTGGGACTACAGGCGCCCACCACCACGCCCGGCTAATTTTTTGTATTTTTAGTAGAGACAGGGTTTCACCGTGGTCTCGATCTCCTGACCTCGTGATCCGCCTGCCTCGGCCTCCCAAAGTGCTGGGATTACAAGCGTGAGCCACCGCGCCCGGCGATGCCATGAATCTTAAGTGCAAATAATTGGAGCTGTTGCAGCTTAAGGTGGATATGTTGTTTGTTTTGAAAGGGTTGTGTTGGCTTTGGTTAAGAGCAAATAAAGTGGCTACCGCAGCACTGTGAAGACACTGAGGAGCTTGTTGATTTCATTTGGGAAGCAATCGCTGTCAAATTATCTTTAGTGAGTTAATTTATAAAGTGTTGAGTCTAAACAGATAAAGAGAAGAGATGCTTTGTTCATGGGGTGTCTTAAAATGAAGTACAAGCCTAAGGTCTATGTGTATATCAGAAGTAATCTTTTCTTTTTGACTCCAGACTAGAACATCAACTTGTGTGTATTGTGAAATGAAGTCAATAGCCAAAAGGCAGGATTAGTTGGTGCTCCCAAAATTTGGAGGCAGTAATGAAAGTATAGGTATACACTAGAACTTTCCTAATTTCAGTGGATTAAAACATGTAAATCTTTCTCTATATATCTATACAATTTGTCTTCTCTGTAGACTTCTGTATATCTACGTAGATACATTTTATAGGTATATATATATATATATATATATATATATATATTTATGTATAGCCACTGTTTCTGTTTACACCACATTGGATTTATCTGAACTTTGGCATGTAGAATATGTGAAGCTTATTATAAATCTTTTAAACGGTTCATGCATGAAGCACAGCATAACATGTACTAGGCAGAGGATTATTTTCAAATCCGAAAATTGCACCACTGATATTTTAGGCATAGATTAGTTTTTCTTTCTTCTAAATCATGGAATTCACTTCATGTTTCCCTATGTTTCCATAGTTACTTCACTTAATTCAGTGGTATTAAATTTACTTCAAGCACATGAAGGCCTTACACAATGTCAAGGAAAAAGAAACTTTTCAATATTAATATATATATAGGAGTTACCCTTTATGTGAATTCTTTGATAGTAGGATTTCAATAGTAGTAGATACAGTGAAATCAATAAAGGTCAGAAAAAAGATTCCTTTAGCAAATATTACTAGGAAATGGTAAAAATGTATATCATAAAGCAGAATTTAATCTTGATGTTCTAAACTCCTGCTCTATGAGGTTATTTCATTATTGATATAATAAATATTTGATTGAAGAGGTCAAAAAACTTGGAAATAGCTCCAAAATCTATTTTCCAATGATAGTAAAAATAATGGCTAAAGTATGATATTATACTCTTAAGCATATGTGTAAAATAGCAATAAGCTAATATTCTTGAATTATCTTGAAGAATATTTGAGCCCCATTTAGAATAGTATCATAGACAATAAATGGCAGGTTGGAATTCTGCAAATCTATTAGAATGTATATAAGGAAAGCATAATTTAAAGGAAAAAAAAACTCCTCAAATCAACTATCTCTACATATGGAGAATCTATCAGCTGCTGTGTCCTTCCACTGAAAATTAAAGAAGAATTAGAATTAGGAAAATTTTCAAAGCAGAATGAAAGGAACAATGAGAAAGCATGTAAAAGTGACTAAAAATGTACTTTAGTTCTAAAAATGGAAAATATTAAATATATCAGTTATTTGGCTATTTGACTATTTGTACTTTATAATCATTACTTAATATATTCAAATCCAAGTGGTAATTCAGAGATTTTTTTGTTTAAATATATTTATCAGTGATATAAAAGGAAAATTACAGATAAAAAGGAAAACACAAAAATAACAAGGGAATGAAAATAATTGAATATAATCCTTTAGAAAAATCAAAAGTAGAAATGCAGAGTATATTTTTGAAAAGCATTAATATATAGGAAGATTAAAAAATCAACCAGTGATGAGACACACAATTGGGAAACTGAAAAAAGCTGAGAAAATGGTGGTTAAATTTAATTTTTTTATCAACATAATCATGTATCTTTACATTTCATTTCAATGTGTAATTAAAACTGGTCATGTAAATTTGCCATTTAGTAAGCTATTCACTAAAAAATGTTCCTAAAGCTCTCCAGGAAGAACAAGAAAAATGCTTAGAAAAGTTGAAAATTAGACTCAAGAACCATTTATTTCTTCCTAGGTAACAGTGGCTGAAATTGAGAGAAAGAAAAATGGCCTGAGTTACTATTCTTTACTTATGAACTAGGATGCATTGCAATAACTTTCTTCTGAGGAAATTAAAATTACATGCTATGGTAGTATATTCACAGCTAGAATATGTCTTAATTTTTTTGTCACATGTTACATTTTGATAAGTTAATTTGCCAAAGAAAATGTATTTTTTCAACCCAAAGTATATTAACTTATGTGTGTATAGGTATATGTGAGTGTGTGTTTATGTAGCAATCTCTTCCCACATCTGTTTAATTAATTAGGCATTTTTTTTGTCCTTACTTTGTACCTTGTTTATGCTACTGGAGGCTCACAGGGAGTTAAAAGAAAACCCTAATTACCTACCTAACATATTTTATAACACATGAGTGATGAGTTAATACCAAAAGTTTATTTGAAGCAAATATTGTATTTGGAGGCAAAATGTTTCAAGGTTTTATTACAGTGGTCTAACAAATATTGAGTCTTTAATGGGAGAATTGCTCACTGGAGTAAATTAAAACTGGAAGTTGAAGCTGCAAATATTCACAGAGGGAATCGGTGTATAATTTTAAATTGCCAATAGTCTGGTTTAACATTTTAGCACTCAATCATCTTGGCAGAATCAGACTTCTTGACACAGGTGCACAGCAGGAGCCTTGTGAGAACCTTATTGAAGAGGACTGGTCAGGATTTTACAATTTCATCCTCTGTTTGTTACCAACATGTCATTTCATGTCTCAGCGAGCTTTGCTAATAATAATATAAATGAGATGTTTCAAAATACTTTGGCCTTTTTAATCACAGATTTTAATAAAACCATAAAAGTCATAATAATTTTATAGCCTCAAGGTAGAACAATTAAAAATGATATGCCTTATTAAGAAAGTAAGAAACTTCTTTGATGAAGCTAGAGGTTAAATTTGGAGGAGTTTAGATATTTAGTAAACTGTAACACTAACATTTAATCAAATTAGTTGGTAATTTTGAAGACTGGAGCTTAGGTTATAAAAGTTTCCTAGTCAGTATGTTTTTCTATTTTACGTTATGTCATACTAGAGTAATTATTGGCATACTCAAGTCATTATTTGCATTCTCATACAAATTTTATAGAGATAAGTATGTTGGTTCTAGAACTAAACTGCTTGGTCTTGAATCCTACTAGTTTCAATTACTGTCATTACTGCCCATAGAACCATTGGTAAGTTAAATAACCTCTTCGTACTTCATATCTGTCATCCATGAAATGGAAATAAAAACACACCTCAAAAGAATTAAATAAATTACTCCGCCTAAGCCTGGAACAATAAGCACTAGCTATAATTGTTATTTTTTGTTATTATTGTTACTTCATATTCAAGAAAATACAAGGAAACTGTGGTTATAAAATGTTGGCTATCACAAACTGTTGTAAGTAGCTTTAACCTGTTTTTAAGAGTCCCGATAATACATTTATTGATTGGCACAATTTTCTTTTTTCAAAGGGAAGAAAATGAAACAAACAAAAACAAAATTTAAAAAATAAACAAGCAAAATGGATATTACATTTAAACAGTGCAATTCAGTTTACAATCAGTTCTCTGTTCTAATTTGCTGTTTTCCAGACAGCACATTATAAGCAAATCTTCATTTTTAATGATAGCGCTCAAGAAGCATCCATGTCTAAATAAGCACTACATTTTAAAAATATATTTTCCATATAAATGGAGGCTTATAAATCTCTTATCAGATTTCTATACCTATGATGAAATAGATGTACAGCTTACGACATGCATACTGCAAGAATTAACTGAAGTTAAAACAGCACTATATCTATGAAATTCTTTAAATTTTGAAAAACCATCATTTCTCTCATTGTTCCTTCTGTATATTTCCTAGTAAACTCTACTCTGCTTCCTTCTGATAAAGTTGAAAGTTATAGAGGTCAAGCTCAGTGATTTTGACATCACCTGTACTCTCAGAAACCAGAGATGCAATCTCAGAGGAGGTGATTCAAGCTCACATATTTTTTCAAGACAAAAAAGATGGAATTGCATTTAGTATGAGTTTTCTGTAGTTTGAGAACTATACAGTTGACTGAATTGTGCAAAAATACTCATGCTCTGCACTTGTCTTGTATGGAATAATGCTTACAAGCTGTTTCTGTATTGGTTCTTTCCATAGTTATGCAAATACTTGCCCCTATTTAAATTTTTTTTCCTCATTTAAAATTTTTATATCACAGAATGTCACACTATATTTTCTACATTGGTAATTGGTTGCATAACCTATAAACACACTTGTTGACTAACCAAGTGTAATATTATCTGAATCCTCCAATACTGAATAATAAAAATTCACAAACCAAATTTTTCCTAGATACAGCAAATTCTACCATACATAATGTTTCTTCTCAATATATAAGTCAACAAAATCACGCTTCTAATTCTGAAGCGAAAAATTCATACATATATGCATACGTACTCTGGCATTTCTCTTTTACCTGGATGACAAATTAAACAAAGAAGCAGATTTTTTTTATAATGTTCCAAAGTCCAGATAGTAATGACAACCAATTTCTAACAGACCTTGTTGTTTTCATCACTATAAAGCAGAGACATTTGTTTCAGTGTGTCTAAAGCATTTTGCCTACTCAGTGCAATAATCTTTATGGCTCATATAATATTGAGAGTTTCCACAAATGAAAGTCAACTTCATTATTATAGAAAACTTTATGTGGTTGTGTGTGTGTGTGTGTGTGTGTGTGTGTGCGATGAGAAAGGACAGCTTTACTACATAAACGGTTTTAGAAAGCCGAATTTTACCTTTTAACACTGCCCTAGTCTTGGTGATATCTTGTTTTCTTAGGGATACTTTGAGTGGCATTTTCCCAGAAAATACAAGGTCTCACACTGATTTTAAGAAAATTGATCCAATTTAGGAAAGCTATTATACTTTATTAAACTAAGTTTTTTTATTACATTATATTAATTAATTCTGATTGTGGAATACAGATATAGAAATAAAGCAGAATTTCTGGTTTCATTTAAGATGTAGAAATCTGCAAGATAATATTGCTCCTATACTAACAATAAAAATAGCCAGTGTTCTACAAAATAAGTTTCCTTGAACCCATCAGAGAGCAGAGGACATACAGCAACTAAGCGACATAAATTCTATCCAGTGACAAAACGGAATGCATATTCATTTCTCTTTGCTAAAATACAGGAGAAAGAGGTTACCATAGAAGTGAATGAAATAAAGTTGAGACAAAAATGTATTGAATTCCTAGAGTGAGTATGGATTAGTGTGTCAGATTAGAATAACTCAGAGCTCTAGACACAGAAGAGTTCACTCCCAATAATAAGCTGTCTCCATGGATCTCTGCCAGGTGCTAATAAAAACATTGTAAGCAGGAAAAGAGACTGGAAAGAGCCCCGGTTAATGGCAGGAGCAGACAAGTAAGAGGTGACCAGCTCAAACAGTGACACAAAATACTGCCCACTTCCTTAAATCCTCCTCTCTTACAAAGTAAAAAACCCAAACCCCCTCAACACGGGTATCATAACCTTTCACCACACACCAGTCTGCTGGGGGAAGGTAGAAACAAAACTGTCTGTCTCTAAAGGAGGAATAGAAAACATCCCTCTGAACTCCCAAGAACCAGCAATGATCCACTGCTTCTGGGAAAGGAGCCGAACAAATGCTCTCTGCCCACAGAAGTGAGCAGGAAAATGTCTTGAACCCAGAATCTGCATTCATAAAAGGCAAAGATCTATCACTGGTGGTGGGCAGGAAACTAAAACTGTTGCCTGTCCAAGATCCACTACAGATACAAGGCAGATATTGGCTTCCATGGGTGGGAGGAGAGACAGGAAGGTGGCAAATGTGCAATTTTCAGTTTCAGAGGCTTACAGGCCCTCTTGGAGGTGCAGGCATGTAGGGTCTGCAGAAATTTGAAGTAGAACAGGAGCACAAAGAATGCTCAGGGAAGAGAAGCCCATTGTTGGAAGAATCTGAGGTCTATGGTACACAGAGGATAACAACAAAGATAGGTCAACCACAGTATTAGACTTCTAAGCTGCATAACAAACAGCCACAAATACAGCACATGACACACATTTATTATCTCATACTTTTTGTGGGTCAAGCCTCTGGAAATGACTTAGCTGGGTTATCTACAAAGCTAAAATTAAGGTGTCAACCCAAGACGAGTACTCATCCGGAAGCTCAGCTGATGTTCTCCTAGAAAGTTAAGACTATATGAACTATATGAAAGTTAAGACTATATGAAAGTAAGACTATATGTATCAGTAATCTCCCCCTTAGGTGTTTTCTTAAGAGAAAAAAAGAAACATATGTCAACACTATGTTTCTATATGTTAATGTTGATGGGAGCTTTATTCAAGTGACCAAACCCTAGAAAAACCTAACTATCCACGAAGAAATATTGAATATTTATACAATGAACGGTTACTCAACAATAAAAATAAATGAGTATAGATAAATGAAACATTATGATGACTCTCAAAAACATTATGCAGGATGGGTGTGGTGGCTCACATATGCAATCCTAGTAATTTGAGAGGCTGAGGTAGGAAGATTGCTTGATACCAGTAGTTCAAGACCAGCCTGGCTGACATAGCAAGACCTCATCTCTACAGAAAATTAACAACTTAGCAGGGTGTGCTGTCACTCACCTGTAGTCTGAGCTACTTAAGAGGCTGAGGTAGGAAGAATACTTGAGCCCAGAAGTTCAAGGCTGCAGTGAGCTATGATTGCACCACAGCACTCCAGCCTGGGCAACAGAATGAGACCTTGTATTAGTCAGGATTCTCTAAAGAAACAGAACTAATAAGATAGACATATATAAAGGGGAGTTTAATAAGTATTAACTCACATGATCACAAGGCCCCACAATAGGCCTTCTGCAAGTGGAGAAGCAAGGAGAGCCAGTTTGACTCCCAAAACTGAAGGAGGGGGTCCAATGTTTGAGGGCAGGAAGCATCCAGCATGGAGAAAGATGTAGGCTGGGAGGCTTTTTTTCTGCCTGCTTTACATTCTAGCTGCTCTGGCAGCTGATTAGATGGTGCCCACCCAGATTAAGGGTGGCTGTGCCTTTCCCAGCCCACTGATTCAAATGTTAATCTCTTTTGGCAACACCCTCACAGACACACCAGGATCAATACTTTGCATCTTCAATCCAGTCAAGTTGACACTCAATATTAACCATCACAAGTCCATCCGTTGTCAGCTTGAAACCATACACATCTCTTGAGATCACAGATAATATTCAAATAAAGACAATAATAAGGTCATAATTATGCCTAACATAACTATCCTTCGTACAACCAGAAATGTGCCAATCCCCAACCCAAATGCTATCACATAAAGTTAACAATACCTAAATGCTGATATAAAGTCAAAAAATATTATGTCACCTGATAAAAGAAAAGGGAAATAAAGATATTTTCTTAGTATAAGTGTATACATGCACAAACATGTTTTTAACAAAAGAAGGAGGAAATATTCATGACAATTACAGTCCTCATTTCTGCAACTGGTCACGTGGTCACAGCTGGTATTGATGACTACCTTCTTCTACTACCCATTCTGTATTACCTTTGCCTTCAGCAAGCACCTCAGCAGGTTGCGTTTTTTTTTTTTTTTCCTTGTGGAGTGGCCCAAATATTCATTCCAGAAGAGTCTGGACCATTTGTAGTCCTGCCTAAATTTGGCTATTGTAGTTTCCATTGACCTTAATCACAGAGCATGGTAATACCAACAGATGCCCTAATGGTTCACCTGTATTCCATGCACACTCTTCCTTACCTCCGTTGTGGAGTAGTAGACTGATTTCATCTTGATAGTCTAGGTCAACCACTACAGCCAATACTGTATCTCCCTTCTTAGCCTGTTGACTTAAAAGTAGGAGGAGCCCAAAGTTTTCAGCTGGCAATCTTAACTTCCAGTTTAATGGAATCATTGTTGTGTCTCCTGGTGGCAGCATTCTTCCCTCTGGAACTAAGACCTGTAGGCCAGCAGGATGTAATGTGGAAACAGGAAGCAAAAATTTTGCTAGTGGATCACGAAGAATGATGGTGAGTGGTGCCACTTCCACTTCCAATCCTTTATTTCTGGACCCATAAATCTTGGCTATGGGAGAAATAATACCATACATTGAATGCTGATTCAGAGCATACACAGCCTTCTGGAGAACTTTGCCCTAGCCCTTCAAAGTATTGTCACCTGGTTGATGTTGTAATTGTGACTTCAAAAGTCTATTCTATCATTATTTCAATCCAGCTGCTTCAGAATGATGGGGAACATGGTAAGACCAGAGAAGTCCATGAGCATGAGCCCACTGCCACACTTCTTTAGCTCTAAAGTGAGTGCCTTGGTCAGAGGCAATGCTGTGTGGAATACCATGACAGTGGATGAGGCATTTTGTGAGTCCACGGATGGTAGTCTTGGCACAAGCATTGCATGTAGAATAAGCAAACCCATATCTAGAGAGTAAGTAACTATTCCAGTGAGGACAAATATCTGCCCTTTTCATGATGGAAGAGGTCTAATATAATCAACCTGCCACCGGGAATCTGGCTGATGACACCGAGGAATGGTGCCATATTGAGGGCTCAGTGTGGTCTCTGCTGCTGGCAAACTGGGCACTCAGCAGTGGCTGCAGCCAGGTCAGCCATTGGTGAGTGGAAGTCCATGTTGCTGAGCCCATGTGTAACCTGCATCCCTGCCATCATGGCCACTTTGTTTATGGGCCCATTGGGCGATGACAGGGTGGCTGAGGAAAGAGCATGAGTGGTGTCCACAGAAGGGGTCATCCTATCTGCTTGATTATTAAAATCTTCCTCTGCTGAGGTCACCTGTTGGTGAACACTCACATGGGATACAAATATCTTCACAGTTTTTGACCACTCAGAGGGGTCCGTCCACATACCTCTTCCCCAAATTTCTTTGTCATCAATTTTCTAACCATGCTTCTTCCAAGTCCCTGACCATCCAGCCAAACCATTGGCTACAGCCCATGAATCAGTATATAATCGCACATCTGGCCATTTATCCTTCCATGCAAAGTGTACAATCAGGTGCATTGCTTGAAGTTCTGCCCACTGGGAAGATTTCCCCTCACCGCTGTCCTTCAGGGATGTCCTAGAAAGGGGCTGTAGTGCTGCAGCTGTCCACTTTCAGGTAGGGCCTGAATATTGTGCAGAACCATCCGTGAACCAGGCCCTAGTCTTATCTTTCTCTGTCAGCTGATCATAGGGAACTCCCCATGAGGCCATCAGTGCAGGCTGGAGGAGAGAAGGTAGGGTGGCAGGAGTGGAGACCATGGGAATTTGAGCCACTTCCTCATGTAACTTACTTGTGCCTTCAGGACCTCTTTTAGCCTGATCACGTATATACCACTTCCATTTAATGATGGAATGCTGCTGTGTATGACCCACTTTATGGCTAGATGGGTCAGAAAGCACCCAGTTTATAATAAGTAGTTCAGTTTGCATGGTGACTGGATTACTCATAGTCAAACGTTCAGTTTCCATCAAAGCCCAGTAACATGCCAAGAGCTGTCTCTCAAAGGGAGAGTAGTTACCTGTAGAAGATGGAAGGGCCTTGCTTCAAAATCCTAGAGGCCTCTGCTTGATTTACCTATGGGAGCTTGCCAAAGGCTCCAAACAGCATCCCTATCTGCCACTGACACCTCAAGCACCATAGGATCTGCTGAGTCATATAGCCCAAGTGGCAGAGCAGCTTGCACAGAAGACCGGACCTGTTGGAGAGCCTTCTCCTGTTCTGGACCCTACTCAAAAATGGCAGCCTTTCGGGTCACTCAATAAATGGGCTGGAGTAACACACACAGATGAGGAATGTGTTGCCTCCAAAATCCAAATAGGCCCACTAGGCATTGAGCTTCTTTCTTGGTTGTAGGAGGGGCCAAGTTCAGCAACTTATCCTTCACCTTAGAAGGAATATCTTGACAGGCCCCACACCATTGGACTCCTAGAAATTTTACTAAGGTAGAAGATCCCTGGATTCTAGTCAGGTTATTTCCCATTCTCAGGCTTGCAAATGTCTCACCAATAAGTCCAGTGTGTTTGCTACTTCTTGCTCACTGGATCCAATGAGCATAATGTCGTCAATATAATGGACCAGTGTGATATCTTTCGGAAGTGATAAGTGATCGAGATCTCTCCAAATAAGATTATGTCATGAAGCCAGAGAACTGATATACCCCTGAGGTAGGACAGTAAAGCTATATTGCTGCCTTTGCCATCTGAAGGTAAATTGCTTCTGGTGGGCCTAATGGACAGGAATGGAGAAAAAGACATTTGCCAAGTCAATGGCTGCATACCAGGTACCAGGAGATGTGTTAATTTGCTCAAGCAATGAATCTACATCTGGTACAGTAGCTGCAGTTGCAATCAGCAGTTGGTTAAGCTTATGATAATCCATTGTTGTTCTCCAAGATTCATTTGTCTTCTGCACAGGCCAAATGGGAGAGTTGAATGGGGATGTGGTGGGAATCCCCACCCCGGGTCTTTCAAGTCCTCGATGGTGGCGCTAATCTCTGCAATCCCTCCAGGGATGTAATATTGTTTTTGATATACTATTTTTCTAGGTAGAGGCAGCTCTAATGGCTTCCATTGGCCTTTCCCACCATAGTAGCCCCATTCTACTAGTCAAGGAGCCAATGTGGGGGCTCTGCCAGCTGCTAAGTTTGTCTATGCCAATTATGGATTCTGGAACTGGGGAAATAACCACAAGATGAGTCTTGGGACCTACTGGACCCAGTGTAAGTCAGACCTGAGCTAAAACGTTATTAATTACCTGACCTCCATAATCCCCTACTTTAACTGGAGGACAACAATTACATTTTGGGTCTCCTGGAATCAATGTCAGCTCAGAACCAGTGTTCAGTAGTCCCTGAAATGTCTGATCATTTCTCTTTCCCCAGTGCAGAGTTACCCTGGTAAAATGCCAGAGGTTTCCTTGGGGAAGGATGGGAGAAAGATTCACTGTATAAATTTTCAGTAATGTAGTAAGTTCCTTCCTCAAGTGAACCCAGCCTCCCCTTCATTCAAGGGGATTTTATTAAGTATTAACTCATGGTAATGTCGTGAGTTCCATCCACAAGGGAACCTGGCCTTCCTTTCATTCAAGGGGATTTTATTAAGTATTGATTCACATGATCACAAGGTCCCCAATAGGCTATCTGCAAGCTGAGGAAGAAGGAGAGCCAGTTCGTGTCTCAGAACTGAAGAACTTGGGGTCCAGTGTTCAAGGGCAGGTAGCATCCAGCATGGAGAAAGATGTAGGCTGAGAGTCTAGTCCAGTCTAGTCTTTTCACATTTATCTGCCTGCTTTATATTCTAGCCATGCTGGCAGCTGATTAGGTTGTGCCCACCAGATTAAGGATGGGTCTGCCTTCCCCAGCCCACTGACTCAAATGCTAATCCCCTTTGGCAACACACTCACAGACATACTCGGGATCAATACTTTGCATCCTCAATCCAATCAAGTTGACACTCAGTATTAACTATCACAGACCCTGTCTCTAAAATAATGCTACTGCTACTGCTACTACTACTACTACTACTACTAGTAAATTATATGAATTAAAAGAAGATGCAAAAGGCTATATCCTGTATGATTTAATGCATAGGGTATTCTGAAAAAGGATAAACAATAGGGTCAGAAATCAGGTAAATATTGACAGTAACAGTGTTTAGGAGAAGAGAGTAATCACACAAAGGAAACTTGGAATGATGAAAATATTCTATATCTCTATCGTGTTGCAGACACTAATCAAAACTCATGGATCTGTACACCTAAAAATAATGAATTATACTCTTTTAAATTTATTCTTTAACCTGCATTAAACAAAGTGAAAGAAAGCAAGCTGAAAAATTATGACATTTTCTGCATTTCTAATGTCATCTTTTTCCACCATTTCTGAAATACTTGGGTCATTACTGTGTTGTTAATAGTTCCTGTATATTGGTTATCTATTGTTGTATAACAAATTATCACAAATTTAGCAGCTTAAAACAACATACATTAGTTATTTCACATTTTCTGTGGTTCACTTTCTGTCTGAGCACAGGTCAACTGGGTCCTCTGCTTCAGGGTCTCTCATAAGAACAGAATTAAGGAATCAGAGCTTAAGACCCTACTGTGGCAGGATCCACTTCCAAGTTTGTGTTGTTATTGGCAGGATTGAATTCCTGGCGGACTGTTAGCCTGGGGCCCTCAGCTTCTTGCTGCCTGTTGGCTGCAGGAAGCCCTTAGTTCCTTGCCATGTGGTCTTCCCACTATGGTGGCTTTCTTTATGTAAAGTAATGATAGACGTAATGTCCTATCACCTTTGCAGTGTTGCATTGGCTAGAAAGATGTTACAAGTCCCACCCACACTTAAGGGTTGGGGATTACATAAATGTATAAGGGCTAGGAGGTAGACACCCACGGGGCTATGTTAGAAGTGACGTGCCATACAACATTAATATCAATGAAAGAAATGTATTTCTATTTATAGTATTTAGACATTTAGTGGCTAAACTACTTGATGATAATTGGCATATTAGATAAAAATTAAACTTTATATATTACATATTTTGTTTCATATTTTAATTTCTCAGAAATGAATTCTAGGAAGTCAATTGTTCACCTGTGCATTTCATTATAGTCATTGTAATACTCATTTTCTTTAAACAAATGTATTCTTTTCTATGGCTCTGCTTCTGGGTTTTTAACATAATTCGGTTCTGGCTGGATATACTATATGTTTAACTGGTCTTAATTTCCCCCCATTATTATGTGCTATATTATCTAAAATATTTTATGTCTTACAAAGCTTTGTCTTTGAAGTCAGTGATAGGTTATTATATTTGTGTGTTTGCTTGCAGTTGGAACTTAACATGTGATTTTAATTATTATTTGGTAAAATAAATTATCAAGAATTTCACTAGCTGATTATATTAGCTAGTTTCAATATGTGTGACTATATAACACTAATTCAAATGTGGCCAAAATATTTTATGATAAATACTGAAAGGGCTCTAACCAAAACTGTTTATTAATAGTTATTTTTTTATCTTGATTTACACTTTCTAGAAGATACATATAAAATATTCCAATTCTATATATGCCTATTTCAGAGAACCTACTTTAATTTCCATATTGAATTTTGTTTTATATTCAATTTTTAAATTTAACACTTCAATGTTTTAACATTAATCTTTTTATATTCGATGTTTAGTTTTATATCATTTGCTATTTATCTCATTCATATGTATTTTTACTTGTAGGAATTTAATGATCTCTGATCAGTAGTTCTTAATACAGAATTTATTCCATAAGAAACATCAGATTATAAGACCATTTTTCTCCAATTAAAAAAAAATGTTTGATGTCTTACAGCATTTCTAGTAGGCTCTAGGCTTAAAAAAAAAAAAAAGGAAAAACAAAAAAAAACCTATTCCACTATTAAACATTTTATCTTGTAAAATTGTGATTCTATTGTATTATTTTGAAAATAAGGTTTTATTATAATATGAAATATCAGTTTGCTCCCTATCAACCTCTTCGTCAGCATAAAAGGAAGATAGAGATTCTAGCATTGAAAAGGACATAGCACTCTGTCTGATGCACACTGACTCATTATTTGACCCTTTGGATTCTAATTTATTCTTTTTAACTAGATACAATTCAAATTGTATAATAGCAGGTTTTTTACATTTGGGAAGGTATTTCAGGATAAAACCGAATAACACTGTTAGTTTCCTTTTATATAGATATTTTGTTCATTTTATATTTTTATTCATTTCATTTAAATATGTTTACTAATTTTGTTAATTATTCAATAAATAAAATTTTATTTTCTTTTTTTGAGACAGTTCTGGTCTGTTGCCAAAGCTGGCGAGCAGTAGCACAATCATAGTTTATTGCAGCCTTGAACTCCTGGGCTCAAGTGATCCTTCAAGTAGACTATAGGGCACACCACCACAACTAGTGTGATGGTTAATATTGAACGTAAACCTGATTGAATTGAAGGATGCAAAGTATTGTTCCTGAGTGTGTCTGTGAGGATGTTGCCAAAGAAGATTAATATTTGAGTCAGTGGACTGGGAAAGGCAGACCCATCCTCAATCTGGGTGGGCACCATCTAATCAGCTGCCAGTGTGGCTAGGATAAAAACAGGCAGATGAATGTAGATTGGCTTAGTCTTTCAGCCTACAACTTTCTCCTGTGCTGGATGCTTCCTGCCCTCAAACATCAGACTCCAATTTCTTCAGCTTTGGGACTCTTGGACTTTTGATCACAGACTGAAGGCTGAACTGTTGGCTTCCCTACTTTTGAGGTTTGGGGACTCGGACTGGATTCCTTGCTCCTCAGCTTGCAGACAACGTACTGTGGGACCTCATCTTGGATTGTGTGAGTCAATACTCCTTAATAAACTCCCCTTTATATATACATCTATCCTAATTAGTTCTGTCCCTCTAGAGAACCCTGATGAATACACCTAGCGAGTGTTTTATTTTTTATATTTTGGAGGAACAGGATCTTGCTACATTGCCCAGGCTGATCTCAAAGTCCTGGCCTCAAGCAATTCTCCTACCTTGGCCTCCCAGAGGGCTAGAATCATGGGAATGAGCCACTGTGCCCAGTCTCAATTAAATGACTATTTACTAAATGTGTACTACATGCCAGTATTATAATCTCTGAGAATGTAATAGTGAATTAAACAAAAACTTGTTCAAATGGAGTTTATTTTTAGTGATTAGGACATATACACAGTAAGAAAATAAATTTATCTTATTAATGATAATATGCTTTAAAGATAAAATAGAGAAAGTACACAGGAAGTAGAGATTTGAGGGGGAGGGCAGTAAAAATACTTTCAATTTTCCTCAAAAAATTTTTTAACATTGTTACAGATTTTTAGGATCTCCTAGGAAGTCTAGAGATTATTGGATACAAGCTCTTCATTTCGCAGATAAGGATATTGCCACCCAAGGTAGGTGGCAAGTGAATCAGCCAAGGTCTCATTAGATAACAGATTCACAAATATGACCTAGAAACCAGTTCATGTATTTCCATATGCCACTGTCCATTTTACATTGCTAACTTCTTCCATGCCAACTTTGCTCCCAAGAGTTATACTTGAGGCTAAAGTCAGGACTTTTTTCGTCTCCTCCTTACCCCATTTCCATATCAGGATGAGTATTGCCCATGCTTTTGTGTATTTTTAATACTTTTTACATAGTATTATATGAACATATTCATATAGTATTATATGGACATAAATACTATATAAACAAATTCATATAGTATTTCATATAGTTATTTTAATTCTATTCGATTATTTCTTGCTATTTATTCATATGAATTGTCATGATTATAGAACACTGGAGAGTAAAACCTATACAATAATGTATATGTATGTATGTCTCCCACATCAAGTAACTTAGTGTAGTAGATATAGTTGACACCTAAAAGACATTTGCTGCATTTGATGAAGCACCTTCTCAGCTAAGACTATTGCAAGATATGCCCCAAATATGAAATAATTTACACATATATTTTGACTGTGGATCTCCTTCAGTGTTTTCAATTGGGCCCCAGGAAGCACATATTTACAAACCTGGGAAGATTTTAGGGAAAGATGAGAAGGTTGAAATTGGCTCATTTCTTCAGATTCTTAAAATATCAAAATCAACCTGAGTTTGGAAATGAGGCTTGAGATCTCCATTGGCTTCAAGGGCATACACATCTGAGCTGTAAGGCTGTCGTGTGGGCTCAAATTTACCCTGCTTGTTATATTTCAGTACAAATTGGGGCTCCTAGTCACCAGGAAAAACATTAAAAAAAACCTTTAGGGTTATTTAAGAATGTGATTAGTCAACTGGAAGTTTTTTTATTGTGTACTCAGTAACCATCTGCAGTCAATAAAAAGCTACCAGTTGGCCTGAATATGTAGGAGCACACCGGTCACTTGTGTTTTGGGGTTGATTTGGTCCTTCGCCAGTGTGCACCTGTTTATCCATGCCCAAACACTGTTGTGTAGGCTGAGAGAAGCAATAACTGCAACACTGCCAGTGAGATATCTATTACACCTGCAAGTAAGCATATTCAGATTTATATCTATACTCGCTTTAGAACGACGTCTCTACTAGTCGATGAAGGCAGTAAGTTTACATCCACAAGTCCAACTTTCTTAAAAAAATGGAAAAGTAGAAAAACACAGATGAATATAGTCTCATGTGCCTTTATTTCATGAAAATATAAGTTTAAATCAGGATTGCAGAACAACTTCATAAATTGTTTCAGGAATTACAGTGATTCAATAGAAATGAAATCACAGCTGGCATTGATGTAAGACTGCTGTGAAGAATCACTTTGCTTAAAGGTGATGGAATCAGTTGGTCAAGGGTTGCTTAAGAGCAGGAGAAAGGGCTAGGGAATAAAGGTAATGAATAGGGGAAATGAATAAAATAGAGAGAAAACTGATGGTATAGTAAGAAAAATACAAAATCCATTAAAGTAACGACAGTTCAATTTGCTAAAATTTCTCAACGTATCTTGTAAAATAGCTCTGCATGATTTCTCTTATTTTCAGATATGATGCTCTATATAAATGGGTTCAAGTTTTGTTGCTGGTATGGTAAAGTGAAGAGAAGCTTCAAATTATGATCAGAAAACCTAAAGTCAGCAACTAGGAGTTGCCACTACTGTGTGAATTTGAGAAATATCTGACTTCACCTCAGTGATCAGTAGTTTCTTGCTTCTTAATTATTAAAAAATTATATAAACATGTAGAATCATGGAATAGTAATAACTGAAATATCTTTCCTTTATAAAGGAAAAGACTCTTCCGGGAGGTAAAGCAATTTGATTTACCTGAATAATGAGAACTGAGACTAAAGTTTACATTTCCTGATTTGGTTTAATTTTTTTTTTAAGGCTTTGCTCTTCAAAGTACTGTCCCTGGAGGAACAACATCAGCATCACTGCGGAGCTTGTTAGTCATGTAGGAAAGCTGTGACCCTAGACTACTGAATCAGAATCTGCATTTTAAACAGACCCCCAGGTAATTCCTCTGCACATTAGTGTTGGAGAAGCAACTGGAAAAAATGAGCAGATAAATGTAAAACAAACCCTGCTGAATAAATGCACACTGTAATTCTAGGATAGAACTTTATTTAAGTATGCCTATAAAATGCTTTTAATTCGAAATGTGAAACTGAGTAAAAATGCCCTTGTAATAATTTCACTAATAAAAATCCTCACATTTGTCAAACCCACGTATTCCAGTGAATTCAAAGATCTACCAAAAGGCTAAACTAATAATTACTATTTTAATTATATATATATATATATATATATATATCTGGTAAAATGCAATATATAATCTACAAAATAAGATTTCATCCATAAATACCAGTGGAATTTACAGAATTTAGAGTTTCTCTCCCTTTCTCAAGAACTGTTTAGGTTTAGATAAAAGCAATGTTACAATCTAACAGGGATGGGCAAATTACGTAAGAGGGCAGCAGTGGAAATAGATTTCCATATATTTATTCTGATATGTTAACAGCCCACAAAGTAGTAAGAAGAGTGATATAAACCTTAAATTTTTCCTGTTTGGTGAAAAACCTTAAATGTGATACTTGTGTCTTTGAAATGTGCATCCTTGGTGCCAAAGGTGCTGCCTAGCTAGATAAACTAAGTACTGAATAAACATTGTTTGCAAGAAACCAGGGATATGGGTGGGAGACTAGACTAAAACTTTTTTTTTTCTGTTCACCAAGTAGAAGAAAGAACAAAATTGGATCTGATTGTTGCTACCACCAGAGGAAAATTTGATAATCTCAAGAAAATTGAATTTTAAGATCTAATATTTAAGTCGGATTGAGAGGAAGAGACATTCATTTGAGAAATACCACATTAGTGTGATTAAAACTTTCTGTTTGCACTTTAAATACTGCACAGAATAAAGCCAAAGGCTGCATAATCTTTGTTGTCAAAGTCAGAAATAAAAAGAAAGCAACAAGCAACCTTAATGCAAAACAAATTGATACAAATTGAGCTCAATTTTATAGTCTAAGCAACCAATGCAAATGTATAAAAATAGTATAAATCAAACATTTCAATAATTTTGATTCTGGGATGTTGGAGATAGAATAATATCTGCCCAATGATGTCTACTTCTAAATCCCTGGAACCTGTAAATATGGTACATAACAGGGAAAAAGAGACTTGGCTGATGTAATTAAGGTTGTAGATCTTAAAATTGTGGGATTATCCTGGATTTCAGAGTTTGGTCCAACCTAATCACATGAATCCCTAAAAGCAGAGAACTTTCTCCAGAGGGAGGCTGAAGAGATGATGGATGCAGAAGGTGAACTCTGAGAAACTTCCAGTGAGAAGATTCGATGCACTGTTACTATCTCTGAGATGTAGGCAGCCACATGTAAGGATGAGACAAGTCCCTAGGAGGTAAGGGTAGCCCCTGGCTGATGGCCAGTAGAGAAGCAGGAACTTCAGTCCTATAGTCACAAGGAACTAATTCTGCCAACCTGAATGGGCTCAGCGATAGACGCTTCCCTAGATTTCCAATAAAAAATGCAGTTTTGTCCACACCTCGATTTTGGTCTTTTGAAATCTGGAGCAGAGTAACAAGCTGAGGCATGCTGTATCCAACATGTTACTGCTTTTGTTGTTGTTGTTGTTGTTGTTGTTGCAGTTTATTGGGTAATTTGTTATGGCAGGAATGAAAAGTTAATACATAGATCAGTCTCATATATTAGTAAATATTAAAAGATCCCTTACTGATTCTAATGCATGGCTAGGTTTGAGAAAGCCTTTGTCATGGAATGACAAAGAAAAAAAATACATACTAGAAAGACAAAGTAAAATAATCATTAGCAGGCATACGCTCTGTATCATCTGATTTTTCTCAAGAATTAGTAATTTACTGAAAAGCTATTAATATAAGAATTCTGGGAAATTCCCAGTTTCAAAACCGAAATACAAAGTTTAACTTTTAACTTTTTTAACCTAGGAACTTAACCAAATAGAACTATAAGAAAATAAAAGCTTCATCACCAGTAGCTAAAATTACAAGTGAAATATGAACAAAAGTAATGGGGAATTTTCTTGGTCTAAACCTATGTGAATATTATTTTTAAAAAACTTCACATGGAATCTCAACATAATTTTGAAGTTATCCTAAAGGGGACCATAAATAAATCCAACCAAGGAAACTAGAACTCAAAAATAAAGAATGGCCAGATGTCAACATTGAGAGAAAAATGCCACAGTAAGCAGAGTCAAATAATTTTTTGCAACCCATTCTTTGTTCATCCCTCTCAAAAATCTAATGAGTATTCAGAAAAATGTAAAGAAAATAATTTTCTTTCTAAACCACTGTGCAAAAAATTTTCAATTTTTTTTTCCTAAAAATTTCAGGATGTTATTTGGAATTGGATTTTCCAAACATTATCCTTCAAAACTTTTGGCCATGATGAGCCTCAGAGTCAGCCAGTCAGGCTGTTAAACACACACGTGCAAGCACAACAAATGTTCATAATCTCCACGCATTTATAACTTCACTTCCACAGAAACGATCGTGTTTCTTAAATTTCTAACACTTTGCTAATATGTAAACAAACCTCACCAATATTGTTTTTCCACAGTATTAAATATACCACATTAGATGAAGTTTTTAAATTCGGTAATTGCTCAAATCTACCAAGAGTAACTCACTGAACCAAATTAATACAAGCTAACACAGATTTTATCTAAAGCAGCAGGTTTATATTTGGTCTAATTGTCATTTCCTCCAGTATCTGAAATTACTGGAAACAATATTATCTGATAATTTATCACTATCTCTTGTTGCTTTTTGACTCATAGAAGGTTCAGAAGCTTAGTCTAGCTGAGCACTGCTACGAAAGACATAAGGAAAAGATCATAAAATCTTCTGTTTATCGTCTTATTTACAAGGTTATCCTGTTTGAATCTTCCAGATTCTCTTAAAACAATAAAACTTTCAAGTCTTAAGAATAAATAGAATTAATCTTACAACAAATCTAGGGATATTTCAGTAGCAAAATATCTTTAATTTGTCAATTTCTACCTAAACCATGAAAATTAATTCAAAGGCAGTTGCCTTAACAATAATAACTGGAGCCAGCAGGTAAAAATGACTTAATTTTCCATAGATAATATTTGTTAGAAGTTATGGCAGTGGCTCTCAAGCAGAATTACAGCGACTGTGTATTAAAATTCCCATTACCAGGCCCTAGTACCAAAAGCTGAGTAAGTAAATTTGTGAGTGAAAAGAAAAAACAGAGTTATCATTGTTAAGTATAATTGATCTTACCCTGTTCAATGGCTGTAACATTTAAGTTAAGGCAAGATGAGTGCGTTTTAGAAATCTGCTGTACAATATTGTGCTTATAGTTTACATTACTGTAACTGTATAATTAAAGCTTTAAGATAATGGATCTCATGTTATCTATTCTCACCACAGCAAAAAAGTATACTTGTTTTTGAGAGAATGGTTTCACATGAAAAATTACAACAGCAAATAAATTTTTGAATCCATAAAAACTAACCACATGTTATACTACATTCTGTGGTCCTACAATGCAGAAACATAGATTCTCTTCATCATTTCTCTTTTTGTAATATTTCATCATTTCTCTTTTTGTAATACTCTTATGAAATACTTTTCAAGATGCAAAATAGATGTGGAAAGCAAATTTTATAATCTCTTACTTTGTACTGAAATATATTTACTCAGGACATTCCAGTATATCAACATTTCCCAGTCTCTTCATCCTATTACCATCACAAAAGGAAGATTAAGAGATCAAGAAAGGAGAAATTTTGAATATATGTGAATGTCATATATCTTCATATTTATAAACTTAACTGCCAGTGATAATGATTTCTATCATATATTAAAATTAGCAGTAATTGTATCAAACGTGTACATAGGGGTCTATGCTTTTTAAAGAACGTTAGGGGCTTTTTTATTGTGGTCATTTGAATTTTATTACTTCTAGTATTTTAATTTCCCTCAAGCCACCTCAAATTGATAATTCATTACTTTGTTCTCTGATGCTGCTTCAGTTCAACACTTTTTTTTTCTCTAGGCTATTACCCCTTGTGAAATAAAGGAAAACTGATAATACACTAAACTAAACAATGAGCGCAACATATCAAGACTTTACTCTGGTCTATCTTAAAATTCTGCTTCTTCCTTTCAACTTTCAACTTTTGCCATATAATTTTATTTATGTTGTTTATTAAGCACAACAAAATGTGAAATGAATCAAGCAGAATTAGAAAGGAGTTGCCCTCTGTTTCCCTTTCTTATATACCTCTTTCAAATGGTTATTCGTTCTTTATGAATCCCCCCAACCCCAACAGTTATGCTTGTTTTCAGCTCACTGTCCTCCAATACAAAAAATATTAACTATTTTCTACCTGGTAGATATTTTGCTATATAATACAAAGTTACCCCTCATGGAACTTGATGTTGATAATGACATCAAGGGAAGAGTAAGATGAGGATTATCATGATGAAACAATAAGGATGACAATAGGTAAGATTTTCGGGGTGCTGGTTATATACTATAAACTTAGATGACTGATAAAAGGATAGGTACGTATACACAAGTTATTTTTGCTTTCATATGCAATTCTCATGGCAATCTATAAAATAAACCCTATTATCTTCATTTGGAAGATAAGAAAATAAATTAGAGACACTTATTAAGTTAACATTTTGTCTAATTTTATCTTCGAGCTACATTATTTTGTATAAATATTAACTTTTTTGGACTCTCAAGTGCATGCTTTTTTATTGAGTACCTCTTACATGTTCAGCACTGTGTGAAAGTCCCTACAAACTTTATCTCAAATGACCTTCAAAAATATTTCAAAGATTGTATTATTTTTTCTATTTAATAGTTAACAGACTCAGAGATATTTAAGTCCTTATGAGGAACAGTAGTATTTTATTTAATTCTAACTCAAAAATCTAAGCTCTATTTACTACCATTATGGCAAAAATCACAATTACTTTTGCTCCAACCTAATACGGTGCTTCCCAGTGGTGTACACCACTTCAAATTAAATAATAATGGGAGTTAGTTTTATCAAAAAATTGACCAAGTCTATTATGTATAAAATACTTAAATAATTAAATTAGATATTTTTTATCTTTTAAATGACTAATTTTTATATTTTTAATTTGAAGCAATTAAATACAAATATGATGTGAACAAATAACATTTGAATTATGATGAAAGATTGTTCCAGATACTCTAACACGCACTCAAGGACATTTTAGGCAAATACTTTTAGATCACACGTTGTTCAAAGTGATGGACACTGCAGAGAAAATGATGATTCTGTGTTCTTTAAATGTAATGTCCTTTCACATAAGGTTTGATGACCAAAGATGATTTCAATCTTGAAATGATTAGAAAGATCTTTATTTTCCTAGAGTATAAAAATGCTGTAATAATTGTCAAAAATGATTATTTGGAAAGACACAATTCTGTACATTCTACTCAGACCCAAGTGTGGCAGCCATGAAAATGTGCTGCACAGATCATCTGCTGCACAGAGCACAGCTGACTGACAGCCCCAGCTGCCTCTTACCAGAGTTCATCACCACCTTTGGGCTGAGGCCATATTGCCCCTTGCCAATTACTATGCAAGGTATGGATATAAGTACTCCTCTAATAGGCATCTTCATCTTGAGGGCTGTCTATCAGGCTGGAGCAATTGCCCAGATTGCTCAGAAGTCTGACTCTTTAGAAGCCCAGAAGTCTGACTCTGCCTAGGTAAGCCACTTCCCTCTGCCCTTCTTTCATAAGTGTGGTGCCTGCACAGAAGTCTATGGGCTCTCTTAACCTACTGCTTTCATCCCAGCCCTTTATTCTTCACCTCCATAAAGTTCTTTCTTTATTCTCCTATTGTAACTTTGTGTCTTCATTTCAAGCATCTGAACTAATACACCAATTTAATAATTCTATACTTGAAAGAGGACTAAAACTGAATTGAAAGTGTACTATTGAAGTCTGGTTTGAACATCACTTCTAGTACCATTTGTTGAATATAGGCCCTTGGAAGAAACTTGAAGATGGAATCTGTTAAATTGTCTGATGAATAGTGTTCACCTCCAACCTTGTGAAAAGTATGTGATTCTTACAGGTCAGTCCTCTTTAAGGAAAAAATGCCAGAATTCCTAAGTTCATAGCTTCTCAGGTTAAGGGTGGCAGTGAGGGTTAAGAAGAGAGAGAGAGGACTGAGGATGCCCTTCAGATGATTTACTGTCCTGTTCTCTGGAAAGAGATACAGCTTAAAACTGATGCCACATATACAGTTTTTGAATTAAACTCCATTTGCTCAGAAAAAGAAAAGTATAAAGTGGGCTATGGTTCAAGAATCAGAGTGAAAAATAACTTTTATAATGTGCTTCAAAATAAAGAAGACTAAAGGCAAACAATTTGGACATTATTCACAACCAAATTAACTTATTTGTGTATTCATTCATTTATTCATTGAACAATAATTAAACTCCTAGTTGTGGGAGGCACTCTGCTAGAAATTTTAAATACAAATGTATATAAAACACAACTCTCACCTTAAATAACCAGTCTTTTCAAAGTGTCAGGCAACTAAAAAAAAAAAAACAAAAACATTTTAAATAGTGTGAAAATATTTATAATAAGATAGTGAGAATGTGAATGCAGTATACAAGAAGGACACTTAATTCCCTTTGCAGGTATAAGGAAAGGTAAATGCTAATGTTTATGATGAGCCCTAAAGAATAAACAGAGTTAGTCAAGAAAACAGGGTGTTGGGGGCACGTCGGTGATCACATTGTAGTGAAAGAGAGCATTGGTACAAGTTCCTCAGAAACCTCAGAAGCCCCAAATAGGTACTGGGTCAATTGAGATGAGAATTTGCAACAAGGATAGGATAATAAACATTGGAAAAGACCTCATATCTTCTTCTAATACAGAATGTCATTCTTTGGTTAGGGGGGAACTATTCATAAGTTCTAAATAGGAGTATTGAGGGTGAGCTCACAGGGTAAAAGTAGCAAGCTCTCACAAGTATCCAAATGATAAAGGATGAGTGTCTGAACCAAAATGACAGGAACAGAGAAAGGTCAATGACTAGCAGTAATATATGTTAGGGAAAATTGATGAGACTTACTAACTGTTAGGCTATGGGAAGTAAGAAAAAAAGAAAACTCTAAGATGACTCCCAATTTTCTGGCTTAAACAAAGTGATAGATAGTGAAGCCATTAAATGAGATAAAAAAATCAGAAAAATAAGTAGAATTTAAAAGGAAGAAAAATACACTTTTGAAGATAGTGAGTTTATCAAATGTGTAGATATGCAGGAAATTGTGTATATACTACTGTTATTTAAAATGTTAGGGAAATAGTTTTATCCAATGATATAGGCTTGATGGTCATCAACTTGTAGATGCCCAGAATTTAAGGTGTGAGTATTATCACACAGGGAACTTAAGTAAGGTAATAAAACAAAAGAGTCTTGGAGAAAAGTCTGTAGAACATTAACATTCCAGAGTTTAGTTGAGGAATAATAATATTTATACTGTCCAGTTCACCCTTGAACAATGTGAGTTTGAACTATGTGGGTACAACTATATGTGGATTTTTTTTCAATAAGTATACTGAAAAATTTGGGACATATCTGTGGCAATTTGAAAATTTAAAGACAAATCATGTAGCCCAGAAATATTTTAAAATTAAGAAAAAGTTTTATATGCCATGAATGCATAAAATAGATGTAGATATTAGTCTACTTTATCATTCACTACCATGAAATAGAAACATATTCATGATGAAAAGTTAGAATTTATCAAAACTAAGCACATAAATACCAACGGACTATACATGGTGCTATTTACAGTTGAAAGAAATGTAAATGAATGTAAAGGTACAGTATAAAATTATAACTGCATAAAATTAATTCTAGTACCTACTATACTACTGTAATAATTTTGTAGGCACCTCTTGTTGTTTGTGGTAAACTCAAAGTATTCTGAGTATCTGATAAAAACACCTTGTGAAGCTAATCATCTTTATGTGTATAGTTTGTCTCTCCAGTAAATTGAGTATCGCAATAAAAAGTGATCTCTTGAAGTTCTTGTACTTTTTTTCCATCATGTTTAGTATAATACTGTAAACCATGAATAATACCATGGGACTCATACGAAGTGCCACTAGTGATGCTAAAAGTGCTCCCAAGAAGCAGAGAAAAGCCATGACATTATAAGAGAAAGTTAAATGGCTTGATATGTACACTAGATTGAGTTCCACAACTGGAACTATTTCAAAATAAATGAATCCAGTGTAAGGAACATTGTAAAAAAAGAAAAGAAATAAGGATAGGAAATTTGTGAAACTGTCGCTACAACTACATAAGCAGGCACAAAATCCTTGCATTTTTTGGGGGAAATACCCTTTTTATCTCATATTGAAACTGCAGCTTTTATGTGGGTGCAGTATTGCTATAAGAAAGGCATATCTATAAACTCTAATATGATTCAAGAAAAGCAAAGTCATTATATCACAAGCTAAAGCAAAAAGAAGATGAAAGATCTAAAGCTGGAGAACTTAATGCCAGCAAAAGATGGTTTGATAATTTTAAAAATTGTTGTGGCTTAACAAACGTCAAGAAAACAGGAGAAGCAGCTTCTGCTAACCAAGAGGCAACAGATAAATTTCCAGTTTTCATTAAAAAATCATTGAGGAGAAAGGATACATTCCTGAACAGGTTTTTAAGGCAGATTAAAATGTCCTATAGTGAACAAAGAATGCCCCCAAAGACACTTATTAGTAAGAAAGAGAAGCAAGGACCAGGAATTAAGGCACGAAGGGATAGATCAACTCTACTGTTTTGTGCAAATGCAATTTGGTACATGATCAGGACTGCCCTTCTCTATACAGCTGCTAAACTCCAAGCCTTGAAGGGAAAAGATAAACATTTGGTTGTACAAGAAGAAGGTGTGGACAATGAGAAGTCTTTTTCTGGGTTGGTTCCATTGATGCTTTGTCCCTGAAGTCAGGAAGTAAAGATTGTATGATTGAAGATACTGTTACTATTAAAGGAAAAAGTTGTGAAGACCATCAATCCCAAAACAATAAATTCCTACTGGAGAAGACTGTCCAGATGTTGTGCATGACATCACAGGATTTACAACAGAGCCAAATAAATTATGAAAGAAATTGTCAATACAGCAAGAAAGATGGGGGGCGGTGAAGGGTTTTAAGATATGGATTTTGGAGAAATTCAAGTACTAACAGACCATACACCAGAAGAATTAATAGAAGATGACTTGATAGGGATGAGTGCTTCCAAACCAGTGATAGATGATGAAGAAAAAGATGTAGAAGAAAAAGTGCAAGAAAACTAACATTAGACAATCTGGCAGAAGGGTTTGCAAATAACTTATTACTTGCAGGTTGTACAGAAGTCCAAGCTTCTCGTGTGATCTATATTGTCAGTGCTGGGATGGAGTCCTGTCACTACCCAGCAGGAATGAAAGTCCTGATTGCCTACTTGGCTTTATCTGCATGACCCTGACAGGGAGTTGGGGCACCTTTCTACACCTACATGAAGGCCTATGGTTTCCCATTCAGTCTATTTTGACATGGGTGGGTTGAGGGCTATAATATTTTCTGTGTTGTTTAGCGGGAGTGAAGTAATTATTGTGTAAATATTTTATCTCTTGCTTGGCTGCATCTTTGTTGGTCTTTGGCTAGAGAAAATGTATTTTTTTAGGCTGTGTTTTTGTCTGTGTCCTTTGACATTATTCTGGCTTCTTCAACATTCACTCTTGAATATATATGGCAAGATGTATTGAACTTACTACCATGTTGTGCTTTGGGTTTTATTTGCAATGAGAAAAATTAGCCTGCCCCAGTTTCACGCATGCTGACAAAATCTATGAGACTCTTGGGTCAAAGAAAAGACCTTCATTACTTATGACACAACACAGTGTATGAACATCAGCATATTTGTGTCAGTTTCCCTTGTACCCAAATATCACAAGGGCAAGGTGAATGGGCCCAGATAGATGCCCGCACTTGCAGTGGTTAGTATTACAGGAGAGGACCAGACTCTGTAATTATCGGCAATGAGCAAATTAGTATGCTTGGCCTTTGTGCCAGAGGGAGATATTTTCTGTATCTTCCATGACTCTTCATTATACAAACATCCTAGAAATGGTTGTCTGGAGCAAAGGATAGTATAGTGCCTTTGCATGCTTATCTGGAGTGGGAGGTTTTGTGATTGTCATTTTGTTTGTTTTCTCTCTCACCATCCTTCTATGGTTGCATTACTGTGTCCAAAGTCTAAGTGCAAACTACCTTCCTTCCTTCCTTCCTTCCTTCCTTCCTTCCTTCCTTCCTTCCTTCCTTCTTTCCTCCCTCCCTCCCTCCCTCCTTCCCTCCCGCCTTCCCTCCTTCTTTTCTTCTTTCTTTTGTTCCTTCCTTTTGTTCATTCTTGAAAAGAGTTTTTGGTCCAAGATGATATTGAGTTTATTGAAAATATAGTCATAGACCTATGGGTAACACATCAAATTGTCATATTGCTAGGTTTCTCCATTGATTTTCATCATCTTAAGCATGCAACTTTATACACAGGTCCACCTTTGTTAGTACTTCTCTATTTTTTTTAGATCTTCTCTAGCCCCTAGCTTCACTGATTGACACATACTATGGTCATTCACCATCTGTGTTAATTTAGTCTCCATTACTCTATGGCAGTCAAACTCCCTGAGACCTATGATTACTTACTCTCTTAGAACCCAGTAGGTTCTTTGTTTCAGGCCCAAATTACTTTGTTTTTCTGCTCATGACATATTCATTTTGTGTTTCACTAGAGCTGTGTCTTTTTAATTGTGATAAAACATGCCTCTCATATATTTTATTTATGTTGTTGGTGTGAAGGCAGAATTTAAGACCAGCATTAACGGTGCTATTTTTGCTAGAATATTTACTACATTAATCAGAAACAAAATACAGACTTTTACTTTCTTTAAAAAAAAAAAAAATCCCAAATCATCATCTCATTAGGCATGATGATATAATTTTTGTAAATTGGAAAAGAAACTTATTCATAAATAAACATGCTAAGTAATTTCCTTTAGTAACGTACTGTTGAATGTACTATTTAACAGAATCCTTTCAAATGTTAAATACCATCCTTGAATTTCTTTTTTCTTCCTTTTGATTTTACTTTGTGTATTTTTCTTTAAAACAGAGACACTGTTTATGTAGAATTATCTATTCAAATGCTAATCTATAATCTATAACGAGATATATATTGATTAATTTTCACATGCCTAGCATTATACAAAATGTTGTGATTTTTTTAAAAAGCAAAAACATACACTTAAACACACACACACAAGAATTCCTGTCCTCAGTAAACTTAGGAATTATTTATCTTAAAAGTATAAATATTCTGATTATTACATAATAGGCAAATCAGCATGACCATAAATGATTAATGTAGCAAGGATATCAGTAAGCCCAAGTTTCCCTTTGACAAAATTGTTGTAACACCTACAAAATAGAGCTAAAAATATAAATATTTCTCTTCTTGGACGGTATGACAGCAAGGATAGATAGGTCCATACAATTTCTGCACCATTTTGCCAAACGAAAATAACATACTGCAGCATTCTCTCTCTTTAAGACTTTTGGGTTCTAGATTCTTTGCTATTTTGTTTTCCTCTTAAACTCATCAAATTTGTGCCATGTCAGCACTTCTCCTCAATACTGCCATAAAAAATATATACAACCATTGAAACAAGTGGCTGTTTCAATGAGCACAAATTTTGTTTCAAATCTTTTCCTCCAAGGACTTGTTTTCTGTTAATACTGCAGGGGAATATTTAATTGGTATAAAAGAAAAGTAAATGAGAAGTCTTGTCTAGTGAATTTACATGGAAATACCTATAGCATGTTTTGCTGTTCATTGTATCTGATCTAGGGCTATTATCAATGCACAGAATCAGAGAAAACATGCCAAACATAATTTCTCAAGCTTTTATCTTGCTTTTCTTTGCTAGTACCTGCTCATGAAAGATCTCAGGCAGTAGAAGAAAATCTGTTCCAGAGATAATAAAAAATAAGTCAACAGACTAGTTGAACCTACATAGGTGTGTGTGCATCATGAAGAAATTCTGTATTATGTCAGATATCACTACCTATTTGCAAACATTATACCTGAAATCCTGAAATAGGCCTCCATTTATGTATGATTTTCTCAGTCAAGCAGAATTGAGATCTTTTACGGGGAAAAAGCAAAGGAAAAAATATGTTTTGATGAGACTGGCATCACTTTTACCTAGAATGATTTGATTACATATGCTCACAGATTCTGACAGGTTTTATCGGAGGTACATCAGCATCTTTTGACAGTATAAAATTATAAAACAATATAAGTGCATACATGCTGTTTATATGCAGCACACACTTATGCAGATCTTGTTGGTGTAACACTTTAGAAATCTGAAATCATCAAGATATTGTTCTGTCTTATTTCCTTGTAAGCAGGAGTTTTTTGTGGATCCAATGATGTGAAACGGCATAATCTATATAGTCCATGTATAGTTTCATAGCTCTTTGTTAAGCCAACTCTATTTGAGTTTGTTTGTTTGGAGGCTTATAAAATTAAATACTACAATTGATTGTTTCTATATTAATTAATAAATGGCACATATTTTACCGGAATATGATGAGACCTATTTTATTGTTTGTGTCTTTTAGATACTTTAAATACTTAAATTTAGTATATAATTATGACTGAAACTTTAAAAATCCCCAATACACTAAAGTAAACATGCATGATGCATCTGAATATGCTAAATACTTAACTGTTAAATTGAATAAAAAGAAAGAAAACGGAATTGGTTGGAACTTCTGTGGCCAGTTCACCTTATTGTCTACATAGACTGCAGCCAAATTGGCTAAGTAAAGATTGAGACTAATCATAAGACTAGTAAGTGATAAAAAGTACCTAATGATTTCTCCATGCAGGGTTGGATATAACACAGGCTGGAAAAAATGAAATGGGAGCATAAACTATTAACTAATCATTTGGGACAAATTCATTAAGATTTCACCATGTATAGATTTTATCTGTGATTCTGCACATGTATTAGAAGTTAATTATAAATAGTTCTATATGTAGGCTGCGGAGATTCAAAGACATCAATATATTTCCAAAATTAAGTGTCAGTTAAATCCTAGATATCTTCCAATAGGGTATTACAAACTAAAAACTCAGGATAATCGTGATAGCTAATTTTTTTTGTGTGTCAACTTGGCTGAGCCATAGTGACCAGCTATTTTGTCAGAAATCATTTTTGATGTTTCTGTGAAGGTGTTTTCTGGATAAAATTAACATTTAAACAAGTGGACTTTGAGTAAAGCAAATGTGGGTAAGTCACATTATCAGTTGAAGTCCTTTATTGACCACAGACTGATCTCCCCTGAGCAAAAATTAATTCTGCCAGCAAACTACCTTTGGATTCAAACTGCAACTCTTTCTTGGGTCTCCAGGCTGCCAACTACTCTATAGATTTGGGATTTGCCAAGCCTCTACAATCCTATGAACCATTTCCTTAAAATATCACTCTCTCTGTCTTTCTCTCTCTTTCTCTCCCTCCCTCTCTCTTGCTATATCTATATCTGTATCTATCTGCACACACTCATTCTGCTGATTGATTCTCTGAAGCACGATCACTAACATAGGTTTCAGGAGTGGGTGGTACAGCTGTACCAAATGTACATATAGGTAACTGGGTGCTGCTGTAATAAATACCCAAATTTATGGAAGTGGCTTTGGCACTGGATAATGGGTACAGGCTGGAAGAGTTTTCAGATGCATGTTTGAACAAGCTTAGATTGCCATGAGGAGATTATTGGTAGAAATATTAGTCTTTCTGGTGAAGTCTCCAGTGGAAATGAGAAACGTTATTGAATGCTAGAAGAAAGGTGATCCTTGTTATAAACTGGCCAAAAATTTGGCTGAATTGTGCTCCACTGTTTTGTGGAAAGTAGTATTTATGAAGAGTGCACTTGGGTATTTTGCTGAGGAGATTACTCAGCAAAGTTTTGAAGATGCGGCCTTGTTTCTCTCCCTGTTTATGGTAAAATGTGACAGGAGAGATACAACAATTGAAGAAAGAATTAAGTAAAATGGAGCCAGAACTTGAAGATTTGGAAAATTCTCAGCTTCTCCCTTATTGAAAAAAATAAGAATGTATGTTCTGGAGAGAACAATAAGCTTGTGTTCATTTGAGAAAGAGATTATGGTATGACTCTTGGATTCAATGATTTGATAAAGAGATTACAGGTATGACTCCTGGATCTAATCGACCATCTTAGCAGAAGCCAGGAACGGAGGTGAAGTTACACAAGCAGAAACAGCGTTAGCTTGGACTAAAGTGAACAGATACAGGTAAAATGAAGGCAAGCTGTTGATGTCTATGATTCCACAGAATGGGACAATAGAGCTATCTGTACGCGAGCATGCATTATCCTT
Organism: Symphalangus syndactylus; assembly: GCF_028878055.3. Lineage (NCBI taxonomy): Eukaryota > Metazoa > Chordata > Mammalia > Primates > Hylobatidae > Symphalangus > Symphalangus syndactylus. Next base: position 92,094,499 of record NC_072433.2, read on the forward strand.
TGTGAAGAGGGAAGAATAACCCTGAAGGTGAATAAGAGATTATCCTTTGCATTATCCTTTGCACAATCCTTGGTGAAGAGGAAAGAATGACCCTGAAGGTGAATCAAGACTGCCACTGCCACCACTGACCTAGAAGCCACAAGTCCATGAGACAAGGTTGTCTTCTCATTGGTTTCAGAGATCAGGGCTACTACTTCTGTTTCAGTGAGCTAAACTACTGCCCAAGACCAATGGGGGTGACACTACTGTACCTTGGTGGGCATAGAGGATAGAATATAGAGGCACAGAGGCAAAGATAATTATTCTTGAGCATTAAAATATGTTGGAATTTGCCCTGCTGGGTGTTGGACTTCCTGAGAACCTATGGCCTCTGTTTTTTTTCCTACTTCTCCTATTTGAAATGGATACATCTATCCTATGCCAGTTCCACCATTGCATTTTTGAAGTAAATAACTTGTCTGATTCACAGGTTCACAGCTGGAGAAGAATTTAGCCTCAGGGTAAATCATACTGCAAGTCTCATCCACACTTGAGTTAATGTATAAATAGATGAAATTTGAGTCTTAGAATTGATGCTTGAATTAGGTAAGACTTTTGGGCTGTTGGGATGGAGGTAAAAATATTTTGCATGACAGAAAGACATGAATTTTGGAGGTGCCGACAGCAGTGTTGTGGGCTGAATTGTGTCCTCTCAAATCATATGCCAAAATCATAAACCCCAATATCTCAGATGTAACTGTTTTCGAAATAGGTCCTTTAAAGAAGTCATGACATAAAATGTTAGTGTGGGCCCCAATCCAATCTGACTGAGGCCCTGAATAAGAAAATACAATTTGGATATATAAAGAGACACCAGGGATGCACAGCCACCCCCCTCCCCCCCCCACACACAAAACTGAAAACAAAACCAAAAACATGTAGGACCCAATGAGGAAGCAGCTATCTGCAAGTCAAGGAAAAAGGCATTAGAAAAAACCGTATCTCCCAACTGAACTTGGCCTTCTAACAAACTAATATGTTAATCATAACATGGCCAGAATAGTCAATATACACTTCGAAATTTTCTTTTTTTTTTTTTTTAATTTCAGGACTCACTTCATGGAAGTAGTCAATGAGAGAAAGATTTCAATTTAATTATGGACTTGATTATATTAAAATTCTTCCCACCAAGGTTTATAAACATGAATATATGCTTTAATCAGGCAGTTCTAAATTTCAATACTCTCAGAGCTTAATGTAAGAAAAGATCAGTTTACACAATTGATTGAAAAATTAAATTAAGTCATAGCCTTCAGTAGTAGCATTCATTGCAGGAGATAACATATTATTGTAGAAAAATTGGTGTATTTGCAATATACTTCTAATCTTTAAAATGAACATCACTGAGGACAATGATTCTCTTCAATAAAATATCACTTGATGAACGTTCAAAGAAGCTAATGAAGAATGCATTAACCATTAACCTACACAGCAGAGGATTTCTGAAGTTCTTTAGTATAAGTTTTTCATTAAAGGAAAATGGATCCTTTTCTTTCAGCCTATGAGTCAGAAAATTGACAAAGCTCTCTATATAATTATTCTAGTGAATACCCAGTAAAAAAGAGAGAAATCTGGATTTGAGAGTGCGTTTAAGCAGTTGTGATTAAGGAGAAAATGGAAGTATAGCCTCTACTGACTGTGGAAGCCCAGGAAAGAAAAGGTCATAGAAATGACAGTAAAAATAGAATTATTTTCAGCCAGAGGAAATAGATGATCAAGGAGAACATATGATCAGCAATATCCAGTGCTATAAACTGTCTTGAAGAATAAGTGGGAGAGAAATCCACTTGATGTTACAATTAATAGGATATAATCAAACTTCAAGAAAACAGAAATTCTGTTCCTTGCCTGTGATTTATTTTTTAAGTAAAGAGAACACAGAATTTTATTGAACATAGACTCTTTAGTCTAATTTGCCACAGTAGAAAGCAAAACAAATTAATAAATGAAGATTTTTTAAAAAATATTTTGTGTTTTCTACATTTCTTAGAACATGAGTTGTATTTTTGAGGCCTAGGGAAAGGGCAGCAAATTAGTTACAAAAAAACCCCAATGTTTTATTCTCACTTCTAAGGATGCAGTAAATCATTAGGCATATAATACTTTATTTTCTATTATTACACCTTTTTTTCTAGAATTTTGTTCAAAAGCATGTATGCTTTTTAAAATACTTTTTTGTTGTTGTTAATAAAACAACATATTCTTATATAAAATGAAAAATGAAGAAAGAAGATGGGCAAAACAAATCAATCATCATAATTTCTAATGGCCCATTAAGCTCATCCACTTGAAATAATTAGCAGAAATATTCATTAATGTGCACCTCTTGAGTGATTTTTTAGCAGGACCCTGATGACTTTGGTAGTCTCCCAATTTCTACAAATAGTAAAGAGATAAAGCCCTGTTAAATGCCTACACAGAGTAGTATAACCAACAGGATTGCAATCTAATAAATATGTATTTTCCCTAGTGAGAGAATATATTACTAGCCATAATATGTTTTGATATAAAATATATGATTATAAATAAAATCATGTAATAACAAATAATTTTTGCTCTTATAAAGTTAACATATAAATAATTCTAAAATTTACCTTAAGTTATTTTACCTGTTACTTTGTAGTTAATCAATTTAAAGTCTTTAATAATTTATGAGACTATTCATTTAAAAAAACCTCTCATAATTCTCTTACTTAGATTATCAAACACTTGTTTCATAGAATATTTTGTTCCAACTTCTGAAAACACTAATGAATATGCTTGGTCTTATGCGCATGAAATAACCATGTGCTGACAGCATAATAATACTGAAAAAAGGCTTTTAAAATAATATCAATTTTCCATAATACATCATGCATAGTGCATGATAATCAGGTGCCCTACAAAACAATTTTTGATGTGATCCTTTCTCTTTTCTTTCATACCTTTTTAAAGTTGACGCATTACCAAAACATTTTGTTTTCTTATGAGTTTCAAAAGAAGAGGATAAAAAAAGTCTTGTGACCTTCTCCACAATTGGCTGAAACTTTCATTCCTTTCATTCAGGTCTCCATTAGTCGAAAAGTGGTTTTAGCTAGCTGTACTCAAGCATTTCAGTCAATTACCAGCTTTTATCTTGTTGTTATCATAAAAGGCCATTTCTTTCCTAAAATGGTCAATTAAGTTCATGAAAATAAATGGTGAGGAATATACAATTTTTAGCCGTACTGTCAGGAGTACACTGGTCTTGGGGAAAAAACATTTCAGAGGATTTCTTAATGAATAGAAATAGCTTTCATCAGAGGAGATGTTTGTTCCCATTTCTTTCTTCTCTGGCCACAATTCACAGTTAACAACGCAGTAATTGAGTATTTGAAAGCTCTTAAAATCTCTACCTTATACTTAAAGAAGGGTCCCGTGTTTTTGCTTAACTACTTCATGTGTTTCTGTTTGTATAGATTGCATTTTAAAATCAGTTGAGGTAGTAGGTTTTACTTGAAATGCATCAGAAAAAGGTTCACTTTTTGTTTGAGAATAACGTAATAGAAGGAACAAGCATTTGGAGTAAATTAATCAAATAGGATGTAGTCTATTTAGAGAAATGTTAAAGCAATGAACATAAAAGTTGAGAATGTTAGGGGAAAAGTAATGGGTGACAGCCCCTTGATTTGCATAATGATATAACATTATGGATATTTCATAAGAATGCAGGCATGAGTAGTGCTGTATTCTGTGGCTTATACTATGACTAATTCCTACTTTTGTTCTTAAAACGAATTAAGTGTGTTTACTGTGTGTCACACTGTTCTAGGTGTAATGAATTTGCTAGTGTTAATATACACACAAAACTCTATAAGTTAAATCTAGTTATATGGTATCTTCCAGTCTAGTCAGGGAAATGCAGTCCATAAATGTGAAATTTGACGAACATCTTTCTGGATGATGAGTAAGTTCTGAATGAGTAGAAGTAAATTATCAAGGAAATAACTGTATGTTCATGTTTGCTTTCTTTCATTGTTGCAGATATTTCTTCACAAATATTCTAGCTACAAAAACTGTGAATCAAATATTCTTTCGCCTAACAAAAGTATCCAATGCAATGCCAAATAAAACTTACTGAATGAAGATAATTACTGTGCAAAAATGGTTTTCATTCTTCCCTTTGCATTTGAAAATCGGAAGATCCAAGATTACTCAGCCAATGTGATGATTCATTTGAGACATTAGCTTGACTAGGCCTTAGCACCCAGATATTTGGTCATACAACAGTCTACATGGTGCTACAGAAAGGTATTTTTGAGATGAGATTAACATTTAAATCAGTAGACTTTCAGAAAAGCAGATTACCCTCCGTAATGTGGATGGGCTTTTTTCTTAGCGGAAGGCCTTAACAGAACAAAGACTTACCTCCCCTGAGAAAAAAGGGATTTTGCCTTTGACTCAAGTTGCAACATCAACTCTTTCCTGGATCTCCAACCTGCTGACCTGCCCTGAAAACATTAGACTTACCAGCTCCATAACTGCATGAGCCAATTCCTTAAAATCTCTTTCTCTTTCTCTCCTTCTCTTTCTTTTTTTCTCTCTCTCTCTCTTACTTTCCAAATATATATATACACATATAATATTATATATTATATAATATATATACATATATAATATAATACATACGTGTATATATACATATATATTATATAATATATACACGTATACATTATATATATTATATAATATATACACGTATATATATAATATAATATATACACATATAATATTATATATATATTATATAATATATACGTGTATATATTATATGTGTATATATACATAATATTATATATGTATATATACACATTATATTATATATGTGTATATATGTATATATATACACATAATATTATATAATGTGTATATATATATATATATATACACACATCTATAAATCCTATTGGTTCTGTTTTTCTGGGGATGTGGTGACACACACACACACACAAATAGATAAAGTTTTTGTCTACTAGGAAGGCTGTATTTGCAATTTACCAGTAGAAAATATACATAAAATGAGTACAAATACATATTGAATTTTTTGATAACAATATGTGTGTATACATGTTCCCAACTTTTGCTATATCTGTAAAAGTGGACAGTAATTGGGTGATTTAACTCAATGAATTGTTGCAATTAGTATACATATTTGGAGCCAGGAACATCATAACAATGGAAACTGACTAATTCCTCAAAGGAATTTAAGAATCTGCAATTTTCTTATTTTTATTATATTTTGACTTAGAGTGACTTCATCTTTTGAATTATTCAAGCTTGTATCTGACTTCTTAATTACACACTCATTCCATCAGCTGCCAAATACTTCCCTAAGTAAAAATGTAAAATTGGCTTTTGCATTTATTTTCTTGAATATGGAAAATAATCATGGTCACTCCCATTGCTAGTTTGTAGATTCCAGGCAGAATGCTAAAATTTCAACTTTTTATCTTTCAACTCAGCAGTGTTGCAAATATTTTATCCTCCAAAGTTATATAGATGTTCCTCGATTTACACTGGAGTTACATCCCAACAAATCCATTATCAGTTGAAAATACAGTAAGTTGAAGATTCACTTAATACGGCAAATTTATCAAAGATCACCTGGCCTACCTTAGTATACTCAGAACCCTTACATTAGCCTATAGTTGGGCAAAATCATCTAACACAAAGCCTACTTTATAATAAAGTTTTGAATATCTTATGTAATTTGCAAATACATTATTGAAAGTGAAAAACAGAATATTTGTATCAGTACTCCAAATACGGTTTCTACTAAATGTGTATCACTTTTGCACCACAGCAAAGTCAAAAAATCATAACTTGAACCATTGTAAGGTAGGAATATTCAAGCTTCCAAAAGACACCATTGATTAATAATGAACCAAAATAGTTTCATTGATTTAAATCATCTCAGTCATTTAATTGAACTCCTTGCTTGAAAACTTTTGTCTTTATTTCTCTTTACAAGTTAGTTTCATTCATGTTATAAAATTTTTCCAACTAGGGTATGTGTCTGAGTAAGAGAGAGTTAAAGAGAAAGAAAGAGAAAGTGGGTGGAGGTTATAACAGACACAGATGATACAAATGAATTGTAATGATTCTGCACCAAGAACGGTATTTCTTGAAGATTGTGTCATCAATTCACCTTTTTTATATTTAAGTCCTAAAACATTGCCTCAAATATTATGAATAATAAATATTTGCTGAATAAATGCATAAACAGAACAACTAAGAAAATAATAATTGTTGCTACCATAACCCAGACAGAGAACTATAAATCCAGAAGTTATTCTATTTCTATTTAGTATTTAAATAATAAAACTAAATTTTAGTTGCAAGTATAAGTGCCTTCCCAAATGCTAAAGCATTTGCTCTTCATATATACAGAAAATAAAATATACTGTCTTCAATTATCCTTCTACAATATCCTCCATCTATTAAAGAGATATCATGGCACAATGTAGAAACACTATAGATGTGAAAGAAAGTAATGACACTATAAAGTTGACTAGTCATCCAAAACTGAAAAGCATCAAACCTCTAAATTTTGGAAATGAACAACACCTTTCTTTTATGTAGTATTCTTTTATTTCAAGCAGACTTTTAGTATTGGCTTCGGTTTAGTCTGTAACTATTAAAAAATTCAAATTAAGTGAGAATAAGTGTAAAAATAAAAGAAACCAATTTTTATAAATTTTGTCAAAATGCTAATGATTTAAATATTTTATAAGAACTAATTCATGAGTCTTGTTTTTCTATTCAATAAATGAGTAAAAAGAAAACATGTCATGGAAGATGAGCATTTTTAATTTGGTAATTTTTTTCTTTTTTCATATTTTTGACTCATTTTTCATAACTTTGTTTTATATCTTTGTCTCTTTTTTGTCTCATTTTTGTTTATTTTGGTGTCCCTTTTTCATATACCCAAAAAAGAGTTTTAGGACAAATGTCTAACCTAACAATATGTTTAATTTTTGTTTCACAACGTTTTCTTTTTAGTTTGATAAACTTATTATGCCTAAAAGGATAAGGCTTTGAATTAGATGTTTGTAGTATACAGGTCAAATGATCTTGACAGTACATTGAAAACGCAAAGTTGTATTTAAACATACTTAAATAAAAACCTTTCTTTATGAGAGAAATGCATGGTATACGTTTACATAAGGCATAAGGCAAATGTACTAGTCTGATTGGGTAATTTACAAAGGAAAGAGGTTTAATTAACTCACAATTCCACATGGCTGGGGAGGCCTCACAATCATGCGGACAAATGAGGAGCAAAGTCGCCTCTTACACGGTGGCAGGCAAAAAAGCCTGTGCAGGGGAACTCCCATTTATAAAACCATCAGAACCTGTGAGACTTATTCACCATCACAAGAACAGTATGGGGGAAAACACCCCCGTGATTCAATTATCTTCACCTGACGCTGCCCTTGTTATGTGGGAATTATTACAATTAAAGGTGAAATTTGGGTGGAGGCACAAAGCCAGACCATCTCAGCAAAGGTTCACTAACTCCCTATTCACAAATAACTGTAAACTTAAAGTGTGGAAAAAAAAAAAAAGAGCTTTGTTCATTTTACAGACTGAAGCTCTGTCCCTCCTCATTAACTACCTGCTTTTCTCCCATGAAAAAAGTACTTTTTTTCAAATCACACAAGAATAGTCTAAAAGTGAGAAAATAAACTTTTCTTTGGGCATAGTTTCTGTACCATTAACCGTTTAGTTTTAACAAAATGTGGTTTGTTTGTTTATTTATTTATTTATTTATTTATTTTTGTGTTTGAGACTGAATTTTGCTCTGTCACCCAGGCTGGAGTGCAATGGCACAATCTCAGCTCACTGCAGCCTCCGCCTCCAGGGTTCAAGTAATTCTCCTGCCTCAGCCTCCATAGTAACTGGGATTACAGGTGGCTGCCACCACGCCTGGCTAATTTTTTTGTATTTTTAATAGAGATGGGGTTTCACCATGTTGGCCAGGCTGGTCTTGAACTCCTGACCTCAGGTGATCCACCCATCTTGGCCTCCCAAAACGCTGGGATTACAGGTGTGTGCCACCATGCCCGGCCAAAATGTGTTTTTTAAACATTACTTGCCTGCACTTTCTTCTGCCCTCTTCAATAAAATACAATTTCAGCATTTGACAGAATGATTACAGAATGACTGTGGCAAATTCAAATAAATGGTTAATATTTTATAATCAGTTAAATATATTTACACCGATTATTACTTCAAAAGGAGAATATTTCTTAAAAGGAATTGTGTTAGAAAAGGTGGAAACATTAAAATATTTTAAGCAGAATATTCTACTGAAATAAATTTTGTTATTGTAACATTATGTTAAATAAATTTTATTTAAAAATCTGATCAATATAATTGAAAAATACCATGTTTCATTAAAAGAGATATTTACATAAGCTAATGAATAAGATGGTGAAATTTTCTTCTCATCAGGAATTGGATACTTTGATGAATTTCCTAAGTCTACAAATTTTTACAAAATAGAAAATAAGTCTAGTTGATAAGAGAAGATTCTATTGCATTTTACAGATGAAAAGCTGCTGTTTTCAAACAAGTCACATCATTCACTGGATAAGATATAGTATATACTAAATATGTAAGCTGTCATTTCAGTCTTAAACTCATTAGGAAAACATTCAAGAACAGACTCAATTTTAGCTGATTTCTAAACAATAGTATCAGAACTCACACCTAAAATTTTGTCCCAGAAATTTGAGGCTACTTGATATCCCACTTTTATTATATATTCTTCTGTGTGATAAAAGACTCAGGAAAAAAGTTTTTAAGCCAATACAGAATAATGTTACTATGCTTTATTTTAATATTACTCTTCTATAATGGTGAACTATGTAATAACCAGGCAATTGTGAGAAGGTGTTATTAGTATTTAATCAAATAAAACAATTCTAATGGCTTACATGCAAACATAAAATATTATAGGAAAAAGCTATGTGCATCTGGGCATTCAACTGTCTTCTTCAGTCCTGTTCTAACATAATTTGTTTTTCAAATAGTCCATCAGTAATCAGAAAATCATCTTTTAAGTTAAAGGAGCTCTAATTATATTAATTTTAAAGAAAAAAAGCTTAGGCTTCAGCATATATGTAGCTGTCCAGAAATACGAAGAGCTGGATTTCTTCCACATAAAATATAAATTCTTTCTATTACACCCCTTCATTAAGGGTTGTTTCTCATGTCAAATAAATTTTGAGAAAAAATAATTTAACTGGTGAATACAATTATCTTCTCCCCATCTAACATCTAACCTCTCAAAATATTTTAACAGATTACTTTTTTTTTTTTTTTTTTTTTTTTTTTTTGAGATGGAGTCTGGCTCTGTCACCCAGGCTGGAGTGTAGTGGCGCGATCTCGGCTCACTGCAAGCTCTGCCTCCCGGTTTCACGCCATTCTCCTGACTCAGTCTCCCAAGTATTTGGGACTACAGGCGCCCGCCAACACGCCCAGCTAATTTTTTTGTATTTTTAGTAGAGACAGGGTTTCACAGTGTTAGCCAGGATGGTCTCAATCTCCTGACCTCGTGATCCGCCTGCCTCCGCCTCCCAAAGTGCTGGGATTACAGGCGTGAGCCACCATGCCCAGCCTAATAGATGATCTCTTACACGCATACAATTTATCTATAAATTTAAACTTTAGACCCAGCAGGTGGCTCATGTCTGTAATGCCAGCACATTGGGAGGCCAAGGCGGGGGCGGGGGGGTGGGGGGCGGATCAAAGGAGGTCAGGAGTTCGAGACAAGGCTGACCAACATGGTGAATCCCTGCCTGTACTAAAAATACAAAAATTAGCTGGGCATGGTGGTGCGTGCTTATAATCCTAGCTACTAGGGAGGCTTGAGCCCGGCAGGTGGAGATTGCAGTGAGTGGAGATTGCACCATTGTACTCCAGCCTGAGTGACAAGAGAAAGACTCACTCTCGAAAAAAAACACAAAAAACAAACAAAAAAAACCCTTTAATTTTAGACTCAATATGGGAACCCTCAAACAGCTAAAATTGAAATATATAAATAAAACATAAAAATGCCATATGTAATCACAATGAAAAGTAGAGCTAGATAAACTGACAAATTTTAATTCAGGTACCATAAACTATGACAAATCAAAGAAAAAATAGATCTTTGCATATAAGATGAATACATCAGGAACTTACACAAAGTTGAATTCTAAAATAATTTTTAGAAATCAGGCCATACTTAATATATAAAGAAATAAAGACTGTTGACTAAAACTGGGGGATCTGATACTTTTTTTTTGTCAGTTCCTACAAGAAAATTAAAGTTCTTAACTACTAATTCTTTAAAAATTAGATACACTCCTGGTCAAATAAAAGATTTATACTTTTTTTGTAACCAGAGAATTATGTAAGAAAGGAATATAACCCATTCATAAATTATACAATCCTTCTTTCATCTCAAAGAATACTAAGATCTGAAACATGAATATTTTTTGGGATTGATGCCAGGTTCATAAAGAACAGTGACAGGCTTTGGCAAACAAGTTTCAGATATTAAATTGTGGTTACTACAGAAATCTAATAAAAGAAAACATAATACAAAACTTGTGGGATATCTTACGACAAAAGGCGGAAGACCTGCACGTGTTTTAGTGCATTACACTTCTCCATTGTTAGTAGATTTTCTCAACATTACTACGTTTATTTTAATGTGATAAAAACATATTCAGGCTTTTATTTTTAGCTTATCTGAAAGGGCCATTTCATTTGTTACTTTTCTCTTTTAAACTATAACTGGTTTTAAAACAGAAATGATTTCAGAGTATTTCTATTACCCATCGTTTATCATTAAAAATGATGTAAGTATTTATATTACCCCATCATTTATCATTACCTGTATGTTTCTACAGACAGTGATACATCCTGAATATGTTTCATGCTTTTTAAAGTAATATTTATAAGTTTAGAACATTCACAAATTCATTATGTGAAAGTTTGAACAATGTACAATTATATGAAATAACAGAAATTATACTCTTATGTTGGCCTTCCTCAAATCTGCTCCACAGTAGAAGCAACCATATTGGAAACAATCATCTGCTCCAAAAAAGGCAAAGCTGGCGTGTTATGTTATTTTGTTTTTCCCCATAATTCTGTACTACTATTTGGCAAAGATGGATACTTATGAAGCTATTACCATCTAAATTCACTGGGGTAGACAATAAGAAAGCTAGTTGTGAGTGTAGCATTTTCCTTTAGGGTACTCTTTCAGTGCTCTCACTCTTAGGTTTGGATCTATTCCTCTTTCATTTCTCCTTTTTAAAGGCATTCTCACGTAGGTTTTGGAAAAGATTATATAAGCTAATAGTCTACTACTTGTTTGTATTTCAATTCTATATTTACTTGTACAATATAATAAAAATAATTGATACAGTCATTAAGCATTTTTTTAAATGCTGTATTTTAACATACCACAGCATGTCATATAAAGTTTGCATGTTGCCCAATGAGTCATGGAGTAGCTATCCAACAAATATCCATTAAGTGAACAAAGACTCAAGATGTCGAGGCTGTTTTGCTTGGTTTATTTGTTTAGATGTAGAGCATTTTATTGCCTAACAAAATATAAATTAAGCTAGGCCTTGGTCTTCTGACTCTACTGAAGAAAAGGTGGCCTGAATCTTCAGCAATAAGTAGTCAAGTTGAAAAATACCCATAAAATTGCATGTTTCTGAAGAGTCTATTATCTACTTTTTAAATTCCTCATTGCTTCTGTCATTTGTACTATATTTAAGAGAGTTAGGGGCAAAAAAAAAAAAAAAAAAAAAAAAAACAATGTGGTAGATTGAATTTAGACTTTTGTTTCAAACTGTTATTGGGGATCTAGGATGACTATGATTATATTTTAGTGAATAAACTAAAGAATAGCAAATTAACATCTGTCAAAACTCTGCATGGCTCTAAAGTATGTAGGAAGTATTTATAAATAACCAATCTGAAATACAAATATTTTAATTCCATGTTATGGTTACTATATTTTATGCACACACCTTTTTAAATAAGTTCTACAAATACACGCATGCATACCTTTACTTCTCTTTCCCGAAGTTTGTTGTCTTTTCCTGCCTTTGATAGCTTAACCTCCAAAACACAGTTCCAAGGACAATTCGGTAGAAAATCAAGTGACTGATTTCTTCTTTCCCAGAAGCAAATAGGGAGTGATCAATAATTTATTTAGTAATTATTTTAAAATAATTTTTGAAAATCTGAAAGCACGTATAAGATACTGAGTCACTAGTTTTTAATTAGGCATTCTCTCTCATATTAAAAACAATACAAAGTATTTATAACAATGTATACTATTGAAGCAAAAATAATTTGACACCTACTTAAGGCTGCTACTATTTTTATTTTGTTTTTAAACCAAATGAGACACAAAGTTTTAATATATTCCTGCCTACCAAAAAACTTTCCCCTAAAGTGTCTTCACAGACTCCTTACAAGCTACCTAATATTGCATGAAAGTCCTAGAACGAAGATAAATGAGGTCCCTACTAAAGGTATTACAAGACCAATTAACAACATATAAAATATAAATATGTTCATAAATACATTAAAATGGAGCCTTCGGGAGAAGTAGGTCAATGGCCAGTTTTGACAAATGAGTGAGAATTACAAAGTTAAATACCCTGGAAGGCCGTGAAATAATACTTTAACAGAAAGCACATTATATTATATTTTAAAAAGGAGATTTTACTATTGAGGATAGGCTCACCTACCAAAGGATGCTCTCCACATCCTAGTCTCTAAATGAGGCTTATTATCTTTAATTTCCCCATACCTCTCCAATACAACCCAACATAACTCTCAATATTCTTCAGTCTCAGAAAGCAGGTTTTCTAAGAATATATGCAATGCTCTACATTTCCTTCCCCTCAATAATTACTTATTTTTCACATGTCCATTTATTTTTTCTTCAAGGAAAAAGTGTGTACTGTTTTCTCAGTTTTGTAGTCCTTCATGTATATTCTTGAACACATGCTTATCTCTTACAAGGATTAGGTTTTTCCATTAACTACCCCTTTCACAGTTTTTTGTTAGATTTTTTGTTTGTTTGTTTTTTGAGATAAAGTCTCGCTCTGTCACCCAGGCTGGAGTGCAGTGGTGTGATCTCAGCTCACTGCAACATTTGCCTCCTGGTTCAAGCGATGCTCCTGCCTCAGCCTCCTGAGTAGATGGGACTACAGGCTCCCACCACCAGGCCTAGCTAACTTTTGTATTTTTAGTACAGACAAGGTTTCGTCATGTTGGCCAGGCTGGTCTCGGACTCCTGACCTTGGCCTCCCAAAGTGCTGGAATTACAGGCGTGAACCACTGCGCCCGGCCATATTTAAGTTTTTGTTTCTTCTAATTGTTAACTCTAAATGATAGTACATACTTAATTCTTTCAATTCCTCATGCTATCACATCTAGCCTAACTTCAGGACTTAAGCTATCACCACTGCATTCAAATTTTACTTACAAAATCATAAGTGAAATTTTATAGTACCCATTTTCTTAGAAAAATATTCATGGTCTGCTTTGCAAAACTGAAAACATTTCTTTTTACATGGGAGATTCTACCAGTCCCTTCCAGAAACTATCCCGCATTTGAAAGTCTACTAATTGCTAAACTGAAAGTCTTCTAAAACCTCATAGAAGAAGATTCTCTGCTTTGCTCAGTAAAATATTAGTTTTTTCTCCAATGTTGAGTTAGCCTTGAATAGGTGAAATAAACCCCACTTGACCATGGCCATGAGATAATTCTTTTTCATTGTATATATGCATAATTTTTTTACATATATACCATACACACTACATATCAATCTATAAGTCTTTATACATTGTTGAATTATATATGCTAATTTTCATTAAGTATAATTGCATCTAAGCTCATGAGAGATATTGATCTGTAGTTTAATTTTCATTTAACATCTTTGGTTTTGCTATTAGGATAATATTTGCCTCATAGGATGAGTTACAAAGAAATCCCTTTGCTTCTATATTCTGAAAGAGATTGCAAAGAAGTAGTATAAATTATTCCTTATATATTTGGTGGAATTAACCAGTGAACCCATATGGACTTGATACTTTGTTTTGGGTGGTTATTAATTACTGATTCAGTTTCTTTATAGATATAGACCTTTTTAGATTATCAATTTCTTCTTGTGTGAGGTTTGGCAGATTGTATCTTTCAGATAATTGGTTCACTTCATCTAGGTTATCAAATTTTGTGGGGATGGAGTTGTTTATATTATTCCTTTGTATCCTTTTAATGTCCATGAGATCCTTAGTGACATTCCCTCTTTCATTTCTAATATTAGTTGTTTGTGTCCTCTCTCTCTTTTTTTCTTACTTGGCCTGGCTAGAGGCTTATTGATTTCATTGATCTTTTTTAAACAGCAGCTTTTGATTATATTGATATTTTCTACTTTTTTTGTTTTTGATTTTACTGATTTCTAATCTATCTTTATTATTATTTTCTCCTTACTTTTGCTTTAATTTGCTCTTTTTTTCAAGTTTCAAAATTGGAAGCTTACACAATTCATTTTAGATGTTTCTCCTTTTCTAATATCTACATTCAATGCTATACATTTTCCTCTCATCAGTGATTACTGAATCCCATAAATTTTGATTAGTTGTGCTTTCATGTTCATTTAGTTCAAAATATTTTAAAATTCCTTTGAGATTTCTTCTTTGACTCATGTTATTCAGAAGTGTGTTTTTAATCTCCAATTATTTTAGGATTTTCCAGCTATCTTTCTGTCATTGCATTCTAGTTTAATTCCACGATGATCTGAGAATAGACATTGTATAATTTCCATTCTTTTAAGTTGTTAACGTGTTTTATAGCACAGCGTGTGGTCCGTCTTGGTGAATGTTCCATTGAGCTTGAGAAGAATGTGCATTCTGTTGTTAGATGCAGTAGTCTATAGATGTCCATTATATCCAATTGATTGATGGTGTTGTTTAATTCAACAATGTTCTTACCGATTTTCAGCCTCCTGGGTCTGTCCATTTCTGATAGAGGGGTGTTAAAGTCTCCAACTGTGATAGTGGATTCATCTTGAGTTGTAGCAGTTTTTGCTTCACACTCTCTTATTAGGCACTTATACATTAAGAATTGTTATGCTTTCTTGGATAATTGAGCACTTTAACATTATATAATTCTTCTCTTCATCCCTGATAATTTTCTTGCTGCAAAGTCTGTTTTGTCTGACATTAACATGGCCACTTCCACTGTCTTGTGATTAGTGTTATCATAGTAAATACTTCTCCATTCATTTACATTTAATCCACGTCTTTATATTTAAAGTGAGTTTCTTGTTGACAACATAGATTTAGTTATCTTTTTAAATTCACTACAATAATCTCTATCTTTTGGTTGGTGCATTTAGACTACTAACCATATAAGTTATTACTGATATATTTGGATTAATATCTACACTATTTATTAGTCTTTTTTATTTGTTACTTTTGTTCTTTGTTCCTATTTTTGTCCTCCATTTTTTTTTCTGCCTTTTGTGGTATTTTCTGAGCATTTTATATGATTCCACTTTATCTTTTTTCTTCACAAATCAGTTAAGAGTTTTTTTTTTTCTCCTTTTTTTTTGGTTGTTCTAGAGTGTACAATACACATTTACAACTAATTAAGGTCCACTTTCAAATAACACTACACCAATTCATGGGTAGTGCAAGTACTTTTTATTTTTTATTATTTATTTATTTTTTTTTTTTGAGACGGGATCTTGCTCTGTTGCCTAGGCTGGAGTGCAGTGGAGCAATCTCGACTCACCGCAGCCTCCACCTCTGAGGTTCAACCAATTCTCCCACCTCAGCCTCCCAAGTAGCTGGGATTACAGGCGCACCACCATGCCTGGCTAATTTTTGTAGTTTCAGTAGAGATGGTTTTTATCATGTTTGCCAGGCTGTTCCTGAACACTTGACCTCAGGTGATCCACCCTCTTTGGCCTCCCAAAGTGCTGGGATTACAGGTGTGAGCCACCGTGCCTGGCCGCAAGTACCTTTAAATATCAAAATATTCTTAGTTCCTTCCTCCTGTGCTTTGTATCATTGCCGTCTTTCTTCATTTGTTTATTAGCATACATAAGTATACATAATTAAGTACACTGTTGCTATTATTTTGAACAGACTATTATCTGTTAAATTAACAATAAGTAAATGAAAGTTTTATTTTACCTTTACTTATTCCTTCTCTGATGTTCATCTTTTCTTTATGTAGATTCAAGTTTCTGATCTATATATTTTTTCTACCTCTCTAAAGAACTTCTTTTAACATTTTTTGAAAGGTGGGTCTAGCAGCAACAATTCTTTTAATTTTTACTTACCCGAGAATGCCTTTATTTCACTTTCTCAGTGTACAGAATTCTAAGTTTGTGGTTTTATTCTCAACACTTTAAATATTTGACTGTACGCTCTTTTCTTCTCAAATGGTTTCTGGGAGTAACTGTATGTAACTGTTATCTTTGTTCCTCTATAGGTAAGATGTATCTTCCCCACCCTACTTCTCACCCCCCAGGATCTTTCAGAATTATTTAACCACCATTGATTTTTCTGCAGTTTGCAAATGATATGCCTAGGTATAATTTTATCTGGCATTTATTCTGCTGCATGTTCTCTGAGCCTTGTGGATCTATGGTTTGGTATTTAACATTTATTTGGGACAAATTCTCAGTCATTTCAAATATTTCTCTTCTGTTCCTTTCTCTTTCTTCTTCTGGTATTGATGGTGTATGTTACACATTTTGTAATTGTCCATCATTTCTTGAATATTGCGTTCTTTTTTTTTTCTGTCATTTTTCTTTTTAACTTTGGAGGTTTCCATTAGAATATCCTCAAGATCAGAAATTATCTTTTCTATCCAGTCTACTAATAAGCTCATCAAAAGTATTCTTCATTTCTATTACAGTGTTTTTTATTGTTGACTTTCCTTGCTAGTTCTTAGAATTTCTATTTTTCTGTATATCTTCCTTATGTACTATCCCATGCTGTCTACTTTATCCATTAGAGTCCTTAGCATATAAATCATAGTTGTTTTAAATTCTTGGTCTGATAATTCTAACTTCCCCGCAATAACTGCATCTGATTCAAATGATTGCTCTGTCTTTAAACTGTGTTTTTTGCCTTTTAGTAAGTCTTGTAATTTTTTCTTGGTATAGAGGCATGATGTACTGAGTAAAAGGAATTGTTGTAATAAGACTTTGGTAATGAAGTGTTAAGGTATGAGGGGAAAGGAGGCATTCTACAGTCCTATGATTAAGTCTCAGTCTTTTATTGAGTCTGTACATCTGAATTGTGAACTTCATATGTGCTTTTCATTTCCCCTACTCATCCTGGGATAGGATGGCTAGTGAAAGATGAAGTTGAGTGTTTCCCTTCTCCCAGGTCAGATAGGCTCTGATAAAATACCAGCAAGTTATGCTCTAATTAAGTAGATTCTCATGACAGCAGACATTCTTAAGAAGAACAAGATTCTCTGGCATATTTCAAGATGGTTCTCTAACCCTCCCCCAACTCTGCTGGACTCATGAGAGGTTATTTTTCTAATATTCCCTGTGACAATCTGGTCAGACTCTAGGAGGTAAAACACAAAGCAGAGAACTAGCCAATGACTGTATCCTGCTGGACAAATCTCTCATATTTTCCCACACTGTTCTTCCAGGAATTCTCTAATTACAGTGTAGGTTTTCTTGCCCCGGTACTGGTTGCCAGGAAGGCTGTTTCTTACAGGTTTCTGCTTTAGTAAGTTGTGATTATTTTTATTTTCCTATCAGTATCTCCAATTTTGGGGGTAGTAATTTGCCTTGTGACCAAACTGCTTTTTAAAAGGGAATTTAGATAGGTTGATCCAAACAACTCAATGTTAAGAACATAGACCTCAGTCGTCAGCTACATTTTGTTTTCTTCTCTTGATAGCACTTATTGCCTGCTAACATATTATAATTGTGTTAAGTTGTTTATTTTCTGCCACACCATGCTAAGATTTAAGTTCCAAGGGGTGAATAATTTTTTCTTCATTGCTTTTCACACTGTTTCTTAGTACCTAGAATAATATTTGGCAAATAGTAAGAATTAAAACATTTGTTGTGATAATAACAAATGACACATTCGAACTTCAAGTTCATTTGCTTCTGAATCACCATAGACTTCATTGCAAGAGGTAAGAAAGGCAAAGGTATGAAACACAATCAAACAACCCAATCTAATGCCCTCAAAATATTTTTCAATTCATTTTCTCAAGTTTTTTTTCTCACATTCTAGTTTACATTTAATAGCTTACTATTATAAATACAGCTTTACAACTGAACTCCAACCCTTAGTCTGTTTATTTTAGCTGTAGTTGGCTAATAAATTCATAATAATAATGAACTCAGTATATTACATTGTCCACATTCACCTCTGATTAAGTGAGCTTCTGAAAATTACACATCATTTAGATCGTATCCAAAATATTCAAGACTATTAATGTCAAAGTGGCAGTCAAATCTTCTCTGTAGCCTGTCAATTCTTTTTTATTTCATAAATAATTTTTATTTGCTTGGCCAAAACTTCTGTAATATTTAGAATATCATTTACAAATTATTGGTAATATAGAGCCAAGAAGCCATTAGACTGAAAAGATCTCACCTTCTTTTCACTAGTCCTTAAAATCCGTCTGCTTCAGTAAGCATACCTTCCTTCTTTTCATTTCCAAAGAGAAAATGTCCCTACTCCTGTCAAAGTGGAGCATTCTAATTATCCACTGGATCCCAATCTTTCCACCTTATCCTATGAGCATCACTTTTTTTCCATTTCTCATGGATTTTTCATGTCAACAAAAAAGTATTTATCATATTTTACATCCTAAAATCAAAACAACCCCCACAGGGCCTTCAATTTCCCTACAGCACCATTGAACTATAACCTTATATCTCTGTTCCTCTTCATAGCCACATTTCTTGAAACAGTAGTCTGAATTTATAGTCTCCTCTTCTAGAGTCCCTAATTAGTCTTTGAAATCCCTCAATGTGGTCAGTACTCTGATTAAAATTGATCTGGACAAAGTCACCAATGATTCCATGTTGCATAATCTAATAATTATTTTTAACTCCACTTTATTCTGTATCTCAGTTGATTTTGTCAGTTTATTAATGACTGTTTTGTTTTGCTGAATATTTTCCTCTTTTTGCATCTGTAATGGTACTAAATACTAATTTTTCCTTTGATATCTGAGCATCTCACTCCAGTTTCCAGTGTCATCTCATAGTTAACATGCTCAAAATGGAAGTATATATTCCTTCAAAAAACAGAAATTCAAGCACACCCTCAAACATGTAAACTAACCTACAAAAACCAGATGTGCATGTCTAACATACATGTTCCCATGCATACATGCACATCCCCTGACATAAATATAGAAAAAACACATGCATATTTCTGCACTACACTCACATAAACACACTCATGCACTCACATATGCAGACACTGACCAAGCATACACAAATGTATGCACAATGCCTACATGCACAGCCACATATACATACTCACTCTCTCACTGACACTGACACACATACATTCCCCACACACATATATTCACACACATATCTACATATGCACATCGCACTCACATGCACTCATACCTATACTCACATATATACACATGTATACCTCAGGCCCCCCACAATGTCATATCTGCACACACATGCACACCTGCACACATATATACTCACATATACACACTTGCACATCCCCCACACAGACATTCACACTCATTAAACTCAAACATGCACACCACCATTTCTTCTCCAGTTCTTGCCACCACCTACCTAGAAAATGAAGGTAGAAATGTGTAAGTTTTGCATCTACTACTTTCTCATACTTCCATTTTAATTTCATCACCTCAACTTATCAATTCTTCCTCAGAAGTATGCCTAGAATCTCCCTGCATAAACCATCATTGCTCATCTAGTTCCTAGCTTTTTTAAAGCTGCCTATTTTGCCCCCTTTAATCTATTCTGCATGACTTTTTTTCGGGGGGGGGGATGGAGTTTTGTTCTTGTTGCCCATGCTGGAGTGCAATGGCGTGATCTTGGCTCAATGCAACCTCCGCCTCCCGGGTTCAAGTGATTCTCCTGCTTCAGCCTCCTGAGTAGCTGGGATTTCAGGTGTGCGCCACCATGCCCAGTTAATTTTTGCATTTTTAGTAGAGACGGGATTTCACCGTGTTAGCCAGGATGGTCTCGATCTCCTGACCTGGTGATCTGCCTGCCTCGGCCTCCCAAAGTGCTAGGATTACAGGAATGGGCCACCACACCCAGCCGATTCTGCATAATTTAGACAGTGTAACTATTTCAGAACACAATTCAAATTATGCCAAACATTTAAATTAATTCAATGCCTGTCCATCAACTACAATTTTCATTATTAAAATTATTCTATATTGAATACGTAATGCTGGCAAGAACATGATGAAATAGGTATCCTCTATTTTAGGTAGCAATTTAAATGACTTAGAAATACATTTGATAAAAATTTTGTAATATGTTTCAAGATAAAAAATTAGTAATGATACTATTTGACTTATTCTATTTCAGAGACACAATAACAAAATTATATCATACATTATGAAAGCGTTGTGCACAAAAATAATTTAGAATTTCTATAATAGGAAAAAATTCACATTTATACATAAATAGGACACTAGGGAAATTAATTAAACTGTGAACTATTCATTCAATAAAATACTATGAATTTTTAAAAATATTTTAGAATATATTTTATTAATATAATTAATATTCATGGCAGGTTAATAATATATAAAAATGCCTGACTATAAAGTATAAATGGCTGAAAATTTACATCTGCAGTATAATCATAGCTCAATTAAAACTAAAGCAAAAGACAAAAGAAATATAAAAAAATTAAGTGGTAGTATTTCAGTGATTCAATTATTTTAGCTTTGTTTTTCTTTATCATCTGTATTTGTCATGAGACTATATAGAGAATAAAAACAATTAAAAAAGAATTATTATTTCCATTTTTTCTTTACCCAGTGGCAAATAAAATAAAAGCAGCTCTGCCAATCTCTCAGTCATTAAAGTTTTTGTAGGCTTTTTTGTAAACTTCCTGAATTCATAGTTTAGGCCTTAAGGTTAAAATATAAATCAGATAAACTTCATACTCAGCCTTCCAATGACTTCCTAGCTCACTCAGAAAACAAAACAAACAAAATTAAAAACAAAGTAGTGCCTAGCAGTAGCCTAACAGTCACGTTAAGTTCTAATTTCACTGGCCCTCCAATCTAGCGTGCTTTCCTCCACCTTCCCTGCCTGTATGTCAACCACACTGCCTTCCATGTTCTTTGAGTACCGCAGCTATCATGTCACCTGAGACACCACACTGCCTCACCCTCTGCTAGAAGATTTTTTGCCCAGTCACATATTTGTAACCTAATTCTATTAGTTCTTACAAAAGTAAATATCAACTTGAGTCTTACAAACTCTAATTCCTATTATACTTACTCAGTTTTTACTTTACTGTGATTTACTCTTCTTCATAACATTTATCATCTTCTGAAAATCTATGTATTGGTTTATTTTCTACTTCCCACTACTGAAATATTAACTCAGTGACAAGAAGAATTATTTCCATTTTGTTCGTTATTCTATCCCCATTGTGTGCCTACATTAGGTGATCAGTGAATAGTTTTTGAATGAATAAAATTTAGAGATGTTTCAGATTATTGATTTTATTTTTAGTTAAGAGAGGTACTTTCAGATGCATCTTTTACTAAATTTAAAGTACCTCAGTCAACACCCTGACATCAACCTGAAATCAAAGTTCAAAACAGATGCACATTGAATAATGACATAATTAGGATAAATTATTTTTTA
Source organism: Symphalangus syndactylus (assembly GCF_028878055.3). Taxonomy (NCBI): domain Eukaryota; kingdom Metazoa; phylum Chordata; class Mammalia; order Primates; family Hylobatidae; genus Symphalangus; species Symphalangus syndactylus. Next base: position 92,116,482 of record NC_072433.2, read on the forward strand.
AAAACTAACCTCAAAGTATAATTGGAAATGTTAAAGGGAAATAGTAAGCCTATATGACAAACCCTAAATGCTTAACAAAATTTTTATATTATTTTATTAGTCATTAATTGATTTGTCATATAAAAAACATTATGAGGGCATAACATTGTCATAGGTTGGGTTCCCCAGAAATAAACTTAGAAGTTATAAGCTTTCTGTGAATGAGATTTATTAAAAAGTGCTCTCTGAAACACAGCTAGTTTGATTTGAAAAAAGCAAAATTGGACAGAGGAAGACGTTGAACTACAGACATTTGCAATAGCAGCCAAATCTACTTTGAAAGTGGCTCTGGGGCTGTCAGGAGTTATCCCCCATTGAGGGAAATGAACTGGGTCTTCATAGCTCCTCGTTATCAGTCAGAGGATATAGGTTATCCTGAAAGTAGTGGGTGTGGCCTTGACACAGGCTGCTTTCAGCCAGGGCAATTACTAGAGAGGAACACAGATATTCAGCCACCAACACTCTCAGCAAGGAGGGGGAAAAAAGTACCTCTATCTTGAAATTGGTAGTAGGAGTAATACACAGCGTGCCATACAGCATCTACCATATGAATTCAAGCTTGCCAAGTTTATTACTCTCCCCATACAGCTATGGTAAAAATAGTGGCAATTTCTTCAGGTCATATTTCTACTTCATTCAAATCCTTCTTGAAATAAAGTAAAATCAAACATATTAATATTCACCTTGCTTCTGTTAGTGGAGGGATAATCAAGTATTTTAGGATAGTAGTTTTCTAACTTTAGAGGATATAGGAACAACTTACAGCATGTTTGAAAGATAGTGTATTAGTCAATTCTCACATTGCTATAAAGAACTACCTGAGACTGGGTAATTTATAAGAAAAATAAGTTTAATTGGCTTACAGTTCTGCAGGCATCATGCTGGCATCTGCTCAGCTTCTAAGAAAGCCTCAGGAAACCACAATTATGATGGAAGGCTAAGAGGACAGCAGGTACGTCAATGGCCAGAGCAGGAGCAAGAGAGCAATGGCAGAGGTGCTGCACACTTTTAAACTACCAGATCTCCGAAGAACTCCCTCACGACTGTGAGGACAATAACAAGGAGTTGAAAACATTCATGAGTAACCTGCCCCTAAGATCCAATCCCCTTCCTTCAACACTGGGGATTACATTTCAATGTGAGATTTGGGCAGAAATATACATCCAAACTATATGGGATAGATAATCTCTTATCAGATCCCTAGATACTCTGACTCAGACTTTCTACATGTAGCCAGAAAATATAAAACTTTAAGTAGCACTATGTCTGTTTTTTTTTTCTTCCTCTAAAAAGAGAAAAGAAACCATAGACTATGATTTGCAGAAAAAATAAATTTGCTGTTATGGAAACTGCATAGATTTATAGCTGAAAAGTTCTAGTACTGCAGTAGCAACAAGAACACCCAATGATCATGCTTTGGTTTCTAAATATTATATTTCCACAAAAGGAACAAGAGTTCCTTAGAAAAGTGGCTGATTCTAAGAGGAGCAGGAAAAATGCACTATGAGACTGGAGTATCTTGTACTGCCAGAAAGTGAGAAAATATTAAAAAAAAAAAAAAAAGAAGAAGAAGAGGAAGATATAAGAAAATTATATCCAAAGTTTAGTTTAAGCAACTAAATGAATAATGTTTACTTCTGGTTAGGGCCCCAATATATAAAGAACTTGGAAAGTGTCATTCTCATTCTTACAAGAATAAAAACCTAAACAAACAGAAAATAAATATTTTTTCCTAGAAACTATCAGAGAACTGAGGTTCTAGGACAAAAGGCCACCACCAAATTCAGAGACATTGAATACATTCATGGCCAGAATCAACTTATATGGTACAGAAGGCGCTGGAGCCATCAACTAGTAGTAACATTTAAATGGTAATTTTTATAAATTGCTAGAGGCTGAATATAGGTGTACTTGAGAGTGATAAACTCCTGGATACCAACTCTGGTGTGTGAGCCCATATTTTCAATTGTTCTAAGAACATCACCAGGTTTTCATGGTGAAATTCCAATAAAGCTTCTCTCGTGACTCTGGCAGAGTGAAGGAAAGAGTAATCATTGTGAAATATGCTTAGATTAGTTCCCATAGACTGTCCAAATTTCCAGGGAAAAGGCTTTACCAGAGCATTGTCCCACCTGGAGAAGGGCATGCCTTGCGCACAGCGTGCTTTAGTGGTGATACCTAGGGTGGGAGGGAGAAGCTCTACCACTAGACAATCACTTGTATTGACATAGCTCGGACACAGGCCTACTAAAAGACTGAGATTTAAATATGATTCCACAACACTTCCTCTTCCTAACTAAAAGTCATAGCAAAAGGGTTCCATGATAATAATACTGAATTATGGCAGGACAGGCTACATCAAATTGACTCTCTTTGAGGAGGAAGACTTTTGGAAGTCTGAAGTCAAGAAGAGAAACAAAATAAGGAAGCCTGAAAAGAATATAGTTAGTAAAATTGTATTGATTTAATTCCTTAGTTTTCATAAATTTACCATGGTTTTGTAAGGTTAATATTAGGGGAAGCTGAGTGAAGGGTAACAGGAACTTTCTGAGCTACCTTAGTAAATTTTCTGAAAATCTAACATTATGCCAAAATAAAAAGGTGTGTGTGTGTATGTGTGTGTGTTTATGTTTGTGTTTTAAAATCCCATAGATCCCCTGTAATATCTGTGTAGTTGCTATGTTTTGGACACAACAGGGAAATTCTAAACTAAAAGCTTTTAAAAATTTTCTATTTTAAAGGGAATGCTTCCAGCTTTTCCTATTCAGTGTGATACTGGCTATGGGTTTGTCATAAATTCCTCTTATTATTGTGAGATACGTTCCATCAATACATAGCTTATTGAGAGTTTTTAGCAAGAAAAGGGTGTTGGATTTTATCGAAGCCCTTTTCTGCATCTATTGAGATAATCATGTGGTGCTTGTCATTGGTTCTGTTTATGTGATGGATTACGTTTACTGATTTGTGTAAGTTGATCCGGCCTTGCATCCCAGGGATGAAGCTGACTTGATCATGGTGGATAAGCTTTTAGATGTGCTGCTGGATTCGGTTTCCCAGTATTTTATTGAGGATTTTCACATCAATATTCATCAGGGATATTGGCCTGAAATTTTCTTTTTTTTGTTGTGTCTCTGACAGGTTTTGGTATCAGGATGATGCTGGCCTCATAAAATGAGTTAGGGAGGAGTCCCTCTTTTCTGTTGTTTGGAATAGCTTCAGAAGGAACGGTATCAGCTCCTCTTTGTACCTCTGGTAGAATTTGGCTATGAATCCGTCTGGTTCTGGGCTTTTTTTAGTTGGTAGGCTATTAATTACTGCCCCAATTTCAGAACTTGCTATTGGTCTATTCAAGGATTCGACTTCTTCCTGGTTTAGTTTTGGGAGGGTGTATGTATCCAAGAATTTAATAATTTCTTCTAGATTTTCTAGTTCATTTGTACAGAGGTGTTTATAGTATTCTTTAATGGTAGTTTATACTTCTGTGGGATTGGTGGTGATATCCCTTTTATCATTTTTTATTGTGTCTGTTTGATTCTTCTCTCTTTTCTTCTTTATTAGTCTGGCTAGGGCAATCAGGCAAGAGAAAGAAATAAAGAGTATTCAAATAGGAAGAGATGAAATATGTCTCTGTTCGCAGATGACATGCTTGTATATTTAGAAAACTGCATCATCTCAGCTCCAAATCTCCTTAAGCTGATAAGCAACTTCAGCAAAGTCTCAGGATTAAAAATCGATGTGCAAAAATCACAAGCATTCCTATACAACTATGACAGACAAACAGAGAGCCAAATTATGAGTGAACTCCCATTCACAATTGCTACAAAGAGAATAAAATATCTAGGAATACAACATACAAGGGATGTGAAAGACCTCTTCAAGGAGACAAACCACTGCTCAAGGAAATAAGAGAGGACAAAAACAAGTGGAAAAACATTCCTTGGTCATGGAGAGGAAGAATCAATATTGTGAACATGGACATATGCCCAAAGTAATTTATAGATTCAATGCTATCCTCATCAAGCTACCATTAACTTTCTTCACAGAATTAAAAAAAAAACTATTTAAGTTTTATATGGAATCAAAAAAGAGCCTGTATAGCAAAGACAATCCTAGGCAAGAAGAATAAAGCTGGAGGCATCACACTACCTGACTTCAAACTTTACTACAAGGCTACAGTAACCAAAACAGCATGGTACTGGTACCAAAACAGATATATAGACCAATGAAACAGAACAGAGGCCTCACAAATAACACCACAAATCTACAACCATCTGATCTTTGACAAACCTGACAAAAACAAGCAATGGGGAAAGGATTCCCTACTTAATAAATGGTGTTGGGAAAACTGCTAGCCATGTGCAGAAAACTGAAACTGGACCACTTCCTTACACCTTATATAATAATTATCTCAAAATGGATTAAAGACTTAAACATAATACCTAAAACCATAGAAATTCTAGAAGAAAACCTAGGCAATACCATTCAGTACACAGGCATGGGCAAAGACTTCATGACTAAAACACTAAAAGCAATGGCAACAAAAGCCAACATTGACAAATGGGATCTAATTAAACTGAAGAGCATCTGCACAGCAAAAGAAACTATCATCAGAGTGAACAGGCAACCTACAGAATGGGAGAAAATTTTTGCAATCTATCCATCTGACAAAGGGCTAATATCCAGAATCTACAAGCAACTTAAACAAAATTGCAAAAAAAAAAAAAATCAAAAAGTGGGCAAAGGATATAAACAGACACTTTTCGAAAGAAGACATTTCACGGCCAAAAAACATATGAAAAGAAGATCATCATCACTTGCAAATCAAAACCACAATGAGATACCATCTCATGCCAGTTAGAATGGTGATCATTAAAAAGTCAGGAAACAACACATGCTGGAGAGGATGTAGAGAAACAGGAATGCTTTTACACTGTTGGTGGGAGTGTAAATTAGTTCAACCATTGTGGAAGACAGTGTGGCGATTCCTCAAGGATCTTGAACCAGAAATACCATTTGACAGAGCAATCTCATTATTGAGTATATACCCAAAGGATTATAAATCATTCTACCATAAAGACACATGAACACATATGTTTATTACAGCACTATTCACAATAGCAAGGACTTGGAAGCAACCCAAATGTCCATCAGTGATAGACTGGATAAAGAAAATGTGGCACATATACACCATGGAATACTATGCAGCCATAAAAAAGCATGAGTTCATGTCCTTTGCAGGGACATGGAAGAAGCTGGAAACCATCATTCTCAGCAAACTGACACAGAAACAGAAAACCAAACACCGCATGTTCTCACTCACAAATGGGAGTTGAACAGTGAGAACACATGGACACAGGGAGGGGAACATCACATATCAGGGCCTATCAGGGAGTGGTGGGCTAGGGGACGGATAGCATTAGGAGGAATACCTAATGTAGATGATGAGTTGATGGGTGCAGCAAACCACCATGGCACATGTATACCTATGTAACAAACCTGTGTGTTCTGCATACATATCCCAGAACTTAAAGTACAGTAATAAAAAAAAGAAAGGTAAAAAAAATTGTTTCTATTTTATAACAAACATACAGAAAAATGTGAAAGCTGAAATCAAGCTTGTCCAGCTCTGGCCCACAGGCCACATGTGGTCAAGGATGGCTTTGAATGTGGCCCAACACAAGTTCATAAACTTTCTTAAAATGTTATGAGATTTTCTTGAGATTTATTTTTTGGTCCATCATCTGTTGTTATTGTTAGTATATTTTATGTGTGGCCCAAGGCAATTTTTCTTCTTCCAGTGTTGTCCAGGGAATCCAAAAGTTTGGACACCCCTGGCTTAAATGTATAGCTAAATAATTGGCTAAAACAAGTTTTCAGCCAGTTCAATAAGTAGGATATTGTTAATCCTTTTATACTCCCTTCGTGTCATGACCTCTTCCCTCTGACTCAAAGATAACAACTACTTTGATCTAATACAGTAGACTAATTTTGTCCATTTTTTATTTTATAAAAATGTATTTCTGTGTTATGCATTTTTCTAGGACAGGCTTCTTTCACTCAACATTATGTTTGTATCTTGGTCCATTTTGTGTTGCTATAAGGGAATACCTGAGGCTGAGCAATTTATAAGGAAAAGTTTATTTGGCTCATGGTTCTGCAGGCTGTCCAAGAAGCATGGCACCAGGATCTGCTTATCTTCTAGTTAGAGCTTCTGTGCTGCATCAAAACATGATGGAAAAGACCACAGGGGAAGCAGGCAGGTGCAGAGAGCAACCAAACCTCAAGGGTGTCTTGACTTTATAACAACCTACTCTGGAAAAAACTAATTCACTCCCCCTGAGAACCAATCCAAGCTCAGGAGAATGAGAACTCACTCACTACAGAGTGAATGGCATCAAGCCATTCATCAGGGATCTACCCTCATGAATCACTTCCTTCTAGGTCCCATATCCCAACACTGCCATATTGGGGATTAAATTTTAACATGAGACAGGGTGGGAACGAATGTCCATGCAGTTTGTAAGTTTCAACCATATTAATTTAGGCTGTGTATATCTATTGGTGCACAGTATCCTATTGTTTCAAATGCCACAATATTTTATCCCACCTATTCTTGATGGGAATTTATTTTTTTCTCTTTTTCTCCCAGTGTTTGGTTATTACAAATAGTGTGCAATGACATGTTTATAAATACATATTGTGAAGATATATTTCTTACAGCTGAAAACACTGTGTATACTAACTATTTATAGTTAAGTAGCACTGTTGGGTCCTAGTTACGTACAAATTCAGTTTTTCAAAGTGATAGTACTAATTTTTATTTCATAAGAGTTCTGGTAGCTCTCTAGTTTCTAACCAACACCTGAGGTCATTTCTCTTAATAATTTTCAACATTCTTGAGGGCAAGTAGTGGCATAATATTGTGTTTAAATGGTTATTACATTACAGACTACAGCAGTAAGTGTACAGAGTGAACAAATTTTTAAATGCACACATTTTAAATATACAGAATAAATGAAGTTTTCACATGTACATGCTTATCTTTTCAGCAATGAAATGAAGACACAGAACATATTCGCTCCAACAATTACCTTTCCAAAGGTGAATACAACTCTGAATTCCATCAGCATTTATTGGCTTTATTTTTCTTGAATATTTAATTGTTTAATCTCTCGACTGAAGAATCAGATTCTTTGGTATTACTGGAGCTAGCTTCAGTTTATTATTCTTCACTGATATGCTCTATTCCATTTTATGGGTATAGCAATTAGATGTTTGTTCTATCATTAATTTTCTTTTGGTTGTTTTTTTGGTATTTTCAAAATGCTACGGTTTTAGTAAATATGTGCACTAGTTTTTATTGGATATTTACTAAAAGAGATTGCTAGCATGGTGCATATTTTATAAAAATATTTTGATTTTAACTTTTTGGGTCTTTATGTTTATGTTTTTTATAAACAGCATAGAGGTTTTTATTTTTTAAATGGGAAATATTTTCTATTTACATTGGAAAAATTCATGATGTTTAGATTTTCCTCTAATATCTTCATATTTTCTATTTGTTTAATTGATAATTTGTTAATTTTTCTTTTGATTTATTAAGTACTACTTTTTATTCTACTGTATTTTTCCATTAGCTTACTATTTTCACATTATTTATTTTTATAGTTATCCCAAACACTATAAAATGCATTATTCATTTATTAGTCTAATTTAGTTATTATATCACATCCCCAGAATGATAGAATTTCATCTTACAAAAGTTTAATTACTTTTAATTCTCTTGTCTTTTATATCATTGCTGCCAGAAATTGTACTTGTACATATATAGGAAATCCCAGAAAAAAATGTAATTTCTGTAAATGATCATTGTTCACTTATCTTTCACTAATGAAATATGTACCCTTTCTAGTGTTTTTCATTCTTTCCCTCTTGTTCATGCTATCACATGAGATTGCTTTTCCCCTGCCTGAGAAACCGCCTCTAAATATTTTATTCACGATTAATGATGCCAAATTCCCTCATGTTTAGTTTGCCTGAAACTTCTAATTTTGCTTTTCTTTATATTCTTTGTAAAGATATACTTCTCAAATAGAAAATGAACAAATTTTAATTACAGTTTGATTTGTTTTAATACATACATTCATTTAACTCACATCACTATCAAGACACAGAAACTTACTGCTATCTCAGAAAGTTTCTAAGATTCTACATGCTCCTCTTTCAGTCATCCACTTCCAAGTTACTAATGGTCTTGTTTCTATTGTCAATAGATTAATTTTCCCTAGTATGTGATATAATATAAATGGAATCACACTGTATGCAGGCTTTTGTGTCTGGCTTCTTTTCCTCAGCAAAATGTTTTTGTGGTATCAGTAGTTGATTTATAAATATAGACATGCAGAGAGAGGCAAGGTACTCATAGGATCATTGAATAGATTCTATGTTTAACTTTCATTAAAAACCACAAATTATTTGTCTTGACTGATTTTATAACCTCACCAGAAATGTCCCACTTGTTTAATATTTTTACCAACATATGTTGTTTACAATTCTTTTTATATTGCTCTTTTACTGAAAACGTAGCAAAAAGAAAAGCCATAAAGGAGGAAAAGTTTTGATGTGCCAATTGACAAATTATTTGTAGACAAAATGTGAAAGGAACTGCTACAAATCAATAAAAATGAAATACAACATAATTAAATTGGTCTAGAGCATTGAACAGGCATTAACAAAGATGATATCCAAATGTCCTATAAACATATAAAAATGTCAAACTGTATTAATCACTAGTGAAATGAAAAGTAAAACTGAAGTGCAAGAGATGAATTTGATAACCCTGTTCACACACCTCAGAAAAGTTAAAATTACAAAGATAAATAAAATTTTTGGCAGGGATGTAGAGCAACTTGAGCACTAGTGCCATGTTGATGGGAGTATAAACTGGTATAACCACTTTCAAAAGCAGTTTCTTTCTTTCTACTGAAGTTGAAAAGCACATATGCTATAACCTAGCAATTCTCTTCCTGGATATATATGAAATAGAAATATATTTTTAAATTTTCCAAAAAACAACTACTAAAATGTTTATAGGAACTCTATTTATAATTGTTCTGCTATAGAGGCTATCCAAATGGATATTGGCAGTATAACAGTATAAGGTACATGTTACAATGGTCATATGATAAATTATTACCTAGGAATAGAAATGGAAAAAAAAAGACTGCTATATACAAAATATGTGAATCTCAAAAACATAATATCCTATTTTAGAAGCAGACCAAAAAATGCACACTCAGCAATTCCGTATACATAAATCTACTAACAGGCAACTGAAAACCAAAAATAAAATCTTCAGCCACCAAGTCAACTGAATAGATGCCTCCTCCCAGCCAAGTGCATTCCAAAGTAAAACTGAAAAACTAGTTCAGGCCATGATGGGAAGGGGACAGTCAGATATACCTCCTTATACCCTCCACCCTTTGCAATTCAGGCACAACTTACCAACATTAACATTAAAATAGAGATCTTAAGAAGGACAAAATAAACTCTTTGTAACAATAAGACACAAAATTCCTATTTGACTCTAGTATAGCATCACATGACAGCTAGCGGCCCTGAAAGAAATCAAAGTATTTTACCCCAAAATATTATTTTATTTTATTTTATTTTTTTGAGACGGAGTCTCGCTCTGTCGCCCAGGCTGGAGTGCAGTGGTGCAATCTCGGCTCACTGCAAGCTCCGCCTCCCAGGTTCACGCTGCTGTTCTCCTGCCTCAGCCTCCCGAGTAGCTGGGACCACAGGCGTCCACCACCATGCCCAGCTAAGTTTTTTGTATTTTTAGTAGAGACGGAGTTTCACTGTGTTAGCCAGGATGGTCTCGATCTCCTGACCTCATGATCCGCCCCCTCGGCCTCCCAAAGTGCTGGGATTACAGGCGTGAGCCACCGTGCCCGGCCTTATTTGACATATTTTTAAATGGCCTTACAAAGCTATGGCTTGTGGGGAAAATCCACATTCTGTGGAGAATCCCCTTCCCTTCCCAGATATTTTCCTGATCCAGGAGAAATTAACTAAGAATATGGCATCTTTTTAGTGTAGGACAAGAGATATTTACCATCTATTCTCTCTGAATCCTGTTACCTGGAAGCTGCATTTACATAACAAGAACCTTGGCTTCCACAATCCCCCCTTATCTAAAAGACAATCACTTCCCTCTGCTGATTCCAACTCTTCAGGCAGAGCTTAACCCTTTCAATGAATTGCCAATCCAGAAATAATTCACTCCACCTATGACCCCTAAGCCTCTGCTTCAAGTTGTTTCATCGTTCTGGACTGATCCAGTGCATACCTGATACCTATTAATTGATGTCTTATGTCTCCCTAAAACGTATAAAAGAAAGCTGTAAGCCAATCACCCTAGGCGCATGTTCTGAGAACCTCTTGAGGCTGGCTTTGGAACTTGGTCACTCACATTTGGCTTAGAGTGAATTCCTTCAAATATTTTATGAAGTTTGACGCTTTTTCATCAACACAATAACCTAAAGGCAAACAAGACAAGATGGTGGTTGACTTTTAAAGGAAATATGACTGGCTGATTTCAAGGGACCTGGTGGATTACTGATTGTGGTAGTCAATTTCATCAGTGACTGAGTCAGTGGGTAAATAGGTATTTGGTCAAATATTATGCTGTGTGTCTGTGAAGGTGTTTTTGGATGAGATGAACATTTGAATGAGGAAACTAAAATAGGTTGTCCTTCATAAGCATAGGTGTGCCTCAATTAGTTGAAAAACTGAATAGAATAAAAAAACTGACCTTCCCACCCCAAGTAAGAGAGAGTTTTTCCTGTCAGATGGCCTTTGAACTAAGAAACCAGCTTTTTTCCTGCTTTTGGACCTGAACTGAAAACATCAGCTCATACTAGGTCTCAAGACTGCCAGTCTTTGGACTGGATTTAAACTATCGGCTTCCTGGATCTCCAGCTTGCCAACTCATCCTCCAGATCTTGGGACTTTCTAGCCTACATAGTCATGTCAGCCAATACTAATTCTATGTCTCTCTCTCTCTCTGTGTATACAAAGATGAATAATAAAATTTTTTATAAGGATGTATACACACACACATATAAACATTCACACACATCTATTTGGTTCTGTTTCTCTGGAAAATTCTGACTAATACATTGGTCATTATCTATTTCTTGATCTTGGCTTCAGTACTGTAGGTTTGTTTACTCTGGAAATTCATGAAGTTTTGTATTTATGGTTTGTGCTTTGCACATTCTCAGAAAATGTGAGTGAAAATAAGAATTTCCGCAAAGGTAGAGTAGAATGTTACAGGCATATAGTACATTTCACACGAAACCTCTATATCCTTTCTAATCCTGAACCCCTGGGTATATGTTATTACTTAAATATATCTGCTAACTGTTTACATACTACAGTCTTGTAAACCATAGCTAGTCTGTGGCTGTGTGTCTCAGAGATTCTGAAAAGTTTTTGGTTTATAGTGCCCTTAATGTCTTATTTTTGTTTGTTTGCTGTTTTGTTTTAGTTAAACCCCTAGATCAAAAGAAATACCTCGCAGCTCAGTATTGAATAATGAGGTCTCAACAATTTGAGAGTAGTAATTTTTGTGATTTTTGACAGGTGCTACTGTGTTCTCTTGAAAAACTAAAATTTCCCACTGTGCCCACCCTGTGAATTTATGCACTACTTCATAGGATCTTGGCATATGGCTTGGGAAACAAGGTCTTAGACTTTTCTAGATACAGAGCAATTTGAACAAGTCATATATGAGGTTTATGCTGTGTCTCTGCCTGTATTTGTTTCTGCATGTGTATTTTACTGAAATAAATATATATATACATGGATAATTGAATGCTTATCTAAGATTTTAAAGGTTTTATATTCCAAAACTATAGAAAAATAGGTTGCTTTATTCAAAGTGCTCACATTAAAACACTTAAGTGTAAAACATTTATTCAATTCTAAAGTCCCATTTGGAACTGTTCTCAGAATTAGCTTCTGATAAATATACATATTGCCAACGTTGGTTAAACAAAATAACACTGCTTTAGAGGTAGGATGAAGGTTAACAGACATAAGACACAACTGTGCTTTAAAAAATGTGGAATAAAATGATCAAAAATATAAAAGTGTATGGCCAGGTTTATAGTAATTACCATTGTGATTTAGTAATGCTATTTTCATGTATATTTTACATATACATTTTTTTCCAATTTATTTTGGATTCAGGGAATGAGTGCAGGTTTGTTATATGAGTATAACGTGTGATGTTGAGGACTGGGGTATGGATGATCCCATCACCCAGGTAATAAGGACAGCACACAATAGATACTTTTTGAGCCAACAGTCCCCTCTCTCCCCTCTCTACCAGTCCCCAGTGTCTCTTGTTCCCATCCTTATATCCATGCATACTCATTTTAAGTAAGAACATGCAGTATTTGCTTTTCTGTCTCTGTGTTAATTCGCTTAGGATAATGGCCTCCAATTAGCATGCTAGTTGTTGCAAAAGACATGATTTCATTCTTTACTGTGTCTGCATAGTATTCCATGTAGCACATAGGCATGGGCAAAGATTTCATGATTAAACACCAAAAGCAATGGCAACAAAAGCCAACATTGACAAATGGGATCTAATTAAACTAAAGAGCTTCTGCACAGCAAAAGAAAATATTATCAGACTGAACAGGCAACCTACAGAATGGGAGAAAATTTTTGCAATCTATCCATTTGACAAAGGGCTGATATCCAGAATCTACAAAGAACTTAAACAAATTTACAAGAAAAAAACTTAACAACCCATCAAAAAGTAGGCAAAGGATATGAACAGACACTTCTCAAAAGAAGACATTTATGAGGTCAACAAACATGAAAAAAAGCTCGTCATCACTTGTTGTTAGCGAAATGCAAATCAAAACCACAATGAAATACCATCTCATGCCAGTTAGAATGACAATCATTAAAAAGTCAGAGAACAACTGATGCTGGAGAGGATGTGAAGAAACAGGAATGCTTTTACACTGTTGGCAGGAGTGTAAATTAGTTCAACCATTGTGGAAGACAGTGTGGTGATTCCTCAAGGATCTAGAACCAGTAATAGCATTTGATCCAGCAATCCCATTATTGGGTATATACCCAAAGGGTTGGAAATCATTCTACTATAAAGACACATGCACACGTATATTTACTATGGCACTGTTCACAATAGCAAAGACTTGGAAGCAACCCAAATGCCCATCAATGATAGACTGGATAAAGAAAATGTGGCATATATACACCATGGAATACTATGCAGCCATAAAAAAGGATGAGTTCATGTCCTTTGCAGAGACATGGAAGAAGCTGGAAACCAACATTCTCAGCAAACTAACACAGAACAGAAAACTAAACATTGCCTGTTCTCACTCATAAGTGGAAGTTGAACAATGAGAACACATTGACATAAGGAGGGGAACATCACACACCGAGGCCCGTCAGCCAGTGGAGGGCTAGGGGAGGGATAGCATTAGGAGAAATACCTAAAGTAGATGATGAGTTGATGGGTGCAGCAAACCACCATGACACCTGTATACCCATGTAACAAACCTGCACGTTCTGCACATGTATCCTAGAACGTAAAGTATAATAAAAAACATAAAAATAAAAAAGTTAAAATCTAATCTACCATTGATGGGTACCTAGGTTGATTCCATGTCTTTGCTAGTGAGAATAGCGCTGTGATGAACATATGAGTGCATGTGTCTTTTTGGTAGAACAATTTATATTCCTTTGGGTATATACACAAACAAATAATTAAAAATAAGCTAATGATATTAACAGATACTTCTTGAAAGAAGACACACAAGTGGCCAAGAAACATGAAAAAATTCTCATCATTACTAATCATCAGATAAATAAAATCAAAACCATAATAAGATACCATCTCACACCAGTCAGAATGGCAATTATTAGAAAGTCAAAAAATGAAAGATACTGGTGAATCTGGATTGAAAAGGGGACATTTATACCCTCTTGGTAGCAATGCAAAATCCTTCAGCCACTGTGGAAAAAAGTTGAAGATTTCTCAAAGAACTTAAACCAGAACTATTAATACCATTCAACACAGTAAAATATTTCTAATGTGATGAAAGTTATTTTAGTTAACTCGTTATTACATATCTTTCTTGAAATTAAATGACTTGATAAATTTATACCTCATTTGAAATTTACTAAATTGTTTTCAGGAAAAATTTTTAAAAGTAACATAGCATTTACTTTGAGAAAAAAAAGCACTAGGAAGTTTGATAGCTTTAATATTTTCCCTTTAGAACAATTAACCAAACAAAAGGAAACAGAAATAGGCAATATAATTTTTTTTCAAACAGGAAAAAAATTGTGTGTGTTTGTAACTAAATCTGTTTTTACATTTGGTTTAAAAATACATGTCATCAACACTTATTTTCTTTTTTTAAGTCACAATATAAGTAATGGAGTTACTCCATAAATATTTATTGGTATGATATCTGTTAATAAATTATTCTTAAAATATAATTAATATTAGATTTTGACTGTTGTATTTCCAACTACATGTATTTTTATTTCTTTGACTAATTTTATGATAATGGTAATGAACAAATGCCCCACATTCAGTAAAATATTGGAGTTGATACTTTATTAGTCAGCGTTCTCCAGAGGAACAAAAGAACCAATAAAATAAATACACACACACACACACACACACACACACACACTGCTTTAGTGACATCCTAAACCACATTGGGGAGGACAATCTGCTTTCGTCAGTCTTCCAAATCACTTGCTAATCTCATCCAGAAACACTCTCACAAACACACCCAGAAATGATGTTGGACCAAATTTTTGGAAACTGCATGGCCTGATCAAATTGACTTACAAAATTAACCATCACAGTCATTAAGAGTCAGCTTGGGGACCATGTCAAGTGGCAAAACTGATTCATTATTAGCTCCATTACCATGAACTAAAATGGCAAAACTAAAGTTAAAAAAACCAAAACGGGCAAACAAATAAACTCAATAATGCCATTCCACAATAATGCTTTAAACCATGTTGCATATAATTTTAGTGATTTAAATATTTGGCCATTTTTATTTATTGAACAGCATCATAACTATGTGTCATTAAAGCTTAGTCAGCTTAACTTACTTATTTTGATTTGATTATGACCTTAAACTTGATTGAGATATTTGGGGCTTTGGCAAATATTGTCAAGGAACTACAAACAGCATTGACGCTACGAGAATCTTGTGGGTCTATCATGAAAATTCACATAATTTTGTCTTTAAGAGATATATGTAAAAATGGTGTTGCTTCATTCCAATATACGAATTTTTAGGCTTTTCTGCCCATTGGCAAATTTTTCTCTAGTGTATATTTTCTTATGAATCCACCGATACTAGTTGTAACCAATTTTTAAATATTTATCAATTTGAAAGATGAAAAAATGTTCCCAATTTTAAGGCTTTTGATGTTTAAAAAAAGAACCACTTCTATATGCTCAGTGTTTATATGTATTTCTTCTTTTTTTGACACTTTTGTATACTTTGCCTATTTTCCCATTGAGTCATAAATCATTTATCACATAGATTAGTAAAATGCTCTAAGATGGTAGTGGCATTAATCTATAGTTATTGTTTGTGTACACTGAAAATATTTGTTTAAATTTATTTTTTTAAATGTTGGTGAAAATATGCCATTTGGAATCTGCCTAATCTGTATTTCCTAAAAATGTCTTCTTTAGCACAAATATTCACTTACTCTGGATAAAGGAACAAATTCATTCTTATTTTTTGTCAATTTTTATTCAATTGTACAAATATAAATTATTAAGTAATTTACCCTTCATTAGCAAATAATGTGCCATCTATATAACAGAAGTTACATCTAAACACGTAATAGTATATTATGCTATTTTATATTTATACTATACAAAGACTAAAGCATAAACATTAAATATGAAATAGAAATACATTAGGTAATGTATAATGTTGAAATTTAATATTTGTTTGAATGCTACCCTTAGAGAAAGGATGATCATTTAGAAACAAAAGATGTAAAAGTCTTTTGCTTGGAGAAACAGCCTGAGTCTTCAGAGTCTTCAAATTTTCTTTATCTCTACAGCTTGATTTGTACAAAAGGATATTTTATTCAACTACTACAACACTTTCATTTAAAGATGAAAAAATTGCATCCAAAGGGGGTTATTTGATTTATGTAAGACTTAATAGCTAATGGCGGCAGAAACTGAACAGGATTTAAGTTCTCATAATATTCTTTATTTTAGCTCATGATGTGTTAAAATCGGCTTACAGCAGAAAGAAAATTTGAAGTAATATTAGTATGACTTTTAGGACATCAAGCAAATCATCAACATTTAATTAAACAAACTCACATTGAATGCTTTTATTCCAACCCCTCCCCAAATACCTCTTTAGGATCCCTGAGTAACACCTTTGATAGTATCCTAAAATTACATATTAACTTAATTTTGAAATGATGCAATAAAGCTTTTATTTAACTATTAAAAACATGATCTCTTGAACTGATTTACATACATATAGAGATCCAGTAAAAACGGAATATTTTAAGATCTTTTACAGATAAAGCATTATGACAATTAAATATGCTTGAGTTAAAACGAAGTAATTCATAAAAAAGATGACTTAGGCTTGTGAATATAAAGAACATTAGGCTTACCTTCTGAGTGCTTTTATATATTACACTCAATGCTATATTACTCTAGGAAAATTTTACAGGAAAACTCTCAAATCTGAGATTATATGTACCTTGTTTACATTCATAGTTTT
Source organism: Symphalangus syndactylus (assembly GCF_028878055.3). Classification (NCBI taxonomy): domain Eukaryota; kingdom Metazoa; phylum Chordata; class Mammalia; order Primates; family Hylobatidae; genus Symphalangus; species Symphalangus syndactylus. The sequence continues at coordinate 92,133,371 of NC_072433.2, forward strand.
TATATTTATGGTTTATAGTGATTGTTATTATGCCAGGTTTTCAAATAGGCATCCTTTTTATTGAAAGCTATATAAAACTAATATACCTAGAAGGGAAATTTAAGGCACAAACACATTTCTGTATGAAATGAGACTTAAAAAAGAAAAAAAATTTGGAAGGGGAATATTTAAGTTTGATTACAAAATAATCTGATCCATGCTTTCAGTTGTAACACTAAAAAGTATATAAACCTACCACAGTTAATTACAGTGATAAAAGTTTACTATTATGTAAATACATGCATATATTATAAAGAAATCTCTCTCTGTGTGTGTGAAAGTATACAATTCAAGGTTTGTATCTATGCCTAGGCAATACCTAGAAAATGATGTGTAACAAAATTATTGCACTCAGGAATGATTTGCAGTGCTTGATTTATTGGATAACTTATAATATTTAGTGTTGCCAATAAATCAAACACTGCTATATTTAGATAGTTTTAAATCATTACCACTACAATGAGTAAAATATCATTGAAATATATTTCGGTGCACATAGCCAAGCTATATTCACCACAAATTTATGTCAAGAAAATATCTTTCTTATTCTAAGTCCTCTTTTTTCTCTCACCAAAAGCCTAAATTACACTGATAAATCTCCAAATTTAGTTTTTATTGTATCTAAACTCATTTTAAAAATCTGATAAAACTGGTCATTCAGAGAAATGAGATTTTCTTTGAATGTAAGCCCTATTTCTATCTTCAAACTTCAACTTACTACACTGCTGTCTATAGCATGTCCTCTGAATATGATGTGTGCTCATGCTCAATTTTTCTGTCAGAAGTCATTGTGCTTGATTTATAAATATAGCCAGTACTAGAGAATTTGGGGGCGGGGGTAAGGAAGAGTTAGATAGACGTACACACAACTAGTATTTATGTCTCATCTCTTAATTTTTCTTTGTAAGCACTATGTTTACCTAAATACTTTAGTGGGAATTTATACAGATTGTAAACAAATGTTATTGATAAATATTTTAATTTGTTTACAAACTTTAATAGCAATAATCAATAATCACATAATGATCATTGCATCTATTCAATTAACGAGGGTCCAAATTTTAGAAAAATACAAAGTTTTGGTGTCACTATTAAATGTTGTGAGAATACACCATTTTTAAAAATATCAAAAACAAAGCACAAAGAGTAAGCAATTAAAAAAGAAAAAGCCTCAACGGACCAACCTTAGTTTGTTTGTAAAGGGCCTTCCAATGCCAAGGGCAGTTTTGTTGAAAGAAGTCTGTTCTTTACTTTTTAATAACATATTTACTGTAGTCTACAGTTTAATAAAAGTTTTCGGAGTTTCAAATCCTTTAAGCATGCTTAGCAGTGACTCAAGAACAAGGTGCATTGGTGGCTAAGATAACTTTTAATAGAAAAATAACACTCTATAGATCTTTTTATTTAGTTATTGACCCACTCCACACCTGCACATTTTTTGTTGCCCCAAGGTTAAAGGGCCATGTGTATATATATATATATTTTGTTGCCCCAAGGTTAAAGGGCCATGTATATATATATATATATACACACATACATACATACATACAGAGAGAGAGAGAGAGAGAGAGACAGAGCGAATGACAATTTTTGCAGCAGTTGAATAGTATACACAAAATAAATAATTTTCTAGCATATGTTTCATAGATCATGTTTCCCTTGATTGTTTTGCCCAAATTCAAATCAAATCAACTTTCTATTACTTTCATAGACTGGATAAGTTGTTGCAACAGAAATTCAAGCTATCAAATTTTTAGAATACTTATCTAGGGCTTAAATTTATTGCTTAGGAAATATCACAGATACTAACATTCATTTTTAAGGGTAGCATTTTTTCTAATGTTTCAGTTTGGCTGCATATTTAATTGCTCATTTTTTTCTGGAGTTGAGTTCAAACCTGATACTACAGCAGCAATATATTAAGAGTTGGCACTTTAAAGCTCAGTATTTAAAGATTAACAGTAAATTATAGCACAGACTGCACATTAAACTACCATCTTGTGCAACAAATGTTACAGACAATCTGTAACCTGAAATATTAATATCTTATGGCTTTGGAGATTACATTAATTACAGCCACTTTTAGAATGCAATAATTACACTGTTTTACAGTAGCCACTAAGGTCAGTTTATACAAGTAACTATTCACCTGCTACAAAGCTTCATGAATGAATGAATAATCAGCATTACATATATATTGTACTACATATATCTCCCAAGCAGAATTTGTTAGTGTGTGTATTTTATATGCAAATATACACACTCTCAAGTTGTGTTATTTGGAAAGGACAATATTGGTGATTGGCATTTTTATGGGTGCAAAAAAAAGCATTCAGGATATAAATGAGGATTATATGGCATCAAATTTAAAAAAATGAACAATAATGCTTACCTGTGTATGATATAGGTTTGAATGTGAATAATCTACTTTCCTGATAAATAAGCAAGATTTTACTCTGTATTAAATGACTATGCTGACTGGAAAAAAATGATTATTGAATGCTCTGGAAAATAATTCATTTCTATGAACAAATAAGGGTAAGTCGATGAAATGGTTATCTGAGGAATTGACCAACCAGTTATGCAGAAAAATGCTCATGTTATTTTTAGCATAATTAATTAAATTACACTTTAAATATGTTGATCAAATAACTCACATGGGATTTATTGGAAAACTAAATATTAAAAAAGAAAAATACACTGAATGAGTATAATAAAAGTTATAGGTGGAAAGTCAATAACTGACATATATAATAGAAAAACAATTTCTATTGACAGAGTTGTAAAGGGCATTATAAAGCCTGAGCTGCAACATTTGTTAAGAAAATGACTGTAATGAGCAATATTATAGTAGCGAATCATGTTAAATTGGGAAAGAATTACAAACTTTCCCTGATTCTACTACATTTTATGTAATTTTACTGCAGCTGTCAAGTAATTATCACTAGGAAGCTTAATAGTAATAGAAAATCTAAGTCTGAGATTTTAATTCTTTGATTTGTCATATCATAAACACCTATGGTATACCAGGCCCTAGACAGAGTGTTGCAAATATACATTAAAAAAATATGTTGAAATATATTTTTCACCTGAACTTCCTCTGTCTCCACTTTCTATTTTCTCCCTTGCAAAATCTAATTCCCTATACTCAGTGCATAGCCATGGAAGTACAGCATTAGAATATACTACATGTAATGTATGTTTATATTATCCTTTCCACACTCCAGTTGATGTATACACAGCTATACCCTTCTTAACTAAACCCAAGAATCAAGGGTGAAAAAAATGTTACCTAAATCTACCCTCATAATTTACCTTCTCTGACAATATACTCTGATCTTATACTCTACCCTTTCACACTTAGATTGTGCTGTCTTTGGTGAATTCTCATAACTAGCTCTGTAAGTTATGCATATGATTCATTCTTCTCATTCACTAATCTTATTTTTTGGTTTCCACTCTGGTCACTTTTACCTACTTTCCTCAAGAACAAATATGATATATTTGATGCAGTTTGAAGCATGTGGCAAGTGTTTAGAATGCATTATTTCTTTATAAGTGGAAAGGAATTACGAGGGAAGAATGATGTTATCACCCAATTCAGATAATTTTTTCAGAGGTCTCATCATGTCCTTAATCAGGAGCTCAAGTCCTATTGCACTCATCAGATACACTGAAATGTTTATTGAGCTATTTTTCTACCCTAGACTTTATTTTGGCAATATAGGTATCAAATTAATCTTTCCCCAATAATTTATACTAATACCACATATGTTTCAATTGACAAGGATTCCAAGATAGACTAAATGCCTGGTTACTACTCTGTTTAACTGATAACATACACTGAAATACTGAGAGCTATCATCGCAAGGAAAGTCGACAAAAAAAAATTAAATTTCATTGGTGTTAATTACTTGGACAATTCACATACCGCCTCTTATTCTAAATAAAGTAACTACAACTGTAACCAAATGATTTATTCAGCAAAAGAATCAGTAGATGTATGAAACGGAAGCATTTTCTATTTTTCTATAGTAATATATTCTGACCAAGAAGAGTAACATGATTGTTGTGTGGAAAGGAAGGAGAAAAAATAAATCAGAAATAATGTGGTCCTGAAAAGCTGAGGACATTTTCTGACCAGGAGAAAGTACATTATTATGGAAATATTTCTGATTAAAATAAGAATTTGTTGATTTAGACATAAAGTTTTATAAACAATTATTTGGTCCACTGTATTTAAGTATTTGGTAACTGAATATCATAGTGTAGGCAAGTTAAATATTTTTTTTTCATGTAGAGATGTCTAGCTACAGAATTTTTCCACTTACTTTGTGAGCTTTCACAAAATCTTAAAAAGAAAAAATGTAAATTTTCATATCTCTGCATACTCTGATCACTTATTTTTTTAATTACTCAGTCATATATTGTTCCTAAACTCACTCAACTTAGCAACCATTCCATTATCTGATTGTTTTCAGATATGACTGTGGAGAATACCAGATAAAAAGGGAAAATGTTTTTCTATCAACACTTTAACATTCTCATAAGTTAAAGATGGAAGATTTCTGTTTTAGAAGAAATACTCTAAGGTCACTGTATTTATCATAACATTATTTAAGATAACTCAAGTTTAAAAATCAACAAAACAATTACCACTTCAAGTTCTTTCACAGATATGATAATAATCAGAGGAAGACCTTGTATTGAAATTAGAAGGAATTTAGAAAGGATCAGCCATAATAAACTGCATAAAACTAAATGGTCACGTATTGTTGGACATGTCATACACTGTATGTATCATTTAGTTGAAATATAGTTGATATAATTTTACATTTATTTTGTGTTCATATTAAATTGCCTCTAATCAAAGTTATCTATTTTATATTTAAGAATATATGAAACAACTTATAACAGGCTTTGTAGCTTCCACTTACATTTTTCTAATCAATTCTACAGTTCTGCCTAAGCCTTATTCCAGAAGTACAATTAGGTCATATTAATCCCTGGCTCAAAAAATAATCAATGATGTCCTATTGCCTACAGCATTAAACCCTTACTTTTTGGGATCAGATTTTATCTGGTCTTAACCTCAATTTCCAGAAACATGCTCCATCTTTATTTTGCTCATACTGTTCCAGCAGAATAATCAAATAAGAAAATGTTCACATATCATAAATGATAAATTGTTCAGCTTAGTTAGGCAGGGTTCTTTAAACTCTGCTTTGAGTAAAATTACTAAGTACCTCACACTACATGGAGGTGGGTTTGCAGGGGTAAATATCAAGAACAACGAAAAGGGTATCAGGCAGAAATTCACATCTGCCACCTAGATCTACTAAGTGAAGACATAGTGTTTTTTTTTTTCACTTATGCCCTTAGCTCCATATTTATAAATTTTTGTCTACATTCTGCTTCAAACACTAACTGCTTACCTTGCGTGTGTCTATTTATATACAAAAGATGTCTCTTTAATAGAAAATGGTTGATTTTTTGCACCTGTTTCTTCCTGTCTTCAATATAGAGTTTCCTTCCAAGTATATATAAAGCTGGAGCTTTATCACTTAGCTATCAAAATGAGGATGTACAGGTTTACATCTCTATGAAATTCAGGCTAAAAATAATCTGCTGACTTGCTTCAGAAAACAACAATAGTTTTATCTCTGCATAAATATAGCTATCGATAAAAAATTATCCAACAGAAATCTAAATCTGGGGCTGGTTTCACAATACTACTACATGAAATAAAACATTTATCAACATACCATGAAAACTGTAAAACTAAGATTATTGGACATAACAAGCATGAAACTATCAAAACCACCATGTAAGTATGCTTCCAAGCCCAGGGCACATGGGTATCCCATGGCAACCAACACTTTTAACAAATAAGCTCAAAGTCAAAATGAGAAAATTTAATGAGTTAGTGATCTCCTTTGAGACAGAGTTTAGAAGATGGAATAAAGTAGATAATTTCTACTCAAATAATAAAAATAATATTAGAACATGAAATTTACCCAAAATAATACAATATTTTAATATGTAAAGAATAAAATTAATGATTTAACAAGTTGTGTTACATTCATAATGTGGAATAACACTCAGCAATAAAAACTGACAGCTACCAATATACACTGCAATGTGAATGGATTCAACTTAACTCTGCTTAGTGATTGAAACCAACCTCAAGGTTACATATTATATGATTCAATTAATTTAACATTCTTAAAATAACAAAATTATAGAAATAAAGAATATATTAGTTGCTTCCAGGGTTTAGGGAGGGGAGATGAAAGGAGGTAACTATGCCTAAAATGGGTAGTATGAAGAATCCCTGTGATGGAAATGTTCTATGTGTTGACTGTGGTAGTTTTCACACAGATTTACATGTGATAAGCTTGCACAGAACTGAATAGACACATAGACAAGTACATGTAAAACTAGTTAAATCTAAATAAGGTTGAGGTTTTATTCATATTCATTTGTGATGCATAATGTTTGTAATATTGTATTATAGCTATGTAATATTTTACCATTGGAGGGAATTGGGTGAAATGTATATAGAATCTCTCTGTATTATTTCTTGCAACTAAATATGGATCTATAATTGCCTAAAAACTTTTTAAGTTTTTAAAAATCAAGAAGACAAAGAGCGTCTGGAATATAATGTTCAAACTGCTAAGTATACATCCTTAAAATTAAAAAAAAATTGTTAAAGTAGAAAAAGAAAACATTTTTCAGATTTAGTACTGTTGCACTAAGCTGGTGAAAAAGTAATTGTGGTTCTTGCCATTACTTTTAATGGCAAAATGTAATGGCAAGAACTGCAGTTACTTTTGCACCAACCTAATAAATCTTAATCCACCTACTTCTATTCCTAAAGGCCGTATTGAAAAACAAGTTGAATGGAAAAATAATAAAAACAATAAAAACCCTCAAAAAACATTAATTGAAATAACAAGGCAGACTTGGACTAGAGGCCCACCCCAGTGACACAAAAGCTCCCACACCTCCAGGCTCCAGGTCAGTCCCTTCAGCACCAGGCTCTAGGCCTAATTCTGTGGATGCAGGCTCCAGGCACATTCCTGTGCCAGGCCAGGCTCCATAGACTGTCTCAAGGCCCACCCCAACACTAGATCAGCTCCTGTGGACCCAAACTTCAGACTACCTCCTGTAGACACAGGATCTAGGCCTGCAACAATAGACCCAGGCACCATTTTACACAGTAGACACATATTCCAGGCCTGGCCCATGGATCTAGTTATCAGGCCAGTTCCTCATAAGCCCAGGTGTCAGATATATTCACCTACTGACCAAGACACCAGGCCAGGCTGCTTATTGACTCCAGCAGCAAGCCCACTTGTGCACTTCACAAACACCACCAGTCAGCTGCCTAGAATCTCTCGACAGGCTGACTGATGAACGGTTTTTACTGCTGAAGGGTTTTTACTGCTGAAGCCAGCTTCTAAGGACTAGAAAAAGGTCTTCATATGTGTGGATACCAACACTAGTCTGCAAGAATCAGTTAATTAGGGAAGCATAAGAAAACAAAAGAAAAGAAATAAAATAAAGCACGAGTAACTGACTATAAAGAAATGGAGGTCTATAATCTACCTGACAAAGAATTCAAAATAATTGTCCTAAAGTAACACAATGAGCTGCAGTACAACACAGAAAGACAACTAAACAATGTCAGGGAAATAATACATGAACAAAATTAAAAGTTCAACAAATAGAAACCATAAAAATGAATAAAACTCTGGAGTTGAAGAACACAACAGAAAAATTCAATACAGAACTTGAACAGCAGACTCAATTAGACAAGGGTCAATCAGTGACCTTGAATACACATCATTTGAAATTACTCAGAAGAACAAATGGAAAAATCTATGAAAAAGAACAATGAAAGCCTATGGAATTTATGGCACACCATCAAGTAAAACAGTATACACATTTGAAGGTCCCAGAAAGACCAGAGAAAAAGAAGGTGGAAGAAAGATATTTAAAGAAATAATGACAGAAAACTCCCCAAATCTGGAGAAAGAACACCCAGAACAAACATCTGAACACCCAGATCCATGAAACCCAAAAAATTTCAAATAAGTTAAACAGGGAGACATCTTTACCAGGATATATTATAATCAAATTCTCAAAAGTCAAAGACAAACAGAGATATTTAAAAGCAGTGCAAAAAAAGCAACTCATCACATACAAAGGAACCTTTAAAAGACTATAAGAAAAATCTTTGAGGCAAAAAATAACAAGTATTGGTAAGAATGTGGATAAAAAGGAAGCCTGGTATATTGTGAATGAGAATGTAAACTGATACAACTACAATGGAAAATATGATGGAGTTTCCTCAAAAAAATAAACAAAGAATAATTATATTAACTAAACATTATTTAATTAGTTTAAAGTTTAATTTACAAGTAAATTAAAAATAGAATCACATCTATGTATATCAAATAATACACAACATCTAGAGAAACAGCTCTTCTATCCTACAGTTAATGCAATGGAGCCAACATGCTGGGGCATCCCCTCAAATGAAAGCACAAGCTCTTACATCTTCCAGCTCCTACCACCCATACAGAGGCACACAACTGGGTAGGCCTGTTTGGGCTTTATAGACAGTGTACATCACAAAAGGAAAAATTCAACTTATTTGCTGAGTGATTTGAAATGCTGCAAGACTTATGTGGCATCCAGATAATAACATAGTGCTACAACAAGTTCAAGCTCTAATGTAGACCATATTGCCTCAAACTAGTAGAATGATCCAACAATTTCACTTCTTAGTATAAATCCAAAGAAAATGAAATAAGTATCTCAAAGAGATATCCAAACTCTCATGTTTATGACAGTGTTATGCACATTAGCCAATATATGAAATCAGCCTGTGCCCATTGCTGAATGAATGGATTTTAAAAATATGTTATGTGTATCAATGGAATATTATTCAGCCTTAAAAAATGCCATCATTTGTGATAACATGGATGGACCTCGAGGATATTATGCTAAGTAAATAAGCCAGGCACAGAATGACATGTGCTGCATTGTCTCACTTATGTGTGCATTCTAAAAAAGTTGAACTAACAAAGGCAGACACTATAGGTTTACAGACGCTGGGAATGAGAATTGAGGGGTGGGAAAAACGGAAGATGTTGGTCAAAAACTAGAATGTTTCAGTTATGCAGAATAAATAAGTTCTGGATATGTAATATATAGCATGATGATTACTGTATTGTCCACTTGTTAAGAGTAGCTCTTAATACTGTATTGTCCATTTGTTAAGAGCAGTTCTTAAAATTTCTCACCACACATGCAGAAAAAGGTAGCTATGTGAGATAATGAATATGTTAATTAGTTTCATTATGGTAATCGTTCTCAGTGTTATATGTGTATCGAAACACCACATTGTACAATTTAAATACATTTAACTTTTGTCAATTACAACTCAATGAAGATGACAGTGGGGAGACTTCATGGCAGGAAGAAAAGAGAAAATTAAGAGATCTTTCTGCCAGTAACTGACCCAAAAAATCCAACTTATCAAGTACTAATAATCTAAAAGAAAAGATTTCTCACATATGCATGTAAGAATTATATACATAATTTTTTAAAAAATAAAGCATTATCTTCTCCCTCCAAGAAAAGAAGCACACAATACATTTTATCCTGAAATAGAGGAATATTGTGTTACAACAATCCAACATAAATTTGAAAAAGTAAAGCAATTACAAATATGATGGTTTTAGGTCTAATATTTAATTATTATTAAATATTAATCCATCTTGAATTAATTTTTCTGTAAGATGTAAGGAAGGGATCCAGTTTCAGCTTTCTACACATGGCTAGCCAGTTTTCCCAGCACCATTTATTAAATAGGGATTCCTTTCCCCATTGCTTGTTTTTGTCAGGTTTGTCAAAGATCAGATAGTTGTAGGTAGGTGGCATTATTTCTGAGGGCTCTGTTCTGTTCCGTTGGTCTATATCTCTGTTTTAATACCAGTACCATGCTGTTTTGGATACTGTAGCCTCATAGTATAGTTTGAAGTCAGGTAGTGTGATGCCTCCAGCTTTGTTCTTTTGGCTTAGGATTGACTTGGCCATGCGGGCTCTTTTTTGGTTCCATATGAACTTTAAAGTAGTTTTTTCCAATTCTGTGAAGAAAGTCATTGGTAGCTTGATGGGGATGGCATTGAATCTATAAATTACCTTGGGCAGTATGGCCATTTTCACGATATTGATTCTTCCTACCCATGAGCATGGAATGTTCTTCCATTTGTTTATATCCTCTTTTATTTCATTGAGCAATGGCAACAAAAGCCAAAATTGACAAATGGGATCTAATTAAACTAAAGAGCTTCTGCACAGCAAAATAAACCACCATCAGAGTGAACAGGCAACCTACAGAATGGGTGAAAATTTGTGCAACCTACTCATCTGACAAAGGGCTAATATCCAGAATCTACAATGAACTCAAATTTACAAGAAAAAAACAAACAACCCCATCAAAAAGTGAGCAAAGGATACGAACAGACACTTCTCAAAAGAAGACATTTATGCAGCCAACAGACACATGAAAAAATGCTCATCATCACTGGTCATCAGAGAAATGCAAATCAAAACCACAATGAGATACCATGTCACGCTAGTTAGAATGGCGATAATTAAACAGTCAGGAAACAACAGATGCTGGAGAGGATGTGGAGAAATAGGAACACTTTTACACTGTTGGTGGGAGTGTAAATTAGTTCAACCACTGTGGAAGACAGTGTGGCCATTCCTCAAGGATCTAAAACTAGAAATACCATTTGACCCAGCCATCCCATTACTGGGTATATACCCAAAGGATTATAAAACATGCTGCTATAAAGACACATGCACACGTATGTTTATTGCCGTACTATTCACAATAGCAAAGACTTGGAACCAACCCAAATGTCCAACAATGATAGACTGGATTAAGAAAATGTGGCACATATACACCATGGGATACTATGCAGCCATAAAAAATGATGAGTTCTTGTCCTTTGTAGGGACATGGATGAAGCTGGAAATCATCATTCTCAGCAAACTATCGCAAGGACAAAAAACCAAACACAGCATGTTCTCACTCATAGGTGGGAATTGAACAATGAGAACACCTGGACACAGGAAGGGGAACATCACACACTGTGGCCTGTTGTGGGGTGGGGGGAGGGGAGAGGGATAGCATTAGCAGATTTACCTAATGTTAAATGACGAGTTAATGGGTGTAGCACACCAACATGGCACATGTATATATATGCAACAAACCTGCACGTTGTGCACATGTACCCTAAAACTGAAAGTATAATAAAAAAAAAAGTAAAAAAAAAGTATGATGAAACAACCCAAAGGAAACACAGGAACTCAAATAGGCTATCAACTAGAGGTGGTGTCCAGAATATAAAAGATGTGAAACAGAAATTGGAAGAATTTAGAAAGTAAATTGAAGGTAAAATTACTTCTGAAATAATGACTAAATTACAGAAGCATAAGATAAAAGCTCACAGAATACAGTCAGAAAAACAAAACCACAAAGAAATAAAGGAATACCTAAAAATATTCAGATAGAATCTAATTGTTACAGATGCTGCTGGTACCTTCTCCATTCCCTTTGTTCTTTACTTTCACTTTCAACTACCAACATCTCTGTTGCTGTTTCTGAAAGCCTTTTTTTTTTTTTAAGTTTCTGAAGGTTTCTTAGCCTATACACATGGTAAGCTTAAAGTTCGAGAAATATATTAGCCCTGAATTACACTTGATGGGCTGTAGCAACACAATTACTTCACTTTCATATGTGATGATAAACTGGGAGATATAACACGTTATATGGGATTCCACAGGTGTTATATCCCAGTATATTATCACATGTGAGAGTGAGAGGATTGTTTATGGAATATCTCTAGTAATTGTGACATATAGGAACAATGACAGTTCTAAGAAATATGTAGTTGGTCATTTTTTATTGAGTACGATTGAAGCCCTGAGGAAAGAAAATAATAATCTCAGGCCAGCCAGCCCATTAATTCAAACGTGGTGTGAAAGTCAAATAGCCTTTATCACCCTATAAGGAGACCCTGATCTTCTGCATCTAAAGGAAAGTCTGCTAAAATGCTCAAGTCCTGAGTGTAAGAATAGAAATGCTACAAATAAGGCTTAATATAGAGCACCATTACATCTCTTATGATAAAATCAGAGCAATGATATGCTAGATAAACACCAAGGGCTAAATTTTAATATAGAATAACTTCAGAAGTATTGTTCTTGATCCAGGAGGTAAGAGACTATTTTTTAAAAAACTGCAGTAACTGGCTAGTAAGGAGTGAATGATACTAGAGTAACATCCATGGAAAATAATTTTCAATATGGCAGACCAAAAGAATGGCGTGATAGTGGACCTCTTTCCCATTCCCAGTATTAAGCATCCTGGCAGGGATATCTGAGACAATAATGGCCCATAGTAAAATAGAGATTCTGCCATTGCTTTGACATAATAGTGAGGGATAGGTTCAGAGATAACAGGTATGTTAGAACAGATTTATTACATAAGACTAACCCAATATACTACGTTTCTAGAAGAACCTCAAGAACCTCATTGCACTAAAGTAATAATGAATGTGCCAGTGAGAGGACCACCAACATCACTGAGTAGTTCAGCAGTGCCTTCGTCTGTGGGCGATAGCTGACTGTAGGGAAATCTTCTATTCTGATTTTTTAAAAACTTGATTTAATAGTGTCAATGGTAAATACAGGGTTCTGGAATAGCAGATACCTATTAGCTACAATTAACTATGAAAGATAAGGAGGATATTATTAGTGTAAAGAACTTGGCAGAAACTTCACACAGTATGTTTTCTACCATTGAGTCCTCTAATACCACGGAATTATTTGAGGCAATATGGTCTTAGTGGCAGGTTACTTATATTAGAGCTTGAACTTGTTGTAGCACTATGTTATAAACTAGATGCCACTTAAGTCTGGTAGCCTTTCAAGTTACTCAGCAAATAAGTTGAAGCAATTTTGTAATGTTTCTTTTTGTGATGTACACTGTCTATAAAACCCAAACAGGCCTACCAAGTCACATGCCTCTTTACTGGTGGTAGGAGCTGGAAGATGCAACTGCTTGTTCTTTCTTTTGAGGAGATGCCCCAGCACGTTGGCTCCATTGGATTAACTGTAGGATAGAAGAGCTGTTTCCACAGATGTTGTATATTCTTTGAACTAATTATAGGGTGGTATGTCCCTGATCAGTGTAATTCTTGGGTCTTCAACCCAGAGTTGAAAGGAAAAGAGTCGTTGCTCATCATTCTTCCTTGTGATTTACCTGAGAAATATAAGCTTCCCTTTCTCCTAATTTTTTGGCACCAGTGAACCTCTCCTGGTTCTCAGAGAGGGATAATTCTTCTATCAGAAGACACGGTAGGGGTTCCACTAAACTTATATTGAAAGTGATCTCCGAGTCATTTTGAGCTTCTTATAACAGTAGATCAGGAGTAGAAGAAAGAAGTTATTATGCTTACAAATGTTATTGACCTTGGTTATTATGAGACTAGGATTGCTGCTACCTGTTGAAGGTAGAGAGAAGTATCATGGCATTTGAAAGATCTGGTGGTGTGCCTGTTGGTGCTTTCATGTACAATAAAACTTTTAATTAATTAAAAATGTTATTAAAAAACCTTCAAGTAGCTATTTATGAAGAAAAAAAACAGAAGTGGTTAACTATGCAGAGATTATTAACAAGTATGCATCATTTAAGGTGCATACAGCTGCAAGTAATATAATCCTCTCACTAGTACTGGTTTAAACAATAAAGAGATTATGTATTTGCTATAACAAAAGCCTAGAGGTAGGCAGTTCCAGGGTTGTTTCAATAAGTCCATAATATCATATCACTGTAACTACATCTATGGGATTTTCTTTTAATCACTTGTTTTTGCCTAATGGTTACAATATAGTCAGTTTGGGTCTAAATATCACATCCTTATATTATCTGGCACATGAAGCAGTAGGGAAGAGGCAGGATCTAAAATCTTTCTCACTGCGAGGCATTATATTTACCATGCACCACCTCAGCAGGCTTTCCTGCCCACCCTATTAGTCAGAAAAATGCTAATAAGATAGATTGCACATACCTTTCACTTTTAAACTAAATCACATACGAAAATTGACTTTTCAAGTAACTACTAATTTTGATTTGGAATACACAAAGGGTATGTCTTTGACAACTAGAATAAAAATGGTCTTAGTTAAGAAAAATAAAATTTGTTTCTCATCCAATCTAAAATATTTTGAACATGGTCTTACTAAATGAAAAATTATATTAAAGGAAATAAAAATTTTATTAATATAAATTATATATATGATAAGGCTAAACATAAATAAGATGTTTATGGACAAAAGAAATTAAAGAATGGTTTTACTAATGGGTCTTTTTTGTTTATTTTTAAATTAAGCAATGAAACAGTCATTTTATTAGCTGAGCATCATCACTTGTAAGTAGTACATGGTTGTGTGCCCTGATTATCAGATGTTATTAGATCTTTAAAGATAAGATTATGCATATGTATGTAATTTATGCAGAACAAATATAAAAATAAATCTATAATGAATGTTTACAACATCGTCATATTTGATTTATTTAATATACACTTAAAGTGAAAGCTTTTTAATTGCTGCTTCTCCAAGTAGATTAGCTCTTCAAACAAACTAATGGAAAAAGTCTTGAGGTTTTATTTATGCCTACATTTTTGACTAATTAAGACACTCCCTTTATTACATTCCATGTGTAATAGTTGAAGCAATGCTAAAGCAACAAAGTCATTTCTGCTATTAAATGTAAAGTTTCTAGCCTAAGTATCTGCCTAATTTTACTTTACACGTTAAAAAAAAATAGCTACTAGCAGCTTTCAATCAATGCCTCCCTGCTCTATTTCAAAATACATGTCTGAGCTTTTACACCGTAATACGTGGAATGGTATAGACTGCCATCAAGTTAAAATGGATTCTAAATGCTCCAATGAAGACTATGAATTTACTTTATAAGTAATTGTGGGAATTCATAAGAAATTATAATGATTCATCCAATTTACTAATTTAATGAAAATGTATGTGGTATAAGTAGATATTGTAGTATAGGTAAACATAAATAATGAATTTCTAAAACACATACTTTTTCACTGTAACATATAGTTCAAATGGAGTTGCATTATTTCTGATAGAAGCTATGCAAATATGACTTTCCTAAAAGTATATGTCTCCTAATCTCACTAGAAGAATGTTCAAGTTAAAAAAAAACATGGCATTTCTAAATTGCTGGCAGCATAATTTTAAAAAGCATTTTCAAAATATGATTTAAAAATTAACTTAAAAGCTGCTTAGAGATTTTAAAGTATTGTTTTCTATAACCTATGAATCTGGTCCTTCATGTCATCTGCCTGAGGAAAAATTATAAAAGAGGAAATTAATATTGCTTATAGTAAATCTCGGATTTGGGAGATGACCAAGATGGCCCTTCGATTTTGTGAAGTTCAGCATGCTAGTGATCACTCCTTTGATCTTTTCAGCTTCTGCTTCAGTTTACAGTTTCCTTGAAAGCTATATTTGTGCAAACTCTATTTTTTTCTGTCTACCAAAATTTTATCATAAAAGGTCCAATTCCATCCCTAGAGAATAACTCTATACTGAAATATCACTTCTTTGAATTTCTAGATGACCTATTTTTCATTTATGTATCTGATACTTGCTGATTCATACATGCCAAGGGAGTATTTCACAGCTTAAAGACCTCGGGGAAAACATGTATAGAGCAGAACAGACTTCTATCATTGTTGGAATTCATATAGCCTCAAAGGATACATTAGGTGGCATAACATGAGAAGTAAAGAAAAGGATCTGGAAGAGGTAATGCAACATATTGTACTGTGATTTTCCTTTATAATGGTTTGAGTAAAGCCTTGCTCAATCTGATGTAGAGTAGCAAGTGATCACTCCGCTTAATGAAGAAAATGTCTATGTTTAGATTATGTTGGAATTTTATTTCTGAATGATCCATGACAAAATATTTTGGGAATGTAAACTTAGGTACCTAATGGTGACACTTAGAAAGCATACAATTAAATCATTTGAACTATGAAGAAAAAGCTAGACCTTTTTAAGTACAGCACCTATCCAAATGCTTAAAAATTAAAAGTACCACACGAGAAATTACAGTTTTCAGATGAAAATCAAATAAATCTCTTCCCTCTTTATATATTTAAATACACATGCTTCCCTCCTGTCTTTGACCACAAATACTGTAGACTACTGCAATGGGCAACAAATTACATAGTTAAGGCCATTTATCTACCTTGTCCAGCTAATATCTGAAACTGTTAAAAACTCATTGTATTTGAGCTTCTACACTTGAATTTCTTTCAATGATACAAATAGGTATGTATTACAAGTAAATCATTTTCGAAATAAAATATACAACATAAAAGTGCACAAATTATGAATTCATAACTTAATAAATTTTTGCCAACTGAACATATTCATCTACCCGGTACACAGATCAAGAAATTTACTATATAGAATATTATCACCATATCTGAAGTTTCCCACTTACTTACTTCCAGTTACTAATCCCAAGAGGCAATCACTCTACTGATTTCTATCAACATAGATTGGTTTTTCTAGATTTTCCCCTGTATATAAATGAAAATATACATTATGTACTCTTTTGTGTTTGTTTTTTTTTGGGGGGGTCAATATTATCTTTGTTAATTTTATCTATGTTGTAGTATATGGCAATACTTGGTATGTTTCCATTATTCTATAGTATTCCATCTATAGTATTCTCTGTAACATTCAATCCCATGAAAATTTTACCCATCTTTATCCATTCTGTTGCTGACACAAATTCAGTCATTTGCAAATGTTGGTATTACAATAGTAGTGCTATAAACAATTTTCTATATTTCTTCTGTTATGCATCTATATGTACATAGATATATAGATATATACATATATAAAATACACATTTGCATTGGGTTATAAATAGGAGTAAAATTAAAATTTGGGGACTGTATGTTATACTTAGTTTCAGCTTTGTTAGATATTGCCAGTTTTCTAAAGTAGTCATGACAACTTTCTATTTATCCAGCAACGTATAAGTGTTAAAATTGTTTTATATCTTGCTAATTATTGGTATAAGTCTATTTTTAGATATTTTGGTGTGTGTGTGTGTGTATATATATACATGCATGTATGTATATGTATATGAACACATATACATGCATGTATGTATATGAACACATATACATGCATGTATGTATATGTATGTGAATACATATACATACACCTATATGAATAAAAACTCAATAAATATTTTATATATATATTTTTATTATACTTTAAGTTCTAGGGTACATGTGCACAATGTGCAGGTTTGTTACATATGTATACATGTGCCATATTGGTGTGCTGCACCCATTAACTCGTCATTTATGTTAGGTATATCTCCTAATGCTATCCCTCCCCCCTCCCCCCACCCCATGACAGGCCCTGGTGTGTGATGTTCCCCACCCTGTGTCCAAGTGTTCTCATTGTTCAATTCCCACCTATGAGTGAGAACGTGGCGGTGTTTGGTTTTTTGTTCCTGCGACAGTTTACTCAGAATGATGGTTTCCAGCTTCATCTATGTCCCTACAAAGGACATGAATCATCCTTTTTTATGGCTGCATAGTATTCCATGGTGTATATGTGCCACATTTTCTTAATCCAGTCTATCATTGACGGATGTTTGGGTTGGTACCAAGTCTTTGCTATTGTGAATACTGCCGCAATAAACATACATGTGCATGTGTCTTTATAGCAGCATGATTTATAATCCTTTGGGTATATAACCAGTAATGGGATGGCTGGGTCAAATGATATTTCTAGTTCTAGATCCTTGAGGAATCACCACACTGTCTTCCACAATGGTTGAACCAGTTTACAGTCCCTCCAACAGTGTAAAAGCATTCCTATTTCTCCACATCCTCTCCAGCACCTCTTGTTTCCTGACTTTCTAATGATCACTAGTCTAACAGGTGTGAGATGGTATCTCATTGTGGTTTTGATTTGCATTTCTCTGATGGCCAGGGCAGATGAGCATTTTTTCATGTGTCTGTTGGCTGCATAAATGTCTTCTTTTGTGAAGTGTCTGTTCGTATGCTTCGCCCACTTTTTGATGGGGTTGTTTGTCTTTTTCTTGTAAATTTGTTTGAGTTCTTTGTAGATTCTGGATATTAGCCATTTGTCAGATGAGTAGATTGCAAAAATTTTGTCCCATTCTGTAGGTTGCCTGTTCACTCTGATGGTAGTTTCTTTTGCTGTGCAGAAGCTCTTTAGTTTAATTAGATCCCATTTGTCTATTTTGGCTTTTGTTGCCATTGCTTTTGGTGTTTTAGACATGAAGTCCTTGCCCACGCCTATGTCCTGAACGGTATTGCCTAGGTTTTCTTCTAGGGTTTTTATGGTTTTAGCTCTAACATTTAAGTCTTTAATCCATCTTGAATTAATTTTTGTATAAGGTGTAAGGAAGGGATCCAATTTCAGCTTTCTCCATATGACTAGCCAGTTTTCCCAATTTTATATATATTTTCAAAAACACTTTTACCACTTTTCTATGGGAAATCAATGAATAGTAACAATTTCTATCTACCAACAATTAAAATCTAATAAAACAAAAAATACAACTGTAAAATTATTAAAATTTCAACAATATCATGTATGTGATATTATATATTTTGCATAACACATATAAATGTTATACCACTCATCTTTTACATTTATGTGTTGTAGAACATGTGGTATACATGTTATACAACATATTTTACACAAAACATGCTGTATGTTATACAAACTGTATTTTTTATATCATATTTATAATATCTGCTTTAAATATACAATACAAATTTGACTATGTACATTATGTAATGTGTGTCTTAAATGTTACACAACATATGTATATTATTCTACACATTATAGAAAATATTCTGTATATGCTACACAACATATATCTGTGTGTCATATGTAATATTTGTTTTAAATTTTTGATAATTCTCTGGTTAAGCGTTTGCGTCATTAGAATTTAAATATTAGTGGACAGTAATAATATCTCATTTACTTTTATATTTCCCACAGAAAAGCAGCTAATGTGTTTGGTAAAAAATAAATACAAAATATTCATTTAGTTCTCATTTTTTTCTATAAAATCTATATAGAATGTTTACCTTTTGGATCTGCTAAATTTTACGTGCCTTATACTGTATTTAATTGCTACTGAAGAAATTGCTTTGTAAATAGATTAATTTCATTCACTGTAAATCGTGAAACTCCTTTATTGTTCCAAACTAATATAATTTAAAAATAAACTATTTCTTTAATCATCACTTTTAATTGCATTTCAAGTTAAAATATATTGACAGTTTGTTCTTCACAAATTTTTAAATTCCAAACTCATTTAATTTTTAGAATTACAACTGCACATTCAAAGTAATTTCAATTTTCACATGTTGAGATCTATGTTGAGTCCCTTAAATACAATCTGTGCAGTAATCCAATCAAGTTTACAAATGCATCTCTGAGAATTCCTTAATCCTCAAATAGTATTAAAAAAGCTTAACGAAAAAAAGTGTTTAAAATTATCTAAAATGAGATTTTAAAAACAAATAATTAAAACAAGCACTTTAGTGAAAAGCTAATTAAAATGATTATTTAAAATCAAAATAAAACATTCTTACTCAAATTTAATTATGATTCTGCCATTTTCCTCCCTCAATATATTGTGCTATAAAGGTTTTAATTGATTAGTCTTTATTTAATTTACTATATATTTGAGTATAAGAATAGATTATATTAAAATAATTACCATGCTAATTTTTATGAAAAAATGATTACATTTAGAATAACTATAAAGTTAAACCACAAGAGATGGTGGAATCTATCTTCAAAGAAGACTTTTGCCCCCAAATATTTATGTTAGTTAATTTTACTTTTCTGAAATGGAAAATACTTTATTCCAAATTTAGTTATATTTTGCGATCTTTTCATTTGTTATATGCAAAAACTATTATTACTATTTATTTTGCATTTTTTAATGATTTATAATTATACTCAAGTATAATACTCCCATTTTACCATAATAAGCCTGTTGAAATTTTAAAAGCCATAGTTCAAGAATCAATAAAAATGCATACACAAACAATCAAGTTAAAATGAATTAGAAAGTCAGGAAAGCAGACAGTGGGAGAAGCAAAGACAAAAATGATACATAGAAAACACAAAACAATATTAGAAGTAACTCAAAAAATAGCAGTAATAAAAATAAGTGTTAATGGTTTAAACAAAATTAAATTAGAAAATAAAAATGAAAATATAAAAGGAGATATTCCATATTTACATCCATGTGAAACATGTAACTTAACCATGTGTTAATTAGCAAATCAGAAGCAATTTATAAAATATAGAGGAACACAAAACAATGGAAATAGCACATATAAAAATTTGTAGGGAAAATTAAAATAATAATTATAGGAAGGTATTATGCCAGAATGTAAAGAGAAAATCCAGAATCTGCACTTAGGGCTGGCACACACACTCTAAGGGAGGTGTCGTTTCACACTATTATAAGGAAGTTAGGAGGTAGGAAACTATGTCTAACTGATCACGTAGCAGTGAAAACCTGTAATGATGAGGCTAATGATCAGCTGGGGGTGAGGGAATATTTGGTGGGAAGTTCTACCTTAATGTCAGGAAGAACACACGAAAATGAAAAAAAGTCATTCAAATTAATTGGCAAATTTCTATTTCAGCTATATATTAGTGAGCTAGCGCCTCCTCTTGAATAGTGCAGCCTGCAGAGCTAACACATTGCTCAGCTACCAGTGTAGGAACAAAACAAGACAGGCCACACAGAAACAAAATGGTGTGTTTTGTAAACTACAGAAAATTATTTTTTTAAAAAATATCTAAAATGACTGAAACTAAAAAGTCTAAGGATTTCTCTCAATAAACTATATCATAAATAAGGTCAACCTAAAGTAAGGATAAGAAAGGATCAATAAAATCCAAATTGATTATTAAAAAGATATTAGAAGAATATGGTAGTTGAAGTGTCCTGTGGGAAAAGATCTTGTTACAAAACACCTGTAAGTTACAGATAAAATGCAAAAAGTGTCATTTAACTTTCATGGCTGAGCACACAAACACACAGTGAATCAATTCTAAAACTAAGTAGATAGATGTAAGTGAAATCTGATACCAATACCCAAAGAGAGAACTAAATCAGAGTACAACGTTTTCACTAGAGCTAGTAAAATTGTAGCAGCAGTAATATAATTTTCTTCCCTAATCTACTGTTTAAGTGGTTGATTAATAAAGGAAAGTTATTCTAGTGAAAATGACATGATAGGGTTCCTTGGTTGTCTGTCTTTCTTAGTCCATCATTGACTTCTTTTCATATTCAAAGTAAGTTCTGGTTTAACAGCTTTGCAGGGAAGCAGGAGAAAGTCATGAGCCCACATAAGGTGAGGATATTGATGTGAAATCCTCATGTAGAAGTAGGACCCTCAAAGCGTTATTAAAAATGTGAACAGAATAATCTGAGCTAGAAAAAAACAGACATAATAAACTTGCAGGCCTCACTCTGACCTCCGGATAGGTGAAATGAAACAAAATGTGATTCACCTGAGAAACTGTAAACAAAGACCTGTCCTAACTTCAGGTTTGGGATTCAAATTTACATCACCCATGTCACCCTTAGGGCAGGCTTTACTGGTGAGCAACTGCGCAGGCACAGGACATTGCCTTTGAGAAGGACCCTGGGTTCAGAAGGGTCCTACACTTTGTTTAATCTTCTGTTGTTGCCATCTAAATATTCTTAAGAATTTTGTTTTTGAGCTTGTGTTTTATAGGTAAAGTCCAGTGGGGCTATGAAGCACCCAAGTGAGCAGAGGAGCTATGGCTAACATGTGTCTTCAATTCTTTGCTGCCATATTCATAGATTGCATTCTCAATGATCCTTGAACACAGAATTCTGGTGGTCCCAAAGTGTATGGAAGGTCATCAAGACTCAAAACAAGTACAAGATAAATGTGTCACATGTATAACTGGAGAAGCATGGGTGCTGACATCCCTGAGAGGCTAGGTTTTTCATTCACATCAGAACTTGCTATGAATACAGAAAGAAGTCAACGGTGGTCTAAGAAAGAGAATTATAGAACCCTACAATGTCTGTTATAACTACAATAACTTTCCTTTATTAACCAATGACTTACACTGAGAATGAAAACATGGATGGAAAAGAAAGAATAGAGCTTTCCATAGTTTCTTTTTTATCAGTCCTTCTGCACTCATCCGTAAAGCAAACATAATGAGATTCAGTAGAATATGTTATATCACACAGTAAAATAAAGACAACTGAGTTTCCCCACCCAAAAACACACCCAGGATTTTCACTTTTCTGGTGAGATCAAAATGCATATGTATGTTATAAGTTACCAAACATGAACTGCATAACACTGGTGATTCTACATAGGAGTTTTACATACTTACATCTGCATTTAAAACTGGCATTAAAAACATAAAGATAAATGGCTAAATTTATGTTAATAATTTAAAATTTTAATTTTTATCCACTTAGAATCACATGAACTATCATTAAGACCCAAAGGACAAATCTAGAGAGAGACTGTAGAAAAATGTAAAAACATTCTGTATTAGTACATTTAATGGCACTGTTTTTCTGTATTTTTTAGCAATGAGGCCCACATTTTTTGAACTAGGCCCCATAAATTCTGTAGTTAGTTATGGTAGTCTCTAAAATTCTCAAAGAATAAATTAACTTAGTGTCACTTTTGGTAACCCTAACACAGTTTACACTGTCCAGCTAGGGAGCTTAAGGTAGAAAACCAGTCATCAGGTGTTAATGAAAGAGTGAAAATAAATATATAGAATACCGAAAATACAAGTAGAGTCATCAAGAGATGCCCAATTGTAAATACTTCCTTCATCAAGTAATAGGTAAAAATAATATCTAAACAGCAAAGAAGAGAAAACAAACTTTCAAATAAAAAATTTGAAAAATAATATCAAACTAATATATTTTTCTTATTTAACAGTTTAATTATAAAAGCCCTAAGGTATTTTAACAACACTTTACTGTATAACTGATCTAATCATCACTGAATAAGCAGCAAACATACCGATATTCCAAATCAGAAAAGAAAAAGCCTAAAACCACTCGGAAACCAAGTTACCAGCTCATGTTACATGAATTTGCTGCCTGAAGATTTTGGTAAGAAAAAGATAAAGGTCAATAGAGTGAAGCACTTTTATTGAACATATCACAAATTTTCAACACTATGCTGAAAGCTTAATATGTCATCTCATTTAAAGCTGCCTTAGTTACAGTAGTTAGTGTGTGTGTGTGTGTGTGTGTGTGTGTAATATTTATTGTTGCAAATTTAGGACATGCAGAAAAAAGATATGTATAAAAAATGTATACCACATGAAATTGCAAATTAACCATTGTGAAGCCTTCAGTGTAATATCTTGCAATACATGTGCATAAAACTGGCAGATATCAGCTATATACATTTCACTTCCAAACTGGAATTATACATATAGTTTCATATCATGAATTTGTCATTTAGGCATAATACCATGATTTTTATCCCATCATTGATTATTACTTGAAAAGTGATTTCAAACATAGCACAATATGCCATCTAATACATGCATCATAATATGTTTGGCTATAGCTGCGAATATGCAGTTTAAAAATTGACAACTATATATACTTTTTAATTGCTTTAAATTCTGATTATTACTCAAAATAAATCACTAAAATTAGAATAATTTACCTTTTAAACTTATAAAAACTCTCCATGAATTATAGTTTTTCAAAATATAATTCAACTTTTTAAAATTACTACTATTTATCTTTTTATTTATGGTACTTGACAAAAATAGTTTTCAAGTTTTGAATTTATTCTCTTGATGATCTCCTTTGTGTATTTTTCCTTTTATTTAAATACTTTAAAAGCTCAAAGAGAGTAGTGGTTCTCCCAGCACAGTGTTTGAGCTCTGAGAACGGAAAGACTGCTTCCTCAAGTGAGTCCCTGACCTTGAAGTAGCCTAACTGGGAGACCCTTCCCAGCAGGGGCCGACTGATACTTGATACGGCCAGATGCCCTCTGGGACGAAGCTTCCAGAGAGAAGATCAGGCAGAAACATCCGCCTTTCTGCAATATTTGCTGTTCTGCAGCCTCCGCTGGTGATACCCAGGCAAACAGGGTCTGGAGTGGACCTCCAGCAAACTCCAACAGACCTGCAGCTGGGGGTCCTGCTGCTGCTGTTAGAAAGAAAACTAACAAACAGAAAGGACATCCACACCAAAACCCCAACTGCACGTCACCATCATCAAAGACCACAGGTAGATAAAACCACAAAGATGGGGAGAAACCAGAGCATAAAAGCTGAAAATTCTAAACTTCAGGGTGCTTCTTCTCCTCCAAAGGAACACAGCTCCTCGCCAGCAACGGGACAAAGCTGGATGGAGAATGACTTTGACAAATTGAGAGAAGAAGGCTTCAGATGATCAGTAATAACAAACTTCTCCAAGCTAAAGGAGGATGTTCAATACCC
Organism: Symphalangus syndactylus; assembly: GCF_028878055.3. NCBI lineage: Eukaryota > Metazoa > Chordata > Mammalia > Primates > Hylobatidae > Symphalangus > Symphalangus syndactylus. The sequence continues at coordinate 92,158,109 of NC_072433.2, forward strand.
ATTGCAAAGAAGCTAAAAACCTTGAAAAAAGATTAGACGAATGGCTAACTAGAATCAACAGTGTACATAATTCCTTAAATGACCTGATGGAGCTGGAAACCATGGAATGAGAACTACGTGATGCATGCACAAGCTTCAGTAGCCAATTTGATCAAGTGGAAGAAAAGGTACCAGTGACTGAAGATCAAATGAATGAAATGAAGGGAGAAGAGAAATTTTGACAAAAAACAGTAAAAAGAAATGAACAAAGCCTCCAAGAAATATGGGACTATGTGAAAAGACCAAATCTACATCTGATTGGTGTACCTGAAAGTGACGGGAAGAATGGAACCAAGTTGGAAAACACACTGCAGGATATTATCCAGGAGATTCCCCAATCTAGCGAGGCAGGCCAACATTCAAATTCAGGAAATACAGAGAATGCCACAAAGATACTAGTGCAGAAGAGCAACTCCAAGACACATAATTGTCCGATTCACCAAAGTTGAAATGAAGGAAAAAAAGGTTAAGGGCAGCCAAAGATAAAGGTCGGGTTACCCACAAAGCGAAGCCCATCAGACTAACTGCGGATCTCTTTGCAGAAACTCTACAAGCCAGAAGAGAGTGGGGGCCGATATTCAAAATTCTAAAAAAAAAAGAATTTTCAACCCAGAATTTCATACCCAGCCAAACTAAGCTTCATAAGTGAAGGAGAAATAAAATACTTTACAAACAAATGCTGAGAGATTTTGTCACCACCAGGCCTGCCTTACAAGAGTTCCCGAAGGAAGCACTAAACATGGAAAGGAACAACCGGTACCAGCCACTGCAAAAATATGCCAAATTGTAAATACCATTGATGCTAGGAAGAAACTGCATCAACTAACTAGCAAAATAACCAACTAACATCATAATGACAAGCAAAAATTCACACATAACAATATTAACCTTAAATGGAAATGGGCTAAATGATCCAAATAAAAGACACAGACTGGCAAATTGGATAAAGAGTCAAGACCCATCAATGTGCTGTATTCAGGAGACACATCTCACACACAGAGACACAGATAGGCTCAAAATAAAGTGATGGAAGAAGATCTACCAAGCAAATGGAAAACAAACAAACAAAAAAAGCAGGGGTTGCAATCCTAGTCTCTGATAAAACAGAATTTAAACCAACAAAGATCAAAAGAGACAAAGAAGGCCATTACATAACGGTAAAGGGATCAATTCAACAAGAAGAGCTAACTATCCTAAATATATATGCACCCAATAAAGGAGCACCCAGATTCAGAAAGCAAGTCCTTAGAGACATACAAAGAGACTTAGACTCCCACACAATAATAATGGGAGACTTTAACACCCCACTGTCCACATTAGACAGATCAATGAGACAGAAACATAACAAGGATTTCCAGGAATTGAACTCAGCTCTGCACCAAGCGGACCTAATAGACATCTACAGAACTCTCCACCCCAAATCAACAGAATATACATTCTTTTCAGCACCACACTGCACCTACTCCAAAATTGACCACATAGTTGGGAGTAAAGCACTCCTCAGCAAACGTAAAAGAATAGAAATTATAACAAACTATCTCTCAGACCACAGTGCAATCAAACTAGAACTCAGGATTAAGAAACTCACTCAAAACCACTCAACTACATGGAAACTGAACAACCTGTTCCTGAATGACTACTGAGTACGTAATGAAATGAAGTCAGAAATAAAGATGTTCTTTGAAACCAGTGAGAGCAAAGACATAACATACCAGAATCTCTGGGACACATTTAAAGCAGAGTGTAGAGGGAAATTTATAGCACTAAATGCCCACAAGAGAAAGCAGGAAAGATCTAAAATTGACACCCTAACATCACAATTAAAAGAACTAGAAAAGCAAGAGCAAACACATTCAAAACCTAGAAGGCAAGAAATAACTAAGATCAGAGCAGAACTGAAGGAAATAGAGACACAAAAAACCCTTCAAAAAATCAACGAATCCAGAAGCTGGTTTTTTGAAAAGATCAACAAAATTGACCAACCGCTAGCAAGACTAATAAAGAAGAAAAGAGAGAAGAATCAAATAGACGCAATAAAAAATGATAAAGGGGATATCACTACCGAACCTACAAAAATACAAACTACCATCGGAGGATACTATAAACACCACTACACAAATAAACTAGAAAATCTAGAAGAAATGGATAAATTCCTGGACACATACACCCTCCCAAGGCTAAACCAGGAAGAAGTTGAATCCCTGAATAGACCAATAACAGGTTCTGAAATTGGGGCAATAATTAATAGCCTATCAACCAAAAAAAGTCCAGGACCAGACAGATTCACAGCCGAATTCTACCAGAGGTACAAAGAGGAGCTGGTACCATTCCTTCTGAAACTATTCCAGTCAATAGAAAAAGGGGGACTCCTCCCTAACTCATTTTATGAGGCCAACATCATCCTGATACCAAAGCCCGGCAGAGACACAACAAAAAAAGAGAATTTTAGACCAATATCCCTGATGAACATCAATGCAAAAATCCTCAATAAAATACTGGTAAAGCGAATCCAGGAGTACATCAAAAAGCTTATCCACCATGATCAAGTTGCCTTCATCCCTGGGATGCAAGGCTGGTTCAAAATACACAAATCAATAAATGTAATCCATCATATAAAAAGAACTAAAGACAAAAACCACGATTATCTCAATAGATGCAGAAAAGGCCTTTGACAAAATTCTACAGTGCTTCATGCTGAAAACTCTCAATAAACTAGGTATTGATGGGTTATATCTCAAAATAATAAGAGCTATTTATGAGAGACCCACAGCCAATATCATAGTGAATGGGCAAAAACTGGAAGCATTCCCTTTGAAAACTGGCAAAAGACAGGGATGCCCTCTCTTACCACTTCTATTCAACATAGTGTTGGAAGTTCTGGCCAGGGCAATCAGGCAAGAGAAAGAAATAAAGAGTATTCAGGAAAAGAGGAAGTCAAATTGTCCCTGTTTGTGAATGACATGATTGTATATTTAGAAAACCCCATCATGTCAGGCCAAATTCTCCTTAGCTGATAAGCAACGTCAGCAAAGTCTCAGGATACAAAATCAATTGTGCAAAAATCACAAGCATTCTTGTACACCAATCACAGAGAAACAGAGAGCCAAATCATGAGTGAACTCCCATTCACAATTGCTTCACAGAGAATAAAATACCTAGGAATCCAACTTACAAGGGATGTGAAGGATCTCTTCAAGGAGAACTATAAACCACTGCTCAGCGAAATAAAAGAGGACACAAACAAATGGAAGAACATTCCATGCTCATGGATAGGAAGAATCAAAATTGTGAAAATGGCCATACTGCGCAAGGTAAGTTATAGATTCAACACCATCCCCATCAGGCTACCAATGACTTTCTTCACAGAATTGGAAAAAACTGCCTTAAAGTTCATATGGAACAAAAAAGAGCTCACATTGCCAAGTCAATCCTAAGCCAAACGAACAAAGCTGGAGGCATCATGCTACCTGACTTCAAACTATACTACAAGGCTACAGTAACCAAAATAGCATGGTACTGGTACCAAAACCGAGATATAGGCCAATGGAACAGAATAGAGCCATTGGAAATAATACCACACCTCTGCAACCATCTGATCATTAACAAACCTGACAAAAACAAGAAATGGGGAAAGGATTCCCTATTTAATAAATGGTGCTAGGAAAACTGGCTAGCCATTATGTAGGAAGCTGAAACTGGATCCCTTCCTCACACCTTATACAAAAACTAATTCAAGATGGATTAAAGACTTAAATGTTAGACCTAAAACCATAAAAATCCCAGAAGAAAACCTAGGCAATACTATTCAGGACATAGGCATGGACAAGGACTTCATGTCTAAAACACCAAAAGCAATGGCAACAAAAGCCAAAATAGACAAATGGGATCTAATTAAACTAAAGAGCTTCTGCACAGCAAAAGAAACTACCATCAGAGTGAACAGGCAACCTACAGAACGGGAGAACATTTTTACAATCTACCCATCTGAAAAAGGACTAATATCCAGAATCTACCATGAACTCAAATTTACAAGAAAAAATCAAACAATCCCATCAAAAAGTGGGCAAAGGATATGAACAGACACTTCTCAAAAGAAGACATTTATGCAGCCAAAAAACACATGAAAAAATGCTCATCATCACTGGCCATCAGAGAAATGCAAATCAAAACCACAATGAGATACCACCTCACACCAGTTAGAATGGCAATCATTAAAAAGTCAGGAAACAACAGGTGCTGGAGAGGATGTGGAGAAATAGGAACACTTTTACACTGTTGGTTGTTCTGTAAACTGCTTCAACCATTGTCAAAGACAGTGTGGCAATTCCTCAAAGATCTAGAACTAGAAATACCATTTGACCCAGCCATCCCATTACTGGGTATATACCCAAAGGATTATAAATCATGCTGCTATAAAGTCACATGCACATGTATGTCTATTGTGGCACTATTCACAATAGTAAAGACTTGGTACCAACCCAAACGTCCATCAATGATAGACTGGATTAAGAAAATGTGGCACATATACACCATGGAATACTATGCAGCCATAAAAAAGGATGAGTTCATGTCCTTTGTAGGGACATAGATGAAGCTGGAAACCATCATTGTCAGCAAACTATCGCAAGGACAGCAAATCAAACGCCACATGTTCTCACTCATAGGTGGGAATTGAACAATGAGAACACTTGGACACAGGAAGGGGAACATCACACACCGGGGCCTGTCGTTGGGTGGGGGAGGAGGAGGGAGAGCATTAGGAGATATACCTAATGCAAGTGACCAGTTAACGGGTGCAGCACACCAACATGGCACAAGTATACATATGTAACAAACCTGCACGTTGTGCACATGTACCCTAGAACTTAAAGTATAATAAAATAATAATAATAATAATAATAATCTGTTACTGCTCATGAGGCTATCTAAATATTTACAGATTTTTATCATGTAATATATGAGTCAGTGCTGTGGGGTTTTTGGGGGTAGGAGTAGAAAAATCAATAAATAATTCATTGATGTATTACTTAGCAATTGTTGGATTATTATATGTTAAGGTGCTCCCATGTTTAGAGTTCTTTTAAAGCTATCTGTTACATTTCAGGGATTATGATGGCATGGTACAGCCAAAATATATATAACTTGTATTTTGTTTGCAAATACAGCCAAATATTTGGATAATTAAGAAACTAACATATATAAATCAAGTAAATTTATTAAAAGAAAATAAAATTTATCTCATCTGTTGAATCAAACATCATTCTAGAAATAGAAATGCAATCAATACCAAAACGTGGTTTTGTGGAATTACCTCATTTTAAAGATAAAAATTCTTTATCATTGCATAATCATATAGAAATAAAATTAAGAACAAACGGACAACACTATCTTATAAAACTTCTCCTCAGTAATATTCCATAATATAAAAAACTGAGCAAATTTTACAAATTAGGAGAATGTAAAAAAAGAGAGAGAAAATTTAATATATTTGTTACAGCTAATAGAATAACTAGTTAATTATTAAAATCAAACACAAATAAGAGAAAGCATTGACATAAATATTAAAGGCTTCAGTAAAGAGATATAAATAAACAAAGTAAGTAACTAACAGCAAATGCACATTAAAATAACTGAAACCACCTGCATTTTTTGAGTGTCAGGAAATTTTTAGCATACGCGTGTGTGTCTGTGTGTGTGTGTGTGTATGTATGTATGTACTTGTGTGTATTACATCATTTAATATTTACAAAATTCTTAACATGTAGATATTATTACCTTTTGAATATGATGAAAATGAGGCAAATATAATAAGGTAACTTACCCAATACACCACAGATTGAAGGTGATGGCTCTAGGAATCAGATCCCAGGCAGCCTAAGCTTCAAGAACTGATGCTCATAACCAGCACAAACTGGTGCTATTAATGGGTACAAACTCCCTCTAAGGGAAGACTTAAAATTACAGTAATTGCTATTTCAAACAACTCTGTTATGAAAATATTGATTCTCCTAGTCAACCATACATGGCTATATTAATAGTTTGTTATTTATTAACTAAGTAAACTTAAACATTTACCTGATTCTGCAAACTTTTGTTAACTATGCTTTAAAACAGAGAAATAAGAGTACCTCACTCAAAAGATTTTATATAGAATAAGATAACTTATATGTAATGTTAAACAGTGTGCAGAGCACTTAATAATGCATGTGATATTTGGGGAAGAAAATACCACATCATGCAGTATGAGTGTGAGGTGCAGATTTTATTAAGGAAACTAACATGCCAAAAGTCAGCAAAAGAAAGGATCTGATACTCCATTCTTTCATCAACCTATTGAGAGGAATAAAGTGTTCTGGGCAGTGCTGGACACAGCATGATGTTGTGCTCCAGGAGGGCCACCCCACACTTTGTATTCCATCTTCTATCATGGAGGAATACAACAGCATGACATGTGGAGCATAAACAGTCAAGGAACTGGTGATGAGCATTAAGTTTAGGTAGGTGCCATCAATGCAGATAGTTTAATGAAAATACAAAATGTAAATAACTAAAATGATTTAACCTATTGCTACAATTTTCTAAGGAAAAAGTAAAATCTTTCAGCATTTTCTGTTTTGGTATGCAAAAACATAGATTTGTGCTGTGGGTTTTGTGGGGATAGGAGTAGAAAAATCAATAAATAATTCATTTATGTATTGCTTAGCAATTATTGGATTATTAACCTCATCTCAGAGTAGAATCAAGTCTTTTTTTATTGCCCATTAATGTTTAAAAATATATAAAAGTGCTCCTTTGTGACAGTTCCTATAGATTCTGATTTTGTACTGTAAGGAGGAGTGATAAAATGGATTATACACATTTATTAGCAAGCTAAAATGGCGCTTAAAAAGAGATGACATAACATGTAAAATGCATTTATGGGAGAAAATAAAATATACAATCAACAATAATAAAGTGGGCATATGAGGCTGTGGTAGAGGTATTAATAAAAGCAAACTTCAAAAATTAATTTGGCTGTGATTGATCCAATACAAAGTTTTAAACCTAATTTGCATATTGCAAAGTGTGTAATTTGTGCAAAACATGACTCAAACACAAATATGGTTTAGAATAGTTTGTAATAAATCAATTACAAAATAAATTGAATTGTGTAGTTTAAAATATCTTTTGAGAAAAGGCAAAATCTTTCCAGTATGCAGGTTCAACAGCCAAAATTATTAAAAGGCTGTTATTAATCAGGTGAGGATTCAAAACTAGAACAAATATACCGCATCAAATGTTCAGATAATGTCTGGAAATTCTTCCCCTTATAATTATGCCGAAGCTAAAAGAGCGATTACAAATATTTGTTTTGAAATATACAACATACAGCTGTTATAGAATTCATGTGCTTATATTTCATAGACTCTTTCAGTATAAAGGCTTAGTAACTGAGATACTTATTTTCAAATTATTTGTATTATTAAAAGGATTTTTTAAATCTAAAGATGAAGAAATTAGCTGAATAATTAGCCAATGCATTCAAACAACTGAAGCAGACAATTTGAATAATTTTACATAGTTTCTAAGAAAATATTAAGCAAACTCATGCCTTTCTTACAAACTGGTTTGAATTCTTCCCACAAAAATAATTACAAGTTTTAATGAACTACAAAGTTGCCCTGTTGCAAGAGGATTAGATGACACATTTGTCTATTAGTCTCAAATATATAGAAATACAAAAAAAGGCCTTTTATTTTTCTCAAATAGCGGCATCAGTAATTATCTTAATCGGAATGTCTGAAAACAAATATCTAAGCCTCAAAAACAACAGTAGATACTATTTCAACAAAGAAAATGAAAAAAACAAATTAGAAAACACAAAATGAACAATCTTCTCTTAATGAAATTATATTATGATTCCCAAGTTTTTCATTAAAAACAAAGCAAAATGGAATAGAAAAGGTTTTCAGGTGATGGAAATATTAAAGAAGTAAAGTGATACTTTAATGTTAGATATAGAATAAATTGTAGGATGAATAATACAATTCCATCAAGAAATGATGGGAAGAGTGTAAAAACAAAGCAAAAGGAAAAAATACGCACTCCATTTGTAAGCAGAAGGGATTTCCACTAAGCTAGTAGAGCTGTAGCTCCAAGATTCCTCATTGGCACAGGCTTCTTCCCAGGTCTCATAGCTTCTTTTGTATTTGTCACTCGGTAGTCTGGAGCATGCCAGATTGGAAAACTTTAGGTCTGATGAGTAAACTTAGATACCTGTCCTGGATGTTAGTGTGCATGTTTGTTTATATGCTGAGAAAAAGAGAGGAAGATAGAGAGACAAACAGATGGTTAGAGATGGGAAGGGAGGCAGAGATAGAAGCCAGGGCAGAGGACTCATTATCCCAATTGTAGATATTGCAGCCTTGTTGCTAGTTTTTGTTTTTTTTGTTGTTGTTATTATTGTTGTTGTTGTTGTAGTGTATTTTTCTTTCTTAATTTTTAAAACTTAAAACTACCATATGATCCAGTCTTGCTGTTTGTCTTTCTCCTTTTCAAGCTAGATTGTTCTTAGCCATTTTATTTCCATTCTAGCACTTACTGTAGCAAATTAGGCAAGTAAAATATTGGGATAGGAAATAATTTTTTTAATTTCTAAATCTGCAAAAATTGATCAGTTTACATTTTTTGAATATCTCAAAGGATGAGTGAAAGAAATAGTGTACAGCTAACTATTCATTTATACAGGTTATATATGAGCTACTTGTGCATTTGCCAAAGACTGCTTAAGTTGACGTTAATGAGATTTAAGAGTGACCTCTGTGCTCTTGTGTTAATTAGCTTGATGGTTTCTCCTATTACCTGGCCATTTTGACCAGTCTCTTAGGGCACAGCCTTACTCTCAGTTCCTAAAACAGAACAACTTGCATGTCACATCACTGCTTAGAAACGACTTTCTTAAATAACAAGTCACCAAAACTTGGCTAATGATATATAGAAAAGTGTGGTATTGACACATACAGATATATCTCTCTTCTCGGTTTAGGAGCATGTTTTGCTGGCTTTTGAAAATAATGTATAACAATGCTATTCCATAATAATTACTTTAAGTTTACACATATGCAGCTATACCAAATACAACTAGGCTACACATAAAATGAACTATTCAATAAATTTGAAATAAAGAAAATAATGTTATGCTTGATTACATTGTTTTGAGACGTAAGTTTTTGAAGTGGCATCTCTTTTTTCATTGCAAATGAATTGTCTGGACTAAAGTTACTGATGTCTATGAATCCAGAAGTCACAAGCAAAACAGTTAAGTCTGTTTTCCTTCTAGTTTTTAATAAGTGTGTGTGGAATTTGGCTTTATTTGCCAACATCTAAACTTAGGCAGGGTTTAATTCAAGAAAAAGGATAAATATTAATGCAGTCTACTGAAGGAAATGTATTCTTTCACTTAATTACTCCAGGTGAAAATGACTATCTACAAATATTGACATATTTATTCTTCTTTCACACTAAATAGCGAATGATCTTTTGGTAGCTCACAAAAGCATTAAAAAACCTGACCACCTGCAGCATTTCATCCCATAATTCTGTCTTGTGCCAGAAGACATATATTCCATGTCACGTTGCGATATTTAGCACTTTCCAAACACATCTTACACATTCTCTAATCTAGCCATTTCTGTGAGCTTTTACCTCAGCTTAAAATGCCTTTTTACACAGCATTGACCTATTGAAGATCTGCCTTTCTTCTTTGGTCAGCTAATATATTACATAATTTGAAGATTATTTCCACAAGCCCTGTAGTTGGCAAAATTCTGCGAAAAAAAAAAAAAGTCCGCAATTCAACACCCAAATCCAAGAAATCTATATGATGAGATAGCACTCTCTGATAACATTATATTTTATGGCACAGTTGACTTTAAGAAAGGGAGTTTATTCTTGTGAGACTGATCTAATCCCATTAGCTCCTTAAAAACCTGTACATTTTCTCCAGTTAATGCAGTGAAGAGGAAATCAGAAGTATTTAAAACAAAAGAAAGATTACATCTAGTTTCTAAGTTTCAGACGGAGCAAGCCACATGCCACTGAATGTGGCCACACATTGGGAATGCCAGGTAGGAGTTGAGAGAGGCCCCAGCTGAGACCTAGTAGGGAACTGAGGACCCCACTTCTACAAATGAAAAGAAAACATTCTATTAACAATCTGAATGAGCTTGGAAGTAAATTCATCCCAACGGCTTCAAATAAGAGCCGCCTTAAGCCAGCATTTTGATTTTGGCTTTTGGAGACCCTAAGCAGAGAATCCTACCCAATTTCACCCAGACTTTAGTCTTACAGAATCATGACATAATAAATGGATATTATTTCAAGCTGCTAAATTTGTGACAAGTCATTTTGTAGCAGTAGAAAAATAATACTGCTGCTTCCAAAAACAATTAAGCTCTTCAAACCTTCCTTTCAATGGAATTTGAGTGTGCTTCACTCAATGTATCCCTCATTTTACTTACTCTTTCATGCATTTCTTTCTCACTTGAAAATCTTAAAGTATAGGAGATACACCTTTATTTATAATCCACGTAGGAGACATTACCTAAAAGTAGATATTGTAACAAATCTCATCTCCCCTCCCCTCTCCTCTCTCCTCCCTCCCTCCCTCCCTCCCTTCCTTCCTTCCTTCCTTGGCTGAGTTTAACTTTGTCGCCCAAGCTGAAGCTGGAGTGCAGTGGCATGATCTTGGTTCATTGCAGTCTTCGTCTCCCAGGCTCAAGCAATTCTCTTGCCTCAGCCTCCCAAGTAGGTAGGATTACAGACACATGCCACATGCCACCATGCTTCAGCTGTGGGTTTTTTTTTTGTTTTGTTTTTTGTCTTTTTTTTTTTTTTTTTTTTTTTTCATTACTAGAGACAGGGTTTCACCGTGTTGGCGAGGCTGGTCTTGAACTCCTGACCTCAAGTGATCCACCTGCCTCGGCCTCCAAAGTGCTGGGATTACAGGTGTAAGCTACCATGCCTTGCCCTGAATTTATTTCTATTAACTTCTTCCATATTCAACATTGCCTCTAAAAGAAAAACCTTCAGGATAGTCCCAAATGGCCAAATGGGTAGAGTTCAAATATGGCCAAATAGACTTCTTCCATCTAATAAACCCAATTTTGTACAGGATCCACATGTGTGATTGAACCAAACATAGATTTAAAAAACTCAAAAGTAACAATACAACAATAAAAAATACAACCAATTAAAAAACAATATAGTATATAGCAATTATTTATACAGGACTTACATTGTACTAGGTATGATAAGTAATCCAAAGATAATTTAAAGTATGTGGGGGGTTGTAGGTTATATGTAAATATTATGCCATTTTATATAAAGGACGTGAGCATCCACAGATTTTGTTATCTGCCTCTGGTCATGCTAAAACCAATCCCCTGCTGACAATAAAGGAAACATGTGAATCATAAATACCTATGTCATAAATGTTACTTCGCAATGCATATATACACACACATACACACACACACACACATATATACACACACACACACATACACATACCCTTAACGTACAGGAGTACCTCATATACATATGTACTCTTAACGTACAGAAGTACCTCAGAAATATTGAGAGTTCAGTTCCAGATCACCAAAATAAAGCAAATATGGAAGTGGGTCACACAAAGTTTTGGGTTTCTCAGTGCACACAATGTTATGTTTATATCATATTGTAGTCTGTTAAATATGCAATAGCATCATATCTAAAAAATGTACTAACTTAATTGAAAAATACTTTATTGCCAAAAAACAACAAAATAAGACAACAATGAAGTTTGTGGCATTGATTGACTCTTCCATTAGGGAAAGATTTCTCTATTTGATAGCATTTTGCCCACAGTGAACTTCTTTCAAAATTAAGGTCAATCCCCTCAAACCCTGCTGCTGCTTTATGAACTGAGTTGATGTAATATTCTCAATCCTTTGTTGTCATTTCAAGAATGTTCACAGCATCTTCACCAGCAGTAGACTCCATCTCAAGAAGCCACTTTCTTTGCACATCCATAAGAAGCAACTCTTCATCCATTCAAGTTTTATCATAAGACTGCAGAAATTCAGTCACATTTTCAGGCTCCACTTTCAATTCTAGTTCTCTTGCTATTTCCACCACACCAATCTGTAGTTACTTTCTCCAATGAAGTCTTGAACTCTTCAAAATCCTCTGTGAGGGTTAAAATCAACTAACCCTAACTCTCGTAAACTTCTGTTAATGTTGGTATTTTGACCCCCATTCATTTCTCACTAATACTCTTAGTGGCATGTAGAATGCTGAATTCTTTCCAGAAGGTTTTCCATTTATTTGGTCAGATCCATTAGAGGAATTATTATCTATGGCAGCAATAGCCTTCCAAATGTATTTCTTCAATAATAAAAATGGAGCTCATAAAAATGGAAAGTCAAAATTACTCCTTGATCCCAAGGTTGCAGAATAGATATTGCATTAGCAGCCATGAAAACATTAATCTTTTTGAACATCTCCATCAGATTTCTGAGAAGACTGACAGTAATTGCTCAAAATGAAAATCTTTTTACCTGTTACACAATGTAATTGATATAATGCATTTATGGTTATCAACTTTAAAGACCACATTGCTCATTCCTCTTCTAGCTTCATAAAAATACCTATGTTATTAACAACAATCAGAACTTTAATGATTCTCTACATAAAATATTTCTGAATTATTGTCCAAGATTAAAATAATATTAAACTATTTCAAAATATTTATAAAGAACATAAACATACAGGATGAAATACCAGAAAATAAAGTTTTTGAAATGCCAATATATATAATAATAAATATAGTCTGAGAACATAGGAGTCTATAGGCTCCATTTTAATTTCCCCAAATTTAGATATTTCTACAGGACAAATTGCCTTTTACAGTCTGCCACATTCTACACTTTCTCTCTCTTGTTTTCTTTCTTCAAAAGTCCTACAAATGTTTTCTTCCAAAATGTACTCCTTACTGTATTCATCTATTTGCAAAATGAAGAATTAGAACAATTCTCCAGTAATTGTTCACAAAGAAGAGTGGTATAGCTTCACAAGTAAGAACACAGGCTCTAACTCTGGACTACTTAGGTATCAATACCCATTCTGCTTGGTCCTACCGATGTAGATTTGGTCAAGTCACCAAATACCTTTATGTATCAGGTTTGGCAAATTTTAAATGAAAACACTAATATCAAGTATTATGAAGTTAAATAAAGATTAAATAAGGATTAATATCTCTAAAACTTTGAGTGTATTACCTGACATATAGTAAGAACTGTGTAAGTGAGCTCTTATGATCTGTATTACAGAATGTTATAAAGTGTCCTTGGAGAGTATCTGATACAACCTCTTTGTCTTACAGTAGAAAAAACTCACATCACAGGCCACATGGCTGAGTGAAATATGTAGTTTCAGATCTCACACTCTTTGCTTTGATTCAGGGATCAGCCATTTTCTTACGGTAAATTATATAACTTGTCTACGTTTCAATTTCTTCATTTTTAAAATAATATTTAGAGTGTTGTTAAAGTTGGATGATATAACCTATCAGTATCACTGCAATATAGAAGATTTTCAGCAAATTTAACCCCTCCCCCGCATTTTTTCTTCTACCCATTCTTCACATATATCAGGATTTCCAGAGAATCCAATCTCTTTTTAAATTCTCATTGATAATCTTTCTGGGAAACACAATGAATTCTAATATAATTTATCCTACTAAGCAGGTGACACCCACACTTGACTACTTGTTTCACTCCAGAATACCTACGTGGCAAATATTCACCCAGGGTCATTTTCAGACTGACAGAAACCAAAACAATTTATTGTCTTGCTGCAAGACACATTAACTGCCTAGACCCTTGTAGTTTTTCATTTCAAATACTGCATTAAAGTAATTATTGGATCTTTCTTTTCATTCCAATTTACACACTGTAATAATTCTTTAGGATTCTGCTTCAAAAGTAAGTTAAATATCAGACTCCTTACTCCACCTGAGTATTAGTTCTGACTAAGTTTTTTGCAAAAGGTCTCCATCTGACCTGTCTGTTTCATATATCTTATCTATGAAATGAAAATAAAATTGGAACCTACTTAACAGGATAAGACACAGCACACTTACTGGCACAACTTAATCCCAAAGTATATTTATTTTTATTTATGATTGTTGTATTAGAATTGCTGGTGTTGACATTACAAAGGACCTATTGACTGAGAGGAACTTTGCTAAGCTCTGTAGATATAGAAATAACATATAATTCACCTCAATGTGTTAGAAGAAAAGTCTAAATAAATAAATAAAAGCACAACATGGTGAAAGCTATAATTTACTTAGATAAAAGAGGGCATAAAAAGAACATTTTCAAAGTGTAGTAGAAATTTGAAATGAATCTTGAAGAGTGAATATGAGTTCAGAGGCCAGCAAATATGTCAGGCAACAGCATGATATGTGTAAAGGCTGTACATTTACAAAAGTCTATTGAGGAATTTTTTTAATAGTCAAAATTAGATAGCAAAAGTAGAATTCTACTTGGATGTTGAGTGAGGTTCACTTTGTCAGGAAGTCTCCTCTTACTGACAGACCTGTTTAGGCCTCCAGTTACTACCTTGTTTTTACCCTACTGTCGAACCATCTGTAAAATACAGCAATTACTAATAAACTCAAGAGCAGGAACTATGTTACTTTCAGTGCTATATCATCAAAACCTAGCAATATTAGGTGATCAACAAATATTTAAGTTGATAGCAAACCACCATAATTAAATTAATTATATAATTAATATTTTCATACTTCTGTATTAATATATTTACTACCAACTTAATATTTATTGGTTACATATGTACACATTGATTAATTTATTATATGATTTGATTATATTATATATAATTATGTAATTTGTTTTGCCAAATTAGTTTTAGCAAACTATGGCCTGCAGGCCAAATCATGCCATTCCACATGTTTTTTTTTAATGGAACAATGAATAACAGTGGTTTTTCCAGATGAACATCTTATAGATAAACATTTCTATTCGATTTGATAACACAAAATACCAAATATAAAATCCAATTAGGCAATATGTTATCTCCACTAATAAAAACTAATCCCACTCTATTGTTAATAGAACTTCATGATAAAAATGTACTACATTGGTATTATATTTTATTACTATCCAAAAATGGAAGATTTTATTTATATACAACAAGTTTTATAATATACTCAATTTTTACTCTTGGCTTGCAAAGTTTAAAATATTTACTATCTGCCTTTTACAGGAAAAGTTCACTAAAATGTGCTCTACCGAGTAATTGACAATATTAAATTAAAGGATTATTAACAAAGTTAGGGTCAAGATGAATGGAACTAACTAGGGAAGATAAAGCACTCAGTCATTAGGAAACAAAAGAAGTCATTATCATCTCATAGATCTATAGGTCAGGGAGGAAGACATTTTCAGCACACAGTTGGACTTGCAGCAGTCCCAGGAGTGAGGGTGCCTCACCGGAACTATAAACTTAACTCAGCTACTGGCAAACCTTTTCACAGCAGATAAGAATAAATATTCTGACATCTCTGCAGACATAGATATGATGACCTCTCTCTCTTATGTTCCTCAGTCTCTCACAATGCTTCCACTGGCCATCGGTAGTCTGGGAGCAAGGGAGCCCGAAGTTACTGAGTCCGTAGAATTCAGTCTCTCAGGTCACAGAATATGTTCAAATAGAGAACTGCCAGCACAAAATGTAAAACACTAATGGGCATTTGTACATAAGCATATGGAATGCAGAACAGAAAACTGAACAGAACAGAGATTTTTGATTCTGTAGGCACTTGGGTGGTTGTTGAATTTATTGATCAATATGAGGTTTCCAGAGAATATTATTTCCAGTTAGAAAAGGATGTGGGCTGAAAAGAAAACCCTAAGAAACCCAGGCATTTAATGAATAAAGAATAATAGGTTGGAAAGAAGTAATAAAGGGAAAAACATATTGCAAGCTAAAAAGGATACTTCCTAAAATTATTTTAGTAATTTAATAAATATTCATGAGTTAATTGATTGCTATTTAAACAAAACAGCTAAAAAGGGAGGAAATGTATACATTCAAACAACTTCAGCTCAAAATGTGTATGTATGTTAACATAGAGTCTAACTTCAAAGTCGTTTGCAAATTCTGACATTCTTTACCACCATATGGTTACCATCTTACAGTAATCACATGCAATGCTGAACTAAGCTGCTGTCATTGTCTCCACACTGAATCTGAATTTCCACATGTCCTCCTAAATTCTATTTACTCATCACCCAACAGCCTGAATAGACTTGTAATATGCATCACTTCACACTTCTGCTCAAAGCCATTTGAGACTCTCATCATCCTTAATGTAACAATCCAAACTTATTATTATGGCTCTTTCTCAAAGAAGAATCCCTTCATGAATTTCTAGATATGATGCCTACGTTCTACTGCAAAAGTACTTCAAGTAAGGAAATCCATGATCCCCAGAGGAAATAGCCTATACCCATCAAATGGCTGACTTTGAGAGACCAGAATAAAATATTAGAGTCATTGATAGTGCATTTCTCAAAGTCTAGATTTTTACTTTTTAAATACTATTATTTAAATCAATTACATCTTAAATGATATCTGACCTAATGCATAGTTATAAAAAGCATTTCTCTAATTCTTCAAGGGCACAGAATGGCTAAACACAAACAATATAAGTTTCTCAACAAAGCACATCAGTATCTCTCAGTCTTTAGCCTCTGAATTCAGATTTATAGCTACATCTCACTTTTCTCCAAGAATGATGAGCAAGCACCGACTTTAAATGAGTATTTTTTCCCAAACCCAGGAATTCTCTTCCACAAGTAATTTATTGTCTTCTTCCAGATGCTGACATCCCCCACAATTCACAAATGCCAATTTCCTCAATTTGGACATACAAAGAGGTTAATAAATCAATATATTTCTCACCAGCCACCCAGTTATACGTACATCCATATGGAATCACTTTCTACTGCTTACCAATCTTGTAAGCCCTCCTTTGCCTACTGAATAAAATCTAAATTCCTTGTTTTACAAGGTACTTACAACATTTCTGCAACAGACCTTTCCATCTATATCTTCTACTACCATATTATCATTCTATTCCTTATTCTTTTAATCTTCAAGAAAAAAATCATTCACCCACTCATATATTTAATTAACAAACGGTTTTTGAAGTTCAGAGTAAGAGGCATAGCATGATATCTGGGGGCTGGGGATCCAGTGAATGTAAACACCCTTCCTGCCCTGAAAGAGCTTAAGGTCTAATGACTAAGTCAGACTCTAAAGATGAAAATACGATGAGTGTTTAAAAGAGCAAGGAAAAGATGTTTTCAAAAATTTTCACATGGGGATATAAATTAGACACTGGGGAAAGCCTCATTGTAGAAATTTTTTTATCTTGCGTCTTAAAGAATGCGTAAAATTTGGTCATGTTTAGTGCTTAGGGAATAGGAGGAAACAATATGAGAGAGTAAATTTCGTGCTGTGATTTTACTGGCCTTCCCACTTGTCTATGTACTTAGTTCTTATTTAAATGTCTTTGTGACGCATTTCGGAATGGAACCTTCATGTTAAAGCCTTCCCCAAATCTCAGAATAAATTTATCATCCTAATCACTTTGTATTGCCATTTATATAATCATTAATCACATACTCTATGTTTTCTCCTAGATAGTAATTTCTTGAGTGAAGAATCTTGTACAATACTTTATCTCTCCAACATTCCTCCAGCTCCTGGTAGAATCTAGTAGGTTATAGCAATGTAAGTTGAATCCTGAGATAATTTAGGCCTAAGGAGATTGCCTTACCAGCCTAGATCAAACAGTAAGTTAATGCAAAGGCACGATGAAACATGAGTCTTCTAGTTTTGAATTCTGTTTTTCAACAAGATTTCATAAAGTTATTAGTTTTGATATTACTGCCTTAATTTGCTGAGCTTCTGAATTTAATTATGGATTAAAATTTTTGAAGAACTGGAAATGGAACAAACAGCCCCAGTCATTCAGGTACATTCTTGGGGAGTCACCTTGAGGTCAGAAAACACTACAATGAAATGATCACTTGCCTCCAAGTCTTCCTCTGTATTGCAGACAGTAAAGCTTTCTGCATACACTTAGTAGGTTATGGTGAAAGATATTTGGATTACTTCGCTCACCTTCATTCTACTCTCATTCTATTCAAAGACAATAGAGTTAGAAATAAAAACCCCGGATTAATTTGTAGCTATGATACAAAATGTAAATTAGAATTTGCTAATTAGATGCACTTGTGTGAAAATTAGACAATAGAATGGCTGATAGCATCTTTCAGATGCTGCAGGAAGACAGATAATCTCTGGAAGAAGTGAGTACTGCACTGCCCAGTCACCAGTGTCATGACTGTGGCATATGCAACCTGGACATTTTATTGACCTTGGGTAGTAGCAGTAGTGGTGGTGAGGCCTAAAAGCCAAAGGTCTAGTGGCAGTGTCCTAATTTGCACTCCTCTGTCCCTTCTGAGTCCCTGAGTTCAATCATTTTTTTTGTTAGAAGTGTTTTGGCCAGTTTCTGTTTTCTGCACAGTCCTGACTGATGGAGTGTTCAATAATATTTGCCAGCAGATTCACCTTTAGAAAATCTTAAGTAGGGCCAGGCGCGGTGGCTCACGCTTGTAATCTCAGCACTTTGGGAGGCCAAGGCGGGCGGATCACGAGGTCAGGAGATCGAGACCACGGTGAAACCCCATCTCTACTAAAAATACAAAAAAAAAAAATCAGCCGGGCGTGGTGGTGGGTGCCTGTAGTCCCAGCTACTCGGAGAGGCTGAGGCAGGAGAATGGCGTGAACCCGGGAGGCGGAGTTTGCAGTGAGCCGAGATTGCGCCACTGCACTCCAGCCTGGGCGACAGAGCGAGACTCCGTCTCAAAAAAAAAAAAAAAAGAAAATCTTAAGTAGTTTTTGTGTCTTTGTTTACTGCCTTGTATATTGTCCAAAGCTGCATGCTTTATGTTAAAATAGATAAGATAACAAGGAGATTCATTGGATATTCCCTAGGGGCTAACGACAGGCAGGAAACTAAATCTGAACATATTTGATGATTAAGAGGAATTTCTGTGGATTTAAGAGTAATCTTCAAATGCATAAATAATTGGTTAATCAAAGTCAGTTTCGTAATTTCCCAAACTGTTTCTAATTTATTAAGCTCTTCACATACTTTAGTATTTTAGAATCTTAGCAATGCTTCAGAATTCTTATGCACTTTTTTGATCTCTAAATATAATACTTAAATGACATTGAACATCACTAGAAAATAGTCTCCTACTGCTTCTTAAATGCTGAGTCAAAGGCAGGGAAGTTATGAAAAATAAATGAAGTAAAGCCACGATGTTTACTCTCAAAGCAGGAGGCACTAATCTTGTGACAATGCTCTGTTCCACTGGCATTGTTATTGCTGCCACATGGAGTGACTGATGGGGATTTAATCATTTTATCTAACGCCTCCTGGTATCAGGGAATGATATATGCTACAGCACAGCTTTTAGAACATTCCAAAATTTTCTTAATGTAAGAAATCGGGTGCAGAGCTGCAAATGTTGCTTTTTTTTCTTACCTCCATAAACTGAAACAATTTGGGGATCCTTTGATGCTGATTACACAGAACATGAGATTACATACCTTTATTATAGATGACAAAAATTGTAATTAATTATTCCTACTGATGTATTATAATATTCATAATCACAATATTAGATTATTTCTAATGACATATAATATTAACAACTCTTAACTATATGTTTTAAGTGGCGTTTAAACAAGATAATTGCACCTATCAGACATTACATGTTTTAATACAAAGCTCTTGAAGCATAGGCAATATTTAAATTACATTGGGCCAGGCACGGTGGCCCATGCCTGTGATTCCAGCACTTTGGGAGGCTGAGGCAGGCGGATCACTCGAGGTCAGGAGTTCGAGACCAGCCTGGCAAGATTGTTAAACCTCGTCTCTTCCCAGAATACAAAAATTAACTGGGTGTGGTGATGTGTGCCTGTAGTCCCAGCTACTCGGAGCGTGACGCAGGAGAATCGCTTGAACCCCGGAGGCATAGCTTGCAGTGAGCCGAGAAGGTGCCACTGCACTCCAGCCTGGGCGACAGAGCGAGACTGCGTCTCAAAATTTATGCAGCCAAAAAACACATGAAGAAATGCTCCTCATCACTGGCCATCAGAGAAATGCAAATCAAAACCACAGTGAGATACCATCTCACACCAGTTAGAATGACCATCATTAAAAAATCAGGAAACAACAGGTGCTGGAGAGGATGTGGAGAAATAGGAACACTTTTACACTGTTGGTGGGACTGTAAACTAGTTCAACCATTGTGGAAGTCAGTGTGGCCATTCCTCAGGGATCTAGAACTAGAAATACCATTTGACCCAGCCATCCCATTACTGGGTATATACCCAAAGGACTATAAATCATGCTGCTATAAAGACACATGCACACGTATGTTTATTGCGGCACTATTCACAATAGCAAAGAGTTGGAACCAACCCAAATGTCCAACAACGATAGACTGGATTAAGAAAATGTGGCACATATACACCATGGAATACTATGCAGCCATAAAAAATGATGAGTTCGTGTCCTTTGTAGGGACATGGATGAAACTGGAAAACATCATTCTCAGTAAACTATCGCAAGGACAAAAAACCAAACACCGCATGTTCTCACTCATAGGTGGGAATTGAACACTGAGAACTCATGGACACAGGAAGGGGAACATCACGCTCCGGGGACTGTTGTGGGGTGGGGGGAGGGGGGAGGGACAGCATTAGGAGATACACCTAATGCTAAATGACGAGTTAATGGGTGCAGGAAATCAACATGGCACATGGATACATAGGTAACAAACCTGCACATTGTGCACATGTACCCTAAAACCCTAAAGTATAATAAAAAAAAAAAAAGAATTAATAATATAATAACAAATAAATCGTAGCTATTATATTACAGGAAAGTGGGAGAATGCAGCACTTTTGATCTGTGACTCCTCACCATGTTCCTGGGATGGGCATAAATACTGAATTAAATTATTCAAAATCCTGAAAAAAAAAAAAAAAGAAAAAAAAATTACATTGGCTACATTCCTTTTTAATGTTTTTAGAGCGTAATTTATTATTATAGGTATTCTTTAGAGCAACTGGATAATTTGTTAACTTGCACTTGATATACTTGATAACAAATAAGTAAATGCTAGCATACCTAATTATTATGCTAATATCGGTGTCAATATATTTGTCCAATGCAATTGGTGAGAGCAATTGAACTCAACTCCACCGAGTTCTGGGGTGAGCTAATGAAAAGACTTTGTGGAGAGGTTGGTCAATGCACTAAAGCAATCAGTGTTTGCTAATTGGCACTTAGTGAATTAGGGTCTTCTCCTCTCACAGAGTCTGGGAGATAGAGCCCTTATGTTTGTTTTGTTTGGTTTTTCTCTGAATCTGAGCACAGGAGAGTAGCTCTTAGGTTTCTTGATGATATCCTTTCAAAGGGATGGGTCCCAGGTCTTTGGAAGAAACATTCTTTAAATTTTAAAACAGGCAAAGGGCTGGGAGGAGGCTTCTATCCCGAAGGGGCAGAGAAAGACTTCACAATTGCAAGCTTTATGAAGTAAAAGTACTAAGAAAAGGGAAGTCAGGGGCTAATACTAAGGAAGAATCCTGACTGAAGTTTAGTTCAGCTGAAGAGAACACTATGACTATCTTGATCACTAACCATTGGGAAATAAACTGATAATTAACTCGAAAAATTTTATTTGCTTAACAAGCTACAAAAATGCCTATTAAATTATGTTTCAAACTTATGCTTTAGCCAGTCTACTGATATTTCCCTCCTGGAAATGTATTTGTGATATTTTAAGCAATTTATGATTTATTTATTAAGTATCCTATGTTATACCAACCCATTAAGAATTTAAGGTATATAGTGATTTTGTATTTCTTTAAACATTTTGCAGACCTCCAATTTATCTAATTTTTATTCATATAAAACTCAAATTTGACATTTGAATATTGAGAATACATGTTCTATATATTTATTTTCTATTAAACTTATTTTATTTATTCTGAAATTGTGCTTCTGCTTTAATACATTCACACTTTCTCTGGGATTCGGTTAATTCTTGATTAATGACTCTTTGCCTTATCAGTACACCTTAATCTATATTCTCGCTTAGTTTTTAATCCTTTCTTACTGAATGGTCTTAATCTTCTGAGACTCTGTCTTTTTAAACTGTAACTACAGGTATATATTTATCACTTTTACTTCTTTTGTGTAGAAGTACACAGTTCTTTCCAGTTGTTTCTTCTTCCTTAAAATATTGTAGTGAAAGTTCCAGTCTAATAAATCTCTTGGACATGGGTCAGATAATGTTTATTTTCACTTTTTGAAATTAAATTTCCTGTTAGAACCCTCTGTAATACTCAAGCTTGCATTTCTACATTTTGAGGCATTTTTAATCATGAGTTTGCCATGTAAGCTTTCTCATCTCTAGAATCAAGGTAAATAATAATACCATTTTATTAATTTGACCTTGACAAAATGTACTGTTTACATTTGACTCATCAGTGAAAGTACTTGTTTTAAGTTATTTCGGAAAAATTTTAATACTGTTGAGAAAACTATGAACACATTTTTCAGCATCCCATACTTTCGAGTGCTATGGTAAGCCACTTACATACCTCGCCTTCCTTGGATCACAGAATAGAATCATTATATTACTAGCTTATAGCATTGTGATAGTATTCTCATTTATGATTAGAGTGTATGGTAGTGATTCTTATATTTCAGATTGCAAAACAAAACATGTTTCATTATTTTTGAAGCATAGGGTTTCTAAACCTCACAAAAGTGATTTAATTCAATATCTGGAATTTAGATATATGCTTTTTGCTTGACCCTAGGTGATTCTGAAGCAGGTGATCTTCTAAACAGACATCAAAAAAAACAGTTCTATAGGAAATAACTTGGGGAAAGATTAGTTCATGAGCTCTCTATAGAATTGAGATCAAGTATAAAGAATAGCATAGCTGTGATGTCATAATCTTATGACAAATAGTTTCTTAATATTCTCTTTAGTATTTATACTTTTCAAAACTGCCAATAATAATTTAATAAAAATTATTTTTAAATTACTTTCAAATTAGGAAGCCATATGTACATGTGCCTTATTCTCTACTAAGTTTTTGTGTTTTTAAGATTATTTAGTATGAAACATTGTTGTAATTTAAAATTTTACCTTTCTTCAGTCAAAATCAAGATATTTATGTTTATATTAATTCACTTTTTAATTTCTTTATATACATCTTGGACAAATGTCTTCAGATTAATTTTATATTCTCTGAGATTGTCATGTGTTCATATTAGGTAATTTGAAAATGGTATAGTGATGTGTGTGTGTGTATGCCTGTGTGTATACACTTGCATGTGTACATATAAGAGTAAAGTCATCATTTGAACAATAAATATCAGTTTTTCAATTTAATTTTTTCCATATCTTTTTCAAGTAGACTTAGCTGACATTATTGAACATCTTCTAAGATTCATACTTCCTGCTTACACTTTCCTTATTTCTCAGTGAGAAAGAAATATTTAAGCAAGAGGTCTGCAAACCATTCTTTTCTATTACCAGAGAGTTACCTCTGGGAAAGAAAAAAGATCACATAGCATGTTTACATATCTGTACCAGATGACGGGTCTACTGGAAAACGCACTAGTGGTATTTGCTAGTAGGAGATTTCTATGGAATGCTTTTAGTATTTTGGACCTAGTCTAATGCTGCTTATGGTAACCTGGAATGTATACATTTATACACCCAGGAAAATGTCATAAATGCTATGTAACCATATGTTTATAAAATGCAGGTGTTTCATGACCAAATGCTTATTTTCTGTTTTGAAATGTAGATGCATATATATATATTTGGGAATTAACACATTTATTTGGCCAGAGTATATTTGGATATAGTAAAGAAGGACCTGTGGAGCTATGTTAGTGGTTCTTGCTTGCTTTCTGCTTCTCTAGTGCCTTGTAATTACTTCTATCAGTGAGGCATAATGACAGCACTGATTTGTGTTAGTTTGATTTGAAAGTTTAATTCTTTGTGTTTTATCATCCATCATACATGATTTCTAAATAAAATAAGTGTACTTTTACCTCCCAATTGATCTCGATATGCATTGTTAATCTGAATGGTATCTTATACTAGAGAACTGTATCAGGCTAAATATCTACACTTATTCATATTTATCTATACATGTATCTATCTATCCCTCTATATCTATATATAAATCTTTGCCTTTGTCTATATTACATTTAGATATACATAAGTATATACATTTATGTATTTATAATATCTACTCTTTTATATTATGGATATATAAGTGAAATATACCAAGTAGATATTAGAAGCACTGGGACATTTTTTAGTCTAGAAAAACAAGGGTCGGGCTGAATGACATAATGGGTGAAACAATGATCAGATCAAAGAGATGACTCCTCACCAGTACAGGTATGATGTGTATTGTTTCATTATTTAATATTTTCTTGAATAAATCACCTATCACTAATGTGAATCAATTATTTTACTTACTATGGAAAGAAATAACACTGAAAATTTCTAGTACAATTAATGGTTGTGTGTTCTACCTGGAAATAGATACTACTAATTCTAAGAATTGACATTTTCTGTAGTAAAGCATTTAGATACTGATGTTAGAGAATGTTCTAATAAATGAAATGAGAAATTTATTTTATGTAGTATTTGGGGAAAATATTTGTCCAAGAAAAAATTGTTCCTAATTGGCAAAATATAAAAAATAAGTGAAAAATATTACTATGAAGTCTTTCTAATAACAATGAACCCATAGCTGTAGAGATGATGGGTATATTAATATTACTGACTCATTTTTTGGTATGGTGTTAATAAAAATACAAGGGTAACTGAGGACTGTGCTCTGTAAAAATTATTTTCCGTTTGTGTCAATTTCCGATTTTTTTTTCCAGAGACATACCATATTACTAACTTAGCTGCTTAAAGCATAGAAACAGCATTTATAAGTTGGTAGACAATCTGAAGATAAATAATCCGTCATATTGTGATAGATAAACTTTAATTATTCAGATAAAACCACTTTCATTATAAAACATGCTATATATTATACAACCAAATCCCTTCATTAAATTCTATTAAAACAATTAATAAACAATTCACCCAGTGCATTGCTCTTTATCACTGGTTTACTTTGAGTTATTAAACAAACTTCAGAGAAGATGGCCCCACATGAATTTCAAATACCAACTATTTATTTAACCAATAAATACTGCACATAATGCCTTTTTTGTGCATGTGAAAATAAAATTCAGTACTTGTTTGTCTTTCAAGGACAACAGAATCTCCTAGATTTAAATTCAAATAGTAAAATGTGCTAAAGAGTTGGAGAGAGAAAATAAATTCAGATAACAACATAGTGGTGACCTTTTCCTTCTCTAGAGACTCTAAGCATCCTGGGGAAAGAGATACTGAAGCTGTAGTTTTCTGTTACAGCATTGCTATTTAGTAACTATCTCAGAATCAAGATCTGCACAAATTACCTTTACTCTTTGCTCTATGTAGTTTGGTATTTTTTAAAGATAAGAGAAAAAGAATTGGACTGTTTTCAACTTTAGGTCAAATCCAACCTCACACCTCTAAGAGTCTCTAGTATTTCTCGACCCATTCATTGATGTTTTCTTCCTTAAAATGTCAGTATTCCTTGTATAGACCTAATCAGCTACAAAGGCACCATTTTTACAGAAAAGGGGTTTTGAGTCCAGGATAGTCAGAATTTTTTCATTAGTAATTTGTTTACCAATCTGGACATAGAAATTTAGACAAAACCAAACGTTTATTGTTTTTCAACCAAACAATGTATTATAATAACTGGAACAGCAAGATAAATTATAATTTCCATATTGACATTATTCTTCACTTTCAGAAGAAGGAAAAGTAATTTTCTAACAACTTTAGTGTATTGCTTTTGACAACCTTTGCCCCATACTGAACTTTTTTACAGGATGAAATATATTTTAACGGGATGTTTTATTTAATGACAGAGTTTTAGGTTGAATAACACATCAAGATCAAATCAAAGAATTAGAAAGTGTAGTTTAATTTAAAAAAAAAAACTCACTTGCTATCAATTCCATACTTAAAATTAAACTCAAGTTTAACCCTTAATTTATATTTGTGTACACTCATCTGTACCACATGAACATTTAAAGAAAAATATATGTATGATTATATGACTTAGATATCTTAATGTCAAAACAACAAAATGCATTCTAAAATGTTTAATATTGAGTTTAATATAAAATTGTGATAAATGCAAATAAAATAGACCTCAAAATATATACACTTGTAGAATTTTAAAAAATGGTTTTTGAACTGTAGGGAAACGGAAGCAAAGAGATATCATTAGAATTTGGCCCTGAGGCCCCTATATCCTTCCAATAAAGACAAATTTTACCAGTTGGCTTCCCCAGTTGTTGCAACCTAAACTCGATTATGTCTTTTTAGGAGGTTTAGATTTTCAGGCCCAAAGAGCAAAGTGAAATAATGAAATTATGCTAGAACAAATGTTTGTCTCTTAATTTTTCCATAAATCATATTTAAGAAGGAGCACCTGAAATTCTGGAAGGATTTTTAGATGGTCAAGTTTATAAAAATACAAAAAGTGGAGAATCTTTGAAATATATTTTATGAATTTATCTTTACTTATTTTTATAGTACTCTAACCAACAAGAGATACTGTGATTAGATGTTATAGTTTTTATTTAAATGATATAAAAACTTCTTTTATATTTTTAAAGCCTTTGAAAAAATAAAGGAGAAAAGCCAAGGACCATTATACCTATTTTTTTGATGAGACATGAGGTAAGATTATTCTTCTTGTTAAATTTACAAAGTTGATTCTATTCCCGATAAGTTCCAACATTTATGTGAATATGTATATTTTATGTTATTGCATATGATGTATACTGTGTATATGTATGTATGTGTATATTCATGTAAATAAGTTGATTTAAACATTTAGTGCCAGAAAAAAATTAATATATTAATATAAATTAAATTTTATTTAAATAAAGTAAATATGAACTAAGAGATTTCCCTCTTTGCAACACATATCAAGAAAGCCAAAATTAAATATAGTACTGAAAGGGGAACCTAGATCTTATATAAACACACCTGTATCATATGAAAAATTTTTTTAAAGTGTATTATTATATAATGTGTTTATCCCTTAAAGGTAACAAATTTAAAAGAAAGGTTTTATATTACAACTCCAACTTTTCAAAAATTTTTAAATTATTGTTGTTTATATAAGTTCTGAATTATTTTCTATGTGTTTTAAGAGTGAGACACTTTTAATGTATTGAAAATAAGTGGGTTTTGAAGTAAATTCTTGTTTTTAATATGAGTCCAACTATATTCTTTATTCTTAAATATTCTACTATTCTAGTCTCTTCTTTCTTTGTCTATCTCAATAATAAAGTTACTGCTTTCCAACTGTACGAATCTCTATCATACTTCCCTGCCAAGGACACTTCAATTTTGTTCCCAAAATTTCTTTCATAATTCAATTTATTTAGTAGCTCTTATGTAAAAACATCTTCGCAAAAGTCCACTTTGAACAAGAGTCTATACTAATAACTATAGCATTTTATGTTTTATACCTATTCTATCTATGAAAATACATCATGGAAGTCATGTAATTTTTAAAGTGTCAGGGCCAAAATATAAACTTTATTTCTTCATTATGCAAGTGTTCTGGGGTTCTTCTCTGATATATGATTGACACTGGACTTGCTAGCAAAATAGTTCATCTAATAGGTATTTATCAGTCAATGGTTTTCTTCTCATGAACACTACAAAGTTGTGAGAAGCAAATCAGAATGCTAGCCACGCTGTATAAAAGGGATTGTAAGGAAATACACATTAAGGACCACAACACAAACTTTTGGGGGATTTTTGAAATATTCTACAATATCAATGTGTATAGAGTTCATTATATTTTACCAAAGAGGAATATATATTCTTGCTTAAATAGCTATAATTATTATTACCTTCATAATACAATTAGGTTATCAGTAAAACATTAAAGACTTCTACTTCCAGACAATAAAGTAAGTGGTGTAAGATTCATTTCCTTATTGGAAACAATGAAAAATTGAAGACCAAAAGGGAGAGTGATCACCGAGAGGTGGGAGAAAAATTAAGTGAGTACTGGATTCACCTAGTTTAGTGCCTTGAGAAAATGTCCAGTGTCGGGAACAGGAAACTGAAGTGAAGCTTGAAAGACTCCCTGAGATGAAGAGATGGGGCTGAGATTCTGTGGGGTCAAGGCAATGAGGGTTCACAGAACAAAGTACAGGAGATTAAAGAGCATACAATGTCAACAACAACAACAAAAATCACAGAAAAAAAACAACTAAAGATGTTACGCATTCAGGAATGAAAAATGAGGATTATAACCTGAGATGCACAGCTCTGCCAAAACACATGTGCAACTGAAGAGGAGATGGTAAAAGGAAGCTTCTATTGGCAAAAGGAGAAGTTTACATAAGCTGCTTGGAAATAGAGTTCACTGGTTTCAGAGACACAAAGCCACAGGTGGCGTCAGTTCACTGCTGGAGATGCTGTTACTAGGCAAACACTCTCTTGACAGCACCTTATCTGAATTGTTGTAGTCCTAAGAAAGCATTTTTTTTTTTTTTTTGTGAGATTATTTTAGAAAGTTATTGAGACAGTCTTTATCTCAGACAGGCAAGCATACGCCTTTCCCCTTCATGTTCTCTTAGCTCTAGTCTGTTTGGATCTGACAAAAAGTGATTTCATCCTGGTATCTTTTACATTCGCAGTAGGTAGAGAACTCCAGACAAAGCTGAAGGGCATCCCTGGAGTATTGGGCAGAATACTGCTGTTGCATACATGAGAAGTAAACACCCAAGGCCAGGTAAATAAAAGTCTCAGATTAGATATAAAAGTGTCCAGTGCTTACTTAGACAAAGCTGAGAATTTGGCCTGTTCCCTTTAGAAAGATGAGAAAACCTCATAATTCGCGGGGCATTGGATGGAGTACAGAAAAGAATCTTGTCTTAATGATGAAAAATTATTAGCACTAGGTTAACTACAGCTCTGGTATTTCCCAACAAATCTTAAAAGAAAGAATGAAAAATATGAAATTATTTCAGGTAATTTAACTGCATCCTAAAACAAAGCTCATGAAGATCTGTAGAAACGAAAAAAATTCATAAAATTTTATAAAAGATAAATTTTACAAAGTATGACATTCAGTAAAAGATTACAAGTAAGTAAAGCAAAGAGGTAGAAAAATATAACCCATAATGAGTAAGAAATTTCACCATGAAAAACTTGCCAAGAACAAAACCAGATGTTAAATGAGCAGAAAAGGACACTAATATAGTTATTGACAGTGTATTTCATATATTAAAAAAATATACGAAGATGTGGAAAAATATTTTAAAAGATCCAAGTTAAACATGTATAGATTAAAACCAGAATACCTTTAATAAAAAATATACTAGATGTTATTAATGGCAGATTAGATATTCTAAAAGACAAGACTAGTGAGCTTGGATGTATAACACCAGAAATTTTGAAAACTAAGACTGAGAAGAAAAAAGGAATTTTAAAATACAATTAATGGGTTGTGGGAAAACATTGAGCAGCATAGTCACTTAATATATGTTTCATTGGAGATTTCAAAAGAGAGAAAGAGAATTACAGGAAGAAATATTTGAAAAAAAAAGGACCAAAATTATTTCCATTTTGATGAAAACTATAAACACATAGATTCAAGAAACTTAGCAATGTTCAAGTACAAGCAATATAAATAGAATGATATCAGTGTAAATTATAATCAAATCACTCGAAAATAGGATAGTACTATAAAAACATCCAGAAAATAAAGACATGGTGTACCCAGAAGTTCAAAGGGATGGATGTCAGCTGGATCCTTCCTGAAACAATGCAGGCAAGAAGACAGTAGTGCAACATCTTTAACGAACCAAAAAAAAAAAAAAAAAAAAAAAAAAGAAGAAGAAGAAGAAAAGAAAAGAAAAATTGAGCTTGAATTTTATGTTCAATGAAATCTTTCAAAAATAAAGACAAAATAAAAACTTTTTCAGACATACAAAGCTAAAATGGTTATTACTACCAGACCCATACTTCAAAAAGTATTAAAGAAAATCTTTTGCCAGAAAGAAAATGATGGCGGATGAAAATATGGAGCAATATAAAAACCAAAGAGGACCAGAAATAGTAAATGAGTGGGTAAATATAGAATTTTTAAATTATTTAAATATCTTTTAAAAGTAGCTTTCTGTAAAAGACTAATCAATTATTGTGGAGTTTATAACATATGAATAAGTAATATCTATGAAAATATTATTATAAATATTGGACACTAGAAATGAAATTAACATATTGTAAAATGCATATACTATAGGTGAAATGGGACAATGCAAGTTGAAAATGGACTGTGAAAAGTGAAAGAGGTATACTGTAAACCCTACCTAGATTAGCCTCTAATATAACAAAACAAAAGGTTATAGCTAGTAAGTCAAAAAAGGTAAATGATAGCAGAAAAAAATGGCAAAGAACACATGGATTTTTTTTTTTTTTTTAGACTGAGTCTCACTCTGTCGTCCCAGGCTGGAATGCAGTGGCATGATCTCTGATCACTGCACCCACCGCCTCCCAGGTTCAAGTGATTCTCCCACCTCAGTGAGTAGCTGGGAATACAGGTACCTGCCACCACACCCAGCTAATTTTTATATTTTTAGTAGAGATGGGGTTTCACTATGTCGGCCAGGCTGGTCTCCAACTCCTGACCTCAGGTGATCTGCCCATCTCGGCCTCTCAAAGTGCTAAGATTACAGGCATGAACCACCGTGCCCGGCCAGAAAAATATTTTTTTTAAATGTAAGATTCTCAGCTTAAGCCTGATCATATCAATGATCACATGACTTGTAAATGGGCTAAACAATTCAATCAAAAGTTGAATACTTTCCGTTTGGGTTAAAAATAATTCATCATATGAAACACTAAAATATGAAAGCCATATGGTTATCTCAGTAAAGACATGGAAATGACAATTGGCAAAACTCAATATCCATTTTAAACAAAAACAAAAACGAAATATAACAACAACAAAACCCTCTCATGAAATAGGAATAGAAGGGAAATTCCCTAACCAGAAAAAGTACGTTTAAAAAAACTACAGCTGATGTTCTACTTAAGGAGAAAGACTGAATGCTTTAGTCCTAAGATCAGTAACAATACTATCAAAACCAAATGGATATATACACTCACCACTTCTATTAAGCATTGTATGGGAGGTTTCAGCAAGTGCAGTGAGTTTACTAAGTAAATAAATAATAAAGATATCACATTGGAAAGAAAAAAATTAAAACTGATTTTATTCACATATGCAATGACATGTATGTAGAAAATCCAATGGAATCTACAATAAAGCTACTACCAACAAATGAGTTTAACACATTTGCAAGATACTGTATTATCAATTGTGATTCTAGATAGTGGCGATGGACAATTGAAAATTGAAATAAAAAACAAAACTTATAACTTTAAAAACATGAAGCAATTAGGAACACATTGTCAAAAGATATGCAAGAATGATACACTGAAAACCACACAATGCTGCTGAGATAAATTAAAAGTGATACAAATAAATCTAGGTTTTATATCTTCTTTACGTAAGTCACATATTGTTAAGAGATTGGAAGGCTCAATAATATTAAGAGGGTAATTGTTTGCAAATTGATTTATACATGTATTACAAATCCAATGAAAATCTAGCCAACTGTTTTTAGAGAAATTGCCAATTTCTCTAAAATACCAATGCCAATTTCTCAAATACCCTACAATTAACATAGAAATGCAAAGAAAATAGAATATCTATAACAACATTGATAAAGAACAAAGTTGAAGAGCTAACATTACCTGACTAAAAATTATATTATAAAACAACATTACTCAAGATAGTGTTACGTGCATCGAGATAGACATGATAGGCAAAGAGATCAATGGAACACAATAAAATCAAGAAATAGACTCACATGTATCTGGACAATTGATTGTTGACAAAGATGCGAAGGCAAATCTATGGAGAAAAGATAGTCTCTTTAACAAATGGTGCTAGACATTTGAATATTCATATAAAAATAAACTTTGATACATATCTCACATACTATATGAAAGTTAACTCAAAGTGTGCCATAGCTCTAAAACTAAAGTATGAAATGTTGAGAAAACAACATAGGGAATATATTTATAACCCTGGATTAGGGAAAATCTTTAGGTATGACACTAAAAGCACAATCCATTTTTTAAAAAGATGAATTTAAAATCACAAAAATTAAAAACTTCTGCTATTTGGAACACAGAGAATGAAAGGACATGTCATATAGCAGGAGAAAATATGTACAATGCATATATCTCATAAAGAAATTATATCTAGAATATATAAAGAATGCTTAAAGTTCAATAATAAGATCTCATTTTACTGCTTGGACTGAAAAATAAAAATTGAATAATAAGAAAACAAACAATCTAATTAAAATGGGCAAGGGTTTGAATGAACCCTTTGTCAAAATAGATATATGGATAGCTTATAAGCATAGGAAAAAATGCTCAACTTCATAAGTATTTAGGGATATGTAGATTAAAACCATGATGAGACACCATTAAATAATAGTAAGAATGGCTAAAATTAAAAATCTGAACATATCCCTGCTACTGGGAATGTAAATAGTACAAGTGGGAAAATTGGAAAATGTCTGTTTCTCAAAAGCTTAAACATACACTCACTATATGATCAGCCATTCCACTTTTAGGTATTTATCAGAGGAAAGGAAAGCACATATCAAAAAACACACACCAAACTATGTATAATAGTTTTATTGATAGTAACCTTAAATTGGAAACAATTCAAATATTAACAAGTGAAAAAATAAGCAAATTGTGGTATTTTCATATGGTAGAAAACGATTAGGTAATAATAATAATAATACACATAATGACATGGATGATCCCACTAGGTGAAGAAAACCAAACCTCCCACCTCCTTCGAAGTATGACTCTCTTTTATGGTATATTGCATCGTTCTATTTATATAAAATGGTACAAAACACAAACTAATCTATAGGATAGAAAGCAAATCAGCAGTTCCCTGGGAACATGTAGGGCTGGAGTTGGAGGAGCAGGCAGTGGGAGGAAGGAGGTATTATAAAAGGCATGAGAAAACTTTTGGTGATCATAAATATATTCATTATCTTGATTGTGAAGATGGTGTCACAGATGTGTACATATGCAAAAACTTATAAAATTGGACACTTTAAATATATGCAGTTTACCGCATGTCAATTATACCTGAAAAGAAGTGCTAAAAAATAATGATGCATTGAAAAATTACTATCTACAATGGAAGCAAGGAACTGGATAATGCCAAATAAAACTTGTCACAGGACACTATGTTTCATTACTGTGAATTTGATTTCATTTTCTAAGCAACTACCTAAAAGTAGCTGCTAAAGATTAGGTCTGGATCAATGCAACTGTGGAGAAATTCCTTCATGGTCCGATTTACACTTATGAACACAAACCTATAATAATATGTTCACTGAAGGATATTTCCTATCCTAGCACTGGGATTCCAGTTGAGTGTAACCTACAAGACTATACTGCAAATAATGGTAAAAAGCCAAATCATTCAGATGTTAGAATCAGAAAGTACCAAGGCATTTTGTGGGTTTTTTTTTTTCATGTAGCATTTTCAGCCAGGGCACAGTAACTCATATCTGTAATCCCAGTACTTTGGGAGATCAAAGAGGGAGGATCGCTTGAGGCCAAGAGTTCAAGACCAGCTTGGGCAATATAGCAAGACTCATGCACTACAAAAAGAAAGAAAGAAAGAAAGAAAGAAAGAAAGAAAGAAAGAAAGAAAGAAAGAAAGAAAGAAAGAAAGAAAGAAAGAAAGAAAAAGAAAGGTAGCATTTTTAGATGAGAGGCTGCAATTGGTAAATTTACTAGTAGTCTTCCTAGTCAACCGAAAAAAACTAAGTTTTTTTAAACAGTATACCTAACTTTATTTAGTAAAATATCAGTATATGGAAACCAGTAGAGTGTGATGATTTAAAAAATTTGAAGTCAGCATATCTGGATCAATATACTCACCTAAATGGGTAAATTTAAACAAATTAATCAACTGCTTTGAGCCTCAGTTCTCATGACTATAAAACGGTTTATAAATATAATGTTATGAGAAATAAGTGATACATAGCTTGTCATCTAGTTAACATTTAATAAAAGAATGCTATAATTACTGTGAATGTTAATATTACTGCCATTATTGTCATTATCATCATTCCTTACAGTGTTCATTTTAAAATCTGTAGAATCTCCAAAATGCCATATTTTACTATAATTGTCAAAAGATTGTGCTACTTTAAATATTTTTATAAGAATGTTAAAAATAAAGCCAGTTTCCATAGTTTTTAAATAATCATTTAAAATTATTTAAAATCAATCTTAAATAATCGTTTAAAAACAATACAATACAAAAAATACAAAATCCTCTTGTATTGTTATTCCCTCTGAAAACTCAAGAATTCACAATACAATACAATACAATACAATACAATACAATACAAAACAATACAAAAATCCTCTTGTATTTTTATTCCCTCTGAAGACTCAAGAATTCACGTAATTGAAGATTAACAGGATTTCAGAGTGGATAGTCTTATAAATCATATATATTCTTTTCAACTAATGCCCTAATCATCAAAATATGTATTATGTTTCAACATAAAAAGTATTTAACACTACAGTTGTAAAGATAACAACAGCTCAATGTAAAGTAAAAGCAAGTTTTAAAAAAATCTCTCAAAGAGTATAATAGTTTGCAAGTTGCATACTTTCTTAAAAATAAAATGTATTATCGTCACTGTGTTCCATATTCAGTTGTGTCATTTACTCAGGTAGACAGGAGATTCAGCATCTTAAAATTGAAGGCCCTTTTGGCCGGGCGCGGTGGCTCACGCTTGTAATCCCAGCACTTTGGGAGGCCGAGGCGGGCGGATCACGAGGTCAGGAGATCGAGACCACGGTGAAACCCCGTCTCTACTAAAAAATACAAAAAATTAGCCGGGCGCGGTGGCGGGCGCCTGTAGTCCCAGCTACTCGGAGGCTGAGGCAGGAGAATGGCGTGAACCCGGGAGGCGGAGCTTGTAGTGAGCCGAGATTGCGCCACTGCACTCCAGCCCGGGCGACAGAGCGAGACTCTGTCTCAAAAAAAAAAAAAAAAAAAAAAAAAAAAAAAAAAAAAAAAAAAAAATTGAAGGCCCTTTTATAGGTTAATGCAAATGAAAATTTCTCATAATATAAACTCTTCTATAATGTCATATCACTAATAATTGTCCCTGGCTCCACTGGAAAAGAATTCATGCTCTTCTTCCCTTGATTTGAACATGAGTTTTATGTTGCTCACCTGAGTAGCTTCACTCAAAACTTTCATATGCAAAATTTATTGAATATATTGTTCATTGGTTGGCATTAAATACCATACTATTATTTAGTAAAAATTGCACAATATTTCTACGAATTAGTAATGGAAAATTCTTTAACTTTTTATGTGACTTCATTTTGCAGTCATAAATATGTAAGTATTTTTTACTTTGAGTAGGTCAATTGTTAGCATTGATTTTCAACCTGATTTCCCAGGAAACCAGTATTAGAATTAAGTAGGACTAAAAATGTTCATTCTTGGGCCCTCATAACAAACTATCACAATCTCTAGGATTGAGATATGAGAATGTATATTACTTTGCAGAATATATACTTATGTTAAATATCTCTTTTAATGAGAAATTGTTTGTACACATACATGGCATTATTTTTCTTTGCTATTACACATATTAGGTTTATCTGAACATTCATAGCCATTTGGATCCAGTTGTGAAGAAACACATATTGATTATTATGTATGGGTAATATTAGGGAACTTATATTTATTTAGTACATACTGTTTCCCAAGAACTTTCTTAGTAATTTAAGAAGTCCATCTTATTTAATCTTCGCAACAATCCTACAGAAAATTCTATAATCACTATTCAACGAATGAGGTAACCTACTTTTGGAAATTAAGTACACCTGCCCAAGCCAAAGTGCTTGTCTTCTGTGCAACGAGAACTCAAATCCAGAGCTATCATCAAGTATTAGCGTTCCTGCTCTTTTATACTAATGTCTATCAGTTTCCTATGGAAATGTTAACTACCTTGGAAATTTCTTTTAAGAAACTGAGATAAAACATGGACGCGTTTTGTATCTTGAAATGGATTTTCTTCAGCATTCTTGGAGGGCTAGGAGCATTGTGATTTTCTTCAGGCAGAATTTATTTCATTAATTACTTTTTTATTATAGTACTAAAGTGTATCTCGTTTCTCAATAGAGTAAATCATCAACTGACTGAAGCCTATTGAATTGTAAAATTAGCTAAAGCCCGCATTCAAGAAGAAACAAATCACACATACACACACACAGACATTATACACATACATTACTGACCATTTTGTTAAAAATGAAACTTCTATTATATACAAATAAATCAATTCCTTACATCATCTAGGTATTACACAAAGGTTTGTAACCCTGACTATGGTATCAGTCAAACCAGATGCCATAAATATTCAGACAACACTGTATTAATTTGATATTCCATACTTCCACCCAAGGCAGAAAAGTAAACTAGCACATTTTGGAAAGTTTTTCAACAACAAGACTTGAAAAAATAAAATAAAATGTGAAATGTATATTGCAAAAGTATTGAGGCTGTTTATAAATATAGCATTGAATAGTTCACATCTGACAAGTTTATTGAATTAATGGTATAGCTAATATAAAGACATATATGGCTACAAGTCATTAGATTTTCTAACTGTTAGACTAAGGAAAAATACCATGGCTCATGTAAGATCAAGTTATTCGCATTGTTTTTGAAAAATACCAAGGAGATTTTTTCTATATATTATCCAAGAACCTCAAAATAAGACCATGTTTCTACTTTCAAAATGTGAGCACTTTTCCTAGAAAACCAGTTATTTTTATTGCTGTGTCACCATGTGTCTGAGTCACATCTTAAGCTGGGATTTAAACTTGTGAACTGAAGCACCAAAGAAAAATGTGCAACCATGTAGGTAAGCTTAAATATTTATTGGATACTTAGAAATAAAATATTAAGTGATGGGGTCATTTGTTTAGGTTGGTAAGATAAAGTAATTCATATTTTTAAAATATTGAGAGGAAGACAGGAAATGCTGTTTCTTACAGTAAATAGTTGATCCTGGGGAATGAAAGGACTACAATAAATCTTAAAATGTTGCTTTTTCTTATCTAATAAAAGCATATATTTGGGCTGAAACGTTAATAACTGAATGCTGATAAAAATTTAATGCAAATCCTTATATGTTAATGTTAGTATATGCTTATATTATTCATATAAACATATGAAAGAGTACCTAATTATCAATAAATATCAATTGTGTTTGCAGTCAGCAACATTATAAAAAGGAAAAGAAACCATATGATTTTCACACTAAGTTTCTACGTGTTTAGTGATGATAGAATGACTGTTAATAAAAAGATCTTCTCCATAACAGGGAGATCCCCTACAGTAAAATAGGTCTTACTGTAATTTAGAATTCGGATGCTTAATCATGACAGGGTTATGTGGGGGCAGTGTGTGCTATATTCATTCCTTCATGAAAGGCTGAAAGACGAGAGTGAACACAGCTCTCTCTTCAAGGATATGCTTATTGTTTCTTGAGCTTTTTGTAAAAATTTTAATACATATTTTAATGGATAGGGATTTACTTAATATCATGATTATGTATGCCATTTTTAATGTCTTCTTCTAATACCTGTTACAATTTATTTGAACAATTTTTTTAAAGTCCAGTGTTCAAACTGTTATCTAATAGTTTCTTACAACTATTGCATTACTAAAATAAATTAAAATTTTATTGTTTAATGTAAATAGAAAACAAAACTATATGTGTATTAAATGTAGTAATTCCATGCTAATTATTAAAATATTATGAAATAGAGACATTCCTTGAGTCATCATTTCTAACTTAAACTTTTTATCTTTGAGGAAATATAGCTTTTCAAATTGCTAATATAAACATTTTACCATTATTCAATTTTTTTCCTTCAGCTACTAAATAATGGAAAACTATTTCCTTTGAAGTTCTTGCTTTGCTTACTGAAGTACATTTTATGCTTACTATATATGACAAATAATGCTTACTTTTGTTATTCATCGAAAAACATATACTTAAGGCTTAATATGCATCATATACTATTAAGTAGAAATCCACAGCCCTACTGTATTCCACTCAATTGCCCACATAACACACATACACTAAGAGTGGTGGAGAACAGCAGTGAAAACAAAGATTAAGATTAACTGAGTCTTGGAAAGTCGCTTGTTAAGGTGACTCCCTACAGTCAGATATTTGGCAATAGAGGTGAAAGTATTACAAGAAATAAAATTGGGTAGGCATGCAGAAGTAAACAGTGACACTCTACCAATCTCTTCCTTCAAAGGTCACATGTGATTGGATAAAGAATGGAACCGATGAAAGTAAAAAATGGGGCAATCAGGTTACCCAGAGAATTTGGAAGTGAGACTCCAAAATTGCATTCTGTAAATGAAGCTTTCATTGGTTGATTATAGTAAATTGGGAGTCAGGAGAACCACATTTGGAAGACATACCTGCCAATCAGAAAAATCAAGTCCTCATAAAAAGGAATAATGAAGATGTCAGAGAAAGAAAGACATAAAATACGAGAGAGAGATTACATTATATTTATATATATATATACAAATATTTATACCTTATGTTTATATATGTATACTTACGCTTGAGTGCTTTGAAAATCTTGCTACTGTATTACTTAATCTTATTTATCTTTGAAATTAAGAAATCCTTGCTAAAAAATGAGTAAGGGGGAAGTGGAAGAACAGAGAAATCAATTAAGTAAGGGAGAGACAAAATGAGACAGAAAAATAAACACGGTGAACAAGAGATGAAAAGAGTCTCAGTATACAGGTAATTCAAGCATGCATTTCACTCTTCCAGTCAAGTACACTGTGAGCCAAAGAGAATTGCTGTCTGATTTGAAAACATTGACGAAGTTAACAATTTTAAAGTAAACTTTAAAAATAATATAATTAATGAATTATTAGGCATCCAAATTGTTTTAAACTTTATTTTTTTAAATATTTTTTTAAATTTTGCTAATGATTAACTTTGGTAGCTAGAATCCTCCAACAGATATCTATGAACTCGTACCTATAATCAACACAACTCCCTCTACATGCACATCTTCTCTACTGTCTGATAGATTATTAAAATCCCAGGGTACATACATTGAATTTAATTATAGCTATCTATATCAATTTAGTCAACTTTTAAAACCACCCTGAGTCTGCATTGCTTCATTTGTGAAATAGTGATATAAATACTAACCTAAAAGTGGTATTATACGAATCAAATGGATAACATATAGCTGTCTATATATTAGGAACACAACTGATATAATTTTCCTTCTCTTATTCATATTTTGCCCACTGACAACACTGCATTAATATAATTTCTAAGTTAATACAAGCATTAATCTTTCATTTAAGTGGAAATATTTCAAAACATTTCCTGGGATTG
The DNA here is from genome assembly GCF_028878055.3 of Symphalangus syndactylus. Classification (NCBI taxonomy): domain Eukaryota; kingdom Metazoa; phylum Chordata; class Mammalia; order Primates; family Hylobatidae; genus Symphalangus; species Symphalangus syndactylus. The sequence continues at coordinate 92,198,076 of NC_072433.2, forward strand.
ATTTTTAAATAGTCTGAGGCAAACTTATACAAATTATTTGCAACTGAAAGAAGACAGGTTCCTTGGAGATCTGTAAAAATATAATTTATTTCTCACATCTATTTTCTTAGAAACAATCTACAGCAGATTTTGCTATACAATGATTCACTGAAGCTGAAGATAGAAGGTTTGTCTCCAATACATTTGGCTAACATTGTGCAAATCTTGCCAAGGACTTTTTGAGATGAAGTTCATATTTGCTACATCTTTACCTGTGAGACTGATATTTAAGTGGAAATGTAATATTGTTATTTTTATTATTGAATTTTTAATATGTGCACCTATTTAGTGCAAATAAAATTCACAAAATAGTAAAGACCATATTGATTTTTAGAGAATATATATCAATATTTTGGACTGTCTGCTTCTTATCGCATTAGAGTAGATATCTCACCATATAGTAGAAAACCCAGAAAAATTAAAAATTGATCTCACTATACAGTGGGATTTTCTAAGCCTTCTGTTCACATCAGCTGAGAATTGAATCTGGTACAAATCATTACCCAAAATAGACATTTGTCTAAGCACGGTTTGTGTAATGGAGGGTTTTCATTTTATACATTATGTACTGGGAGTTAAAATGAGGATCCGAGAGGGGAAATACCCTATTTCATATAAAAAAAATTTTTTAAGAGAAAACTTGTCAAATTTAAAAAAGAATAATTAATGAACAGTGAAGCTTTATGTTTAAAAATTTATTTTTGAAAGCAAACTTTTTATAAAAGTCAACATTTCTCTTGAGAAAAAAGTGATCTTTTTTAAAACTAACAATATTGGATTGGGTGCAGATAGAACAAAAAGCCTAGACAGAGGACACATGCTAATTTTTTCATCTTACATTGGAAGAGTCGACTGATGCTATATGATTTTTACTTTGATAATTAGAAAAATAGCTACTATCATAATGAAAAATAGTCTGTATGTCTTCTAATTTAATAAAGTACTAAAATAAGCACAGTTAAATAAAAAATAAATGAAAAACAGTAAGCATAAAGTATAAGAATACAAAATAGTATGCAAAAAAAAAAAAGACTTAAAAGGCTTGTTTTGAAAAACATGATAGTATGATTGTTTGGAGGATAAGCTATGGAGCCTGATAGCTGAGATTTGACATTTATTGTGGTCTCTTCCTAAATGTATAATCTTAAATATGTTATTTAACCTCGCCATACTTTAATTTCCTCATATGTAAAATTAAAGTAATAATAAAACAAACTTCTGTTTTCTTTTGTGATTATTAAGTGTGTGTTTTTGGTAGATTGGGCCTTAGAATAATGCTCACTTTTTATTACCAGCACTTATTCTTGCACACAGCTAACAATTAAATGCATTAGAAGAAAAATTACCTTTAAACTCAAAATACAAGTAAAAAAGGATTCTTTAAAGGTTATATATTTTACAAAATGAGAGAATAAGTAACAAAAGCAGAATATAAGTGTTTCAGAAAACAGGAAACAAACCCAAGAGAAACACGAAGAAAATTCAAAAGGTAACAGGAAGTCCAGAGACTTAATCGAAGGCCTATGGAATTACTAATCCACGATTTTAAAAGCTAAGGGAAGAATCCAAGAGAAATGTTCTTATAAAAACCCTATTAATTATCTGTCAGTTTTGACCTAATTAAACAACTAAAACAAGGTGACTGCAAACTACACACTTGAAATTTTCAAAACCCCTAACTTGTAGAAGGCTGTGGAAGAGGCCTAGGGAATTTCACATTGAACTATTCTATTGTTTCCCATACTATTATCCTTTCAAATATAGGCTATACCTCTCTCCCCTGTATCTAGAGCTATCCTTAATCTCCATAAACTCAACCTAAATATATTTCAAATCACATTTATCTTAACAATTAAAAAAAAATGTCCATGGTCATTGCAGAGTCACTAAAAATGAAAAGTGACCTATGACAGAGAGTAAGGTAAAATGTAAATGACTTTATCTAATTACGTTTAAATTAAATGTTAATAGCTTACTTACACAATTTTTACAAAAATACTATGGCCAAGTAAACATTAATAGAGTTTCAGTTTTTGAAAGTGGAGTTTGGCACCTTAATGGCTCAAGTTTCGTTGATTTAGCGGTAAGTCTGTCCCGGTTTAAGAAGTTTTAATTTTATCTAGAAAACAGAATATGTTATACATAGACAACAATTAAAAGATTTTTAACAGAGACAGGGGCAATAGTTCTGTGAACTTATCTATTTTAGCTTTAGTCATCAACTTCAATAGCATATAATATTTTTTAATGCCCAAGCACGGAACCTAGAAGTCATATAAGAAACATTTGTTGAAGTTGGTAGTAATTTTGAATCTATGCAACTAAAGTTTTCTACAACAAAAAATTGTATAATTCCATCAAAGTAAGAAAGAGTTGAGAAACTAATTCATATAACTCAAATCCTGTTTTTAAATTATAGCTATTTTCCTACAGATACATCAAATTAAAATTTATAGGCATAGTTTCACCATACTTTCTCTAAAGTGTAATTCTCATTGAACTATGACACCTTGAATTATAAAAAAGGTCATAAAACATCTATAATCTTTTTTAAAGAACCATAGGAATTGTTTTTCTTTTCAAATATATATAGGTTATAATGACAGAGAATACTCAAAAGGACAAGAATTTCCCTCTACGATAATATCAAGAACGCTTTTATTAAATTTTTTTGAAGCAGCATACCATGGTAAAAACAACATTGATCCTGAGATTTGAAGGCAAAGGTTAAGGTTTCAATTCTGAACCTTAGCAACTCTGTAACTGTGGACAATCACCTGTCTTTTATGCCTCAGTTTAATATGTCAGATCATGTCTGTAATAATAAAGGTCTGTTATTAATATTACTAAACTGAACATAGAGATAGATTGCTGTGGCTCAACATCATAAGAAGAGACTTATTTGTCTAATAAATATCATAATATGAAATGCATAGATAAAAAAACCCTCCTTTCTATGTTTCAGATATTGTACTGCAAGATTCGCATATATTACATCTAATTCTCAAACTTATGATGAAAATGCTGATACTATAATTTTTATTTTACAGATAAAAAAATTGATGAAAAATAAATACTTGCCCAAGGCCATCACCATTTAGGTGGTGTAGGTAGGGTTTTAACAGCACATTCAGCTTCTCTAGTCTCCATGTAAAAATAGGCACATACTGCTCCATATTTTTGCCTCCAATCAACTCAAGATTGAATTTTAAAATCTTGTTTAAAGTAGCATTAATATATATTTATTTAATTGAAAACTCTATATTTAAAAATAGAAGCTTTTAAAAGTGTAAAGCATGGTAGTTCCATAAAATTAATATGTTAGTTCAATATCTATGAGTTTACATGTGACACTGATCAAAACTGAAATGATGTTCAAAAATATATAAAGAACGGATTAATGCTTTGTTTCCAAAATATAATATTTTAGTGTAGAGCCAAGTATGACTATATTATGTGTGATTTATAATTTGTAATTTCAAATAGTTCCCAAAACATTGGATATTTCTTATCTGAATACTCAAGAAAAGTGTGTGTTTACTCAAATAATAGTTTAAGCAAATGTCTGGCCTTTTTTCCCCTTTTCTCATATCGTATCAAACCAAATCTCATACATATCATATCGTACATCTCATATCGTATCATATCACATATCATATCATATATCTCATATCGTATCATATCACATATCATATCATATCATTTCTATCATATCGTAACATATCATATCATATCTCATATGGTATCAAAAGCCCTAAGATTCTTCCTCTCCCTTCACCACTAATTTAGAAAAAGTAGAGGAAAAAAATTAAAGGTTAAAGTGAGAGCCTACACACCCTTGTCTTTGCATTGGCTTATTTTTCCCAGGGAAGATTCTTCTTTCATTTAATTTGTTTAACAAACATTTATAATTCTTACCACGTACCAGATACGAGACACAGGATTAAATAACTAAGGCCTCCCCATCATACTCTGGTTAGGGAAAGCTAAAAAAGAACGTGTATGTCGATATATTAGAATAAATGGAAGACGGTTTACAAAGACAAAGCGTAAGTATTTAACTTGAATCCTGAATGATCAGTAACATTTGCTAACATTTTGTATTGGTAAGAAGCATTTATTTTTTATTTTGTTTTGTTTTTACATTTGCAAAGAAAACCTGGAAGGGTGTAGCATAAAAAGAGTAAAAATGGCAGAAACAATACCATCTATGGATTCCTTGAAGCAAGAAAAAACAGGGCATGTTTGAAAAGATTAACTATAATCCAACTATTTACAGTTATTTACATGGAAAGGGGAGTGGATGCTGAAGGATCAGATCGTGAAGAAAGATATGGAGGAATTTTTTTAATTTAGCACAAATAATAGACAATGATTAAAGATTTTTAGGATGATAAGCACCAAATATTGGTATGCATTTAAGGAAATTTTTAAAAGAATAAGGCTGGGGTCAGGGATACTCAGTCAATGTCTGTTTTAGTTATTCAGAGAAAAGATTATAATGGCCAGGTCTAGAGTGGTGGCAGTGGGGTTGGAGAAAAAGGGAATCATTGAGTAGAATCAAGAAAAGTTAAACCGCAGAACTTGTTTGTATGTGTCAGTTGAGGCAAATAGAAAAGGGAAGAATGGTGAATGAAGTTCTGAATTAAGCAAACTGGGTAGGCAAATGATACTTTGAGAAGGTTAAACCTTGTTAACAAGAATAGAGGATTTCTGACTCAGGTATGAAACTATATATACGAGTTCCAGATGGATGGATAGGTAGTGTATTAGTTCATTTTCAAACTGCTATAAAGAAATACCCAAGACCAGGTAATTTATGAAAGAAAGAGGCTTAGTTGACTCACAGTTCCACATGGCTGGGAAGGTCTCAGAAAATTTACATTCATGCCAGAAGGTGAAGCAGGCACATCTTGCCTGGTGGCAGGTGAGAAAGAGCAAGTAGGGAAAAATGTTTTATAAAACCATCAGATCTCATGAGAACTCACTATCACAAGAACAGCATGCGGGAAAACACCTGAATGATCCAGTCAGCTCCCATCTAGTCCCTTCCTTGACATGCAATAATTATGGGGATTACAATTCCAGATGAGATTTGGGTGGGGACATGGAGCTAAACCATATCAGGTAGATAGGTAAATAGGTAGGTAGGTAGACAGACTAGAGATAGATAAATAGCTAGCTAGATAGATAGATGATACATACATACATACATCATCATACATACATATTAGATAGATTTGTCCAATAGAGAATTGAGGAAAAGAAAATTTATGCTTCAGGGAAAGTGTAAACTGTAGACTTTAGTTTGGAAATTAAAGCTATACTGATGAGTCATTTTCATTAAAAAAGATATGTACAAATATTTGAAGCACATTTGGAAACTATAAAGGCCCACATGGCTTCCTTTTCTGATTAGTGTGTAGACAGTAAAAAGAAACTATCATTCTCACTCTAACAAAATCATCAAGAGGGTAAAAGTAAAAATCAGAATACTGAAGTTTTTTCAACTCAACATAGAGCTATGGCCACAGAAAACATAAATAACTAAATTTAGAGAAGAGCAAGGCATTCACAGAAGAGATTAGAAGAAGAACAACTCCTCTCACTACCTGGGAGAGGGACCAGATGAAGAGGAACCTATGGAGCGAGACACAAGCAGCAGAATATTTAAATAGTTTTCAATAATTTTAGTAACTGTCAGCTACCGAAAGATGGGGCAGGAAGGGGAACTGAAATATATTATCTTAAGACTCTTAGCTTCAGTCTAAAGGAGATTTGAGCCACCTGAGCCAAGTCAAGATATCAGAGAGAAACTCCTCTGAGGCATTTTAGGCTTTCAGCTACTATAACCCAGGAGTGCGGCAGGAGAGCTGAGATAAAATCCTTTAAGCCATTCTGGGCTCTTACAAAGTGTCAGGCAGTAGGCAGAGACCAAGCAAGGAGAAATTGCTCTAGAAACAGCGACACATGGTAGCAGAAAGCAGAGTGAACCTACCAACAACCCACAAAATTGGTAGCTAGGAACTAAAGTAGACAGAGATCTCTTCCAGTACAGAAAGTTGACAGATTGTTTGTAAAGGATAATGAAATCCCTCAAACCATGACAGTTCAGACAAGTCCTGTTAAAGAAAATGTCCAAAACCATCATCCAGACATTTCTAACCAGTGGTAAACTGAATCAAGCTAAAACTCTTAACAAAGCCCAGGCAAGCTCAACTGAAAATCAGATTGATTCAGTCCGTCACTGCAGCATCCTAACAGAAAAGGTAATATGCTATTTTCTAAGGGTATATATTATTTATTCTGGTCTCTAGTAGTCTTTTTTTTTTTTTTTTTTTTTTTTTTTTTTTTTTTTTTTTTTTTTTTTTTGAGACAGAGTCTCGCTCTGTCGCCCGGGCTGGAGTGCAGTGGCGCAATCTCGGCTCACTGCAAACTCCGCCTCCCGGGTTCACGCCATTCTCCTGCCTCAGCCTCTCCGAGTAGCTGGGACTACAGGCGCCCGCCACCGCGCCCGGCTAATTTTTTTTTGTATTTTTTAGTAGAGACGGGGTTTCACCGTGGTCTCGATCTCCTGACCTCGTGATCTGCCCGCCTCGGCCTCCCAAAGTGCTGGGATTACAAGCGTGAGCCACCGCGCCCGGCCTCTAGTAGTCTTTTATATAAAATAAATTGCACAAAATTAACTGTTTAAAATTAATTAAACTTGCATAAAATAACTTGCATATATATTCAGGAAGAAGCAATTAAATGTGTCTCATTACCAGGAAAGAGAATAGTCAGTACAAATAAACCCAGAGATGTAACAGACATTTATCAGATAGCATTTTAAAATAACTATAATAAAAATGCTAAAGAATTGGGAAATTTCGTCAGAGAAGTAGAACTATAAAGATCCAAATGAAAATGTTAGACATTAAAAATACAATAGTAGGGGGTGGAGCCAAAATGGCCGAATAGGAACAGCTCCGGTCTACAGCTCCCAGCCTGAGCGACACAGAAGACGGGTGATTTCTGCATTTCTGTTTGAGGTACCGGTTTCATCTCACTGGGAAGTGCCAAACAGTGGCTGCAGGACAGTTGGTGCAGCGCACTGTGCGCAACCCGAAGCAGGGCGAGGCATTGCCTCACTCAGGAAGCACAAGGGGTCAGGGAGTTCCCTTTCCTAGTCAAAGAAAGGGGTGACAGACGGCACCTGGAAAATCGGGTCAGTCCCACCCTAACACTGTGCTTTTCCAACGGGCCTGGAAAACGGCACACCAGGAGATTGTGTCCTGCATCTGGCTCAGAGGGTCCTATGCCCACGGAGTCTCGCTGATTGCTAGCACAGCAGTCTGAGATCAAGCTGCAAGGTGGCAGCGAGGCTGGGGGAGGGGTGCCCGCCATTGCCCAGGCTTGCTTAGGTAAACAAAGCAGCCAGGAAGCTCGAACTGGGTGGAGCCCACCACAGCTCAAGGAGGCCTGCCTGCCTCTGTAGGCTCCACCTCTGGGGGCAGGGCACAGACAAACAAACAGTCAGCAGGAACCTCCATAGACTTAAATGTCCCTGTCTGACTGACAGCTTTGAAGAGAGTAGTGGTTCTCCCAACACGCAGCTGGAGATCTGAGAACAGACAGACTGCCTCTTAAAGTGGGTCCCTCACCCCCGAGCAGCCTAACTGGGAGGCACCCCCCAGTAGGGACAGACTGACACCTCACTTGGCCGGGTACTCCTCTGAGACAAAACTTCCAGAGGAACTATCAGATAGCTGAATTTGTGGTCTCAGGAAAATCTGCTGTTCTAAAGCCACCGCTGCTGACACCCAGCCAAACAGGGTCTGGAGTGGACCTCTAGCAAACTCCAACAGACCTGCAGCTGAGGGTCCTGTCTGTTAGAAGGAAAACTAACAAACAGAAAGGACATCCACACCAAAAACTCATCTATACATCACCACCATCAAAGACCAAAAGTAGATAAAACCACAAAGATGGGGAAAAAACAGAGCAGAAAAACTGGAAACTCTAAAAAGCAGAGCACCTCTCCTCCTCCAAAGGAACGCAGTTCCTCACCAGCAACGGAACAAAGCTAGACGGAGAATGACTTTGACGAGTTGAGAGAAGAAGGCTTCAGACGATCAAACTAATCCGAGCTACGGGAGGAAATTCAAAACAATAGCAAAGAAGTTAAAAACTTTGAAAAAAAACTAGACGAATGGATAACTAGAATAACCAATGGAGAGAAGGGCTTAAAGGAGCTGATGGAGCTGAAAGCCAAGTCTCGAGAACTACGCGAAGATTTCAGAAGCCTCGGTAGCTGATGCAATCAACTGGAAGAAAGGGTATCGCTGATGGAAGATGAAATGAATGAAATGAAGTGAGAAGGCAAGTTTAGAGAAAAAAGAATAAAAAGAAATGAACAAAGCCTCCAAGAAATTTGGGACTATGTGAAAAGACCAAACCTACGTCTGATTGGTGTACCTGAAAATGACGGGGAGAATGGAACCAAGTAGGAAAACACTCTGCAAGATATTATCCAGGAGAACTTCCCGAATTTAGCAAGGCAGGCCAACATTCAGATTCAGGAAATACAGAGAACGCCACAAAGATACTCCTCGAGAAGAGCAACTCCAAGACACATAATTGTCAGATTCACCAAAGTTGAAATGAAGGAAAAAATGTTAACGGCAGCCAGAAAGAAAGGTAGGGTTACCCACAAAGGGAAGCCCATCAGACTAACAGCTGATCTCTCAGCAGAAACTCTACGAGCCAGAAGAGAGTGGGGGCCGATATTCAACATTCTTAAAGAAAATAATTTTCAACCCAGAATTTCATATCCAGCCAAACTAAGCTTCATAAGTGAAGCAGAAATAAAATACTTTACAGACAAGCAAACGCTGAGTGATTTTGTCACCACCAGGCCTGCCCTAAAAGAGTTCCTGAAGGAAGCACTAAACATGGAAAGGAACAACCGGTACCAGCCCCTGCGAAAAACATGCCAAACTGTAAAGAGAATGGAGGCTAAGAAGAAACTGCATCAACTAACAAGCAAAATAACCAACTAATATCATAATGACAGGATCAGATTCACACATAACAATATTAACTTTAAATGTAAATGGGCTAAATGCTCCAATTAAAAGACACAGACTGGCAAACTGGATAAGGAGTCAGGACCCATTAGTGTGCTGTATTCAGGAAACCCATCTCACCTGCAGAGACACACATAGACTCAAAATAAAGGGATGGAGGAAGATCTATCAAGCAAATGGAAAACAAAAAAAGGCAGGGGTTGCAATCCTACTCTCTGATACAATAGACTTTAAACCAACAAAGATCAAAAGAGACAAAGAAGGCCATTACATAATGGTAAAGGGATCAATTCAACAAGAAGAGCGAACTATCCTAAATATATATGCACCCAACACAGGAGCACCCACATTCATAAAGCAAGTCCTGAGTGACCTACAAAGGGACTTAAACTCCCACACAATAATAATGGGAGATATTAACACCCCACTGTCAACATTAGACAGATCAACGAGACTGAAAGTTAACAAGGATATCCAGGAATTGAACTCAGCTCTGCACAAAGTGGACCTAATAGACAGCTACAGAACTCTCCATCCCAAATCAACAGAATATACATTTTTTTCAGCACCACACCACACCTACTCCAAAATTGACCACATAGTTGGAAGTAAAGCTCTCCTCAGCAAATGTAAAAGAACAGAAATTATAACAAACTGTCTCCCAGACCACAGTGTAATCAAACTAGAACTCAGGATTAAGAAACTCACTCAAAACCGCTCAACTACATGGAAACTGAACAACATGCTCCTGAATGACTATTGGGTACATAATGAAATGAAGGCAGAAATAAAGATGTTCTTTGAAACCAACAAGAACAAAGACACAACATACCAGAATCTCTGGGACACATTCAAAGGAGTGTGTAGAGGGAAATTTATAGCACTAAATGCCCACAAGAGAAAGCAGGAAAGATCCAAAATTGACACCCTAACATCACAATTAAAAGAACTAGAAAAGCAAGAGCAAACACATTCAAAAGCCAGCAGAAGGCTAGAAATAACTAAAATCAGAGCAGAACTGAATGAAATAGAGACACAAAAAACCCTTCAAAAAATTAATGAATCCAGGAGCTGGTTTTTTGAAAAGATCAACAAAATTGATAGACCGCTACCAAGACTAACAAAGAAGAAAAGAGAGAAGAATCAAATAGATGCAATAAAAAATGAAAAAGGGGATATCACCACCGATCCCACAGAAATACAATCTACCATCAGAGAATACTACAAACACCTCTATGCAAATAAACTAGAAAATCTAGAAGAAATGGATAAATTCCTCGACAAATACACTCTCCCAAGATTAAAACAGGAAGAAGTTGAATCTCTGAATAGACCAATAACAGGCTCTGAAATTGTGGCAATAATCAATAGCTTACCAACCAAAAAGAGTCCAGGACCTGATGGATTCACAGCTGAATTCTACCAGAGGTACAAGGAGGAACTGGTACCATTCCTTCGGAAACTATTCCAATTGATAGAAAAAGAGGGAATCCTCCCTAACACATTTTATGAAGCCAGCATCGTCCTGATACCAAACCCTGGCAGAGACATAACCAAAAAAGAGAATTACAGACTAATATCCTTGATGAACATTGATGCAAAAATCCTCAATAAAATACTGGCAAACCGAATCCAGCAGCACATCAAAAAGCTTATACACCATGATCAAGTGGGCTTCATCCCTGGGATGCAAGGCTGGTTCAACATACGCAAATCAATAAATGTAATCCAGCATAGAAACAGAACCAAAGACAAAAACCACATGATTATCTCAATAGATGCAGAAAAGGCCTTTGACAAAATTCAACAACCCTTCATGCTAAAAACTCTCAATAAATTAGGTATTGATGGGACGTATCTGAAAATAATAAGAGCTATCTATGAAAAACCCACAGCCAATATCATACTGAATGGGAAAAAAGCGGAAGCATTCCCTTTGAAAACTGGCACAAGACAGGGATGCCCTCTCTCACCACTCCTATTCAACATAGTGCTGGAAGTTCTGGCCAGAGCAATCAGGCAGGAGAAGGAAATAAAGGGTATTCAATTAGGAAAAGAGGAAGTCAAATTGTCCCTGTTTGCAGATGACATGACTGTATATCTAGAAAACCCCATCGTCTCAGCACAAAATCTCCTTAAGCTGATTAGCAACTTCAGCAAAGTCTCAGGATACAAAATCAATGTACAAAAATCACAAGCATTCTTGTACACCAATCACAGGCAAACAGCCAAATCATGAGTGAACTCCCATTCACAATTGATTCAAAGAGAATAAAATACCTAGGAATCCAACTTACAAGGGATGTGAAGGACCTCTTCAAGGAGAACTACAAACCACTGCTCAACGAAATAAAAGAGGATACAAACAAACGGAAGAACATGCCATGCTCATGGGTTGGAAGAATCAATTTTGTGAAAATGGCCATACTGCCCAAGGTAATTTATAGTTTCAATGCCATCCCCATCAAGCTACCAATGACTTTCTTCACAGAATTGGAAAAAACTACTTTCAAGTTCATATGGAACCAAAAAAGAGCCCGCATCACCAAGTCAATCCTAAGCCAAAAGAACAAAGCTGGAGGCATCACCCTACCTGACTTCAAACTATACTACAAGGCTACAGTAACCAAAACAGCATGGTACTGGTACCACAACAGAGACATAGATCAATGGAACAGAACAGAGCCCTCAGAAATGATGCCGCATAGCTACAACTATCTGATCTTTGACAAACCTGACAAAAACAAGAAATGGGGAAAGGATTCCCTATTTAATAAATGGTGCTGGGAAAGCTGGCTACCCATATGTAGAAAGCTGCAACTGGATCCCTTCCTTACACCTTATACAAAAATTAATTCAAGATTGATGAAAGACTTAAATGTGAGACCTAAAACCATTAAAATCCTTCAAGAAAACCTAGGCAATACCATTCAGGACATAGGCGTGGGCAAGGACTTCATGTCTAAAACACCAAAAGCAATGGCAACGAAAGCCAAAATTGACAAATGGGATCTAATTAAACTAAAGAGCTTCTGCACAGCAAAAGAAACTACCATCAGAGTGAACAGGCAACCTACAGAATGGGAGAAAATTTTTGCAACCTACTCATCTGACAAAGGGCTAATATCCAGAATCTATAATGAACTCAAACAAATTTACAAGAAAAAAACAAACAACCCTATCAAAAATTGGGCGAAGGACATGAACAGACACTTCTCAAAAGAAGACATTTATGCAGCCAGAAAACACATGAAAAAATGCTCATCATCACTGGCCATCAGAGAAATGCAAATCAAAACCACAGTGAGATACCATCTCACACCAGTTAGAATGGCCATCATTAAAAAGTCAGGAAACAACAGGTGGAGAGGATGTGGAGAAATAGGAACACTTTTACACTGCTGGTGGGACTGTAAACTAGTTCAACCATTGTGGAAGTCAGTGTCGTGATTCCTCAGGGATCTAGAACTAGAAATACCATTTGACCCAGCCATCCCATTACTGGGTATATACCCAAAGGACTATAAATCGTGCTGCTATAAAGACACATGCACATGTATGTTTATTGTGGCACTATTCACAATAGCAAAGAGTTGGAACCAACCCAAATGTCCAACAATGATAGACTGGATTAAGAAAATGTGGCACATATACACTATGGAATACTATGAAGCCATAAAAAATGATGAGTTCATGTCCTTTGTAGGCACATGGATGAAACTGGAAAACATCATTCTCAGTAAACTATCGCAAGGACAAAAAACCAAACACCACATGTTCTCAGTCATAGGCGGGAATTGAACAATGAGAACTCATGGACACAGGAAGGGGAACATCACACCCCGGGGACTGTTGTGGGGTGGGGGAAGGGGGAGGGACAGCATGAGGAGATATACCTAATGCTAAATGACGAGTTAATGGGTGCAGCAAAACAACATGGCACATGGATACATATGTAACAAACCTGCACATTGTGCACATGTACCCTAAAACTAAAGTATAATAATAAAAAATAAAAAAAATAAAAAATAAATACATAAAAATACAATAGTAGAAAGGAATAATTTATCTAATTGGCTCAAGAGCAGATTGGACACAGCAAAGTAAAGAACAAATTCAAATCTGCATGTATAAAAATTATGTAAATATTTATAAAAAGAAACAATTTTATAACAGAGAAAAAATAAAAGCAGTGTGTCCAAGAGAGGTGAAAATATTAAGTGATCTAAAGGATGAGCAATTTAAGTTTCAGAAAAATAAGGGAGAATGAATTAGAAAACACATTTGAAAGATTACTGACCACAAACTTCTCAAATTTAATGACAGATACAGACATACAAGATTCGACATCGAATGCAATACAAGCATAATGATCATTTTAAAAAATTACCTCTATCTTATGAATACATATTCTACTCAACAGTACATGGAACATTCCATATGATAGACCATATGATAGGTCACAAAATGAGTATTAACAAATTTACAAAAGTTCAAAATCATATCACTTTTTTAAATCACAATAGAATAAAGCTAGAAATCAGTAATAGAAAGAATGTTGCAAACTCTACTGTGGAAATCAACATGCTCCTCAACAATGAATGGGTCAGTGAAGAAATTAAACAGGAAATTTAGAAATGCCTTGAGACAAATGAAAATGGAAACACCACATACCAAAACTTTTGGGATACAGCACTAAAATGTATACCAATAAGTGCCTACACCAAAACAGTAAAAAGACTTCAAATAAACAATCTACAATGCACCATAAGGAACTAGAAAAACATACACAGAGTAGATCCAAAATAAGTAGAAGAGAAGAAATAATAAAGATCGGAGCAGAAATAAAAGAGAGATTAAAAAATGTTTAAAGATCCACCAAAGGGTAGGTGTTTTAAAAAGATGAACAAAATCGACAATCCTTTAGCTAGATGAACTAACAAAAAAAAAAGACTCAAATAAATCAAATCAGAAATGAATAAAAGGTATTACAGGTGACACGACATAAAGGATCATAACAGACTCTAATGAAAAACTAATAAATTGAAAAACTCAGAAGAAATTGATAAATTCCTGGACACATACAAGCTACCAAGATTAAATCCTAAAGAAGTAGAAACTGTGAACATACCAATAATGAATAATGAAATTGAGGCAGTAATAAAAACTCTCCCATAACGGAAAAGCCTCAAATCTGATGGCTTCACTACTGAATTCTACCAAACATCAGAAGAAGAACTAATATTAATTCTCAAACTCTTCCAAAAAATTCAAGAGGAGGAAATGATTCAAAACTAGTCCTATGAGTCCAGCATTATCCTGATACTAAAAACAGACAATGACACAATAATAGTATCATCAAAAACTACAGGATAATATCACTGACAAACATAGATGACATATCCTCAACAAAATACTAGTGAACTGAATTTAACAGTACTTTAAAAATATCATTCACCATGATCAAATGGCATTTATCCTAGGAAATGCAAAGATGGTATGACATATGCAAATAAATAAGAGATACATCATTTTAAGAGAATCAAGGTAAAAAAATATTATTTCAATAAAGAGATAAAAAACATTCAATAAAATTCAAGTCATTCATAATAAAACTTCCCAAAAATTATGTAAATAAAGACTATCCTCAAGACAATATAAGGCATATATGACAAATCCACAGCTAACTTCATACTGAATGGGGAAAAATTGAAAGTTTTTTTCTAAAATCTTTAACAATAAAAGAATACCCACTTTTACAACTTTTACTCAATATAGTACTGAAAGTCTTAGCCTGAGCAATTAGGTAAGAGAAATACATAAAGGATATACAAATTGGAAAGGAGAAAGTCAAGTTGTCCATGTTGGCAGAGAATATAATAATGTATAGAAAATCTTAAAGACTCTTCCAAAAACCATTAGAACTAATAAATGAATCTGTTAAAGTGGCTGTACACCAAATCAACATGCAAAAAATCAGTAGCATTTCTATACACCAGTAGGAAACCACATGAAAAACAAATCAAGGCAGCAATTCCACTTACAATAGCTACCAAAAAAATCAAATACATAGGAATAAATTTAACCAGGGTGATTAAAGGTCTCTACAGTAAAAAACTATAAAATATTGATGAAAGAAAATGAAGAAGACACCAATAAAGAGAAAGATATCCTATGTTCATGAATTAGAAGAATTAATATCATTAAAATGTTCATATGACCCAAAGTGATCTGTAGATACAATGCAATCTCCATCAAAATACCCATGGCTTTCTTCACAGAAATGGAGAGAGAGAGAGAAAAAAAAAACCTTAAAATTCACATGTAAATGCAAAAGATCCCAGAGAGCCAAAGCGATCTTGAGCAAAAAGAACAAAGCTGGAGGCATCACACAATCTGACTTCAAAATATACTACAGAGCTATAGTAATCCAAATAGCATGACACTGGCATAAAAACTGACACATAGGTCAATGGAAGAAAATAGAGAACCTAGAAATCAATTTACAGCCAACTGAATTTTGACAGTTGCCAAGAACATGCAGAGGTTGGGGGTAAAGGGGATGGGAGAGGTTTGTGAATGAGTACAAAGTTACAGTTAGTAAAGAAGAATATTGTCTGGTGTCTTATTATGTAGTAGGGTGACCCTATCTAATAACATGTATTGTGCATTTCAAGATAGTTAGAAAAGAAAACCAGGAATCCTCTTTATCATCTTCTTTATCACCACAAAGAGGTGCTAATTACCCTGGCTGATCATTATGCAATATATACATATATTAAAACATGAAAGTATACTCCTGTAAACATGTACAATTATTATGTGTCCAACATAAAAAAGTAAAAGATCACATCTAAGTATGTTATAGATGAATTGCTAATAACACCAAAATATCAAATGCATAAAGAGAAAAAACTAACATACTATATAAAATGAACAGTGAAACATAAAGAGCAATTTTTATTTATTTTTCTTTTCATTTCTACTTTTTTTGAGATGTGGGTCTATGTTGCTCAGGCTAGATTCAAAGTCCTGGATTCCTACAGTAACCAAAATAGTATATACCCAAAGGAATGTAAGTTGTACCACAGAGATATGCATGCATATATTCACTGCAGCACTATTCACAATATCAAAGACATGAAATCAACATAATTTTCCTATCAATGGTAGACTAGATAAAGAAAATGTAGTATGTATATACCATGGAATACTACGCAGCCATAAAAAAGAATAAAATCATGTTTTTGCAGCAACATGGATGGCACTGAAAGCCATTATCCTAAGCTAAGTAATATAGAAAACAGAAAACAAAATACTGCATGTTCTCATTTATAAGTGGGAGTTAAACATTGAGTACACAAGTGTACTTGAGAGCCAAGGGTGAGAGGAGAAAAAGGACAGAAAAACTACCTATCATATACTGTTCTTATTACCTGGGTGGCGAAAGAGTCTGTATATCAAACCCTCATAAAATGCAATTTACCTATATAACAAACCTGCACAGGTACACATGAAGCTTAAAAAAACAAGAATGATTATCATATGGAAAAAACAAACAAATTCCTGTGTTCAAATTATCCTCCTGCCTCAGCCTCCTGTGTAGCTGGGTTTGTACGCATGTACCACCGAGCTCAGCTAGGCCAATTTGTAATCAGAAATAGAAGACAAAAAACAGTATAATAATGTTTTTAACATTCTGAAAGAAGAAAACTGCAATTTCAAGTTCTATATCCAACAATTTTTTTAACAAAGTGAAATAAAGAAAATTTCAGACAAATTGAGATAATGTATCATCAGGAACATTGAATCAAAAGAGAAGCTAAAAGAAGTTACTCAGACTACTTTTAAAATGACACCACATGAGCCACAAAATTGCAAAAAAGAATAAAAAGCATCAGAAAGGTGAAATATTTGTGTAAATGTTACAAAATGTTTTAAGCATCTTTAAAAAATAAATAATAAACATTATCTTCAGTTTGTAGAAGAAAAATTTAAGACAAATAAATCACAAATGTAGAAGTTGGAAGAGATGGAATTTTATGCTGGTAAAGTTTTTATACCATTAAATATATTTATTTGATGGAAGATAGTGAAAAAAATTAAAAGGCATATTTTAGTGGCCATCAAAACTGTCAGATATATATATTAAATACATAAGACAAAATAAAATATTAAAAATACGTATAATTAATCAAAAATAAGACATAAAAATATAAACATATTTTAAAAAAACAAATGATAGAAATGGTAAAAGAAATAGCAAGTGGAAGACTAAACCCCAACTTCATTAAAAACTACGGTAACTCAATGTGAACTAAACAAATCATTTGAAAGTCAGAGACTGTTAGCGAGACATAAAAAAATTAAAACAAAACTACATGGTGTGTATAAGAAACCTGCTTTAAGTATAAAGAATCATTGTAGTTGAAATAAAAAGAAGGAAACAATAATTTTATAAGCACTAATGATAAGAAGCTGACATAGTTATCATGACAGAAAAGTAAAGTTTGTCTGATTCAATTCAAGAAAGATGATTTCTGGGGATGTAGAAAAGCATTTCCTATGATAATATGGCAAATTAATCAGGAAAAGATAAAAATCCTCTGTGTATACCTAATAAGGGTATGTCCAAACACATATATTAAATACTGACACAGCTTAAAACTTACCTATATAACAACCCTGGACATGTACATATGAAACTTAAAAACAAGAGTGATTATCATATGGAAAAAGCAAACACATCTTAAAAAAGAATTAGAGCATTTCACAATAATAGGAGTTTTTATTTAATGTTTAAGCTAGGTATGAATATTAAATGTCTGAGTGGAGGTGAAATGGTTTGGCTGAGTCCCCACCCAAATCTCATCTTGTACTGTAGCTCCCATAATTCCCATGTGTTGCGGGAGGTACTCAGTGGGAGATAATTGAATCATGGGGGGTGGTTTCTGCCCTACTTTTCTCATGGTAGTGAGTAAGTCTCAAGAGATCTGCTGGTTTCATAAGAGGAAACCAAACCCCTTTCTCTTGGCTCTCATTCTCTCATCTGCTGCCATGTAAGACATGCCTTTCACCTCCCGCCATGATTGTGAGGCCTCCCCAGCCACAGGGAACTGTGTCTATTAAACCTCTTTTTTTCCTTTATAAATTACCCAGGCTCAGGTATGTCTTTATCAGCAATGTGAAATCAGACTAACATAGGAGGGAAATAAATTTAATTAATATAAGAAATTGGTGCATGGATATGTAGTTCAAGGTAGTAAATAAAACTGAAGAATTAAATTATGAAATCTGATGACCATTGATAGAAAATACAAAATGAGGAAGTGAAGTCCTGGTGAGAAAGGAGAATGAGCATGGCTTTCAACCAGTTGTCCTGAGGGAATAAGAAAAACATGATTTATATTAATTAAAATTAACTTTTAACAGTTTGTCTAAATCTTTACCTCTTTGAGATGACTGCTTAGAAAGATTATAGTTGCATACGGGGGGATAAAAAGTAAATGGATTTCTACCTGTGTGAAAAATGTTTACATTTACAATCCCCAGGACTGTTTATCTCAAATATTTGACATCTATGGAACCACACGGGCCACCAATTCTAAATGACTTAAAAGTTAAATATATTTTTAAACTAATGTAAATATTTAATTGATAATAAAAGTAATAGTTTATGTAAGTTAGAGGGAAAGTAATGTTTTGTCTTTCAGACACTCGCATCTTGATAATGTATAGATGGAAGCATGTGCTACAGTTTGTGTTTTGGCTACTTAGCAAGTTTCTTTTCTTATTTTTATGTATACTCCATATGTATAACTCAATACTGATGTCATCAAGAATAGTTGATGGCATTTGATGGCTATGTCAAATATCTCAGTATATGTGCATAGAACAAAGACTTAGAAATGAAGGCAAGCTTTCTTACTAAAAACTACTTTAAGCTCACTGTCAGATACAAAGCTGACAGGACATAACATTCAAAAGATGGAAGATCAAGTGTTTCAGCTTAAAATAGAGGCAAATCAGTTTTAAATCTGCTCTTTGATCAGGTTCTGGTATGGAAACTCTTTCCTCAGAGGCTGTGTTTGTAGTTGAATGTGGTTTTAAAGTGTGACCATTAGCTATTTTCTATAATGAAGAAAAAGGTATGGTAAAATGTCAGGCTCTAAATAGCGGAATCATTTCCCACACAGTTTGTTCTTTAAAACGCTAAGATCATATCCTGGCACTAAATATTGTGAAGATTCTGCAGCAATGATAAGTTCATGCTATACAATATACAAAATACATCACTTGAGCAAGCCCCTTGAAATCTTAGAAAACAATGCTTACTTTTCAGAATTTCCTCCAATTTCAAAAATGTGAGCATCTTTTTTCTTTTATAGCTAGTACACATTGGTATAAAGAAGTCTTGCATTTATTACACTTACTCTAACACTGCACACTGAAAACTGGAGATTGATTTTGTGATTTGTTCATGGTTGGTTATATCTTTCATTATTTCTTACCCTAGAATCCTCAAATCAGGAGGTGTTTTTCAAAGCCAGCAGTTTCTCTTGGATGGAGTGTATAAAAATTCAAAATCATATGACATCTACTTAGTTGTTTTTCATAATTTCTGATCCTATTCTAGTTTTTATCATTATTAACAGATAAATCATCTTAATCATTAATAATAATCATTAATCAAGGAAACAACTATTTTCTGTAGTTTTGAGCAATGATCTCAACAAAAAAGTCATTGATTAGTTTTTTTTCACATATGAATGAAGCTTATCTATGCCAAAAATGTATTCGTCTTCATCCTGTTAAAAAGGAAAATGTCATGGCAAAACGTGGTGGCTCATGCCTGTAATCCCAGTACTTTGGGAGGCCAAGGAAAGAGGATTGCTTGAGACTAGGAGGTTGAGGCTGTAGTGAGCGAGCTACAATCATGCCACTGTACTCCACCCTGCGAGACAGAGTGAGACCCTAGCAAGAGAAAGAAAGAAAGAGAGAAACAGAGGATGGAAGGAAGGGAGGAAGGAGGGAAGGAAGGAGGAAGGGAGGAAGGAGGGAAGGAAGGGAGGAAGGAAAGGAAAGGAAGGAAGGAAAGAAGGGAGGGAGGGAGGAACGGAGGGAAAGAAAGAACAGAAAGGAAGAAAGAGAAAGAAAGAAAGGGAGAGAGACAGAAAAGAAAGAAAGAAAGAGAAAGAGATAGAAAGAGATTGAAAGAAAGAAATATTGAGAGAAAGAAAAAGAAAGAAAGAAAGAAAGAAAGCCAGCCAAGCAAGCAAGCTAAGTATGATAGTGTTTACCTAGTCCATATTTTATACTTATTGTTATGCAGAATTTAAGTGTCATTTGATAAACTAATTTTATTGTAATATTTAAATTGTTGTTTAACAACTATCCATCCATACCAATAAACACTTCTTACCTGTTTAGCTATTGACCTATTTTGCCAATTAGATAACACGTGAAATGTGTGAAACAACACAAAATTTAACAAATAACTTTTCTATAGACACGAACTATGTTAAATAAAGTAAACCACTTATAATGAAAAAGAAAAAAAGACCCAAGTAATCATTATATCTCAGGAAAATGTTTAAGAATTTATTAATTAATAAGCATACATTTTTACCAAAATAATCTTTCATTTCAAATTTCAAAAGTATATGGGCAAAATTATTTTTATTGTTCCCTTAAAATACCAGCAGACTATCTGAGAAACACTGGAAAGTCTATCACTGATAAATTATATTGCATATATTATATTGATATTCCTTTCAGCATATAAGACAAAATAGATTTTGATTTGTTTGTCAAAGCATGTAATATTTTGGGAATAGGCTTTAAGTTAACTTCTTTTTTGTTGGCTTTCTCTACTACCATGGAAAAAAAAATCCAGTTGCTCTGTAATTGTTTACATGTTGTGTTCAATGGAATAACTGGAGTTACAAATGGACAATGTGAGACCCTAACAGGTAGGATCCAAGTCCAGGATCTCCTACATGTACATACTCCATTCAATTCAACTACTTTTCAATAGCTTATTAGACCAGTGCTTCTCAAAGTTTAATGAGCTACAAATGACTTTTCAAAATGCAGATTCTTTGTATTAGATCTGGGATGGCGCCTGAGATTTGTATTTTTAAATAGCCTTCACATATTGAAGGTATCAAGAGAGACTTACAGAATTCTGTTTACTTCATATTTCTCTGTGTTGATCACTGGTGGGGTAGGTACTTTTTCTTCTCATATTCTCCAGATCCTTCCCTGATATTCTCACTAGTTATCATTTATCACTGATTTTCCCAAACAAAGGGTTTTTCTATTTTTCCCTCACATTCCTGATGCTGATACAATTCTTGATATATAAGCCTGATTAAGCAAAAATAATGTTATGTATTATTTCAAATATTTCTGAATTTCCTTTCTCTTTCTTTTTTCCTATGTATTGTTATTTCTGGTAGGCTTCACAGCTTTTTCTTTTTTGTTTTATTTTAGAATTAAATAACTTGTAAAATTCTGAAGATTGAGTACATGAAAGAAACTTATACAGGCACAATAAATATTATCATTGTCTATAATAATTCCTGTAATGATACAATTTCATAAATAGGTCTATTGATTTTTAGAATAATGGTAGCATTTTAAAAATATTACTCTTTAAGATAAAAATAGAAATTATAAATTATAACATAAAACTCTTTTTAACAACTTCTAATAAAAATACTGCAAACAATTAATTTGAGTTTAAAGATCTTAACTACTATTAAATAGCACACTCATCAAATAAAGAGGACATTTAACAGCTGTTTATAAAATTAATGTATTACAGATGTGAATTTTTGTTCAACATTTGTATTAGAATGTTTAATTCAGAGCTCTTAGTCAAATCCATTATCTTTTTATGTGCCAAAACCTCAGTTTGCTTCTATAACATCTCACTTAATCTCACCATCACTTACAAGTGCAAACCTCAAAAAGAGTGGTAGAAATTGTTTTTTACTACTTCCTGGAATTGTAAGAACAAATAGAAGCAGTAAAACAAATGTTAAAGTGCCATCAAATTTATTTTAAAATGCCATAAACTTTCTTTGAATCATCATAAAAAGTATCTAAACAGACACTGCTTTTGCCTATTCCATGCATTTTTGGTAATGTTATGATTATTTCCATTTTATACACATGTTTTCATATCTATCTGTTTATATCTATCTATTGATCTATCTACCTACCTACACTGGTGCAAACTAAATCCATCACTAATATAGTTACCATTGGATATTCATGTTTATCACTGTAGCATCCAGAGACACTAGCGAAGGTAAAAAGCCTTTAATTCATTAGCATGAAAGCTACTGTGCACTAAATACTTTGTGTAACAAATGGGATCAGAGGTACCAACAAGTCCACAAAATATTGCATAATTTACCTACACAATGCATTCAATCTTTCACTTAATTATGTTTTAGTTTATATAATTTTCCAGCACACCACCCACAAAGAAATAGGAAAATTTAAAGCCTTTGTGCAACCTACATCTTTGTTATTTATGAAGATAATAGACAAATAAAAAACATATAAACTTTTTTAAAAGTAGAAAGGGCCATGAAGCCAGATAAGTCAAGGCTTGTATAAATAAGGCTTGTATAATATGAATGCTATATTTCAGATAAACTAAAGAAAGACGTGATATTTGAGCAGCATGTTAGATCATTCTGCATTGCTATAAAGGAATACCTGAGACTGGCTCACATTTCTGCAGGCTGTACAAGAAGCATAGTGCCAGCATCTGCTTCTGATGAGGGCCTCAAGAAGCTTACTATCATGGCAGAAATTGAAGAAGGATCAGGCATGATCCTTCTCTTGGATGGTGCTAGAGAGAGCAAGAGAGAGGAGGACATGCTAGGCTCTTTTAACAACCAGCGCTCAAGTTAACTAATAGATTGAGACTCACTCTTCAGTGCAGGCAGGGCACGAAACTATTCATGACGGATCCACTCTCCATGGCCCAAACACCTCCCACTAGGTCCTATCTCCAACACTGGGAATCACCTTTCAACAAGAGATTTGGACAGGACAAATATCCAAACCATATCAAGCAGACAGAGGTGAATTAAAGGAGGAGGCGAGTCATCATGTATCTGCAGTAGATCATGGCCCTGAAATTTTACTTCAAAAGTGATGAGGTGCAATTGGAGGAATCTGGTGACGGGGGCAATGAACTATGACTTAGCTCTCAAAGAGTTTATTTAGGACTGTTATATATTTTTTAAAAAAACAAAAGCAGAAAGATCAATACTCAAGCTTTCATAATACCTGTGAGGAGAAATGGCAGTGGCTTAAGCCAATGTGGTAGCTGTGAAAGTGCGGGAAGTTTTTAAGTGAACAGATTTTCTGTCATATTGGATGTGTAATGTAAGACAAAGAGAGGCAGCAAGAATTTTTTTTTGCTTCAAAAACTGAGTTCATGGAATATCAATTTATTGCAATGAGGAAAACTAGAGAAGAAACTAGTTTAAGATGGTGTTTTCATTAAAGGTCAGTTGCAAAAGCTGAGAATATTCTAGGATTTGTGGGGATTTTTTCTCTTTTTTTCTTATTTTTTAGCAGAAGTATTTTAATGCTGGTAATTGTTTACAACAGATTTAGAAGCACAAGAAGTTCTTACGGCAGAAGATAATTACACTGTGGAGAAAGATATGGCCAACTGACTTCCTTGGGCCAATGAGATGTAAAATAAGCTCTAGGAGCCAGTACATCGCCTTCAATCTTTGCTCTACTAAGACAGCTAGTAATGTTCTATATGATTGATGGTCCATAATTTTGCAGCTCTGAGTTAGGTTGACATAGAAGAGAATCCCCAGATTACCAGTGGTTAACATGTAGTCTTAGTAATAAACATGCCAGTGAGATTTTGGAGTTATTTGTTACTGCAGTTTCAACTATTCCTTCTTGACCAATAAGCTATAACTACTCTAAGTTTAATTACTTTAACAAGTTCAAGAAATAGCTCTTTAAAAATTCCTGCATTCAAATCGTTTGCCTATCTCTTCCATTGAAATAACGCAATCGGCAAGCCATCTGGCAAAAAGATCAATAAATATAATCTGTTAGTCTTCTATCTTGAAGGTAGAAAGGAGGAAGAGAGGGGTGGATGTAGAGCTGACAGATAATACACTACTTGGCACTGGCTACTACTTTGACTACTTAGCAAAAGAGAATAGTCATGTTTCTTCCCAACAGACTGAAACTATCCTTTGTCCAAAGGAAAACTTGCTTGCTTTTATGAAAAAGGGAGACCAGAGTCATCAGTCACTGCTTTTATCTCCTCATGACATCAATATCTCTTCCAGTTTATTTTCTATTGATAAAATGTCATTGCTTTCTTCAAGCCCAGTTATCTCAGATAACTAACTCCAAAAGATATGTTTCCTTGGATTCCTTCTGGGTTGTCACTTTATCAGTCAGTGTTTAATCATGTAAACAGACTAGGAATTTGAATGGAGGTAGTTTAGGATTTTTTTTTTTTTTTTTAAAGTGCAATTGAAGGAATGTGGAAACATAAAGAGATGGGTGAGATTCCCAAATGCTGAATACATGTAGGAATTCACTATTACTTTTAGGGCTGGAGGAGGATGAGAAATAGTGTTACCCAAAGTCTGAAGTTGCTTTGTCACCTGAGGCATCTACTGCTGTGCTTGTACTGGCTGAGCACAAAGCCAGAGTCTCACCTCTACTCTACACTACTCACTCTTTTTGCTGCTGCTCTTACCACCATAACTGATGCTGCTCCTGTCGCGGTGCTCTTTCCACTGTTATTCCTGCTCTCTAAGTTTTCTAAATACTGCCTTTTATACTGGCACTGCTTGGGTAACCATTGCCAGAGACATTTTCAGAAGCCATAAAAATATTTTATAACTCCTATCACCTTCCAATCTCCTGCTAGTATCTCACGTCAGCAGAAACTGATAGGAAGCTATCTGAAAAGAGAGTCTAGGAAATGTATTTTATATCACTCCCGGCCAGAAAGGGACAAGTTTGATTTCTACTTTGGATTGTAGGAATGGATTTCTACAATGCTAACTGATTATCAGACACTCCCACAAAGGAAGACAGTCAATGGAACGGCTTAAGGCATGCTACATTGGAGATCCAAGTGGAGACCTTGAGTAGATATCAAGATAAATGTCTGAATTCAGTCGAAGATGTAGGATGGAGATAAAATCCTAGAGTTAGGTGGTATATAATCTGTATATGGTCTCCTGGATAATGACTAAACATAGAGAAGAAAACTTGTGCTAGGATAAAATCCTAAAACACTCTTTATAATTTGTCCATCACCAAGAAGAGAAAGATCCATGAAAGGAGGCTAAGAGGGACTAAGAAAATGACAAGGAGTTCTTGCTATTGCAAAATTTAATGAAAGCAGTGTTTCAAAAATAAGAAAACAATCTTGTCAAATGGCACTGATCGGTCAAATAAAATGAGGGCTGAGAACTAACCAATTGCTTTGAGAAGTTGGAGGTCATTAGTGATCTTGGTGGTAGCTGCTTCATTGGAATTCTGGGGACAATTAGATGAGATTCAGGAGTAACAGAAGAATATTAAATGATGACTGAATATATACTGTATAAAGTAATTTTGTTGGAAATGAGAGGATGTTTTAGAAGCTGAAATAGGATAAAACATTGAAGAAAAAATTTTAATCTTTCTTTTTAAGACGGGAGATAATAGAATATTTTGTGCTGATGCAGATGAAACAGTACAAAGAAAAAGTAACATAGAAGAGAGAGAAGAACATTGTAGAAGGAAAGTACTTAATTTAGTGATAGAGGCTGGAATCCAATACACAGGGAAAAGAGTTTTTCTATATAGAAATAGTGGCAGTTCATCTATGTATCAAAACTGGCTGATAGTTTAGGGATTCCAGTGTTTCATAGGTATATTTGGTACTGGGGAGATCTAAAAGTTACCTTCTGATTAATACTTTGTTCTTAGTTAAAGGAGAAGTGTGAAAGACAAAAGAATTCTCTGAGATTGAGAAGCAGCAGAGGAACAGCTAGTTCTCAGTGTTGTTAGGAGCTGTCCTGGCATTCACAGCTAGGACTTTATGTTCCCTTATTGAACATAAAGAATCTCAAAAAACAAAAAAAAATCACCCTGGGACTGTGATGAAGTGAGACTAAGACATAAAAATGAACAAAACATCACATCATGATCTTCTATAAGCACAGACTAAATTTAGATCACTGTGCAAACTACAAAAATACCACTTCTCCCTAGTGATTTCTGGCTAAAAGGCATTGACATAGGAAGGTTATCAGTTGAGAAGAAGTTGAGTTTTTGAAGTTTGTGGAGCTAAGAAACAATTTGTGAAATAGTCACCTAGGAGAATGAAATTATTAATTAACTTTGATCTAGAGATAGTAAGTTTGAAATATCACAGATAGTACTCTAAGGGTAAGGTGTCTGAAACTGAAATTGAGATTTGGGGTGTGCTGCATTTATTAAAATTTTTAGGATATTGTCTTAGAAGTATAAGGTGGAGGAAAAATCAATAAAAGTAAGAAACTGAGTGTCCAGTATTCTGGATGGATCACTCTAATAAATAATGTAATTTTGAAGAATGATGGCCAGGACAGTCACAGAGTGAACATCAGTAAGGCAGATATTAAAATCATCCCTGAATGAGAAAGACTGATTAGGAAGACTGCACAAGGAATGGCAGTAAAGTTACAGTCTGATAACATGAACTTTGATGGGGCTGACTGGGGAGGGGTGGATGTGGAGCCAACGGACAATACACTATTGGGGATTGTCCTACTAGGTAGATTTATGGTCATCCAAATTTACCAATTAAGAGTAAAAAAGAATCATCTATTCTAAATGGGAATAAGAAGCCATCTATAAGGACTGTAATGAAAGCAGCTACCTCAGAAGACAGCCAAGATCAAAAGAGAGGCAGAAGCTGAATATTTTTTGAGAGAAAAGTTTGAGGATGTCGAGTGTGATATATCATGATGACATAAGTTCCAAGGACACAATGAAAAGATTTGTGGATTAGGAATGAGATGTGATATGAGTCAGATTTGGGGATATGCAAAATCAGGTGAAGATTAGAATACAGTTGTTGGGGAGTGACAGGACCAAATTAGATTTCTGCTGATGCCAGAAGTATTAGCCATGATGAAATGAATCTTGCTGACCACTAAAAAAAAGGAGATGACAGGTTCTAATGGAAACTTCTTGGAACTATTGTCCTCAGAATTTTGGGATAGTGTTGAAAAAAATGTTGGGGAAAGGAGTGCAAAGTTTTGACTTGATAAGAAACATGCTTCAAATCCTTTTGGGAAGTTAACCAAGTGCAAAACAAACTATTCTGTTTATTAGGAAAAAAAAAAAACACTGGGAAACCTTTTCTAGCAACAGGAAATTACTAAAGCAATGGAGAGCTGAAAAGACTCATAGCATGGCTACTCTGGTATATATTTCAAACAAAGAAAGGTTGTAGTTTGCTATGAATAAATTTCCCCTTTTTAGAAATATGCATTAGGACTAAGAAGTAATACAATACAAATATAACATCAGGAAGTGAAAATGTTAAAAAGTAATATTGCATAAGAAATTTTTAAACAAGTGTTCTATACATAGTTTATCCTCAAACCATTAAAACTGGTTTTGTGTGTGTCGCCATGGGATCATCTATGAAATCATTATGGCACATTTGAAGTAGAGTACAATTATGTCATCTCAGCACTTGACTTTCCCAAATTCATGTTAACGTTTTCTTTCCTTTTAAAAAATAAGTTACCAACAAATGTTAAAATAGTGCCATTACCTAAAGTGTTTAGAAGAGACCAATATTAGATAGCTGCTTACAGCCTGTACTAGCTGAAATAATTCAGACAACTGTCATTATTCACAGCAGAACATATAGTGGAGCACTCAGTTTTTCTACAACTATTAAAAACCAATTCATTTTTTTGAGTCGATATGTGGGTAGGGACACACATCTGGGTACATGAAAGTGTGGTGTGTGTGATAATGTTTACTAAAGGCTTCAGACATGATTTCTAGGTTTCAGGCTCACAATTCCTATTTCTTTGATATTGTATCAAAGATGCATTTCTTAGAAGATAGGCACTTCATAGAAATGGATATACCTTAATAACATTGATACAAAGAAGGGAGGTTACACTGAGGCAGAAATAAATGACACCCTTTATAATATTTGAAATGATCACTGTTGCCGAGTACGGTGAGCTTTTATTTTTTTTTTCCCTCTCCTGCAGTAATTTTCCTTTATCTCTTGTATAACAGTGTACCATAAAGTGACTTCCAGGAACATGTCACAGATTCAATCAATTTGGAATGACACAGCACTATCATTCCCATAAGTGTTCAGGCACTTCTAGGAATGATTAAAAAGCATGGCATTGCCCACCAACTGCTGGGGTGACATGTACATTTTGAAGAAGACAGCCTTATTGAGCAGTTGTCAATTATAAAAGTGTTTGAAAATGGTGACTTTTCTATTTCTGGGGATATTTCAAAAACATGACTCCTGTATCTGATATGCTTCTGTCATAGGCCTATAATTTCCTCTATGCCACAAATGAAAAGTTATGAAATAGAGTCAGATAAAGTCGGTATATACGCTATCTGATGTTGCCTAATGATTTTTAATTAAAATATATTTAGATTTGAGGAAATTAGTTTTATACTGTTAGCAATACCAAATATCAGATGAGAAACGCTGGACAAATCATTAGGTACATTATTGAGACAGTTTTTAACGCATTTTAGTTATCATTTTTATAAACTTTTATCTTGATGTAAGCCTATATATAAAGACATACCTGAGTTGTTCTTCACTGGGGAAAGCTAATATTGTTACATTTATTTTAAAACATATTGGTAATGTACTCAGAATAAAACTATAAGGTTGCTTTATATGTAAAACCTTTTTATCAGTTTAATTTGAAAACAAAAACAAAAACCTGCAATAAATGTTCATAATAAAATTTCATTTAGCTTTAATTCTTGCTATTTGTGTAACTTTATGAGGACAATTTCTTTATTAAAAAAGGAAATTTTGCTTAAATGGGACATGTGGCTTGCATTCATTCCACGAATAGAATTAAGAGCACTTGGTATGCATTTCAATTTTATAATTGCAAATATGCAGCAAAGCTCCAAAAGTGGATTATTCACTATTCAGAAATGCTCTACATTTTATTTGCCTTTGGAATTATTTGATTAAATCCTAAAGATGACACATAGACAGATTCAAGGGGAAGAGGACAGTGTGTGATAACATTTTATTCAGCTAGTAGGAGATTAAAATACATAGAGAAAATATAACTGGATGGCTAACCTTGAAGTTCAAGACTTTTATTCTTTTATATGTTACATTTTATATTAAAATAATCTTACTTTCCAGTAAACAATAAGATACTATGCCAGGGGATAAACACTCATTAAAAACCATTGTATGTTTAGAGAAAGAGTATAAAAATAATATCATTTTCGGGTGGGCGCAGTGGCTCATGCCTGTAATCCCAGCACTTTGGGAGGCCAAGGCGAGCGGATCACGAGGTCAGGAGATCCAGACTATCCTGGCTAACACGGTGAAACCCTGTCTCCAATAAAAATACAAAAAAAATTAGCCGGGTGTGGTGGCGGGCATCTGTAGTCCCAGCTACTCAGGAGGCTGAGGCAGGAGAATGGCGTGAACCTGGGAAGCGGAGCTGGCAGTGAGCCGAGATCGCGCCACTGCACGCTAGCCTGGGCAACAGAGCGAGACTCTGTCTCAAAAAAAAATAATAATAATTATATACACAAAATTATCCAGAGGCACTTAGCAAACTTCTGTAGGCTCACCAGCAGAACTTTATTTCATGCCCATCCTTGAACTGGTATATGGTCCTGGGGATGTCCTATACTTACTGACTATGCCTAAATCCCTGCAAGAATCAATGTCAAGAAAGACAGAATTACCATTACACCAATCAGGTCCACAGCTTCAGTTAGGGGTATTCAATCTTCCATTGATATTTGGGCTACAATTGAAAAGAGCGGTACCAAATCTTCTATTCCATAACCCTCATTAATTACACACACACACACACACACACACACACACACACACACACACACACGCACACAGACAACCTTGAAAGTTTAGTGGCTTTGCCAAGGTCACGCAAACTTGTCTTGTGAATCTGAAGTGAATTAAGTCATGTAAAATAGCTTGGCAATCTTCCTCATCTTAGTATCATTGCTCCTAAAGTCCACTGAAATCAGACCCCTCATGTAAGTATGACTCAATATTTCCTGAATCCTATACTTGGCAAACTATTTCCAAAAATGTTATACTGAAATATCTTAAGTTCTTAAAAATTTAATTTTAAATGAGTTATTAGAATAATATAAATTTATATAAAATTAATAACATATTGACATACATCTAAGGCTTAAATCTATCAGTGAGGTACATGTTAAGGGCAAGGAAAGTCTGACTGTGGTTTATATTGGATTTTCTTTGTTTCTTGAGAGTACTCACGTCCTCCCTCCTCTTCCTACCTCATAGATTAGATTCTGTGATCTCAGTACCAAAAAGTCTTGCCATATTTTTTTCAGTCATAGTTATCAGCAGATTAAACTAACTTAAATAAAATTCAAATGATTGAATAAAATATCTATAAATTAGCTTCATAATACATACAACTAAAGAAATATGGAATAGAAGATCTTTTATAATCTAACTACGCATAAATAAAAGCTGTCAGATAAGATCTAAGCATCTGAGACTATATTTGGCAAAGTCATAAAATTTGTAACATAAAAGAAGCAGAGTAGGAGAACATTTTGAAGTCTTCAGCATATGGAGTTAGTTCAAAGCTGGAAATGGCATAAATTATTATGAATTATTTTTGGATGTGATTCAAAATTTAAGCTGGTAATAGGCATACATTAGTCTACCTGGGTTGAAAAATAACTGAGCTATGAAATAAAATGAAGACATTAATAGGACATTTTAATTAGTGATATTATTATGTGTACTTAGGATAAACTATTTGGAAAGGGCACTTGCTAAATTATCCATTGGAGGATCAAGCAGTAAATGATAAAACTATATGTTATCATTGCCAGGAACAAAATATGCATATTTGCCAAATTCAGCATTTTCTGTGATATTTTAGATCCTAACCTACATTTTAGATTTTAGTCATACCCTTTCCTTTTCCAGTGATCCTATTTAAAAGTTTCAGGAATAGAGATTCTAGGAAATTAAAAATATATAACAAAAAATTATTACCAGCTTTCCAAACCAAAAGTATTTAGTTACTCTCATTTTCTACATTTATTCTGAGTATACACCAAATCCTAAACTGCATTCTGTACCACCGTGATCATGTTCTTTAAAAAATGGTCTTTATACTTCTTTTTCAAATAGTACAATAAAACTCATTTTAATGTAATACCATTTTAACAGGAATGCTGCATTTGTAAAATTAAAATGACTGCCTGGTAAGAAAGATTTTAATGATGCTTATGAGCCTTTTATGTCAATTATCACTAGGGTTTTGTACATTCATAGACACTAATAAATGGGAGAAGAAGAAAGTCCTGTTTTATCACCTATCATTACCCTAATAAAATAGGATATTTTTTCAATAAGAGTATTAAGAGAAATTGCCTATTTCCATTTTTCCAGAAAATCCATTTCTACAAAGTAACCTTAGCTTTGACCCATTCTGAAAGAAACGAACATTGCTGTAGGTTTTATGCCCATCTTTCTTATATATATTTTCTTCATTCAGCTCCAGCAGCAGTCATAAGCTTGGGCGGAATTCCATTCCTTATCTGTCCAATATTCTGGAAGTAGGATCTATTATTGTTTGAATGCACTACCATCCATTATCTTTCCAAAGTACCTATTTGCCAACAAAATCCTCATTGAATTTTATAAGGTTCTATCTTATGTGAATAAATTAAACTAATATATATTTGCAATCTACCTGATAGTAGGCACTGTGATAGGCAGACATCTCAAAGATTTTTATTCCCTCTGAAAACATTTTGTTGTTTTTTGTTTCTGTGTTTGTTTTGTTTTGTTTTAGAGATGAGGACTTACTCTGTTGCCCAGGTTGGAGTGTGGAGTATAATGGTGTGATTATAGTTCACAGAAGCCTGGGACTCCTGGGCTCAAGAGATCCTCCTGCCTCACTCTCCTGAGTAGCTGGGACTATAGGCACATGCCACCACGCCTGACTAATTCTTTTGTTTTTCCTTTTTTGATTTTTGGTAGAGAGGGCTGACTCACTAGTTGGCAAGAATGATGTCAAACTCCTGGCTTCAAGCAATCCCCCTGCCTTGGACTCCCAAAACACTAGGATTATAGGCATGAGCTACCATGCCTGGTCTGAACACATTGTCTTAAGTTCTATCTCTACAGCTTTATTTTTTTCCTCTGCACTTACTTAGCTCTATCTCTAAAATCACACCTTTAGTATCTGTACCTTACCAAGTTGTCTCATGGTACTGTCCATTATGTTTTCTTATCTGAATTTGTTTGCTCTATTGGTATTCTTGGACTTTACTAGTTCTCACTGATGCCAACTTACATGAAAACAGTATTTTCCTTATGCAATTCTAAGGACCTCGAAATGACAAAGATTCTCTGCTGGACCAAAATTGACTTGCTCTTCTAAAACTTCTCCAAGGTTCATCAGTGCACTTCCTTGTAAAATCCATTTTCAGCAAAAACCCTGCCAAGTAAGTAAAACAAAAATCCTGTACCCTTGATATCTCACCACCCTTAATATCTGATCAGGTTCCTTATGCTCTGCCATCCTCCACTGGATGTCTGATCAGCCTGTCCCGTCTTCTGCAAGAATCCTGTTAGGTAGGTTTATTCAGAATTCAACTTACCCCTTATGTTTCCTCTTAGTGATTTTTCATTCATTGAACCCCGCCCTGTTCCTCAACCATAAATTTGTACTTGCCATCACCGTATTCAGAGTTGAGCCCAATTTCCCTCTCCCACTGCAAAATCTCATTGCAGTGGTTCTACACCTATCCTGATGGTCCTGAATAAAGTCTTCCTCACCAAGCTTTAACAAGTATCATTGAATAATTGGTATTAATGTACATCTACTCTAATAGTGCCCCTGGAAGCAAACGTGCACCAAAAATATATTTTACTTTAGCAATTCTAAAGACTCTAATCCATGATGATTTAAAAATTTTCACATTTTACAGATATATTTACTTAAACTAGTAAACCTTGCAGTATGCAGCTATTATTTTATCATCTATTTTCTTTGGCTTTTCTTTTGGGAAACAATTATTCTTAATCTCAGTCTTTGAAATTGTGGATGGGAGAATGTACTTCCTGGCTGTTCCTGTTCACAGTGAATGATTTAACGTTGATTACAAGATAGATGCCAAACCAGATAAACTAAATCCACTTGGGTCAAAATTATAAGATATTAAACACTCTTTTTCAGGTAGGTTTGCCAAACCAATAGAATCAAATCATCCTCTCTTTGCCAGGAGCAGAGAGATATAAAAGCAATACAGAGGAAACCAGAACTGAGTGACAAACAGATTTCTGATGTAATCTTCGATCACATAAAATCATTCATGCTTGGAAACAGCTCTACTAATGAAATGTTCTGTTATTTGAGCAAGAGATTGCTTGCTTGCATTATTTCTTTATTTGAGTTTACATTATCTGTAAGTGAGAGTCCTAAGGTACACTCTTAACTGTAGTCATCCATCCATTCTTATAAATCTTCATCTTTTTCCCTACCTAAACCTGCAGCAATCCAGGTATAATGCAAACATTCACAGGCCCTCACCATTGGTTAGATTCTATTCACCATTTATTTTCCAACCTAAGGTTCAGTGTTCCCTGTAATTGTCTCGTATATCTTCTCTTTGTAGAGCCTCTAATTTCTTCCTAAATTACTCCTAGCTTAGATGACTATTTTTTGCCTCAATGACACACTAATGGTATTTGCCCTAGTGGGCATCTACCATTCTCTTCACATGACTGTTTACACATTTTTTTCTTTTATAGCTTTTTCTGCTTTCAGTGCTGTTTCTGCCCCATACTGTGTATTTCCATCTTTCCCTCACAACCAATGACCTCAATATTATTCTCTGCATCTCCACGTGCAAGTTTGGCCTCAAGCCTGAGAAAAAATTAACCTTGGTTCTTTGTATTTGCCTCTTAGTCCGTATATTAAATTCTAATTTGTACTAACTGCCTGCTTGTAATAACTACCAATACTCATGTAAGTTTGACTAGATGTAGAAACTTAGGCAAGCTATCTCACCTCCCCGGGACTCCAATTTCTCACCTAAACACGAGAGATACTCATTAAAACCTCTTCTGGTGTTACTTTAAAAAATATCTTATATCTCATATATATAATGTTACATGATGCCTTAGAACATTTTTAACTACTTTAATTTTCTAATCAGTTCAGTTTAATTATGCCTTAAAATGTACTATCTCTATGAAATAAATTCATATCTGAAAATTATCAGAGTATACTTTTTTGTTTAAAAATAATATATTTAGTATTGTATCAAGTGTGCTTATAATTTTATATATGTACAATACATCCATTTGTATAGGTAGGTGTAGTATATTTTTAAAAATTAATTTATGTATCCACATACTTCTTTTAATAAGTATTTTACTGTGCACTTACTATGTGACAGGCAATGTTATAGTTGCTGAAGGTAGAAGAATAAAAACGGCAACAACGGCAAAGTACTTCTCTCATGGAGTTTGCATTCAATCTATAGGGAATAAAAGAGGATAATACATAAACATTCAAAAATAATGAAAGATTGATAAG
Organism: Symphalangus syndactylus; assembly: GCF_028878055.3. Classification (NCBI taxonomy): domain Eukaryota; kingdom Metazoa; phylum Chordata; class Mammalia; order Primates; family Hylobatidae; genus Symphalangus; species Symphalangus syndactylus. The sequence continues at coordinate 92,233,060 of NC_072433.2, forward strand.
CCAATATATTTCATACATATTAATGTATAAATCAATTTTACCTATATTTCCTCTTCTAATTGGCTTTCAGAAACTTTAGAAAATTTTTGCTAGAAAAAACTCACTCTTACTCAAATATCCATAGTACCCTTGGTATAAAACTGGTTTTCTTTTCCAAATGTGGAAAACTGAAGCAGCTTACTAAGAACACTTCTAAAGCATATCTGAGTAAAGGGTCAACTATCAAAGACAGAGATAAGATGTTTACTGGCTGAAAGGGAAAAGCTTGGGATCTTTTGAATATGATGATGATGAAGTTAGTAATTCAAAGACCATAAGCAGTACACAATTCAACAGCACTTTAAAAAACCAAAGACCTTCTGATCTTTAGTTTTATAACTAATAGACTATAATTCTGAGATGGCTTACTAAAAGTAGTCATACAATCTGAACTGAGGAATGAAATCCTCCACCAATACTTTGTAGATGAAATTGGACAAAGAAGCTATCTAGTTTAGCAGTTTATATGATGCCAATTTTTAAAAGGCATTAAACACCTTACTGGAATAAATCAGAAATATAATGCCATTTAAACTCTTTGGGATCTATGTGCTTACACAACAGACAAAAAAAAATCCAAATTTTCCCACCTCCACCTTTGACAGTACCTCTAAATTGAAACAAGCAAGCAATCTACTAAAGTGCCAGTACTGTTCCTACTAAATAAATATTTAAAGAGTATCACTTTGAAAGAGTGGCAAATTACTAGTCTCCTAGCAGGCATCAGTCAAGATATGCTTATAGATACCAAATTTAATGCCCTGATTTATTGTTCGCAAGTTTCTAAAAGAAAATAGGGTTTAACTTCACAATGTGACTTCTTGGGAACCCTCTTAGGCTGAACAAAAAGTCATAAAAACAGATTTTGAACTTCATAATATTTGTGAAATAAAACCTTACTTTGGATCTATCAAGCAGCTTTACATAAAACAAGGAGTATAATAGGTGCTTATGGGTTTAATGTCTATAAAATTATCTAAGGTGTACATAATATTTATTGATGAACTTGCTTAAGATTAGGAAGTTCTATTAAAGCCAAATCGTTCTTTGTTCATATGTATGCCAATTATTTGGCTTCACCTTTGTCATCAAATAGATAGACAATATTAAGATCTTTAGCATTTTAAATATACTCCCCATGAAACCAAACAGCCTCACTAAAGAACTACATCAACAGCTTTGGAGTCTGGCTAACAGACACTCATTCCCTAATTACGCTTCCAAACATGTCTTCACTTCAGAAGCTGTAAAACGAAAATATTTTCAAATTTCCTTGGATGAGGTTTAGGCTTCTATGAAAATTTTGCTTTTTCTCATGAAAGTAATTGAAATAATTTATGCTATTTCTTTTGCCTTCTTCTCGTGATTGTTAATGAAATACTTGGATCTTCATCAGTCATCTAGCCATGGTGGAAAAGTAAAGGAAGTCAATGAGATGTTTGATGGACATCATTGAACCACTAAACCAGTACTATCTGCCATCAAAATGTGGCCCTTAAACATGCAACGATTTGAGAATATACTTATTTATTTAGGTCATTCTAGCCCAAGAATATGTTAATTATAACAAAAGTTGCTCACCAATACATATATTTTCCAAGGCATGATTATGAAAATACATTTATGTGCTTAAACTAATTTCCGAACAACACAGACCATGAGGCAGTGGTCATCATATTGATAACATAAACCCACAAACTTTGCCCTAATTAATCCCTGCGCATTAAAAAAAATGAGTGATTTTTAAAATATATTGTATCCTGTTGCTGCTTTTATAGTCTGAATTAAGCAATTTGGTTGATAGAGGTTGGAAACTAAGAAAGAAAATAATGATAAAGTTGTTTTAAAAAGATGTAAAGATGAATAAAAGGAAAAACTATGTGTACACACAAAAAATATGTGAGGCAGTTAAGGTATGAACTTTTAGTTAGGGAAAACAAAGTGTCAGATGCTAGACTGTAGGAAAACTCACCAAATCTGAATAACTAGTCTAGATCTATAAATATAACTGTCTACACAACATTTTACAGAAGCAGTGTTGTAACATAAAATAATAACAGACTTTTAAATCTATAAAACCTAGATAGGGTAGTTTTACTTTTTATTTTATCTTTATAATCTACTGGTTTATGCTGGGCAATTTTCTTAACTTTTCTCATTCGAATTCTCATTTCTAAACTTGTAAAAATAATACCATATTGGGATTAAAATTAGAAAACATAACAAATGATTTTTCACATCGTATTCATTATATCAATTTTATTTAGTTCTCTTTTATAGCATCCTTCTAAGCTGATTTACCATACTCTCATCAACTCTCATCTTCAGTTCTAAAATCACTTTCTAGTGAGTCTCTCTCACTATACTATTCTAACATAGAATCTTATTTAATGCTTTTGTAAATACAATTGGAAAAAAATAAAAAAATCTTAGATATAATATTTCTTTAAAAAAATTAGGGGCCATTATTTGTGTGTAAATCAGTAGTTCTCTATCAGGATTGATTTTGTCCCTGCACCATATTTGACAACATCGCGAAACACTACTGATAATCACAAATGGAGTATGTGTGGAAATGCTATTGGCACTTAGTGAGTGGAGGCCAAGAATGGTAATAAATATCTCATAATGCATAGCAGTATTACACTATCACGAGGAATTACCTGATTCAAAATTTAAATAGTGTCCTTATCTATTAAAACAACAACATTTTAGTCAAACGTCTTTATGGTCTAAACTTTGCCTAGTTCTTCTGTCACAAACTCATCATGCATTGTATACTATGATCATTTCAATGATCTTGCATTATTTTTCTAAATAAATCAAAACCTTTTAAACTTTGTTTTTTGTTTTTTTGTTTTTTTTTTTTTTTTGAGACAGAGTCTTGCTCTGTCGCCAGGCTGGAGTTCAGTGGCACAACCTTGGCTCACTGCAACCTCCAACTCCCTGGTTGAACTGATTATCCTGTCTCAGCCACTCGAGTAGCTGAAATTACAGGCACATGCCACCACACGCAGCTAATTTTTGTATTTTTAGTAGAGACGGGGTTTCACCATGTTGGCCAGGATGGTCTCGATCTCCTGACCTAGTGATCCACCTGCCTCGCCCTCCCAAAGTGCTAGGATTACAGGCGTGAGCCACTGTGCCAGGCCAAAACTTTTTTTTTCTATTATTACTACTACTACTGCATAGCAATGATCTTGAATAAATCATTCAGCCACTACTACTGCATAGCAATCATCTTGAACAAATCAGTCAACCTAACCACTTTTCTTACCTTATCTGGAATTGTTGGACCTCATAAATTCTAAGTTCCCTCAAGCTTTAACATTTATTATAATTTAAATTATAAATAAAACTGGGAGTGATTTTGCACTATATTGAATTATGAATGCTAATTATTTTTGTAATAATTATGAAAGCACAAGAAGAGTAGATAAACTTTATTTTTTTCAACTTTTGGAACAATGTTTTATAATTTTAGAATCAGTAAAACTATTGAACTAAGAACCCTAAATATTTAAAGTTATTGGATAGATGCAAACAAACTATATATTGTAATAATTAACATGGGATTTTTCTGTTAAAATTGTAAATATTTACACTTCTAATTTTTAGATAAATCAAATGTAATTTTGTTCTTATCCATACAAAATCTAATGCCAGCTTCAATAAACTGTTAAAGTAATGAATAATGTTGATAGTGGGAAGAATTTTACTAATTCTTGGAAACTTGATTTTGTCTGGTGTCAAAATGACTGAGCCAAAGTAATGACATATTTGGGAGAAACCAGAAATAAAATCTTTCGCATTTCTTAACTATCACCTTTAAATTCAGTCGAAGAAACATGCCTTCATAGCTTTAACAGTAACACAAACTAAGGAACAGAGAAGGGCATAAAGTTGTCCATGTAATTCCAGGCAAGAGACAGAGACAATGAGAACTGAGTCATATACAGGTCACCAATAAACAAATGTCCACATGCCACTCACAATATATTCAGTAGCCCGCAGGTCTAGTACCAAAAGTGGAAAAGTCTATTCTCTTGCCTAAGGATTTAGGCAAGTTTTTTCTTACTTTACCATTCATTTCCATTTGTTTTGTTTATGTGAACAAATCTTCTCAATGCTTATATTTATTAGTATGAAAGAAAATAGTAACAAAATTGATGCTGAAACAAACACATCTCATTCTAGCAATAATAAAACTGTTCCTTAGATAGATGGGTTATTTGACAAAGAAGCCTAGTCCAAATCAAGAGATAGATTTTAAATAAAAATGCAGCTTCTAACATTTAATAATTATCTGTAAAATTTAACGAAAGATTTATATTGCTTTGGTCATTTGTATTCTAATAAAAACATTTCATGAAAATTCAGTGCAGAGAATCTGAACACTTAGATCCTTAAGATCACACAAAATTTAAAATATGAAAATTGCACACTCTCTCTTTTTCCCTTTAAGGAATGTCATTTTATATTTTCCACCTTATCTATGAGGCAGATATCATATTCTCTATTTTATACATTATCAAAATCCAGTGGACTAAAACCTCATTTAATAACACAATAATGGCGGGCGCCTGTAGTCCCAGCTACTCGGAGAGGCTGAGGCAGGAGAATGGCGTGAACCCAGGAGGTGGAGCTTGCAGTGAGCCGAGATTGTGCCACTGCACTCCAGCCTGGGTGACAGAGCAAGACTCCGTCTCAAAAAAAAAAAAAAAAAAAAAAAAAAAACAATAAATAAGTGAAAGAACTGTAATTTAAGTCCAGATCTCCTGGTTAAACTGTCATGTTCACTGTATACACCCTGAATTTCAGCATCAGTGATTAACATAACTGAGAAAAATTTGAAACAAATTTTGTCCACCCCTAAAATAGACAATATAATATTCTACTTTATTTCAACTACATTAACATCTAATAAATTCGTACTTAATTATGTAAAATATTCATGAATTATTTATTAAAAATTATTATATTTTTATATTTTTATAAAATTTTATATATTTTATATATTATATTTATATATACTTTACATATTATATATAATATATTAATATATATTTTATATATTGATATATTTTTATATATAAATTTATAAATTATTTATATATTATTTATATAAATTTATATATATTTTAATACATATTATATAAAATATATATTTATACATTTTAATTATATATTTTTATATATAACTGTATATAAAAATATATAATTTTATATATAAATTTATATCTTTATATATTATTTATATAAATTTATATATTATTTATATATAAATTTACATATTTTTATATATTATTTATATAAATTTATATATTATTTATATAAATTTATATATTATTTATATAAATTTATATATTATTTATATATTATTTATATAAATTTATATATTATTCATATATTATTTTTATTATATATTTATATGAATATAAATAATATATGAATATATTAATTTGTATTATATTAACAATATAATACAAATATTTGTATATTATAAAAATAATATATTAATTTATATATGAATATAAATATATATTAACATATTAATAATATATTATATATTTTTGTATATTTATACATTTTTTATATATTTATATAGTATGTTTTTATATATTTTATATATTTTTATATATATATTATATTTTATATATTTTTTACTTTTATATATATTTTTATATATATTATATTGTATATATTTTATATCTATATTATATATTTTTATATATTTTTATATAAAAATAATAAATACATTAACATCTAATAAATACATTAACATCTAATAAATAAATTTGTACTTAATTATGTAAAATATGAATTATTTATAAAAAATTATATATTTATATAAAAATAATAAATGTACATTTGACAACATTGTACAACAATATGAATTATTGTACTTAATTATGTAAAATAAATTATTGTACTTAATCATGTAAAATATTTATGAATTATTTATAAAAATATTATTTTTTATAAAAATAATAATTATTATAATTATTTATAAAAATAATTATGCGGCCAGGTGCGGTGGCTCACGCTTGTAATCCCAGCACTTTGGGAGGCCGAGGCGGGCAGATCAGGTAGTCAGGAGATCGAGACCACGGTGAAACCCCGTCTCTACTAAAAATACAAAAAATTAGCCGGGTGTGGTGGTGGGCGCCTATAGTCCCAGCTACTCGGAGAGGCTGAGGCAGGAGAATGGCATGAACCCGGGAGGCGGAGCTTGCAGTGAGCCGAGATTGCGCCACTGCACTCCAGCCTGGGCGACAGAGCGTGACTCTGTCTCAAGAAAAAAAGAGAAAATAATAATAATAATAATAATTATGTAAAATAACTAAGCATGTTTTAGTAATATATATTGAAGTATCTCTTGTGTCAGACACTATGATGCTTTTATGTACGTTACTTTAAACCTCATAATAATACAAGATATAAAAATTGTGTCTCCTCTTATGGATAAGAAAATTACAGAATATTATTTAAATGCCTAGCATTGCAGAATTATTAATCGGCAAGACTGAGATTGGAATTCAAACTTTAAGTATCAAGGCCCATGATTTTAATCACTAAAGTCTGTATTTTTTTTTTTTTTAGTGCAAGCGGAGCTGACTAATTAAGTCAGTGTTTTGATAACATCCTTACATTTTAGGTATTAATTCATAATTGGTTGACTTTATTTGCCAACTGTATATTTGCTTTGTAGGGAGTGTGAAATTAGCACCAATTTTAAGTTAAAATAAACTTTTATGAAATGTAATTAAGATTAAAGTTTATCACAGCACAGTTCAGTTCATGGACTGGAATAATTAATATTGTTAAAATGCAATCTGCATATTCAATGCCATCTGTACCAAATTACCGATGACATTTTTCACACAATTAGAAAAAAAACAAGCCCAAAACTTGTCTGGAACCAAAAACGAGTCCAAATAGCCAAAACAATCATGAGCAAAAGAACAAACCTGGAGATATCACATTACCTTATGTTAAAAAATATATTGCAAGGCTATAGTAACTGAAACGTCATGGTATTGGTATAAAAACAGGCACATAGACCAATAGGAAGACAAGAGAATCCAGAAATAAATCCATATATATACAGCCAAGTCATTTTCTATAAAGGCCCCAAGAACATACACTGGGGAAAGGACACCCTCTTCGATAAATAATACTGAGAAAATTAACAATAAAACTGAACCGTCATCTCTCACCATATACAAAAATTAACTCAAGATGGTCTAAACACTTAAATGTGAGGCCCCAAACTATAAAACCACTAGAAGAAAACATAGAGAAAACCCTTCAGGACATTGGTCTAGGAAAAGATTGTACGGCTAAGACCTGAAAACATAGACAATGAAAACAAAAATAGACAAATGAGACTATGTTATACTACAAGCTTCTGCACAGCAAAGGAAACAATCAACAGTGAACGAACAATCTGTTTAATAGGAGAAATACTTACAAACTGTTTATCTGACAAGGAACTAATATCCAGAATATACAAGAAACTCAAATAACTCAATAGTAAATAAAAAACTAAATAATCCCATGAAAAGTGGACAAATGACCTGAATAGACATTTTTCAAAAGAAAACATACAAATGGCCAACACAGATATGAAAAAAATACTCAATATCACTATTCATCAGGGAAACACTAATGAAAAACACGTTTCATTTGAGATACTATCTTACCCCAGTTTTAATGGCTACTATTAAAAAGACAAAAAGTAAGAGACACTGTGATATGGTTTGTCTGTGTCTCCATCCAAATATCATCTTGAAATGTAGCTCCCCAAATCCCCATGTATCCCAGGACAGACACAGTGGAAAGTAATTGAATCATAAGGGTCAGATTTTCCTGTGCTGTTCTTGTGACAGTGAATCAGTCTCATCAGATCTGATGGTTTTATAAGGGGAAGTTCCCTTGCACAAGCTCTACTGCCTGCCACTATGTAAGACGTGCCTTTGCTCCTCCTTCACCTTCCACCATGATTATGAGGCCTCCCTGGTCATGTGGAACTGTGGGCCCACTAAACCTCTTTTTCTTTTTAAATTACCCAGTCTTGGGTATTTCTTCATAGCAGTATGAAAATGGACTAATACATACTGGCAAGGATGTGGAGAAAAGGAAACTGATATGCTGTTGGTGGGAATATAAGTTAGTACAGCCACTACTGAAAGCAGTTATGGAACTTTCTCAAAAAACTAAAAAACAGAACTACCATATAACCCAGCAATTCCAGTACTGTGCATTTGATGAAAAGAAATCAGTATATCAAAGGAATACCTGCAATCCCACATTTATTGCAGCATTATTCATAATAGCAAAGATACGGAATCAACCTAAGTGTCTGTCCATCAACAGATGAATGAATAAAGAAAATGTGGTGTATATACACAATGGAATACTATTTGACCAAAAAAAATACCACCATATTATTTGCATCAAGAAAGATGGAGGATATTATGTTACATGATATAATCCAGGCACAAAACGACAAATATTGCATGCTCTCACTCATATGTGGGAGCTAAACAAGTTGATCTCATGGAAGTAGAGAGTAGAATAATAGATACCAGAGGCTGGGAAGAGTGTGTGGGTGGGAGGGGAAATGAAGAGAAGTTGGTCAGGGGGTATAAATATACAGCTAAATAAGAGATACAAGTTAGAATGTTTTATAGCAAAGTAGAATGACTATACTAGACAATATTTTATTATAAATTTCAAAATAGCTAAAAGAGAGGACTTGAAATGTTCCCAACACATAGAATCGATAAATACTTAAGGCGATGGACACCACACATACCCTAATTGATTATGACACAGTCTATGCGTGTAACAAAAAATTATAGGCACCCCATAAATAGGTAAAGTATTTTGTATCAATAAAAATAATTGGTATAGCAAATATAGCAACACAGTCAATGAATTACATACTATCTGATATTATTTGTTTTAACTATTTTTATTTTGTAATTATTTCCTTTTATTTCATCTAAATAATAAAAAATGAAAGATGAAAATACCAGTTTTGTTACTATTTAATTAAAATATGAAACACTGTCATTTCAATCAGAAAAAAAATTTCAAACAGACTAATATAGAAATATGTAAAAAGTCTACTTAACATAATTCAATTTAAGTTATTAAATGTTTGATGTAAGTTAAAGATACCAGAGGATTTTCTCATTTCTAATATTTCCATATAACACCTATTCCTCATCAGGTAATAATGGTATTTATTCTGAATAACATGTTCTTATTGACTAGTTTTAACCCTTTACACTTAAAAGAATTTAGATTCAAATCACTATAAAAATTAACAAAATACATTTAACCGAATGATGATGCAGCTACAACGTATCAAAACATATGAGATGCAGCCAAAACTGTGCCTGGAGAGAAATTCATAACTTTGAGCGTTCACATCAGTTAAAAAAAGGACTGATAAATACTGAGTTAAGTTTTTATGTTAAAAAATTAGAAAAGAAAAAGCAAAATAAATATGAAAGAAGTAGAGAAATATGTATACAATTAAAAATAAAAAGATAACATCAGGAATTAAGAAAACAGATATCAAAGATACCTTAAATAAAATAAATAAAAGCAAGTTACCTCTTCTTAAAAGCTAATAAATTTGGCAAAGTCACAGCAACACTGATCAAGCAAAACAGGAAACACAAATTATGACTGCTAATCCTATAAATGTTTAAAGAAAATAAAATACATAATTTTGATAAACTTCAGGCTATAATTTTCAATTCAAATGAAATTGATAATATTTTAGAAAAATGCAGGTTATCAAAAGAGAAACAAGTAAAAGCAGAAACTCTGGTTATTAGTATTTTAAGTAAATATATCAAAATGTATAACGAAACACATTCCTGCAAAGAAATAACCAGATCAAGATGGCATCTTATTCATATCAAGAAAAATGTATGAGGAATGAGGTTACGATGTAGCTAAAATATTCTCTCCATCATCGGTGACATGCATTGACTCTTTATTATGTATATATCTTGTGTTTCAGGTATATTATTTTATTTAATTCACAAAGCAACCATATTGTATTTGTCTGCTCTAGTTGCCTAACAGAATATCAAAGAATGGGTGGCTTAACTAACAGGAATTTATTTTTCTAACAGTTGTGGAGGCTGGAAGTTCAAAATCAAGGTACTGGAAAAATTGGTTTCCAGGTGTGGCCTCTGTTCCTGGCTTGCAGACAGCAGCTTTCTCACTGTGTCCTTGAATAGCCTTCCCTCTGTGTCTACAGTCTTGTTATCACTTCTTATATAGACACCAGTTTCATTGGATTAGGCCAACACTCTTATGATCTCATTTAATAGTAATTAGCTTCCTAAAGGCCCTTTATGTAAATACAGTCACATTGATGATTAAGACTGTAACATTCCTTCATCAGGTGGAGACAGTTGAGTTTGTGAACCAAAGTGTTTTGTTGCCTTTTTGCTGTGGTCTGCAAAGATTTACTGCGGACAAAATGCAGTTGAGATCAATTTATATTGATCTCAGTTATATCAATTGAGATCAATTATGTCAATTTATATATATATATATTTTACACACATATATATATATATATATATATTTTTGAGACAGAATGTTGCACTGTCACCTGGGCTGAATTCAGTGGTGCGATCTCGGCTCACTGCAACCTCCTCCTCCAGGTTCAAGTGATCCTCCTGCCTCAGCCTCCCTAATAGCTGGGATTACAGGTGCCAGCCACTATGCCCGGCTAAATTTTTGTTTTTTTAGTAGAGATGGGGTTCCACTATATTGGCCAGTCCGGTTTCGAACTCATGATCTTGTGATCCACCTACTTCAGCCTCCCAAACTGCTGCGACAATTAATATTTTAATGGACATTTATTACTTTTGTTTCTCACGCCCTTCAGGAAAGAAATATTAATATCTCTATGCTTCTCTGCAAAGACCCCACTCCAGTGATCTCTGTAATAATTGTGCTGATTAGGCAATGAAGCCATGGGAACCTGAAAAGTGAGAGAAGCTAGAATATATTCATTAAAGAGGAAGAGAAGAGACAACAGTGCAGAAAACTGGGGGATCAGGAGTTCAGGGAGATATAAAGATTAGTGTTGTCTAGGGAGTTGAAATTGAGGAATAGTACTTTGGAGAAAAGTTGTCTCTATATAATAGTATGGTAGTCTCTGCTACTCCCATTCCACTGAAAGCTTGGGAAGCACCATATCAATGAGGAAAGGACTGCAAAAGCTAAGAATACAGAAGAATCTCCACCAGCCTAACTCAAAGGTAGTTAGCCCTTGGTCCTCAGCTCATCTGCTAGGACCAATCCTCACTCAACACAGGTGTTAAGGCTTCTGTTGTAGTAACTCCATTTCCTATTGGATGAGGCCATGTTTATTAAATATCATAGGTGTGAATTATTAATTTGTTAATATGTTTACAATAAAATTAAAAATAATATTGATAAAGGATGTAATATTGGTTTGTTTTCTTCTTAAAAAATGACAGATAAGTCTTAAGTTAAAAATGTCTAGTAAAGTTATTTGGTGAGAGCAACTATAGAGAACTTAAGAATATCCTAAAATATCAAGCAATACCGTTGGTGAAAACTGTAGTGTGAAACTACAGTGATTCCCAATTTTGGAATTCTTTTCCTTTTATACTAACAAAGCCATGGGTGATTTTGACAGAATTAAATGTCCAGAGTGAATTAGGTAATACATCACTTAAAATTTCCAAATATTTTTCTTAATCTAGAAAGTGAAAATGTTTTCTATTCAAGATAAATGTTCTCAGTAGAAGAACAAATATATTTTAAACACCTATTGCCAGAAAGGCATGTTGGTAGGCACTGCAATTGTAACCAACTCTACCTCCAGTAGAGATGGTTAAAAGCAAGAACAAACATTATGACTAAAACCTTAAGGTAACATCCATCTTTAGTAGGGTAAAATACTACATTTATTTAAACCCCGGGCTATTCTCCTATGGAAATACACAAACTGTGTTTCTTAGTAAAAATGATGGCACTGTAATCCCAGCACTTTGGGAGGCTGAGGCGGGCGGATCACAAGGTCAGGAGACTGAGACCAGCCTGGCCAACATGGTGAAACCCCATCTCTACTAAAAATACAAAAATTATCTGGGTATGAGGCTGAGGCAGGAGAATCACTTGCATCCTGGAGGCAGAGGTTGCAGTGAGCCGAGATTGCACCAATGTACTCCAGCCTGGGAGACAGAGTGAGACCCCATCTCAAAAAATACATAAATAAATAAATAAAATAACGAAATAAAGAAGATGTTCAAGATTGGATATTCTTCTGATTATTCAACAAAATGTTTTTGTTAATCTATTATAAAGCACAAAGTGGTAATGTATTGCATTTTTCATGTAATAATAACACTGTCATAATTACTATGTAATAAATACTATGTCATACTTTGTAAGTATGCATGGTTGGGGAGTTTGTCTGTAGGGATTCATGCAGCCAAGTAAAATCACCTCTATTTTACTCTCAATGATGGAAATAGTAATCATAAAAAGCACTCTCCTACTAGAGAAACAAAATTAAAACAGAAATAAGTGAGATCAACAAAAAAGCAAATGTTCATGGTATTTCATTCATACTGGACACCTGTTCATGGAAAATGGGGCCATAATTTTTAATTTGTGGATAAAGCATTACTTTTATTAACTATTTATTTGTTATGAACCTAGATGCTTTCAGCAAAGCACTGACAGCAGTGTTGGCTTTTTTATTAAGTTATAATAATTATCATTTAACTATATTTATAAAAAGAAGACCATTAATTTTCATTTATTTCAAACATTAAGGACTGCATTATTTTTCTGGCAATGTCTTTTCTAATAGAAAAGGATTTTTAAACAGAATATTTACTTTAGTTGATATTAAAATAATACTCTGAAAGGATACCTTTTGAAGAAGCACAATGTTATATTCAGTCTTTAAATTGTTGTTTCAAAGGCTCACATATCTTTTTTTAAGATATCACTTAATATACCTTTGAGGTATTTTAAGGTATCTTGAGGTATCATTTCTTAAGTAATAGCACCAAGATTTTTTTATTCACCTTTTCTTTAGATTGTTCACTTCAGATATAGAGTCTTAATTCTAAGAATTAAAATGTTCTCATTAATGCTGTGTAGTCTATTTTAAAAAGAAAGCAAGCTGTGGCAAACAAATACTACGATGTTCCAAAATATGGCAGAGTCTCACAAACATTGTGATGTTCATAAGTTATTGAAGACATCTTTTCTGATCTATTCAGATATAAAGTACAAGAAGGAAAAACTAATATGGGTTGTTAGAAGTCACTCTGGAAATTTGATTTTGACTGAAAGGGAATGTGAGGCTTCTGGGTTATAGGTAATATTCTGTTTCTTAATCTGTTGCTGGTTGTATGAACATATTCAGTTTATAGAATGTACCAAGTTGTGCAGTCATGACTTGTGTTTCTTCTGCATGTGTATTATAATACAATGTTTTTTAAAAGATTGTTGAAAAAGTATAGAGCACATTGTTTCTCATTTTAAGGTGGTACCAAACTAAGTTTTCTCAGTTCTACTTAGACTTTGCATCCTAAAAATTGTCAAAAGTATTTAGTTATTCACATTAAACTAGTCATCTAGACTTTTAATAATACAATACTTAGGATTTATGGTCTTATGTTTCTCTGAATTTCCATCAACATTCTTTGTTATTTGTATATTCAAACTAACTGAAATAAAACTTTTCTCTGAACCTTGAAGCAAAAGCCTCAGTCCAGAAAGTTGACTAAAATATACAGAATGACCATCTGCTTGTCAATGCCTTCTGAATATTCATATTTTCAGGATTTAATATGAAGTGCTTATATTAAGATGTTCTTTTCATTGATTTAAAATTCATAAGTAAACAGTAAATGAATTTTCAAATATCTAAATAACATGTTACAACAAAGCCAAACAAAACACTAAGCTTTCCTGGTGTCCATTTTTGTTGGAATTCATGCCAATCATTGTCATTGTTCAGGAAATTTATTTTCTAAAATCACATTTCAGGGAGCTAGAGCTTTGAATGACATGCCCAGCTCAACTCATTTTTCAAACTAGAATTAAAGTATTACCAGTTGGTTGCATTCTGTTCTCACAAGGATGGTAAGCTATTTTTTTTTTTCTAAAATATGACAATGAGATGCAGAAAGTGTCATGTTATCAAATGTGAAGTAGATGAGTTCCCCCTGAGGAAAAACTTTCCACAACAGGTCAAACAGTTGTCTGAAAAACATTTAAATTTATGAACTCTTCATACATTTGCATGACAATGAGTCACAATATAAATTCATGTACCCTTATTATTTAAATTGAGGATAAGTAGCATAATTTAACTGAAATTGTGTCTTTAAAAATGGCACTTAACACCTAAGGTATTTCTTCTTTGTTCTTGCTATTACTCAGCATATAAAATAACAACTGATGAAAATACTATTACTGGATTAAAAGGGGAAACTAAATGCATGCAGAAACACATTATAACGTAAAACATTGTATCTAATCAATTTATTCATTAATAAATCTATAAATTGAAAGGATGTGATTTGAATGGTGTAAGAAAAAATGAAATGAATTGAAAGCTCTTGGAAACCAAATTTCACACTATGTGGCTGAGTGACTTAAAAAAATCCTCTAATTCATCTTTCTTATGTTAAAAAAGGAGTCAAATTATATCATCTGTTAGGTCTCTTGAAAATGTTCTATTATCTTTAGACTTGACTGTAACAGAATAACTTGTGGATATTTTAAAAAATCCAAACGTGTATGCCACTCCAGAATATTGAGAATTCTAGTATTGGGATATGGGCATTATAATTTTATTATGAATATACATATACACCCTAGATGGACAGATATATCAATATACCTATATATATATCTGTCTTTATATACATATATAAAAATATAAAGATATATCAATATATATCTATCTAACTACTATAAAGTTGTTGTTTAAACAATTTGGCCATTTATACTTGTCAGGCTCTTGTAACAAGGAACAACCTTTAGAGGTGACAGTAAGTTGTAGTTTCTTGGTTACTACAATGTTTTTGCAATGAATTGTGTTTAATATGTGATTTTATGACACAACCAGCCATTTATTGGCAATCATCAAACCAGTCTATACTCTAGTCAATGACACACTATCCATGATGCCAGTTATGCACTCTGCAAGAGGTACGTTAGAATTAGAAACAACGTATCAGTAGCATAAATGACAAAACATATTTTGAGAGTGCTACAAAATCTTTCATTTTGTGTTCTGTAAAAGCACATAAGGCCAAGACAAGGACTAAACATAAAATGCCACTCAAAAGTGTTAATCTAGTGGCCTACCAGGCACTTGAATCCATTTCATGCAAGGATACATGGATCTTTAAAATACACACAGTAAGAACACTAATCATTAAAAAACAAAAATAAAATTAATTTTCTCTATGCTAACAAATAACGATTTTGTAGCAGTGTTGTTGTGGTACTTAGTTCTGATATTTGGTATCATAATTAGAAGTTTTTAAGGCTAGTAAACCCCTGCCCCATTGTGCATATTAATGAGATGTATAATTCTAATGACCTACTTGAGGGTGTAAGTTAAAGCAAATGTACACAGATTTCTATGACTGGCCATGAAGAAGAAACAGAATGAATCTTCAAATTGTAAACAACCATAAAACTGGGGGAAAGGAAACAACAGTTTTAAATAATGGTCTAAGAGCAGTCAAAAACTGTGATCCTTATGTGACATGAAAATAAAATGAGGTAAGTCTCACAATTACCTCAGAATTCTGGATGAATGTACTTACATGACTATGAGTACAGGGAGTAAACATATTAAAAATTCTGGCCATCAGGATGATTTGGGGAAATGGAGTTTGAGATTGTCAAGGCTGAGGAAGCTGATAGTTTTTGAGACATGTTTTATGAGAAGAGGAAGTTATAAAGAAGAAATCCACAAAAAATCTATATCACAATTGCTTTGAGTATTGGCTGAGTATTAAATCAGTCATGCTTATGATGAGACTTTACAATACAGAGCTTAAAAATACTGCAGAATTTTAGGATGAGCAATTTCAAAAGCTCACAAAAAGCAAGGATGTAGAACTAAATGGAATTTCTAGAACCTATACATAAAATATACCAAATGAAAATTTTACTGGATGGGATATGCAGTAGCTTATGCACTATAGTAGCAAATATTATTAAGATGATGACGTAAGAGAATTTATTCAAATGAAAGTACAAATAGTACTGTAGTTTGGATATGGACAATCATCAGGAATTTATTTTTTTGCATGAGTCCACTTCCACTTTGACCTTCTCTATCATGTTATAATACAGTACGAAAACCCTCACCAGAAGCCAGAGCCATGCCCTTGAACTTCGCAGCCTTAATAAGCATGAGCTAACTAAACCTGTTTAAATATATATATATATAGACACAGCACAGTGTTAGGTATTCTGTTATAAGCAACAGAATAGAAACTAAGACAAAAATTGGTACCAGAAGTGGAATATAATCTTTCTTTCCAGTCCTTGGACAACAACTCTATGCTCCTTGGCCAATGGACCCCAGGACTTACAACAGTGCCCCACAGGTTCTCAGGTCTATGCCCTTGAACTGAGAGTTACATCTTTGGCTTCCCTAATTCTGACGTCTTTGGGCTTGAACTGAGCCATGCTACCAGTATCCCAATGGCTCCAACTTGCAGACACCCTGTCATGGAACTTCTCAATCTCCATAGTTATATCAGCCAAACCCTTTAATAAATTCCCTTTCATAAATCTATCTATCAATCAATCAATCATCTATCTATCTTTCTATGCAACCATCCGGTTGGTTCTGTCTGTCTGGAGAACCCTGAATAATACAGAGAGAGAGAAAACAACAACAACAATAACAACAGAGACTCACTGCCTGTGAAACAATTACAAACTGTCTAATACGATGTGTAACTAGAGTTTAATATTGACTATAACTGGAAAGGAAGAGATACAGAAATATGTATGAAAAAAAGACAAAAAGTTTTCCAAATTTGATTACAATTTCAAATACTACAAATTCAGGAATATCATATAACTTAGACAATAGAAAACTAAACTATATCCTGTCATAATCAAATTGGTACAAACATGTGACAAAAAGAAAATCTTAAAAGTACAATGAAGTGTAACACGGATATGCAAAATAGCAGTCTTTTCTGAAACAACATGCACATGAAAACAATAAAATACTGTCTTCAACATGTTTACGGTTGTTGGGGGAGAAGAGGGCTTTCAAGCTAGAATTCTATTTTCAGAAAAGAATAAATTTTAAACTGAGTGTATAGTAAAGACAATCAACAGAGTTGCAGATAGAAAGCAGCACACATGAAGGGATGAAAAATGGTAGAAATTATAAATATGTAGTAAAATAATTTATTTAAATTTATTAAACCCAAACTGACTTTAAAAATACTAATGATATATCATGAGAGTTCTAACGTGTAATAAAAAGCAAATAAATAATGATATTAATACAAATAAAGAGAGATGCATAGAATGATGCTGCTCTAAGTCTCTTATATGTGAAGTAAAATAATGTATCAAAGGTGATTTTCATTAACATAAGTTAAAATTCATTTTAAATCTAATTGACTATAAAATAAAGTTGATTGATAAAAATAATTTACTTATTCGAAAAAGAAGGAAAAAGAACAAATAATAGATGGTATCAAAAGAAGGCATATAGTAATAGTAATATAGCAGGCTTAAATCCTATAATAGCCAAAATTATATTAAAGGCAAATGGTCCAATTATTCATTAACACTCTAAGTAAATTGTAGAGATTGTGACATTGAATAAAAAGCAAGTCAATCTTCAACATAAACAAGCCAATAAATCACTTTTATACCTCAAAATT
Source organism: Symphalangus syndactylus (assembly GCF_028878055.3). Taxonomy (NCBI): domain Eukaryota; kingdom Metazoa; phylum Chordata; class Mammalia; order Primates; family Hylobatidae; genus Symphalangus; species Symphalangus syndactylus. The sequence continues at coordinate 92,251,071 of NC_072433.2, forward strand.
CAATTAAATAAAACGATATATAATTTTTTACTCTCAATATTGAAATATTATGAAGCAGTTTGTAGACAATATAATGTCTATAAATCATAGTAACAAAACAAATGCTCTTGAACTTACAATTAAAAATAAAACATTACTAAATGCAGTAAGAACACATGTCTATAATAAATAGGAATAAGCATAATTTTATATTCACCAGAAAATTATAAATTAACATTATAAAGTTATTATACCCACTATAATTGCAAAAGTAAATAAGAGGTCTTACTAGTTCACATTTCGTTAAAGAATTAGAGCATTAGGCACAATTGCTATAGGAAGGTAAACTGCAGTAGCATCTTCTAAAATTTAATCTGGCATTATCGTTGGTGGTTAAACATGCACAAACTATGTCTCAGTAATCCAATCTCCAGGTATACATATCAGGGACATGTACAAAGATGTCCACAGAAACATTATAATGGTAAGATACTGGCACTGAGATCAGTTCAAAACTCCATTCAACAGAGAATGGATAGTTATACAATGCTATATTTATATACAAAAAATACTCTTCAAGGAAGAAAATAAGCTATAACTGAATTAACATATATACGAAATTTAGAGACTAAATGTGGATTGAAAACATGCTGCAAAAGATTAATGTAGAAGTGTCATGTTTATAAATCTTAAAAGCAGACATCTATAATTTTTAAAAATCCCAGATCCTGTAAAGAGTAAAGGTTAAATTTAATGCACAGCCAGAATTGAAAACTATTGTTATAGAATTAACAGGTAAGGTTAAAATAATCTGATTTCTCACTATCATTTTTTTCTAGAAAAATATAGTTTTGAAATATTCTTTTCTAATTTTCAAACTGGCATTTCAGAGACTGATCAGTGCTGTCATAAAATCATTGTAAAGATGTGTGCAATGTATTTACCTAAGAACGAGAAGAGTAGTAATCAACATTACACTGCAGAAGGGAAAAAGAGTCTTCAATTCTTAATAAACTGGAGGTACATTAATCAGTACTCCCAAATTAAATATGGTACTCAAAGCCATGAGCCATCATAGTATCTTTAGATAAAAAAGCCCTCCTCCATCACTTTCTCTTCAATTATTTAAATTTTGGATTATATCAGTGTCAGGACACCAGGTAAGTCTGAGAGGTAGCCAGAAGAGGCTGATACATATTCCCTGAACATGTAACTCTTGATGTGCAAGAGGCGATTAAAATTGGATGCCAGGTGGAGCCAAGATGGCCGAATAGGAACAGCTCCGGTCTACAGCTCCCAGCCTGAGCGACACAGAAGATGGGTGATTTCTGCATTTCTGTTTGAGGTACCGGTGTCATTTCACTAGGGAGTGCCAAACAGTGGGTGCAGGACAGTCAGCGAAGCACACTGTGCACTAGCCAAAGCAGGGTGAGGCATTGCCTCACTCGGGAAGCCCAAGGGGTCAGGGAGTTCCCTTTCCTAGTCAAAGAAAGGGGTAACAGACGGCACCTGGAAAATCCGGTCAGTCTCACCCTAATACTGCGCTTTTCCAACGGGCCTGGAAAACAGCACACCAGGAGATTGTGTCCCGCACCTGGCTCGGAGGGTCCTATGCCCACGGAGTCTCACTGATTGCTAGCACAGCAGTCTGAGATCAAGCCGCAAGGAGGCAGCGAGGCTGAGGGAGGGGCACCCGCCATTGCCCAGGCTTGCTTAGGTAAACAAAGCAGCCAGGAAGCTCGAACTGGGTGGAGCCCACCACAGCTCAAGGAGGCCTGCCTGCCTCTGTACACTCCACCTCTGGGGGCAGGGCACGGACAAATAAAAATTCAGCAGGAACCACTGCAGACTTAAATGTCCCTGTCTGACTGACAGCTTTGAAGAGAGTAGTGGTTCTCCCAGCACGCAGCTGGAGATCTGAGAATGGACAGACTGCCTCCTAAAGTGGGTCCCTCACCCCTCAGCAGCCTAACTGGGAGGCATCCCCCAGTGGGGACAGACTGACACCTCACTCGGCTGGGTACTCCTCTGAGACAAAACTTCCAGAGGAACTATCAGACAGCTGAATTTGTGGTCTCACGAAAATCTGCTGTTCTGCAGCCACCACTGCTGACACCCAGCCAAACAGGGTCTGGAGTGGACCTCTAGTAAACTCCAACAGACCTGCAGCTGAGGGTCCTGTCTGTTAGAAGGAAAACTAACAAACAGAAAGGACATCCACACCAAAAACCCATCTGTACATCACCATCATCAAAGACCAAAAGTAGATAAAACCACAAAGATGGGGAAAAAAACAGAGCAGTAAAACTGGAAACTCTAAAAAGCAGAGCACCTCTCCTCCTCCAAAGGAACGCAGTTCCTCACCAGCAACGGAACAAAGCTGGATGGAGAATGACTTTGGCGAGTCAAGAGAAGAAGGCTTCAGACGATCAAACTACTCCGAGCTACGGGAGGAAATTCAAAACAATAGCAAAGAAGTTAAAAACTTTGAAAAAAAAATTAGACAAATGGATAATTAGAATAACCAACGGAGAGAAGGGCTTAAAGGAGCTGATGGAGCTGAAAGCCAAGTATTGAGAACTACACGAAGATTAAAGAAGCCTCAGTAGCCGAAGCGATCAACTGGAAGAAAGGGTATCGCTGATAGAAGATGAAATGAATGAAATGAAGCGAGAAGGGAAGCTTAGAGAAAAAAGAATAAAAACAAATGAACAAAGCCTCCAAGAAACTTGGGACTATGTGAAAAGACCAAACCTACATCCGATTGGTGTACCTGAAAATGAGGGGGAGAATGGAACCAAGTTGGAAAACACTCTGCAAGATATTATCCAGGAGAACTTCCCCAATCTAGCAAGGCAGGCCAACATTCAGATTCAGGAAATACAGAGAACACCACAAAGATACTCCTCGAGAAGAGCAACTCCAAGACACATAATTGTCAGATTCACCAAAGTTGAAATGAAGGAAAAAATGTTAAGGGCAGCCAGAGAGAAAGGTCGGGTTACCCAAAAAGGGAAGCCCATCAGACTAACAGCTGATCTCTCAGCAGAAACTCTACAAGCCAGAAGAGAGTGGGGGCCGATATTCAACATTCTTAAAGAAAAGAATTTTCAACCCAGAATTTCATATCCAGCCAAACTAAGCTTCATAAGTGAAGGAGAAATAAAATACTTCACAGACAAGCAAACGCTGAGTGATTTTGTCACCACCAGGCCTGCCCTAAAAGAGCTCCTGAAGAAGCACTAAACATGGAAAGGAACAACCGGTAGCAGCCCCTGCAAAAACATGCCAAATTGTAAAGACCATCGAGGCTAGGAAGAAACTGAATCAACTAACAAGCAAAATAACCAACTAACATCATAATGACAGGATCAGATTCACACATAACAATATTAACTTTAAATGTAAATGGGCTAAATGCTCCAATTAAAAGACACAGACTGGCAAACTGGATAAGGAGTCAGGACCCATCACTGTCCTGTATTCAGGAAAACCATCTCACGTGCAGAGACACACATAGACTCAAAATAAAGGGATGGAGGAAGATCTATCAAGCAAATGGAAAACAAAAAAAGGCAGGGGTTGCAATCCTAGTCTCTGATAAAATAGACTTTAAACCAACAAAGATCAAAAGAGACAAAGAAGGCCATTACATAATGGTAAAGGGATCAATTCAACAAGAAGAGCTAACTATCCTAAATATATATGCACCCAACACAGGAGGACCCAGATTCATAAAGCAAGTCCTGAGTGACCTACAAAGAGATGTAAACTCCCACAAAATAATAATGGGAGATTTTAACACCCTACTGTCAACATTAGACAGATCAACGAGACAGAAAGTTAACAAGGATATCCAGGAATTGAACTCAGCTCTGCACAAAGTGGACCTAATAGACATCTACAGAACTCTCCACCCAAAATCAACAGAATATACATTTTTTTCAGCACCACACCACACTTATTCCAAAATTGATGACATAGTTGGAAGTAAAGCTCCCCTCAGCAAATGTAAAAGAACAGAAATTATAACAAACTGTCTCTCAGACCACAGTGCAATCAAACTAGAACTCAGGATTAAGAAACTCAAAACCGCTCAACTAGATGGAAACTGAACAACCTGCTCCTGAATGACTACTGGGTACATAATGAAATGAAGGCAGAAATAAAGATGTTCTTTGAAACAAACGAGAACAAAGACACAACATACCAGAATCTCTGGGACACATTCAAAGCAGTGTGTAGAGGGAAATTTATGGCACTAAATGCCCACAAGAGAAAGCAGGAAAGATCCAAAATTGACACCTTAACATCACAATTAAAAGAACAAGAAAAGCAAGAGCAAACACATTCAAAAGCTAGCAGAAGGCTAGAAATAACTAAAATCAGAGCAGAACTGAAGGAAATAGAGACATAAAAAACCCTTGAAAAAATTAATGAATCCAGGAGCTAGTTTTTTGAAAAGATCAACAAAATTGATAGACCACTACCAAGATTAATAAAGAAGAAAAGAGAGAAGAATCAAATAGATGCAACAAAAAATGAAAAAGGGGTTATCACCACCAATCCCACAGAAATACAATCTACCATCAGAGAATACTACAAACACCTCTATGCAAATAAACTAGAAAATCTAGAAGAAATGGATAAATTCCTCAACACATACACCCTTCCAAGACTAAACCAGGAAGAAGTTGAATCTCTGAATAGACCAGTAACAGGCTCTGAAATTGTGGCAATAATCAATAGCTTACCAACCAAAAAGAGTCCCGGACCTGATGGATTCACAGCCGAATTCTACCAGAGGTACAAGGAGGAACTGGTACCATTCCTTCTGAAACTATTCCAATCGATAGAAAAAGAGGGAATCCTCCCTAACACATTTTATGAAGCCAGCATCGTCCTGATACCAAAGCCTGGCAGAGACATAACCAAAAAAGAGAATTTCAGACCAATATCCTTGATGAACATTGATGCAAAAATCCTCAATAAAATACTGGCAAACCGAATCCAGCAGCACATCAAAAAGCTTATCCACCATGATCAAGTGGGCTTCATCCCTGGGATGCAAGGCTGGTTCAACATACGCAAATCAATAAATGTAATCCAGCATAGAAACAGAACCAAAGACAAAAACCACATGATTATCTCAATAGATGCAGAAAAGGCCTTTGACAAAATTCAACAACCCTTCATGCTAAAAACACTCAATAAATTAGGTATTGATGGGACGTATCTCAAAATAATAAGAGCTATCTATGACAAACCCACAGCCAATATCATACTGAGTGGGCAAAAACTGGAAGCATTCCGTTTGAAAACTGGCACAAGACAGGGATGCCCTCTCTCACCACTCCTATTCAACATAGTGTTGGAAGTTCTGGCCAGAGCAATCAGGCAGGAGAAGGAAATAAAGGGTATTCAATTAGGAAAAGAGGAAGTCAAATTGTCCCTGTTTGCAGATGACATGATTGTATATCTAGAAAACCCCATCGTCTCAGCACAAAATCTCCTTAAGCTGATTAGCAAATTCAGCAAAGTCTCAGGATACAAAATCAATGTGCAAAAATCACAAGCATTCTTGTACACCAATCACAGACAAACAGAGAGCCAAATCATGAGTGAACTCCCATTCACAATTGCTTCAAAGAGAATAAAATACCTAGGAATCCAACTTACAAGGGATGTGAAGGTCCTCTTCAAGAACTGCAGACCACTGCTCAATGAAATAAAAGAGGATACAAACAAATGGAAGAACATTCCATGCTCATGGGTTGGAAGAATCAATTTTGTGAAAATGGCCATACTGCCCAAGGTAATTTATAGATTCAATGCCATCCCCATCAAGCTACCAATGACTTTCTTCACAGAATCAGAAAAAACTACTTTCAAGTTCATATGGAACCAAAAAAGAGCCTGCATCGCCAAGTCAATCCTAAGCCAAAAGAACAAAGCTGGAGGCATCACGCTACCTGACTTCAAACTATACTACAAGGCTACAGTAACCAAAACAGCATGGTACTGGTACCACAACAGAGACATAGATCAATGGAACAGAACAGAGCCCTCAGAAACGATGCCACATATCTACAACTATCTGATCTTTGACAAACCTGACAAAAACAAGAAATGGGGAAAGGATTCCCTATTTAATAAATGGTGTTGGGAAAGCTGGCTAGCCATATGTAGAAAGCTGAAACTGGATCCCTTCCTTACACCTTATACAAAAATTAATTAAAGATGGATGAAAGACTTAAATGTTAGACCTAAAACCATAAAAACCCTAGAAGAAAACCTAGGGAATACCATTCAGGACATAGGCATGGGCAAGGACTTCATGTCTAAAACACCAAAAGCAATGGCAACAAAAGCAAAAATTAACAAATGGGATCTAATTAAACTAAAGAGCTTCTGCACAGCAAAACAAACTACCATCAGAGTGAACAGGCAACCTACAGAATGGGAGAAAATTTTTGCAACCTACTCATCTGACAAAGGGCTAATATCCAGAATCTACAATGAACTCAAACAAGTTTACAAGAAAAAAACAAACAACCCCATCAAAATGTGGGCAAAGGACATGAACAGACATTTCTCAAAAGAAGACATTTATGCAGCCAAAAAACACATGAAAAAATGCTCATCATCACTGACCATCAGAGAAATGCAAATCAGAACCACAGTGAGATACCATCTCACACCAGTTAGAATGGCCATCATTAAAAAGTCAGGAAAGAACAGGTGCTGGAGAGGATGTGGAGAAATAGGAACACTTTTACACTGTTGGTGGGACTGTAAACTAGTTCAACCATTGTGGAAGTCAGTGTGGTGATTCCTCAGGGATCTAGAATTAGAAATACCATTTGACCCAGCCATCCCATTACTGGGTATATACCCAAAGGACTATAAATCATGCTGCTATAAAGACACATGCACATGTATGTTTATTGCAGCACTATTCACAATAGCAAAGACTTGGAACCAACCCAAATGTCCAACAACGATAGACTGGATTAAGAAAATGTGGCATATATACACCATGGAATACTATGCAGCCATAAAGAATGATGAGTTCATGTCCTTTGTAGGGACATGGATGAAACTGGAAAGCATCATTCTCAGTAAACTATCGCAAGGACAAAAAGCAAACACCGCATGTTCTCACTCATAGGTGGGAATTGAACAATGAGAACTCATGGACCCAGGAAGGGGAACATCACACTCCGGGGACTGTTGTGGGGTGGGGGGAGGGGGGAGGGACAGCATTAGGAGATATACCTAATGCTAAATCATGAGTTAATGGGTGCAGCAAAACAACATGGCACATGGATACATATGTAACAAACCTGCACATTGTGCACATGTACCCTAAAACCTAAAGTATAATAATAAAAATAAGTAAATAAATAAATAGAAATAAAAAATAAAAAAATTGGATGCCACTCTACACACTTGAGAGCAAATCTGTTTAATTTCATTGTGTTTTGAAAGTACAGAGTACCATTTACTACAATAAAAATTGAATCTTAAGCGTGTATTGAATCATAAGTAATTCTTATGTAAGATTTATCATTTCCTTTTGTTGTTAATTATTATTTACATCACTGCGGTGCCTGATAGCCCCCCAGTAGTGTTGCACTTTCCTGAAAAAGTTAATAAACCCTTTCGTGGCTAGCTTACCATCATGTACTCCTTAATCATATTTTGTTAAAGAATGTGCTATAGTAGATTGTCCGTTTAGTTCCATAAAAATAACTGAATGACAAAATAACTGAAGAATATTATTTGATATTATAAAACACATAATATGTTTACTTTATAAATCGTACCTTTTAACATGCTTACAATATGGTTTTAAGCTTTACAGATATACTTTTTAAAATCCCCAATAACTAATGGCATTAATCGTGCATTTGTGTCTAACACAGGAGAGCTTATATTTTTTTCCTTGTAAAATGTTGTTAGCAATACAGAATTATGGTAATTACCCTAACAATCTTAAGATTTTCTCATAACTTCACATGCAAACAAACCAAGGATGGCATACTTCCTCTCTGTCCTCTAGGAAACAGGTATTTTTCTAATACATAAAACATTTCCAAGGCAATACAATCTCTTCAGAATGAAGCAATTATTACTGCTATTACCATTATGAAGTGGTATTAAAACTCCTTATGAGGAAACTAAATATACCAACTTAAGAGTATTTCTTATCCACATCATTACTCAGATTGACTATTCACAGGCCAATTGCTGAGGAAACAATTGCAAAGACAAAGGGATGTATATTTGAATCATAAGCTAAAAGGAGACACCATGTTACCAGATTACACATGGGGCAGGAGAAGCACACTGCTGTTTATGGAACACACTGCTTAAATGTTCTGACAGATCTTTCCTCACTTTCTAATTAATATTTTAATTTTACATATTCTTATTAAATAAAAAACTTGACTAGCATAAGTAATGGTACAGTTTAAGCTATTTTTGGCATATTTTTCCCTGACGTGAATGAAAAATCTAGGAGGAAGTTTCTAAGGCAAGTTGGAAGACGTATTATCGCCAAAGATAAAGAAGGAATCCAAAACCTAGGTCGAATTTTTAAAAAGCCCTTACAGTCAATATTTATGTATTGACTAATAAGTGAATAAGTTCAAATTCACACTGTAATCCTTTATTGGATGTACAGCTATCCCTGCCCATCACACTATCTTTTTTAAGAACTTATTTTAAAATAATTATTTTATAATTCATAGCTAACACAATATAAGATGAAAGATAAGTAATGCAGAATCTCAACTGTGTAACTGAGAAAATATAAGAATAGTTCCCAGCTTTTCAAGTCCTAATTTTTTCTATTCTACAATTTTAAATGACCTCACCCAAAGTGCTTTACATATGTGCCCATCTTGTTGGTCCAAATTTCAGGATACACAGTAAGTGTTTTTTCCTGTATATAATTTTTTCTAAGCAAAGAAGCCAATATAGCTGCCATCTGTTTTGGCTACTTCTCATCTTTTTTTTTTTTTTTGGCATATAAACAATGATTTAGTGAACAAATGAACGATGGACTTATTTAATACTCTAGATAGTTCTATAAAAATTCATCGTCATGGTGAAAATATACACAAATTATGTTTCAACAACATTCATTTGGGATAAAAGTTTCAATAGATGTTACCTTTCTCTTGTTATTTGTTGCACCTATTTTGTTATACCTGACTAGATGAATTCATGTTTTTAAAGTCAATTTTCTTTCAGAAATTACCAGCTATTTAAACCTTTGCTGTTTAAACCTTTTAAAATTAGATAAGAATAAGGGAACAAAAATGTAATCTTTTCCAAAGGGCTAAATAAGGCATAACTGTATTATGTTAATTTTTAAAATGCCATAAGAAATTAAAGTACTTTGGTTAATTAAATTCTAAACAACTTTATTTATATTTATTTAAGTTGTGAAAAATTAATTTTTCCTTTCATCATAATAAAAAATTAAGGAGAGTGTATTAGTTTCCTGTGGCTGACATAATAAATCATCAAAAACTGGGTGGCTAAAACAACAGAAATTATTTTCTCACAGTTCTGGAGGCCACAAGTCAAAAATTAAGGTGCCATCTGGCCCACACTACTACTAGAGGTTTGAAGGGAGATTCCATTTCTCGCGTCTTCCAGCTTCAAGTGGCTGTCAGCATGCCTTGATTTGTGGCTGCATCAATACAATCCCTGCATCTGTCTGCACACAGCCCTCTCTTCTGTCTGTGTCTTCTCCTCTTTTGTCTCTCAATAGGGCACTATTTATTTGATTTAGACTTCATTCAGAAATATTTTATCTCAGGATCCTTAATTATATATACAAAGACCCTTTTACGAAGTAAAATAACACTCATAGAATTTGGTGATTAGGATGTGGATATTTCTTTTGGGGACCACTATTCAACCCACTATAGAAAGTATCCACCAAATGTACATATAGGAATAGCACTTGATAAACTCAACATTTAGAGGTCCAGGTTGTGAAGTAGCCATAAATAGAAAGAGACAAATGTCATTCATTTTCTTGTGCCAATAATCTAATGGGTCCATCTACATTTCTTTTCTCCATCAAATCATTGTTTCTGATAAGAGTAGTGGAGATGGTGATGTGTTGCCTCAAGTTTAAAAGTCCCTTGGTAATTCCTAAGGCAAGTTTGTTTATTCATGGTTTCATCTTGCGTAACTGGGAGACAGCCTGGTTTGACTATGTGACAATAAGGTAAAAAGCCTCTTCTGGGAATACTGGTCTTAAGTAGTTTACTGGATGGACCCTCACCATTTAATCTTTTCTATAGTTAATATTTTTTGTAATCTTTGAATAAATATTTTGCTAGCTAAAGATTGTGAAGATACTCTTTAATGTTTTCACCTGGAATATGTATTATTTTGCATTTGAAATATGTATCTATACTTCATCTGAAATCGATTTTTGCATAGAATAAAATAAAGGCAAAGTTCCCCATATGAATACCAAATTTTTCCAGGATTTTTAATTATAAAGCCTATTGTTTCTACATGGGATGGCAGCATTGCAATTTCATAAATACGGTGATGAAATAGTTGTAAGTTTGTTTCTGGACCACTTATGGTGTTTCAATAAACTTATTTGATTTTCTTTAAGCAGTACTAAATTAATATAACTTCTTAATAGATGAGCGCATAATATTGTAAGTTTTCCAGCCCTTTTTAAAGTCAAGATTGTCTAGGTTTTCCCCATATCATTGTAATTTCATACATAAGCTTAAGAATCAAATTGTCAATTTTCCCTCATAAAACACGTTGTTTTGATTGTGATGCATTGACTCTAGAGATTTAAAAACATAATCTTTGAACATTCATTTTTCCATCCCATTCATGTACTATATTTGCTATATGTCTCCATTTAGTTAGCTCTCCTTTTAGTAAATCTCAATGATGTTTTGTTTTTATTCTGTGTAGAGGTTTTGTATATCATTCATATTTTTAGCTTGATATTTTATATTTTGCATGCTATTTTCATAGCATAATTTTAACATGCCATTTCTAAAATCTTTGTAGGTATATAAAAATATGACAAATAGCTCTGTATAGTATATAGAGAAATATATATATATATGCGTGTGTGTGTGCATATACATTTTTGTATCCACCAAGCTTGCTTAAATTGTTAAATTATGAGCTTAAGTACAGATTCTTTAGGTTTTTTATTTATAAACTTATGTTATTTACAAATAGCAAGTTATCATGTTTCTTTGCCTTTTGTGCTGATAAGAATGCCGGTACAGCCTCAAATGGTGTGTTTTATTGAGCATCCTTATTCTATTTTGTATCTCAGGAGGAACAATTTCAACACTTCAGCCATTCATTACTGAATATGTGTTTACTCTTGTTATTTTGGTTTTTAATTTTGCTTTTTAAAATAAATACACTTTATGAGGTTAAAATAAATCTTCCTAGTTTTCCAAGAAGTTTCGGATGTGCATTAAATTATAGGAAATGATACTCCTGCAGTTACTTATAAACATTTAAATGAATACCATGTTTTTTTTTTCTCGTTTATTTTCTTAATATGGTGAATTACATGGCTTGATATTTCTGCATTGCATTTCTTGAAAGCTCATTATTTTGAGATATATTTCCTTTAGTTAGGTAAGTTAGATGGATAGGACAGACAGATGGATTTGTTTTGTTAATATTTTGTTTAGAAATTTTAAATCTAATTTGTGAAGGATTAATCTGTATTTTTTTTTCTTTTTCAGTATTCTTGTCTCACACTGGCATTGAGATATTTATAAATGGACATATGAAACAAATTTGGAATGTTTCTCTCGTTTTCTGTTTGCTGGAAGAGTTTGTGTGTGATTGGTATTTTTTTCCCCTTAACTATCTGGAAATAATCATCAGGTTCCCTTTCTTAAACAAATAGGCTTAATCAGTAGCAATGCCCCATTACTAGACTCCCTAAGAAAGATTTTGAAGGTACCTTGAAAAAAAGGCACAAAGGTCCCTCTTGTTTCCTTAGAAACAGAATTTTCTTGTCCTGAAAATACTGCAGTTAGCAAGTGAAGATCTTTCTGGTGGTTTCCTAGGGGGCACTGGTCCTGTTCTTCCTTCTCACTGCCTGTAGTAACCAGTTTCCTTCAGGAAGCTCCATTTACAGGGCAAAATGGACAAGCAGTCCATTTAAAATTCTGTTTATACTCGAGAAGTTTCTTTATTGCATAGTTTTATTTCCTTTAGAGCATCTTTAGGAAGTTGAAAGTTGAATTAGAAAACAAACAAATATTATCCCACTATCATTGGTCACTGCTTAACCTTCATTACTTAGCTTTCATTTTTATGTAGTGGAGTGGGAATTCTAATTTATTTCTATAGAGTAAATTACTGCACATTTTAAAATAACCAATTCTTCATGAATATTTTTCTTCAATATTTACAAAAATGGTATATGAACAGCAATTAATCTTGAAGTGTGAAGTGTTATTTCTTTGCAGGTAAATTTCAGTCATGAACACATACATTGCCATTACACTCAAAATGTTTAATATTCTGTGTCACTGAGATTTTATATTATCTTTATTGTCTATATTATGTACTGAATATTTTTGTGATATTATTTCTAGAACTAAGAAAAAAATTCAGAATGGGATCTGTAAACCACAGAGAAAATTATAAGCCACTCACCTGACTGAATGGACCCCTTTTTCTTGGCCAGTAGGATTATAACATCAACCTGAAAAAATAGTTGAGGCCATGGTGGCAAGGGGGAGTCAGAAGTGCCTCATTATACCCTCCTCCTTTTGGAATTCAGGAACAGCTGACCAGCATTAATATAAAACAGAGACCTTAAGCCTAACAAAACAGACTGCAGCAGTAAGATATCAAATTCCAACCTGACTCTGGTATAACATCACATGACAGACAGCAGGCCCTAAAACAAATGCAAGTATGTTACCCCAAAATATATTCCTTTGACATATTTTAGAATGACTCTGCAAAATTGTTTCTTGTAGGGATATATTTCACAGTGCTTGGCTCTTTTTCATGGAAAGATCTGTAAAGCAGGCCTGTGTTTATCTAGAATAAACTCAATAAAAATCAAATTGGAGAATGCAAGTAAAAGGATTTATTTGCATGTGAGTAAATATATCAGTTAATAAACAAATAAACCTCTGAACTGGTCTGGAATTTTTGTGTATATGTGTATCATGTGTGAGACTGTATTATTGTTTGTCTATTTGCATCCCTCACATATCTTTTTTAAAAATCCAAACCAAGAGTTAACAACAGAATTTAATATCAAGAATACTTTGGCCTTTTATTATTAATAAAATAAATGTTTCTTTCAGATGCAAACACTAGTGGGTTTGAAATAGCTCTAAATCATTATAACACTGCTTCTAAAAAGCAAGTTGAAGAGGTCAAGTAATATGAAGAGAAGATAGGTTATATTTTGTACATAAACTGAAATAGAATATTAAGCATCATGAATCATATTAATATGATATGAACATAGAAAGACTCATGATGGAATAATTGTTATCTGTAGTCCAAAATTTTTCTTAGTAGATCCAAAGCAGGACAGGAGTAAATGGGTAAAAGGTTTAAAGAAAAGTTTTGCAGTGTTTCATGGAGATTGGCAGAAAAACTATTTGGTAACAGTGGCATCTCCTTACATTTCAGATGACACAGAAGATCTATAAATCTACATTTAGGAGATGAATTTGTGCTAGCCAAAAAAAAAAAAAAAATTCTCACTTAAAAATAATTCAAAAAAAAAAAATGACAGGCCAGACATGATGGTTCATGCCTGTTATCCCAGCACTTTGGGAGGCCGAAGTGGGTGGATCACTTGAGGCCAGGAGTTTGAGACCAGCCTGACCCACATGGCAAATCCTGCGATCATGCCCTACACTCCCAGCCTAGGTGAGAAAGTGAGACTCCTTTTATTAAAAAAAAAAAAAAAAGTTCTTTTTTTTTGTAATATTAACACAGATGATTTAACACAGCCAAAATATTAAACCTATTGATACCAACAATTCAAACAATTCTATTATGTCTTTCAATTCAGACACACAAACATATTAAGAGCAAGGGAGTTATCAAGTAGTCAGAACAATGGTCACGTCATGTGGCTGTACATTTACTAAGAGATCAGCAGCATGTGGGCTTCTTCGTGTGAAATAACATTCAGAATGACCATCTTTTTTGACCATTAAAATGGAATTCTCTTTCTCTAATCACCTAAGCTTGTTTGTAAATAAATGTAAAGAATTTAATTTAGGTCAGAGCAGAATAATTTTTTCATAATTTCTATGAATCCAAAAGTAAGTATAAAAGTACTTTTTACCATTAGAAATCTTTAAAATTTTTAAAGAAATAGGGCTTTATAGATACTTAGCAAGTAGTAATGATTTACAACTTTCATTTAATTCATGAGAAGTGTCTAGTACCCAAAGTATAGTAATTTAATCTCTGTAAAGACACATACTATACTCTCTGTAAGAACATTTTTCCTCCAAAAAAAAGATATTAATAATAGCTAGCATTTGTTGAGTGCCTAAAATGATCCAGGCACTGAATCTATTATACTTAGCAGTACATCAATCAGACTCTTATATGGTAACAGTGAATTACAGGTAAAAGACCCGCAAAGCTTATAACCTATTTAAAAAATAATATCTAGATAAATACAATGACAAAACGGGAGATGAAAATAAGAAGACTATAGTTAATTTTAGCCTCTGATATCTACAGATACGAGTATGAGTGGTGAAAAGTTGATAGGGAGGGAAACGTTGTATAATCCACTGGATTCAGTCTCAGTCTCTCAGTGACCTGATCCTGGTCTGTAAAATATATATATACACACATATACACACACATATTATATACATATATAAAAATATACATATGGGGAGAGAGAAATGTATAAGGATTTTCATCCTTTATGTTTTAACTACTCCATTTCACTATTTTATTTTTTATGAGCTTTCATTTTTAAAACCAAAAGAAACTATTTTATTAATTTTTAAGAATTCTCCTTTGTCACTTGTGACATTAATTCATGTTGCAGTACGTATAACATGATGATTAAGAATTTGGTATCTGGAGTCAGAATTCCTGCTTTTAAGTCATGACTTTACTATTTATTAGCTGCAAGACCCTCAACAAGTATCCTCATTTGTTATATAGGGATGATAGGTTATACTACTAATAATTTCACAGAGTTCCTGTGAGGATTAAATCACTCAAAGCAATAGTGCAAGATCAGTAGTTGCCAGGAAATTGGGGGGAGGAGGGGGAAATACATGCATGAAGCCAAAGGGGTATTTAGGGCAGTGAAACTATCCTATATGATATGACACTGTGAAGATAGATTCATGACACTATACATTTGTCAAAACCATAGTACTGTACAAAACAAAGAGCAAAGCCTAATATAAGCTATGGGCTTTAGTTAATAATAGTGTCTATAGTGGCTCACCAATTGTAACACATTTATCACACTAATGAGACATACTAACAATAGGGCAAACTATGTGGGTATGGGGCAAGAGGGGAAGGGGGTTCTGTCCAACTTTTCTGTAAACCTAAAACTGCTATATAAATATAATCTATTTGTTTTTTAAAAAAGGTTTTGAATGTATCTTCCTATGAAGGACACTGCATTCCTGGAGATGGAAGTTGGGGTCATGTTGTTGGAGGATACACTGATGAATGACGATCTTCCCACCTACTGATGAGAACTGTAACCAAACTCAGAAGTTTCTTGGTTTCATCTTGTTTCCTCTTTGTGGTTTCTCATTACGAACTTTAACAGGGTTTAAGAATAGAAATGTTTGGATGAACACATTTTCAAGCAGCGTTAGAGAAATCTAATACTTACATGAAGACTATGATGTTAATATACTCAATAAAACTAATAAAAAAGAAATCTCCAGCCCTAGATGGTTTCCCTGAAGATGTCTATCAAACATTTAAGGAATTATTAATAACGTATTATTTCTCTTCCAGAAAAAAGAGGAAAGAACACTTCTTATTTTATGAACCTAGTATTACCCCAATGCCAAAATCAGATAAAGACAGTTAAAAAAAGAAAACTACAGATCAATATCTGTTATGCATATACACTCAAATATCCTTAATTTAAAAAAACATGGTTTACATATATATCTAGGAGCATGGACGTGTGTATGTGTGCATGCATGAGTGTGTGCATGTGTGTGTGTGTGTATTTATATAGAAAATTATATACCATGACCACTGGGATATATTTCAGGGATTTAAAGTTGGATTGATAATTGAAATTTAATGTGTTTCATTATTTTAAAGTATAAAATAAAAATCACATGATCATATCAATTGATCTATAAAAATTATTCAATAATCTCAACACATTTCAGTTAAAAAATTGTCAGAAAATTTATAGAAATATCCTCAATTTGATAAAACATTCTCCAAAATATTTGCAGCTATAATCACATTTAATGGTGAAAGGCTTGGAACAAGGCAAAAATATCTGCCCTCATCATTGCTATTCAGCATATTATGGACATTGGGCATTATAGATAGCAAAATAAAAAAAGGAAAAAGTATGAGGCATCAAGTTTATAAAGATACAAATAAAACTTTTCCTATTACTAGATGACAGGATGGTCTGTTAAAAAATCCAATATCAAAACAACCAAACAAAATGAAAGAAACAAATATAACACCTGTAAAATGAGTACGTGAGTTCAGAGCAAGGGAGTTACAAGACATAAGATCAGTATACAAAAATCAATTGCATTTCTACATACTAACAATGGACAAAGGAAACCAAAATTTAAAATACAAGAATACTTAATATCACTCAAATCTAACACATATATAGCTCTTCTATGATGAAACTAAAAAACGCTGGTGAATGAAATCAAATAAATTCTGAATAAATGGAAGACATACCATATATTGTCTGTTGGGAGATTCAACATAAAAATGATGCCGTTTCTTTCCAAATTAATCTATAAATTTAGGGCAATTCCTATCAAAATCCCAAGAAGATTATTTATAAAAATTGATAACTTTATTCAAAAATTGACATGGAAAGACATAAGCCCTAAAGTAGCTAAAACAATTATAAAAAAATAAGATGGGAGGGATCACTTTACTTGATTTCAAAGACATAAGATATAGCTACAGTAATAGACTGTATAGTACTTGGGAAGGGATAAACACACATAGCAATGGAACATAATAGAAAACCCAGAAATGCATCCACACAAATACAATCAACTATTTTTTTTAAACAAAGGTATAAAAACAATTTAATGAAGGAAGGATAGTCTTAAGAAATGGTGGTGGAGTAATTGAATATATTCACAGGAAAAAAATATAAACCTCAATGTAAACCTAATGGCCTATTTAAAAATTAATTCAAAGTGGAAAAAATGTAAAATTTAAGACTATGAAACTTTTAGGAGATAGTATAGGTGAAAATCTTTAAGCCCTACAGCATGGTGAAAAGTTCAGACACGACACTAAAAGCACAATCCAAAAAAGAGCAAATTAATACATTGGGCTTTGCTACAATGAAAACCTTTTGAAAGACCTCATTAGGAGGATCAAAAGACAAGCTACAGACTGGGAGAAAATGTCTGCAAACTAAACAAAGGATCTGTGTCAAAATCACATAAACAATTCTCAACATTGAACAGTAAACAAATCAACCACTCAGGAAAATGGGCAAAAGACATGGAGAAACATTTCACTACAGAGGATATATTAATAACAAATAAGCACTTGAAAATATGTTGGATATCACTAGAAACACAGATTAAGACTATAATGAGATATCAGTACATCCATCAGAAGAACTAAAATAACAAATTATGAAAATAGCAAATGTTGGCAAGGATGTGGAGAAACTGATCCCTTGTACATTGCGGGTATGTAAAATGGTACAGGCACTTTGGGAAATAGTTCGGCAGTTTCTTGAACAACTAAAAGGACATTCATCATAAATGCCAGATATTGCACTCTGGAATCAGAGAAGTTAATTAAGGCTTATGTCCACAAAAAATTATGCATGATTGTTCACAGCAGTGTGAATTCTAATAGCTCAAAATTAGAAACAGACACAACTTCCCTCAATAAGTTAATGATAAAACAAACAGTGGTGTATTCAAACCTTGAAACACTACTCAACAATAAAAAGTAATAATCTACTGATACATCTACAGCTTAAATAGACCTCAATGGCATTATGCTGGGTGGAAAAAAAAATTCAGAAGTTCACATACTGCATATTCTCATTTTTATAGAATTCTCAAAACTGCTTAATCAAAAACATGTAAAACAGTTTAGGGTTGCCAGGAGTTAGATATTTCAGAGGTGTTGGTGTAACACTTAAGGAAGAACTCCATGATGATGAAAGAATTCTGTATGTTCATTACGATGCAGATAATTACAGAAAACTGCATTGTGATAAAAAGACATGTGAAGCCATACATCACATTCTACCAAGGTCACTTTTCTAGTTTTGATATTGCACTCTATAGCTATAGGATGTAAACATTGGAGAAAACTGGGTCAAAAGTACAACTTCTGTACTATCTTGACAACTTCATGTAAATCTATAGTTATTCCAGAACATTAAAAAAATAAGAAATATAATCATGGTACATTGTAATAATCATATGTATTTGCAAGGGTATATTTTTAATATTAACTAACCCACCATTTTTATATACTGACGTACCAAAATGGAACGTCAATATATAACCTTCAAACTCAATGAATCAGAAGATAGCAGTAGTGGCTGTTAATAGAAAAACCTTAGACAAAATAAACTCAACAGGATTTAATTGAACAAAAAATGATTCACAAACCTGGCAGCCCCTAAACCACAATAGGTTCATAGAGGCTGCAGTGCAGTCACACAGTGAAAGATTTATGGCCAAAAAAAGGAAAGTCAAATACAGAAAAGAGAATTCAAGTACAGAAACAGCTGGATTGGTTACAGTTCAGCAACTGCCTTATTTGAACACTCTTCAAAAAGTTGGCCACCCTTGATTGGCCAAAACTCAATGACTGGCACAAGAGTAGGATACAGTCTGTTTACTCATCCAGTTAGATTACAGTTCAGTAGGTCCAGAGAAATTTTTAGGCTGAACTTAAAATATGTAAGGAGGGAGCTTTAGGGTAAACTTAATCTAACAAGTTGCATGGTATTTAGAAATATGTAGAAGTGGAAATAGCATAAAAATAGCTAAAATAATTAAAGTGGTTGTATTAGTCCATTTTTACACTGCTATAAAGAACTGCCCAAGACTGAGTGATTTATAAAGTAAAGAGGTTTAATTGACTCACAGTTCAGCATGGCTGGGGAGGCCTCAGGAAACTTACAACCATGGCAGAAGGCAAAGGGAAGTAAGGCACCTTCTTCACAAGGGAGCAGGAAGGAGAAGTGACCAGCAAAGGGAGAAGATCCTCTTATAAAAACCATCAGATCATGTTAGAACTCAGTCACTATCATGAGAACAGCAGGATGGAAATGACCCCTGTGATTCATTTACCTCCATCTGGTCTCTCCTTTGACACATGGGGATTATGGGGATGATGCGAAGTACAATTCAAGAAGAGATTTTGGGTGGAGACACAGCCAAACCATATCAGTGGTGCTTCTGGGAATGGATAAAGGAGAAAGTGTGAAGAGGAGTTAAGTACACTCATTGTTTTAAAAATTAAATGTATCAGTACTATTTCATAGTTAAACAATGGATATGTTAATTTTTAAAAAAGAAAAGTAAAAAATAAGAGAGAAAGTAAGGACATGTTTAGTATAAGTACTTAGAGCAACTGGACAAGTTGTGATATTTACAAAACAACTAGCTACATAAAAGGCAAAGACAAGCTTGTAATTAAAGCTACTTTCAGGTAGTAGCTTCTCTTTAATTATTAATAATTTTACATAGTTGGATACATGTTATATGTTGCTGTATACATTTTCAATCTGGATTCTGAAGGCATATTTTGCCTTTAAAAGTCAAAATAATAATCGCGCTTATTTTAATGACTAAAATTCTTAGTAGCTCTGGGTTCTAGGTCAACATTCTTATGGTCCATATCTTGATCATTTGGAAGGGAAGTGTTTTCTTGAGGTTCATAGCAATAGTGAAAAGAAAAAGATTATGGTCTAATACTAAAATACCAATAGTCTCTATGTCTTATTGAGAAATTAAGAGGCTTTTCTTTCACACAACCACATCAACCTTTCCTGATAAGTCTTAGATTTGTCTACCTAAAAAAATTTATTAAAAATACATTTGTGACTCTACATATGTATAGAGACTATCATATGTACTGAAAACAAACTGAGAAATAAAACAGTCACATTTCATTGGTAAATACCAAAATGGGATAATCAGTATCACCAAAAGAGTGTTGGGAAATATAGATAAGTTATATTAAAGATCCATGTAACTCAACGTTACTTCTAGAAAGGTAAAATTGCTATTGCTGAATTATTCACAGAAATATTTTC
Organism: Symphalangus syndactylus; assembly: GCF_028878055.3. NCBI lineage: Eukaryota > Metazoa > Chordata > Mammalia > Primates > Hylobatidae > Symphalangus > Symphalangus syndactylus. The sequence goes on from NC_072433.2 coordinate 92,271,589, forward strand.
TCATATTAATTTTAAATTGCTTTGAGTTAGATTAAATACGTGTCAATAGATTTCTATATTTTAATTATATAATGAGTGCAATGAAGACCAGAAATTAACCCAGAGCTCACCCAAGGGATAATTTTTTTATTTACAGAGTGACTGCTTATTTATTCTGCTCTTCATATCTTTAACACCCTCATTAATTTTTCTTAAGCTTCTAATTTGGAATGAAGTTGCAATATCCCAAGATCATCTCCAAGAAGAGCGCCAAGATTTTAATATTGTATACTATGCCCCAGGCTATATCCTAGGACTATTAAGCACATTATTCCAATATTGCTAGAACACTTAATGAATTGTGTTAAACACTAATCAAATATTTAAATAAATTCATTTCGCTGGATGATGCTATTGCTAAGAACTTTGCTTAGTTAATTCATTGATTAAGTCAAGTAATTATTTTAATTGAGCTATTTGATGGATTATTTAATTACAAAGTATTTGTTAAAAATATCTATTTGGGGGTCATAAAATAATTTTCTACTACTTTAAATGCAATCCCTTTATATAAAAATGTTTTCTGATTAAAAAGTTTAAAACTTCTAAAGTGTAGACATTTTTATGCATAACTTGTGCATTTTGGAGAAAAGCATACAAGACTCCAAACAATAAACTCAAAAATATTACCTTATACTTATTACACATATTGGATTCTAGAAACGAAATATTATATTTAGTTACACTAGCCATGACTCTAGCTCCTGGGTGAAAAATAAATCTTATGAAACATTTTAACTGGCCTCTGGAAAGTTATACTGATCTGTATTGATTCTTTATGATAAAGGGTTGGAAAAAGTTACATTCAAAAAATGACTTTATGCATTTGGGATTGAATTGAGGAATTCAGTACATATTTGTTAACTTGTTCGTCAAATTTTACTCTGTTTTTATTCAACCCTCTACCTGTATTTCATAAGGATTTCCATTGTTCCAGACACTAGTAGAAGTCTTGACAACAAAGCCCCCCTTCAGATTTCTAGTGACAGAAAATGTGAGTTAGTTTTCATATTCTCTTGCTTATCGTGTATATTTATAGGTTTAGCATTTTAAAATTATTATTTGAGGGACAAATAAGGTTTCCCTTATTTTAGAAATAAGCATAAAGTAAATGAGATTTATCATCTAAATAAAATGTATGCACTGTTCGCATTTCATAGATCAAGGAGATAAAGAAATGTTCATCTAGATTGTCATTTTCTTATGCAAATGCAATACTAACTCCGCTACATCTCAGTCCTATGTAGGACAATTCATTTTACCTAAAATAATAGAAAATATTTTTGAGCTATACTGTACATTTTAAGCTGAGTAGAGATTTATTTTCATTATAAATAGTATTTGATATGTAATGTGTAACAAATAGATTATTAGATTCTTGATTTTCACATGAACTGAGGTAGCAGCAAGTAAAAGAACATGAAAGCCTTAAAAAGTTTTCTACTAATTAAGGGAAACATTAATTCACCTTAAAAATTGGCTCAAATGATTATCATTCCAGTGACACCAATTCATTTATCATTGTAAACATTGTATCTAGTTAAAAAGGATTTTTTTCAGTTGCATATACCTGCTAATAAGCTCTATTTTTCTTTCCATTCTAATATATGTTTATAATTTATTTTATAATTTGCTTCCCTTGAAACCACATATTTATCAAATATTGTTTTGGGTTTTATTTTCAAAACAAAATTTGTAAAATCACTTTTAGAATCAAATAAAACATCAAACAAAAATTTTCATAAAATCTTTTTGTGGATAAAATATCTAATATGCAACTCTAAAGGATTTTACTTTTTGTTTCATAAATACTTTATTATTAATAATATATAAATTACCCCTAAAGGATTTTATCATTCCATTAGCTCCTATAAAGGTCATATACTATTTAGGTTAGTAAAACATAAAGTAAAGGTGTTAAGGTCTGAGGTTCTTTTTTATATAACCTTAAAATATGTTTAGAGCAGCTAGAAACACACTTTCCTTACTTGGAAGACATTTCTCATCACTGGAGATCTATGCATATGCACTAACAGAAATCCTGTGCAACATTCTTGTTTAGAGGATATCACCATGGATACTCAGATTATCATTTTATTTTCATTCATTCCAAGCAATTCTACTGCTTTACAATACTTCAATCCATGGCCTGAATTCATAGGTACAAACAGTTTACCTTGTATATCATTAGTGTTTTTGTCTTACATTTAAGAAATATTTATTTGAATTTATTTCAAATTAATTTATATGTATGTTAAAAAGGAATAAGAATCATTATGTTTTAATTGTGTTATCCTTTAATAAGTTTCTGTATTATTCATTAATTATGGCTATTTACTTTCCTTATTTACCATTATCTGAATTAGCTTCATTTTTTTCCTTATAATATAAAGACACTAGAAGTTTGCATCACCATTGATAATGGATACTTACAAGACATACATGCAATATTACAATCTCTTTCAGGTATCAATGAATTAAATTAACAGGTTATATGAAGTTATTTGTATTATTTTGTATTTAAAGGTCTTTATGTTGTTTTGGACAGTATATTGAACCTGACATCATGAGAGGTAAAGCAACCACTTTATACTAAGATTATAGTGTTTTTTTGTTAGTTTTAGAAGAATTATAGAAATCATTCTTTTTGTGAAATTGTCTTAAAGGTGTTTTGTTTTTTACACTTAAACATATATTTAATTAACAAATACGTATATATTCAAGGTGTACAACATAACTTGATATACATATATAGTGTAGTGATTGCCACAATTAATACATTCATCACCACACATACCGTATCTTAGAACCCAGAACTTATAAGTGAAATTTTACACTGTTTTACCAATGTCTCTTGCTATTCCCCACCTGCAATCCCCTAGTAAGCACTGTTCTACTCTGTTTCTATGAATTTGATTCTTTAGTTTCCACAAATAAGATAACACAATACTTGTCTTTGTGTTTCTGGCTTATTGCACTTCTCATAATGCCCTCTAGGCTCATTCATGTTTTCACAAAAGGTAGGATTTTCCACTTTTTTTATGGCAGAATATATTCCATTGTGCATGTATAAAAACATGCACACAAATACAGACACCACATTTTTTTAATCCATTATTGGTTGATAAACAGGTCATTTTCATATCTTTGCTATTGTGAACAATGGTACAATGAACATGAGGACACACATATCCAAGACATTAATTTTATTTCTTTTGAATATATATTAGTTTTCCATTTTTTACACAATTTGGGAAGTAGAGAGCTGGAAATATTTAGTGAATAGCACTCCTTTTTTATCATTCTTTTTTTTTTTTCCTTTTTCAACTTTTATTTTAGATTCAGGCGGCAAATGTGCAGGTTTTTTTAGCTGGGAATCTTGAATGAGGCTGAGATTGGGGGTATGAATGATACTGTCACCTAGGTACTGAGCAAAGACCTATCGGTTAGTTTTTCAACCATTGCCCTCCTCCCTCCCTATCCCTATCGTAGTCCCCAGAGTCTATTGTTGACATCTTCATGTCCATGAGTACCTGATGTTTTTAGCTCCCACTTATAAGTGAGAACATGGAATATTTGGCTTTCCATTCTTGTATTAATTTTCCTGGGATAATGGCCTCCCGCTGCGTCCATATTGCTGCAAAGGACATTATTTCTTTCTTTTTAATGGCTGCATAGTATTCCATGCTATACACGTACCAAATTTTCTTTGTCAAATCCAGGTTGATGGGCACCTAGGTTGATTCCACCATCTCAACAGATGCAGAAAAATCTTTCTATAAAATCCAATGCTCAAGAAACTACACATCAAAGGAACATACTTCAAAGCAATAAGTGACATCTATGACAAACGCACAGCCAACATGATACTGAATGGGCAAAAACTGGAAGAATTCTCCTTGAGAACTGATGCTTTGTTCTTTGATATACTTTAAAAGTATTGAAGGATTTCAGGGTACCACAGACAAAAGCAAAAAAGCAAAATAATTTATAACTAAATGTTATAATTAAACTGAGGCACCATCATCGATTTTTACTACTTTCCCATGAGGTGTTTGTTAATTTTGCGAGACAGCTTCCAGTCTTTAATAGGTAATTTTGGCAATGCGGTTTGATTTAAATGGCAAGTATTAACACATTCAATAAGAACGTATGAAGCCAATAATGTGTTCTTAGTTATAGTAATAACAAAAGTCATATTAAAAGACAAGTTTAAAATATTGCCAAATAAAATTAAACAATTATACAATATAGACCTCTGTCATTACTTAATAAAATGGCAATGATCACCATCTTCTGGTGGCTGGTATTTTTACAGCAGTATATGTTTAAGAACTTTACCAATATTTTACATAACACCTGTGAAATGCGATTGTATCTGTAAATGTAAATAAATTATAGGTGCCTATGAAGATATTCATCTTCTGATTTGAAGTGTGTTTTGTAACTTCATTTGATGAACCAAAATCTGGGCAGGGAACCATGAAAAATATAGTAAAGGCTGACATGGCCCCCGCTATCAAGAGTAAGAAAAGTTGTGTAGATTATATGAAAAATAGAACTTAAGATTCGAGCAATGGACCCAGTGGACAAAACCAACAAACAAAAACATCAACAAAGAAAACACTAAGTGGAACTAGGACTGGTTATGTAAGTGGAACCAGGATAAAAATGAAAGGTTACCTTGGTAGAAGTAGGATAAAAATATAGATAGGATAAGTTTTTCTGTTATTCTTTTGTCATTTTACCATTATACATAGTCATTAATATATATTATATACTAAAACTCTTTATTTGTATGAATTACACATAAGTTTTACATAGAATTTCTTCATATAAAGGCTATGTATATTTGGCAATAAATATATGCTATATGATAAACTGTTTATATCTTTACTAATGTCCAAATTATATCTAATCTCTAAACTAATTATATCTAATCTCAAATAGTAAATTCACAAGAGGACTGAAAAATAAAATCTTATTTATGAAATGATATATGCATGATATAACTTTTATATACATGTTAGTCATGTTTTATCAAGTTTCTGATTTTTGAAAAAGTTTTAATAATGATTGTTACTTCTTTGAGTGTCTTAGCTACAAAATCGGGGTGATTATCTTTGCCAGTGAACCAAAATGAAACATTTTCATGTTTAATATATTTAAAATTTCAAAACCAAAGATTAAGCATTCCCTTTGAGAAAATTAAACTCAAACATGGCCAGGCTCTGGAGACAAGGCAAATGACAAAAATGTCAGAGAATCAACAAGCAAAAAAGACCATCTCATAAAAACATGTGCAGTTGATGAGATAATCTCAGGGTGGGTGAAGAAAGGCAAATAGCTGGAGTCAACAGAGTAGGTAATGGGCATCAGTGAACCTTTTCACAAATCCAAAAAGTGTTGTGAAATTCTGTGCTAATTCAAGTATTATAGAGTATATTTTAAATTGCATTTTTTTAAAAATGTATTATTTTACAAAAACGATACTTTAAAAACTTATTAGTCTCTCTTTACATAAGCCTTAGAACTAGGACAAAAATTCAGGTATCACTCTCCTAATTAAATCCATCAATTAACAATACACTTTGGTATTTGAATAAGCAAGTCAGGAGACTTATTTTTCAACTAAGAAAAGGTTGAATGCTAGGTATGTTGTAGGATTATTAAAATGTCAAATTCTGAATATTACCTTTTGATTTATATCCTGTTATTTATATTATTAATTTTAATCATTTAGAAAAGAAGTTTGTAAGAGTTTTTATTTAGAATAGAGCAAGAGAGCAAAAGAGAAATAATATAAATGAGAGTTATGAACCAAAACATATATAGCATGTAAAAATTTCAATAAAATATATTTAAAAATCATTAAAAATTAATATAAAGTTACCTTATTATGGGCTCTTCATTAAAAATGAAGACCTCTTTACTAAATATAAATTTTCTTAAGTAATTGAAGAGTTCTTCACATACGAAATCTTAGTGAAAAAAAGGAACAGGCTACATTATGTTCCTGCAATTTTGAAAATAGTCTGACTTTTTAAAACACAAAATCAAAGATGCCATTAGAACATGATTTTGTTCTCAAGAACTGTTCTTTCATTTATTATCTTACTTTGATGGAGTATAGAGTAATATAAAGAAGCAAGGAAAGCCGGATTTTAGTATGAGTTGGAACCAGTAGGAGCATTATTGGGTATTAGTAGGAATAAGAAATATGATGGCCCAAGGAAATCTCACTTTAATTACTGTTTTGACCAAGAGTTCCATTTCAACATTGCTTAATGTCTTCCCATTTAGTGCCCTCTCACCCCATGCATCATTACAACAATGTACATTTCATGAAGTTTAGTAGGAGCATTTTCAGAAGCATGGTAGTAACAGCTTGCCCATATAGCTTTAAGTTCCAATTTTGGAGAATTGCCTTCTCCAAATATTACATTTGAGATTACCCACTGTCGTATCCTGTTAGCTATGCCTTGTGTACTTTTATTATTCTCTTTTTCATGTCAGAGAAATTCTGATGGTCTGATGATGAGATAGAGTGCAAAAAGAATAGAGACCCACTTGTAGAGGTAGAGAGTAGAATAGTGGTTACTAGAGGCTGGGAAGTGGCAGGGGGATAGGGAAAGATGATGGTTAAAGGATAAAAATTGCAGGTAGATAGGAGGAATAAGCTCTCATGTTCAATAGCACTGTAGAATATCTGTAGTTAACAACAACTTATTATATGTTTTCAAATAGCTGGAAGAGATAATTTGTAATGTTCCCGATGCAAGAAATAATAAATGTTAGACATGATGAATAGGGTAATTATCCTGATTTGATCAGTATATATTGTGTTGAATTGAAAAATCACTATATATTTCATAAATATGTAAAATTATTATGTATCTATTTAAAACATAATTTTTAAAATATCTAAATCAAGTTGTGGAAAAACTAAAAAACAAACATTTAAACATTTAGTGTATATTGTCATATGTCTTTCTGAAGATGTTATTAAATTCATTCCTACCAGTGATATTTAGGGGTTACTACTTTCCAAATGTTTAACAATCTTGGATATAATGTAAACGTTTAATATATGCCATTATGTAAGAAAAAGAAAGAATAGAGATTCATACACCTATAAAACATTGTCTTCCTGAAATTTCTCCAAAATAAGTGATTTAGCTTCTGTGAAATTTCTCCTTGATATTTATTTATTCATTTATTTAGAGTTAGGGGCTTGCTCTGACTCCCAGGCTGGAGTGCAGTGGCAGGATCATAGCTCACTGTAACCTCCAACTCCCAGCCTCAAGCGATCCTACTGCCTCAGCCTCCTGAGTAGCAAGGTCTAGAGGTGTATGCCACCATGTCTGGTTATTTTTTAAATACTTTGTAGAAATGCATGAAAAACATTATCACATACTTAAAATATTCTAATACTTAGACATTTTCCAATGACTGGACTGATTTTAAATGAATTACATTTAAAGCAAATTAATATTAAATTATTTACTATTCCCCAGACTGGTCTCAAACTCCTGACCTCAAGTAATCCTTCTATCTTGGCTTCCTAAAGCTAAGGGATTACAGGCATAAGCCACCATACCTGCCCTCTATTTAACTTCAATCTGCTAAATTTTCATATTTAACAAAGTTTATAATCTCTATTCCTCTATAAAAAAAAACATATGGAATATGGATACAAGTTAGATGCAAGATCAAATGCTCTCTGGCAAAGAGAAAATTGTACCTATAACCCATTTTTAAGTAGTCTGTTTACTTTTAAAAATAAAAGCAATTAATATTGACATGTTTGTATTCTGTCTCTATCAAAACTGTTTAAAATTCCGGACATGTTAGAATATTAGGATTTTTCCCAAGATTATTCAGGAATTAGAGAATTATATTTTTAAAAGTAGAAAAGTAGCTTTCAGGAAACATTATAACATTCTAAGTGACTTGATTTATGACTTTTTAAGTATTAATTTTTAGTTGAATACAAACAGTTTCTTTTTGAAGAAAGGAAAGGTAATATTTCTTTAGATTACATCATTGTGGAAATGTATGAGAGAAATTCATATTCACTAAACTTGTTAATGCTTATTATGTGTTAATTTAGGGTATTTTATTAAATAAGCATTATTTTCTACTACTGAATATAAACCAAAAGAAGTTACATGGTCTTTTGCAAATAATTTTTTAGTGTTCTGCTTTTGTTTATGTTGCACATAGACATTGAAAAATAGGTAATCATAATAAGTTGAGCAATATGTCATAGAACATTGAGAGTTTTAAAGTTGGGAAAATATTGAAGGAGCTACATTTTTCTGAAATAAAGAGAATGAAATAAAGATTAGAGAAGAAAGAAGTCAAGATATAAGAAAAAGTGTGATTAATCACACTGACCCTTGAATGAACCGGAATTATCAATTCCTGGTTCATTGTCATGGTTAAGCTTTCCTGAATGCCAACCACCTACTTTCTAGGTGCTCTCCTGCTAACTTCTATTAGAATAGAGAATCTCTGGTGTGTCTAGAACAACACTGTCAGTATGGTAGTCACTAGGCACCTGTGGCTATGCAGCACTTGTAATATGGCTAGAACAATGAGTGAGTAATTTTAAATTAATTTTATTTAAATTTTATTTAAATGTAATTCTGAGAATAAAAATATTCTTAGAATATTTTAAGTATGTGACAATGTTTTTTCACTATAAATTGTATACAATTTAAATAGAGAGAAGGTATTTCTGATGACAATATAGCGTTCAAATTGAAATGTTACAAATATTTCTAAGTGTTACAAACCATATTAAAAAGATTTAGTTCAGAAAATTTATATTACTTTTATTTTGAAATAACTATAGCATTGTATAACATGCAAACATCCATATACACATACATGCATATACTGTTTGTGTGCATATGTAAAGAAGCATTTTCTGTATACTGTAGTACCGGAAACCACTCAAATATGCATGAGAAGTAGACAGTAAATACATTTTCACATATACATTAAATAGAATGCTGTAAATCAATGGTAGAAGGAATAAGTTCTAGCATTCAGTAGCGCAATAGGAAAATTATAGATAACTATGATTTATTATATATTTCAAAATAGCTAGAAGAGATTTGTAATGTTCCCAACACAAACAAAAAAGAAATGTTTGAGTTGATGGATATATCCCAATTGCCCTGATTTGATCATTACACATTGTGTACAGGTATCAAAATCACATGTACCTCCAAAGTATGTATAATTGTTAAATATCAATTAAATAAATGAAAAACTATGCTCTAAGCATCAATAGGAATAAACCACAAAACACGTTTTTTGAAAGAATCTAGTAATAATAAAACCTATACTCTTTCATTTCACCTGAAGTTCAAAATTAGAGAAAGCCAGATCAAATTATTTTAAGAGCCATACATGTGGTGAACTTTTAAAGACACTCAAGGGAGTGAATAATAACATTTACAGTTTGTTCTGACCTCTGGAGTGGGAATAAAGGCAACCGTCCAGGGAAGAGCCCAGGGAAATGTCTATGTTGCTGATATTTTATTTCTTAAGCTGGGTTTTTAATGCATCTCATGTATATGTATATATGCATTTCATATACATCATTTACTGTAAAAGATACTGCATAATATAAAACAGAATAAAATAATTTTTTAAAGTTATTAAAATTTATAACCCAGTGTTGGTCTATCAATTGCAATGTTTCATAATTTTAAAAATTAGTTTCATTAAGATATGACTCATAATACAAATGTTAGCCATGTAAATGTATAATTCAACAATTTTTAATTTATTAACAGAATTATGAAATCATAATGATAATCTAATTTTAGAATATTCTCATCACCCCAAAAAGAAATTCTATACTCATTAGTAGTCATCTCTTCCCAGTTTCAGCAGCCTTCTCTCTCCAGCTTCAGATTTCCACTAAGCTGCTTTCTGTCTCTATAGAGTTGACTTATCTTGCTATTTCATGTAAAGAGAATCAAGAAATTCGTGGTAATTAGAACTTATTTCTTTCACTTACTTTGATGTTTTCAAGGTTAATACATAGAGTGGAATGTATCAGTGATTTATTATTATTATAAAATATATATTTTATGTATAGATACACCTTATTTACCCTTTTATCAGTTGATGGACACGGATTCAATTCACTTTTTTTGTCTATTTTGAATAATGCTCCTTTGAACAAACTTTGTGTGGACATAATGTTTTCATTTCCATTAAATAGATATCTAGGAGTGAAATATTCATGCCATAGGTTAACTCTTTTAACATTTTCTCATTTTTAAGGAAATGACAAACTATTCCAAAGTGGCTATGCCATTTTATATTTCCATTAGCAATTTATGAGGATTTGAACATCTGCACAGACTTACCAACACTAATTATTGTTAGTCTTTTTCATTGAAGTCATCCTTGTGTATCGAAGTACTGTCTCATCATGTTTTTATTTGCATTTCCCTAATCAAAAATGTTACTACACATTTTTAAAATGTACTTATTGGCCAGGTATCTTTTATAAAGAAATGCCTAGTAAAGCTTTGCCTAAATTTTAACACATTTATCTTTTAATTATTTAATTGTAATGTTGCTTTATATATTGTGAATATAAGACCATTACCCAATGTACCATTTATAAATATTTTCTCCCATCTCGTAGATTGTCTTATCACTTCTTTATAGTATCATTTGTAGTATTTTTTTCTAATTTTGGTATGGTCAATTTTCATCATAATGTTTTGTAGTTTCAGTGTAAGATGTTGGCACTTTTTTGTTAAGTGTATTCCTAAGTATTAAACAATTATTTTTGATGCTATTTTAAATGGAATTGTTTTCATAATAATTTTTGCACATTGTTCACTATGTGTTTATCAATATATTCATTTTCTGGTAGGACGCAGTGGCTCATGACTGTAATCCCAGCACTCTGGGAGGCTGAAGCAGACTGATTGCCCGAGGTCAGGACTAGTCTGGCCAACATGGTGAAACCCCGTCTCTACTAAAAATACAAAAAAATACTAAAAATACTAAAAAATACTAAAAATACAAAAAAATTAGCTGGGTGTGGTGGTGGGTGCCTGTAATCCTAGCTACTCGGGAGGCTGAGGTAGGAGAATTGCTTGAACCACGGAGGTGAAGGTTGCAGTGAGCCAAGATCGCGCCACTGCACTCCTGCCTGGGTGGCAGAGCTAGACTCCATCTCTCTCTCTCTCTCTCTCTCTCTCTCTCTCTCTCTCTCTATATATATATATATATATATATATATATATATATACACACATATATATACGTATATATAGAGTACTCATTTGCTATATTGATATTTCTATATTAATCTTGTATCCTGCAAACTTGTGGAAATAATGTATTAATTCTAATTATTTTTAATTGATTCCTCGAGATGTTCTATGTACAAGATGATACAGTTTGTAAATAAGATAGTTTTTCCAACTTGAATGCCTTTTAAGTCTTTTTTTTTTTTTTTTCCCTAATTGGCCTGGTTAGAACTTTCAGTTCGCAGAAATGTTAAGTGCAGAGCAGATATTCTATCTTGAGCCTGACCTTTGGGAGAAAACATTTTGTCTTTCTCCATTAAGTATGATCTTATCTGTGGGTTTTTCATACACGGCCATTGAGGTTTAAGAGATCCCCTTCTATTCCTACTTCGTTAAGTGTGTGTGTGTGTGTGTGTCTGTGTGTGTGCATGCGCACGTGCATGTCTAATCATGAAAGTTCTGTCAAATGCTTTTTTGATTTTTCCATGGTAACCTTGCATTACTGACAGAAATTCACTTGGTCATGTGCCTAATCTTATATATGTTTCTGGATTTTACTTTGCTAATATTATGTTGAGGATGTTTGCATATATATTCATGAAGATGATTTGTCTGTAGTTTTATGTTATTTTGATTTAGACATGAGGGTAATGCTGTCTTCCTAGAATTGAAATAAGAGGTAGAAAGTGTACCTCCTGTTCTATTTTGTTTTGCAAGTGCCTATGAAGAAATAATATTAGTTATTCTTTAAATGTTTGATAGAATTCACATTTAAGCCATCAGGAGCTGACATACTTTTTGGTGGAAATTATTTTAAGTTAGTAATTCAATATATTGCTTTTTTATAGGTCTATTCAGATATTCTAATATTTTGCATCAGTATTGGTATTATGTTTCCTTTTTAGGAATTTGTCCACTTAATCTAAGTTATCTAATTTTTTGGAATATAGTTGTTACTGGAAGTGACATCCTTTTTAATTTTATTTTTAGTAATTTAAATTGTTTTGTTTTTTTGTTAGTATAGCTAAATATTTGTCTATTTTATTATATTTTAAAGGAATAAACCCTTGGTTTTACTGATACTCTTCTACTGGTTTTATGTTATTTCGTTTATTTCTACTTTGTTCTTTATTGTTTTCCTTCTTATGACTTTTAAAGATCAGTTTGCTCTTCTTTTTCCAGCCATCTGCTCAGATTATTAATTTGAGATCATTCTGAATTATTATTACTTTTTTCTAGTTTAAACTTTTATTTTAGATTCAAGAGATACATTGGTGGGTTTGTTATGTTGGTACATTGCATGATGCTGAGCTTCAGCGTACAATTGATCCCATCACTTAGGTAGTGAGCACAGTACCTGACAGGTAGTTTGTCAGCCCTTACACCCTCCTTCTAACTCCCTTTTCTGAGTCACTAGTGTCTACTTCTGCCATCTTAGTGTCTATGCGTACCCAATGTTTAGCTCTCACTTATAAGAGAGAACATGTGGTATTTGGTTTTCTGTTCCTATGTTAATTCTCAGAGGATAATGGCCCACAGCTGTATTTATATCACTGCAATATATACCCAGTAATGGGACTGCTGACTTGAGCGGTAGTTCTTTTTAAAGTTCTTTGAGATATTTCTAAATTACTTTCCAGTGTCTGAAATACTTTATATCCCCACCTACAGTGTATAAGACTTCTCTTTTCTCCACATCCTTGCCAGCATCTGTTGACTATTTAATAATAACCATTCTTACTGGTACAAGATTTCTTATTGTGGTTTTGATTTGCATTTCTCTGATGGTTAGTCATGTGAGCATTTTTTCTTATATTTCTTGGGCACTTGGATGTCTTCTTTTGAGCAGTGCCTGTACATGTTCTTTGCTCATTTTTTTAATGAGGTTTTTTTTTTTTTTTGCTTATTGATTTGTCTGTTAGATCTAGTTAGTTTATAGTATTGTTCAAGAGTCCTATTTCCTTTTAATTTTCTGTCTAGTTGTTTCATTCATTCATTCTACCTGTGAGATAGTAAATGGACCAGTATTGTTTTTTAATTGTGTGTTACTCTCTTCAATTCTGCAATTTTTGCTTCTTATTTTGAGGCTCACTGTTAGGCAAATATATGTTTTTAGCTGATGTGCTGATACTTTTATTATTATAAAATATCCTTTTTATTCTAGTAACATTCTTTTCACTTAAAGCCTATTTTGTGTAATATTAGTATAGCTACTCAAGCTTTTACTTAGTTAGAATTTGTATGATGTATTTTATCTTTCTTGTAAGCAACATAGGTTGTATTTGAATATAAAGTGTGTCTCTTACAGGTAGCTTATTGTTGGATTGTGCTTCTTTTTTCTCTTTTGTCAATCTCTGACTTACTATTGAAGTGTTTAATCCATTTACTGAAAAAGTAGGACTAGCATTGCCATTTTCCTTTGTTTTCTGTGTTTTATATATCTCTTCCTTCATTACTGATTTTTTCTGTTGTTAGATATAAATGCTGTAACTTAAAGTACAGCAAAATAAAGAGAAGAGATTAATGAGTAGTGTTGCTATTTTACAAATATCCTCATGGATACCATTTTTTGATGTTGTGGTGTTTGAGCAGAGAACATGAGAAAAAATCAAAGAAACCATGTAGATAAGTGGGGGAAATAATGCTAAGTATAACTTTAAGCAGTAAATAAAGCCCCTATTGGCAGCATTCTTGGCTTGCTTTATAAACATCAAGAAAACAGGCATAAATTATTCCTTTGATTAAAAAGATAAATAGCAGAAATAAGAGACTAAAAGGAGATGAAACTAGAATGATGGTTAAAGGACTGAATTTATAAGAACTGGCTGATAATAATAAGGGCTTTGGATTTCACTAGAGTAAGATGACATTATTTCAGAGGGTTTTCAGGAGCTAAGATATGGAATCTCACATTTTAAAAAGGTCTCTTAGATTGCTATGTAGAAGGTATATCATAGGAAGAAAAGGGATAATGAAATGAGAGAAATTAGAAATGTACTAAAGTATTTAAGGTGATCTTTGTTACAGGCAGTGTTCAATGTACACGTTGTAAAATGGAAGACTTATTTCAAAGAAAAGTCATTCTCAAATCAGTGAATGTCCTGTGATAACTGGCTGTGGTCTTTGAGAGAAAAGAAGATTCAAGGATGACTTTTAGATATTTGGCCTGAGCTACTGGCAGAGTGGAGTATTATTTATTGAAATAGGGAAAATGATGGAAGAAATATATTTTGAAAAGGAGATATTATAATTATGTTTTACCCCATGTGTTAAGTTTAAAAAGCTTAATAAATGCTTAATGCTTAATAGATAATGGAGTAAAGATGTCAAGAAGACAAACATGTAAATGTGGAGAGAACTGCAATAAAATGCCAACAGAAAGAAACTTCTATTCACGTTAAGAGAAGTGCACATGGGAGATACCCATTTTTAAGGGATTTCTGGACAACCTCGTGTCAATGCTCTTAGCAAAGTACTACCAAAAGCACACTGTAGTCTACAAAGTTGCGTATATTACTCTTTGCACATAGACAGGTTGCTTACTGTAGAAAACTATGAAGTATCTAAGTAAGAGAGTATTAGAAAGAACTTACGACCCAACTTGGGTTCTGGTTTCCTTTCAGGAAACAAGGATTCATTCTCCATTGGTTGTTGTCAGAAAATGGAGCAATTCTATGAGTAAGTATCTCAAGAAATTTTCCTGTGGAAAGGACAGACTAGATTGAGGACAAAACTGTAACTGATAAATGAGTAGATGTTACTGATTTTAGCAGAACACAGTGATCTCACTTTTGTCTTACTTCATCATGTTCTTAGAATGACCTTGTCTGATGTTGGTTTTCTGGGAGATATAATGTATATCCATCAGGAGTATAACAAGACCTATCTATCAGTGTCAGTTTAACTTGTGATAATACTGAGGCCTTAGGTCAGAGTGTCAGACAATATTGTAATACGACTGAGGCCTATCTACCAGTGTTAGGTTAGTCTCCAGATCTCAGGGCTGCTTTATTTCTTAATCACCAGGAATAATGTGCCCCTTGAGAATAAAATAGCAATAAGCTTTAAATATCTGCTGCAGCCAAAATACTAGAATCAAATAAGACCTTTTCTGCTGCCACCTTCCCTTCTCCTTCCTCAGTTTCTCCAAGTCATCTTTCCAAAGGATGTCAGAGCAATTGAGGTAGAACAAAAAGAAAGATAATGGACAGAGGCCCTTCTTTCCACTGACATTCTCATACTGGCATCAGGTTTGATTTGAAAAGGGCAGTTTCATGATACTAGAATTTATCAAATTGTATAGAAATTGTCGATATTAATTACAAAGGAGTTTGAAAAATATAAAGTTATATGATTTCTCTTTTCAAAAAATGAGTTCAAAATGAAGACATAAAATATGAAATCAAGAATCTTACTGGGCCTTGTTATTTGGGCCAGTATTCATGCGAGTAGCTTTGCTCCACTTGGAAAATAGAGTTCTGCTTGATTCTGTTGGCACATGATCTCAACTACTCATGAAAAATTGGAAAAATCTCCCTCAAAGCCTAATTCACAGAGAAACTATCAAAAGATTTATATCCCAAAACCACAAATGTCTTTTTCAGTCTTCTCTTTAAAAACATATTTGATTCTTAATTTCGATTTTAAAAAACATAAAATACTTTTGCTTGTCAATCTAAAGGCATTTTATTTAAATATTAGGCCTCCTTATTGTTATTATTAGGTTAGAACAAAGTAACAGTTCTCAATAGACACAGTTTTCTCCGGTGAGTTAGCAGTTGCTTTTCCTTTCCTCTGTGAGGTTTATGTATTCCACCTATGCCATTTGTATCTGGAACTCTAAAGCAGATATTAAGAATAACAGGACCCTTATCATTAGGAAGTTGAATTTAAATGAAAGAGACAAACAATTAAAATATGTGGTAAAGATGATAACAGAGGTAAGTGTAAAAGGAGTTTGGAGGAGATAATGACAGTTACTACATAAAAGCAAAGATCTGAAAGTTAAAACAAAATCAGGAATTTATGAAAATTGTTCTTCAGTGAAGGCATTTTCAAAAACTTTTCTGCAAGCATAACCAGGGAAACATAATATTAGAAATGAATTCAGCAAAAATTAAAAATTCCTAAAATAACCTGCTTGCACTTTAATCAGATCAAACACAGAAATGAAGTGGCAAAATATGCCAGCACACCTGGTCATTACCCCCTGTGGCTTAGACACTTTCCAAAAGGTTGGCATTGATGTGTCAAAGTAAGTAGCAGGTGGTCTCAAAGTCTCAGTTCCCTCTGGTGATGGATGTCAGTTGTTTCCTAATTTCTCCAAAGAAGGTGCCCTAAGCAAATTAGCAAGCAAAACCTACAAACCTGTTTTGACCACATTTATGCAAAAGAAAGGCAAGAGAGCATTTTCACTTATCATAGAAAGACCTATCAGCCCATTAAAAACTGCTTCAGCTCCTCACTGGCAGGTCAAGGCACAATATCTGAGAACTCTAAAACTTTTATCTTGTGTTGGAACAAACTGAGCCTTGGATTTTCTTCTATTCAAAACCTGATTAAACTTCTAATGTTGTTCTTTTGTTTATTATCTGAGGCAGATTTATTTTATTTCATTTTTATTTAACAGTTATTTAGACCTTGCAATGTGTCAATAACTGTTCCAGGTGCTTTACAAATATTAACTTACTTAATCCACCTAACAACCTCTTGGCTACTATTTCCATTTTACAGATCAGGAAACTGGAATAAAGAGGTTAACTAGGTAGCCAAGGTCACCCAGTTACTAAGTGATAGAACTAGGATTTGAAAGCAGGCTTGCTGACTCTAGTGGAACTTCAGCATATGGTTGTAGTGTTATTTTACCCAGAAGGATTTTCTCAATTTCATTGATCTCTTAGCAATTGGGCAACTTGTCATTACATATGTTTATCACAAGATCAGCTAAATGTAGACTTCTGATGGTTATACAAACTGACTGTTCTCCTTTGACTCGAACCTAATAATCGTATATCTGGACTTAATGTTAAGTAAGGGCATCCTGATGAACTGATTCAGAACTTTCAACCACGCCAGGTTTTAACTTGAAAATTTAAACTAATATAAATGACAGTCAACTTGTTGTGTAACTTGATATTCTAGTAATAACATGTTCAGTTTCCAAATACGAAGTATAGATAGCTTTAATAATAAAATATTCTTGTCTTTATGTGTTAATTTTACATACAATAAATAATCATGTTTCCCAAACTTTCATATAAGTATCATTAAAGTTTCCCAATAGAATTTCAAAATAATTCCTCCTCATATTTGGAATTCTTATATTCTAATATTATGACACAGTAATGGTTATTTCCATTTCTGTTACTACATGTACTTTTAACTATTCACACTTCTGCTGTTTAATTTTGTTTTACTGTATTTCTTTATTTCAAGTGGTCTTCATCAAGCCAATTCTGATCATGCCACTCTATATTATCTGAAGTGTTGATGGCAGCTTAATATGAGAGGATGCTTATAAAGTCCCCATAGCCAATGTCACCGTCAACTAATTGAAATTGATGTATTTCTTCTTCTCTTTTATATAAATTCAATGACCTTCAGTAATGGAAAGTGTGTCTATTTTCCCCATAGTTAAAGGACAGGAACTAAAGAACAAATATTTTCAGTCAAAAAACCCTGATCTGCAATTTCCTAAACTTGAAAAAACCATGAAATATTTTATTTTGCTTTTAAAGAAAATTATCTGTCACCTAAGGTACTTTAATTATTTATTATCCTAAAAATAGGTGAAATCAATGTATATATTTCTTAGTTTTGTTTAATATCTCCTGATATTCACTATCAAGGAACTATATATATAAATCAAATACTTTCTTTTTGAAAATTACCTCTTTGGAGGCTACAATCAATGCTGATTATTATCTCGAAATGAAGTAAAAATATATTTTATGCATTAAGCCAGTAAAAAATATAACTACAAATAATATACCTTTTGTTAGTTTTAGCATCAAAAAACTACTTTTCATGAGAAATTTTTTAAGAATACAACTGATCTTAAAAGATAAGAAAATGTATAAAATTTATGGTTATCAACATATAACAACTTAAATTACTGCACTTCCTTTTGTTAATGTTTCATTATACATTATGATTATAAAGAAGCATTCAAGAAAATTTTTTAGCCAGCAGTTTCCTATGCACTCACTAATATAAAGACCAGAAAGTTGTTTGGTAGTTATTTTATTGTATATTGGGAATTTGAGTAGTTATTATCTGTATGAGAGATGAAACACAGGTAAATAGTAAAAGGTAATAGTCTTCCCATTGAAATAAATTTCTATCATAGAAATTTCTATGATAGAAATTCCTAGAAATTTCTATTTCTATGATAGAAATTCAACTCACATAATCATGTAAGTCTTTCTATAATAGCCAAAATTCTCAGGGCAATACTAAATTTTAGAAAACAGACGAGAGAACATTAGTACTATGCCCTATATATATTTAATGGTCAATATATATTTATGGAATTGAACTGATTTCAAAACAGGAGTCAATTAAGATGTAATTATATCAACTACTCTTTAGAAGTTTCTTTCTTAAAACTACCAAAACTATGGCAAGGTAAATTAAACATCATAGAGTTATGGGGATGAAAAAACAAGGGTAAGTAAATTAATATTTCTTGGTTTAATTATATAACCACAGTCTGGTAACTTCAGTGGGGATTATTCCAAGATAATTAATACCCTTAACATACATTTTTTAGTTACTTTGGAACCCAAACTAGTGTTACTGTGTGGGTATTTGTATACTTAGAACCTGAACATATGAAGAAAAGTCACAAATTAATTTTACAGATACTTATGAGTATTTCTTCTCCACCACAGAAAGGCAACAGTGTAATTTTCTGAGTAAAGAATAGAATTCAGAAAATTAACTATAAAAGCCCAGTATTTATGCTGAATTGGAACTTAAATTTCAATTTTCAGATTACAAATATAATTAATACTGAATTTGAAAGTTAATTCTCACTTTCCCTTTCTTGTCTCTCTCATAGACACACACACAAATATATAAATACATATAAATTATTCCTAAACATATTCATAAATCCTCACACATTCACAAGATATAATTTTCAGATATTTGAAGCACAGAATTGCAGTCAATTGGTATTTTGTAACATGTAGGCAATATTTAAAATATTAATCGTTAGTTGACAAATTATAAAACACTATTTTGAGTGTTTTCAGCACCTGTTATTTACCCTACACTGAGTTTGCTCATTTAAAGATAATACAGACTATCTGATTTTAGTTTAATGTCCCATAATAAGTGTACTATAAACAGAGCGTTTGATGTTTTTAATTTATAATTACTAATTATAAATTTTAAAGATTACAAGAAATGAATTAGATTAATGGCTGACTCTAAATTTAGAATAGAAACATAACATTTTATTAATTTTTAGGTTTTGACTTTATTGAATCAACCTTTCTGAATGAACTTTAAATATTTAATAAGTAGGTAACCCTTTTAAAGTCTAGTAGTAAAAATAAAGTCATCATGGAGGTGACTAGTAACTGATGGAATAAACATAAATGACTAAAAATATTTGTTCCTTGTAAATTGTGACATAACTTTATTACATAATTGTTCTAAGTACTTACACCAGTCTGTTACTTCATGTGATCAATAAATATTGCTAAACTTTGTACATATGACCAAGATTTATTTATGGTTATTTACCAAATATATACAGGTTTTCAGAAGTTGTGGGAGCAACAATGAAATGTTAGATTTAAATTAATATGATAATAATATTTTAGTAAAAAACAGTAAATGAGAAGTTTTAATATTGTAAAAAGGAACAATTACAATCATTCAAGAAGAATTGTTCCCTGCACTTTTAAAAGCTTTTATAACAGGTTGGCCAACAATACGATAGTAGAAGTGGAGAGTGTTCTTTTCAAGCATAATGTCTACAGCCAGTGTGAAAATCTCCCATTCTGTCTTTCCCTTGCTTTGATGGTTGTGGAAGCATGGTGTCAAGGAAGATTTTCCTTCAGACTGGGTCTTTATTGACTATGATGAGCATAGTACCTTGCTTTGCCATAATAGTTAAGCAGCACAAGTGAGAAATAAAATGATGTTGGCTTATGCTACTGAGATACTGGGGTTGTTTGTTGCTTCAGCACAGTCTAGTTTTTCCTGACTAGTATTGCTCAATGAGGTGCATTCCCATAACCCACTTTTAAAATATGTGGCTTTGGCTTAGGAATGGGTACAAACTATAGAGAAACAGGTATTTGGAGCTTTGAAAGAGTGTTATCTACATTACAGAATGACAGATTTTGGTGAAATATTATCAGTGATTATTCTGAACACAGGTCATACACCTAAAGATCATGTAGCCCTAGATACAAAAGTTGAAAGACTTCTGTCTGTGTTTCATAAAGAATTATAAAAATAAAAACAAAAGGAAAAATGAGTTGATCTCAGCAAAAGCTGAAGATTAAATACGGTCCACAAATTCAAGAACATGCAGTATAGGATGAAGCAGCTGTGTGTCACCATAAACTTGTAAAAAATAAAGTGAGAAGCCTTTAATAGACAAGTGCCTGATAAAAATGTTAAATCCAAGGGTATGATGTTTATGGCTACTTTTTAAATACCTGAATGGATTAAGATACCCAGTGGTAGCGTTCATCTAAGAGTGTAAAATCCACTAAAACCTTTAAGTTTAACAAAACATTCCAGGAAAAAGACTGAATACGTGGCTACTCTGTTAAGATCTGTGAGAGAACATACAATTATGTTGAGGCAGAAATGTATGAGATAGAGGGTCAGAGAAACAAAGGAATACAGTAAATCTAGTATAAATATCCCAAAATAACTTCATTTATCTATTAATACGTGGTATGAATTGAATTCAAATTGATAAGATTATTGACTTACAGAATGCTGATTTTATACACTTCCTTTGTGTTGATAATAAATGAATTCATAATGGACACACTATCCCAGATATTTGGGTAATTGGGAGAAATATAGATAGTTCTACACATGATCACAGACCAAATAAAGACCAATGAGATTTATATAGAAATGTAAAGAATATTCAAGTGCAGAAATTAAATAAGAAATATTCTTAAAAAGAATTTTAATGTGTTCCAAATAACTTAATGTTCAATCACTTAACATTGTTCTGATAAATGGAGTTACTACTCATAATAGTCTTTGACCAGGAAACTTTTAATTATCTTCAGGATGAACTTTTCTTTACATAAGCATGTTGCCTATTGTAACATAAATATTTTTTTTCTACAGTGTAACTCCTGTGGTAGGAGAACAAGATGAATATGAGCAATGTAGAGTCAAATAATTCTGATGAGAAGAGCAGCTACAGATAAAATGTCAACCTGATTTTCTACTCCTTAATATATCTACCAATCCAGCACAAAATCTAATTCAGGATTTGATTATAATATTTATACTCTACACTCTGATATTGAGAACTGGAAATATCATCTTTCAATCTCTACCTAAATTTAATCGTAATCCAATAGCTGTCCATTCCTTCAAAGTAATAGAGAAATTTTTGCAAAGGTCTCCAGGGTTGAGACTCTATGTCAGGAGTCCTGATTGTATTGACTATATAAAAGAGTAATGCAAAGTCCATTGCATCGTGAAACGAATCTTTTAAAAATACACTAATAATTCTGATTTTATATACTATATGTATATGTGTATATATATTGTTTTATATGACATATGTATGTGCATGCATATGCATGTATATGTGCATATACATATGATCATATGCATATACATTTTGTTCTGAAGCAACTAGAGTATTTTTCCTGCATTGTAGTCTATTAGTTTAGCATTGTCTACATGATCACTTCACTTGAGTGTTAGATGATAATACGATTATATTAATAGGTTAAAAATGCCATAAATTCTGCCAAGATCTCTAAATAAAAAAGGAATCACCTCAAAAAGAAGTAAGAGAGATTTCTTTTGCTCATTTCCTTGCACTTCAAGCAATTAAGAACAATGGAAAACTACTAAGGTCTTCAAAACCTTTCAAGAACACAAAGTGACTTTCAAGACAAGGTAATTTTTAAATATTTTAAAGTGAAGCAAAAACTTGTAAGGAGAGAAAAAGATGAAGGGAATGTTATCAATGTCAGTAGTAAGAAATAAACAATCTGTTAGGGGTACAGTCTCTTTTGAATTACACTTAAAATATTTCGGCACAAAATTAGGTAAGACTTTCCTGTTACTCACTCTTCTGTCTTTTTAACTCTCATCTCTTGCTATCTAGCACAATTAAGCTGGCTGAAAGAACTTCTGCTTCACGTTTGAAACACTTTAAATTGGGAGGACCATGACAGATCTACAGAAGTTACAAGTATAGGAATGGAAATAGCGAACACTAGAGTTTGAAATTTCATATCATCTAATGTTTATTAAATGAGTGCACCCAAAATAAATCCATTAGTGATTATAAGCTCTAAAACTGCAATTTAGATCTAGTTGTATTTTTGCCTGTAACTTAGAATTTTATATTTAGAAACAAATGAGGATTAAAATACCTATTTATTTGGAATCATAACAAATGTGACATGTATGTCATCTTTCTTTCAAAAGCAAGGCAGATATCACTTATTGATCATGTTGCTTTGAGGTTGACTGCAGCCTTAGAATTTACTCCCACTCAATACTTTTTAAAAACGGCCACACAGGAGAATGGCGTGAACCCCGGGGGGAGGAGCCTGCAGTGAGCCGAGATCGCGCCACTGCACTCCAGCCTGGGAGACAGCGAGACTCTGTCTCCAAAAAAAAAAAAAAAAAAAAAAAAAAAAACAGCCACAAGCAGGCCGGGCGCGGTGGCTCGCGCCTGTAATCCCAGCACTTTGGGAGGCCGAGGCAGGCGGATCACAAGGTCAGGAAATCGAGACTATCCTGACTAACACAGTGAAACCCCGTCTCTACTAAAAATATAAAAAATTAGCCGGGCGTGGTGGTGGGCGCCTGTAGTCCCAGCTACTCTGGAGGCTGAGCCGCCGGGAGAATGGCGTGAACCTGGGAGGCGGAGCTTGCAGTGAGCTGGGATCCCACCACTGCACTCCAGCCTGGGCGACAGAGCGAGACTCTGTCTCACAACAAAAAAGAAATAAAATAAAAATGGCCACAAGTTGAATGGATAAGAAAGAAAATGAAACCTAATTATTATCCATTCCTTGTTTTTACATTTAAGCAAAGGATATATAGCAGTATTGCATGGTCATGGTCACACTACCAATTAGCCAGAAAGCTGAATCCAGAATGAAACTAAGTTTGATGTTATCTAAATGTTTCGGGTGAGCCACAAATTCTTTGTTGTACATAGAAACCTCTGTGATTAGATATTTGGCACTTTTATTGGGACAATTGAAACATTACAACAAAGGATGAAAGAAAATATTTTGATATATCAAAATATTGATACCAGCATTAAGTTCAGTTTCTCTTCTCCCTCCCTCAATCTCCTTCTCTCATTATAAAAACTTATGTGTGTGTGTGTATGTGAGAGAGAGAGAGAGAGAGAGAGAGAGAGACTGAGACAGAGAGAGATAATGTAATTCAAGTAATTTTTTATGTCATGTTATATAAAACTTTTCCAACATTAAACAGAATTTTAATAGTTACTGTGCTATATCTTACTGAAGTGAGATTCTATAAAACATTTTGAAGATATATAAAGAAGGAAATTAACAACTAGCAGCATCCTGTAGGCATGCTGCATACTTTTGCAATTATCTAACAATGTATTGGCTTTTACCAGGGAAGTTACTCAAAATAATTAAATAAATGCACAGGTCAATGAGAGACTTTGTTTTATACTGAGACCAACCATCTTTAGCATTTACATTGTGTATTACTTCATTGGTAAGTTTGTCGGGGATGGACCATAGCAGAAGCTAGGAGAAAGACCTCATTCTAGACCTGGCTATATTATTTGATCTGGTTTATGGTTTTTGGTATATCTGAAAATTTGTTTTCCCTCTGTAAAGTGAACATATTGGCTTTACTAATACTTAAAGATATTTTCAAACCTGCATTTCGTAAATTGTGAATTTACAGTGTGTCTAAAATCTAACTGCATTTATTATAATATTCACTATAGACAGCAGTATTTTAAGTGAAGTAAATAATTTGGAATATGTACATTTCATCTATTATGTTCCTAATATATAATCTTTAAATCATTTATCATCTTTTTATATCTGAATCCTTTATCCTATTAAATTATGAAATATTTTGATATATCTATCAAAGTGACAGCTTAAAATACATAGAAAAGATCCATTTTAGTGAAATAAGTTTCATTAAATATCAGCAGAGAATCAAGTGTTAAATGTGGCTAAAGCATTTCCCCATCCCTGACATGATACAATTTGGATTATGCATTGTGAGAGAAAGTGTCTATGAGACATGTTCAACACAGTGGAACAAGAAAGTCTGCCTGAAGACAGTGGAGTGAGAAATAAAGGGCATAGGAGTGTGATAGACCAGACAAAATGACAAAGTCTTTGGTGGATTATTAAATAGTCATTGAAAAAAATAAAAAGAGAGAAATAAATTTTAATTATTTACTTTAAAAGTAACCAGTATGAAATAACTTCATGATACTAGCATGTTAATATCATAAAGAGTTTTTAGTAAAGTTGTATATGCTAGCAAACATTAGCTGTATCTTCAACATACATTCTAAAATATTGGAAAAATATCCTCTGATAACCTCTTAGTGCAAATTGTGTCACCAAATAAACTGGCAAAATATGGCAATTATCTTAATTCATTATTTTTCACATAATAGTTTTAATTTTCTCCTGCAAATCAATACCTTTCTTGATTCATTTGGTTGATGCCTGCATGTGAACTTATATTTATGAATGCTTCAAGATTGAAAAACTAGGATTCTTCTGAATTTCTTTAATGTGCTTGCTTTTTCGTCTAATCTGAACATAGACACTATTTGAAATTAATGGTAGATAAAAATTAACAGAGAGTTTTAATATTAAGGAAAATTTTGAGGATCTACAATGAAATTAAAGGAACACACAAACCCAGACAATGAACAAAAAGCTTTACAAAAGGCAGTCTTGCCTTAAAAAGAGAGGATCTTTTCCCCCACTGAAACTATACTTTTGGGCTTAGAAGTGACTTCTGAGAAGGCTTAACCATGGGGCAGGAGGGTCACATTTTCTATTATCATGAGTTTTGTAATAACCAAATGAATTAGAAAATATAGGTTTATGGATTCAAAAGAAGTAATAGTATCATTGAAAATATTGATTCTCTTCTCACTGAATAACTTTGGATATTTGCTGTTATAGGAGAGATGACTTTTGATTCAATATTTATCACCTGGATAAATTCAGTATTCCTCTTCACAAATTCTATCTTATGAGTAATAACCCCAGCTACTCTGGTCAAAAATACATATTTGGAATCATATTAACCACATTTCAGATCATGCAAACCACCTTCATATGTTAAGCATAATTATTTCTAAGATTTGGAGACTCAAGACAAATTAATTATTGTTTGGCTTCTCAACATGACTCTATTGTGCAATAAAAATATAGATGATAGAATAATCACAGCAGTATTGCAACTAAAAAATAGATATCATAGGCATAAAATCAGACAGTAAACAAATAATATTTTAAGAATGTTTTATAAAGATAAACAACAGTTGTACAAGAAAAAAAGTAGCCCGTCTAATAGGACAAACCTAATATTTTGTAACCTACAGGAATATTTATACACCTCAACCTAATATCTCATGCAAAAGAAAGTACAACATACCACTTTATTTCAAAAGTACTCCTAGTGATATTGAAAACTTAAGAGTGTAGAAATAACAATATAAATCACTGCTAAACAAAACATTTGTTATACCAAAATGTATCATAAATCAATAATCAATAATCATAATAACTGAGTATTGTTATAAATAGCTCAAGTAGAATTTCTATTATACTCTTTTAAAATTAGGGAATACATACTGTTTGAACTGAGAAGGTGTCAGTTCTCTTAAAATTAATGCACAAATTAGTATTGCAATGTTGAATGACTTTGATCTCTTTATCTTTATCAGATTTTATCTATCAAATTTGTCTGAGACACCACTGACTATTAAGTTGAGAAGTAATAAAAAATAACCAAAACCTCCAACATATTACACTAGTCAAGATAGGTCCTGAACATACAGTTTATTACCCCTAACTTGGAATGTTTTAAAATTGTAATTATATTAATTCATTTTCTTCTTGAACGTTTAACAGATATATTTGTTATCAATAATATGTAATTAATATGATGCAGAAAAAAGGTATTAGACATTTGAACTATAATTATGTTGCAGTAAGTTGGTATTAAATAGTCTTAAGAAAAAAGCTGTAATAATATAAGTCACATGCTGTTTACTGTGTGTGCTTGTGTTAATGTCTTTTGTTTCCATAGAAGTGATTTGGTAATTATAATTTTGTAATATTTTGTACTATGTAATGAATGCGGAAATGGATTAAAGGAAATAAACCTTATTTCTCTTTTTGGTCCCCTACCACATAACATTACACATAGCATTGTATAGCACCCTGCTGAGTTTTCAAATATTCATATGAAGGAAAAAGAAAGAAGCAGAAGCAGAAGAAGCAGAGGCAGAGGTAGAAGCAAGAGGAGAGGAAGAAGGAGAAGGAGAAAGAGAAGGAGAAGAAGAAGGAGGAGGAGGAGGAGAAGGAGAAGAAGAAGGAGGAGGAGAAGAAGAAGGAGGAGAAGGAGAAGGAGAAGAAGAAGGAGAAGGAGAAGGAGAAGGAGAGGGAGGAGGAGGGAGGAGGGAGGAAAGAGGAGGGAGGTGGAGGAGGGAGGGAAAGGAGGAAGGAGGGAGGGGGAGGGAGGGAAAGGAGGAAGGAGGGAGGGGGAGCCGAAGGGGGAGAAGGAGGAGGAGGAGGAAGTATTTTAGGCTATAAGTTACTGAATGTTAGTTTCTACTGAAATTAATCATCCCTTACTGGTTTACAAAAATGTTAAATCTATACTGAATGAGTATAAAGATTTAGTGGTAATTGTGGAAAAATATATATTTATATAATTTTTTCTCTAAATTTGAATTTCAAGATCAATTTTCTCATAGGTTACTGATCATTTTATGATTTATCTGATAATAAAAATTCCACTTTTTGTTTACATGTATAATTTGCAAGTGAATCAAGTTCAAGTTAGATAAGTTGATAAAGAATTTATTGGAACTTTCTTTTTCTTCACTTAAAGGCTTTGTCATTATGAAGTCTGACTTGAGCTCTTCAAAACTTAGTGACTCCCCCAAAATCAGTTTTGTTAGTGTTGTATATTTTAATGTATGCCACCTAATAATTCATCTACATGCTTTCTTTCTCCCTTTCCCTCATCACAAAAGAAAGCACTTTTCATATCGAAGCACATTTTGTAGATAGTTCATTTTTGCCAGAGCATATAGGAGTGTTATCAGTACATAGCATAGACCTTCAATAAATTCTTATTTAATTTCTTTGATGTTAAATGGTTTGGGGCCCAAAATTTAGTCATGTGGAAAACATAAATATTATAAATTTAAAAAACAGCAGTGAGACAAATAAGCTTAAATGACTCAAGGGCTAAATACAATCACATGAGAAATAAGAAACTCCGACTGCAATAACTATATACATAATTTAAAACTAAAGCATGGCCCATATCTGCTCTTTGCTAATCGTATTGATAATGTTTGTTTATATCACAAATATACATTACATAGCCTTACTGAAAACCTGCTTATTCTGTTTTTGTTCTCAAAGAAAATGAAAACCTAGCCTGTGGTGGACTATTGTATGCAATGAATTTGCCCAGTACAAATGTTAATGGTCATTAAAATAAAGCAGTCTATAGTTCAGTATGCAAAGCTACTCCTATTCAATCTAGAAATAAGAGAAACATATAGTGAAAAATCAGCAAGGAACTGGAAATCTGAGCATCAATGTAAGCTTTTTAGTTACTCCATTTGAATCTATTTCCCCAACCTCATTGTGGTACAGTCCTCTTGTGTGTCAGGATGATTACACATGAGCACAAAATGGCAAATGCTAAATTCAAGTGGATAATACTGCTAGGTCCAGGGCAATCGGGAGATTAACTAAGGCATCTCCTATTATTCTAATGTCTGCTAAAATCTTCCTCTTTACATATTTCACATATCAATTTTGGACTATTCTTTGAAAAGATTTTGGGTATTCTCTACATTTCTAATATTTTTATTTTTTGTGAGTACATAGTAGATATATATATATATGGGTTACATGAGATATTCTGATACAGGCATGTAATGTGCAATAAACACATCAGGGTAAATGGGGTATCCATCACCTTAAGCATTTGTCTTTTGTGTTACAAACAATTAAATTATACTCATAGTTATTTTTAAATGTACAATTACATTTTTTTACTATTGTCACTCTTTGATACTAGCAAATAGTAGGTCTTATTCATTCTTTCTAATTATTTTTTGTACCCATTAACCATCCACCCTACACCCCACTACTCTTCCCAGCCTCTGGTAACCATCCTTGTGCTGTCTATCTTGATTAATTCAATTATTTTCATTTTTAGCTCCCTCAAATAAATGAGAACATGTGAAGTTTGTTTTTCTGTGCCTGGCTTGTTTCACTTAACATGATGACCTCCAGTTCCATCCATGTTGTTGCAAATGACTGAATCTCATTATTTTTTATGACTGAGTAGTACTCCACTGTGTATATGTACCACATTTTCTTTACCCATTCATGTGTTGAAGGACACTTAGGTTGTTTCCAAATCTTGGCCATTGTGAACAGTGCCACAACAAACATGAGAGTGCAGATATCTCCCCAATATTCTGGTTTTCTTTCTTTTAGATATACACCCAGCAGTGGGATGGCTGGATCATATGATACCTCTATTTTTAGATTTTAGAAGAATTCTTCTCCAACTCCAAACTGTGCTTCATAGTGATTGCACTAATTTACATTTGCACCACCAGAGTATGAAGATTCCCTTTTTTCCACATCCTCACCAATATTTGTTATTTCCCAACTTTCGGGTCAAAGCCACTTTAACTGGGGTGAGATTATATCTCATTGTAGTTTTGATTTGCATTTCACTGATTATCAGTGATGCTGGGCACCTTTTCATATAACTGTTTGCCATTTGTGTGTCTTCCTTTGAGAAATGTCAATTCAAATCTTTTGTCCATTTTTAATTGGATTATTAGACTATTTCCTATAGAGTTCTTTGAGCTCCTTGTATGTTTTGGTTATTAATTCCTTGTCAGATGAGTACTTTGTAAATATTTTCTCCCATTCTGTGGGTTGTCTCTTCACTTTGCTGATAGTTTCCTTTGTTGTACAGAAAAGTTTTTAACTTGATATGATCCCATTTGTCCACTTTGGCTTTGGTTATCTGTGCTGGTGGGGTATTACTCCAGAAATCTTTGCACACACAAATGTTGTGGAGAGTTTCTCCAATGTTTTTTGTTAGTAGTTTTATAGTTTGGAGTCTTAGATACAAGTTTTAATCCATTTTTATTTGATTTTGTATATGGAAAGAAATAGGGATCCATTTCATTAAACAGTCCCTCCATGGGTTGACATCAGCTGAGTTTAGCCTGGGTTTCCTTTCTGCTGTGACTGGATAGCACTGAGTTCAATGTAATGTCTCACAATTTCTGCACTCTTCTTCCCCATGCACACAGATGCTCTTTCTCCATCATGCAGCCACTGACATGGGATTGGGGAAGGGTGATGTTGTCGATTCAACAATATCTTTCCTACCCTCTCCAGTGCTTCTTTTAGAGACATGAAATTAAAACCTGGTACTGTGAATGCTTAGCTAGTTTTTGATTCCTATGAAGGTGCATTTTTGTGTAGACAGTTGGTTAGTGTCTGTGTTGGAGGAATGACTGGTGGAGCCTTCTATTCAACCTCTTGCTCCACCTCTCTCCCTGTTAGTTTGTATTTGTTTTAAGCGGTTACCACCAGAGCTCTAAATATTCTGTTTATACCCGTGAGTGATATTGACAATATTCAACAACTTGTACTTCATAGATACTCAACAATTAGAATGCCTGTGCTGCCACTGTGTTCTGGATGAACATTATTCTAATGTTTATAAATATTATATATAATATATCCAGTATATTACGTATATTTTATATATATATGTCTGTATATGTATGTGTGTATGTATATGTATATAAACTTGAAAAATACTGAGTAAACAGATGTTGTCAAGCTGGTGAAATAGGGGATTTCTACCATCAATCCTCTTGCAGATGCATCAATTCTGACAGTTACCCATGGATGAAAGTACCCTTGTGAGTGTCCCGGGAATCCAGCAGAAAAATTTCAACACATTATTGGAGCAAAAAATCTGAGAATCAATGTCAAAGAACAGTTTCATTGTACGTGTCATCTTTCCCTCAAGGCATCACAACTTAGTGCTAAGACAGATTCCATACATTTACAATTTCTCTCATAATGGAAAGTGAGAAATTAGTGGGTAAGCACCCAGCTTCCCCAGTTACGTGGGATGCTCCCCAAGAAATCCACTTCATTCTTGCCACACCCATAATACTTAGGTAATTAGCAGAGTCGGCTGGTTTGAAGACGCTGGGAACAGGGAAGGGGGTCCATGTACCCTATTAACAACCCCCATGGCCTACAAGAACCCTGTTCATAAACTGCTTGAGACACCTCACCTATGTAATAGGCCCATAATTGGCCATTGGGCACTCCATACAGTGTGCCTCACCAGCACCCAACCAGGCTTGCTCTCCCAGTATACTTACACAAATAGAAAGTGTAAGCATCTCCTCCTACAGAAAACTGGTATAATTCTATGGGAATAAAAAAGTCAGAAACTGGAGCATTTCAGGGCACCGCCCTATTGAAAACAAATGGGAGGCTTCCAGCATAGGCTTGGCTGATGGAGAAAAGACATAATATCT
This sequence comes from Symphalangus syndactylus, assembly GCF_028878055.3. Taxonomy (NCBI): domain Eukaryota; kingdom Metazoa; phylum Chordata; class Mammalia; order Primates; family Hylobatidae; genus Symphalangus; species Symphalangus syndactylus. Next base: position 92,302,978 of record NC_072433.2, read on the forward strand.
TAAGTATTCTCCCAGGAAAGGAAAAAAGATACGGAGGAAAAACAAAACAAAACAAAACAGAAAACAAAAGAAAAGGTCTCAGAGAGTCTGAAAATCTCTTGCCTAACTGGTGAAGGCATTTTCCTCTTGAAGTTAGAAAAGACAGGAGAAGATGATGACTGCTTCTTCAAATATGAAGATAGAAACACAAGACCTCAAGGAGCACACACGAAAAAACAAAACAAGGAAACATGACACCACCAAAGGAACACAAAAATACTTCAGTAAACAAGGGAACCTTTATACATTGTTGGTGGGATGTAAATTGGTATAGCTATTCCAAAAAAAAAAAAAAAAAAAACAGTATGGACGATCCTCAAAAATGTTAAAAATAGAACTATCATATGATTCAGCAATCTCACTCCTGGGTATATATCCAGAACCATTTTGTTAGAGAGAATATCTTTTCTCCATTCGATGTCTTGGCACTCTTTTCAAAAATTATTTGAACATATATGTATATGAGGATTGATTTGTGTGCTGTACATTCTATTCTGTTGGTGTATGTCTGTCTCTATACTAGTAATATCCTAATTTGATTACTTTTGCTTTTTAGTATATTTTGAAATAAGGAAGTATGAATCATCTAGTTTTTTTTTTTTTTCAAAATTGTTTTAACTATTAAAGGTACCTTGAGATTCCGTCTGAATTTTAGGATGGGTTTTTTTCTATTTCTGCAAAATAATTCATTGGGATTTAGATAGGGATTAGGTAACCTGTAGATTGCTTTGAGCAGAGTGGATATTTTAACAATATCATGTCTTCCAATCCATGAATGTGGGATATGTTACTATTTATTTTGTTTTCAATTTTTTTAGCAATGTTTTAGAGTTTACATGGTACAAATTCTTTACTTCCATGGTTAATTTCTAATTATTTTATTATATTTATACTATTGCATGTGGAATTGTTTTAATAATTTTCTTTTCAGATTATTTTATTATTTGTATATAGAAATGCAACTAATTTTTGCACGTTGATTTTGTATTCTAATATTTTGCTGAGTTTATTAGTTCTAGCAGGGGTTTTTTGGTGGAATCCTTAGGGTTTTCTACATATTTAATTATGTTGTCTTCAAGCAGAAAAAATCTTACTTCTTCCTTTCCAATTTGAATTCTTTTTATTTATTTTTCTTGCCTTATTGCTCTAGCTAGGACATTCAGTACAGGCATAACTCAGTGATACAGTGGTTTTGGTTACAGACAACCACAATAAAGTAAATATCTCAATAAAGCAAGTCAAAAGATTTTTGGATCCCTAGTGCATATAAAAGTTATGTTTGCACTATACTGTACTACTTTAGGTATATAATATCATTATGTCTTAAAACACCTATATATATATACACATATATATATACACACATATATACATATATACACACATATATATACACACACATACATACATATATATACACACATACATATATATATCCTTATTAAGAAACACTTTATTGCTAAAGATTGCTAACAATCATCGAACCTTAAATGAGTTGTAATTTTCTTGCCCGTGGAGAGTCTTACTGCTGACTGATGAGAATAGTGGTACCTGAAGGTTGGGGAGGGTGTGAAACACTCTTTTAAAAAGACAAAAATGAAGTTTGCAATATTAAATTGATACTTTCTTTAAAGAAATATTTCTTTTTAACATGCTGTTTGATAGCATTTTACCCACACTAGAACTTCTTTCAAAATTGGAGACAATATTCTCAAACTCTCCTGCAGCTTTATCTACTAAATTTATGTAATATTCTAAATACTTCTGTTGACATTTCAACAATGGTTCACAGCATCTTCACCAGGAGTAGGTTCTATCTCAAAGAAACACTTCCTTTGTTCATCTATTAGAAGCAACTCTTCATTTGTTAAAGTTAACATGACATTGCAGCTTCTCCTAATTCTGGTTCTCTTTTTATTCTGCCTCCACTTCTAATTCTTGTTCCCTTGTTATTCCCAACACATCTTCAGTTACTTCCACCTATGCAGTCTTGAATCCTTCAAAGTCATCCATAAGGTTTGGAATTAACTTCTTTCAAACTCTAGCTAGTGGTGATATTTTGAGCTCCTCTTATGAGTCATGAATGTTGTTAATGGCATCTAGAATGGTGAATTATTTCCAGAAGGTTTTTTATTTTATTATTTATTTATTTATTTATTTTTGGGGGGGATGAACTCGTATTCTGTCACTCAGGCTGGAGTGCAGTGGTGTGATCTCAGCTCACTGTAACCTCCATCTTCCAGGTTGAAGAGATTGTCCTGCCTCAGCCAGCCCAGTAGCTAAGATTATGAGCGTGTACCATCATGCCCAGTTAGTTTTGGTATTTTTAGTAGAGATGGGTCTTCACGATGTTGCCATGGCTGGTCCCGAACTCTTGGCCTCAAGTGATTCAACCACGTTGGCCTCCAAAAGTGCTGGGATTACAGGCATGAGCCACTACCCCTGGCCACAGAAGGTTTTAAATAAAATTTGCCCAGATATATCACAGGAAACACTATCTATGGGAGCTATCACCTTAGAAAATGCATATCTCAATAGTACAACTTGAAAGTGGAAATTACCCTCTGATCCATGGGCTACAGAATACGTGATAGGAGGTATAAAAAGAACATTAATCTTCTTATACATCTTCCAGAGCTCTTGGGTGACCAAGTGCATTGTCAATGAGCAGCAATCTTTTTTCTGAGCAGTAAGTTTCAACAGTGGGCTTAAAATATTCAATAAACCATGGTGTAAACAGATGGGCTATCATTCAGGTTTTGTTATTGTATCTATAGAACACAGGCAAAGTCAATATAGTGTAATTCTTAAGGACCCTAAGATTTGGGAATAGTACAAGAGCATTGGCTTCACTTAATGTCACCAGCTACATTAGCCTTGAACATGAGAACCACACTGTCTTTTGAAGTTTTGAAGCCAGGCATTGACTTCTCTGTGGCTATGAAAGCCTAAGATGGTATCTTCTTCGAATAGAAGGCCGTTTCATCTGCATCAAAAATCTGTTGTTTAGTGTAGCCACCTTCGTCAGTGATTTTAGCAAGATTTTCTGGATAGCTTGCTGTCGCTTCTACATCAGCACTTGCTGCTTTGCCTTGCGCTTTTATATTATGAAGATGGCTCTTCTTTCCTTAAACTTAATGAATAAAGCTCTGATAGATTTAAACTTTTCTCCTGCAGGCCACTCACCTCCTATGAGTCTTCATTGAATTGAAGATAGTTAGGACCTTGCTCTAGATTAGCATTTGGCTTAAATAAATTTTGTGGCAAATTTCTATCTAGACCCCTAGATCTTTTTCCCTATTAATAAGGCTCTTTTGCTGCCTTTATATGTGTGTTCAGTGGGGTGGCACATTTAATTTTCTTTAAAAACTTTTCCCTTGCATGTCCCATTTGGCAACTGTTTGGCAGATGAAGTTAAGGTTTTTGGTCTATCTTAGTTTTTGACATGTCTTTCTCACAAACCTTAATCATTTCTAGCTTTTGATTTAAAAGTGAGAGAGATACTACTCTTTCTTTCACTTGAACACTTAGACGTCATTGTAGAGTTATTAATTGGCCTAATTTCAATATTGCTGTGTCTAAGGTTATAGAAAAACCTGAACAAAGTGGGAGATATGGGAGAAAAGCCAGTCTATGGAGCAGTCAGAACACACACGTTTATTGACTAAGTTTGTCATCTTATATGGGTACAGTTTGTGGCACCTCAAAACAATAGTAACATCAAAGATCACAGATCACAAACTACATTAACAGATGTAATAACAATGAAAAACTACAAAATAGTGTGAGAATTAGCAAATTGTGGCAGACAGACACAAAGCAAATGCTGTTGGAAAAATTGCACTGATAGACTTCCTCAAGGCATGATTGCCACAAATCTTTACTTTAAAAAAATTGCAATATAGTGAAGCATAATAAATAATGCAATGAGGTACGCCTATACTATATTAAACAGAAGTGGTAAAAGTGACATATTTGTCTTGTTCATGATCTTAGAGGAAAAGTTTTCAGTGTTTTATCATTAAATATGATATTCACACTGGATTTTTCATATATGATTTTACTATGTCGAGGTAGTTTCCTTTTATTCAAAGTTTATTATTTTTATCATGAGAGGGTGTTGAATTTTGTCAAATGCTTTGTCTTCATCAGTTGAGATGATTTTTGTAAAAATTCTGTAACGTGGTATATTATACTGATCAATTTTCGTATGTTGAACAATCCTTGCAATCAGATATAAATCCTATTTGCTCATGATGTAGAATCATTTTAACATCCTGCTGAATTCAGTTTGCTAGCATTTTGATGAGAATTTTTGCATTAATGTTCAAAAGCTATATTGACATATAGTGTTTGTTTTTTCTAGTGATGTTTTTGGCTGAATTTTGTACCACAGTAATGCTGGCCTCATGGAATTATTTCAGAAGTATTACCTCCTATTCAATTTTTTGCATAAGTTTGAAAATAATTGGTATTAGTTTTTTAAATGTTTGGTAGAATTCATCAGTGAAGTTGTCGGGTCCAGAGCTTTTCTTTTTAGAGAGACTTTTCTTCATTAAATTCAATCATTTCACTGTTTGTGTTTCTTCATTTTTTCTAGTTTTTAATTATCTAGTCTTGATAAGTTTTGTATTTTTAGAAATTTGTGCATCTTATCTTGGTTATCCAATTTATTTCTGGACAATTATTTATAGTACTGTCTTATAATATTTTTTATTTTTAGCTAAAGATTAGACTAATTAAACTAGAATAGTCTAGCTATAATTTTTTCAATTGTATTAAACTTTTGAGGAACAAACTCAGTTTTAGTGATTCTATTCTTTTTCTAACTCTTCACTAATCTTTACTGTTCTTTTCCTTCTGTTAGCTTTGGGTTAGATTGTTCTTTTTTTTTTGTTTTTTTTCTAGCCCCTTAAGTTATCCAATTAGGTTGCTGATTTCAGATTTTTCTAGTTTATTAAAGTAAGCTTTTATAGCTATCAATTTCCCACTTAGCATGCACCCTGTAAATTTTGATATGTTGTATTTTTGTTTTCATTCCTCTTTATGTATTTTCTAAATTTATTTTTATTTCTTTGATATACTGATTGTTTAGGAGTGTATTTTTTCATTTCTATAAATTTGCGTATTTTCCAGTTTTACTTCTGCTATTGATTTCTAACTTTATTCTGTTGTGGTCAGAAAAGACACTTTGTGCAATATCTCTCTTTTTAAATTTATTGAGACTTAATTTGTGACCAAATATATGTTCTAACCTAGAAAATGACCCATGTGCAGTTAAAAAGAATGTGTATGTTGTTCTTTTGGAGTAGGGTGTTCTGTATATACTCGTTAGACATAGTTGGTTCAATGTGTTAAGTCCTCTATTTCTTTATTTATCTTCTGTCTGGATATTTTATCCACTCTTGAGTGGAGACTTGGAGTCTCCAACTAACATTGTAAAACTCTCTTTTCTCTTTAATTCCGTGATTTTTTTTTTGCCCATATATCTTGATGACCTATCGTATGTAAACTTTTACAAATGTTTTATCTTCTTCCTATATTGAACTCTGTGTAATGTCCTTCTTTTTCTCTTATAAAAATTTTTGATATATTTTGTTTGGTTTTAATATAGCCATTTCTGATTTCTTTTGGTTACTATTTGCATGAAATAATCTTTTTCTATCTTTTCACTTTCAATCTGTCTGTTTCTTTGGATTTAAAGTAGTTTCTTTCTTTTTTTTTTTTTTTTTAAAGTGAGTTTCTTGGAGACAGTATATCTTTATTCTTATCCATGGTGCCAATCTCTGTCTTTCAATTGGAGGGTTAAATTTATTTTCATGGAAGTAATTACAGATAAGGAGGGACTTCTGTTATTTCACTATTTGTTTTTATAGGCTTTACTCCTTTTTTGTTTCTCATTTCCTGCATTATTTTCTTATTTTGTGTTTAGTTGATTTTTTGAATTGAAATGTTTAAATTTTTCCTCCTTTTTCTTTGTGCATATACTAGAGCTGTATTTTTCTGGTTACTATGGGAATTACATTTGACATTCTAAAGTTATAACACTCTAATTTGAATTTATATTGCTTACCTTCAATAACACAAAACTCTACTTCTTTACAGCTTCATTGCCAACACATTCAGTTGTTTGGTATTCTTATGAAATACACTTTGGTTTATGTGGATTGATATAGCATGTACAGGGTTTTCTGGTATCTCATCCTCCTTTCTCAACTACCATCAGCAATACTGATATAAGAATTTCTGCTTTACTGCATCAGTCTTTCCTCAGGGAGCCTTAGACCCACTTAACTTAGTGCAGTCTTCTTTCAGGGCTCATTCTACAGCTTCAAATGGGAGGTAAATACTTCTTGTATAAATGTAATATGGGGAAGAAGGGGGAGGTATGCAAACCTGAACCACAGTTTTGCCAAGAATATTTTAATCCACCATCTAAATTTTAGGTATTTTCCTCCCTTCTACTTATGAAACCTAAGGATTTCCAGAGTTTCTGCATTGCTTTCTACTGCAAGACACCTTTTTTGCTTATAATGTGAGATGTGATCCCTTCTCTTCTAATACTCCAGTATTATGCTGATATATCTCACTTTTCCCTCAATGTTTTTCTGAATGTTAAGTTTCCTTGAATATAGTTAATGTGACTTAAATAGTTTTGAGAAGGGAGAATAATCAATTACGTGATCTCATTCTTAAGTTAGTTACTGACTCATTTTGGTTAGTTAGGAAATAATGTTATTCTGAAATTGCTCTGGAAACAGAAATTGGTTACATTATATGGCAGTCTAGATTTGATTCCTCTTATGGTTCAATAATGTTCTTAAATAATATGATTGACATTTTCCCCTAAAATGGACAGAGTGTTAGTCATAACACTAACATTAGTCATTCACACAGACAAATCATTTCTATTTACTTTAATGATAATTATTGTCGTGGCTATTTCATAATGGAGAAAGTTGATTTAGGTTGGGAAGCTTAGAAAATAAATTGAAGCTGATATGATTAACATGCAAATACATTCAAAATATGCATTGTAATTTATAATTTTAGGAATATTTAAACTTCTAAGGAACATAGTAAATGAGATCACCAAGGAAGTGATTGCAAAGAGACAATAGTAGAAGAAAAACTATCAAACATTGTTAAATCCCAATAATCACAGACTATATATTAAAAACTGTAAGTGTAGTTAGAAAACAGGAATAAAAATAAAGTCCGGAATGTTCATCGTTATTTTTTTTTTGTACCACACAGGTAAAATTACTTTGAAACAGGTAATTCAATTCTAAATTTATGTTGTAAATCAATTTTTTTTCTTTTTTCTTTTTTAGTAGAGACGGGGTTTCACCGTGTTAGCCAGGATAGTTTCAATCACCTGACCCCGTGATCCACCCATCTCGGCCCCCCAAAGTGCTGAGATTACAGGTGTGAGCCACTGTGCCCGGCCAATCAATTTTTGAAGTACAGTAAATTTATGAAACAAAATCTAGTAAATTTGGTAATAACATATAATTATAAATCAATATTATTAGAAAATGTTTATGTATTTATATATATGGTGTGTATATATTCTCCTATTACATACTGAGTTCAGTACAAATAACAGGTCATGGAAAAAGAAATATATAGATAATCATACCAGTATTCTGCCACTTACTAGCTGTGGCACCTTTGGCAAGTAAATTTGTTACCTAGTGTAATGCCTATGTGCCTAGTTATTAATAAATTTTTATCCCACTGTGACTCTGCTCATCTTTAAGAAATGAGATGCCTGCAGTAAAATATTTCCATTATAATCAGACCATCTCAGGTTGGTTAGAACCAAGATAGCCAACCAAAGGATTTTAAGAAGCCCCCAGACTTGATTCTAATCCCATATCCATGCTAAAGAACACTCCCACCAGTACCATGAAATTCGACAATTGCCATGACTATGACTGGAAAAGCCATAAAAGGACAGAAAGGAAAGAGGTACTCCAGTGGTGAGAAGCTTATCATGCATTTCTGGAAAATACATGGATATTCCTTCCCTAACATTTAATGTACAACCGTTCATTAGAAAAATCCCGTATCTTAATCTATTCACCCCTCACTAGTCGAGAAGTAGATTTGTGAGCCATGCTACTGAGTCTCCATTCTATGGCCACTGAATAAAGCTTTCTCTGCTTGGTGCTCACTTTTGGTTTCATGTATTAGCTCTGTGGCACCCAACAGAAGAAGATGCCATCCTTTAGGGCTACTAAGTTTATCAGTAACAAATTCACTAAAACAAGGCTCAATTTCCTAATATCTAAAATAGAGAACACAACTATACCTACTCCTAAGTTATGTTTCTAATTTAAAAATGCAAACAAAACATTTAACATAAACTCTGGCACATTATGAATCTTCAATGAAATGTTATTTTTTTTTACTTTTCATAATACTGACTACTTGTGACGTTTCATTTTTCCATAGATTGTTACTATTTTTATACTATTGTATAGATAAATAAGATGACATTTAGTATAAGTTTTATATCCAACATAACATGTAGTTATGAACAACATAATATATAGTTATATTCGCATATATCATAGCAAATCTAAAAAACAAATTGTATTTGATTCCAAAGTTTAGCCAATGAGCCATAAAGATAATATTTTTAGTATCTAAACTATTCCATCTATATTATCTTGGAACACTGGTCATGAACACATGAAAGGAGTATTAATTAAATACATAGTTAACAAGCTATTGTTGTAAAAGAGGCACTTATCTGAGTTCAGTGAGATAAGCAAGCATGAAAATAACAAAGGATTTTTCCTCAACCTACATTAAAAGAATATCAATATCACAAAGCATACTATAGGTAATTTCCTATTTTTGGTGGGAAAGGTTATTTGTGTCAACATTCCTGCTGAATATACTATACAATGATAAATAAACTGAATTTTAGTCATTATTTTATATTGTGGAGCATAAATTGTCAAGTCATAATACTTGCTGAAGCATGAATCCAGACATGCAGACAGCATGGGAACTACTCTTGTCCTAAGAATATTTCTTTTTCTCAAACATTAAAAACTCATTTTGGTAAATTTCCAGGACAAGAAAAATATCAAAGCTCAGGTTACATTCAAGGTGATGAATAAAAAAGAACAAGTTCCCCTCAAAATTATAAAATCAAATGTCAGGAACTTTAGGGAAAAGGAAGCCCATGCAGAATAATAACCCAGTTCAAATCCACTAAGTAAGCCAGAAAATTTCAAGTCTTAGACTTGACTTCAAGTGGTTCCTAATTGGCAGAGGCACCAGATACCACACAAGAGACAAATGCAAATCCTCTTTTAATACAAATAATCTTGTTCTATTCTTCAAAGTATCCCTATAAATATATTATTTTGCAAAAGTTGTATTTAGCACACAGCCAAAGGCAATAAGTACTGGAGGAAACTACACTCCATAACCAAGGACCAGTCAAGACAAATAGCTAAGGCACACTCAAAGGGACATTAGTAGTTATAATTATCAGACACAGATTGATATTAGGTATGTTAAATATATTTAAAGAAGTAAAAAACAGACTTGATTATATCTATAAATAATATAAAGCTATAAAAATTGACAGAGCAGATTTACAAATGAACCAAGTAGTTATTCTAGAAACAGAATATGTATAACATTAAAATAAATAAGATATAAACAAAATTAATGAGTTTAAGAGTAGAAGTGATAGAGAAGAAGAGGGTTAGTGATCTGAACAATATCAGAAAAAATTCTTGAAAATACACTGGGAGAGAGAAAAAGATTGAAACTACATAAGGTACCTAAAATTTGGCATAAAAATAAGTTCTATGATGAAGAAATATTAAAGTTAATAAGAGGATTTTTTGTTTCTTGTTTTTTGAGATGGAGTCTCACTCTGTCACCCAGGCTTGAGTGCAGGGGCGAGATCTTGGCTCACTGCAACCTCTGCCTCCCGGGTTCAGACAATTTTCCTGCCTCAGCCTCCCAGGTCGTTGAGATTACAGGTGCACAACACCACACCTGGCTTTTTTTTTTTTTTGTAGTTTTAATAGATACGGGGTTTCACTACGTTGGCCAGGCTGGTCTCAAACTCCTTACCTCAAGTGACCTGCCCACCTCGGTGTCCCAAAGTGCTGGGTTTTTGTTGTTGTTGTTGTTATATTTTGTTGTTTTTACAGATCTAGATGAGGAAACTTCAGATTTGAACTCTGATAAAGCTGCATTAGGAATTTACAGGAAGTGTACTTTTTTTAAAAAAAATTGTGAAATAGATTCCACTACACATGAATGTGAATGGTGATAAAGAAGGACAGATTGAGCATCACTTTAAGATTTCCACCTTAAAAGATTGGATGGGATCCAAAGGAGGGAAAGTTCGTTTTTTCTTTATACTGTTGAGTGCCTGAATGGAGATTTTGAACATTAAGAAAATGTGAGTCTGGAATGAAATGCAGATTTGAGTGTTTCTTGTATAGATTTTTGTTGAAGTTATGAGAGCAATTAAAATGATTAAGGAGAAAAGGATAACATCAAACAGAATAGTTAACGGTTGTGAAAATGACTGAAAAGGAAAATCAGAGAGTTAAGGGGAGAACAAAGAACATGCTGTCTCAAAATTCGAAGCAGGGAAAAATTTAAAAAGGAACAAATGATTAAGTATAAAATATTTCATTTCTGAGAAGGTAAGAAAAAATACATTGAAACTGGTCTGTATTTTAAAGGAATTATAGAAGAGTTATAGAGTTCTACTGAAGACACTGAGTATAGGCAATGTCTGTAAAGAAAGAAAGAGGCACAAGGCAAAATGAATAGAGTTTGAATGCACACATACACACAAACAACAGAAGATTAAAGGGAAAATATAAAAACAGGGTGCTCCTGAATATTCCAGTAACATTTACTTTTCCTTACATATCATAAGCATGATGAAAACATCTCTTAGTTTTTTTCCCAAATAAAAATAACAAAACTAGCATTTTTCTATGTAAAATATAAAAAAATTATTTTATTAACTTGCTTTCAGTTAATTTCATTGATTCTAAGATGCTCATTTTTCTATATTTGATTATATCTGAAATGAGAATTTACCATTCCACTGATGTGGTAGAAAACCAGCAAGGCATAGTTTGATTCACAGCTTTGCTCTTTCTCTTTCTTATGTCGTATAAAATAATGATGTGACTTACAACATATGTAAACCTTAGATTTGATGAAATACAGTATAGCAAAGATAACTGACTACTGATCTTTACAGTCAGCTATGCTTTACTAAGATCAAATATGCCACATTAATAATGATGCAAATATATTACTCATATTTATTGATATAGATTCAGTTTCTGATTAAGAAAATGTCTATTTTTGTTGATTTCAAATTAGAAAATTGTCAGTGCATAGCCTATAAATGATTACTAATTAACTAATATTACAAAGCACTTTGCCAAAATACATTGTAGTTTAAAATTCAAAAAAAGCTTTGATTTTATTTATTATGCAATAGTAAAGAGAAATATAAAAATAAAAATTGTAAATTTATTAATGATATCATATGCCATGAAAATGTTTTCTATACATACACAAATTCAAATAAATGCCTCATTTTGTCCCCATAGTTCTGAAAATACATAGGCAAAAATCAATACTATTATAAAATGTGGTTTCTTGATCTCCCATTTAATTAGTGTGAGTTAAACCTCAATAGTCATTGGTAATTCTGTTTTTACATTTCTTTGTTACATATGACAAATTTATAGCTTATTATGAAATCTTAAGCTAACATTTTTGGTAAAAATATTGGATTTGATGTTATATGTGTTATTACCAGATGTGCTTTTTACTAATATCAGTTGGCTTAAGAAAAAAAAACCCAAAATCTATGATTTGGTCAGGATTTGTTTGATTACATAAGCTACTTTGATGACTCTAAGTAGAATTCACATGTGAAGGGACATTGTACTCTCAATAAGAACCAGAAAATGATTTTATAGTTGAGCGCATGTAGTATCACTAGCACCAAATAACTACTGCAAACCTGAAAATGAACATCCCTCAGTATCATTAAAAAAAAAGGGTTTAAAATTTAGGGAATCTAAAACATAATTTCATGAAGTGCATGGTGTTTTATTATTTAAAAGAGAGACTTATCAAATATATTGATGCCTTTTAGTACTTACCCAAATGACCCAAATGACTCTTTATATTACAAGTTTATACATGTTAAATTTAACATTTCAAATAAAAAGATTTTAAGTAAATTCCAGGAAGCATAATCCAGCTATATTAGTCCATTTTCATGCTACTGATAAAGACATAGAGAATAGGCAATTTACAAAATTTACAAAAGAAAGAGGTTTACCAGACTTAGAATTCCACATGTCTAGGGAGGCCTCACAGTCATGGTAGAAGGTGAAAGGCACATCTCATATGATAGAAGACAAGAGAAGAGAGAGAGCTTGTGCAGGGAAACTCCCGTTTTTAAAATCATCACATCCCATGAGACTTATTCACTATCACAAGAACAGCAACTGTCCCCATGACTCAATTACCTCCCACTCACTGAGTTCCTTCCAGGACACGTGGGAATTGTGGGAGTTAAAATTCAAGATGAGATTTGGGAGGGGACAGAGCCTAACCATATCATCAGCTGATACCAAAGGTCTGAAAAAACTTGAAATATATACTAAAGTCGACTGCTTTAAATTTAGAAAACGAATGATGATTTTAGTTATTTTGAGGCTTAATATAGTTAACACATGTATTTCTTCAATATAATTTCAAAAACTATTTTTAACAAACTAACATATAAGGGAATCAACATATTTCACTACTATATTTATCTTTATGTAAAAAAAGAAACATTTTTATAGATCTACTTTGAAGTGAAAAGTAAAACATGTTGATGTCAGTGAGTTATCTATTTCGCATATAACAAGCAAAACCAGCATTTAAGATGAAATGATACAATTAACAGTTCATTGGTTATAAACATGCTTAAAAGAAAAATTCCTCTATCATGGCAAACTTTGTGTTGAAAAAGAAAAGTGTCATTAGCCACCACAGAATACCTAAGATAAAATCAAATATTGATTTTATTTAAGAGACTATTCTTTAAGAGTTTTCTAACCACAGCTTAGTTAATCCTTATAAAAGCAAAAGAAGAAAAATAAGTCCTACCAAGACATTTTTAATATCTCTTTCTAAAAATTCAGTTACACTTATATGATATACCTTAAAGAGACTACAGAAACCTCAACTTCAGAAAGAATGGAAAAACATTGTAATTATGTAGTATAATTATGAGTTTGTTCCTTCTGGTATGATAAAATGTTCTGAGCTATGCTATTGCTATATAGGCTGTGCACTTAGGAACATCAATACTTACATTGTTGTGTAAAATGAACAGCCACTGAGCTCTAATGGGCTTCGTTTTGTGTTTTAAGATTCCTGAGAATGACTTTGAGATCATTAGGTCTATAAGCACTAATGCATGCTGCTGCTCGTAAAGGAGCATAATGAAGTAAAAACATGAGAGGAGCTAATCTTAACATTGTCTTAATTCTAAAAAGAAGAGATGTGTATACATATTTTTTTGCCATCAAATGGAGGAATAAATTTTTAAAAAATGTGAAATGTTATCTTTTTTTATACTTAAAAACATCATTTAAAAAGAATAATGAATGCTTAACAAGTAGAATTTTCCTGGCTAAGTTAAAGGCAATTCTCCCTGAGGCTTTTTCACCTGAAGATCTTTATTTGGACCACAAGGTAAGTCATCAATTCAAGATCAGGTGACGATCATCTCTTGTGGCTGGACAATAGTTTGCTAATCCTTTCTATAAATCAATTTATACATACTTTTGGCCCCTAAAAAATAATGTCTGGGGCCAGGCGTTGTGGCTTACATCCGTAATCCCAGCACTTTGGGAGGCCAAGGTGGGCGAATCACTTGAGGTCAGAAAAGTTCAAGACCAGCCTGGCCAACGTGGTGAAACCCCGTTTATACTATAAACACAAAAATTAGCCAGGCATGGCGGCACACACCTGTGATTCCAGCTACTCAGGAGGCTGAGGTATGAGAATTGCTTGATCTGGGAAGCTGAGGTGGCAGTGAGCCGAGATCGTGCCACTGCAATCCAGCATGGGTGATAAAGGAAGACTGTCTCAAAAACAAAATCAAAAACCAAACAAACAGACAAAAAACAAATAATAATGTTTGGGAAAACTCACACTTGCTAGTAGACCACATATTATTTTGATAAATAAAGTGCCCTCACTCCTACCTTAGCAAAATATCAATCTTAGAGTGTGGCCTTGAAGGTCTGGTTATTTAAATATTCATATCACACCTAAAGCAAGGAAAATATAATTATCTACTACATAACACATATAATAATTTCATTATGTAAGGCTTTCCAAACAGTAGGTATTTCAATTAAAAAAAATGTTTCTTGATCATGAACTCCAGATGATGAGCTGACCATGTTTCTATGGATTATAACACATAGCCTTGAATTGCTGCCTATAATGAAAATAACCCATGGAAGATATAAAAGTTACAGCCCTGATGCAAGCGATGTTGTGTTTTATCAAATAACATGCCTATATTAAAATTGTGAATTACTTTGTGTTAACTTAGTTGTATGTAATTGATTTAAATTCCAGCAAATGATTCCTATTAATGAAATGAGTATACAATTTCCAAATATCTGACAATGAAGAACAGTACAAAATTATGATACTACTGACACAAAAGCAAAACTTATCTTCAAATTTAAATGTCTTTTTCACACCAAGACTTTAATGAGAGTTGTAAGTTTAAATTTCTAATCTTGTGGGCAAATATATTGCAGGTACATTTGTAGTATTATAAAAGAAAAACAGTAGTGGATAATATTACAATCAAATGTTTCTAAGTTGCATTAAAATATTCTATTTGTTAAAAATATATGTTTCATTTTTGTACCTTCCATCCAGATTAGTACCAGTTTATAGAATCTAGTCCCCCTCCTCTTCCTCACCAAAGCAAATAATCCCTCTTACAATGACAAATGGTTAAAATAATAGAATGTGTGATTTAGTACTAGAAACTAGAGGAAATTATTATGAATATATAACAAATCTGACCATATTTCCCCTAGATAAATTAAACATGCTTTTATTAGTTAAATATTAGATATATTTCCATTAAGACAGAGATAACCAAATCACATATTGTGTCTTTGAAAGAAATTATTGGAATAAAGTAAAAGAGATATTATTGGAATCTTCCTTCTAGATGCTCTAATTGGAAAAGATGATAATTAGAAATCAGCCTAGATCATGAGACATAGTCTACTACAATATTTTGGTCACACAATTCAAAACTAGCTCAAGTGAAAAGTTTCAGAACCAATGTGCCCCACCAAACTGAAAGCAATCGGGGCCCCAAATCCTTCCATTCCCCATGTGGTTTCATCCTGATGCAGTAGGCAGTTTCTTCCATCATAGGGAATCACATCAGCAAGGCAGTTGAAAACACCAAAAGGGAAACCTAGAGCAAAGCCTGAGCTATATAAAAATATTAGATATGGAGAGCTTGCTCCTAGAATCACCTTGTTCCTGAAGGCCAAAGGGTAATACATTTGAAAAGAAGATTTGTGTTGCTGTTGTTCTCTTCTTTTTTTCTTTCTTTTCTTCTTTTTTTTTTTTTGTTTTGTTTTGTTTTCTTTTTTCTAAGAGTACTCTACTACACTAGGGCCTGTGTTCTCAGATTCACCTTCTATCCAACGACGCACTGAACTGGTTACACAGAAGTATATTATTTAGATCTTCATTTTTAGCATACTAATAAACAATGAAGAGACAAAAGAAAAATTAAACTAAAACAAGGATTAATAAGTATCAAACTAACTTCTTCACATTCAAAGATGTATAAACTGATCAGAAGATCAACAAAGAGTTCTTGAAAATATGAGAGAAGTGATGGAAAAGTCAAGAAAATACTGAAAATAAAGAAAATATTATGACAACTCTCAGATATTAAAATAGACTATAAAACTATGATGATCAAAACAGTGTGGTCATAGCCAAAGGCCAAATATCAATAGGACAGAAAACTCAGAAGTTTAAAATGTGTATGAACATGTGCATATCCTTTTATGTAGGTAGTTTTTCATATCAGTTGTGAAAAGATGATTACTGCAAAGATGCTGAATCTATGCATTCGCTATTTAGTAACAAAAATATGTTTAGCTAATTAGCTATATATAAAAATTAATTATACATAAAGATGTTAATAAAAATTGATACCATGGAATAGTAATACATGTTGATTAGAAATTCTTTATAAGCAGTATCATCATTTCCAATAATCATAAAACTAAAGAGAAATATTACCTATAAAGGGAAATACAGATAGAACCACCATCAAATAAAAACAAATCTGGACTTGAGGCAATCTTATTTTAAAAGACTTGCAATAAGAAGAATTTTCCAATACTAAGATTTATAAACGTGGTGCTCTTTCCCTTCCCCTAGTGATTGGGCTTCCTGAGAGCCAAACTGCAGAGATTGTTATTGCTCTTCTGGATTTAGCCACCCAGAGAGGCTACCGGGCTCTGGGCTGGTACTGGGGAGTGTCTGCAAAAAGTCCTGGGATATGATTCATGTTCAGATCTTTCAGACCTAGATTCCAGCACCTGCTCCATTGATGGTAGCAAGGGAGTGAAGTGGACTCTGTGAGGGTCCTTGGTTGTAGTTTTGTTTAGTGTGCTGGTTTTGTGTTGGTTGGCCTCCTGGGCTTTCATAACACCATCAGTTGTGGTAGTATAGGGAGGATACAAGCTTACCCTAGGGTCACCTGGGTAAGTATTCAGGTTTCTCAGGCAACGGGCAAGGCTATAGAATGCCCAAGAGATTATGCCCTTTGTCTTTGGCTACAAGGGCAGGTAGAGAAAGACCATTAGGTGGGGGGCAGGATTAGGCATGTCTGAGCTCAGATGCTCCTTGGGCATGGCTTGCTGCAGCTGCTGTGGGGATGGGGTGTGGTTCTCAGGCCAGCAGATGGAGTTATGTTCCCAGGGGGATTATGGCTGCCTGTCCTGTGTCATACAGGTCACCAGGGAAGTGGGGGAAAGCTGGCAGTGATGCACTTCACCCTGCTCCCATTCAGCTTGCAAGGCCAGTCTCACTCCCACCATGCCCCCACAACAGCAGCAAGTTTATGTCCAGGCAGCTGGTCAGCAGGGCTGAGAACTTGCCCCAGGCTACAATCCTCCCTGCTGAGAAAGCCAGCAGGGCTTTCAGGCTTTATACCTCCCCACCAGCCACGGTTTCTGTGCTCTTCTCTGCACTTACCATTCGCACTCTCCCCTGGATTCTGTCCAGGAAATTTTGCATTTGGCCAAAACTATTACAAAGTTCAGCTGGAAGTTTCCTTCTCCCTATGGTCATTCCCCAATTCCACTGGCAGCCCTCCCCAAAGACCCCTGCAAGACGAAGTCAGGAATGGCTTCCCTAGAGACCTAGAGTGTCCAGAGGGCTCTTCCTACTGCTTCCTCTACCCCTATACTTTGTTCAGCTAAATTCATCTCAGCTCCAGGTAAGGGCAAATCCTTCTCCCATTATCTGGACCTTCATGTTCCCCAGTAAGGATGTGTGTTCAGGGGTGGACGTTTCCCCTTTAACACTTTGGGCACTTGCAGTTTTTTGACTGTCTCATGGAGCCTGTACTGACAAGCCACTTCCTTCAAAGGGTCTACAGATTTTCTCAGTTTTCCTGGTATGTTCCTGCAGTAGTTCTTAGAGCAAAAGTTCACAATGTGAGTCTCCACATGCTCCTCTGTCTGTCCTAGTGAGAGACACAAGTTAGTCCTGCCTCCTGTTGAAATGGGAAAAGTTCCCTTATCCCCCTTGCAGGATGCATGATAGGGTTGTGGCTGGCTTCTTCGGTGCCCCACTGCTCAAACTTCTAGTGGGAGCTGGCAGATGGGCAGGTTTTGGGGCTCCGACCTGCCCCTCTGACATAGCAGTGTCTAGGGGTAAATGTTTACAGCTGAAGCCCCAGTGGGCGTGTGTTACGGTGCGTTCTTTTAGTTTAGCAGTCTGTAAGCAGCCTGTGTTGTCAGCTCAGTTAGACCCCCTGCCTTATTGCAAGGACAGAGGGCTTTCTGTATCCGGGCTTCTTGCCTTGGTATACCACAAGAATCGGATCACACACGGGCTTGGAGAATGAATGAAAGGTTTTATTTAGTGGAAGTAGCTCTCAGCAGATAGGAGAGCCAGAAGACAAATGGACTGGATAAGTGGTTTTCCCCTGGAGTTGGGCTGCTCAGCAGCTGGGCTCCCCTCCGACTGCCCAGCCAAACTCCACATCGTTCCACTGGTCAATGAGTGCTCTTATGCTGGTGCATTCCTTTAGACATCCAGCTACTTGTGTGTGTCAAGGTTTTTATAGGTACAGGAGCAGAGTGGGGGCCGGGGGTGGTGGTTGGAGCATGGCAGGCCAGGGTGGTCTTGGGAAATGCAACATCTGGGCAGGAAAACAGAAATGCCTGTCTTCGCCTAGGTCAATGGGAACAGACCCAGGGGTGGAGCCCTAACCGAGCACCCGCCTCAGCCTCTCCGAGTAGCTGGGACTACAGGCGCCCGCCACCACGCCCGGCTAATTTTTTGTATTTTTTAGTAGAGACGGGGTTTCACCATGGTCTCGATCTCCTGACCTCGTGATCCGCCCGCCTCGGCCTCCCAAAGTGCTGGGATTACAAGCGTGAGCCACCGCGGCCAGCCTACTTGCCACTTTTTCTATTTTTTCAGAAGGACATTTCTTTTACAGCAAAGAGTAAACAACCTAAAAAGTACTGACGGTTGAAAAATGGGCTGAGCATGTAGCAGGATGAGCAAACTGTTTAGGCAGGTCTTTCTCTGAGACCTGCTAATTCTTGAAGGGGCTATAACGGAGTGGTTTTTCCATGTCTCAGTGCCTTCTTAAGCTCAAAGATGGGTCAAGTGCTTACAGGAAGGGGATAAGCTTGACTAAAGTTTGGCCAAGTCAAGACAGCAGGTATTTTGTTCAAATTGGTCACTCCACGAAAAAAAGGTGAAAGTTCTACACAATCATAAATAGCAAAGAGCCAGCTGGGCAAACATTTGCATCTATTCTTGACAGAACTTTTATTAACCATTAAGAAAAGTACAAATAATTCATCAGAAAGTATGTAAATGCATTTTAAAAGAATCCTACTCTAAAAATCTATGATTTCAGTGGTATTACAAATGAATCTCTATTTTTTATTTAAAACTGTTTTGTACATGTCAATTTCCTTTATAAAAAAAGCCATTAAATAGCACTCCAATATTCTGAATAGAAAGTTCACAACATTGGTATCCAGAATGCTATATAATCAAATTCAATTCTACTTTCATTGAACACTATTACAAAAGGCGCATTCTATAGGAAGCAACTGTAACTTACAATACTCTATATTTAGGACTGCCATCTATCTCTAAGAGGGGAAGTCTTTAATCTTTTGAGTTCATATGCCTTTTTTCAGAATCTCATGAAATTTATAGTTATCTTTTCAGCAAAAATGTACATGAACACAAGACTCAATTTCAGATTTTACACATATCTCTTAAACCTGTCAATGCTTTCCTAGGCTGTATATCAAACTGCTATGTATTAAAAGCATCACTGTATCATCCTTAACCGTATTCTCCAACAGAACTGAATTTTTCCAGAGTCTGGTTCAGGAAAGTAGAGTTCAGAAATGCCATGTGAATCATCATGTTCTCATTGAAAGGCATTTTTAATATTCATAAAAATTCTCTAGCTAAACTCCAGCTGATCTGAAAGAACTCTCAATTATAGTCAAATAGGACAAACTACTTTTTTTTTCTTAAAAAGGATACAGTTAAATTTATCTATATTTGCTGACAACCATTTCCACAGCCGGGGAGTTACTTTCTTTCATTCTCTGCTGTTCTCAAATTGGCACTTTCTTTAAAACTCAGGACCAATTGTATCTTATCTGTGAAACATTTTTAGTTTTCTACTTTCTTCCCATTTAAAAATTCTTGGATGAATACTCAATGATTTTGGATGAAATACAAATGTTACAGTATTTTACATGGCATGGAAAATTTTTCAGCTTCTACCATTCTGGCTACCTGAAGTTTCCCAGTTTAGTGTTTTCTATGCTGTTTGCCTTTATATATCTGTACTTTTGGTAATACTTTAGTTTTTACCTACAAGATAGTATTCCAGTCTCACTTAGAAATCTTTCCTAACAAATCCCAAGATAGGATTTAGGTGTCTCTATTATGCACTCTACCAATAACAGCAAATCTCCACTATAGTATTTTTTTTCTGTGTTGAAATCACTTACCCTCTTCTGTGTGTCTTTCTTTAGCTGTTGAGCTACTTAAGAGATTATATGATACATGTATTTTTATTCAATAGAGCACTGTAATTTTTAGACTTACATTATTTGCAAACTTAACAACTATATATTCGTCTTCCCCATCTAGGTCATTTATAATGATTATGTCCAGAAAAATACAAAAAAATTACAAACACCAATTCTAAAACTTTTCTTTAAACTGGCACTGAGCCATTCATCAGCACCATTTAAATAGGTCTTTTAAATCATTATTAACAGGATCAATTTTACCAACATCTAGTTCATACAGAGCTTTTTAATCTCAACAATAACAAAGACACAAACAAAAACTCATCAAACTTCTCAAAAATGTTACACCTAACATTTTTAATATTTCTAAATCCATTAATTTAGAAACTCTCTAAAATTGAAATGATGTTGAACTAACATGATTTCTTTTTTAATGAAACCAATAATGTGCCTAGTCATTTAGCTAAATGTCAAAAGTATCTTTTTAACCCTATTTTTTGGAAGAAAGCCTAACAGCATTCTTTCAAACTCACTTAAAAATTCCTATTACTATTTACAAATCTTCATTCATGTCTGTTTTTAAAGAGACATTATTTTGGGTGCCTCTGATTGCTTCTATGACAATGAATTGATTGATCTTCTTTGTCTTCAAATTTTAAGGGTTTTAAAATTATAACAACATTTCTTCTTAACTCTAATTTTATTTACTTCTCTTCACAAATTTAAGGAGTTATTTTTTAGAAATCTATAGAAAACAGTAACAATTATTATCAACTTATTGTTTCCCATACCAGCATAATTATTAATTATTCTGGGGGAAAAAATTAAAACCTCCAGACTATAAAAATTTTAATGACAGGTTTTCAATCTGACATGCATATTAAACTCACCTAGAATATCTTAGAAAGAATATGATGACTAGGCCCCACAAACAGGGGATCTGATATAATTTTCCTGAGATGGGTCAGGCCATGGGTATTTTTTTAAACCTCCCCTCTGATTTTAAATTTTAGACAGGGTTTTAAGCCAGTGCTCTGAAGAAAGCAATCTGTTTTTATTTCTTTCCAGGCTGTTACAAAGACACATTGCCATAATTTGCTCCTGGATCATGATCCTGTGACTCTTTGGGGTTCTCATTTTTTAATGTAATAATTTTTTAAAAATAAAAAATTTAATTTACTGTATTAAACTATAATTTTAGCAAAGGAAAATACATGAATAAATTTATTTTTAGAGGGAGACGTCTTTATAGGTAAAACTAATCTTACATACAATATCAGTATTCTGTGAGTCTTCCAAATGTCTTTGTCAACTTCTTTACATACATTTATTCTCTAGCTATTTAGCGTGTGTCTCCATCTTCTACATCTCCTAGATTAAGTATTATCAACTGATTTAACCTACATAGAAGCAACCAAAAGAATACTCACTCCCTTTAAAAATAAATAAAAATAACAATGATAATAATAATGATAACCACAATAAAAGTGAGGAATTATTTGGAAATGATTTAAAAACTAACAAAAAAAATTATTGAATAATGCTCTCCCAAAAAATGAGAAGAAATGGAAAATGATTTCTTGGGGTTCTTGCAAAAATTCTAAGAAATATATGTAATCAACTATCATGAAAGTGCCTAAAATTGCCCCGTTGTACGTATTATTATTCTTTACTGATTAAAAATAGCCCTGCATTTAGAGATTTAGAGAAATTTTGTAGTTTTAGTATCAGAAGAAAGTGCAAGTGAATTTTAAATAATGTCCTTAAATAATGCAACATTTCATGTGAACACTATTATATAATATAGATTCTGAGATACCAAGATTTTTAGGCCTGACCTTACCACATTCTCCACATAGTACTAACATCTAAATGAGAAAAGTTTTCATAAAAACTTATATTTATAAAATCACAATGTGAGGTTTTCCATTTTTTTGTCTGAGTAGCTTAAAAAGACAGG
Source organism: Symphalangus syndactylus (assembly GCF_028878055.3). Taxonomy (NCBI): domain Eukaryota; kingdom Metazoa; phylum Chordata; class Mammalia; order Primates; family Hylobatidae; genus Symphalangus; species Symphalangus syndactylus. The sequence continues at coordinate 92,325,376 of NC_072433.2, forward strand.
AAACATTGTTATACATCACTTATCTTAATATTTTTCCGTAACTATTATCCAACGTGCAACTAAAGATTAATCAAAATAATAATACATACATGAATAAATAGGTATTTAAAACTATGTCATTAGGTTAACTTTCCCCTTACAAAGATTAACTTTTGACACTGAGTTCCCCCAACCAAAAAAAAATTACAGAAATAATCTATTAACTCTCAGGTGGCAATTTATATATAAGCATTTTCAATTTATTTAGCTTTCAAGGACTGTTAACATAAATGTATCAATGTTACTTTCAATATGCCTACAAAGAAGTTCAAAAAGTACCAATATTTTTTCACTGCAAAGAGCATTATTTCCTTTTAGCTGTGCATACCCAGTATTAGACAGGACTAAAACAAAGGAAAATCTTGACTCCTTGGGCTGTCATAGAATTCAGTACAAGCTCTGTGGAAATTTTACACCTGTTAGTGTCTTGCCATCTCTTCTATGATCAGTTAGGGTCTCATTACCATCATCTCTTGCATGTGTCTCCCACTTTAACATCAATGCCATTCAGCGTATCACTCACAGAATAAGCAATTCACATTTTAATTACCTTTCATCCAGCTGCTTAATTTTTTTCCCTTTCTTTCATTTATTCATTTAGTTGCATTTTACTGAAGTGTAACACATACAAAAATAGCATAAATTATGACTTCTCCCACCTTTTTACAATTAATTTCCAGGAGTACTATCTATGCATAACAAGTATCTAAATGTTATAAACATGTTATTTTCCATTGGTAGCAATCCATTTTACTTTTTCCTAACACTTTGAGATAGGGTCTTGCTATGTCACCCAGGCTGATCTCAAACTCCTGGATTACAGGCACAGGCCACCGTGCTTGGCTTTCCTTTATCCTTCTTAATAGTGTCTTCACGAAGGAAAGTTCTACTTTTAATTTATTCTTGTATATTAATCTTTATATTTAATGTTCTTTCATGGCTGCTTAAAAATTATATTTATATCCCAAATTCATGAATATTTTTCCTACATAATAATGCTTCAGAAAGCATTATTATTTTGATTTTTACCATTAGTTCAAAATTCATTTAGAATTAATCATGTACGTTATATGATATAGAGGTCATGTTTCATATTTTTCACGTAGATTAAGCACCCTTTCTTGAAAAAACCATCTTACCTCTACTGCACTGAAATATCACCTTGGCTTTAATTCAAGTGAATGTATATGTGGGTATGAATCTGTTTCTAGACCCTCTCTTCTGCTTCACTAGCATGTTAGTTGTTATGCCAGTACCATACCACGTGTCTCAATTACAGATGGATTATAATTAGCATTTTTTAAATGGTTAAATAAAATGATCAAATCTAGAAACCTTTATTCCAAGATTTTTTGTGGAGTCTTTTAATATTACATTATATTATGTAGATAACATATGACTATATTTTCTATTTCTCCTTTAGTAAATTTTGATATGGTTGGTGTTTTTCAGCAAGAAAATTAAAATGGTACTCAATAATAATTGGATTTGCCTCAAATCTATAGATCACATTATAACAACTGACATATTCATAATATAGAATGTTATTTAAGAAAAATGGAATAATATTTTATATAGTTACATCTTAACAATTATTCCAATATTATCTTGTAGTTTGGAAGAGATGTCTTCCATGTCATTTGATAGCTTTCTTTCTAGGTGTCAAAAAATTTTGATGATATTGTAGAAGGCATTATTTCTTAAACATAGTACAGTTATTTGTTGCTGGGATAAAAAGAACATGATTACATTCTTTATACTGACCTTGTAAACAAGTGATTTTGCTAATATCCTTATTAATTTGAAGGAGGAGAATATATTTTTAGAGATACATATTATAATATCTAAATGTTTTGTCTTCAATAACAACAAAAAATTATAAGGTATTCAAAGAAGTAGGAGACTAGGACTCATTAAAAGAAACAGTATAAATGGAGAGAAATCATCCCTGAGGAGGATTAGACATTAGAATTACTGACATAGACTTTACATAAATTTTCTTAATTGTGCTTTAAAAGCTAAAGGAAACCATGGATAAAGAACTAAGGAAACCAGGACAATTACACAAAATATACAAAATAAGAATATTGATAAAGTTAAAAAAATTATTTAAAGGAAAATTCTGGAGCTGAAAAGTAAAATAACTGAAATTAAAATATTACTTGGGGTTCAACAGAAGATTTGAGCAGGGAAGAGGAAGAATCTGAATTTGAATATACAGCAATTGTAATTATCAAGTCTGAGCATGAAGCAAAAAAATGAAAAAAAGTGAACAGAGAAAAAGAGCCTAAAGAATTTGTGGGACGTAATTAACTAAGACAATATGCACATTTGAGCATGCTAGAAAGCAAGGGGAGAAAGAATATTTTCAAGAATAATGACTCAAAATGTTTCAAATTTGATAGAAGACATTAATCTACACATTCAAAAAGCTCAAAAACTTTAAGTAGAATAAGCTCAAAGAGATCTACACTAAGACACACTATAACAAAACTTTTGAAAGACAAAGACAAAGAGAATCTTAGTAGCAACCAGAAAGAAGTGACTCATCACCTACTAGGCATCCTCAATAAGAGTAAGAGGTTATTTCTAATAAGAATCCATGGAGACCTGAAGTGAGTGAGATGGCATATTTAATGCACTGAATGAGGCCAGTCACAGTGGCTCATACTTGTAACCTCAGCTACTCAAGAGGCTGAGGTTAGAGAATCACTTGAGTCCAGGAGTTCAAGAATATTCTGTGTAACACAGCAAGACCTCATCTCTAAAAAAAATTTTCTAAGTGGTCAATGAAAACTGTCAACCAAGAATTCTCTATTCAGCAAAACTATACTTTAAAATGAAGGATAAATTAAAATAGTCGCAGATAAACATAATCTGAGATTTGTTACTATTAAAATTGCCCTTCAAAAATGCTGAAGGCAGTCTTTTTGGATTTAAATGAAAGAGCACTAGACAGAAACTCAAGTCTATATAAAAAAATAAAAATTATAGGTATAGATAATTGCATGAGAAAATATAAAAGCAAGTATAATTGTACTTTTTGGTTTTTAACACCACTTCGTGTTTTGACAACACTTAAAAGAAAAAATGTAAAAATAATTTTAAAAATATGTTACTGGACACATAAAGAATAAAGAGGTAATTTTGAAAGCGACAATATAAAAGATTTGGTGAAATCAAAAAAGCAGAGTTTTGTGTGCTATTGAATCTCTAAGCTAGCTTCACTAATTTTGGTAATTTGTTATCTCTCCACCCATCGTTAATTCTGTTTTTATATTAGTCTCTCTAAAAATCAAATTTACCTTGTTAATTTGTCTCTGTTCATTTGTTTCCTGATTCACTAATATCTTAACTGTTCTTATCTTCACGTTTCCATTTCATCTACCATTGTAGATTTAGTATGCGCTTCTTTTTCTAATTTCTTAAATGGTATAATCAGAATATCATGTCTCCTTTTTTATACATGTATCTGAGAATACAAATGTGATTATATCAAATTGAATCTTATTAATTTTTATGATATATACTTATTAACATCTCTTCCATTCAAAATATTTCCTAATTTATATTGTATTTCACCCATATAATGGATTTATCTTTTAGTAATTATCAAGGCTGAGATTTCAATGTTTTTTGAGATTTCAACATTTCTAACCATATTCTACTGTAGTCAGAAACCATCATGTTTTATTATTTGAAATGTATCAGAGTAATTATCTTGACAGTTTTGGAAGACGTCCCATTTGTATGTGGTAAAACGGAAATTTTTCAATATTGAGATAATTTTTACATTTATAAATAAGTTTATATTGGTAAATTTTGTTATATGCATCTTCTATATCTTTCATAATTTGCATTTCTTATTAAAGATGATCTTGTTATTGTCTTTTTTATTCTCCTCTTCAATCATTTCTTCCTTCTTCTCCTTTTACTTCTCCTCCTCCTCCTCTTCCTCATCCTCTCCTATCTCTAATCCTCATAAATCTCAATGTCATGCACAAATTTGAATAGTAGAATTTCTATATATAGAGAGAGTGGGAAGGCTTATGCAAATCTGTCCCTAAAGTTCAGAATTTCAGAGAACCTGAGAAGCTGAAGAAAGAGGCTGACAAATTCAGTTTCTTAAAAAGAAACGTTTGGTAGGGACTAACAGACAGAAACCATGTCAACATCTCAGGTGACTGTGAGACAAGATAGGGGATCCTTGTGCCATTAGTCCCTAGACCCTGGGCTTACATATCATAGGTAAGATGTCTGTAGGAAAAGCAAGAATACTATATGAATCTACCTAAAGACAGGATTTATGGTCAAGGTTGTTTTGGCCTAAAAATTTGTAGTAAGTATGCCCTTATACAAGACACAATACTATTTGCATGGATATTTTTGTTCATTTAAATTTGATAAAATTACTAATGCAGTGGGCTTAATAATCTATAATAAAACTATTCATCTTTCTAATATAAATTTATTAGTTTGTTCTCTCATTTTAGTTCTTCTTGTAGATTGATCACATATAAAGGCGTACGTTTGACAGGAAGAAAAGTTTCACAATATTAATCTAAGATCCCACATCAAAAGCCTAGAAAGCAAAGAGCAAAATAAGCATAGGACAAAAGGAAGGCAGGAAATAAGAATTATAGAAGAAAAAACATAATTAAAAGCAGAACAATGATCAAGAAAATTAATGAAACAAAAATGCAGTTGTTTAAATAAGGACAATAAAATTGATAAAGTTCTAGCAAGATGAAGTAAAAAGAGATCAGAGACAAATTATCAACATCAGTACAGAGACAGGATAATTACTATACAAGCCACAGACATCAGCAGGACAATAAAAAAAACACAATTAGAAACTCTACACACCTAAATTTGAGAATTTAGATGAAATGAATCAATACATTTGACAACAAAACTACCACTACATATCTAACACAAAAGAGATACTTTTATTAGCTCTATAACTCTAAGAGATTTAAATTTATATTTTAAAAATTCCCCAAAAGAAATCCCAGGCTTACATAATTTTGATTAAAAATTCTACCAAACATTTAGGGAAGAATTAACATCAATCATATCTCAAGAAATAGAAGAAGAGGAAACATTTTCAATTCATTTTATGAAGCTATGAATTTCCTGATATCAAACCAAAGATAGTATAAAACGGAAGAATACTGAACAATATCCATAATAATTACAAAGACAAAAATTATAAATAAAAATTATATAGAATTCAGAAGCATATAAAAAGATTAAAACACACAAAGAACTGTTTGATATAGTTTGGATATTTCTTCCTACCTAAATCTCATGTTGAAATGTAATCTGCAGTGTTGGAGGTGGGGCCTGGAGCTGTTTGCATCATGGGGGTGGGTCCCTTATGAATGGCTTGGGCCATCCCCTTGGTGATAAATGAGCTCTCACTCTGAGTTCACATAAGATCTGGTTATTTTAAAGTGTATGTCACCTCCTGCACTATCTTACTTGCTCCCATTCTCTCCATGTGACATGTCTGCTCTCCCTTCACCTTCCACCATGATTGAAAGTTTCCTGAGACCTGCCTAGAAGTCAAGTAGTTGCCAGTACCATGCTTCCTGTAAAGCCTGCAGAACCATGCACCAATTAAACCTCTTTCGTTTTTATAAATTTGGAGACCATATATCTGACAAGGGGTTAATATCCAAAACATATAAGGAACAACTGAATAGCCAATTAACAAATTACCCCAATATATAATGAACAAAGCAGCTGAATAGGTATTTCTCCAAAGGAGATATACAAATGGCCAAAAAGTATATGAAAAGATATACAAACGGCCAAAAAGTATATGAACATCTCTAGTCATCAAAGAAATGCAAATCAAGACCCCAATAATGTATCCTCAAAACAAATCCCACTGCTATTGCTGCTGTAATTTGCTGTGAGACCAAGGTGTGAGCTAGTCACACACCCCACAGCTTCCCACCTGTGCTGTTCTCACTAGTGTGGTCTCATCCTCCCCAATGGCAGGTTCGCAGTGCAACCACCACTGCTCCCACCTGAACATTTTGCCATAATCTAGGGACCATGCTGCCCCTGCCTATCACAGCTAGTGCCTGAACACATTACCAGGGGCCTGAAGAGAAGCCCACTGGCCTAGTCCTGTTTCTCCAGTATCAAGGACACCACCAAGAGGCTTGAGGGCTGTCCATTCCAATTTGCCACTGTGGGCACCTGAACACCACTCCTATGGTCTGAGATCAGGCTGACCCAACGTGCCAATTCCACCACAGCTGGCATTCACCCACATGTGCAACCTGTAGGCCAAGAAACTAGCCCATCCAACCCACCACAGCCACCATTAACATCATTTCAGACCACTGGATTCCAGGGGGTTGCTCCACCACTGCTACTGCCATCATAAACATCATACTCACTGCCCAGGACCTAAGAACGTGCTCATATTTCCAGCCCTCTGCTGCCACTACTGGCATCCAAGAAATTTACCTGGAGGCCTAAGAATTGGCCTAGACCCACTAACACTGGAGCCACCAGACACCGCTCTGAGGCTCAAGGACAGGCACACTCCACCTATCATTGCCACCACTGAGGCCCAAAGACTGGCCCCACTGGCATCTCAGCCCCTGGTAAAACTGCACCACAGCCTCCAATAATAACATACCCTAAGAGAATGAGGAAATCAAGATATCACTGTCACAACTTACAGCCAAGGAAAACATATAGAGACTACTCTATTACATGCACCTGTAATCAAAACTAAAATGCTCTATCCAACCAACACAACAGATACATATTTATGAAAAAGCTGTCCCATATGAAAGCAAATTCATAAAATCAGAAGCAGTGTCCGTGACACCAGATGCACCAATATAAATTTAAGGACACAAAAACACTCAAAAAACAAGAAAATGTGACACTTTCAAAGGAACACAATAAATCTCCATTATTAGAGCCCAATCTAAAGGAAATTCATTACATCCCAGATACATAATTCAAAATATTGATTCTAAATAAGCTCAGGATTCTGAAAAACAATACGAAGAATTCAGAAAAACAACTTAGGATATGAACAAAAAATAGATATTTTATATAAAAAAATTCTGGAACTCAAGAATTCATTGAATTAAATACAAATTACATTTGAAAACTTCAATACTAGACTAAATCAAGCAGAAGAAAGAATATTAGAACTTGAAGACAGGTCATGTGAAAGACAAAATAAAGAAAAAAGGAACAAAAAAGAACAAGTCAAACCTTCGTGATATTTGTGAAAATATAAATCAAACAAACATTTGAATTCTGGGTGTCTCAGGGGGTGAAGAAATAACAATTGCATTGGAAAACCTATTTAACAAAACAGTAAGATGAAAACTTCTCAAGTCCAGCAAGAGATGTAGACATCCAGATAGAGAAGGCTAAGAGAGCCCCAAACAGATATAATAGAAAAAGGTTCTTCCCATGGTACATTATAGTCAAATTGCCTAAAGTCAAGGAAGAAAATAGGATTATAAAATAAAAAATAAAAACAAAAAGAGAAAAGCATCTAGTCACCTATAAAGAAATTCCCAACAGATTAACAGCAGATTTATCAACAGAAAACTTACAGGCCAAGAGAGGATTAGATGACATATTTAAAGTGCTGAAAGAAAACAATTGCCACTCGAGGATTACATTTAAATATATATATTTATATATATATAATATTATATTATATATTATTATTTAAATATTATATTTAAATATATATTTATTTATTAAATATATATGTATATTTATATATTAAATATATATATACATAGTTATATATATATATAAATAAAATATCCATCAGGACATAAAATATTCTCCAAGAATGGCCATATGTTAGACTACAAAACAAGCCTTAATAGATTTTTAAAAATCAAAATGATATCAAATATCTTATCTCAGACCACAACAAAATTAAACTAGAAATAAATATCAACAGAAACTTTGGAAACTGTACAAAGGCATGGAAGTGTAACAACATGTTCTTAAACAACCACTGGATGAATGAAGAAATTAAGAAGAAAATGAAAACATTTATTGAAACAAATTAAAATTAAAACACAAAATACCTAAATCTATGAATTACAGCAAAAACCATGCTTAGATGGAAATTTGTAACAATTAACACCTACATCAAATAAGTAGAAGGATTTCATGTAAACAACCTAGGAATGCACCTCAAGGATCTAGAAAAGCAAAAACAAATCTAACCTGAAATTCACAGAAGAAAAGAAATAATAAAGTGCAGAGCAGAACTAAACAAAAATAGAGGCTAAAAAAGCAATACAAAGTATCAACAAAAAAACTAAGTTCTTCAAAAAAATGAACAGAACTGATAAACTACTAGGTAGACTAACTCAGAAGACAGAAGATCCAAATGGTCGAAATTAGAAATGAAAATGGAGACATTACAACTGAAACCAAAGAAATACAAAAGATTATCAGTGACTGCTATAAGCAACTATATGCTGACACCTTGGCAAACCTAGAGGAAATGGATAAAGTTGTCTAAATATACTACCTACTAAGATTGAATAGGGAAGAAACAGAAAGCTTAAACAGACCAATAATGCTTAGTGAGGGTGAGTCAGTAATAAAATGTCTCTCAACAAAGAAAGCCCAGAACCACATAGATTTGCATCTTAATTCTATTGAACATATAAAAAAGAACTTGTACCATTCCTCCTAATATCATTTTTTAAAAATTGGAGAGGAGGGAACTCTCTCTAATTCATTGTAAAAGGTCACCATTACTCTGATATCAAAACCAGGCAAGGACACAACAACAACAAAAACTAAAACTGAACAGTATGCCTCATGAATACAGATGCAAAAATCCTCAACAAAATACTAGCAAACAAAATCCAACAGCACATATAAAAGATAATACACCCTGGCCAAGTGATATTTTTTACGCAGGAATGTAAGGATGGTTCAATATATACAAATCAATAAATGTGATACAGCACATCAACAGAATGAAAGACAAGAAATATATGATCATCTCAGTTGATGCAGAGGAAAGTATTTTCCAAAATTTAGTGTCATTTCACGATTAAAAATCTGAATAACCTAGGTATAAGAAGGAACAAAAGTCAAAATAATAAACGTGATAATTGACAAACCCAAAGCTAATATCATATTAAGTGAGAAAAAGCTGACAATCTTTCCTCTAAGGTATAAAACGAGTCTAGTATGATCACTTTCACCACTCCTATTCAACAGAGTAATTAAAGTCCTAGCCAGAGCAATCAGGCAATAGAAAGAAATAAAAGAGGAAATCAAATTATTCCTTTTTATGGCTAACCTAATCTTTTATATAGCAAAAACCAAAATATTCCACCAGAAATCTCTTACAAACAAATTCAATAAAGTTGCCAGATACAAAATTAACATACAAAAATCAGTAGAATTTCTATACACCAATAAAGTAAACAAGGCAATCTCATTTACAGTAGTTACCAAAAAAAATACATAGGAATAAATATAACTAAGGAGGTAAAAGATCTCTGCCAGTAAAACTGCAAAACACTGATGAAAGAAATTGAAGAAGATACAAATGGAAAGAGATTCTATGCTCATGGATCAAAAGAATAAATATTATTACAATGGTCATACTACCCCAAATAATATATAGATTCAATGCAATCTCTATCAAAATACCAACATTATTTTTCACAGAATTAGAAAATACAATTCTTAAATTTGTAGAGAACCAAAAAGGATCCCAGGTAGCAAAAGTAATCCTGAGCTAAAAGAACAAAGCTTGAGAATGACACTACCTGACTTCAAAGTATATTACAAGACTAGAGTAAGCAAAACAGCATGTCACTGATATAAAAACAAACACATGAACCAATGGAAAGAATAGAGTCCAGAAATAAATTCATATATTTACAGCCAACTAATTTTCAACAAATGCACCAAAAATATACAGAAGAATGGGCACCTTTGTCAATAAATGGTTCTGGGAAAATGGTAGGTTCATAGGAAGAAGAATGAGAGTATTCTTATCATTTACCATATACAAAAATCAGCTAAAGATTGAATCAACACTTAAACATAAGACCCAAAACTATAAAATTACTAGAAAAAATAATACAGGGAAAACCACTTCAAGGCATGAGTATAAGCAAAGATTTCATGGCTGGGACATCAAAAGCATAGAAAACAATAAAAATATTAGACAATGGAACTATGTTAAATTAAATAACTATGAACAGCAAATGAAAACAATCATTAGAGTAAAAAGATAAACTATTGAATGTGAAAATATATTTTCAAACTATATGACAAGGGACTAATATCCAGAATATAAAAGGAACTCAAACAATTCAATAATAAAAAACCAATAATCCAATTGAAAAGTGGGCAAAAGACATGAATACATGAATAGGCATTTCTCAAAAGAAGACACACAAATGGCTCATAGATACATAAAAAATTCTTAATTTTCCTAATCATAAGAGAAATATAATCAAAACAAAAGGATATATCAACTTACCTTGGTGATATGGCTTGGCTGTGTCCCCATCAAATCTCAACTTGAGTTGTATCTCCCAGAATTCCCATGTGTTGTGGGAAACACCCAGGGGGAGGTAACTGAATCATGGAAATTGTCTTTCCTGTGCTATTCTCATGAGAATAAATAAGTCTCACGAGACCTGATGGGTTTATCAGGGGTTTCTGCTTTTGCTTCTTCCTCATTTTCTCTTGCTGTTGCCATATATATCTGTATATCATAGGAATACCTGCACTCTCATGATTGTCACAGCACTATTCACAATAGCAAAGATAAGGAATCAATTTAAGTGCCCACTGATGGATGAATACATAAGAAAAAAATATATATATATACACATACATACACATGGAATACTATTTGGCCATACAAAATAATGAAATCATGTTATTTGCAGCAACATGAATGGAACTGAAGGTCATCATGTTAGGTGAAATAAGTCAGGCACAGAAGAACAGATACAGATTGCATGTTCCCACTCATACGGGGAAGCTAAAAGAAAAGTTAATCTTATGAAGATAGAAAATAGAATAATAGATTCCAGAGGGTAGAAAGGGTGTGTGGGTGGGAGGGGGACATAGAGAGGATGGTTAGTGAGTACAAAAATACAGTTAGATTGATTAAATAAGCCTGCATTTGGGATAGCAGAGTAGGGTGACTATAATTAGCCACAATGTATTGTATATTTAAAAGTTGCTAGAAGACAGGACTTGAAATGTTGCCAACACATGGAAATGAAAAATATTCAAGGTTATGGGTACTCCAAATACCCTGACAATCATTACACATTCTGTGAATGTAACAAATACTCACATGCACCTCATAAATACATAAAATGTTTGTTTTCAACTAAAAAAAAAAACCTGATGAAATATCTCCTCACACCTACTAGCATGGCTATTATCAGAAAAAGAATAAGTGTATATGGAATAAGAGTATATGGAGAAAAAGGAACCCCTGCACATTGGTGGTGGGAATGTAAATTGGTGCAGCAGGTATAAAAATTATATGGAGGTTTCCCAAAAAATCACAAATAGAATTATAATTTGATTCAATAATCCCACAATGGACGTACATCCAAAGAAATGAAAACTTGGGTATCAAAGAGAGGTCTGCACTGTGCTGTTCATTGCAGATTTATTTACAATACTGAGCTACAGAAACAACATAAGTGTCCATTGATGCACTAACAGATAAACAAATTGTGGTACATACACACATTGGAATATTACTCAGCCTTAACAAAAAAAGCAAATTTTGCCATTTGTGACAACACGGATAGATCTGAAAGACATTATACTAAGTGAAAAGAGTCAAACACAGAAAGACAAATACTGCATGATATCATTTATATAGAGAATCTAAAATAGTCAAACACATAGAAACAGAAAATAGAATGTAATTGACAGGAGCTGGAAAGAAAGGGAAATGGGGCGATGATGGTCAAATGGGACAGTTTCAGTTATGTGAAGTAAATAAGACCTGGAGATTTACTATACAACTTAGAACCTATGGTTAACATTATATTACTGTATGCTTAAAATATTGCTAAAAGGTAGATCTTATGTTAACTGCTCTTAATGCAGAGGAAAACAGAAACACAGAGGTGGTAGGAAGAATGTTTTGGAAGTTATGGATAAGTTTATGGCATTGATAGTGGTGATGACTTAATGGTTTTATGGATGTATACTTATCTCCAAATACACCAAATTGTATATATTAAATATGTAAAGCTTTTATATGTAATCATATATCAACAAATCAGTTAAAATTAAATAAATACATAACTACACAATTTAAAAAAATCAATTATTTACCATGACCAAATGAATGCAAGACTAATGTAATGTTTTAATACCAATCAGTGTAATCCAACATATTAACAGTCTGAAGAAGAAAAATCAAAAGATTTTATCAATCATTCAGAAAATTATTTAATAAATATCAGCACTGATGATAAACATAAAAAACTTTCAGGAAAACAAAAATAGTTGGGATTTGCTCAACAATGTAAAGAATATCTACCAAATTTATTTTGTTCATTTTACTCCATGGTGAAATACTGAATGTTTCTTTTCTAATATTAGGGACAAGTCAAAGATGTTCACCGTCAGCATTGTTCAACATAATGCTAGAAATTTTAGCCAGCAGAATAAAACAAGAAAATAAGAGGAATATAGATTGGAAAGGATGAAATAAATCTGTTTCTCTTTGCTGTTAACATGGTTATCTACACAAATCCGAAGAAGTCTAAAAGAATTTTTATTATATATATATGCATATATATATGTGTACATATACATATAGATAGATAGTTAGCACTCAGTAAGGTTGCAGAACACAAAACTTGTATTTTAATACTCTAGCAATAACTACATAAACACAGAAATTAAGTATACAATACAATTTACTGTCACTCAAGGAAAGGAAATACTCTGGTGTATATATAACAAAACATGTCCAGGAAGTGCATGTTGATAAAACACAATACCGACAACAGCATCCAAATATCTAAATAAATGAAGAGGTGCACTCTGCTAATGGATGGGGAAAAGTGATATATTAAAGGCTTCAATTCTCCCAAAATTGATATAAAGATTTAATGCAATTCATATTAAAATCACAAGTACCTTGTAGACATAGACAAGATTATTGTAAAATTGTAAGGAAAGACAAAAGGAACTAGAATAGCTCATACATGTCTATCCAAATTCAAGACCTATTATAAGGATACAGAAATCATTACTGATGGAGATACTGACATATAAATCAATGGAACAAAAGGAGGAACCTAGAAATACACCCCCAAAATATATCCAACCAAGTTTTGACTAAAGTAATTCAATAAAGGAAAGACAGCCTTTTCAAGAGATGGTACTAGACAAATTAGACCTGCAAAGGGTAAATTAAAAAAAAAAAAAAAAAAAAAAAAAAAAAAAAAAAAAACCTTGCCTAGGTCTCATGCTTTCTAAAAATTACTTAAAATCAATAATGTACTTAATGCAAAACATAAAACTATAAAACTTTCAGGAAAAAAGTAGGAAGATATACTTGAAATCTAGAAGTAAATAAACATTTTTAAACTTGATACCAAAGCATGATACATAAAAGAAAAAAATTATAAATTGGACTTCAAAAATTTAACTTTTGTTTCATAAAAGCCCCTGTTAAGACGAAAAAGATTAAGCTACAAAGTGAAATAAAATATTTTCAAATCACATATTTAACAAACACTATGTAGAATACATAACAAATTCTCAAAACTCAATATAAAACAGCCAAAGGGTCCAATTAGAAAATGAGCAAAATAAATGAGACTTTTTACCAAAGATAATATACAGATGACAAGTAAATGAAAATATGTTCAACACCATAACTGTTTGGAAAATGAAAATTAATATCACAATCACATATCAATACATATGTAGCTAAATAGTGAAAATTAAAATTAACTAATTAACTAAAAATATAGCGATAGCACCATATTCTGGCAAAGATATGGAAAAAAACCGGATCACTCTGTATCACTGGTCGGAAGGTAAATAGTAGAAGCACCTTGGAAAAGAGACTGACCATTTGTTAAAACAGTAGTTAAACCTTTAACTACAAGATAACCAATAATTGCACTATTGGATATCTATCCCAGATAAATGAGGAATTATTTCCTGTATCCAATCATTGTCTGTACTCAATTACTGACATATTTAATTATTGAAGAATTATATTATTTACCTAGGAATTATAAACACATATTAAAATATTTTAGTGGTCTTATTAATAATATGCAAAAGCTAGAAACAACATAGATGCCCTCCAACGGATGAATGCTTAAGCAAAGTTTGGTATATTTAAACCATAAAATTTTTTTTTTATTATACTTTAAGTTTTAGGGTACATGTGCACAACGTGCAGGTTTGTTACATATTTATTTATACATGTGCCATGTTGGTGTGCTGCACCCATTAACTCATCATTTAACATTAGGCATATCTCCTAATGCTATCGCTCCCCTCTCCCCACACTCCACAACAGGCCCTGGTGTGTGATGTTCCCCTTCCTGTGTCCATGTGATCTCATTGTTCAATTCCCACCTATGAGTGAGAACATGCGGTGTTTGGTTTTTTGTCCTTAGCAAAAACTTGGAACCCACCCAAATGTCCAATAATGATAGACTGGATTAAGAAAATGTGGCACATATACACCATGGAATACTATGTAGCCATAAAAAATGATGAGTTCATGTCCTTTGTAGGGACATGGATGAAGCTGGAAACCACCATAAAATATTTTTAAGCAATAAAAAATAATGGACTTCTGAGACATGTAACAGTCTGGATGAATCTTCAGAGAATTATGCTGACTGAAGGGAAAAAATGTCAATTCCAAAAGGTTACAATGTATGTGAATCCATTGATATAGCATCCTTAAAATGACAGAATTATAGAGATGGAGACTAGACTAGTGGTTTCCTGGATGTGGCTAGTAAAGAGTAACATGAAGGAACCTTTATGTAATGGAAATATTTTTTATATTGACTGCATTAGTGTCAATATCTTGATTATAATATTACATTATAGTTTTGCTGTTACCTGTTTTAAGAAACTGAGTAAAGAACGTGTGGTGTCTCTACACTGTCTTACAACTGCATGTGAACATACAATTATCTCAAAATTTTAAGGATCTTTAATTAAAAGGAAATCAATTATTATTTTTCACTCATTGATTTAGACACTAATTGGATACTGGGTTCAAACAATATATTGGACTGAGAAGCACTAAATCTAGTGCTTCTTATTTACAGTATTGCTAGTTCCTATTATCAGTAATTAAACTTTCAGTTGCCTCTGTCTGTTTCCCCATCTAGACTATAGAAGTTTTGTTCTATTCTGTTTATCATTTTTAATTTCTGTTTCCTTTAGGCCATCACATAAATTGTATTTTAGAGCTCTGCTATCTTTTTTATTTGTATTTATAAAAAAAATAGTATCTGTCTACATCTACTTATGTATTTATCACCATCTATTATCTATCTAGATTTATTTAAAAAGAGTAGGTACTTTAATCTGTTTACTTACTAGGTCATTTTGATGAAAAGAACCAGAATAAAATAAAAATATTTACAAAATCCACTGGCCCAGCATCTTTGTCTAAAAAGGATTATAGATAGGCTACTGATCTTCAGGAAAAATAAAAGCATTTAGCACCTAGAGTTTAACAGCTTACAATTTAGTTGCTTGAAATACATTGTGGATATTTGAAATACTGAAATTTTTTACATGCTGTTTTCAATGTTTGTTCAGTGTGTTGAGAAATGGATGAAGAAATGTCCTCCCAGAAGAATTATAACAGACCAAGAAGGGAACTAGATGAGCGTAATTTCAGGAAAGCACAGACCAGTAGCACTTGAAACACTGTGGAGGCTCAGCATATGTCAACCAAACAGCTGAGAAAACTCTCAGTGATGGACGCAACATGGATCATCTCTGCTGGCATAGGAGAAAAAACCCACTCTTTGGGTTCTGATCAAATTCAATATTGTCAAAGTGAAGGCAAAGTATACCAATAGAGTGATATTGAACTTGTTACCCATTGGTGGTATTCATTCAGTAGTTGAAATGTACTCACTCAAAAATACTAATAAGGCAGCTACTTGATATTAGGTATTATTCCAGATAATGAGAGACCATAATAAACAATTAGACTAATTATTTTTTTTTTTTACCAGCATTGAGTTCTGTTGAAGAAGCCTAAAATAATCAGGTAAAGAAAGATGGCAAAGAAACAGTGGAAAAGTTATAGGAATGTTTAAAGACTTAAAAGACAACAATGGGATATAGAATGCCTTACGCTGGAGAGGAAGAAGGTGGTGTGTATCTTAGATTGTTCTTTTTTGTCCAGATTTATTGAAGTATAAGTGACAAAATGGTATGTATTCAAGTCACTTATATATATATATTTTAGATATATAGTGTATATGTATTACATATAATATACATATACATATATGTAATTGTATTATATATGTATATATGTAATACATATATACATATACATGTGTATATATATTACATATATACATGTGTGTATATATTACATATATACATATATGTGTACATGTAATGTATACATATACATATATATGTATATATGTATATATGTATTACATGTACACATATATTATATATTATATGTATATATTACATGTAATATACATATACATATAATATATGTAATTGTATTATATATATATATATATAGTGAAATAATTGCCACAGTCAAGCTAATTAACATATCCATAACCCAACATCCCTACTTTTTTTTGGTGTGGTGAGAAAACTTAAGATGTACTCTCTTAGTAAATTTCAAGTATAAAATACAGTCATGTGTACATGACATTTCAGTCAATGGCAGACAGCATATATGACAGTGGTCCCATAAAATTGTATTGGAACTGAAAAATTGCCATCATCTAGTGACTTCACAGGGCATTACCCTTTCTATTTCTAGAGGTACAAACACTCAACATTGTGTTATAATTGCCTACAATATTCAGTACAGCAACATACTGTACAGGTTTGAAGCACAGGAGCAATAGACTGTACCACATAGCCTTGACATGTAGTAGGCTATGCCATCCAGGTTTGTATAAGTCCACTCTACAATTCACACAGTGATGAAATCACCTCACGACATATATCTCAAAATATATCCCATTATTAAGTGACACATGACTATACATGTGTGCATGTGTAGAGTCATTAACTATAGCCACCATGTTGTATTAATTCTCCAGAATGTATTCACCTTATAACTGCAAGTTTGTACCTTTTGACCAACAGCTCTTCATTTCCTCCAACCTCCAAACACTGGCAACCACCATTCTACTCTCTGTTTCTATGTATTTGACTTTTTTTAGATTCCTTATATTAAGTGATATTGCAGTATTTGTCTTTTTCTTTCTCACTTATTTCATGTAGCATAATGTTTTCCAGGTCCATCCCCGTTATTACGAATGCCAGAATCTCCTTTGATTTTAAGGTTGAATTACATTGTATATAAATATATACCAAATTTTTTAATCCATTTGTGAACACAGGTTGTTTCCATATTTTTGTTAATTGTGAACAAAGTTGCAATGAACACTAGAATGAATATATATATTTGGAGTAGTGATTTCTATTTCCTTTGGGTATTGCTGTAGAGGGATTGCTGATTATACTGCGGTTCTATTTTTAATTATTTCAGGAACCTTCATACTGTTTTTCATATTGGCTGTACCAATTTACATTACCATCAACAGTGCATTAGGCTTCTATTTTCTTCACACCCTCACCAATCCTTGTCTTTTGATAACAGTCATCCTAACAGATGTGAGATAATAATCTCATTGCAGTTTTGATTTGCATTTCCCTAATGATCAGTGATGTTGGACACCATTTCATATATCTGTTGGCCATTTCTTTATTCTTCTTTGGAAAAATGTCTATTTGGTAGCTATCCCCATTTTTTTATCAAGATACTTGTTTATTTGCTACTGAATTGTGTGGGTTCCTTATATACCTTGTATAGTAACCCTTTATTAAATGCATGGTTTTAACAGCAATGAAAACAATCAACAAAGTGAAAGGGCAAGCATAGATTGGTAAATAGTATTTGCAAACTGTATCTTCTTTTTGTACTAGTTCCTCAGATATAATTTTAGATGCAAGAACACCTAATTTTACCTGAGAAAGGTGGAAAGTTGCACTATGTTGAACTGTCATCTCACAACGTATAAATGCACATTAGGCTGCTATCTTTATTTCTGCTAACCTTGTGTCCTAAATGCTAGAAACAACTTGGCAAAACGTTAGAAGAATTTGAGGGCTACATCATGTCGGAAAACGAATTTTTTTTACTGTATATTCTAAAAGATTTTAACTCCTACCAACATTTCTTGTCGAAATGCAGGACTGAATAATGGACATAGCTCCATTTTTTGGTGATTTTTAGGAAGCAAGAATATTAGCTATTTCATCAATGAGCTGAGTAATGACATGGATATCTTCCATAAGGCAAATGTGTCAACCACATTTTTTTAGGTTAATTGCTTACTGCAGTAGGCATTTTCTACCATATTTTGAAAATATAGCTCATATCTTGGAAGCAGTTGACATCATGAGTATGTCAGATGGGTAAAAATGGAAAATTGGGCTGTCTAAAATAACATTGAATCTGTAGATGCTTTGGGCCATATGACCATTTTAATAATATTGATTCTTCTGACCTATGAACATGGGATGGTGTTCCATTTGTTTGTAAGATAACTTCTTTCATCAGTGTTTTGTAATTTCCTTGTAGATATTTCTCAACTTCTTGGTTAGACGTATTTCTAGATATTTTAATTTTTTGTGGCTATTGTACCTGAGATTACATTCTTGATTTGCCTCTCAATTTTAATGCTATTGGTATATAGAAATACTACTTATTTTTGTGCAAAGATTTTGTATCCTGAGATTTTACTGAAGTCGTTTATCAGGTCTAGGAACCTTTTGGCAGAGTCTTTAGGGTTTTCTGCTTTATAGAAGCATATAATCAGTAAAGAAGGCTAATTTGACTTATTTTCCTATATGGATGTCTTTTATTTTTTTCTCTTGCCTAATTGTTCTGGCTAGGACTTCCAGCACGATTTTGAATAGGAGTGGTGAGAGTGGGCATCCTTATCTTGTTCCATTTCTTAAATGGAATGCTTCCAGCTTGTGCCCATTCAGTGTAACTGTAGGTTTGTCTTGGATGACTGCTATTATTTTGACGTATGTTCTTTTGAAATCTAGTTTGTGGAGAGTTTTTATAAAGAAGGGATGTTGGATTTTTTTCAAAATCTTTTTCTGTGACTATGAGATGATAATATAGCTTTTTAAAAAATTCTGTTTATGCTGTGGATTACATTTATTGTTGTGCATATGTTAAACCAGCCCTGCATGACAGGAATAAAACCTACTTTATTATAATTAGTTAACTTTTTGATTTACTGCTAGATTTGATTTGCTAGTGTTTTGTTCAGGATTTTTACATCTATGTTCATCAGGGATTTGGGTCTCTTGTTTTCTTTTTTCATTGTGTCATTGTCAGATTTTGGTATTAGAGTGATGCTGGCTTCATAAAATGAGTGAGAGAAGAGTCCCACCTTCTCCATTTTTTTTTTTTTTTTTTGAAATGGTTTCAGTAGGATTGCTATCTACTCTTTGCACATCTGGTAGAATTTGCCTGAGAACCCACCTGGTCCAGGGCTCTTTGGGGTTAGTATTACTGATTCAATTTTAGAACTCATTAATGGTTAGTTTATAGTTTCAATTTCTTCCTCATTCAGTCTTGAAAGCCTGTAATTTTCCAGGAATTTATCTATTTCCTCTAGATTTTCTAGTTTTTATGCATAGCAGTGTTCATACTAGTCTCTGAGGACATTTCATATTTTGTGGGATAGGTTGTAATGTCATCTTTGTTGTTTCTGATTGTGCTTATTTGGGATTTCTCTCTTTTTTTCTTTGTTAAGCTAGCTGTTGGTCTATCGATCTTGTTAATCCTTTTGAAGAATCAGCTTTGGTTTCATTGATCCTTTGTATGGATTGCGGGGTCTCAATTCCATTCAGTTTTGCTCTGATTTTAGTTATGACTTTTCTTCTGCTAGCTTTAAGGTTTGTTTGTTCTTTGCTTTTCTAATTCCTCCAGACATGATGTTACATAATTAATTTAAGATTTTTCTAACTTCTTGATATAGGCTTTTAGTGCTCTAAACTTTCCTCTTAACACTGCTTTTGCTGCATTCCAGAGACTTTCGTATGTTGTATATCTGTTTTCATTTTTTTAAAGAGTTTTTAAATTTCTGACTTAATTTCATTGTTTACCCAGAAATCATTCAGGAGAAAGTTGTTTAATTGTTTAATTGTCATGTATTTGTATTTGTGTGATTTTGAGAGAAAAGTATGCTTGGTATGATTTTTATTTTTCTGACTTTATTGAGAATTGCTTTACGGCCGAGCATGTGGTTGATCTTAGACTACGTTCCATGTGCAGATGAAAAGAGTATATTCAGTGGTTAATGGGGTGGAGTGTTCTAAGTCTATTAGGTTCAATTGATCAAATGTCAAATTTATGTCCAAAATTTGTTAGTTTTCTGGCTCAATGATATGTCTAGCCTTGTCAATGGGGCGTTACATTCCCCCACTACTATTGTGTGAATGTCTAAGTCTTTTTGTAGATATAGAAGTAATTGTTTTATGAATCTGGATGCTCCAATGTTGGGTGCCATATATTTAAGATACTTAAGTCAACTTGTCGGATTGAAACTTTTATTATCATGTAGTTGAAACCTTATTACCTTGAGTGCAGTAGTGTTGTTACATGAAAGATAGGTCTCTTGAAGACAGCAGACATATAAGTCTTATTTTCTTATCCAACTCAATACTTTGTGCCTTTTAAGTTGGGCATTTACATTCAATAGGTTAATACTAATGTGTGAGGTTTTGATCCTAGTGTGAAATTGTTACCTGATTGTTTTGTAGTTTCTATTATGTCATGTCTTTAATGGATCTGTGGCCAATGTACTTAGGTATGGTTTTGTAGTAGCAGATATCATTCTTTCATCTCCATGCCTAGAATTCCCTTAAAAATCTCTTGTAAGGCTAGTCTAGTGATAATGAGTTCTCTTAGCAATCACTTGTCTGAAAAAGATTTTATTTCTCCTTTGCTTATGAAGTTTAGTTGCACAGGGAATGAAATTCTTCGTTGGAGTTTCTTTTATTTGACAATGCTGAAGATTGGCCCCTAGTCTCTTCTGGCTTGTAGGGCTTCTGCTGAGAAGTCTGCTGCTAACCTGAAGGGGGTTATATTTGTACATGATCTGACCTTCTTCTCTAGCTGCCTTTAAGATTTTTTTCTTTAGCATTGACCTTTGATGTCTGGTGACTATATGCCATGGTGATGTTTGTTTTGTATAGCATCTCTTAGGTATTCTCTGTATGTCTTATATCTGGATGTCTAATTCTAGCAAGATAAGGGAAATTTTCTTGAATTATTCCCTCAAATATATTTTCCATGTTGATTGCATTTTATCCTTATCCCCCAGAAATGCCACTAATTTATAGGCTTGGTAGCTTTACACAATCTCATATCCCTCAAAGACTTAGTTGATTTTAAAAAAAAATCTTCTTCCTTTATTTTTGTCTGACTCAGTTAGCTTGAAAGACCAATCTTTATGCTCTGAAATTCTTTTTTCTGTTTGGTCTAATCTATTGATAAAAGTTTCTGTTGCATTTTAAATTCATTATGTGAGTTTTTCAGTTGCAGTAGCTCTGATTAGGTTCTTTTTAAGATGTTTAGTTCTTCCTTTATTTCCTGCATTGTTTTAGGTGTTTCTTTGTGTCGATTTTCAGTCTCATCTTGGATCTCATTGAGTTTTCCTGGAATACATAATTTGAAGTCTTTATCTTTCATCTCTCTGCTCTATTTTGGCTAGGGCAAACTGCTGGAGAGCTAAAGCAAGCCTTCAGTGGTGTCACATTTTATTTTTCATGGTGGCAGAAATCTTATGCTCGTTTCTTCTCATCTGGAGAGGGTTGTGTTGGATAGGGTCTTTTAACTTTGCTTCTATAGGGTCACACACTTCTGTCAGCAGGTTTTCTATTTGGCTGTAGGTTTGACACAAGGGCCAGTGGATGGCATTGGCAGGTAGGAGACAGCTGCCAGACAAGCAAATGTATGGACCTGACCTTTGTTTACTATAAAGTGCCCTCTGTTGTTTCAGTTGAAGGGCTGGACAGTGGGTGCCCAGTGCCTGGTTTCCCCTATGCTGTTCTTTTGCTAGTGAGTGAGTCTCATGAAATCTGATGGTTTTATAAGCATCAGGCACCTCTCCTGCTGGCAGTCACTCCATCCTGCCACCCTGTGAAGAAAGTGCCTGCTCCTCCCATTTACCTTCTGCCATGATTTTAAGTTTCCTGAGGCCTTCTCAGCAATGCAGAACCATAAGTAAATTAAACCTCTTTCCTTTACGTATTACCAAGTCTCAGGTATTTCTTCATAGCAGTGTAGGAATGGGCTAATACAATCAGTATTCCCAACCAAGAAAGGAGAACCAGTAAGGAGTTCCTTTTTAATGCTTTAGTAACAGTTGACCAGGTAATTCAGACCAATTCTTCCACTAAAGACAATTAGAAAAGTTAGGGCGCTGGCACTTAAAGCAGTCAGAAAACTAACAATACAGTGAAGAATGGCCAGGCCAGGATCAGGGAGAAGAGATATATCTGGGATATTGATCCCATCATCTGTGGCCATTTGTGCTTTGTAGGCTTTTGCAAACTCCGTAAGAACCAAGTGAGCATGAGCAGCACACATAAAAACTACATAATAAACATAATTTTATGTGTAGAAACTTTTGAGATTTATAAAGGACCATATACAAAGTTGTATTATCCTGTTCTCACGCTGCTATGAAGAAATACCTGAGACTGGGTAATTTATAAAGGAAAGAGGAATTGACTCACAGTTCCACATGGCTGGGAAGTCCTCAGGAAACTTACAATCATGGTGGAAGGCACCTCTTCACAGGGTGGCAGAAGAGAGAATGAATGACAGCGGGGAAAGGTCAGACACTTAGATAACCATCGGATCTCCTGAAAATTCACTCACTATCAGGAGAACAGCATGGGGGAAACCACCCAAATGATTCAATTACCTCCCACTGGGTCTCTCCAAAATGCATGAGGATTGTGGGGATTACAATTCAAGATGGGATTTGGTTGGGGACATAGCGAAACCATATCAAAAGTCATGAGGCAATTTCTGGCAAATTTCAAAAACTGATATACAGATTATATGAATTAAGTTGGCATTTAATTATATTAAAATGTTAATTAGAAAAATTGCATATGTTTGCGCTACAGCCTGAATTGCTCCCCACCCCATATATTCACATGTTAAAGCCGTAACACCCAATTTGACTGTATTTGAAGATACAACTTTTAAGGAGGTTATTAAGGTTACATGAAGTTAGAAAGCTAGGGCCCTAATTCTATAACATCGGTGTTCTTACAAGAAGACACGCCAGGAGTGTGTGCACATAAAGAAAAGGCCATGCAGGACATGGTGAGAAGGCAACTGTTTTCACGTTAAGGAGAGAGGCCTCACCAGACATGAACAATTGCTACATCTTATTCTTGGATCTCCAGGCTCTAGAGCTGTGATAAAACAAAAGTCTGGTGTTCAAGCCACCAAGTCTGTGATACATTTTTATGGCATCCCAAGAAGACTAAATCCAGTTTAGAAAATAAGGAATGCATTTTTAAATAACCCATGAGATTTACATTTTCAGTCATGAAGAAACAAAATGATCAAAAATTATCCTCTCACCATAAACAAGTAGAAACTGGAGAAATTGTAAGAAACAATTTTCAGTCATAGGCAATAGACAATGAAATACTGCCATCTCTCAGAAATGGGAAACAAATTCTGTGAGTCCTACCATTATTTAGACTTTTGGAAGATGATATAATTCTCAATGTCACAGGAGAGAAAAACTAAAATCAACACAGAAGTCTCTCTTGAAAGAGAACACAGAGAATAGAGTTCAAGGAATATGAGATAGCTAGAATTTGTAGGGAAGATAAGTCAAACTGAGGGAGCTACACAGAAAGGAAGATTTTTAGAAATCTGCATAAGAATCCCAATAAGTTTTGGCTGAATAAAAATCTGTGCACGCATAGGGGGAAATCAATCAAGGGTAGAAAGTAGAAAGGGTAGCGAAGAAAACAATTACTTAATAGTCATAAGAATAAAAATTCCCAGAACTCACTTAGGGCTAAAGATAGTTTCAGCTTTTATCAGTCAGAATGGAGAGATATTAATGAATAATGATGACATGTAACAGAAAACTCAAAGCTTTCTACCTTTAAAGTAGAACTCAATTAGCCCTAAGATAAAGGCAAGTATAAGCCTCACTAAAAAATGAGGCTTTTATAAGCCTTACTAAAAAATGAGGCTTTTATAAGCCTTACTAAAAAAAAAAAAAAAAAAAAAAAAGAGCTTAGAAACAAACCTTGACATGATCAAGCTGGTTATCAAGCAAACTGACTTCAAGAAGTTGAACACTGCTTAATGATATAAAACAGATAGCACTCAATGTTTAAAATGCATTAATAATCACTACATGTATAAAGAAAGAGTGAACAAAATATAGGAGGAAAGTGTCAATAAAACAAAAACAAATGGAAGAGGTAATAAATTCAGAAAAAATAAAAGCAATTGTAGATATGTTCCTATGTGAAAAGATGAAAAAATATATAAATATGATGAACAGAAAAAAACTAAGCTAAATACAAGATGGAAATTAAACTTCTAACGATGCAAATGAAAGAGCAAAAAACACTGGATGGAATTACAGCAGATGAGATCTGAAAGAAGAAATGATTAGTGAACTTTGGTATAATAGCAATAAAAATCCAAAATAAAATATAAGAAAAAAAACCCTAAAAAGTAAATGAATACAGCATCAGTGGCCTGAGAGAAAATATCAAGAAATTAAGCAGTATAATATATATGTGATTAGAATCTCCAACGGGTAAGACAAGTGAGAGTGATGGGGGTCATATACAAAAACATTACTTGAAGAAATAGTAGTAGAAAATGTTATAAAAACTATAAAAGCATACATTCTAAAAATAAAATTTTAAGCAGAATCAAATGCTAAATAAAATAATAAGAAAAGACATACTAAAGCAAACAATAAATGAATTGCTGAGAAGCAATGATAAAGAAAAAAATCTTAATTGTAGGCAGAAAAAAAGAAACTGCACACAGAAGAATATAAATCATAATTATAACAAATTTGTTATCAAAAGCTATGCAATCTAGAAGATAATTAAAAGTCAGCCTTAAAATACTAAAAGAAAGAAAAAAACATCAACATAGTTTTGGCAAAGTGAAAATATCTCATAAATTGAATGTGAAATAAAGTCTTTTCCATTCATGCAAAAGATGAGAAAATCACTGGCAACAGAGATGAACTCTTAGTCTTTATGCAAAAAGGAAATGATACTCCATTAGGGTTTTTCAGAGAAACAGAGACAATAAAATACAGACACAGACACACACACAGGCGTGCAAACACACACACACACACACACACACGGGGGGGTGGGGGGGTGGGCAGGAAATACATATTTTAAATAATTGGCTCATATGATTGTGGAGGTTGCTAAGTCTGAAGTACTGAAATTTGGTAGGCTCAAAATCTAGAGTTAAGAGTTACAGGCCGGGCGCGGTGGCTCACACCTGTCTGTAATCCCAGCACTTTGGGATGCCGAGACGGGCAGATCACGAGGTCAGGAGAACAAGACCATCCTGGCTAACACGGTGAAACCCCGTCTCTACTAAAAATATAAAAAATTAGCTGGGCATAGTGGCAGGCGCCTGTAGTCCCAGCTACTTGGGAGGCTGAGGCAGGAGAATGGCATGAACCCGGGAGGCGGAGCTTGCAGGGAGCCAAGATCGCGCCACTGCACTTCAGCCTGGGCATCACAGCGAGACTGTTTCAAAAAAAAAAAAAAAAAAGTTACAGCCTTGAGTCCATAATTAAATCTAAAATCCACAGGGCAGGACAACAGGCTGTAAACTCAGGCAAGGTTCCCACAACGCAGTCTTGAAGTAGAATTTCTGTTTCTTTGTAAAACCTCAGTCTTTGTTCTTAAGGCCTTCAATGGATTGAGTGAGGCCCACATGATTAGGGAGGTAATCAATTTTACTTAAAGTCTACTGATTTTAAAAGTTAATCAGATATAAAAAATACTTTCACAGCAGCATATAGTGTTTAAACAAACAGGCAAGCACAATAGCCCTAACCACATTGACATGTAAAATTAATCATTATATAGCTCATTTAAAAATCTCTACCTACAAAAATAAAGGAACAGTACTGGCAAAAATAAATGTGTGAGTAAACATAGAACGTTTCAAATTTACAAGATCTCATTTAAACATCACTGAGTATAAAACTAAGGCTACAATTAAGACTGTAATAATAAACTGTGGTGTAACATGTAGAAGTAAAAACATTATGATAATTGCAAAGAATATGAAGAAATTTATAAATTATATATTTGTAAGATACTAAAGTGTATATTAAGTGATACAACATTACTTTAAGGTAGAGTTTTGTTGGTTAAAGATGCATGATGAAAACCCTAGGGCAACCAAGCGTGCATGCACACAGATACACACGAAAAAGTATATTTCATAATCCATTAGGGATGATAAAAATAAATTACAAAATAATTGATATGAGAAAAAAAGAAATCAAAACCAAATGGGACAAACAGAAAACAAATAGCTCATGATATGGTTAACCATAATCACCTTAAAAATTGCATGAAAACTAAATGGCATGATTATTCCCGTTAAAGTTAGAGCACCTAAATGTGAATGCAAAGTGTTACCTAATATTTGCTGCATATAATAAAGTCACATTAACTATAAATGCATAGATATTTGAAAAGTAACAGAACAAATAAAGCATATACCATGCCACTGAGAGGTGACAGCATGATGGCAGTCCTCACAGCCCTTGCTCGCTCTGGGAGCCTCCTCTGCCTGGGCTCCCACTTTGGCGGCACTTGAGGAGCCCTTCAGCCCACTGCTGCACTGTGGGATCCCCTTTCTGGGCTGGCCAAGGCGGGAGCTCAGCTTGCAGGGAGGTGTGGAGGGAGAGGCGCGAGTGGAAATCGGGGCTGCGCGTGGCACTTGCGGGCCAGCTGGAGTTCCAAGTGGGAGTGGGCTTGGCGGTCCCCGCACTCAGAGCAGCCGGCCGGCCCTGCTGGCCCCGGGCAATGAGGGGCTTAGCACCCGGGCCAGCAGCTGCGGAGGGTGTACTGGGTCCCCCAGCAGTGCCAGCCCACCAGCGCTAGGCTCGATTTCTCACCGGGCCTCAGCTGCCTTCCTGCGGGGCAGGGCTCGGGACCTGCAGCCCGCCATGCCTGAGCCTCCCACCCCCTCCATGGGCTCCTGTGCCACCAGAGTTTCCCCGACAAGCGCCACCCCCTGCTCCACGGCGCCCAGTCCCATCAACCACCCAAGAACTGAGGAGTGCGAGCACACGGCGCGGGACTGGCAGGCAGCTCCACCTGCAGCCCCGGTGCAGGATCCACTGGGTGAAGCCAGCTGGGCTCCTGAGTCTGGTGGAGATGAGGAGAACCTTTATGTCTAGCTCAGGGATTGTAAATACACCAATCAGCACCCTGTGTCTAGCTCAGGGTCTGTGAATGCACCAATCGACACTCTGTATCTAGCTACTCTGGTGGAGCCTTGGAGAACCTTTATGTCTAGCTCAGGGACTGTAAATACACCAATCGGCATTCTGTATCTAGCTCAGGGTTTGTAAACACACCAATCAGCACCCTCTGTCTAGCTCAAGGTTTGTGAGTGCACCAATTGACACTCTGTATCTAGCTGCTCTGGTGGAGCCTTGGAGAACCTTTATGTCTAGCTCAAGGATTGTAAATACACCAATCGGCACTCTGTATCTAGCTCAAGGCTTGTAAACACACCAATCAGCACCCTGTGTCTAGCTCGAGGTTTGTGAATGCACCAATCGACACTCTGTATCTAGCTGCTCTGGTGGGGCCTTGGAGAACCTTTGTGTCCATACTCTGTATCTAACTGATTTGATGGGGACGTGTAGAACCTTTATGTCTAGCTCAGGGATGGTAAATGCACCAATCAGCGCCCTGTCAAAACAGACCACCTGGCTCTACCAATCAGCAGGACGTGGGTGGGGCCAGATAAGAGAATAAAAGCAGGCTGCCCGAGCCAGCAGTGGCAACCTGCTTGGGTCCCCTTCCACACTGTGGAAGCTTTGTTCTTTTGCTCTTTGCAATAAATCTTGCTCCTGCTCACTCTTTGGGTCCACACTGCTTTTATGAGCTGTAACACTCACTGCGAAGGTCTGCAGCTTCACTCCTGAAGCCAGCAAGACCACGAGCCCACCGGGAGAAACGAACAACTCTAGACGTGCCGCCTTAAGAGCTGTAACACTCACCACGAAGGTCTGCAGCTTCACTCCTGAGCCAGCGAGACCACGAACCCACCAGAAGGAAGAAACTCCGAACACATCTGAACATCAGAAGGAACAAACTCCAGATACGCCACCTTAAGAGCTATAACACTCACCGCGAGGGTCCGCGGCTTCATTATTGAAGTCAGTGAGACCAGAAACCCACCAATTCTGGACACACCACCATTAATCAAAAGAAAGTGAGTAGCTATATATATATATATATATATATATATATATATATATTTTTTTTTTTTTTTTTTTGAGACGGAGTCTCGCTTTGTTGCCCAGGCTGGAGGGCAGTGGCGCAATCTCGGCTCACTGCAAGCTCCGCCTCCTGGGTTCACGCCATTCTCCTGCCTCAGCCTCTCCGAGTAGTGAGTAGCTATATTGATATTGCATAATTTAGACTTCAGAATAAATATTATAGTGATAAAGAGCAAATTTTATATGATAAACTGGTAAAATAATTAAGAATCTGTAACAAGCTCAAATATGTATGCAAAGAACACCACATTTTATAGGTAGCATCTAATATGACTGATAAGATAAATAGAAATATCTATCAATATATTTATGATTTCGAAATATCTCTCTAAAATATAATGTGAACAAAAATATCTGTAAATATATACAAATCTTGATTGACATTATCAGTTAAGACCCTATCAGACCTTTGTAGAATGCTTTCCTCAGTAACATTACAAGTGCAAAAGAAACATTCATTGATATAATTTTCTGGATCTTCTTTTTTGTTAGTCTTTTTTTTAAAAAACGTATTAATAAATTTAAAACAATTCAATTCATGCAAAGTAAATTTTCTTATCACAGCTAAATTCCCAAACACTAGAAAATTCAATAGTACATCACTAAATAAATACCCATTGATCAAGGAATAAATCACAAGGAAAATAAGAAAAAAATATTGAAATGAATGAAGATGAAAGGAGTATATCAAGATTTGTGGCACACAGTTAATGCAGTGCTTTGCAGGGATAGGCACAGTAGTAAAAGCTTATATTAAAAGGCATAAGTCAGAAAAAATTTTTAAAAATATCTAAATGTATACCTCATTAGAGAGAGAGAGAGACAAATTAAGCAGAATTAAAAACATAAAAATCAATGAAATAGAATATGGTTAAAGAATAGCAACAATCAAATAAAAGTTGGCCCTTTAAAAATATAATTAAGATTGATAAGCTATTAAAATAAAAGATTATGATAAAATAATTTATTATAAATTATCAACATTAATAACAAAGGACTAAAGCCCACATCTTAATATTAAAATGCTATTATTTCCTACTGTTGAATATTAGGAACAGAGCAAAGTTTTCAGCTCTAATAATTTGTATTTAACATCCTTCTGAAGAATTCAAGAAAGAAAAATGTAAAAAAGAGAAGAAGAAAGGAAGGAAAAAAGAGAGATCAAAAGGAAATAAATTTGAGAATAGTTAAAGTCAGGTTTTTGTGCAGACAACATGATAGGCTATGCATAAAATTGTAATAAATTTTTTAAAAAGGAATCAATACCTATAAGTGAGTTTAACAACGTATTATGATACAAGGTTAGTATAAAATTTACATGTATTACCATATACTAGTAATATCCCATTGAAAACTGAAATTTTAAAAACGTCATGTACAATACCATCAAAAATATAAAATACTTGGGACAAACAATAAAATATGTACAAGATTGCATAGTGAAAAGAGCAAAATATTCAGATGAATCTTAGAAGACCTGAATAAATTCATTTATTTCACTTAATTCCCAAGATAAATCCCAGTAGGCGTTCTGTTGAAATTGAAAAACGAATTTTAAAGTCTATATGGAAATATAAAGGACTTAAAAGAGCCAAAACAGTTTTGTAAAAAGGAACAACGAAGTTGAAGGACTAACCATCCTGGTTTCAGGATTTATGCTAAAGCTTCAGTAATCAAGACAGTGACTGAGGCATTGGTTTAGGGATAGACATGTAAATTAATGGAACAGAATAACAAGGCCAGAAGTAGACTTACACGTATGTACATGTGTACTTATACATTTGATTTTTGACAAATGCACAAAGATAATTACTGAGGATAGAATAATTTCTTCAAAAAGTTGTGTTTCAGCAGTCAGAAAGCACTAAAAAAAGAAATAAATTTGAACTATTACCCAATATTTTAGGTAAACACTAATTCAAAACGAATCTCAGACTTAAATGTAAAATTAAATTATATTTTCACTCATTCAAGGACAGAAAAAAATACATATAAAAGAAAAAAATAAAAACTGGGACTCTAAGCAAAACCAAACTTTTATTTGAAAATTTACTATCATGAAAATGAAATGGAAAACCACAAACTTGTCGAAATTATGTACGTATCACAAATTTGATCAAGGACTTATATCGACTACATATGAATAATCCTTATGGTTCAGTAATGAAAAGACAAATTATCTAACAAAAAATAGGCAAATATTAGAACAAACATTTCACCAAAGAAGATACATGGATGCAAATAAATACATAAAATGTGCAATTGTATTTGATATTTAAAAATGCAAATTAAAACCACACAGCATCATTACTATACACGCAGTAAAATGAATAATTAAAACATTGACAATACCAGGTCTTGGAGAGAATGTAGAAAACTGGAACTTACATATATTGCTATGTGAAATACAAAAGATACAGCTATGTTGAAAAGAGTATTGTAGTTTCTTGTAAAATTAAACATACACTTTCCATACAATAAAGTACTGCACTCCTGCGACTTGAACCAAAAATAATTCAAAATCTTGAATATTCATAGGTACTTTATTTGTAATAGCTAAAATGCAGAGAGAGCCCAAATGTCCATGAACTGATGATTGAATAAACCAGTTGTGGTGTAGCCACACAAAGGAATGCCAGTCAACTAATTAAAACAAATTATTAATGCATGAAACACTATGGATGAATTTCAAAAGCATTATACTAATTAAAAAAGTAAAAGATGGATATTTTATATAAAATTTTGATAAAGGGAATGACTTTCATGACAGAAACATCAATTACTGCCAGAATCTTGGTGTAAGGGGAGGGCTTTCAGTGCAAAGGGGCACAGTGGAACATACTGGAATGATGGAAATGTTCTATACCTTGATTGTGATTGTTGGTTACACACTGTATTTATTTCTTAAATAATCAATCCTTATAGTTATATAGTTACGATGAAAAAAATTTTTAAAAATTGATGTCATTCTCTACATTTTTCTTATGGAGACAAGCGAAACAAATTTTGTTTCTTTGAATAACTTCTGAAAAATTTGTTAAATCAAGGTAATCAGAAAAAAAGTTTAAAAAAATTTTTCTATTCCTTCTATTTAATACTCTTCTGGAGGTCCTAACCAGTACAATAAGGTGAGAAATAAAAACAAAATCTAATGACGAGAAATAAATAAATATTCATGACTGATGTGATGTTATATGTAAAACAATGTAAAATAACTCACAGATCAGGCATTCAAATTAGTAAGAGTATAGTCATGTTTACAGGAAAGGTATAGTTACTCCGAAAGTTTGCAACCTATTGCCTGTGCTCATGGTGCAGAGACTACGCTTCCAGTAAATAAGGAAGATAACCCAGTCAAATATCCTTATAAAAATATTGACAGACCTCCTGGCAATCAAACAAATAGTGTTTTCTTATAGCAGAACAACTGTAGCAGTATAAACCTAGCCTGTCCACAGATACTTATAAAACCTATAGGTGACATAGATTTTATAGACAGAGTCACATAAATCAGGACTCCGCAAGCTTTTTTCTGTAAGGTAGCTACATAGTAAACAGCTCAGGCTTTGCAGGTCACGTGAATTCTCTTTTACATATTCTTTTTTCTCTCTTCTTTTTGACAATAATTTTAAAAGCCATTCTTAGCTTACCAGCTATACAAAATCATGGTAAGCTGAATTTGACCATTGGTCATAACCTGTCAACCCTTATACAAATTATTAGAAAAAAAATTGAAGATGTGTCATGTCCAAAATGACTCTTCTATGAAAATTATGCATCTGTATATATTACATAGAAACTCCATGTTAACCTGGGCAAGAATACCTATTACTGCAGCCCAAAATGAAACTTTAAGCTGTGTTGGTGAACCCAGACCTCCTCTACTGTGCATTGCAATCACTTAAATCCTGGCAACAATTAGGAAGGCTTGATACAGGGGAAGCTCTCTGGTTTGTGTGAGTCTGATTGACAATTTGAATGTTTGGAATATCATATAGGCAAAATATAACAATTATATTCTTCTCATGAGGAGTAAAATAGCAGAAAACAGAATTAGTTTCACACCTCAAACAAACAAAAAGTCTGACAAATTTATATTTTTTAAAAATGGCTCTCAGACATTGGTTGGCAGGCAGCATAAGGCAGGACTCCATCAGCAAAAGGGAACAATGAGTAGAGCCCAATGATTAAGTCCGCACCTTGCCTGGAGACTGTTTGAGGCTAGGGTAGAGTGCATGAGAACTCAATAGAGCCTGGCTGTCTCCCTGATTCCAGAAGATGAAGTTAGGGAGCCCAAGGTGTCTAGAATTCCTGAAAAAGTTAAGTCTACAAGAAAGACACCTTAAATATATGAACTCTGGATAAATATAAGAGAATAGAAAAACTATGCCATTTTAACACTACTCAAGAGAAATCTGAAATCATATAATAAAACAAAATAAATTTGAGAGAATAAATGTTACCAGAGATAAAGCAGGTCATTTCAAATAATACAGGAGTCCAATAAAACTAAATATGTAAATGCAAATGAACCTATCATGAAGCATTATAAAACAAAAATGATACAAATAAAGTAGAAATAGACACATTTACAATGACAGTTGAAGATTCCAATACCACTTTTTGATAACTGATAGAATATGGCAGAAAACCAGTAAAAATCTGGAAGATGAGTAACATCATCAACCACTGACCTAATGGTAATTACGGAACACTCGATCCTACACCAAAACAAAGGGTACTAATGTTCCAAGTGCACCTGGAACATTTTCCAAGGTAGACCACACCTAGTCCCACAAAATAAGTCATAGTGAATTTGCAATTAGTAAAATAACACAGAGCTTGTCCACTGATAACAAAAATAAATTAGTAATTAGTAAAAGAAAGATATCAAAAGTACCAAAATATTTTAAAATTAAACACCACTTTTCTGAATCAACTATGGATCAAAGAAGAAATCACAAGAAATATTTTAAAATATTTTGAAAAAAACTGAAATTACAATGTGTTCAAAATTGTGGGTTGCAGCTAGGAAAAAAAGAGCATTTCCCAATTTATGAACTAAGCTTCCCACAGTAATAAGCTAAAAAAAAATAAAGAAATTTTACACTAGCAGAAGAAAGACAATTTTTAAAATGCAAAAATTAATAAAATAGAAAAGAATCACAATAGGATTAAAAAAACCAAAAGGTCATTGTTTGAAAAGATTAATATATTTGATAAATTTCCTACCTGAATTATCAGGAAAAGAAAAACAGAGAAATAACAAGGTAATATTATCAAGAATGATAAAGGAAGATATTACTAGAGATCCTAAGAGCATTTAAAGTATAATAAGGAAATATTATAAAGAATTCTTTGGTAATATATTTCACAATTTAACGAAATGAACAAATTTTTTGAAGGCATAGACTACTGAAGTTTGCTGAACATGAGATGACTTGAAAAGTCATAAATCTATAACAAGTTGAATTCATAGTGAAAAAATTTCTATAAAAGATACACAAGGCCCAGATGGTTTAATAGGGAAATTTTCTGAAACATTTAATGAGAAATGATACCAATTCAAAACAAGGTCTTTTAGAAAACAGAGAAGAAGCAAACACAATGAGTGAGGCTAGAATTATTGTGATACCAAAACTAGACAAAGGTATTACAAGTAAAACAAAACAAAAAAACTGCAGACCAACATCTTTCATGAATATATGCAAAAATTTCAAGCAAAATGTTTGTAAGTCAAATCTGAAAACACATAAATATATAATATATTGGGACCCAATGGATTTTATCCTGGAAATACAAATTTGATATAACATTTTGATATCAATTAATTTAATTCACCATATTAACAAATTAAAAATAAAGGAAAGAAGCATTTGATCGCCTTTATAGATGTAGACATTTTTTGGCACAATTCAACTCTAACAATAATAAAAAGAGGTGGGTAAAACAGGAATAAAGATAATTTTTTCAACCTAACAAAAGACATTGATGAAAATTCTACAGCTGATGTCAAGACAATGGTAAAACTGTGATTATTCTCATTCTAAAATCAATAAGAAGGCAAAGCTGTTGACTCTCATACTGTCTTCTCAACATTTAACCAAAAGCCTTAGTGCAGTAAGATGAGAAAAATAAGTACAAATTGATACTATCTTTAGTTTCAGAAAACACATAATTGTCCATGTAGATAATTCTAATGAAACTCTAAAAGCAAAACAAAACAAAAACTATTAAAAACAACAATTGAGTTTAGCAATGTTAGAGAATAAAGTCAATAGAGAAAAATTAGTTCTATTTTAAATATGCAGAAATTGAAAATTTAAAAAATTATAGAATTTTAAATAACATCAGTAGACATTAGGTATTTAAAAGTAAATTTGAGTGACACTATGAATGACCTATCCCCTAAATCTATAGAACATTTCTAAGATAATTTAAAGACAAAAATCAATGTAGAGATATACCATGTTCTTTGATTGGAAAAATCAATATGTGTAATATGTCAATTTTATAATATTTTGATTGTGATTACATGCATTTGATGTGTGTACACCCGTGAATTCAACACCATAATCAGAATTAACCTGTCAACACCGAAAGCTTCCTACTTCTTATTGTCACAGGATCTTTCACACGTCACTTCACGAGCTGGAAACCTCTGTGGCTGGCAGTGCCTCTGCTTAAGTTTTACTTGCACCCGCTGGGCTCGTTCCGCCCACTTGGCCCACCAGGTTGCCTCAGTTTGTACTACTGGCCCGAATCCCTTGCCCTTCAAAGGCGTACCAGGCATGGAGCAGCACCGGGTGTATGAGCGACCAAAGTGGTGTATGAGCCAGTGAGTGCGGCGTTTGGCCAGTGCTCACAGCCAGGCATGTTGTCAGCTGTGGAGGGCCAGACACCTCCAGGTGCCAGCACAGGTGCAGGCTCTCTGCGAGACTGTGGCTGGACTAGGCATACCCCAAGTGGATTCTGCTGCGGGTGCCAGCATCTGGACAAAGGGAATGCGGTGGTGTCTAAAAACTCAGTGACACCAGCAACCGTGAAGCCCCCAGGGCTGGGGAGGGCATGCTACAGCCCTCTCATTCCTGCCGCCCATAGATCACCGAATAGTGGCGGTAGGGGAGATGTATTTTCAGCTTGTTGAGCCTGCAGCCTCGCTCCAGCCCAGGGCTCCCAGGCTGGCCTGGCCCCGCCAGTACTTCCTGTCGTGCGGAGCAGCTACCTGACATTGGCGGAGGGTAGGAGGGCTATCTATAGTGTTACAATTCTGGCTCGGGGATTCCCGAGGTCTGGGCCCCTAGAAGGATTGCTGCTCTTTACCCCTCCAGTTTGGCAAATGGGAGCAGGTCACCACCTGCAGCTTGGCGAGCTCGCCAGGAACATGTTATAGCTCCTTTCGCTCCTACCTGCAGCTTGGCGAGCTCGCCAGGAACATGTTATAGCTCCTTTCGCTCCTACCTGCAGCTTGGCGAGCTCGCCAGGAACATGTTATAGCTCCTTTCGCTCCTACCTGCAGCTTGGCGATCCGGCCAGGAAAGTGTTACAGCCCTTTTTGCACCCGCTGTTCTGTGGGTCCCGAGTTTATGTCCAGGAAGAATGAAGTTGCACGGTCAACTGAAGGGTGAGCACGGTGGAGAAGAGTTTTATTAAGCAACAGAACAGCTCTCAGCATTGAGAAAAAGCTGAAGTCTCTAGCTCCTACCCGCAGACTGGTAGTCGTGACCTGTGGCCGAGTCCGGGGTGTGGGGGGGGGGGGTTGTTTATACGCTCAGAATGGAGGACGTGCATGCTGATTGGTCCATGGGTGGGATCTGAAAGAAGAACCATTCCATTGGCTGAAAGGCATCAAGGAAGTTCTCACTTCGGGTTGTGGATTCCACCTGGAACTGGCAGCCCGGTTTTCAGGCTTTTCAGGCTTTCGCTTGAAAGTTGGGTTTTACCAGGGAGCCACCCTGATCTGCCTAGGAATTTGTCTGCCACCTGTGCTATCACTATTATAAAACATCCCTTCCTCCAACTACATATGCAGGGAACCACCGATTACTTTCTGTCAATATTATGTATTTTCTAGAATTGTGTAAAGCTAATTATACAGTATGTGATCATTTTGTCTGGCTTTTTAATTCAACATACTTATTTCAAGATTCAGCCACATGGATATATGTATCAAAAACATGTATTTTCTGTTTATTGCTGAGTAGCAACTCCACTCTATGGGCATATCCTGATTTGATCCATTTTGTTGTTAATGAGTTGTTAATTTGCTGCTGATTTTTGGCTCTCACAAAGTTGCTATGAACATTCATGCACGGATTATTGTGTGGACATATGTTTTTGTTTCCTGGCATAGACACCAGGTAATGAAATGGAGTGGTTCTATGGAACAGAAAATTTAAATATTCAAGAAATTCCAAACATTTTTCCCAAGAGAATTTACCAGTATTCATTCCCACCAGAAATATGGTGGAAATGCTCCACATGCCCACAACACTTGGTCTGGAGATTCTTTATATTACTGCCATTCCACAGTGTATGAAATGGTATATCAATGATTTAATTTGTATTTCCCTGTCAAGTAAAGATGTTGAGTATATTTTTACATACTGATTTTCTTCTGTATGTCTTATTTAGTGAAGCATCTGTTCAAATATATTATTCATTTTTATTGGATTGTTCTAATTATCATTTTTGAATTGTAAGGCTTTTTATATGTTATTAACACAGGTCTTTAGGTATATTTGAAAATATTTTCTCCCATGCTGTGACTTCTCTTTTCATTTTCTCCACATTGATCTAGAGAAAGGGAGTTTAAAATTTTGATGAAGAATTTATTTAATGTTTTATAGTTCAAGAAGTTGTAACTCTATTAAAATAATTATTGACAACTGAAGATTACACTAATTTTTCCCATTTTTCCTTCTAGATTTATAATTTTATCTCTTAATTTTACATTTTAATTCTTGTACAAGGTATAAGGTAATAGAAGAGTTTTACTTTTATTTAGTGATGGCTAGCCAACTGTTTCATTATCATTTCTTGAAAATATTTTTCCCCATGGATTCCAAAGAAAAATATATGCACGTTAAAATTTATGTAAGTCTTTATAATACTATAAGTCCACAATCAGATGTTTTAATGAAGAGATAGCTGCACACGGTGGCTCACACCTGTATCCCAGCTACTTGGGAGGCAAAGGCAAGAGGATTGCTTGAAGCCAGCAGTTGGAGACCAGCCTGGAAAAAATAGGCATTGTCTCTGAAAATATAAAAATAAATAAGTCAAATGTGGTGCTGTGCACCTGTAGTCCTAGCTACTGGGGAAGCTGGGGCCAGAGGATCGTGTGAATCCAGGAGTTACTGGGTGTAGTGAGCTATGATCATACTGCTCTGCTCCCATCTTGGTGACAGAGTGAGACTCTATCTGTAAATAAATAAATAAATAAAATATATACAAAACATATTATTTATCTGTAGGAAAACATAAAAGGGGAAAATATATGTGCTGGTATCAACTAGGAGAAGACAATTGTTTTACCATTTTACAGCATACTATGAAACAAAAGAAAACCAATAAACCAACAAAGATATGATATGGAAAATGGCAGTAAGAAGGTCTTTTGTCCATAATCTGCTCACATATTCTTTGTATGGTTTTTGTCTGTTTCGCATCATGCACCTGAAAATTGCCATTTTGCAAAGTATGTAATGTCCTGATAAATTTTTAATTTTAAGTAAGAATAAAACACCTTAGTTATGAGATTGGTAACTTTCTGTTTCTTAATTTGATGACATAGTAAAATGTCATATATAAGGTTGACAGTGTTCTCTGGAAGCTATAAGCAGAATATTTCTCTTTGATTTATAATGCTAATAGGAAGTTGCAATGCTCTTTAATTATAGGAAGGAGAGTCTAAAGTCACATTACTGAATACAGCTATAGAAGGAAATAGCATCATGTTTTATGATGAATTGTAAATTAATTTTATATACTTAAAACAGTTTTCTAATTGTTACTAGTTTCAATTTTTCAAGATATAAACGTTATATCTTTGACTTATTTTCATTAATTTTTTAAGGAAACCCAAAAGTCTGTAAACAAAAATGAGATCATTTCACTCTTTAAGTTAATCTGTGGTTCATGTTAAATTGCCTTGATTCAGAAAATCATAATCTAGTGCATGTACTATAAGATTAACATGGTGAATAGTGTCAGAAAAAAAAGAATAGGTAGTGTTAATTCTATGTATAAAATTATCTAAAGAAGCTTAATTATGTACTCTAATGCCTCTGTCTTTTTTTGCTAATACCTTTATCAATTTTCAGAATAAACTAATTGTACATTAACTTGTCATTAATTATTTTTATAGTGTAAAAAGAGGAATTTTCAAACTTTCATTCTACAGCATTGGACATAAAGATAACAATGACATTGTCTTGCCATTATTGTGTTCTGGCCAGATGTGTTTAAAATACCGACAGAACTCTAAAAAAGTGAAATGACGGTCGATACACATGTAGCACAGTATTTTCAATTAGTATTTTAATTATGCTTTGTGAAATCTAGTGATACTTTTTTATTTCCTAAAAATAAATTAGGTAAATCTCATCAGAATTATCTACTCCTATGGATAGCCATTTATATGATAAACCACTTTAATCTACAACTGCATTACAAAAAACCAATTGTCTCATGCTGTTCATGGAAGTCAGTAATAGGACACAGACTGTGATGCTGTTAAAGCAATTCACTAACAGAATATTAGAATGTCTACTGAAATATCACAAATGAGTACCAGATTTTATATCGTACTGGTAGAATGCTACAACATTGTATAGTTTGCTCCTGTTAGACTGTTTTTCCAGTAAATAATATTACTAACGTAATCATGTTTCTTATCCAACCCAATCCAAGTTTTGTCCCAAATCATAGCATTGCAGTCATCATAGTAAAATAAAATTTCTTTCTATTCAGGAAATGCTTGATAGTTCTGCATGATTTTCAAACTGTAAATATTTTGTTAACCTTGCATTTATAATATCTAAGTGCTAAGTATTAAATCATAGTAAATTTTATTAAATTGTATAAAAATATGTCAAGACTCAAAGCAGCAATTTTTTTTACTGTTACAAATTTAAGTAGAGCAAAATGAATATTTAAACAAAGTTATTGCTTTATATGCCATGAAAATGTTCTCTCTGAAAACAAAGTATATTTACCATCTCACTTATTAGAAAACTTTTCTTTATTATTGATCCATTGCTGCTTCTTCCATCATACTCCTTCCTAACCTGAATCTAAAGGAAGTAGGGTTTTCACAGTGGTTTATAATATACCAGTGCCTAAAATTAGTACATCCACTTCTAATGGCAGGTGCACTGGTAAATACTTTTTAGGCATTTCCAGATATTGTTGATTTTAGCTCTCAACTCACTAGCTACAGTTCACCATGCTAGACACATCACCAAGATCGGCTTTCGTCTTTTTAATTTATGTTTCATGATACTACATATTTTTCTTCATTCACTGATTTATTCATTCAAGTTTCAAAGTGCTAATATGCAAGAAACAATGTGATATTCAAAGATGATTCAAGCTATTTTCCTTCCTTAAGATATTTATAGTATATTAGGAAAGATAAGATACAAACTTGGCCCATTTTCCTAGAAAAAAAGAACCACAAGATTAGTGTATACAGGATACTAATATATTGAGATGAAGACAGTTTAACACCAATGATGGATAGACTAGAAGTATCAACAGTTATAGTTGTTTAACTATAATCACAATTTTTTTCTGATTTTAAATGTGAAGAAACTAAACCATTAACATTAAATAATTTTTTTAAAAGGAAGCTGTTATTGAACTTGTATTAAAGAAGTTCTAAACTATTGCTTAGCCACTATACTAAAAGAAACCTTATCTTTTTTTGGTGATAACAGAAATATTTCTGTGATGCTTAGATTGTGAAATATTATCAGGTCTAAAGATTTTATTATTGATTAAATTCATGGTAAAAATTATTATTATTAATTATAGGTTAGTTATATAAAGTTAAATAGTTGGGGTCTTGGTTTTCATTGGGTGAAGCTTTCCTAAAAACAATAAGAATAATTTGAAAAAATATATAAATATGTGGAAATGCAGTCCAATGCAGTAAGGATCACAGTGCATTCCATTGGAAGATGATAAAGTTTAGCTTCATGGGCATAGAGGAAAGTTGTTACTTTTGGTATCCACAATCTTCTGCAAAATAATAGCCTTTGGTCATTTTGAACACTATCAACACTTATCCTCTGATAAAATTAATGAGGAACTGGACAGAC
This sequence comes from Symphalangus syndactylus, assembly GCF_028878055.3. NCBI lineage: Eukaryota > Metazoa > Chordata > Mammalia > Primates > Hylobatidae > Symphalangus > Symphalangus syndactylus. The sequence goes on from NC_072433.2 coordinate 92,366,636, forward strand.
AAGCCCCTGAAAATAGACTTGGACAGTCGTCATGATTCTAATAAAAGCTTAATGAAACTTAAAACTATCTCTTGCATCCAGATGGACTAAGGTTATATTACAATATTTGCAGTTTTGTAGTTACCTCAGTTCTTGCTGCTAGCTTCTGCAGAAACAATATGTCAGTGTGACATGCCCTGTGGCAATGTATTGTTTCTCTCAAAGTGAAGAGTATTTACTGATGAATCTTGTGGACTCCTCAAAAATAAATGTGGATAATTATCCAGTGTGATTTTGATCACTCATAAAAACCCTGAGACATTTCCTTTCAAGTGGCAGCTGTAGATGCTTTCTCCTCCTCCCCTCAACAACACGTGTTGTCATTGTGTGCAATGTATAATATTCTTGGTTAGCATTTGAGCAAGTACTAGTGCAGTCTCAGCCTTTCTTACATAGCTTTTGCTAGGTCTTTTCATGCAGAAATAACTTCTTAAAAACCCAAGCTAAGTTTCTATTCTATACGCATAATGATAAATCTGCACCCCTGCTGGGGGCCATTTTCACAGCTTCCTCTCCAATAATTAAATGACCACCAGCAACCATATTACCCATAGAATTTAAATAATCAAAACATTTTTCTTAATACCCCTTTTAGCAAAAATGATTTTTATCATTTTATTTCCATTTTCTTAACATTTTAAATACATTTACTACTGATTAAGGCAAAGGTTATTTCTTAGCACTGTTTAATCCTCTTTACATAGTTAATTAGTATCAAGTATTTTTATTTTCTTGCACAAATTTGTTGGAGTATAAAGCTCTGGGTGTGTGTTTTAAATGCACATGACAAAGTTTTGGTAGTGAAATACGAGCGTTAACAAAATAAGTGCCTTTTCTGCATACTGTTTTAAGTGTGATTGTTTGAATCAGTTTAACAATCTTAAATGTATTCTTAAATATATGCATTTCAAGAATGAAAAGATTATGTTTTATATTTTTCTTACTGTAATAAGATGCATGAATATCACATTTCATAATCACATAGAAATTATATTTTCTGCATTTATTGTGCCAAAGAGTTATCTTGCATACATTCAGTGATGTGGCATACATTGATGTGGGATGAATCTAAGAAATATCATGAGACAGCTATTAAATAAGTGGAAGCCTTGGTTTCAGACACTATAGGAGGGAGAGATATTTAATCAAAAGAACTAAAACTGAAGATGATTAAGGACAGGAAGAAAATGTCTGAAGAGTCATGACAAGACTTAATCATTTAGATGAGAAAAATAAATAAGGTCTAGAGAGAGTCAGACACTTGATGTGGTAATTTACTCAAAATCGTGCTCAACTGCAAACACAATAGATTCTTCCAAGGAAACGAAATAAATACAAATGTCCTGCATCATGAAAGAGAAAGTGAAAAGAGAGAGAGAGAAAGTTCTAGAGAGACAGAAATGTAAGTTGGTAAAAAAAAAAAAAAAACCTCACTACTCAGGAAGGAGGTAGGCTTGTCTTAAAGAAGGACTCCAGGGTTTAACATTATTTGCCTTACTAATTTACTAATATTTACATAATTTTCACTGTGTAATTTTTTTAAGTATCTTTAAACCTCTATAACTATTTGGTCCTATAATATTGGTAAGTTGCATCAGATAACTAGAAATAAAACATAATAAAGAAGTAAGAGAGATCACAAAGAGGAAACCATTTTTTTTTAATAATAGAGTCAGTGGAATGATTAGGAACAAAACTTGGGCCTCCTATGAAACTGTCATACTTATTTTATCTCTCAAAATAGAGAATATAACTGGGATATTGTCTGATAATTCTGTACTTTTCTCTGTGTAATATACAAAATTAAGCTATAAGAAACAAAGAAAAGATCTTGATTTTTAACTTGGTAAATTCAAAGATAAATCAATGATTTCTCATTGCTTTTATCATTCAGTAGCTCTTTTAATCTAAAGTTTTCTAGAAAAAAATATGCTACATTAATTTCCAATTCTAGAAAATAAATTTAGAGTATCTTTTTCTTTAATAAGCCTGTCTAGTAAGTAATGATTGAAAGACTTGAATCAAGATCTCGTTTTTCTTGTCTAGATGTTTTATGTTTAAAGATCCTCTAATTTTCCTGTGTAATTTAAAACAGATCTTAGGACATATTTGCTACATATAATTTTTCTTTCCTATTTCAAATATCATTTTTAAAGGAAATTTTTTCAGTCCACTTTCCACACAATTTAACATATTTGTAGCCCTTCTGTCAAATTTTAATAATACCAACTCTGACTTAAGCTTTGTTAGAAAATTGCAAACTATACATCATGAAGTAAAGATAAGCTCATGTTTAAGGACATTTTTACATATGCAAAGAGCAATATTCTAGACATAGCTAGATGAGGGCAAATCAGCTCATGCTTAATTCATAGTTTTATTTTTAAGACAATTTAAAAATAATCCTAGCAATAAGTTTCCAAATGATTCTGTAATACACATTTATCAGAGATTCGGTGAGTTCTCCGCTATCCTCACAAAGTTAAGGAGAAAAGCTTCTCACTTTTTTGAATGCAGAGAAATTCTCATCAAAAAACATGTTCATTTTGATTGTAACTTTTTAGTTGCTACATACTTTCTTCACTCTCTCCTAAATCACTAAAAGGTTGGAAAATGGTAGGAAATTTCAGAGGTTCACAGGTACATGAATCAAGTCTTCAAACTTAATGGTGAAATAGTATTGTGTATGAATCTAGGTGCTCTGATGAAGGGTTATTTTCGGTAAATGTTGAAAGGTTGACAGTAGCTGCTTTGTAGATTTGGGGAAAAACCAAGTTGATAACAATCATGAAATTGCTGTCTCAATGGTAGACATTTTTTAAAAGGAAAGAATTTCTTTGGAGTGCTGACTTTAAGCCATGAGACATACTTCCTAGAAACTTCTTACAAACTTATAACTGACTCAACTTAAAACTGTTCAAAGAATAAAGTAATACAAAATTTGCTTTCCTTGTTTTCATCAGTGCACATCTGTCTTTCTATTACCTATTTATCACTATTTTGCTCAATGATAAAGATAATAGGTTGAGAATTAAGTATAACTCTCTGAACCCCAGTCTATGTTTACACACTTTTAGCTTGTTGCTTCTAACATAGTCAGATTAAGCAGACTAAATTTGATAAGATAGTGATCTCAAACAAGACCCACTTTCAAAAAAGTAGTATTAAAAACATAGTTATTTTCAGGAAAAAAGAGATGTGATTGTAACTGAACTCTATATTTATTAAAAGATAGAATAGATTAGTTCATTCAGATAAAAAGTAACAGTAGCTTACTCTGGAATGATCAGTCAGTGGTTACAACACTGTATGGTCTGAGCATTACTATTTCTTTTCCATCTTCACTCAGAACATGGCTTTGGAGGACATGATTGAGAAGTAGTAAAAGATGGAAAAGAAAAGGAAGAAGCAGAAGATCAAAACTGAAAGAAAAGTGATACAGAGTCTAAAAGTTTTCTTTTTAGGTATAATTTAACGACCATTCCAAAATATATTTGAAATAAAACACTTTTTTCTCCAAAGTTTCTTATTTCCTTTAATAACATATTTATACATCTCTCAAACTTTATATTATGCTTAATGGTACATCTTCTCCTTTAAAGTAACTAATTTATTTTTAATGAGGAAATTACATACTTGTATCTTTTAAAGTAAAAAATAAGTAATTGAATTAAAAGTGAAGGGTTTCTTTGGCCTTTCCATTTGAAAAAAAAAAAAAAATATCCCAGAGAAAATGATAGCTCACAATTCTGTTTTCCTTATTTAAACATCTATATGTTAATATGAATACAGATCATTTCAGTTTGGATTCTGGTTTTATTTAAATAGGATTATTCTTTAATATCCTTTAATCACATAATCTAAAATTTGGAATTTGTTATTTTTTCCTCGTACTATGAATTACATTATTCTTGGTAACTACTTGACTTCTCACTGTAGTTTTTTTCAAATTTATATCTCAAGTTAGTGATGTCTGGCAAATGTATTTATTGCCCACTTGTTGACCTTCTGCCCTTGGATATCCTATAGGTTACTCAATTTCAATATTTAAATATTTCTCAACCCCTTACTGTTCCGTATGATTCCTCTTTATTCTCTAATCATTCACAAGCCTCCATTCAGCTGCTCATGGCTAAAACCTCACACTCTTCCCTGATATGCCAATATTTCTTCTATTGCCACTACCCTATAATATTCAGCTCATCGCAATGTATTCATGAGTTTAATATTCATAAGACCTTAATATTTCACATATCTCATATAAATTGAGTGATCCTCTTGCCACCAATAATAATTAATTGATCAGCTGTCATCATCTACTGTGACAAATTCTAACAGATATTACTACTTTTAAGACTTGCTTTGAATTTAGTCTTCATAATGCAGCCAAGATAAACTTTCCATATTTCCATACTTTAAATCCAATTGTCCTCTGCCATGAGCTAGACTAAGACTCTGTCCATTTAACCCAGTGGGCTAATTCTTTAAAAATGTTAAAAATAACATAATCATAGATATTCAGGGTCAGGACAGGACAATTTCTAGGAGAGACATCTTCACATTCTAATTCATATGTAATGTTTAAGACACAAGAGACTTCATTAACTATTATCTTAACCTTCTATACCTAGTTTATACATGCTCTTAAGTAATTGTAAGAAGTCCCAAACTATCATCCATAAACAACTAATGTCTATATATTTTAGTATATCAGTAAAGCTTGCAGCTGAATGCTTCTGATACATAAAAACCATTAAATAATTTTAGTTTTCTTCAAAAGAAACTCTTTAAAAAACAATTACGCCTTTTGCTGCGAATCAAATATAATAACTGGAAAATGGCTCAATATGTATCAAAAATCAGGCCGAAACATTATTTTCTTTGACCAAAGGAAATATAATTCTGCTTCTTGCTTCTTTGTCGACAAATATTATACAGATTTGGTATTATATTGTGCCTGTAAAATGAATTCCTCAGCATGCCGCAAGAATCTTCCTTGATCTGTCCCCTCTTCCCTGCTTACTGTCATCTGACACTATTCTAGCCTTGTGCTCTAGGTTCCAACAATAATGAACTACCTGCTGTTTGTTATGTGTATATCACCTGAACATACTCATATTTTCACATCAGGTCATTTGTACCACGGGTTAGTAGTACGTATGAGCTTCTTTTGTAGTGAACATAGATTTTTTTTCTTTCTAAAAAAAAGTCTAAAGGAGGAATAGTTGATACTTCTACATGTATTCTTGAGTAGGTATCAAATATTATTGATTATTCAATCATGTATCATGTCTCAAATCAGAGATTACATTCTCCATGAAATCCGCTTTTTGTCTAGATGCCCATCCCTTTTCCTCTATATATTACCATCATGACAGAGTTCACACTTCTTTTCTTTTTCATGGCCTATTTTGTTGAATTCTTGAGATTTAACAAATAATAAAGGAGATTTTTAAGGATATCTACTGGGCTTATTTATGATATTATATTGAAAGAGGAGGGCATTCCAAATAGAAGAAACATCATAAGCTATATGGCAGAAGTGAGAGTTTGTGAAGGTAAATCTTAATTTTTCAAATGAGCAGATGGAGTATTTTGGAGAACGGAGAGAATTAAGATATGATGAGTCATGGGAGTAGACTCAAATGATTAAAACTAGTAATAATGTTTTTTAAAATTGAAATTTACATACACAAGACAAAATTCAATGCAGTAGAAAATGAGTATTATAGATTTTGAAAAAAAAACATAGAAATACTGTTAGTGAAGTTATCAAGAATCATTGCCTAGACTTACTGAAAAGAACATAAATAGGCACAATGAAAATAAAAGTAATAACGAGATTATATGCTACCAAGATTTACAGGTAAAGAACAGGAGAAGTTGGAGATGTACTTCAAATAATTAAAAACGGCAACAACAACACATGGTTTCTAGAAAAGGTTCTTGGCAATGGATAGAGAAGGAGGAAACAATCATCTGGACTCTGTCCTTTGGAGGAAGTTTTGCCAGGGAAATGGAACTGATGACACCATGTGTCACCACTGGGTATGCCCACCCTAACTGTCTTGGGCTTCATAGTGGGCTTGAATTGTTGTTATTTTTACTAGCTTATTCAACTAGGGTAGGCTCTAATTCCCTCCGACTATGAAAAAACCAAGGAAAAGGGGGTATGAGGAGAGAATCTTAGGATAACAACCATCATAGTCTTTTTCTTTGACATGTTTTATATCTTCTATTTTAAACAGTTATTCCTATAGTCAGACAAAAGTAGAATGTATTTTTTGTGTAAATTTGTAACCACCAGGGATTTTGGGGGACAAATTTGAAGTATAAAGCTAATTGCTTAAAGAATGTCCTAAAAGAATTATATTTTCCTGTTATTAGGATCTACATTTTTCTATAAACTTGTCAAAACTGCTATTTATATTCAAGCCCACGTGTTTAATTAGCTATCATTTTGACAATGAAGTTCTTATAAATGTATAAAACTAGAAGAATAGACAACTTTTGAAAAAGGGTATGTACATAAAACCCGCTTTGAAATGACCTTATATACATTTACCTTTTATAAAATGTTTAAAATGTAAATATTGCAATTTATATGCAAGGAAAATATTTACTCACTATTTCCTGTGGATGATGAAAGTCACTTGATTTTCACATATTTATTAACCACAAATCAAAAAAAGTATGCTGATCTAGAAACCTTTCTATTTTTACATTTCAGTGGATGAATAAGACGTAACAGTCTAGAAGTGAATGTAAATTTTTTTTGTTTTCATCTTTTCCTTTAATTTGTTACTCATAGCAGAATGAAGCGCCAATAGAATCTTCTCTATAACTTATACTGTGCTTGCCCTTAAGGATACCATATAAATCCTCCAATTATGTGACTATTTTCACCTATCAATTTCTGATGAATAAAGCATCTTTATACATCCAGTCTCTTTTTAATAGCCTTAGCTATTTTTGATGTTATTGTTTCAGTTTTTATGTCATAGCTGCTATGAATCAGTGAAAAAATAATTGCTGGTTGTTACACATGGGTCTGTTTTTAATAGGTACTCATAATCACTACAAATGCTGTGTGTCTGTAAGATAAGACTAGAATTATAAATTTCCTTATGCAATATATACAGTAAATATCTACTAGCATGGATTTTTTTATCCGTGTTGATCATGTGCTTACATGAAATTACTATAAGCAAAATTCTAAAATATAATGGTACATGCAACTTCAGTGAAATTTTACTCAAATGAAGATAGTTTAATCTATTTTCAAAGTCATTGGATCTTACAAAAAGAGATATCATTCAAGAAATTATAATTCATGAAAAATGGTACACTGATATCCTGAGAATCCATTCTATAGTTTTTTTTATCTTAAATAGTAGCATCGCTCATTCATATTTAAAACAGATATAGCATAAACTTCAAAACTCCAGAAAAGCACAAAAGTTTTTGTACCTCTGGGTTGGGTCAAGATAGAATAACAGGATATCATATTTTGCCTACTACCTGAAAAAAAGGAGAAAAAACAGACCAACTATATGAAGCAATGGTTTTTATCACATAGATCATCAAGTAACAAAGGATAGTGACCTTAAGCTAATAGGATTAATCCTCAAATTGTTTCAACTTATCACCTAAAAAAGAGTTTCCAGACCCCAGTCTATGGTAGGGGAACCCAAGTGAAGCCTATAAGTTCAAGAAATAAGAACAACTGAGAATCCAGGGTGGCCCAGGTGAAACAAGTTCAGAAAGCAATGTACCAAAGAGAAAAGGCCTGCATAAAAATATAACTGCAGATATCTCAAGAGGGTCTCCCTCAAGGCATCAGCTAAATGAGTAGTGTACGAATAGCAGGAAACTACTCATTACTAAATAAAGAACCGCATGAATAATTGGAACAATTACAGAAGATCTCACATAAGATAAGAAATATTTCATCTTCTTAAACAACATAGTTGAAAACCTCGTAATTCACAGGTCAAAAATCTCATAACTCAAGATCCAAATCAGACACTCAGAGATGAAGATGACAACACTGAAGGTTAAAAATAGTTAAAGATTTAGTATAGGTTAGATAAAATTAGTAGGTTTGAAGACATAGCAATAGAAATTATCCAAATGAAGCTCACAGAATTAAAAAGGAATTAAAAAGTAAGAGCACCAATAACTTGCAAGACAACTTTTAATGGCATAATATACATGTGATCTAAGTTTCTGAAGAAAAGAGAAGGGTAATGAAAACTTCTGGAAAAAAATTAAAATTTAAAAAGTATTTTATTTCTTCAAAAATGTGTGGGTTTTTGTTTTTTATTTTATTCAAAAATGTGTGGGTTTTTGTTTTTTTAAATAAAGTTTATTTTGTGTATTTAAGACATACAACATTTATGTTATGGGATACATATCAATAGTAATAAAGTTACTATAGTGAAGTAAATTAATATATCTATCAACTTTCCCTTTTTTGGTTGTTATTTTTGTGGCAAGAGTAGCTAAAACCTACTCATATAGCATAAATCTGAAATACAGTATAATTTTATTATCTATCGTCCTCATGCTTTACATTAGGTCTCCAGACTTGTTCATCTTACATACCTGGTTGTACCTTCTGATTATATCACACTGTTTCTCCCCGAAGGAACCCTCCACAGCTGACAGCCACTATTTTGTTCTCTATTTCTATATGTTTGATTTTTTTTTAGATTCCACATAAAAATGAATTCATGCAGTATTTTTCTTTCTGTGCTTGACTTATTTTACTTATAATATGTGACCTATAAATGCACAGATTCAAGAAGTTCAATGAAACACACTGTATTCAATATAAATAATAATTACAAGGTGCATTATAAAGTATTTAAAACCAATGATAGACTAGAATCTTAAAAACCACCAGAGAAAGGAGATATATTCTGAAGAACAAAGGTAAGGATGACAACACAGTTGTTGGAAACAAACCAGAACATCGTGGAGATACATATTTAAAACCCTGAAAAAGCAGAAAAAAAAGAAACTATCAAACTAACATTCTAGAACAAGTGAAATATCTTTCTAACTGAAGATTAATTAAAAGCTTTCAGACATACAAAAACCAAAATAATTAATTCCCAGAAGATCTGCATTGTAAGAAATGTTGAATAGAGCTCTTTAGGCAAAAGAAAAATGATAGTAGATTTTGTAACTATTTGAAAAAACACAAATTTTGTAAATTTTCATAATTTATATCAATTTAAAAGCTAATTTGTTATTTAAAAATAATATCTATGCATTATGAGGTTTATAAAATATGTAAAAGTAAATTGTATGATAACTTTAGCACAGAAGCCAGAATTAGAAAAATAGGAGTATATACAGTAAGGTTTTTATGCAATAATGGCATAATATGACTTGTAACTAGAATGTGCTAAGGTCAAGAAGTTAAGGAGCTTCTGCCGAAGCATAGACTAATGCATTGTCTTCATCACTGAAATTGTTGATATTAATAAAAAATCTATTGAATTAAGCAAGTGATGTAGTCAACTTATGAATCAAATTCATTATCTCTTCACATGCTAGCATTTTGAGTATCAGTGTAGTAATTAAGAGAAGAAATTTTAAATAAATATCATTGAAATGTTCTAAGAAGTAAAGAAAAATATGCAAAATGTCAGTAGATAATTGGAATAACAGCAGTCCTTATTTTCCATGCCACTGTGCTAACTGCAACTTGCATAAATCAAAACCATGCCCTTGCTTTGCAAGATTTCAATGACTGAAGAGCTGTGCAGAAGACAGTTCTGATATGCAAGAATTTCAGTTAACTAGACTAACGTGCACTGTTTGCATATAAAAAGGAGTCAAATGGAAATTCTAAAAGTGAACAATCTAATACATAAAATTATAAACTCAATAGGTGAGTACAGAAATAGAATAGGCAACACATGATAGGTCTACTGAAATAAAAGACAAGTCAATAGAAAAAAAAATTCCAAACTGAGAAAAAAAGAGTAGAATACATGAAAAACAGCACATGAGACATGTACAACATGGTAAAAGATCTCACATGTTTAATTGCAATTATAGAAAAAGATGAGAGATTAAACACAGCAAAATTAGAGAGTGATGAAGAAGTTTCCACAATGGTCGAACAATACCAACTCAAGCATTCAAGAAGTTTTATGGATCCCAATCAGATAAATACAAAGAAGAACACAGGTAGGCACATCTTACAAGAGTATTTTTCAAACTTTACTCTCTTAAAAGTATTGAAGGCCCCAAAGTGTTTATGTAAAACTACATATGTGCTAATACAAAGATAAATATTAACCTAATTAAATAATTTATATCCATATTCAATGTATTAGAAATCAAAACTATGAAATATACAAAACATGTGCTAAATTCATTTAATAAATAATAATGCCTCTATTATTTTAATGTACACACATATATTGAAACAACTATATTTTCAAAACAACTATATTTTCTGAAATGTAGTGAGAAGAGTGACATTGCTTCATATTTTAGCAAATATATTTTATACCTGGTTTGCTAGAAGACAGTTGCATTATCATATCTGCTTCTGAATTTAATCTCCTATGACATATGACATATTTTTTTGGTAGAAGTATATAAACAAAATCTGGGCTCCAATATTTATGTAGTTAGAAAATGGAGGGGTATTTGGATTATGACATGTTTTTCAGATAACTGGGGATATTTTTATTTGATATAGACCAACATCAATTTGGTAAAACATGGTAGTTTTCAAAAGATAGTTGTAATGTGGAATGTGAAAGAATATCACCAAACTTTTTGTACTCTGTTACATTAAAATTTGTTGACCCGATTTGTTCTTTGAATGGACCTTATATGCATGAATCATCTTGTAATATCAATCTTTGGTCACTTTGGAATAACTGCTAAAAACAAAAACAAAGAAAGAACCTTAAAAACAGTCAGAGGAAACCTTCATTGTAGAAATAATATGGGAGAAAACAGAAAAATTGTTTGGTGTCTCTAAGGTGTTTAAAGAAAAAGTAAAGCATATTCTTCAGAAGTAAAATGATTTCAGATAAAAACACGAAAATGTATGAAGGACTAAAGAACAATGGGATGCTTAAATATATGGATAAATATAAATGAATGGTAACTACATAAAATAGTGATAGATATGTTTTGTATGGCCTCAAATATATGTAAATCAAAATGCATGGCAATACTGGAAGAAAAAAAGTGAGTACAGCCCATGGGGATAAAGTATTTTAAGTTTGTAGCATTGCTGGAAAGGGGCAAGAGTAATACTTGCATTACATTTTTATTACTCTCATAATTTGTATTACTTTCATAATGTAAGGATTCACATATAATCTCAAGGGTAACCACTAAACAAAAAGGAAAACAGGGAAGTGCTATAAAATTGATTTAGTTCAAAGAAAGTAGAAAAAAACTCTTAAGACATGTATGTAAAATAAAATAAAACTTGTTGTAAGCGGATCAATGTAAATGCAAATGCAAATGAACAAAATAATGGTTTATATATGAAATTGGAGTTACGGGTCCTCTATCAAATAAATAATAGTCTTTTATCATTGTTAGTCATTTGTGTCATTTTTTAGATAGCCAGTTTGGATCTTTCCTATTAGACACATCAGATTAATACCAAGTTATTTATAACAAATAAAATATTTAAAGCACCATGCTAGGTAATTGGAGAAATAATGCATATAGAAAAATAACTTTAATACAAGACAGAATATATTAGACTCAGTTCTTGTCACTGTTTCTTTTTTTTTCTATATCCTATTTGAGACCAATGGCATCCTATACAAAAAGAGTTGGTGAAATTGAAGGTACAATCTTGCTTTGAGCCAGAGTTTTTTTTGTTTGTTTGTTTTTTTCCAACAAATGCTTCGGTCAATTTGGAAGCTGAAATTTTAACCTCTAAAAATGTCTTCAAATTAACTAAATGAACTAATTAAATTAATGTCATTCCAGGTGAACCTCAAATTCTGCTGCAAAGCCTAAACACTTTCATAAGCTTTCTTCCCTTTTGTTACATTTTCACCTTTATTTATTGTCATATATAATAAGAGTTAACTCCTTACTCATTCTGATTATGTTATCCTTTCTCTGGAACTAAATCTGAAATGACATATGGTCAGTCGAATTTTCAATTTCAGTTGCAAAGTTCTTCACAGGAACTTTAAAAAACCACATGAAACTTTCAGAGTAAATTAGAATCAAGGAAAACTTCACCAAAACTGATACCAGTAAAAAAAAAAAAAAAAATCACTTATAAAGCTATCTTTCTAGAATAACACTATATATATATATGGACAAAGATATTTTCTTATTTTACAAGGACTACATAATACTTTAGGCAATTGCCCTCACATTTGGCAATATCAATAAACTCTCAAATAAATTTTAAATGTCTTTATCATGATAATTATTTATTATTACTAATAATGAGCCAATATTTATTAAGAATTGTTTATCTGCCAAAAACCACAAAACACTTTTCATTATTATATTTATGAACGCTTTTATATTTATATTTATATAATTATATTTATAAACACTTTTATATTATTATATTTCTATGACTCTAAGGAAGATTTCATTATTGTCATCAATTTGTAGATAAAGAAACTAGGGTATAAACATACTAAGAATACAGTTTAGGCTTTTTAATGTGTACTAGAGTGAAATTTGAACTTGAACAGTCTGAGTCTTTGATGGAGATGATTTTGTCTGTCAAATACTTAAATTATGATGAACAACAAATTTAGGAGCCAGAAAATAGTATTAGAAATTATCAAATAAAGAGATTTTGTAATGAGAAGATGTGGTTTGTCTAAAATAAAAGCCAAATTGTTACTCACTAAGTGTAATAGGAATTCAGTAAATAGAATACCAAGATTGAAAATACATAGAATTTTATTTTTCAAAAAAAAGCAAGGAAATAAATTTTATAGATATTTCTTTTTTTCTTTCCTTTTCTTTTTCTTTCTTTCTTTCTTTCTTTCTTTTTTTTTTTTTTTTTTGACATAGTTTTGTTCTTGTTGGACAAGCTGGAGTGCAATGGCACGATCTCAGCTCACCACAACCTCCGCCTTTCAGGTTTAAGAGGTTCTCCTGCCTCAGCCTCCCAAGTAGCTGGGATTACAGGCACACGCCACCACACCCAGCTAATTTTGTATTGTTAGTAGAGATGGGGTTTATCCATGTTGGTCCAGCTGGTCTTGAACTCCCGACTTCAGGTGATCCATCTGCCTCAGCCTCCCAAAGTGCTGGATTACAGACGTGAGCCACAGCGCACAGCTGATATTTCTTTAGTAAATATTTTTGTGATCACTGGTTTTGAAGGTACAGCTGAAGAAAGCTTTTGATATGTCACTGGTTAGGCATGCAATGCATTTGTCATGTTAAAAATAAAAATAAATAAAAACAGAAATTCCCAGGAATAAGTTAAAAGACAAGAAAAACCCTCAATCAATGCAAATCCTAGAATACAGGAAAATAAGTCAGGAAAGGAGTCTAGGAATTAGAAATTACAGTAAACTTGGAAATCCAGCTACAGCTTCAGGCATTTCTGACACATCTAATAATCATCATGATCATGAAAATATTTATACATATAAATATTATTACTATGGATGCCTATTAGTAAACCCAATGTATTGCAGTGTAAGACTACAGATTCTTAAGTTTGGAGGACTCCAATATGAATGAAGCTCTAACATGTATTATTTCTGTGGCATTGTCCAAGTCAATTTACTTTTCTCATCTCAATTTTCTAATTCTTTTTCTTTTCACTTTCCTGATTCTTAAAAGTGTCAACCAAGAAGTCCAAATATTCAAGTGGCTTGTCTAATAAGCTCTGCTAGAAAAACACGTGATTTGTTTTGTAAGCATTCACAATTAACTCACTGTCTTCTTGATCTCAGCCTAACATAAAAGGAAGAAAAGTTGAATAGTAATTTTTAAAGGTACTCTAAAAATTGTGTTTATACTACTGAAAAAGTGAACCAATACATAAGAACACGTCACAAGGCCCATTGTTGAAACAATTTTTCTGAATCAGAAAAGAAAGAAATCTACTTGAAATGGCAACAAAGCCTTTACTCTTCCCTCTCCAAAAATCTGTTTTTCTCCATTTTCTTCTCTTCTGCTTGAGAGTGCAGGAGGAGAATCATGTTTTATCTTGTTCTGTGTTTTTTTTGTGTGTATGTCTTTAAACATCTGCAGAGTGTTTAAAGACACACACACAAAAAATCACAGGATATAGATAACAATACATTGATCTGGTTCTATCTCTGAAACTAGAAAATGTACCCTTTACCTGATCAAATGCACTACCTACGAATATAAAAGAGAATAAGAAATACACAGTGATTCCTACCAGCTCTGACTCCAAATGATTTAACAGAAAAAAAGTATTTTAAAATTCATACAACTTGGAGATTTCTTAATCTGAAGTTTTTATATTATAAATAAAAAATTGAGCCCCTCAAAGATTAAGCAATAACTGTGTAGATGTTACAGCTTCTGAGTGGCTAGTGAGAAATCTGGATTACAGCTATTGGGTAGAAAGACTGGAAATGGGTTTCCTGAACTCCAGTTAATAATTTTTCCTTTTTACCTGTGTATAACTGAATTACTAATAATAGAAACATGTTATAGGCTCATTTTCAAAATAACTCAAATATACATGTATATGTGTCTATGTGTGAACCGCACAATACCATAATTTCTAAATTGAACATTTTGGCATTCTAAATCTCCACCATTATTTGAATTCATGAATGGAAAGAAAATTTTTATGCATAAAAAATCTACCTAATATGTATTTATTAAATGAATGAAGGCACTGTGTATTTGTCTATCTCCTCAGTGTATATGTTCCTTGATAAATTATGAAAATATCTATTGGTACTTCAGAATTATTTAACCTCAAAATAGAATAATTTCAAATGATTATATATAAAATAATACCTATCTATCCACAGAGAATATCTATAGAATGAGGTGTGATACAGGATCCTGGAACAGAATCAAGAAAAGTGAATTTTATTAACAGTTTTTCTGTTGATGATGGGCTATCAACTTAACTTCACTCTTCCTTAGTATCATCACTAGTGTGATAAATAATACAAGATTTAATATTATCTAGATATACTAATAAATTGTATAATACATTTCACATCAGAACATTGTAGAAAAAATTATCTTAGAATAAATATAAATTCGCCATTAACGTCATAGTTTAAAGTTGGAAAAAGCATTGTCTTTGGTCTGTTCAAGCTGCTGAAACAAAATATCATAAGCTAGGTGGCTTATAAACAACAGAAATTTATTTTTTATATTTCTAGAGGCTGGGAAATCCAAGATCAAGGCACTGATAGGCTGGGGTCTGGTGAGGGACTGCTTCCTAGTTCATAGACTGTGATCTTCTTACTATCACCTTACATGGCAGAAGTGGTGAGAGAGATCTCTGTGACCTCTTTTTTAAGGGCACTGATTCCATTCATGAAGCTCTGGCCTCATAACCTAATGACGTTTCAAAGACCCCACCTCCTAATACCATTACACTGGGTGTCAGGTTTCAGCATAAGAATTTGGGAAGAACACAGACAGTTTGCAGTAAGCACAGACTATGTGTTCAAATCTAAAATAAGACAGACTCCATGAAGGAAGCAGACTGTTCCTACAGGACCTGGGAGACACCCCAAATACTGTGAGTGCCCCAACTGCAGAATTCGGAAATGGAGATCCTCCGCTCCTGAACACACACCTCCACTGGGGAAATGGAAGGTCTGCTTGCAGGAGAAGTTTCTGACTTCACCTGGAGCTAAGTGAATTTAGAGAGCTGAGTGAAATACAAGAGTAGAGGAAGCAGCAGGAAAGGCCCTGGGAGCTCGCTGGGTCCCAAGAAGGCCATTCCTGCCTGGCACAACAGGGATCCATCAGGAGGGTGACGAGAGGCCCAGAGGAAAATGCCACAGGGAGAAGCAAGTTTCCAGGTGAACTTGGTAACAATTTGAACCAAGCCTCCTGGCCAGAACTCAGAGGAGGTGTGCACCGCGAATCCGGTGTGCAGACTCCACAGGTGGGGGAAGAACCAAGACCTTTTCTTTTGCAGCTGGGAGGTGGATAGCCTGGGGCAAATTCTCAATCCCTGCTAGCTCAGTGCCTGGAACAAATTCAGGGCTGTCGGTGGGGGCACACTGGGAGTGAGACCAGCCCTTTGGATTGCGTGGGAGCTGGGTGAGGCCTGTGACTGCCAGCTTTCCTCTACTTCCCTGACAACCTGCATGACTAAGCAGAGGCAGTCATAATTCTCCCAGATACACAACTCCATTGGCCTGGGAACTTCACTCCCATTCCCCACAGCAGCCACAGCAAGACCCGCCCAAGGAGAGTGTGAGCTCAGACACACCTAGCCCTGCCCCAACCTGATGGACCTTCCCTATCCACCCTGGTCGCTGAAGACAAAAGGCATATACTCCTGGGAGTTCTAGGGCCCCTCCCATTGCTGGTTCCTCTCCATACTACCACAGCTGATAGTCTCTGGAAAGTGCCACCTTCCAGCAGGAGGACAACCAGCACAAAAATAGAACACTGAACCACCAAAGCTAAGAACCCTCACAGAGTACATTTCAGCCCCCTGCCACCTCCACTGGAACAGGTGCTGTTATCCATGGCTGAGAGACCCATTGACAGTTCACATCACAGGACTCTGTGCAGACAACTCCCAGATCATTCTGGAGCCAGGAAGGCTTGCTAGGTGGCCAGACTCAGAAGACAGATAACAATCACTGCAGCTTGGCTCACCAGAAGCCACATCCATGGGAAAAGGGGGAGAGTACTACATCAAGGTAACACCCTGTGGGACCAAATAATCTGAACAATGGCCTTCAGCCCTAGACCTTCCCTCTGACAGAGCCTACACAAATGAGAAGGAAGCTGAAAGCCAACTCTGGTAATATGACAAAACAAGGTTCTTTAACACCCCCCAAAAATCACACTAACTCACCAGCAATTGATACAAACCAAGAAGAAATCCCCGATTTACCTGAAAAAATTTAGGAGGTTAGTTATTAAGCTAATCAGGGAGGCACCAGACAAAGGCAAAGCCCAAAGCAAGGAAATAAAAAAAAATGTTACAAGAAGTGAAGGGAGAAATATTCAAGGAAATAGTATAAAGAAAAAACAATCAAAACTTCAGGAAACATTGGACACACTCATAGAAATTAAAAATGCTCTAGAAAGTTGCAGCAATAGAATTGAACAAGTAGAAGAAGGAAATTCAGAGCTCTAAGACAAGGTCTTCAAATTAAACGAATCCAACAAAGACAAAGAAAAAAGAATAAGACGCCAGCTGTGGTGGCTCATGCTTGTATTCCCTGCACTCTGGGAGGCCGAGGCAGGTGGATCACTTGAAGTCAGAAATTCGAGACCAGCCTGACCAACATGGTGGAAATCTGTCATTACTAGAAATACAAACATTCGCCAGGCATATTGGCAGGTGCCTGTAATCCCAGCTACTTGGGAGGCTGAGGCAGGAGAATCACTTGAACCTGGAAGGCAGAGACTGCAGTGAGCTGAGATCAAGCCGTTGCACTCCAGCCTAGGCAACAAGGGAAAAACTCTGTCTCAAAAAAAAAAAAACAAAAAACAAAAAGAAAACATGAACAAAGCCTTCAAGAAGTCTAGGGTCATGTTAAATGACCAAATGTAAGAATAATCTGTGCTCCCAAGGATGAAGAGGAACCTAAAAGTGGAAAATATATTTTGGGAAATAATTGAGGAAAACTTCCCCAGCCTTTCTAGAGACCTAGACATCCAAATACAAGAAGCACAAAGAACACCTAGGAAATTCATTACAAAAAGATCACTGCCTAGGCACGTTGTTATCAGGTTATCTAACATTAACGTGAAGGAAAGAATCTTAAGAGATGTGAGACAAAAGCACACACAACCTATAAAGGAAAATCTGTAGGATCAACAGCAGGTTTCTCAGCAGAAACCCTACAACTAGAAGGGATTGGGGCCCTATCTTCAGCCTCCTCAAATGAAACAATTTCCAGCCAAGAATTCTGTATCCAGGGAAACTAAGCATCATATATGAAGGAAAGATACATTCTTTTGCAGACAAATGCTGAGATAATTCACCACTATCAAGCAACCACTATAAGAACTGCTGAAGGAGCTCTAAATCTTGAAATAATTCATGGAAACACATCAAAATAGAACCTCTTTAAAGAATAAATCACAAGGACCTATAAAACAAAAACACTGGTGCTCCCAAATTTATAAAACAATTACAAACAGACCTAAGAAATTAGATAGGCAGCAACACGATAATAGTGAGGGACTTCAATACTCCACTGACAGCATTAGACTGATCATCAAGAAAAAAATTCAAAAAAGAAACAATGGATTTAAACTATATCTTGGAACAAATGGACTTAAAAGATATACACAGAACATTTCATCCAATAACCTCAGAATACACATTCTATTCCACAGTGCATGGAACATTCTCCAAGACAGACCATATGATAGGCCATAAAATGAGCCTCAATAAACTTAAGAAAATTGAAATTATATAAAGCACTCTCTCAGACCACAGTAGAAAACAACTGGAAATCAACTCCAAAAGGAACCTTCAAAACCATGCAAATACATGGAAATTAAACAACCTGCTCCTGAATGAGCATTGGGTCAAAAATGACATCAAGATGGAAATTAAAAAATTCTTAGAACTGAATGACAATATTGACACAACCTATCAAAACCTCTGGGATATATCAAAGATCGTACTAAGAGGAAAGTTCATAGCCCTAAATGGCTACATCAAAAAGACTGAAAGGGCACAAACTAACATTCTAAGGTCACACCTCAAGGAGCTAGAGAAGCAAGAACAAACAAAACCCAAACCCAGCAGAAGAAAAGAAATAACAAAGATCAGAACAGAACTACATGAAACTGAGCAACAACAACAAAAAGATACAAAAGATAAATGAAACAAAAAGCTAGTTATTTGAAAAGATTGATAAAATTGATAAACCATTAGCAAGATTAACCAAACAAAGAAGGAAGAAAATCCAAATGACCTCACTAAGAAACATAAGAGGATATATTACAACTGACACCACTGAAATACAACAGATCATTCAAGGCTACTATGAACACCTTTACACATATAAACTAGAAAACCTAGAGAAGACGGATAAATTCCTAGAAAAATACAACCCTCCTAGCTTAAATCAGGAAGAATTAGATACACTGAACAAACCAATAACAAGCAGCGAGACTGAAATGGTAATTTAAACATTACTAATAAATAAAAGTCCAGGACCAGATGGATTCACAGCAGAATTCTACAAGAAATTCACAGAAGAATTGGTAGCAATCCTTTTGACACTCTTCCACAACATAGAGAAAGAGAGAACCCTCACTAATTCATTCTTTGCAGCCAGCGTCACCCTAATAGCAAAACCAGGAAAGGACATAACCAAAAAAGAAAACAATAGACCAATATCCCTGATGAAAATAGATGCTAAAATCCTTATCAAAATACTATCTAACTGGATTCAACAACATATCAAAATGATAATCCACCATGATCAAGTAGGTTTCCTACCAAGGATGCAGGGTTGGTTTAACATATGCAAATAAATAAATGTGATACACCACATAAACAGATTTAAAAACAAAATTCGCATGATATCTCAGCATCCCTGTAGGATTTAAACTCTCAGCAAAATCAGCATACAAGGGACATACCTCAATGTAATAAAATCCATCAATGACAAACCCACAGCCAACATAATACTCAGTGGGGAAAAGTTGAAAGCATTCCCTCTGAAAACTGGAACAAGACAAGGATGCCCACTCTCACCACTCCTCTTCAGCATAGTACTGGAAGTCCTAACCAGAGCAATTAGACAAGAGAAAGGAATAAAGGGCATCCAAATTAGAAAAGAGGAAGTCAAACTGTCACTGTTTTCTGACAATATGATCGTTTACCTTGAAAACCCTAAAGACTCCTCCAGAAAGCTCTTAAAACTGATAAAAGAATTCAGCAAATTCTACTGATAAGGGTCTATGTTCAGCTGTGCACGTATTGTCTTGATAAACATCTTAAACAACAGAAAACAAGGTTTGAGAGCAGAGAACTAATCTGACCACAAATTTACCAGGGCGGAGTTTTTCCCCACCCTAGTAAGCCTGAGGGTACTGCAAGAGACCAGGGCATGTTTCAGTCCTTATCTCAACCGTGTAAGACAGACACTCCCAGAGAGACCATTTATAGACCTCCCCCCAAGAATGCATTGCTTTCCCATGGTATTAATATTAATATCCCTTGCTAGGAAAAGCATTTAGCGATATCGCTACTATTTGCACATCCATTTGTAGGCTCTCTGCAAGAAGAAAAATATGGCTTTTTTTGCCCAACCCCGCAGGCAGTCAGACCTTATGGTTGTCTACCCTTGTTCCCTAAAATTCACTGTTATTCTGTTCTTTTTCAAGGTGAACTGATTTCATATTGTTCAAACAGACATGTTTTACAATCAATTTGTACAGTTAACACAATTATCATAGTGGTCCTGAGGTGACGTACATTCTCAGCTTATGAAGATAACAGGATTAGGAGATTAAAGTAAAGACAGGCATAACAAATTATAAAAGTATTATTTGGGAACTGATAAATGTCCATGAAATTTTCACAACTCATGTTCCTCTGCTGCAGCTCCAGCCGGTCCCTCTGTTTGGGGTCCTTGCCTTCCCAGAACATGGGGTATCTACCCATCATAAAAGAAGTCATTATACAAAAACGATACTTGCACATACATGTTTATAGCAGCACAGTTCACAATTGCAAAATGGTGGAACCAATTCAAATGCCCAGCAAACAATGAATGGATAAACAAACAATAGAATACTACTCAGCCATTAAAAGGAATGAATTAATGGGATTTGCAGCAACCTGGATGAGATTGGAGGCTATTATTCTAAGTGAAGTAACTCAAGAATGGAAAACCAAACACCATATGTTCTCACTGATATATGGGAGCCAAGCTATGTGGGTACAAAGGCATAAGAATGATACAATGGACTTTGGGGACTGGGGGAGGGTGGAAGGAGGCCAAGGGATAAAAGACTCCCAATAGGGTGCAATGTATACTGCTTGGGTGATGGGTGCACCAGGATCTCACAAACCTCCACGAAAGAACTTACTCACGTAACCAAATACCACTGTACCCCAATAACCTATAGAAAAATATAAATAGATAAAGAAATCTAAAACAAATGTTTGAGAATTTTGATAGACCATTCTCCTTTTTGCATATTTTACTTCTTCTCTTGGGTTCTAAATATATTCTCTAAATTTTACTTTCTTGTTGATGACCAATTATAAAAATAACTACAGACCCTATGACCACTGATTATGGCAAACTCTAAACAGTCTGACCCCTTTGTTCATTTTCATTAAAACTAGCAAATCAGGCTGAAATTAATAGTGCACACATATCATTTTCTTAAAGACCTCATATATCTAAAGCCTATAAATAGCGAGGCTGCATGCCAAGTATGTATTAAAGCAACTAGGCTGAAAAACAATGTCCTTTAAACTTTCTTTTTTTTTTTAATGCTTCACTTTGCCTCAAAACATCATAAACACTCCCAATAAGAACAACAAAAAATCCTAGTTACATTTGAGTGTTATTAAATTAAAATGCATGCACATAAGAAACTAAATTTAAGTAAGTCAATCTCCCCAGGACATATGCTCTAGCCTTAATGTTTAAAATCTGGTCTGATAACCTCTGCCTATGCAACAGAATATATAAATCAGGAGTTCTCAAATGTTGGTGCATAAAAGGGTACTTTGCTATCAGGGGTGTTTTGTCCACTGGGACATTTTTTTCTTGATTCTCTCAGCTGTTCTCCTGAATTGTCATACCACCATAATACTACATATCAGAACTGCATTCCTTTTGTTTCCTGTAAGAATGTCAATCATTTAAAAAAAAGTTTAATGTTCATTTCCTGTTTCAACATGAATTATTCTGCCTCAGTCACCTGGGGATGTAGCCTATAATTCAGCCTTTTTAATAAGTGAACTGAAGATTCTGGTGCAATCTATTCAGCAGCCCATCTAGGTATTTATTGTGTCATTGAATCCTCTGCCTTTGCTGGCCTGAGACCCTTGGGAGGCAAGTTTTACTGGGAAATAAACTACCAAAAATTCTTGGTCAGTTGAACTCAAAACCCCTCTAGTATCATTCCCACACCCTATCTGCATCACATGCTGGGTATACTTCCTCCAGCTCTGTTACAATTTATTGCTCCACACCCTCAACACCTTGACATATTTTTCTCATCATCTCTTTGCTTTATCTATAACTTGAGTCAAGGAAAAATTGGAGTTGTAAAGGGACTAATAGAAATTAAGAAATAAAGAATTATAACATAATTCTCCGACGGCCTTGTTAAGAGAAAGCTGTTCTTTCTCCGTATTTCCCACACTTTCATAGTTACCAATTAGCATCTTAGTCACTGTTTATCATTCTGTATCATACTTTCAATCCTCGCAAGGGTTGTCATTATCCTGGTTGATTCCATTTCTGTATTAATAACTGGCTTTGTAATATAAACTCTCAATTTTCAAGGGAGTTTTGCCTTTTTTCTACTTCTATTCGACAACTTCCATGGACCTAAACTAGCCATGCAGTTTTCAGGAGCTCTGATTCCTCTGTCACATTTAAGATGTTTCATTCTCTGCATATGTTTTTCAATCCCTTGAGCTCTCTCATGGGAACCACAAATGCATTCTTCACCTACTTCATTGAAGCTTTTTCTCTGCCTCTATTCACCTTACCATCTCCTTCCTCCCTATAGTGCTTTCAATCACTTTCCACTTTGCTCCTATTCCCACCCCTCACCCCCCACAACCCCCAGCCTTTAACATATTTTCTCTTTGTCCTTTGTGTCTCTTAAAGGATAAAGCCCGATCTTGGCTGTGGTGGGAAGAGCAGAATTGTCTGAAAGTGGGAACTTGCCTTTTCTTGCCTGGACAATAAGATGGCTTGTATTAGCGATTCTCCTCTTAACATGAAGGGCTAAGTCCACATTTAGTTCCTCACACGTGTATGACTGCCTTCTTTTTGAGTGAAATGACAATAACTCCTCCCTGGGCTCAAGATCACAAATGCTGGGCAGCTAGTTTTCTGTCATCACCTGGTACAAAGTATAGACTGCCTGGCTCCTAAACCCTAGTTGCTTATTCCCTACAACGAAGTCGTTCTTATGGTCAGCATGGTCTTCAGTCACAGGAAAGACAGGATTATTTTCCTGAGCCATGAGTCCTGGTGAGCATGGAATCACAAAGTTTCCTGTCTCTACTTTCTATCTGTCTTTCTAACACTCTCTCTTTCTCTCTCTCACACACACACACACACACACACACACACACACACACACACACACACACACACACACAAACACAGAGTTCATTAAGAACATACTTATTCCTCTGCTGCTCTGGATCTTAGATCCACTGTTTAGGCCTGAAGGAAAATCATACCTTTCTATCACCATCATGGCCCAAGAAAACACTTCTCCCTCTCTTCTTTCTTCTATCTTTACATCAAAAGGTGACTGTGTCTAAATGTGGTTGGGTTGCTGCTGATGTGGGAGATTCATTATTTCAGAGTGTAAAGGAGATTTGAGAAGCAGAAATTCCCAGTTGAGATAGAAGAAAAATTAATTACATTGTCAATTGTTTTGTCAGATAGCCTGAAGACAATACATTTTTTGAATGACAAAATATTTTTTCCAAGTAGACCTGAATATTCATTTGCTTACTTTTCTTGATTCTAGAATTAAATAGGATTTGAACAGTGTATAAAACATTTATATATATAAACTTTGATAAACATTTTGCAATATTAAGCAATTCACATTTTTCTAAAGTTTGCCCATATGTAGATCTAGTCAAAACATGTATGAATCATGATACTGATTGTTTACATGGTCACTGATGGATAAGAAAATTGTATATCTTGAGTAGTTTTATTTTAATACAAATATTTAATAAAATGTAATTAAATTTTCAAAACTGTACAATAGTTTATCCTTATTTAATATTTTTGATAATAGTTAATAAAGGCATGTATTATAACAAACTAGATAATTTGGAATATTTTAGAGGAAAAGTAACTGCTTACCAACATAGTAATTTTATTTTTATTTTTACATTTACATAGTTTGTATTATCATTACAAATATAGTCAGATTGTACACATTAATTCAGTAACATTTTATATTTAATCCTTTGATGAGTGAAAAATAATTACACATTGAGATTATGACAGAAATAAAATATGCAAAGATGAAGCTTTTTAAGAAACCAAAAAAAGTAATTATTTATAAAAGTAGTCTGCTTAACTTTAAAAAGTGGAAGTAATCACAGATATCTGTAACAGATTTCTCTAATACAATTTATGAATAAGATACATAAAATAATTTATGACAAGAATAATTACCGATAAAGACAGAATTGAATCCAGCCTTCTTGAGTTGTGGATTTAATCAAATAAATTTTGCTGCTCATATTCATTGTTTTGATCAGGCATCTGACATTTTACTCACTTGAATCATAAACACTATAACTTCGCACATTTTTTTCAACTTGCTATTACAAAGGCAAGGTAAAAGAATAATATACATTTCATTTAACAATTGTTAGATTAATTAGTGACTCTTAAACATCTGACATATATAAGCCTTGTTTGATAGCCAAAAAATATTAGGGTCAGGATTGCTTATAGTAACATCAGTAAAACAGGAAAAACACAGGGTTGACTTAGGTTCCCTCTTTGGTACACAAATCCACTCTGTTTAGCCATTGGGTCCTGGAACACTTTCTGTGGGTTAACGGAAAGATTGGGAGGATACACCCTCTTTCCTTTATTGACTCTTGACTTGTAATTTTGACATTTCCCCCAAATATATGTTTTTATACCAGACTGTGTCACATTGTAGAATTTACCCTCGTTGTGGCTGCAGGATAATTAACCCAACTCTATGTCATACCCATACCCATAACAGGCTCCAGAACACTAATAAAAGAATCATAGAAGAAAGCATACCAATGTCTGTATGAACCCAGGGTCTCTAACTTCATTTGAGTCATCAGTGTTGCTAATTAGTTTTCATTTCATAGTTTGTTCTTGCTCACATTCTACTCATCAACATAGCAAAGCTTTTTCTCATGTCTCTAGATTTCAGTTCTTCTGCCTCATCCCTTAGACTGCAAGATGATCCCCCTTTTAACATGGAGAAAGTCAGTTCAGGGGAGATACTGTCAAATGTCTTAAGAAAAACTAAAACATACCTACATTTTCAGCCAAAGTTCCTACCCTTTGTTATCCTAGAAGTAATGTTTTTTCACTTTTCTCTGGATACCATTCTGTCACATTTTTGAAAGATTATCAAACTCTTCTAAATCTTCAACTCTTTCATAGTTCTTTGTCATTAGTTCTAGCACTAAAATAAATTTTACAAAAACTTCCTGTCATCTTACATACTCCTTAAAAAATAAAGATATTTATACATGTTTTCTCTTTCTGTTTTCCAATCTTCCTTTTATTCCTCATTTATTACTTACTTCTTATTTTCCCAGTCTATAGAAACTACTCTCATCAAAGATCAAAGACACCAGTGACTTCTTACTAGTTTTCAGTTTATACCCCATTTGAATTTTGACAGTTTGAAGAGTAGCACTGCTGACCACTATTCTTTCATAAGTCACTATGGATCTCTGTCTTCTGTAACAAAACATTCTCTACTTTTCTTACTAGATATTTGGCTCCCATTTAAATTCTATCCTCTGGTCTTTCTTACTTGCTATTTTAATTTAGGGACACGACTGAGGTCAATTCTAAGTGCTTTTCAGATACTATACATTCTCTCTATATAATCTTATCAATCATATATATGGCTGTAGATACCAACAACAGAAGTTGGCAAATATTTTCTGTAGAGGGTCAGATTGTAAGTATTTTAAGTTTTTGAGACATATTGTCTCTCTCAACTATTCAACTCTGCTGTTGTAGTAAGAAAGCAGCTCTAGACAATACAATAAAGTGATCAGTTTGACTCATGTTAGCCCTTTTTGTTTCATTTACTCTGCTGGAGGTAATGATCTTATTAGCGCTTCCTTGTTTAAAGGCCTTCTATAGACCCCCAATTTAGCAAATGCTGAATAGAGCTCACAGAGTATTTAATTAGGTGGCACTACTTACTTTCAACTCAACCTGTTGCCATTTTTATTTTTTAATCTATTCTAGAATAATAGTGGGAATATTTCTTTTCCACAAGATATTTATGCCTCTAATTGTCGTCACTGTGGGAGCATCTGCTTTTTTTTTTTTTTGCTCTTGCTTTTATTCTTTTATTTGTTTGGTTTTCTATTCTTACATTAGCTTTTTTTCTTTTTGTTTTTAATTCCTAGTATCTGCCCTAACATATAATGATCATTTAATGGTTCTTTTGTAAATAAATTAATTGTAGTCATATATTTTATAGAAATAACAAATCTTAAAAGTTTATATAATATAATCAATTCACACAAAACACATAACTTTGGCTGTAATATTTATCTTGCAATTAATTAAAAGATACTAAAAGGTCAAATTTCTATAGACGTATTTTGTATTACTCTTTATAAATCAGAATGTAGCTCTTTATGAAAAAATACATTGTCATAATCTTAAACTCATTTGTAATACTTCTGAAATTTTCACTAGAAAAGATATTAAGGAATTGTACATTTATTCATTAACTCAATATACATAATTTTAATTACATAAAATTTATTTTAGTTTTTACACAGGCAAACCGGGATAGCAAAATAACATTTCCATATAATATTTTTCTTTTTTATTAACATTGAGAATGTCTTACTCTCAGTAACATCAATTGCATACATGTTCAATAAAATAAATTTTTTTTTTCGCTTCACAATCATGTTAAATTTATTATTTGGAAGTTCCAACTTATGTTAATATTACCAATCTTTCAACAATTTATAAAGTATCACACACCCTGATGCAATAAACAATTATATGTTCAGAACATCCTAAATGTCTACTTATAATTTTTCTAGTACATTGCTTTAATATGTATTTCAAAAGTGGCTAACACAGAGTCCATAAAAACCTGGGTATATCTAGCTATCCAGCCAAGCAGGTAGTTCCCCATAAAGGGGCTTTAACTTGGTCAAGTCATCATTATTTAGGCTTTGGTTCCCAGCATTACCTCATAAATTTAATCTTGTGATCATTAAAGTTCTCATCAGAATTGAGTATGCTAACATATGCTAATGAAGTCACAAAACTGACCTTTAAAAATGGTATTTTCACTTATTAATTGACATTGAGAATCAGAAGTGCTAAGTAAACTGGTTACTGTAGTCGTTTATCTCTCTTGACAAGGGACTTTATGAGAATAAAACTTGGTGTTCTTCAAACAGAATACGGAAATTTTTTGTGTGAGTTACATGTTCAACAACACTAGCCCATTGTACTCTCGGATGAATAATTTCAGGGAGGTAATCCAGCCTCCAGGGAGAAATGTGCTGCTTTCTTAGGTGAGTCTCTAACTCTTTTTAAGCTTTATTAGATTACACTGAGTTTCCCATTAGATACATGTCCTGCCCATTTGCCTGTAAGTTCCTTAGACATCTTTTGAAACTCATCTTTACAAAACTAAAAAATATCAGTGATTTTATTGTAGTTGCTAATCAATAAATATTGAACTGTGCTTGATGGTTCTAACATGGGATCACAAATGTTAGCCCCTTGAATTCTTTTGCCCATCATATTGTCCTTTGGAATTCACCATTTTATTTAATATTATAGACTCTGAAATCCCAGAGCAAAGAGATTATTTTTACATTGTTTATGCCCCAATTTCCAAAGCAAATTTAATCACGGAAGTACTTTTTGGTCATAAATTTAACCCTTTTCCTGTTTATGAAAAAAAAAAAAGTGCAGCTCTCTACTAGAGCTCATTTCATTTTACATAAACACGCTCTTTGAGGCTGAAGCGAATATGATTGATTTTTAATGTGAAAATAAAATATAAAAACTGTTCTTGGAGTTATTTCTAAACAGGACTAATCTCAGAATCATCCGAGTCATCAGAATTTTCTATTTTGAAAAAATCGGATTCACCAAATGAATCTTCGGCCAACAACTTCCAGAACGATGTTAACATCACGTGTAAAAATGCCATGTTTTCCAGGATTTTACATTTTCAGCGATTGAGAATTACTATATTTTGTAAATAGAAATAATCACTACTAAAAACAGAATGCTATAAATAGAATGATGTTTTTTGTTTTCAAAGTTGATATACTAGAGTGATGGGAAAATAATAGTAAAAGCAAGATATTTCATGGCAAAGTTTTCTCTGTGTAAACGTTGCAGCCACAAGCACCACTGGTGAGTTTCTCGGGGCAAATGGGGGGGAAGGCTTAGTTAATAGAACTCACAAAGATAGCCAGTTGTTTAGATCTTCCTCAGATATGTGCATTTTTGTAATATATTTGCTAATATTTGAAAATTGGAAGATTTCACATGTATTTAGAATGTTCTTTTTTTTCCTAGAAAATGATTGATTAGCAATATTGGATCTGAATCCAGTATGATAACAATTCTATTGGGCTGCATATTAGCCACTTCTTTCAGAAAGAGAATAAGGATAATAAACTTTCATGGCCACCACAGTTCCCAGCACTCCTAATTATATAGTATCTACCCAGACACACACATTTATATTACCTGCCTGGCAATTGTGTTTGCTACCTCTGTAATTTAACAATCTCAGATAAGAAAGTTTTTTACAGTTGACAATTCATGAAACAATATAGTAGATAATTCCTAAGATCCCTTAAAACACTAAAGTCCATAAAGCTTGAGGTTCCTTGAACTGGAAATTATGGCATACTCTGTAAGTTCAGTATGTACTTACTAACTTTTCCTCAACTACAAATCCAGGCTTATCTTCTGTTCCCAAATACAGTGACACAATTTTTTACTATAAAATCAAAAATGAAGGAAATCAGTAGGGAGGTTAACCTAAAACATACTGTACAGTTTGAGTATCCCAAAGAAGCAGCTCAGACAACTGCTCAGCCTTCTTTTGTCAAAGACATTCTGCTCATTGCAATAGGCACTTTCCTCTGGGCTTGAGAGGGGAGTGGTAAATTGTAAAGACGGACATGGGTAGCCAGAGTCTCCTGTGTTATGTATGGTTTTTGTGATTAGAGGTCTTCAGTATGGAAGTTGAATGCTTGGCTTTATGCTTTAATTCTTGTTTATGACTCAAAAACGAGAGACTTTGAGAATCTTGGGAATGCTGACTGAAATATATGTCATGTCTGACAGCATAATGAAATATAAAATAATAATATTATAGACAGCAAAGTAACTAAATAGGTAAAAATCACTTATTAAGTCAAAATGTGTAGTTAGGTTAATGGATTTGATTTTATTATTATCCTCTTTTCGTACCTCCAACTAAACTTCCTTAAAAATCACATAAATGTTCCAGGATGAATTCATTCACTGTCACAGAAAGTGTTACCCTAATTATGGAAATATTTTTCATAGTTCAGCAGCTGAGATATAAGAGCAGACAGATTGAAAGGTGATAAAAGACCTGTCATGTATGCTGGAGGATAATCTAGTTAATTGGTTTCCCTTTTCACCATTCCTTCTTTTCTCCCTTTTACTTCTTTCCTTCCTTCATCCTTCCTTGCTCTCTCCATTCTTT
This sequence comes from Symphalangus syndactylus, assembly GCF_028878055.3. Classification (NCBI taxonomy): domain Eukaryota; kingdom Metazoa; phylum Chordata; class Mammalia; order Primates; family Hylobatidae; genus Symphalangus; species Symphalangus syndactylus. Next base: position 92,396,525 of record NC_072433.2, read on the forward strand.
CTTCCTTCTTTCCCTTCTCCTTGTCTGTCATTTTCTTTTATACATTAGTTAGGACTAGATATTTCCTGTATACCAGAATGATTTTGAGAATTGGCTGTGAGATTGTGTCTTGCAAGCATTTAAGAAAGTATTAGTTATGGCACATGCAAGGCAGGCCACCTGCTACACAACTCATGTGGGATTTGGCACATACAGAAAGGCCTCTGATAAAATGTGTCTCCTCATTTTATCCTTGGCTTTTGGATAAATTAGAATTGTTTTTACAGATTTTACTATCCTGTGAGGATGTCCAGTGTCCAGGAATGACCCAGAAACCTTAGGTTTTCTATAATTTTGATCTCTGTTAACTATTCATCTCCTCATAACTTTGAGTTACTGTTGTGAGTAAAGAAGCGAAAATCTGCATGTCATATATTTCTAAGAACGAGAAAATGATAGTTAATTTAATTAGTGCTACTGGTCAATTCAATACTTAAGTTTGAATTATCACTTTTGGAAATAGTTTATTACCACAAAAGTATACTGCACATTGTTTAAAAAATTGTACAACAGAGAGAATATAAACCTTCTCTGAGTTATACAGATAAGTAGTACAAAATAGCAGGATAATGATCGGCCACACCTATACACGATACAAGGTTGTGGGAAATGAGAGAAGTTAGGAGGAAATTATGGAATGATAGAGATAGTTACTTACCTATTTTGCTATCACTTAAATTTTTCACTTTTATTTAATAATAGTTAAAAGCTACATACATAATCATTGCTATTTAAGATTGGACTCATTTTCCAATACTGTCTCTGAAATTTGCCAAATATTAAGAGAGGTTTATCAACTTTGTGTGAAATTTTATAATTGATCCCATTTAACATAAAAGTGTATATTTAATGAAAGGCAATAATTGTGGCTTGCCACATAAATTATTAGGATATAATTACCTTTAAATAATTTTCAAATAGTTGTTTTTAAAACAAAAGAATATATTAACATTCAGCAATCATAGATCAGTATTTCAGTCTGAGGTTGAGTTTTCTTCATAGTCTCCAAAATGGAATCACAGATCGTATTTTAAAATTCGATCTACATGCCATTGTTAAATTATTTTAATAAATATTCATTATATTTATTTTAACAAAGTTGAAAGCATACAAATGAGTCTTTGTTGTACTTAAACTTCATCCGGTTGCAAATACAGTTATATATAGCATGTGGAAGAGGATATTACTTAAACGTCCTTTTTGTTTTTATTGACTTGAAAATCATATAACACAAAATTTACCATTTTAAAGTGAGTAATTCAGTGGCAATTATTACATTTACAATTATGCAACCACCACTTCTATCTACTTCTGTTATGGACTCAATTGTATTCTCCTCAAATTCATATTTTGAAGACCTAACCCCTGATGTCACTGTATTTGGAAATAGTGTCTTTAAGTAGGTAATTAAGTTTAAATAAAGTCATAAATGTAGGGACCTCATTCAAAAGGATGGATATGCTTATAAGAAAAGGAAGAGACACCACAAGTCTGTGTGCATAGAGAAATGCCCATGTGAGGAAATAGTGAGAAGACAGCTGTTTGCTGCCAAGGAGAGCAGCATCAGAAGTCATCAACCCTGCTGGAATCACGATCTTGAACTTTCAGCCTCCCGAGCTGTGATAAAATAAATTTCTGTTGTTTAAGCAACTCAGTCTGTGGTATTTTGTATTACAACCCTATAAGACTAATACAAATTCCAAATGTTTTCATCACCCCAAAATGGGTTACTTTCATAATTAGTCCCTTAACATACTCAACTGTTACTCCCTATTCCCTCTTCCCCCCACCAAGTCCCTGGCAACCACCAATCCACTTTCTCTATAGATTTTCCTATTCTGAATATTTCATATAATATGAAGTATTATATGTGATATTTTATGCCTGACTTCTTTCACTTACCACATTTTTAAAGTTCGTCTATGTTGCAGCAAGTATCAGTAATTGGTATGAATCAAATTGTGTTCATCAAAAAGATATGTTGGAGTCTTTGATTCCAGTACACCTAAATGTGGCATTATTTGAAAATAGGGTTATAGTAGATGTAACTATTTGTTAAGATGGCATTATACTGGGGTGGGGTAGATTCTTAATCCAATATGACTACTGTCTTTTTAAGAAGACAATGTGGAGCTGCAAGGAGAGAATGCCATGTGACCACAGAGGCAGAAATTGAAGTTACACAATTGCAAGCTAAGGAGGAGCAAGGATTGTTAGCAACACCAGAAGCTAAGAGAAAGGCGTGGAACAGATGCTTCCTCTAGAGAGCTCAAGAAAGCATGACTCTGACAACACCTCATTTAAACTTCTAGCTTCTAGGATGGCTAGAGAATAAATTTCTATTGTATTAGACCACCTAGCTTATAGTACTTTGTTACAGCAGCCCTAGGAAACTAATAAAAATTTTGGTAGTGGGAAGTAGAATGTTGTTATAACAAGTACATAAAAATATAGAAGTAGCTTTGGAATTGGGTAATGGCTGGTAGCTGGAAGGGTTTTGAAGCACATGATAGAAGAAGCCTAGATTTCTTTGAAAAGACGAATAATAGAAGTAACGCATTGAAAAGTAAATCCCATGAGGTCTCAGAAAGAAAAGAAATCTTGTTGCTTATGTTTTGGTGTCATGTCATATCAAAAAATTTCGTATCAAATCCAAGGTAATGAAGACTTACCCATAAAACCCATGTTTTCTGCTGGGTTTTATGATTTTAGCTCTTAAATTTAGGCATTGATCCATTTTGAGTTAATTTTTGCAGATGTTGTGTGGTTAATTTTTGCATAGTGGAAGTGGTGGTAAATTTTATTCTTTTGCATGTGGCTATCCAGTTGCTAAGGCACCATTTTTTATGGAAGAAACTATTTTTTTCCCATGAACAGATATGGCAAACTTGCTGAAAATCAATTTGCCATAGATGTATGAGTTTATTTTTGAACTCTCAATTTTATTCCATTGACCTATGTGTGTCTAAGCTTATGCCAGTCTACACTGATATGACTATTGTGATTTGCAGTAAATTGTGAAATCTAGAAGTGTGAGTTATTAAACTCAATTTTCTCTTTTAATACTGTTTTGGCTATTTGGAGCCCTTTGCAATGCCATATTAATTTGATGACTGAATTTTCCTTTTCTGAAAAAAAAAGGGCATTGGAATTTTGATAGGAATTCAATTGAATCTGGAGATCACTATGGATATTACCATTGTATCAATATAAAGTTTTTCAATTCACAAATAGGCAATGTATTTCCAATGATTTGTCTTTTTTTATTTTGTTAAGCAATGTACAGTTCTTTTTAACCAGAGTTTCTGTTTGATTTTGTTATATAATTTTTCTCTTTATTAATATTTTCTTTTTTGCACATAATTCTGTTTGTTTCCTTAGATGTTTTGCAATTTTTATTGAATACTTGGCATTTTAAAAATTACAATAATGACCTAAGTTGGGAAATCAGATACTTTCTCTTTCTCAAGACTTTTTTTTTTTTTTTTTTGGCTATAGCTGTTTGCTTAGCGATTCTTCTAATTTTTTAAAAATTCTGAATTCCTTGTTGTCTGAAGTCTCTACCTTTTATAGCTTATGTTAGACTAGTGTTTTGAATGTTATTTCCTTGAACACCATTGGTGGAGAGAAGCAAGGAAGGATGGAAGGAAGGAAAAGAAATAAACAAGTAAAGAAAAAAGAACCTCTCTTCTACCAGTTTTTATAGAATGTCTCTCCGCTGGGGCACTTCTTGATGCTTAGGCAACTTACCTCTGCCTTAGCGTTCATTTTGTGCTTTCATTGAGCCCAGAGGTTAGCAAAAGGCAAAACCTTAATACTGTCTCTGTTCCTTTCTGAGTATGCATCCTCCCTTGAGCATGGATGTGGCTTTCTAAATTCCCTTGTATACCCAGGCACAATTGAATATCCTAATTTCCCAAAGAACCACTCTCACAAGTTCTTCTTCTCAGCTTTTTGTACACTATGGTTTGCTTCCATTGTAAAATTGTGCCCCAAGAGGCTCAGACTGTTTGTTTGCCTTACACTGTTTTTGAAAAATGCTCAACACTTTTCTGTTCTGACTGACTTCCGAGTCAGGCAAAATATAGAAAAGCACTTTGCATCAGTCCTTCAGGGAGCACCTCGACTGGTAAGAAAAGGCAGAGAACTGCTCTGTTTCCTCTGGAAGGAAGGTTCCTGTACTGGGTATGTGGGCTGCTGTTTTCAATAGTACCATGCAGAGAATAGAGGTAGCGGCCGGGCACGGTGGCTCACGCCTGTAATCCCAGCACTTTGGGAGGCCAAGGCGGGTGGATCACGAGGTCAGGAGATCGAGACCACGGTGAAACCCCGTCTCTACTAAAAATACAAAAAATTAGCCGGGTGTGGTGGCGGGCGCCTGTAGTCCCAGCTACTCCGGAGGCTGAGGCAGGAGAATGGCATGAACCCAGGAGGCGGAGCTTGCAGTGAGCCAAGATCTCGCCACTGCACTCCAGCCTGGGTGACAGAGCGAGACTCCATCTCAAAAAAAAAAAAAAGAAAAAAAGAGAATAGAGGTAGCACAAGGGTAAATCAAAATGTCACAATTTTTTCTCCATTTTAAGTGGTCTTGATTCAGTGTTTTTTAATTATTATTATGAATGTAACTCCTTGTTTTTTTCACTTTCTTGTAACCTTTACATAAAGGTTGGACATTGTAGATGATACAGTAAGGAAGTCTAGATTATGTTGCTTTTCTTTAAAAACCATTCAATTATGCTTTTGTATAAGTTCAAATTACTGAAGGGGAATTTTTTTGTTCTTGTGAGTGTTGTTGGTGCATTTGCTTGTCTGTGTGTTTAGCTTTTTCATTGGTACTAGGGCAAAATTCTTACACTAGAGGCTAATACCCAGGATATTTGATGTTTCAATGCACTGAGAGAGGCCTCTCAATTCTGATTTGGCCAAAACTCTGATATCTCTCAGGACTGCACAACCTCTATTCCCTATTTTCAGATCTCAGCCCCTCAGTAGTGGTTTCTGCAAAGTCTTGAATATTTTCACCATGTGCATATGTAGAAACTGGGGACAGTCTTCACATAAATATCTAGCCTCTTCATTTGAGTAGTTTTCTGTTCTTTTCTACCCTATCCAGCTATTTAAGCAGTCTGTAACTCATCTCTAACTCCTGAGCTCTATAAAACCAACTTGCTCTATTTGTGATCCATTTCTTGGACATTTCTGAGTGTACCACAAAGCCAAAATGGTAGTAAATCTAGAGTCCTTTTTAATAATTTCCTTTATGTCAAGTATCATAGTCCTTTGCTCTCTGTTGTCTGATGCCAAAGGAAAAACTGCCTCATATAATTTGTTCATTTTTTTAGCTACATACAATGGAAGGGCAAATCCAGTATCATTTTCTTTGTCATGGCCATAAGTGGAAAGGCAATTTTTTAATGTAATAAAGTCACATATACTTATTATAAAATATTTAAACCACAGAATGTTATATGTGAAATGTACATCAAAATTCTTTAAAGCTTTAATTAGCAACATAGTTATAAAGTAACTATATTTTAAGACAGAAATATTGGTTTGGATGTAATACTTTCATGTTAAGAGTTTTCTACAATTCTCTTTTTCTGCTGTCTTTTGCCTATTCTTCTTTTTATGTGTATTACATATGTGACTGTTTGTTTTTTATGTATGTGTTTTGTTCTTTATGTTCCCTTGAATATGAACATGTGTGTGTTAGTTTACATGTTTCCTTGTATATAATTTATTTCTGTATGCAATTAATAAATATAATTTAATAGTGTTACAGTATATTTTTAGTTATCTCATTCTTAAAGCTTTGGATAATATGTTTTGCTCATTCATGGCATTGGATAAAATTTTATTATGACAAAAGCTTTTGAAAAAGTATACTTGTAATGCTTATGTTGCATATCATGAATAACAAGTCCAGAATTCTATAGCATTATAATCTATATTTAAACATATTTGACATACATTAAAAATTATTCCATATCAATATTCCTTAATTTCTGAATCTTTAATTCGTGTTAAATTGGTATGTTAAAATAATTGTGTTGGCTGGTATATTAGTTTCCTGTGGCTGCTGCAGCAAATTACTACACACTTGGTAGTTATATTAATCAGACTCTTCTAGAGAAACAGAACCAATAGAATGTGGAAAATATGTGTGAGTGTGTGTGTGTGTGTGTGTGTGTCTTAGAAGTTTATTTTAAAGAACGGCTCAAGTGATTGTGGAGGCTGTTGAATCTAAATCTTCAGGGTAGAAAGGCAAACTGTAGAATCAGGGAAGAGTTAATGTTGCCGTTCAAGTCCAAAGACAGTCTGGAGAAAGAATTCCCTCTTCCTTGAGAGACCTTAGTCCGTTTTATCTTAAGGCCTTGAGCTGATTGAAAGTAGCCCAGCTACATTGTGGATAGCAATCTGCTTTACTCAAAGTCTACTGATTTAAATGTTAAGACTGTCTTTAAGAAATACTGTCACAGAATTATCAGACATGTTTAACCAAGAAGCTGGGTACCATGGCCCAGCTAAGTTGACACACTAAATTAATCATTGTAATGACTTACAACACTGAAATTTATTTTAACAGAGGCTCATGATCAAAACGTAGGCATAGCTGTGCTTCCTCCTGAGCTCTAGGAGAGAATCAGACCCTTGCCTCTCCATTTTCTAGTGGCTATTGCCACTCCTTGATTTATGTCTGCATTTCTCTCTGCTCCATCTTTACATTGTTTTCTTGCATGCATATGTGTGTACAAGCATGTGTGTGTGTGTATTGGGAGGGGTATGATCTTTCTCTGCCTCTTTCCTTTTTTTTTTTTTTTGAGACAGAGTCTTGCTCTGTCGCCCAGGCTGGAGTGCGGTGGCACAATCTCAGCTCACTGCCAGCTCCACCTCCCGGGTTCACACCATTCTCCTGCCTCAGCCTCCCAAGTAGCTGGGATTACAGGCACCCGTGGCAACACCCACCTAATTTTTTGTATTTTTAGTAGAGTTGGGATTTCACCATGTTAGTCAGGATGGTCTCGATCTCCTGACCTCGTGATCCACCTGCCTCAGCCTCCCAAAGTGCTGGGATTACAGGCATGAGCCACTGCCCCAAGCCTGTCTGCCTCTTTCTTATAAGTATACTTGTGATTACATTTAGGCCCTACCCAGATAATCCATAATGATCTCAATTCAAGATCCTTAATTTAATCACATCTTCACTGGTGCAATTTTTTTTTCTTCCCAAAAAGGTAACATTTGCAGTCTCCAGGGATTAGGAAATAGACAAATCTTTATTAGTCTTTATCAGCCTGCCACAGCTGGATTTTTATTATCAAATACATTTTCAAGGAAGAGAAATAAATGGTTTAGTACATGCATCTACTCTAGGTACAAATAGCTTGAAATGTTTTTGTCTGTATGGCTTTCACAACTGTTATTTTATGAATTTAAAAGCTATTACTCATTAATAACAACTTTATCTGTTTTAAATGTTCTTGGACCTAGACTTTTATTTTTCTTCTAATGATTGTACTATTACTATCACATATTCTGATGATGACTGCTGCAGTAAAGAATTTAAGAGCCCAGCTTTTGTTCTTACAGCTTAAGTTTTTTAAATTTCAATATATATTTATTGTCTAGCATTATTTCCTATGTTTAATTTTTATTTGCTATTTTTCCTCTCTTGCTGAATACATTTAACAATATCTATCTATTTGGTGAACCCATCCCCAATATTTCAACATAGGTTCTATTTTCCATAAGTGTCGGCCGGCTGAAAAATAAAGAGAGACAGTAGAAAGAGAGGAATTTCATAGCTGGTCCACTGGGGGTGACATCATGTATCAGTAGGACCATGATGCCCACCTGAGTCTCAGACCAGGAAGTTTTTATTAAGGGTTTCAAAAGGGGAGGGGGTGTAAGAGCAGGGAGTAGGTACAAAGATCACATGCTTCAAAGGGCAAAAAGCAGAACTACTAATAAGGGTCTAACAAAGATCACATGCTTCTGAGGAAACAGGACAAAGGGAAAAAGCAGAACCACTGATAAGGGTCTATGTTTTGTCTTGATAAACATCTTAAACAACAGAAAACAGGGTTCAAGAGCAGAGAACCGGTCTGACCACAAATTTACCAGGGCAGAGTTTTTCCCCACCCTAGAAAGCCTGAGGGTACAGCAGGAGACAGGGGCATATCCCAGTCCTTATCTCAACTGCACAAGACAGACATTCCCACAGCGGGCTGTTTATAGACCTCCCCCAAGGAATGCACTCCATTCCCAGAGTATTGATATTAATATTCCTTGCTAGGAAAAGAATTTAGCAATATCTTCCCTACTTGCACATCCATTTATAGGCTCTCTGCAAAAAGAAAAATATGGCTGTTTTTGCCTGACCCTGCAGGCAGTCAGACCTTATGGTTGTCTTCCCTTGTTCCCTAAAATTGCTGTTATTCTGTTCTTTTTCAAGGTGCACTGATTTCATATTGTTCCAACACACATTTTACTATCAATTTGTACAGTTAACACAATTATCCCAGTGGTCCTGAGGTGACGTATATCCTCAGTTTACGAAGATAACAGGATTAAGAGATTAAAGTAAAGAGAGGCATGAGAAATTATAAAAGTATTATTTGGGAACTGATAAATGTCCATGTTAATATGAAATCGTCACAATTTATGTTCCTCTGCCATGGCTCCAACTGGTCCCTGACTTCCCGCAACATCTATCTATCTAAAATTTATTTCTATCTATATGTGGAACTAGATTAAATTATAAATGTAGATTAATGCCATAAAAGCTTTCACATTCTATAGATTTAAGTCTTTATCAGGAAATGTTTTAATTTTTGCTATCTGTAAGTAGTTTAGAAAATCTCTTCTATTGCATCTCAGACAATTTTACATTTGCTTTCTATATTTTATTTTCTTCCCATAGAACAATGATTATTTTCTTATATTTTATGTTTTTGATTATATTCTTAAAAATTACCTTTTTGTGGAAAACCTAAAGACTTTACCAAAAAACTAGCAGAATTGATAAATTCAGTAAAATTGCATGATACAAAAATAACATACAAAATCCACAGCATTTCTATATGCCAACAGTGAGCAATTTGAAAAAGAAATAAAAAAGTAATCCCATTAGCAAAGGCCATAAATGAAATTAAATATCTAGTAATCAAATAAGTGAAGGATCTCTATAATAAAAAACATAAAACACTGATGAAAAATATTGAAGAGGACACAAAAAATAGAAATCCATGTTCATGGGTTGGAAGAATCAGTATTGTTAAAATGTCCACACTACCCAATGCAATGTATATCTATACATCTCTATCAAAATATCAATGACATCCTTCACAGAAACAGAAAAAAAATACTAAAATTTCTATGGAACCACAAAAGACCTAGAATAACACAAAGTTATTCTGAGGAAAAAGAACAAAACTGGAAGAATCACATAAACAGACTTCAAATTATAGTAAAGAGCTATAGTAACACAAACAGCCTGGTAACTGGCATAAAAACAGACACATAGATCAATGGAACAGAATAGAAAACCCAGGAACAAAATACAGTGAAGTCATTTTTCAAAACGTACCAAAAACATACACTGGAGTAAAGGACAGTCTCCTAAATAAATGGTGCTGAGCAAACAGGATATTCATATGCAGAAGAATGAAACTAGACCCCAATCTCTCACCACACACAAAAATCAAATCAAAATGGTTTAAAGACTGAAATCTGAGACATTAAACTATGAAATGAAGAAAACATTGAGAAAACTCTACAGGAAATTGATCCGGGAAAAATTTCTTGAGTAATACCTCACTAACACAGGCAACCTAAGCAAAAATGGACAAATGAAATCACATCAAATTAAAAAGCTTCTGCACAGAGAAAGAAGCAATCAAAAAAGTAAAGAGACAACTCACAGAATGGGAAAAAACATTTGCAAACTAACCATCTGATAAGGGATTAATAACCAGAATATATAAGGAGCTCAAACAACTCTATAGGAAATGATCTAATAACCCAATTAATAAATAGGCAAAATATTTTAAAAGACATTTCCCAAAAGAAGATATACAAATGGCAAAAAAGGCATATAAAATAGTGCTCAATATCCTTGATCATCACCAGAGAAATTCAAATCAAAACTACAATGAGATATCATCTCACCCTAGTTTGGCTTTTACCCAAAAGACAGGCAGGAACAAATGCTGGTGAGGATATGTAGAAAAGGAAACCCTTGTACACTGTTGGTGGGAATGTAAATTAGTACAACCGCTATCGAGAACAGCTTGGAGCTTCCTCAAAAACTAAAACTAGAGCTACCCTATATTCCAGCAATTCCACTTCTGGATGTATTCCCAAAAGAAGGGAAATCAATATATTAAAGAGATATCTGTGCTTCCATGTTTCTTGCAGCACTGTTCACAATAGCCAAGATTTGGAAGCAGTCTAAGTGTCTATTAACACATGAATGAATAAAGAAAACAGGGTTCATATATACAAGGGAATACTTCTCAGCAATAAAAAAGAATGAGATCCTGCATTTGCAACAACATGGATGGAACTGGAGGTCATTATGTTAAGTAAAATTTGTCAGTCACAGTAGACAAACTTCACCTGTTTTCACTTATTTGTGGGATCTAAAAATTTAAACAGTTGAACTCATGGAGATAGAGAGTATAAGGACAGTTACCAGAGGTTGGGGAGGGTGGTGGAGGCTGGGGGAGAAGTGGAGATAGTTAATGGGTACCAAAAGAAGTTAGAAAGAATAAATAAGACAGTATTTGGTAGCACAATGGACTGACGGTATTCAATAATAATTTATACATTTTAATATAACTAAAAGAGTAAAAGTGGATTGTTTGTAGCACAAAGGATAAATGCTTGAGAGCATGGATACCCCATTTACATGATGTGATTATTACTTGTTGCATGCCTGTAACAAAGTATCTCATGTACTCCATAAATATATATACTTACTATGTACCCAAAAATTAAAAATTAATAGATATACAAAATCCAAAAAGAGAATTACCTTTTTATATTTGCTCCTTTATACCTGATTTGCTGAATTCTGTTCCTCAAGCTGATCTTCTTTTCCACTAATTTCACTTTCAACAGTATCTATTTTATATCCCTTTATTTACAGTAGAATTTCTATTTATATACAGGATCACTTAGAGTGTTCAGTTTAACTCCTAAACTCTTTCACTTCATCTCTTGATTTCCTATGATCATCTTCAGCTGTAGTTTTCTTTTATAATCCATATTAGATGTTATTCATTTGAGAATATACACATATATTTGAAATGCATTTGTTTGTGGGGGTATATCTTCCGATGTATATTCTTCAACTGTCTCTTCCTTTTATTTTGTGGTTATGTTTATGTGTTGGGGAGGATTGATACCACCTATGCAGACTGTTTGGATCATTGCTCCTTATCAGTCATCTTTTAGAGCACATCATTCCATTTTGATCTGTTGTTTTTGATTTGTAGGAGTTATTATGAAAAGATGACCTATAAACCTATTAACTGTTGGATGTGACTGCTTAGCTATGTTATTTTAGAACACTTCCTCACAGATTCAGTTGCCTTTTTATCAGCTTTCTTCAAATTTTAGCTTTCCTGATTTCAGATAATGAGATGTCCTAGATAGGTAATTAGACACACACTTACATACCATCCTTACCCACTCTCATATATCACTCTCTTATATCAACAAGAACACTTGACACATCAGTTTTAAATAGAATGTGTGCAAGAGACCCACTTTTTTAACATAAGTGCCTCGTGAAATGCATCTCTCTACTTTCCTGTAGTCCCCAAGTCTATCATTCATTTAGAATAGTATACAGAATAAAAGCCCAATAGTATAAGAAATGTGATAAGTATGATTTAAACAATTGTAGAAATACTTAACATGCCTTTTAACAATCCCTACTCTCTGTTGATTGAATAGCATAAAATTAGCTTTTCACATACCTGGAACTAAAATGAAGAGTCGCTGTATCTGCTGTAACAAATGAAAAACTTTATGACAGACAAGGTATGGGAGAAAATAGATGATGCATTCAAAAAGAGCATCCAAAAGGGTTCAATGGATGAACCATTTACGCTTGTAGGCAGGATTAAGAGAAACCAACACTTTGTGGAGCCAGAAATGGCAGGGCTTTACCAATTCTAGGCCTGAGGGGTTTGAAGTTAGAGCAGTAATCTGCTTACAGGGAGAAATAGAGCTAAAGGTACAAAAAGGACACAGACAACTCTTTCTTCCAAGTCTCCATTTTCCTGCAAAACTTATTTGAGAGTCAGAAGGCACAGAAACCTAATCAATGCATGCTATAGCTTCTTGGAGCAAAGACCACTGTCACAAATGTAGGTTGGAGATTTGAAGAAACAATTGGAATATATATTACCCAATCCATTTTCTAAACTGCCTAATTCAGTGAGTCAATATTAGGATGAAGTAAGAAAACTTCAAAACCTGAAACTAGTATGGTTGGTGGTCACCTACATAATCTTAGTGTACATTTTTCAGTAGGTGTAGACTTCTATGAACTTTTGGTTTCAAACAGCATATTTACGTGTCTCATTTGCATAGTTTCTACATCTAAGTGACTAGAAAATTTCTTAGTCTGTTAGGTGATTTAACTTACATGTGCGTGTCATATATTAAAGAAAATACATTTAAGCAAACATTTACTGCATAGTCAAGTGTATGGTAAGCAATATGACCTCATAGAAAGAAGAACTAGGAACCCAAAGCCCTGGTTTGAAGTTTATCTTAATACATGTACACTCATTTCATCTCATTAAGAACAAATTTCTCTCATCCACTAACAAGATAATTTACCACCTACTACTACAAGATAATCTACTACCTACATAATAAAGATTTTTTCTTTATAGAATTATTACAATATTAACTAAAGTCTTATACCAAAAGTAATCCAAAATAAGTTCAGATGATGGATACATAAGGTAACAGTCTCTAATAAGACAAACGATTCAACTGTAAAATTATATTCTAAGGGGGTATAATTTCATTTACTAGTGATGTTTAAAACTGTCCTGCATGAAGCAAATTTATTTTTCCTGGAGGATAAATTTCTATAGTAGAAGAGGAACTATCATATAAGTTTTATGCTATTTTATATTTGTAATATTTGTGACTAAAACCTGTCTCTTTCCCACACTTTCACTTTTGTTTTCTCTGTAGGAGCCACGAAAAAGAGAAAAATCTTTTCAAATTGTAGTGTGTGCTCTTGATGAAGTTATTTTAGTTCTTTGCAATTATAATTTATTTCAAAAAACTCCTCAGTGTTAGAGTTGCTTTTATTTATTTATTAAATTCTGAAAATCTGTTTGCCTGAGGATGATATCAAAAGTGTAATTCAAAAGAACATAATACATTTTTGTGATATTAAACAATTTTCTTTGAAAAAGATTATTTTCCTGGCCAAACTTTATTCAGGATGCTGAATTTTCTAGGCCCATATGCATACTTTCTCATAAAAGTTAGTTTTAACACAGAATCTTGCTAAGTCAAGTTAGCAAGAGCCTTCCACACTCAACATCTGATTATCCTCAACATTTGATCAGGTTCCCAGGCCTCCATCATCCTGAAGGTAATGTCTGATCACACTGGCTTCTCCTTAGAAATAATTCTGTAGGTGGTTTAGACAGATTCTCCCTTACTCCTAATGTTTCCTTTTAGTACTTTTCCATCCAATGACCTCCATCCTGTTGGTTGGCACTAAATTCCCACTTGCTCACGCTATATTCAGGGTTGAGCTCAATTTATCTCCCTGACTGCAAGCCCCATTGCAGTGATCCTTAAACCTATAAAAAAATCTTGAATAAATCTTCCCTAATAAGTTTTAAAAAGTGCCATTGAAGTTTTTCTTTAACATCTTTACGAATCAGTTTACTGTAATGTTAATTGCAAAAGTAAAACACTAAAACATCCTGAAAGTTCATAAATAGAGGAATGGTTGAATAAATAATAATTTCTAAACTATGTTAAATAAAGAAAAGTGAGATTTGTGTGTGCTGACTTGAAAAGTTATCCATGATGAAGCAGTGAAAAAAAAGTAGGAGAGTAATATGCATCATGCAACTCAATTTTTATTTAAAAATAAATAAAAGAAAGAAAATAAACTGAATTAGGTGTTTGTATGTTTATACAAACATTAAAGAATGAATAGCAAAATCATATTCTTTATAGCATTGTTCAATTTTTATGTTTGGCTAAAAATATTTTTCTTCACTCACATCTGCATTGTTTAGAATTGTTGCAAATAGCACATATTATAACATAATTTTTGAACATACAAAATTAACTTATAAATTAAAAATAATATAATGGTAATTCAAGAAAAGCACCTGGATCATTTTGCAATATCTGACTAGTGTATTTGTTAAATTACAAGTAGAAAGAGGACAATACTATTTGGAGCAACTGTAGAATAAAAACAATTTAATTACAGGTTAAACATCTCTAATTTGAAAATCTGTAAGCCAAAATGCTTAAAAATCTAAAATATTTTGAGCATTACATCATCGCACAAGTGGAAAATTCTACACCTGACATCACATAAACAACTTTGTTTCATGCACAAAATTACTTAAAAATTGTATAAAATTACCTTCAGGCTGTGTATATAAGCTGTATATAAAATATTAATGAATTCATATTTAAACCTTGGTCCTCTCCCCAAGATATTATATGATGTATATATGTGAATATATCTAAATCTAAAATTAAAAATCCAAAAATTCTGAAACCTGAAATAGTTCTGGACCCTGGTCCCAAGTATTTCAGGTGAGAGATACTCAACCTGTACCAAAAAAAAAAAAAAAAATCCAAAACATGTAATTATTAGTTTTGTATTTACATTGAAAAATTATATGTATACTTTACAAATTAGCATATGTATATTTGAATCGAGAAGCACAACTATTATTTAGACCCAGAAATACAGAATAAGAAGTGATATTCATAGTTATTAATTTCTCATTATCACTGTGACCAAGAAAATGATAATAAAATAAGCAATACTAATACTTTCTTCTCTCATTTCTCTACTGATAAACTTCAATATCAACATAGAATATGACATTGCTACAATCAGAAATATCTAGAGGTTCTCATATTAACCAAGGAAATATTCTTTGCCTTATAGAATACAAAGAGCTTCTGAATTTCCTAAAATCTCCTACATCATTTTAATGAAACAAATTTAACATTACTAGAATATGTACTGTTACTTTAAATAATTTTGTCAGAATAGGAATTCAAAGCAGGGCTCCAAAATAACTGGAAGTAAATTATCACTATTATGGAGACATTTTACAAGAATAGAGCAAATGTCACATGGGGCTTGATCAGCTCCTTACTTTGTTCTGCAATAGCAGTATCTAGACAACTGAGGATGTTGGATAACCTGCCTAACAAAATTAAGGATGTGTAACACAAACTTAGCAAGGACATATGTTTGAAGAAAATTTACTTTTAGTAAACAAATATTCTAAAAAAAATTTTTTTTAGCAAAAAACATACAAACAAAAAACCATCCTGAGGATCTCTACCACATAGCAATAGCATGTTTCTTTAGTTGTCTTCAGCTAGTGATAGACCTATTTAAAAATCAAGAATGTAATTAAGGCACATTGAAGGGGTATGGAGGAGGTCTTTCATATCGCAAAACTTTTTTTCTGTAGCTTATAATAGGAATTCTAGTTTTTTGTTGTTGTTGTTTTGGTTTGTTTGTTTGTGTGTTTGTTTGTTTTCTGAGACAAGGTTTCACTATATTGCCCAGGCTGGTCTTGAACTTCTGGGGTCAAGGGATCTTCCCACCTCAGCCTACGGGGGTGAGTCACTGGATAGTCAAAGGCAGAAAATGACACAAAGCTATAAGAAAGTTTAAGCACAAGGTTACAAGCTTCACACTCACCCATTTTCCTTTCATATAGCAGTCTGGAATAAACTAGATGTTAGGACTAAGCTAGATGTTAGGACATTTGTTCAGCAACTATTTCTGAGTTCTCATTTAACCCATTCGTGTTTCTACTCACTCCATGAACACTAACCAGACTGCTTATGTTTTGATAAGGTCAGTGTTTACTCTTAGAATATCTTTCAGTAACCTAGAGTGAAGGCATGATTTGGCTCAGTATCTGATTCACATTTTACTTGCATCATTGCTCATCTTTATGTCTTGATGTTTATGTTTTCCATCAATTTGCTAGTTTAAACTATGATATTGCTCCCAATCTCATTTTTTCAATATGTATTTGTTGTTGCTGAGAATGATGCCTTTATCCCATAAAGCAAATATTGATAATAAATAATAGAAAATTAAATTATCAGGTTAAACTAAACTCTGGCTTAATGACCTACAGAATTGTCAAAATTTATTTGCTCACTGTGCAGTTCTTCAGGTACTGTTTAAGAATACTCACTTTATTCTACTTCTGAGTTTAGGAAGTTTAGAAATAAAGAATCAGGCTACCAGGAAGCTTTCATACTGCAGTCAGGGATAGCAGATAAATCAAATAGTCAAACAAACAACCCAGGCAAATAATAACATAAGAACAATAGTCCTAAAGTAGAAATTTGGTAACAAAGATAGAAAGGAGGATGACATAGGTGAAATATAACAATCAAGAGAGAAAGTGGTACAAAATTATGTGTGAAAGGCAGGTGCCAGACCATGACAAACATTCATTATAGGGTACATAAAATGAGTTGGTGTTTTTACAAATCCAATGGGAAACCATCGAAAATTTAAGCAGAAAATTTCAACGTATGTGTTATATTTTTTAAGTTGCTAGATAAAGAATTGTGTTCATGGAAAGGGGTGAGAGTTGGAAGCATAGACTTGGGTTATTGAAGCAGCAGAGAGAAGAAATTAGAGATGGTAGGACAAAACTGGTAATAACAAAAATACAAAGAAATGGACACCTTTGAGATATATTTGGGATACACAAATAGAGGAATAAATTTTTTTCCAGACTTAACCAAAATTTGAAATGTGTTGTCTTCAAAAGACACCACTGAGAGTCAGCAGGGTGGTGCATGACTGTCATCCCAGCTATTTGGGAGGCGGAGGCTGTAGGGTCACTTGAGCCAGAAATTCCAGTGTGGTTTGCTGTGATTATGCCTGTGAAAAGCCACTGCACTTTAGGTTGGGCAACATAGTGAGACCTCAAATCTTAAAAAAAGAAAGCACCAAAATACTACTGAAATAATGAAAAGAAAACAACTTGAAAATTATATATTTGATAAGGAACTTGTGTTGAAATACTTAACAGTCAAAACTTAATGAGAAAAGACTGGCAGGCATGCTGGCTCATGCTTGTAATCCCAGAACTTTGGGAGGCCGAGGCAGGTGGATCACTTGAGGTCAGGGGTTCCAGACCAGCCTGGCCAACATGGTGAAACCCTGTCTTTACTAAAAATACAAAAATTAGCCCGGTGTGGTGGCACACCTCCGTAACCCCAGTTACTTGGGAGGTTGAGACACAAGAATTGCTGGAACCCAGTAGGCAGGAATTGCAGTGAGACAAGATTGTGCCATTGCACTCCAGTCTGGGTGACAGAGTGAGACTCTGTCTCAAAAAAAACAAGGCCAGGCATGGTGGCTCATGCCTATTATCTCAGCACTTTGGGAGGATGAGGATTGAATCCGGGAGTTCAAAACCAGCTTGGGCAACATGGAGAAAACTCATCTCTATAAATAATATGAAAAATTATCTAGGCACAGTGTCATGCACTTGCAGTTCCAGCTACTTAGAAGGCTAAGACAGGCGGATCACCTGAGCCATGCTCACCCCACTGCATTCAGACCTGGGAAACAGAGGGAGATCCTGTCTCCAAAGGAAAAAAAAATTTTTCTTTATTCAAGTGAATAAACAAAACTAAATATAATTTAAATTAATCCATGTATTAAAGAGTTTAGTGACTTAAATATAGAAAATACATGAATCATAAATATGCACATAAAAAGATGCCAAATATCATTAGTTATTAGAAAAGTATAAAATCATGATGATGAGACAGCCATGCGGGAGAGGGGGGGCCCCAGAGACTCACCAATCAGCCTGGGCCCTGGGAGGAATGTACACTGGAGCGGAGTCTCCTGAAGTTCTCCAGTTTACAGCAGGGAGGAGCCTGGTCCCTCCTCTTTCCGTGAGGAACCTGGGATTCCAGTGGCAGGTGGGAAGTGCTCTAGCAGGGGACTCTGGCCTTGTGGACCATCCCTGTTCCCCACCCCCCCGGCTTTTTTTTCCTTTCCACCCAATAAAACCCTGCTTCAATACCCTTTAAACTGTCTGTGAGCCTAAATTTTTTTGGCTGTGGAATGGACAAGAACCCTGTGTTTAGCAGAACTAAGGACATATCCTGCAACAGTGAGATACCACTACATAGTTATAAAATTGATTAATATTAAAAAGCCTGACAATATCAAGTGCTAGCAAGGACACAGAGGAACAGAACCTTGTGTACTTAATATACAATAAACTGTGCATATAAAAATTGCACCATTTCACAAGCATTGACATATAAATATAGTTGCAAAACCATCACTGGAATCAGATAACAAACATATCTGTCACTCTCACAAGTCTCCATCTGCCCCTTCATAGTGACCTTCTACCTTCCCCAAGTCTTCTCCCTCAACCTTCACTCCCTGTCTCTAGTCAACTATTGATCTGCTTCCTGTCATTATAAATTACTTTCCATTTTCTAGATTTTTAAGTAATTGGAATCACGCAGTAAGCACTCTTTTATGTCAGGCGTTTTTTATTATTTGGAATAGCTATATTGTTGCATATATCAATAGTTCACTGTTTTATAAGTAATATTACATTATGTGAACATAGCACAATTTGCTGATACTTGGGTTATTTCCATTTTATGACTATTACCAAAAAAACAGCTATGAACATTTGTATGCATGTCTTTGTATGGACATAAAGTTTTATCCATTCATTTACTGGAGTAATGCCTAAGAGTGAAGCAGTAGGATCACATGGAATCTGTATATTTATCCTTTTAAGAAACTACAAAACTGGTTTCCAAAGTGTTCTGATGTTTTACATTCCCACCAGCAGGCCCATCAGAGGTTCTTCCATATGATACAACTATTTCACTCTTAGGTATTACTCCAGAAAATGAATGGATAAAACTTTATGTTCATACAAAGACATGCATACAAATGTTCTTAGCTGTTTTTTTTGATAATAGTCCTAAAATGGAAGCAAACCAAATATTCATCAACAAATTGTGCCATATTCACATAATTTAATATTACTTACAAACAATGAACCATTGATATACGTAACAATACAGCTAAGTTTCAAAATAATAAAAGAAGCCTTGACATAAAACAGTGCTTACTGCATGATTCCATTTACATAAAATTCTAGAAAAAGCAAAGTAATTTATAATGACAGGAAGCAGATCAATAGTTGACTAGAGATAGAAAGCAAAGGTTGGGGGAGAGGAGATGGGGAGGGTAAAAGAAGGTCATTACGAAAGGGCAGATGGAGACTGTGGGAGTGATATATGTGTTTATCTGATTCCAGTGATGGTTTTTCAAGTATATTCACGTGTCAATATAAATGGTTCACTTTATATATGTACAGTTTACTGTATATTAAATATAATCTTAAGGGAAAAAAAGAATGATGCTTGTTTTTTGCCTTCGCCAAATGGGAAGATAAGGTTGGTAGTTTCTGAGCTGTGGTAAAAATTTATTTGGCAATGCCAATCATGAGTTACTGTACTGAGCATAGAAATAAGACCTTGTGGTATGATCTACATAAGTAAGACCATAACTTTCTCCTGGAAATCAAACTCTGGAAACTGTTTTCCTTTGCTTTTGTTTTAACTGATGTATTTTTGGTATCTTTACCTTTGGTATCTGTTATCTCCTAGATGGTTACCTGGAATTATAAGATTTAAACATTATTTTGTGGGCAGGACACAATGCAATGACATTTGGATAGATGAAAAGCAAAGCTCCAAAAAGATCTCTAGACTTATACATCAAGATATCATTCAGTAACCCTTAAATATATACAAAAATAAAATAACTTCTCAACTTCAAATTAGAAATCTCTACCAAGTGAGGCCACAGAGAAAATTGCAACCAGGGGCCAAGATAACAGCAAGATAGAGAGATACCAGGCAGCTTTTGTATGACAAGTGGAAAGTTTGGCTAGCTTTGGTGGGTTTCTTGTGGGTTGGCTAATTTGAATATCTGGGACCAAGTTCTCTGATACTTGGCCCTCGGGAAAATTAGGGCAGGTTACAGAGAGGTCTAAGGGTGTGAAAGTCTGATAAAGAAGTGGTTGGGGTGTGGACTTAATCAGCTGCTGAAAAATGAGAATTGACCAGCTTCTAACTGTGCCTCAAACTGGGTCAAGACAGCATTAAAATAAACAAACAAACAACTGTGTCACACCCCTGGTCCTATAGTGTACCCTGTGACTTATCTATTCCAAATGCTCATTATTCCTACTTCTTAAGATTGCATTCCTCAGATTCAGTTACCTAACGTTCATCCCTTCTCAAAGTTTACATTCATTGTACATCTTTTGCTTCTGCAACCCAGAAATGAACATATGGAGGCCAGACAAAAGTGGTTCGTAAATCATATGTAAAGAAAACACACAGTCATTATAGTTTTAAACTTAGAAATTTTACCTTATAAATATGTCACTTTGAAATACTAAAGTGGAATATAACTTAAGGCATACTACTTTCCTTTTTAGTGTGGCACCATATAATAACTCTAGTTTATAATGCAGTATCTGTATAAATCAGTCTATGAACATAGCAACATATGTACAAAACATTGCATTTTAGTGCAGCTCTGATGTATATGCACAGTACCTCCCTCCACTGTTAATGAGACCCCAGACAACTGCACCTAGAAGAAGCAGCGTACCTGGTTTTTCCTTTCCTCAATCAGATTTAAACCTCAGAAGTCTGTATTTCTGTGTTCACCTAAACTTGAAAACATTATCTCCAGATCCTAATGTGGCTAGCTGACTCTTCCATTGGTAAATTGTCTCGTTATTATTAGAACTTCAGGATCCATAATAGATCTGAAATGGTTTGGCTGTGTCCCCACCCAAATCTCATCTTGAATTCCCATGTGCTATGGGAGAGACTTAGCGGAAGGTAATTGAATCATGGGGGCAGGTCTTTACTGTGCTACTCTCTTGATAGTGAATAAGTCTCATGAGATCTAACGGTTTAAAACAAGGAAGTATCCCTGAACAAGCTCTCTTCTCTTGTCTGCTGCCATGTGAGACATGCCTTTCACCTTCTGCCATGATTGTGAGGCCTCCCCAGCCATGTGGAACTGTAAGTCCATTAAACCTTTTGCTTTTGTACATAGCCCAGTTTCGGGTATGTCTTTATCAGCAGCATGAAAATGGACTAACTAGTACTGGTAGAGTGGGGAACTGCCCCCGAAAATGTGGAAGCAATTTTGGAACTGGGTAATAGGCAGAGGTTGGAACAGTTTGGAGGGCTCAGAAGAAGACAGAAAAAGGTGGGAAAGTGTGGAACTCCCTAGAGACTTTTTGAGTGGCTTTGACCAAAATGTTTATAATGATATGGGCAATGAAATCAAGGCTGAGGTGGTCTCAGATGGAGAGGAGGAACTACTTGGGAACTGGAGCAAAGGTGACACTTGTTATGTTTTAACAAAGAGACTGGCAGCATTTTGTCCCTGCCCTAAAGATGTGTGGAATTTTGAACATGAGAGAGATGATGTAGGGTATTGGGCAGAAGAAATTTCTAAGCAGCAAAGCACACAAGATATGACTCGGGTGCTGTTAAAGGCATTCAGTTTTATAAGGGAAACAGAGCATAAAGTTTGGAAAATTTACAGCCTGACAATGCCATAGAAAGGAAAACCTCATTTTCTGAGGAGAAATTCAAGCTGGCTGCAGAAATTTGCATAAAAAATGAGAAGCCAAATGTCAATCACCTAGTCAATGGGAAAAATGTCTCCAGGGCATGTTAGAGACCTTTTGGCAGCCCTTCCCATCACATCTCTAGAGGTTAAGGAGGAAAAAATTATTTCGTGAGCTGGGCCCAGGGTCCCTCTGCTGTGTGCAGTATAGGGACTTGGTGCCTTGCAACTCAGCCTCTCCAGCCATGACTAAAAGGAGCCAAGGTACAGCTCAGGCTGTTGCTTCAGAAGATGGAAGCCCCGAGCCCTGGCAGCTTCCATGTGGTGTTGAGCCTGCAGGTACACAGAAGTCAAGAATTGAGTTTTGGGAACCTCTGCCTGGATCTCAGAGGATGTATAGAAACACCCGGATGCCTAGGCAGAAGTTTGCTGCATGGGTGAGGCTCTCATGGAGAACCTCTCCTAGGGCAGTGCAGAAAGGAAACATGGAATCAGAGCCCTCACACAGAGTCCCTACTGGGGTTCTGCCTAGTGGAGCTGTGAGAAGAGGGCCACCATCCTCCAGACACCAGAATGGTGGATCCACCTACAGCTTGCAACATGTTCCTGGAAAAGCCACAGACACTCAACGCCAGCCTGTGAAAGTAGTCAGGACGGAGGCTATAACCTGCAAAGCTACGGGGGCGGAGCTGCCCAAGGCCATGGGAATCCACCTCTTGCATCAGCGTAACCTGGATGTGAAATATAGAGTCAAAGGAGATCATTTTAGAGCTTTAAGACTTGACTGCCCTGCTGGATTTCAGACTTGCAGGGGCTTGCCGACCCTTTGTTTTGGCCGATTTCTCCCATTTGGAATGGCTGTATTTACCTGTAAATGGGGGCCTGTACCCCCATTGCATCTAGGGAGTAACTAACTTGCTTTTGATTTCATAGGCTCATGGGCAGAAGGGACTTGCCTTGTCTCAGATGGACTGAGACTGAGATTTTGGACTGTGGACTTTTGAGTTAATGCTGAAATGAGTTAAGCTTTTGGGGGACTGTTGGGAAGGCATGGTTGGTTTTGAAATGTGAGGACATAAGATTTGGGAGGGGCCAGGGGCAGAATGATATGGTTTGGCTGTGTCCTCACCTAAATCTCATGTTGAATTTCCATGTGTTGTGGGAGGTAATTGAATCATGGGGGCAGATCTTTCCTGTTCTGTTCTTGTGATAGTGAATAAGACTTATGAGATCTGATGGTTTTAAAAAAGGGGGTTTCCCTGCACAAGCTCTCTTCTCTTGTCAGCCTCTATGTGAGACATGCCTTTCACCTTCTGCCATGATTGTGAGGCCTCCTCAGCCATGTGGGACTGTAAGTCCATTAAACCTCTTTCTTTTGTAAATTGCCCAGGCTTGGGTATGTCTTTATCAGCAGTATGAGAATGGACTAATACAAGGTCTTTCTACAATAGGTACCAAGCATCAAGTCTGTTATATGCCAGATGTTGCCCAAGGTGATTTTTCTACATATCTCCAATATTGATATCAACTAGTAAAACAGGGGTTATTGTTCCCCTCTTGAAGATAAAAACACTGAGATGCAGGATCTGTCTTAGATCACAAGATCTGCCTTGGGGCAGAATTTTAAAGCAGGGCTTTAATTTTCCCACTAAGCCAAAATGATTTTGTCATTTTTTTTTTTTCACTGAAAGACACATGCTTCACCATCTTAAATTTCAACCAATAGTTTTATAGTCACATCTATTTATTAGTTGAGTACAGTTGTAGAAAGAATTTTCTTATCTTTTGCAAATAAAATTAATATATAAAATACACAATAATAAACTATATATTTTCTTGGAGACTCGGTTAACTTTGAAAGGGTTTTGGCAAAATACAAAATTAAAATAATTTTATTAAAAAATCCTCCAAATTTGGGGTATATTAGCACCTTGATTTTTAATGTGTACTATAACTTAATTAGATTATTTCAGTAAAAATAAAAATTGGGGGTAAAAAGTTTATTGGAACTTAATCTGTTGCAACATATTTATTAGCAAAACTACTAAGCACTGGTTGATCACTGGACACTAAGCACTAGTATGCAGTGCTACTCAGTGAAATTCAGGAAAGGTGTATGAGCAGCTTGAGTTATGTTAAGTCATTCTAAGAAGGTTTACATTCACACAAAAAATAGCAAATCTATCCCAACCTCCCAACCCTTTCTCCACTAAACCTCCACACTTTCTACATCCACAATTGATTGATTTAGTATAATTAGGCTCCTAGAGAACCAATTCATTTGAAAACCAGAATCCATGAGAAATACTAAAAAATAATCAGACTTGACTCACCCCCAGTTCATTTGCTTTGTGATGAAAGAACTCCTTAAAGGTAAACAATGAGTATTAGTTAGCTTTGTTCAAGTAGGGCATTTGATACCCAGAGAAAAATAAGCAGGAGAGTGAATAAAGCAGAAGTCACATTTCTGAAGAATGAAGTCTGTAGATTGCAAGTGACAGGTTCAATTACTGGTCCATGGGCCACTGACACAACTGCCTTAAACTCTGAGGAATGGGCAGTGGAAAAAGGATGAATAACTCTCAAGATTTAGAGAAAATATGTAACCACTCAGGCAGAAAATTAGCAATTACATTTCGTGCCATCAGTAATAACTATTTCAACAAAGATCTTAGGTTAACGTCAGACTGTGTGACAGTATATCAACTATTACACCTGTGTTCAATCAGCCACCACATCCCTCAATGCGATACTGAGCTGTTTAGTTCAAATGTGGCTTGTTCAGTGATAAGCAAGATGGCTGACATCTGGTACAGAAGTATTCAAAGGCAATTTACTTCAGAGTTTTGATGCTGACTGTTGTAAAAAGAAAAATTTTATAAAATTTGGACAGTTGCAATTTGTTCAGGTTTTCTTTTGATTTTTTTCAGTAACAAAATTATAACTTTGTTAAAGATAAAGTAGAAAATTATATAAGTAGATCAGCAAGAATTTTTCAGAGAAGAATTTTTCAGATTTAAAGTTAAATAAAATGTCAACTGTAATAAAACTATAAATTCAAGATATTATTTTTGTGTTTCAGAGTAAAGGCATAAAGCAATAAATGATAAATTACAAATAGAAACAGAAGAGTGTGACTCTATAATGTATTATCTTCTCTATATTTTTAATTTAAATCTGATTTGATCTTTTAGATCTAGCCAATAAGGTTTTTATTTTAAATATTTACTTAAAAAATAACATGAGAATTATAATTGATTTCTTACCAACAAATAAATACAATTAATTTAGCCCAGGAGCCCTATCATCTTATACATTTATAATCAGACATGTACAATGAATAAAAATAACACAAAGTTCACTAACATGTCAACAAATGGCTAATTATTAGATTATAAAAATATCTATAAAAATAATTCTAAGTGGAGTTAACAAATGGCTGTCTTTAGTCTGAAAAATGTATTTGAAAATAGCCTTTTCAGATATAACAAGAGAGAGATAAGATCTTACTTTTCATCATTAAGGTACGTGAGCCAGATACTGTATATTGCCACCCTGGAAGCACGCTAGTTATAATTTTTAAAAAATCATTTGTGGGAGAAAAACAAGCAAATCAAATTTCCTCAAGTTAAATCAGTAGATGATTTTTATAATGCTCTGACATTAAATTCATATTAGTGATGCCTCAGACCTACGATAGATTTTTTAACAATAGATTAAGCTATTCTCATATGATACGTACTCATTTTTAAATAATTTGTATAACTGGTATTAGTTCAATGATATATGCATAATGTCTGTATGTAGAGTTATGTATGTATGGATTTAATATTTATTTATATGTAATATATACAATACATAGTTTTACATATTATGTATTATATATACTTAATAATCAAAATGTAATTGTTGGTTTACCTTTCAACATTGTATAGGAAGACAACAGATTATTGTGAAACAGCTGATTCTTCTAAAAGGCCCTTCAAGATTACCCTTGAAGCCGGATAATCACCTGTTTGCTCATGTATGACTCTGTCTTGAATAACGGGACAAATACATATATATACACACACACACGCAAACACACAAATAATGATGAACGTGACAGTGGTAGCTAAAATAGATTAATTGCTATGCAAAATACATTATCTTATTCAATTTGTGTAAGGAAGTCTAAATGCAGATTTAGAAGTTATGTTGCCTTGCAAAATAGACATTTTCCCAAAAAACTGTTTAAACCAAACAATGGTAAATCACAGACATTTTACATTACCTAAAGAATCATTTTAGACAATGTAAAAAACACTTTTCAAAAGTGAAGGCTATTTTTATTTCCTTCTGAGTTAGTCCGGCAAATTCAAAATACATGTATTTACATTTATGTTTATATCCTTAAAGCAGGTACAACTAAACTTACTGCATAAATACAGATCCCTTCTGTATTATTTAGCGTTCTCTAGGGGGACAGAACTAATAGGATAGACATAAATATAAAGAGGTGTTTGTTAACGAATATTGACTCACGTGATCACAAGGTGAGGTCCCACAATAGGCCATCTGTAAACTGAGGACCAAGGAAGCCAGTCCCAGTTCCAAAACCTTAAAAATAAGGAAGCCGACAGTGCAACCTTCAGTCTGTGGCCAAAGGTCCAAGAGTTCCAAAGCTAAAGGACCTGGAGTTCGATGTTGCAGGGCAGGTAGCATCCAGCACAGGGGAAAGATGGAGGCCAGAAGACTCAGCCAGTCTAGTCTTTCCACGTGCTTCTGCCTGCTCTTTTTTCTGGCCACAGTGGCAGCTGATTAGATTGTGCCCACCCAGAGAAAGAGTAGGCCTGCCTTTCCCAGTCCACTGACTCAAATGTTAATCTTCTTTGGCAACACCCTCACAGACACACCCAGGAAAAAATACTGTGCATCCTTCATTCCAATCAAGCTGAGACTCAATATTAACCATCTCACTTTCCCATTATTGAGAGGACACAACAGCACTCTTTTTATTAAGTATTTTTTTTCTAGGCAAGGAAGAGGAGAAAATAATAATGATAAGTAATTATTATTATTTCTTTTTCTCAAATTCAAGGCCTTATAATAGCACAGTCTTTTTGTGAACTCAGACTCACCATCTCCTGTACTTGTCACCTGTGATTCAATGTCTGTAACATTGAAATCGTACAAAATTTATTCCCAAAACTTTCTCATTTCCCTTTTAGTTTTTCCTCCTTCCTACTCCTGATTCCCAAAGTATTTCTGTCTCATCTCCATCCTATCAATGTTCAATTTCAAATGACTATAATGTTGGGACGGTTTGAGTGACTTCTCATTAAGGTATAAATGATTGATTGATTCTTGTTCTGTCTTTTCCGGGGCATTTACATTTTAATAGGGGATAATTCTTTCATTCATGGGGAATGAGTTCTATAAGAATGTCATTTCAAACTAGAGTAATAGGTCAGTGTGAAGGGAGCTTGGAATTGGAAAATCTTCCTTGTTCATTTTTCGCAAGGTCATATCCCACTGCTCATTACTTTTCAAGAGTTGAAAATTTTACCCTATACCTTAGATTGTAGTGTCTCCAAAGTTGGAT
Source organism: Symphalangus syndactylus (assembly GCF_028878055.3). NCBI lineage: Eukaryota > Metazoa > Chordata > Mammalia > Primates > Hylobatidae > Symphalangus > Symphalangus syndactylus. Next base: position 92,424,091 of record NC_072433.2, read on the forward strand.
TTACCCTTCACAAACCTACATTTATTCTCTGGAAATAATTTAAACACAGTTGCAACCAAATTAACTTTCTCATATCACTAAGGTAACCTTTAATGTACAGCTGTCATAATATGGAAAGTCTCTGAGGTTGGTGAAATCAAAAGCCAAAATGAAGCAAGCAAAAAATAGCATCAAACACAAATACATAAAGCCACGGAAAGTGCAGTGAGACAACCTAATCAGCCATCCTAGCAGTAATATTTATATACCTCCTAGCACTGTAGTAAATATTGTTTTATGCATATGCACTATTCCTTCAGCTCCAAGGAGAGATGAGATTTCTAAGTACCCCTTTTCTGTACAGCCCCAGTAAATAAAATGTACAGTACTCTTATAACTACCCCAGAGAGACATGAAGATCATATCATAGGCATTCTTATTCTTCTTTAAAGCAATTTTTATGAATAATAAATCATAAATAATTCTAGGGACAGGAAATAAACGTAAAGCTTGGGAACAACTTGTTTGTCATTCTATCACAAAGGACTAGATTTTAAATTCTATTATCTCACATATCACTACACTTTTATAATTTCATTTACTATAAAAACCACAGCAGCCCCAGAGTAAATTTTAAATTTAAACAAAATATTATATGCTGGCTGAGTCTATGTATATTATCAGATAGATTTGAGATAGAAAATTTTAGTCTTCCACATAAAACTCCTAATATCTGAGGGAACATTTAAAAATTTAATGCATTTTCACCAAGTTCAAGGAAGCTTTGGTCATAAACTAACAGTAATTAAAGTTATTCTGCATGAAACTCATGGGGCAGTGAAAAACCAAACTCATGTCACCAAAATCCATATAAGATAAACTAACAAACATTAATAAATATTTTGTCTAGAATATAGATTCATATATGTATAAGCATTTTAGTTATTTGGTACCATTTGCAAAAAGTATTGATTTTCTACAGAATGGAGATTTGTATCTTTTATGATCTTTTTGTAAAAATTTATTATTAATATTTGGTGCTCTAAACATAATTTAAATTGCTGTTATTGACTAGTATTTGGATTATAAACAGCAATTTCTAGTTCTTTCTAGTTTCCTTTAAAGATTTGAAATTATTTACCCATTTATAAAGGATGCCAAATGTCTTAAATTTACTATGTGATTTTATGTAGGTTTTCTAGTGAAATCTGAAGGTGCATTCACTTCTCTGAGAAAGTTCATATATATTCTTGGCTATTGATTTAAAATAGAATGTCAAATGCTATATAAGAATAAAAGTTACATTTTTAAATATTTTGGTTGTTGAAAGTCTCCTTGAATAATGGTGATATTACTTTATGTAAAGAATTTTTTGTCAAATTCAGTTGGAATCATTTGTAGGCTCATTTGAATTATAATTTTTAATTTAGATATTTGACTCTTTACTTTTAAAATAAACAGACTTCCTTAAAGCTTCTGGAGAGTAATTTATTTAAATTTAGGGGAAAAACAGAAACATTAAAATACTCTCAGTTATTTCTCTCTGCCTTTCTCAATTTCCCATGGAAATAACAAAAGATCAGAATTTTCTGGCCTAATGATAAAACAGAATATTTGCAGTTTCATTTAGAGAAATGTCATGTAAAATTCTCTTCAGTATGCTTGTCCATGTCAGAATAAGTGAGGAAGAGAGCAAATTACAAATATATATTTTTTTCCTTTTCCTGGAGGAAATTTTATTTAGAGAATATCAGAAAAAGATTCTTTCTTCTTTGCCTAATGCACAACATGTTTTCAGTAGTGTATTCAATTTTAATTTCATTTGAATTAGAATGCCATTAATGAGAAAAATAGCTGACCTGCTAACTCAAAGAAACTGCTACATAGAGGTTAATCAACGTTTATCTGCCTCAATTCAGTTTAACAATTGACAAAAATAAGTATTATCTTTCAAATATTCAATACAATTATGCTTTTCAGAAAATTAAAAAAATCTGCTTTTTGCACAAAGCTTCATGTAAATGTAAGAAATGAGAGTCATACTTAATATTCATCAAAGCTTTTATAACTGACTCTGGATATTATTTTAGTGATAGGTTTTCAAATACAAACTTTTTGCTTTGAAAACTAAGATTTTAAAAGCAATCTTCTAATCTTATTTTTGTTTAGAATAATTTGTTTTCAAACCTTTATTATGTTAAATGGGAAAATTAATATTTTATAAGTAAAGAAAAATATAAAATATAGATCAAACTTTGTTGATGTTTGCTTAAAGAAGTATTGCTTTAATTAATGACCCACTTCCATTAAAAACATAACAGATATTTTTCACTTTCAGATTATTGCTAGAGCAAAACCCTGAAAAGAAAAAAGAATATAGAAAGTAACTAGGATTTGAAGACCCAACACAATAATTTTAAAATGTGCCAATTTTGATTGAAGTGAGCAGTTAATGTTTATTTTATTGAATCTGTAATGTTAAAACTTATTTCGCTTTCCTTTCCCTAGGCCTTATCTGAAATCTCAGACTAAAACTGAGACAATTTTTTGCTTTCTCACTAATTTTCTTTGCCTTTTAAATTGCAACAGGATTTTACTCACTGGTTTTCTAAATATAAAGTGCCTTACACAGCATAAGATAATGGGTAGGCCTGGGCCTCTGTACTCAGTCTTGGTTCAAAATTCAGGTTTCTTTTTGTGAAGGTTGTCATTGGCTTTAAGATAGTTACTTAGGTATTAAAACCTCTTTTTCCTCCTCAGCAGAATTGTGATAATAATAGTAACTACCACAAAGGGTTTTAGGGCAGGTTCAACGACCCAAATGCATGGAGAGTGATTAACAGTGGTCACGACTGTGTTCATTTTATTGTGGTCAGGGGAAGAGAAGAGTCATCAAACCTTCCTACCTATCTGGTTTCCTCTAACTTCTTTTCGGAGGTCTCTAGCACGGTATGAATTATTGTGAATTGCATTACTCTTCTTATCAGGTACAGGTACATCATCGTCTCCTTTAACAGGTCTATTAGGCAACCTGAAGACAGAGGTTCTCTCAGGGAAGTCCTGAGGTCTCTGTGCTCAAATATTTCCTCACCAGCAAGATCTTGCTTTTCTTTTCTCCCTCCTCTAACCTCCTTCTCCTGCTTTATTTACCTTCATATCACTTGTTAACTGTATTTCATGTTTACTTTCTCTTCTTGTTAGAATGGTTGATATAAAAAAACAAAGATTTTTCTCTTTTTCATTGGTGCCCAAGGATCACATAGTATGTAGTAGGCATGCAGCAGGTACTCATTAAATATATGGCAAACTAATGAGTAAATTTATATTTGGATATTGATTTTAAAAATATTTTAGAAGCCTATTGCCATGCAAATTTTTAATAACTAACTAGTATTCTATAAGGGTACATTTGGCAGCCTTTCATGGCAAATTCTATGTATTAGTTTGTTTTCACATGTTCTATAAAGAACTACCTGAGACTGGATAATTGATGAAGAAAAGAAGTTTGATTGACTCACAGTTCCCCAAGCCTTAACAGAAAGCATGACTGGGAGGAAACTTACCATTATGGTGGAAGGTGAAGGTGAAGCAAGCACCTTCTTCCCATGGTGGCAGGAGAGAAAGAACAAACCAGGAAGTGCCACACACTTTTAAATCATGAGAAATTACTCACTATCATGAGAACAGCAACAAAGGAGTCTGCCCTCATAATCCAATCACCTCCCATCAGGCCAATTAGCCATGAGATTTCGGTGGGGACACAAATTCAAACCATATAATTCTACCCCGGCCCCTCTCAAAGATCATATCCTTCTTACATTACAAAATACAATTATCCCTTCTCATCAGACCCTCAGTCTTAACTTATTTCTGCATGAACTCAAAAGCCCATAGTCCAAAGTCTCATCTGAGACAAAGGAAAGTCCCTTCCACCAATGAGCCTGTAAAATCAAAAACAAGTTACTTTCTTCCAAGATATAATGGGGATACAGGCATTGGGTAAAAGCTCCCATTTTGAATGGGAGAAATTGGCCAAAACACAAGGGGTTACGTTCCCCAAGTAAGTCCGAAATTCAGCAGGGCACTCATTAAATCTTAAACCTCCCAAATAATCCCCTTTGACTCCATGTCTCATATCCAGGGCATACTGATGCAAAAGGTGGGCTCCTGAGGCCTTGGATAGCTCCATCACTGTAGCTCTGCAGGGCATAGCCCCTTTGGCTGCTTTCATGGGTTGGTATTGAGTGCCTGCAGCTTTTTTAGGTGCATGGTGAAAGTGGTTGGCGGATCTACCATTCTGTGGTCTGGAGGATGGTGGCCCTCTTCTCACAGCTCCAGTAGGCAGTGCCCCAGTAAGAACTCTGTGTATGGGCTCTAACTCTAAATTTCCCCTTTTTACAGCACTAGTAGAGGTTCTCCATGAGGGCTCCGTCCCTGCAACAAACTTCTGTCTGAGCATCCCAGTGTTTCCATACATTCTCTGAAATCTAGGTGGAGTTTCCCAAATCTTAACTCTTGCCTTCTGCACGCCCAGAGGCCTAACACCACATGGAAGCCACCAAGGCTTGGAGCTTGCACCATCGGAAGCCATGGCCTGTTCTGTACCTTGGCCCCTTTTAGCCATGGCTGGAGCTGGAGAGGCTGGGACACAGAATGCCATGTCCCAAGGCTGCACAGAGCAGTAGGGCCCTGGAAACCATTTTTCTCTCCTATGCCTTCAGGCTTGTGATGGGAGGAGGTGACACAAAGGTCTCCGAAATACTCTGGAGACATTTTCCCCATTGTCTTGGTGATTAACATTTGGCTCTTCTTATGCACATGTTTGCAGCATTGAATTTCTCCCCAGAGAATGGGTTTTTCTTTTCTACAACGTGGTCAGGCTACAAATTTTCTAAACTTTTATGCTCTGCTTCCCTTTTAAATATAAGTTCTCCTTGTTTATGCAATGAACATAGGCTTTTAGAAGCAGCCATGCCACACCTTGAGCACTTTACTGCTTAGATATTTCTTCTACCAGATACCCTAAATCGTCTCTCTCAAGTTCAAAGTTTCACAGATCTCTAGAGTAGGGGAACAATGCCACCTGCCAGTCTCTTGCTAAAGCATAGCAAGAGTGACCTTCGTTCAAGTTTCCAATAAGTTTCTTATGTCCACCTGAGACCTCCTCCACCTGCACTTCATTGTCCATTTCATTATCAGCATTTTGGTCAAAACCATTCAACAAGTCTCGAGGAATTTCCAAACTTCCCCATATCTTCCTGTCTTCTTCTGAGCCCTCCAAACTGTCCCAAACACTGCTTGTTACCGAGTTCCATAGTTGCTTCCACATTTTCAGGTATCTTTACAGCAGTACCCTAATCCTGGTACCAATTTTCTGTGTTAGTCAATTCCCACATACTATAAAGAAATACCTGAAACTGGGTAATTTATGAAGAAAACAAATTTAACTGACTCACAGTTTCATAGGCTTAATAGGAAACATGACTGGGAGGCCTCAGGGCAGAAGGTGAAGGGGAAGCAATCACATTCTTCCTATAGTGGCAGGAAAGAGAGCAAAACAGGAAGTGCCACACTTTTAAACCATCAGATCTTGTGAGAACTCACTCATTGTCATGAGAACAGCAAGGGAGAAATCTGCCCCCATGATGCAGTCACCTCTCACCAGGCCTCTCCTCCAATTCTACACGAGATTTGGGTGGGGACACAAATCCAAACCATATCACTCTACTTGTTATTTAACATCCTTCCCTCAACACCTACCAATCAGAGAAACATTCTTAAAATAGGCGGAAATATTTTATCTGCTTAAAGCTCACCAATATCTCATATATTGTCCACTTACGAAATCTGCTAGAGTCTATGACTATTCCTTTTAGATGACTGATAAGAAATAGTACCTACATTTGATTCCATTCTGCCCCTGTGTCCCTATCTTAACTTTTGGTTTTTAGAATGCAGAGCCTGAGCAAATGCTCAGAGAGTCCATTGCCAGTGAAGTAGCGTGTAGGAAAAAGAAATGGAGGAAGAGAAGGAGGAAGAACAAGTATGAGGAAGTATGAGCCAAGATGGCTAAAGCATCATGACAGAGGACTTTTATGGAGGGTTTATGAAGCTATTATGGAGTGTACGAATACCATAAAAAGGCAACACAAAGGGAGAATTGTTTTTCTATAGACTTTCATTTCTAATGGTTTAAGTTTGCCTCCAAAACATTAAATAGCCTTATTTTCCCACCCCTATTACAACTTTCTTGGTTCCACATGCTTGGAGTCTGAGTAGACCCTGCAGATTTTAGAAATTCAGTGGCATCCAGGAATCTTTGTAGAAGAATGCCGTGGCACATGGAACTGGAGAAAGGCACTATCGGTTTAGGCTCACATGTGACCAAAAGGCCAGCAATTGTTATCACAGATGATCCCTGTATCTGTAGCAAAGCCAGTAGCTTGTACCAATAACCAGGCATGGTGAAGTCACATTCAAGTTTCTGCTAGGGCAGCTCCAAATGGAAAGCTGGACAGGGGTCGAGACCTAGGTTAATAAATTAACTAAATGCTGCACATGCTTTGAAATCTCCATGTATGCTAGAAAATTGTTCTCTGATTTTATCACCAACCTTTCTAGACTGGAGTTACGTAAGTCCCCAAAACTCTAAAAATGTCAATTCAAATGCACAAAGCTTTTTAAAGTGCCTTGTTCTTTCTTTAAAAAGATTATAGAATAAAACACATAAATTCTATGATAAAAGTCTCATTTGTACTAGAAAATTTTTAAATGGACAGTTAATAATGCCATAAAAATTTAGTTAATAACAATGTTGTAATTTATAAACATTACAGATTACCCAGCTAACAATGTCAATTCCTCTGTTACATTTTAGAAAGAAATTATATTGGAGTATACAATGGAAATATTCAATCAAACATGAGGTACCACGTAATATAAGGTAAAGCTCTTCCCCATATAATAAAATAATAACACTCCCCCACACCTGATAAGAACTAGTAATGAGCTTTCAGGTATAATGAAGGCACAGAAGAAATATTGTGCTTTCTTCTAGATTTTATTCAATAATTTAAGAAAATATCTTGAATCTTGATTTTCTATGTCAGATAATCTGAGGAGAGAAGACAAATATTTTTGTGTGTATGTGGTGTATGTTACTTAAAAATATCTTCCCTCTGTGAGAGGAGGAAAATCTATATCATATTAAAGAGAGGGGAGTATTTGCTGTTGTGAAAGGTGATTATTCTAATATCTCTTACAAGCATAACTTGTTTTAGCACCATCTGGATCTTGAAAATAACTAGTAAACATCAAAAATCAATCTAAAACTTGTATGACACACCTATGTTTATTTAAAATTCAAATTTTAGAATTGTGCAAATGCAACTAAGCCTAAACACAGATGTTTTAAGAGTAATTTGAGCAATAAATATCCTTCTGGAAGTGAGTAACCAAAATTTTAGATTTTATGTACCATAAAAGAGACAAGTCAGTCTTGGCTAAGAGCAAGAGATTTAAAAACTTATATTTATGTATATATTTATATATAACATTATAAATATATGATATTTATAGACATACAAATATATATTTTCATAATTTAAAATATATATGTATAATATACAACATATACATATAAATACATTTATACGTGTATTTACATTTATATGTATATTCATGTACATACAAATATTTTTATATATAGGTTTTAAGTGTATTTTTAAATGTCTTGCTCTTAGCCAAGAATGACTTGTCTCTATTATAGTGCATAAAATCTACATTTATTTTTTAGAAAAGAATACTTTATTGAAACAGTTTCTCAATTGACAATGGAGCAGAGTAAAATTTGCCTTGAACCTGTCTAACTGGCATCAACTGCTAACGAAATAATTTATACATACAGACAGAAGAGGTGGGGGTGGGGTGGGAATTGGGATCTTTAGGTCACATTTCTGCCAATATGGGAAAAAAAAAAAAAGAAGAAGAAGAAAAATACAAAATGACTGACACAGCCAGATTTGTTCTTGTCTTGGAGCTGGTGCAGCAGCCCTAGCTCCCGCCACAGATGAACAGATGGAATATTGGAGGAGGGCTCCCTAGGCATAGGCATGGTGAGTAAGCGGCTCCTCATCCTAGTAGAGCAATGCACATGAGGAAGGCCAGTCATGACTCTCTTCCTTCACCCAAAGGCCTGCCTCAATGAGACTGAGGTGGCATTTTTACATTCACACCATGGTCTTTCCTTCAAATATATATATGCTGCTTTGTAAATAAGTACATCAGCAGCCAAAGTTTCTTTCATAAAGAGCACATTTCATAGTTTAGTTTCTGGTTTCCTCAGAGAATCAAAGTGGTAAAATATTAAATAATATTTGAAATAATCATTTTGAGTCTTCATTCAATGCAATTGTATCAAATTCCTTAAAATGTTTATATTCTTTGATCAATAATTTACTCTTTTAGGAATCCCTCTTAGGATAACCTGGGGAAAATATATATACAGAGTATCATCTGTTTTTCCCAATGGTGAAAAGTAAAAAATAATGTGTGTGTGTCTATATATATAATAAATATATATTTAAACATATATATAGTATTAGGGAATTAATTTAAAATGTAGTATATCTCTTTAAATATATATCTTTTATTATTTTGATTGCGTAAGTAACATTTTATATAAATATTCAATAAATAAACATACTGTATTTTTTATTTTATAATATATTCATAAGATTAAAAGGCATAAAGATAATTTATGTTTTAACAAAAGAGTTTATTTAATGAAGAGCATTTCCTGTGTAATATTATACTATGGAAAAAATTATTATAACATGAAATTTTATATTTTCTTATTTATGTAAATAATAAATTGGTTTTTATCTGAAGAAAAAAACTGGCAGAAAGTTCACCAATATATGGGTGGTTGCCATAGATGATACTTGTTGTAATTCTTTATTTTCTATTTTATAGTACAGAGGAGTCCCATATTTTCTATAATTATGTGTAGGTTTTATGATAAAAATATTTTAATTTCATCAGAGATTAAATGAAGGTCAGTTGGAATAAAATAAAATATATGAAAGCATCTAGAGCTGCATTTGAAATGTTCAATTTTTTGACTTATAATTTACTTTTGATGTATTTGCATAATGTGACAGTATACATAAAGTATCATGAGGTAACTCTATTAAATAATATCAGCCAAAACTTTGGGTAAGAATACATATTATATTCAAATTCAGTAATTAAGAAATAAAAAGATTAAAATAAACTATATATTTAGTTTAGGAGTATCTCTGTCCTAAAAGGCAAAAAAGTACAAGCTGATTATTTTAGAAATATCTTGAAAAAATTCTCAACTAATAGCTTATCATAAAATATAATCTATTATTTGATATATCATATTAACAATTAATTGGTGTAATTTTCACACACGATCAGTTTACCAAGTATATGTTAAGTGATTTCTATGTTCCAGGAAGATTCACTCAGATCTATGAATATGAAAATGTAATACACTATCCTTTTAACAAATCATATTCAAGTAAAATAAATCAATTTTACAATATGTACTTCAGGAAGAGGAAGGAATTAGCAAAAACACAACATAAAAACAATTTAAAAAATTATTGCCAGAATGGCTAGAGAATGTCAATAAAAACTTTACAATATAAATTATTTATTTTAAAATAATAAAATTTCAAATTAAAGTGTTTTAACAATATGTGAAAACAGAAATGAGATTAGGGTCTGATGTCTCCACAGGGTATGAGAGTCCAATTGATGAAGGTTCTTCATAGATTTACATCATTAGGATAGTAAATATTACATTATTTAATGAAAAACACTACTGTAAGTAACTACACAAGATGATCACTTACAGGTCTAAGTTACTAGAGCATGCATACCAGTTTGAATATAGCAGAAAGAACAAATTCCCTTGAGGAAATCAATCAGAAACATAAAAGAGAATGTGAAACAGACAAACTCCGTCTTCAACAAAACTATTAACAAAAACTTGAAAAACAAATATAATGTGGAAAAGACTCTGTGAAGTATGTGAATGAAGCAGGAAGACTGTGGGAAAACATGGAGAGAAAGTAACACCATTGAAGTTCTCAGAAAAGAGTCAACCAACTTCATTTCTCCGAGGAAAAGGGCTCACTCTGAGAACTAAAACCTATATAACAGGTAAAAATGCTCATCAGAAAACTGCTATAACATTATAAATGACAATTGTGCCTAATCATTCGAAATGATTTGAAAAAAAAAAACAACCCTTATTTAAGCAATTATTTCTACCAAGTAAAATCAGAGGTGTCATTGAGGATACATGCACAAAAGCTCAGTAAAGGGATGGTGAAAAAACAGAAAAAGAGAAAGTATTAGCTGGCAGTGCTCAACTTTAAAAATTGAAGAAAAAAACAAAAAATGATCACGTAGCATGATAGCAAAATTTAGAGAAACAACAGAGAGAAACAGAAACACAGAGGACATAAATAATAAAATAACATGAAATGAATACAAGTAAACAAGTTTAAATGATTACTGATAAAATATTAAATGTAGAATAGTATATAGAAAAAACAAAGTAATCATACAAATTAACAATATTCTTTAAGAAAAAACGATTAATGGAGAAAAGTTCTAATTAAATAAAGTAATTACTGAAATCTGATTGTCATACTGAAAGCAGAGATTTTCTGTATTAACTTGGAGAAAGCTTAGATCTGTAACTCCCCCTTGTCCTGGAAATCATTCAAAGGATGAAATTTAAAAAAACACTGCAAAAATCATCTTCAGTGGAAACATAAAATAGAGATTTCAAAAGTGCCAAAATTAGATTAAGTGCTGCCCAGTGTTTAATGGAGACTTAATAGCATCATGCAATGCAGCAGTGGAAAGTAGCGTGGGGGAGTGCAAAAGGGTTGGACAGTGTATGTTTCAAGACACACTCTACAATATGTCCAGAACCAATATAAAGGGAAAACGTTGGTGAGGAAACCCAACAGAAGGAATGATGACGTAAAGGGGCCTGAAATGTGGTGGAACTCAACATGTGATATAGGCAGGGCGCAGTGGCTCACGCCTGTAATTCCAGCACTATGGTAGTCCTAGGAAGGCAGATCACTTGAGGTCAGCAGTTGGAGACCAGCCTGTGCAACATGGTGAAACTCTGTCTCTACTAAAAAAAATAAAAAATAAAAAATAAATAAATAAATAGCCAGGGGTGGTGGTGCCTGACTTTATTCCCAGCTACTTGGAAGGCTGATGTGGGAGGATCGCTTGAGCCTGGAAGGCGGAGGTTACAGTGAACTGAGACTGCACCACTGCACTCTAGCCTGGGTGATGAAGCAAGACAGTCTCAAAAAAAAAAGCAGCGTATCTTGTAGAAAGCAGTATTAAATAAGTTAACAAGTATTTATGATTACATATGTTTTTCTGTGTAATTAATTGTATAAAGTAGATTTTAATACATACAGTTTTTATAAGCGTCACATTCCATTTATGGGGAATTTTCACTTTGACTTAATAATATATTAACTACTCCTTCCAGTTTTCATGTAGTCGAGCCTTTTGATTTATGAGTTTCTTATCAGTTTCTGGTTTCAGGCAGTGTGATCAGAAAATTTTTATATAATTCTGAAGTTTTATCTTGGTACATTTATTGAGGTTTAAAATTAATATATATTTGATAAGAATTCTCTGTGTCAAGTTTTAAAATTCATTATCAATTAATGTAACTTTTAAATTATATTATTTAAATATGCCATATTTGCATTAATACTATTCAACTTATAGTTTGTTATTGCTACCTTTAACTTCATCACTAATAGTCAATGAAAATTATGTAAAATCTACTTTTAAAAAAATAAATGTTGCTATGCTTTTAAACTAAAGGATATAACTTACAATGGATGCATTAAAAAGCACACTCTGATTTTTAAAAGCCTTCTTTTCCTAAATTAATGTTTTGGCCTAAAATCTGACTATAACCCAGTAGGTAGTATTCAGCTAGCACTCCTACAATAAACAATACAGTAGAGTAATATCTATTTGGTAACTTATTTTAAGAATTAGACCTCAGGCAATGTGTTATATCCACTGAAAAGCAAATCATAAAGGAAACATCATAGTTGTCCATTTCTCTGCCTGTTGATAATTTTTCAGACATTAAGAAGTGTGCTAGAGCCCGAGTAGAGCCCGTTGTCCACTGAAGGAAGTTAGGCAGAATCTGTGTGAGAGAGAGAACAACAGCTAGGTGGAGGTTCTCAGCAGTCCTTGGATGAAGCGTAGACTATACATTTTCAGGGCAAGACTGTCCAAGACTTACCAGAGAGCAGTTTCTATAGGGATACCAGAAATTAGGTAATAATGAGGACACCGGAAGACTAATTCAATCAGTGTGAAGTCTTTATAAATATCTTGTTAACACTTTGGTGGAGACACAAAGAAGTTCGTATGTTAGAAGTAATCCTATGCTAGATATCTCCTAACAAAATCTAAAACCAGAGTTTGAAGTTTGAGTACCCCCAAGTAAGATGGGCTTGGGAGACGCATTAAGATGATAAGATCTGCTTTACCAAAGCATAAAACCAAGTCTCTGCAAGTTCAAGTGTGATCAGCCTGCAATCTAATGCATGTTAGAACAAAAATTACCTCTTCAGAGGAATATAACAAAATTAAGATCTTCTACAACGTATTCTTCAGGATGTCTGATTATAAGATGTGAAGATAAACAAGTAAATCTTGATATATGAAAAAACAAAGAAAACAAAAGAAACTACACATGAGATGATGCAAATTTTAGATGCAACAGGCAAAATTTGTAGGTAAGTGACATAAATGTGTTCTGAGAATTAAAGGGACTCATATTCAAGGAATTGAAGAAAACTGTAATTGTAAGGATTTCATAGGGAATTTGGGGAAATAAATGGAAGTTTTAAAAATAAATTGGAATTTCTAGAAAAGTATCTGAAAATTTACAAATAACTGGTCTTAAAAGCAAATTAGAAATAATAGAAAAAGTCAGTAATCTTTACAATAGAACATTAGAAATTCCTCACTTGAATAACTTGGTAAGACATAATTGTATAATTTATTCCGATTGCTTTTTTTTTAAACAAAAATCTGACAAACGTTTATTCCTAACTAACAGAAGATATTGAATGTACCAAGCACTCTCATGAACTCCCCTTAATTGTCAGGCCTCTACAGAGAGCAGCAATGACAGGACCTAAATCCTGTTAGAAGCTGATATAAACGAGAATTTTCACGGCAGAAGTGAAGGCTGTATTAAGAAAGAGAAGTCAAAGTAAATAGATTTGTTGTTCTTGTAAATTTACATGTGGTTGTCTTTGTTAATGTTTGTAGCTTCAACATCTATAGGCCCCTTTAAATGTTTCCTTAATATTTATTTACCTTATAGTTATAGTAAGTTAAAGTTAGCATTCCTTATGGCTCTGAAAGCAAAGTATTACTGATTTTGAGAAGGTATTTGCAAAGTTGAATCTTTAGATTTTTAATTAGCAGTGAAGTATGTTATTGGCTAACTACAAGACTCCTATTAGCAGAGTCTGCCATTAGCCTTGCCTTGAAAAACTGCAAAGATTAGAATATCTACTTAATTATTTTAGCAAAGCTTTGTTTGTGTGAATTTTCATTCTGTTTTCATAGTTATATTTCACTTCTCCTTAGTTAAGTTTCTCCCTGTATCATTATTTTTTTAATTATGAAAATTTCTAGATGTTAACCTATCTACAAATTTTTTTTCCAGTATCTCAAGAAACCCAAGAAGAATAAATTAAGTTTCCAGGTTTAGTTTCAATGGTGAATGGGAAACATATAATCCACGAGTGCTTTATTTTAGGACTATTTCTTCTTGTTATTTATGATTTATTGTAAAATCAGACTTAAAATCTTTGACACAGCCAGGGTAAAAATATGAAGTTAAAATTATCATCTGCTGAAAGTCACTCCTAGTTTTCTACCAATAAAGAAAGTTGATAATCTCACTGATTTTTTTCTGACATCATTATTGTCTTGTTCTATAAAAGGTGGGCAAATATTTATGGGCTTAGATGTAATATTGCTATTGCAATTCAGCCTTTTCTGCACACAAATGCAATGTTAAAAAAAGAAACTAATCATAATATGAGTGAATATAAAGACAAAATTATCTACAAAGGTAAATTTACCAATAGCTGTTCACAATTTTAGGTATTTTAATAAAAATTCAGTGACATTTTGCAGATGCTCAAAGAAGACAATTTATAATTTGTGAAAGAGCATGAGTAAACATCAGAGTTCACAAATACACATACATTCCTTTAATGTTTTGCATGGAATACAATAAGGTTTTGTTTCATTTGTACTGTCTTATCTTTTAATCAGATTTCTTGTATTTCTTCTAAATTCATTTCTTTCTAAAAATAGCCGGGCGCGGTGGCTCACGCTTGTAATCCCAGCACTTCGGGAGGCCGAGGCGGGCGGATCACAAGGTCAGGAGATCGAGACCACGGTGAAACCCCGTCTCTACTAAAAAATACAAAAAATTAGCCGGGCGTGGTGGCGGGCGCCTGTAGTCCCAGCTACTCGGAGAGGCTGAGGCAGGAGAATGGCGTGAACCCGGGACGCGGAGCTTGCAGTGAGCCGAGATTGCGCCACTGCACTCCAGCCTGGGCGAAAGAGCAAGACTCCGTCTCAAAAAAAAAAAAAAAAAAAAAAAAAAAATAACCTTAAGTACCTTTGGTTTTCTTTAATAAAACTGTCTCTTTTACCTTCCTAGCAAAAGTTCAGCTATTCATCTGCATATAGCACATACTCAGGTTATTCAGGGTAAAACTTCCTTAATATGGAATTTTATCTTCAATATTTTCAAATTTAAACTTTGTACATCTATATATTTGCATTTAATATACCTTTCAATAGTATCTACGAACTTTACTTAATTTAAGCTTCAATTTTACTTTTGTTTAGATATAGCTTCCTAATTTCATTGTGAGTTATATATAGATACTGATTAGGTAAACAATTTTACTTTGCATATAGTTCAGGTGAGTACATACATAATAATAAAAGGATCCTGGCTTTTAAATACTACAGTTATGCTCATTTTACTTTATTTTTCACATTTAAAACATATAGACAATTTTAAGAATTAAATAAAATGAATATTTTAAATATGGTAAATTGGCATATTCAGTTATTAATAACTATATAATTTTAAAAAATACACAAGTAGTAAAAGATTATTATTTAAGTATATAAGAACTTTAGAAATAAGGTTAAAGTTTCTTTTAATCATTCTTACTCCTTAAAAATAATGAAAATAATATTCTGTTGTGTATCTTTTCAGTATATTTGGTTATTTTACACACATCTATTTTACAAAGACAATGTTAACTGCTTTGCGTGGGAATGATCTTCAATTGTATTTAATTCACATTATGCAGGAAAAATAATTCTGTAACATTTCAGTCAAAACCATGTGATTTTTTCCCCTGAATGCTACACAATGTAGATGTATCCAATTTATCTGTAATCATTACCTCAACATTGGATATACTTATTGCTTATTTTGTAAATTATTTTAAAATAAGAGAAAAAAATCATTGTTTTACTTCTTAGTAAGTTATAAAACCTTAATTGTTTTATTTACCATTGTATTAAATAGAAGCAATACTGATATTTGCCTTAAGAAGAAAATACGAATATCCTAGTTTTCTATCATAAAGTATATGGATATTGGTAAAGAAAATGCATATGGTATTCTCCATGTTTTAGTTAATACAGAATTTATAAATTATGTGCAGATTATACTAACGGCCATGTTGAAAAAGATTACTAGGAAAAAGTGGTTACAAATGCTTGGTAGACTGAGTCAGATATTTACACTACTTGGGCCTTTTCACCCTGTGAGAAAACAGACAGTGATACATAGAGTGTCTCTAAATTATAGATTTTGAAATAGTCATCAATAGGCTATAAATGAGACTACACTCAGAACTTAATATACTTTAAAAGGAAAGAATAGCATGAGGTCATTTTTTGTAACTCAAAATATATGTTATAAAGGGCATGCTTTAAAGAACCTGGCAGCAGGGATTTGAAGGCCATCAAGAATGGCTATAGAAAGTATAAAAATAAACTAAGGCCATAGACAGATTTCCACATGCAAACTGGTTTGAATTAGACAAAAGAGATTGTAATTGTACTTTATATAAAGTAGTAGAGACCACTTTATTTTACGGCAGCCTTCCTGATATAAAGAATAAATGGCCTATGCAAAAAGACAGTGAGAGAACTGCAAACCCACTGACCATGCTATTCATGTTATTTAATTAAATACCCATTAATAACCAGATATGGCATGAAAACAAAATCTGTGCTGCAGTAAAATGAAGAAAAGGTTTATACTGTAAAGATTCGAAATTCAGTTGATAATGAGGCCTAAGGGGAAAGAGTATAAAGCACTAGTATAAATAAAACCAGCTCTTAGAGCTATCAAACATAAAATGTAGACTGAACTGTAATAGCAGGAAGCCTGTTTATTTTAAGAGTCCTTTTTGAGGTTACTGCTAAAACAACAACAACAAAAATCAAAACAAAACAAAGGATTCCATTGGATGCCTAGTCAGTTTCTTATGTTATACAGCTTTTCTACATGGGGTAGGTTACATTAAAAAACAAAACATAACGAAACTATGCCACAAAAGTATTGCATTCATTATTACTATATTGTAATATTCAGAGCACAAGGCATACAGGTATTTTACAAAGAGACAGGACCCATTTGACTTGGGGAAGGATAACGGCCCTGGCATTACTTATGCTCCACTCTCTACCCATTCACTGGGAGGAGGGTACAGTTAGAAAATCAAAATGAGTGAATATCTTTAATATCGTTGGGCATCAAATTAATTGAATAAGACTTTAGACTATAATCCAAAATAGGGAAGGATTTAAATTTTCATTTAGAATAATAAAGACATAATTCAATGCATGATGGAGGTGATCTAATGGGAAGCAATATCATATATAAAACATCTAGGAACCTTTGGTAATTTGGTCAGTCAGTTCCCAAATTGCTGCAAGACATCAAACAGCAAAGTTAGCTAAACTCGGGAAAATAACGCCTGTTGGATATACGAGTGTGGGTCTGTATGTGCGACTGTGTAAACGGTCTGTGTGTTTTTCTTTCAACTTTTCTTCTCCTGTATGTTCTCAATATAATAATACATTTTAAGTAAATAACTTCTTTTTAGGCTTTCATGTGTATACTTCATGTGCAGAAAATGGTAGTCAAGGCAGGAACCAAAAGAGGGAAAAGTAAAGCCCCTTTTTGATCAAAGGCAGGCATGAGTATGGGTGACAGAGAGTTTGTTGAGGATACCAAAGTGCAGAGAAATTAAGATAAATCTTCTGTATTTTTTACATCCCCCACCATCATACAGGAAGAAAGTTATAGCAGATATAGGAGATAAACTGCTCAAATTACAGAAACAATAGCAACATCTATGCTGGTTAGCCAAACAATAATGCACATGTAGGTGATTCTTTGTCCTCAGTAAGCATACTAACTGTCTTAGAGATATTAAATAAGTTTGAATTTGTGTAGTTGTAAGTAATCTGAATCATTAATAAAACACATGTATGTATTCTGACAGAGTTCAATTTAGAATGTGGCTGTTATCTCAATCAAAGGCCTCTGTTAGTAAGCTACCAACAGGATGATGGTTTATGTGTATCAAGAGCTCAGGCAATCAATGTCAATAACATGCAAAGACCTCAACTCTAGCGGTTTTTTTATGATATGAGATACTCTAGATTATTTAACAGACCAAAACATATTTCTAGCACAGCATTAAAGAATATGCAAAAACTTTGTTTCGAAGTAAGGTACACACACACATGCATATAAAACTGATCAAATATCTACTAAAATACTTCTATCTACTGGAATTTAAGCATTCTAAAATTTTTGGAAAAATTTCATGTATATCAACAGTTTTTTTAAATCAAAGTGTATTTCTGTTTTCAAAGAAATTCAACAACACTGAAGATGATATGAGTTACATCATTTTAGTAAACCGAATAAATATTTCCAAACTCATGAAAGGTCCTGCCAACTTGACATGATTTCAATCCTGATAATCACGTCCTACTCATTCTCTAAAATTCCACTCTGAGCATTTTTTTCCATACCTTTCCATACATTTTGGTGTTTATTCATTTGTTCGTTTTCATGGGCCTAAGTCTGAACAATATTCTGGTGTGTTTTACATGGTGAAATCAGTTTTACATGGTGAAATCAGTTTCACTTTTAAATTTCTGAAATAGTCAAATTTTATGGGAATAAATCTTAATGAGTAAGTTATATCAACTTATGTAATACTTTTTTTTTTTTTCTGGATACAGGGTCTCACTCTGTTGCCCAGATTGGAGTGCAGTGGCACAGTCATAGCTCACTGCAACCTCAACCTCCCCAGGCTCAGCTGATCCTCCCACCTCTGCCACAAGAATAACTGGGATAACAGGTGTGCGCCACCATGCCTGGCTAATTTTTGTCTTTTTTGTGAAGAGTAGGTGTCACCATGTTGTTCAGGCTGGTCTCGAACTCCTGTACTGGTGATCCAACCTCTTTGGCTTCCCAAATTGCTGGGATTACAGGCCTGAGCCACCAGCTCGGCCTTATATACTACTTTTTGGGTTAAAATAAGATAAGTTGATTAAATGATGAGAGAAGTTTCATTATGTTCATGAATTGGTTCTGAAACAATTCTACGGAGATATTTAGAAAACATTTTAAGAAATGGTAACAATCAGTGGGAAAAGTAAAAATCTTTAATTTCTTCAAAGGAAAACATTTACTGTTTTCCCTTTTATTAGTCCAATCCTTCAGAGACAGGAAAGCAAGCACCTCATGAGTGATCATTCGCTTTTGTTGCTATTTTGTTATTTTATTCTTCTATTCCTTTTTAGAGAATAGATTTGAGGAGCCATTCGTCCTTTAAAATAGCTCCATGTTTGCAGATAGCTCCTTTTTTAGTTTATATCTCTACCAGGCTCTGTGCTATTTCTTCTTAAGTGTATATCAAAATGATTCCTTCTCTGTGACGATATCCCCATCTACTTCAGGCAGATTTATCATATCTTCCTAAGTCTTCTCTCTCACTTTGGCAAATCCAGCAGTTAAAACACTTTATGTATTTTATAATGTTCACTATCTTTCCTCTTTATAGATGAGCTTATTCTAAGAACACAAATTATATTTTACTTAACTTTTTATCCTAAGTGCTTACTTTGGGAAGAACACATAGCAGGTATTCTTAATTTTATTGTTGTTGCATTTAAACTATAATATAATGGAAAAGACAAAAAGGAGGAGATAAATAAGCACACAGTAAATGCAAAAGCAGAAGTGATTTTCTTCAAAGCAATCTGGAGTGAATAAATTTAAAAAATCAAGGTAATTACACTTTAAATGTCAGAAGAAATAATAAAGGAGAAAATAAAAAATTTTTTTACATGTTTCCAAAATATCTGCTTGATGAAAGAAGAAATCAGGAAATCTGAAGTGGAAAAAAGGTCCTGAAAACCAATGTCAGTAATTAAAACAAAACAAAAGAAAACAAACAAACAAAACTATCATCAATTTGGCTTTCTAAAATATGAGCAGCAACATTCCAGTTTGAAGGGAGAGAAGCAAACTATGTAGAAATATATACTGCAAGGAGAATATCAGTGAATTGAAACTAAGAAATTTGTTGGCAAGTGTAACAGGTATACTTTAGGAAATTGACTCAATTGTTACCTTGCCAAATAGGCTGAAAAGACTTCTATTATTTGCAAAGAAAAAAGCGTTTTCTAAACTGGATATCAATTGTGTGCTAGACAAGCATGGTTGACTGATCTGAAGTTTTTTGACTGGGGAAAAGAATGAGAGAAGAAAAATGGAAAGAATCTTGTGCTTTATTACTGTGATTTGTGGCTGGTAAAGAAATATAAAAATATGAGGTATTATTAAAATATATTTAAAGCATATTTTAAAATCTGTGATGGCAAGAACAGAGCCTACGATGAAGGTGGCAGAATTCAGGTTAAGTTAAGGTCAGAGCTCTGATTGCTCACTTCAACTGTATCTGGGGGAAGTTAGCTACATCAAGTGGCATCTTAATGAGAATATATGTCACAGCACTCTATATTAGTCATAGGATATATATTAGTCATAATGAAGTTTAATAAATGAGTAATATTTGAATATGTCCTATTATATTTCATTAAAATATTTTTAAAAATTAATTACATGTCATTAAATGCTTAAGAGAGGAATAAGGAATCAAACCAACAAAAAAGACACAATAAAGCAAACTAAATAATATATAAATTTAAAACTATTTAAAGTATAAATAAACTAACAAAGAATTTCATGAAAATGACAACACGATTTCATCTTGTTTATTTTCACTTCCAACTCCTGAGCTACCTTTCCTGAACTAATCGGGTGCTGGGTCTAAAAGACAAGTGAGAACTCAGATGCTGCTGGAAACAGGAAGAAGAAAGCTAGCAAAAATGTTTCTTTGTGTTAGATCAGAACCAGTGATTCCCTGACAGTCCTGCAGTGAGAAGTAGAAAAATATAGATCTTTGGTTAAATTTGGCCCACTGAGATTTGTGGAATCTCTGGAAGAAGAGTGCAGTAATTGAGTATGAGGACTCTTAAACACCTTCAAGTCAATGAAATTAAAAAAAAAAATGTTGGCTGAATCCTTTCCAAGTCTACCACTAGAAAAATATGAAGAGACTGAAGAGCAGAAAGATTTTGCTCTGTCAGGAAATCGTCCTCCCACCTAATATCGCATACCTGGTCTACAGCAGAGACAACGGTATTTCTACCCTTTATATTGTTGTTTCCTCAGATAGCTGGAGTTTAGACTACCCAAGCCCAGTGAGCAGTCAAAGCAATGCTGATGCTGTTGATAGTAATACTATTCATAGTAGTGATAATAAAATAATACCCACAAAGTGATAACTAGAAAGAGAAATTTTTGCTCTCATGGGAGCATATATTTTAGTACAACAAACTGATCATGTATATCAACAACCACATTTGGGTATATAATTAAGACCCCAGTGGAGAAAGTGATTTCATCTTTGAAGCTTTATTTTTTGCTTGTTATCATGGAACTGAGATTGCCTAAAAAGCATAAACAACTACAGAAGATGAAGGTGCTGAGCATAGCGTTACGTGGGGTTACTACTTCTCATGATCTATTAGGAAAAGATAGATTATTCATTCTAACTGTGGCCTTCTTATGTGACCAAATTTCCAGGCAGTTTGTAGCGGTAAGGCAGAAAGCAATCCTGAAGGCCTGTGTGTGATTGGAGGGTGGTAATCTCAGTGGGAACATATGGAGCTCTTCAAGCCTCCCTTTAGTTTTCTTGTGAGTGATACATGTCTAAGTGTCAGGGGTGGGAGTTTTTCCCAAATCTCATGAGACATGAGGCACTTGTGTATTAAAAAAAGTTAAAAAAACTTTTTTCACCCCCAAAATCATTTTGATGACTATTAAATTAAAAAGCAAAATATAAAATGCTCTTTTCACCAAAATTGGAATTATGCAGAAGTCAATTTGCATTTAGGTAAGTACTAGAAGATCATATAAAAAAACTTCAAAACTTTGTTTTGTGCAGGCATTTTAAATTTAGAGATTATACAGTAGAAGCTTGTCCTTTGACTAGTGATAAAACAGACACAGAGGATAATCATTCACATAATTCACCCAACCAGTAAGATTGAAAACTAGAAAATCATTTCTCATAACTTTCAGTTGGTGATGTGTCTACTACAGCCTGGAGTCTCAAAAGTACAATTTGTTTTTTAATGTTTCTTCATTTAGGGTAGGTTTATGATACTCAACAATACACAATGATATAAAAAATGAAATTCTCATTATTTACTCTTACACTTCCTTAGAAATAACCAACATTAATTACTTTGTATTTGTCTTTCCACAAACTATTTGTGCATATGCAGGTACATACATAGATATTTTTAAAGGAAGATGTGTTCTTTTTGTACAAATGGGATTACACTCTAAATTTTTCCCCAAATCCTGTTTCTTTCACTAATAAATATGTTGTTTTTAATCCATAAAAATACATGTAGATTGATTTAATTACTATTGAATGGTCTGTTATGTAGATTATAGATCATTTATTTAGTCAGTGCTGTACGTTTTAATGTTTATAACGCACGTGCCCCTCAGATTTAATTTAGGCAGTATAATCGGCTAAGTACACCAGCTGCAGCTCCTGTAAACCCATTGCTATATTTCCAACAAGATCATGCTTCTCATGAATTCCTCCTAGCCAATGACAGACTGTAGCAGAGAAAGTGAGGCAGGCCTATTTCTGGAAGACACAGGAATCCTCTGTTATGTAACTTTAACTTGAGTCCTCTCTGACAGCCTAGCAGAAAATTTCACAAATCTGCACTCAATCTACAAAGTCTACAATGCTTCTGTTTAACCTTCCCTTCTTCTTTTTCTTTTCTTCATTCTGGGTCATACTTGCATCACTTGCATCAAACAGCTCCGTCAACCTACTGGCTCCTTCTCATTTTTCTCATAGATATTTCCACTATTTGCACATTTATCTTTATCTTTATCTTAGTGTCTTCTTCCCAGAGGACCCAGAACAATATGTTTACTTTTTCCCATATAGTTGGTAATACACATACAGCATACCTGGGTGAAAAAAAACCAGCATAATTTTTAAAGAAATTATGTCCTAAGATTTGCTTGATGTTTTTATCAATTATGCTCAGATCTCTTACAGCCAAGTAGAGCTGGATTAGATGTGATAGAAGGATTTGAATGCCCTTATTCAATACAGCTCATTAAAACTATGTTTGTTTTGAAGAGTTGTTTGTTTTCCATCTCCCAAAGCTATGCCAGTTAACATGATTTATTGATATAGAGAACAGGACTATTCACTGTTAATTATATTCTAAACAATAACACTTCATCAGCAGTTTATTTAGTGCTAGTACCAGCCTAATGGGAAAAAACACTAGATCAGACTAATCGTCATATTTTCATTTCAATCATTTCCTCTCTCCTTAACAGCATACTTTGTGATAGTTTGCTTGGCTTCTCAAACATTTTAGCACTTTTTCTTATATGAATTCACAAAAAATAAAATACCATTGGACTAATAAAATATAATTTATTCATTTTATTTTAGTTGGAATAGAACAAAATGAAACTATTATACAAAAAAAGTTGAGTAAATTAGCCCTAGGCAATGATTTACAGTTTATACTAAAATATCTGTAGGACATCATTACAATTCAGGCTAGTCATTTTCACAGACATTAAAAGAAAATCTTGAACACTGTAAGTCCAAATTTTCACATTTCAGTATCTGAAATTGCTATGGAAAGAATTAACAGAATGAAAAAGGATTGCAAATTATACTTCATTTATTTTAATCATTAGTCTTCACTTAACCAAAGGATCATTCTATTGACTATTAACTCTAAGGCAAGGTATTAAGTGCTGTTTAAGTAATTAAAATTTATTCAATTTTTAATGAACAAGCTCTTTCAAATGATACTATATTATATGGCATTAAGTAAATTGTCAGTAAGCAAATTTTTACTTTGTTAAAGCTAGCAAAATTTTTCAATAGTCAAGTGATAAATTTCATGGATAAATATCTAAACTTAGATTTAGTCTGACCTAAAGAAGAAAATTTGAACAAGCTGATGTAATTTTGCGCTGGTACCTGGGTGTTAAAATCTCATTAAGCATAGAAGCCTAACATGCCAAATAAATACCATAGGTACGAGTCAGATAATAAGCAAAGTAGTCTGTAACCGTAAGAATCACATAAATGTTAGACTATACTTTCAGGGATCATTTCTATAGTTTGTTACTAGAGAAGGTTCTCTGAACGTGTAGAGCACTGAAGACTATCGAGGCTGGGAGAAACTGCATCAACTAACGAGCAAAATAACCAACTAACATCATAATGACAGGATCAAATTCACACATAGCAATATTAACTTTAAATGTAAATGGGCTAAATGCTCCAATTAAAAGACACAGACTGGCAAATTGGATAAAGAGTCAAGACCCATCAGTGTGCTATATTCAGGAAACCCATCTCACGTGCAGACACACACATAGGCTCAAAATAAAAGGATGGAGGAAGATCTACCAAGCACATGGAAAATAAAAAAAGGCAGGAGTTGCAATCCTAGTCTCTGATAAAACAGACTTTAAATCAACAAAGATCAAAAGAGACAAAGAAGGCCATTACATAATGGTAAAGGGATCAATTCAACAAGAAGAGCTAACTGTCCTAAATATATATGCACCCAATACAGGAGGACCCAGATTCATAAAGCAAGTCCTGAGTGACCTACAAAGAGATTTGGACTCCCACACAATAATAATGGGAGACTTTATCACCCCACTGTCAACATTAGACAGATCAATGAGACAGAAAGTTAACAGGAATACCCTGGAATTGAACTCAGCTCTGCACCAAGTGGACCTAATAGACATCTACAGAACTCTCCACTCCAAATCAACAGAATATACATTTTTCTCAGCACCACACCACACCTATTCCAAAACTGACCACATAGGTGGAAGTAAAGCTCTCCTCAGCAAATGTAAAAGAACAGAAATTATAACAAACGGTCTCTCAGACCACAGTGCAATCAAACTAGAACTCAGGATTAATAAAACTCACTCAAAACCACTCAACTACATGGAAACTGAACAACCTGCTCCTGAATGACTACTGGGTACATAACGAAATGAAGGCAGAAATAAAGATGTTCTTTGAAACCAACGAGAACAAAGACACAACATACCAGAATCTCTGGGACACATTCAAAGCACTGTGTAGACGGAAATTTATAGCACTAAATGCCCACAAGAGAAAGCAGGAAAGATCCAAAATTGACACCCTAACATCACAATTAAAAGAACTAGAAAAGCAAGAGCAAACACATTCAAAAGCTAGCAGAAGGCAAGAAATAACTAAAATCTGAGCAGAACTGAAGGAAATAGAGACACAAAAAATCCTTCAAAAATTAATGAATCCAGGAGCTGATTTTTTGAAAAGATCAACAAAATTGATAGACCACTACCAAGACTAATAAAGAAGAAAAGAGAGAATAATCAAATAGACGCAATAAAAAATGATAAAGGGGATATCATCACCAATCCCACAGAAATACAAACTACCATCAGAGAATACTACAAACACCTCTATGCAAATAAACTAGAAAATCTAGAAGAAATGGATAAATTCCTCGACACATACACCATCCCAAGACTAAACCAGGAACAAGTTGAATCTCTGAATAGACCAATAACAGGCTCTGAAATTGTGGCAATAATCAATAGCTTACCAACCAAAAAGAGTCCAGGACCAGATGGATTCACAGCCGAATTCTACCAGAGGTACAAGGAGGAACTGGTACCATTCCTTCTGAAACTATTCCAATCAATAGAAAAAGAGGGAATCCTCTCTAACTCATTTTATGAGGCCAGCATCATCCTGATACCAAAGCCTGGCAGAGACACAACCAAAAAACAGAATTTTAGACCAATATCCTTGATGAACGTTGATGCAAAAATCCTCAATAAAATACTGGCAAACCGAATCCAGCAGCACATCAAAAATCTTATTCACCATGATCAAGTGGGCTTTATCCCTGGGATGCAAGGCTGGTTCAACATACACAAATCAATAAGTGTAATCCAGCACATAAACAGAACCAAAGACAAAAACCACATGATTATCTCAACAGATGCAGAAAAGGCCTTTGACAAAAATCAACAACCCTTCATGTTAAAAACTCTCAATAAATTAGGTATTGATGGGACATATTTCAAAATAATAAGAGCTATCTATGACAAACCCACAGCCAATATCATACTGAACAGGCAAAAACTGGAAGCATTCCTTTTGAAAACTGGCACAAGACAGGGATGCCCTCTCTCACCACTCCTATTCAACATAGTGTTGGAAGTTCTGGCCAGGGCAATCAGGCAGGAGAAGGAAATAAAGGGTATTCAGTTAGGAAAAGAGGAAGTCAAATTGTCCCTGTTTACGGATGACATGATTGTATATCTAGAAAACCCCATTGTCTCAGCCCAAAATCTCAAGCTGACAAGCAACTTCAGCAAAGTCGCAGGATATAAAATCGGTGTACAAAAATCACAAGCATTCTTATACACCAATAACAGACAAACAGAGAGCCAAATCATGAGTGAACTCCCATTCACAATTGCTTCAAAGAGAATAAAATACCTAGGAATCCAACTTACAAGGGACGTGAAGGACCTCTTCAAGGGAACTACAAACCACTTCTCAATGAAATAAAAGAGGATACAAACAAATGGAAGAACATTCCATGCTCATGGGTTGGAAGAATCAATATCGTGAAAATGGCCATACTGCCCAAGGTAATTTATAGATTCAATGCCATCCCCATCAAGCTACCAATGACTTTCTTCACAGAATTGGAAAAAACTACTTTAAAGTTCATATGAAACCAAAAAAGAGCCCATATCGCCAAGTCAAGCCTAAGCCAAAAGAACAAAGCTGGAGGCATCATGCTACCTGACTTCAAAGTATAC
The DNA here is from genome assembly GCF_028878055.3 of Symphalangus syndactylus. Classification (NCBI taxonomy): domain Eukaryota; kingdom Metazoa; phylum Chordata; class Mammalia; order Primates; family Hylobatidae; genus Symphalangus; species Symphalangus syndactylus. Next base: position 92,450,741 of record NC_072433.2, read on the forward strand.
TACAAGGCTACAGTAACCAAAACAGCATGGTACTGGTACGAAAACAGAGATATAGATCAATGGAACAGAACAGGGCCCTCAGAAATAACACCGCATATCTACAACTATCTGATCTTTGACAAACCTGACAAAAACAAGCAAGGGGGAAAGGATTCCCTATTTAATAAATGGTGCTGGGAAAACTGGCTAGCCATATGTAGAAAGCTGAAACTGGATCCCTTCCTTACACCTTATACAAAAATTAATTCAAGATGAATTAAAGACTTACATGTTGGACCTAAAACCATAAAAACCCTAGAAGAAAACCTGGGCATTACCATTCAGGATATAGGCGTGGGCAAGGACTTCATGTCTAAAACACCAAAAGCAATGGCAACAAAAGCCAAAATTGACAAATGGGATCCAATTAAACTAAAGAGCTTCTGCACAGCAAAAGAAACTACCATCAGAGTGAACAGGCAACCCACAAAATGGGAGAAAATTTTTGCAACCTACTCATCTGACAAAGGGCTAATATCCAGAATCTACAATGAACTCAAACAAATTTACAAGAAAAAAACAAACAACCCCATCAAAAAGTGGGCAAAGGACATGAACAGACACTTCTCAAAAGAAGACATTTATGCAGCCAAAAAACACATGAAAAAATGCTCATCATCACTGGCCATCAGAGAAATGCAAATCAAAACCACAATGAGATACCATCTCACACCAATTAGAATGGCGATCATTAAAAAGTCAAGAAACAACAGGTGCTGGAGAGGATGTGAAGAAATAGGAACACTTTTACACTGTTGGTGGGGCTGTAAACTAGTTTAACCATTGTGGAAGTCAATGTGGTGATTCCTCAGGGATCTAGAACTAGAAATACTATTTGACCCAACCATCCCATTACTGGATATATACCCAAAGGACTATAAATCATGCTGCTATAAAGACACATGCACATGTATGTTTACTGCGGCACTATTCACAATAGCAAAGACTTGGAACCAACCCAAATGTCCAACAACGATAGACTGGATTAAGAAAATGTGGCACATATACACCATGGAATACTATGCAGCCATAAAAAATGATGAGTTCATGTCCTTTGTAGGGACATGGATGAAAGTGGAAAACATCATTCTCAGTAAACTATCGCAAGGACAAAAAACCAAACACCGCATGTTCTCACTCATAGGTGGGAATTGAACAATGAGAACACATGGACACAGTAAGGGGAACATCACACTCCGGGGACTGCTGTGGGGCAGGGGACGGGGATTGAGAGCATTAGGAGATATACCGAATGCTAAATGACAAGTTAATGGGTGCAGCACACCAACATGGCACATGGATACATACGTAACAAACCTGCACATTGTGCACATGTACCCTAAAACTTAAAGTATAATAATAATAAAATAAAATAAAATAAAAAGAATCATGTAAATGTGTAGAACATACAAATAACCAATGCTGATTAACATAAGTTCACCCTCTTGCTATTCAACAGTTTTGTCAGCAGATTCATGATTTGTATCTAGTCTAAGAATTGTCCCAGTTTTCTTTGAACTGGTGTTATAGACATATTTGTTAAATCAGCTGTATATTTACTAACACAAGGACTCCAAAATTGCTAGCAAGAATCATAACATACTAAATCTAATGCTCCTATCACAACTCTAATAGGTGAAAATTCTTATGAGAATAAGAATGTCCCTTCTTTACTCTCTTTGATATTCTGCTACCTGACCATGAGATCTTTACTGTCTTTTTTTTTTTTTTTTTGGTGAGTCTTCTGTTTATCAATTCTATTGTCTAGTACATTTTTTATTACTCCATTACTGCATCACAGTTCTCCATTACTGTCTCAACAGCTGTGAGACAGTATGTGAAAGTTTGTACTCTATGGTTCTATGTCTCACCTGTATAAAGAAAGATACTAAAGTTTCAATGACTGGCTAATATCTAATCAAGAGTGCCTCCTGGTATCTTTTTAGAGGTGCAGAGCTAAAATTTAACAGTCAGTTTTTCTGCATAGCGACTACACTCTGGGCAAATTTATTGACATCAATCAAAAGAAGATTAAATCAAAACACCCCAAATCCCCAAATTTAATGGTTATATTATATAGTATATTATAAAGTCTAGAAGCCTTATGTATGTGAAAAACAAGCATAGGATTTTATATTCCTTAGGAAGTTTTCCTTGATAAATCCAATTAGCAGCACAATTTCAAAAGTGCATTTTCCCTTTTTGTTATAGTTGAGCAGATACCATTGGACCAATTCACCCACATACCACAGCTAAACATTTTGGACAAATTTCTATACACACACACTACCTAAAGGCATTGGAGAAAAATCAAAAGGAGACAAATTCTGGAAGAGGCAGAAGACACTACTGGGATGAAAGGAATAGTACCAGATGTGTTTCCTGGTTATACACCTTTTAGCTTGAGAGTAGAATTCAGTCTATGCTGTGTGTGGCTAAACCTCAGGAAAACCAAGAGATGCTTACTCAAAAAAAAACTCAACAAAATTGCTAAAACTTTTCGTATATTGACTAAGAAAAAAGAGAAGACAACTAACTATATTCAGGAAAAAAAAAAGGACATCACAGCTGATTTTACAGAAATAAAAGGAATTTTAAGAGAATACTGTGAACAATCACCTGAAAACAAATTGGATAACCTATATAAAATTTATAATTTCCTATAAACACACAACCTAACAAGACTGAATCATAAAGAAACAGAAAATTTGAAGAGAACTAAAGCAAGTAAGGAGACTAAGTTAGTAATTTAAAGTCTCACAACAAAGAAAAGCACAGTCTTAAGTGACTTCATTGGTGTATTCTAGCAAACATTGAAAAAGAAATGATCACAAATCACCTCAAAATCTTCAATAATTCAAGAGGAGGGAGCATTATCCAAAAATCCTTAAATAAGGTTAGCATTTTCCTGATAGCAAAGCCAGACAAAAACACTACAAGAAAATGAAACTACATAACAATATCTCTTAGAAGTATTGATGCAAAAATTCTCAAAAAAAATTAGAAAATATAATTAAACAGCACATTAAAAGACTTTTTACACTATGACCAAGTAGAATTTACTCCTGGAATTCAAGGATGGCTCAGCATATAAAAATCAATCAGTGTAATACATCACATTAATATAATGGTTGAAAATCTCTCACATAATCATTTTATTGATCTGAAAGTATTTGAAAAACTTCAACACCTTTTTATGATAAAAACACTGAACAAATTTGGGATAGAAGAGTGCCTCAACATAAAAAAGCCATATAGGAAAATTCCACAGCTAATATTACACTCAATGGTAAAAAACTGAAAGTTTTTCACCTAAGATTACAAAGAAGACAAAGATGTCCACTCAATGGATGTCTTTATTTAACTGTTCAAATCAGAAAGTGGATTTGCAAAGTTGTACGACACAAAATTAATACACTAAATCAGTTGTATTTATATACACTAACAATGAACAACCCAAAAAGGAAAATTTTAAAAATTCCATTTACAAGAGCATCAAAAAGAATAGAATCCTTAGGAATAAACTTAATCAAGTAGGTCAAAGACTTGTATAATAAAAACTAAAATGTTGCTAAAAGAAATTTCAGAGCACACAAATGAAAATGCATACCAGGTTCGTGGATTGGAAGGTTTAATGTTGTTAAGATATCAATTCCATGCAAAGCAATATAAAGATTTAATACAACCCCTATTAAAATCCCAATGGCATTTTTTACAAAATAGAAAAATCCGTAGTAAAACTCATATAAAATTTCAAGATACCCTCAAATAGACAAAACAGTCATGGAAAAAAGAAAAAAGCTGGAAGTCTCATACTTTCTCCTTTCAAAACTTACTACAAAGTACAGTGATCAAAACAGTGTGGTAACAGCACAAAGACCAACAAATAGACCAATTGGAATAGACAAAAGAGCTCAGAAATAAGCCCTTTCATATACGGTAAAATGATTTTTGATAAGGATGCCAAGACCATTAAATGGAGAAATGAGAAAGTCTGTGAAACAAATGGTGCTCAGAAAAGTGGATAGTCACATAAAAATGAATGAATGCAGACCCTTCATTAAATTCTATACAAAAATCAACTCAAATTGGATGGAAGACCTAAACATAAGAGCTAAAAATATAAAAATCCCAGAACAATAACCTAAGGGAAAAACATACGACAATGGATTTAGCAATGATTCCTTGGACATGACACAAAAAGTACAAGAAAAAAAGTAAAAATATATAAAATTGGACAATATCAATATCAAAATTAAAAAGTTTTGTGCTTAAAGGAAATGATACAGAGGAAAGGTAATATAGAGAAGTGGAGAAAATATTTGTAATTCATACATCCAATAAAAAGTTAAGATTCAGTATAAAAAATTCTTACAACTCAATAACAACAGCAACAATAACAAAAACTCTGAGTTTAAAAATGGACAAGCGAATTCAGTAGCTTGGTTAACAAGCACACAAAGAGATGCTCAACACCAATAACATTAGAGAAATGCAAATTGCCATGAGCTAGGACCTCCCACCCATTACTATGTCTACTATCAAATAAGTAAATTAATAAAAGAGAAAGCAACAAGTGTTGATATGGATGTAAATTGGAACCTCTGTGTGTTGTTAGTATAAGTGTAAAATGGTGCAGCTGTGATATTTTGGGAGTTCCCAAAAAATCAAAAATAAAATGACTGTGTCATCCACCAATTCGATTTCTGGCTTGATACTCAAAATAATAGAAAATTGGGTTTTACCCATGTTTACAGCATTATTATTGTAAACAGCTAAAAGATGAAAGCCACCCGACTGTTCATCAATGATTCAGTGCATAAACAAAATGCATGATACAGTGCATCAATGATATAATGCATAAAAATGTGGCATACAGATACAAAGCGATATTATTCAAGCTCAAAAATGAATAGAATTACAATGCATGCTATAACATGGGATGAACCTTAAAGACATAATACTACGTGAAATAAGCCAGTCACAAAAACACCGTAGAGTAGTCAAATTCACAAAGACAGAAAGTAGAAGGGTAGTTACCAGTGTCTGGTAAGGAGGAATAGAGTATTTTTGTTTAATGGGATATAGAGTTTCAGTTTTGCAAGAGTTTTGGAGATTGGTTGTACAACAATGCCAACGGTACTTAATACTACAAAACTGTATGCTTAAAAATAGTTAAGATGGTGTATTTAATGTTAGATGTATTTTGTCACAATTAAGATTTTTAAAATTATTAAATGTTTTTCATATAGGCAATGATAAAAGTGGCGAACTGGGAAAACTTTCTTTCCTACTTATATAATAATATGTAATATACTTTGCACATGGAAAGAACTGAGTAAGTGAAAGCTGGCTTATTTTAAGTATATATATATATATATTTAAGTACATATATATATATATATTCAGTTTTTCCTTATATATAATTTACAATGAGCAGATGTTCATTAATGACTCATTAAGACTGTGGGTTCCCTTCAAGGTTGTGGATTTCCTTTTGGCCCAAGGTGTGGCTAGAAACGTCATCCATGAGCTAGAGCCTGGAACGGGGGCCTTACAACTTTTCCCAGTGCTCTATTCTACTGTGGCTGAGCTGGTATCCAAGACGCAACACAAAACCCTCTTTACCCTTTGTTCTCCTCTCCTTAAGCAGAAGGAAGGTGTCACTTATGTTGCTGAGAGCTGCACTCCCTCTGGGTTTGGGGGAGTGGTGGTGCAAGCACTCCTTTAGCTGCCCCAGCTGGTGTCTCACTAGGTCACATGCCATCCTAGTCCACTGGTTTTGAGCCCAGCACAGCACTAAGAGTTGCCTAAGAATTGTAGTCCTTGGGTCCTAGACTGCCTTTCAAGTCTGGCCAGGAAATCAGAGCATTTTGGCATATGGCAGTAAGGCTTACCAACAAACTCAGATTCCGACCACTGGGATGGACAATTCCCCTCTGGCTATGTCTGGTCCAAATGTTCCCTCTGTGTGCAGGCACTGGTTGAGCATAGCAGGGCTGTGCTCTCTGCTGTGACAGGGCAACACTGAGTTCAATGTAAAATTCCCCATAACTACGCTCTGCCTCCCCGAAGTGCACAGACTGTCTCCCAGCTACACAGATGCTGCTACGGGATGGAGGAGGGGTGGTGTTAACGATTCAAGACTGTCACTCCTGCCCTCTTCAATGTCTCTTGCAGCAATATAAGATTAAGAGCAGGTACTGTGATTGCTCACCTGATTTCTGGTTCTGTGGTGGTGCTTTTCTATGTGCAGATAGTTGTTAAAATTTGATGTTCCTGCAGTGGGTAGGGAGGGGATAAATGCTGTAGGCTTCTATTGCAGCATGTTGCTTTGTCCTTGCAGTACAAATTATTTAATCAGAATTTTCAGTTTCTTCAAAAAACATTTCTCAAGTAAGCCAAATTAAATCACTTTAATGCATAGACACTTATACAACTTAACAACACAATTAAAATATATTTTCAATTTTCCTATTTTATATCACTATAGTTATTTAATAAGAATGATTTTTATTATAAACTTCAGTGAAGATGCTTATCACCGTTCATATGTGTGCCAAGTTCAAATAATAGTGAATAGAATTACTGCCAAGAATCAAAGCCATTATTTCTATTAATATTTCCAAGGCAAATTTTGCTGTTTCTAAAGTTGCCTACCAAATGATCTTTTTGTGTGTAATTTAACATTGATATTGGTGTTTTAGGTACCAGTATATGTGTTGGATAAAAATAGGAATGTTTCAATTTATTTCATATTAAATCTATAAAAATGTATGAGCAATTTCTTTCAAATATTGTAGACTTTATTGATCAAAATATATCCAAATATTTTGCCTCCAAGTAGTAAGAGGGGAAATCATCTATTTGCACAAAAGTGAATCAAAATCTGCTTACATCAAAACTTGAGGATTCTTTTTCAAGGGAAGTTTCACCAATATCTGAATATCACCAGAAGAAAGATGCATAGTGAAGATACTGCTCTTCACTGGTTAAGAGGAGCTTGTGCAGGGTGTTCAAACCTCTTCTCATAAAGATTCCATGCTAATCACGTACCAGGTTTTCTGTGTCTTTGTAGTGAAATTGCAAACACTTTAAGAGCAGGAAGCTTGCAGATGCAGTGACTGAAAAATATTTAAAAGGTTGTACTGTTTGCTAGTGGAGCCGCTTTGGCCTTGTACTGAAAAGTGGCACCTGTATCTTTGAATTCGTTGTGGAATTGAAAGGAGGTAAAGAGAAAGGATCCAGAGTCAACCTTTACTGTAAAAATAAATGATTTTCACTGGGATAAACATTGTCATCAATATTGACAATGAAGCATTTATTAACTCTACTAGTGTAAATATAATTCTAAGGTCAGTAGAATGATTGTGAACATCCCTGTTTTCTGGAGTGGGAAAAATATTAGTTCACTCTCTGTTGATATTTGAAAGAAATGATATGTACACCATCATGTTCCACTCATATCAAACTTCTAGGAAGGCCGTATTAAAGTAACTAATATTTAATATTAATTATAGCAAAAATAACTAATAATTTTCTGTAAAGGTTAAGATGCCATAAAGTTATATTTAAGTGCTATGTGTAGCTTATTTCTGGTTAAATTCTACTATCTGCTATCTGCTTCTAACAGGTAAAATATGAGCATAATAATTAAATTAAGAAAACTTTTAAAAGCAGCAATCAACAAAGTAATACATTGTGCTTCTAATTTGAAATTTTTAAACGATGGGAACACAAAATTATGTCCTCACTACATATTTAAGTTTGAGAAGAGTTGCATTAGGCAACACAATTTAATTCAGAAAATTCTGAAAATTAAAATAAATTCCTTTGAATATAAACATAGGCACACAGAAAGGAATAGATGGCTTGTCAAAAAGGATCAAAAAAAAAAAAAACCTTTGTAAGAGATGTTCCTATGACATGATATCAACATTTTAGCAGAGACAAGAAAAATCACTTTTTCATTTATCCTTAGTGAATTGAGCTGAATTTCTAAATCACAAGACTATACACATTCATTGGAGGATAATACATCCAATATGGTTGATTAAACAATGCAGAGGATATCTGACACAATCTCAGAAGAGAAAGCAGAAGGCATTTGTTTGCTAGGGGTGACATAGTAAAGTACACAGGCTGGTGACTTAACAATAAAATTTTATTTTCTCACAGTTTCAGAGGCTAAAAATCCAAAATCAAGGTGTCAGCCAGGTTGGTTTCTTCTGAGGTCTCTCTCATTGGCATGTAGTTAGCCGCTGCCTATTCAGCCCATAGCAGTACTGTACAACTCTGTTAGAAAGACAATACAGGCCGGCGCGGGCGGATCACGAGGTCATGAGATCGAGACCACGGTGAAACCCCGTCTCTACTAAAAATGCAAAAAATTAGCCGGGCGTGGTGGCGGGCGCCTGTAGTCCCAGCTACTCGGAGGGGCTGAGGCAGGAGAATGGCGTGAACCCGGGAGGCGGAGCTTGCAGTGAGTCGAGATTGCGCCACTGCACTCCAGTCTGGGCGACAGAGCCAGACTCCGTCTCAAAAAAAAAAAAAAAAAAAAAAAAAGAAAGACAATACAAAACACCTGCTGGTCTTTCACGTCCCATTTCATCCTTTCTACTTCATAGCAGCAAAATATATAAAGCACAACACCTAGTCTTCACACTGTCACTCAGAGGGCAAGACAGAGTTCTCAGTTATACTGTGAGGTATATCATGTTGGAACACACATATTAAGTTGAGGCAATTTAAAGATTTGAACAAAGCTTACCTTATTAATTTTGAGAACACTAAAATGTGTGGCATATTAAAGTACAAGAGTGATTTTTTCCAGGTTTATTAAGGTAAGATTGACAAATAAAAATTATATATACTTAGAGTAAAAATTTTGATATTTTACCTGTTAACTTGTATAAGTGTCTATGCATTAAAGTGATTTAATTTGGTTTACTTGTGAAAATGTTTTTCGAAGAAAATTAAAATTCTGATTAAATAATTTGAACTGCAAGGACAAAGCAACATGCTGCAATAGAAGCTTACAGCATTCACTGCCCCTCCACCCCTTGCAGGAACACCAAATTTTAACAACTATCTGCACACAAAAAAGCACAATCACAAAACCAAAAATCAGGTGAGCAAACATAGTACCTGTTTTTAAACTCATATTACTGAAAGAGACATTGAAGAGGGCAGGAGTGACAGTCTTGAATCACCAACAGCATCCCTCCTCCATTCCCTAGCAGCAGCTGTGCAGCTGGGAGAGAGTCTGTGCCCTTGAGACAGGGAGAGTGTAGTTATGGGGACTTTAAATTTAACTCGGTGTTGCCCTGTCACAGCAGAGAGCACAGCCCTGCTGGGCTCAATCAGTTACTTGGAATCCCTTCCATTCTGGAATATATCCTTGTTGAAATAAATATCTACTCCAATTTTGGGCTTTCCTTCTGTGCCTTTGAAAAACTGAGCAGTTTTATCATTAGAGGGTTTTACACAATGATAGACATGTTCATAGAGCACTGCCTCAGATCAAAGGGTTTGTTAATGACAGAGGAGATACAATAATTGACTGACAACATGAGATACGCTGAGTTTATCATGTTACACTAAATCCCAGAAACAGGTGTCTTGAAAAAGTGATGAAATGGGCTGTTGATAATACAGCTAAGGTTCCAACCCCAGGTAACACTTTGCCTATCGGAGTATAATCTTACAGGTTGTGGTATATAAACTCAATCAATAGCAAATGTATAGAAATATGCTCTTATGAACTAGAAACACTAGTTTAAGGATCAAGGAATAGAAGTAACATTGCTTCTTCCTATCATCAATTCTGATGTTTTAATCTGTATATATATTGTAAAATGATTACCAAAATTAAGCTAATCATATATCAACATATCCATCACCCCAATAGTTACCATTTATTGGTTGTTTTTATTTTCATTTTTTTTTTATTTTTGTAGGGAGAATACTTGAGATCCACGCTTAGTAAAATTCAGGTATGCCATACATTATTATTAGTTATATAATGACTATTCTTATTATAGTCACCATGCTTTACATCATGTCTCCAGTACTTTGAAGATTTGTATCCTTTCATCGATTTTTAAAGTCACAGAATTTCATTAATTAAATGAAACTAAAATTTGAAAGTTAATTAATTTCTGTTTTAGTAATTGGAAAACAGGCCTAATGTGAAAGAAAATGCACAATGATAGGGGGGAAAATTAAATTTCCACAAGCGGTACACTTAGAAACATTTAAACAGTAAATGCATTCATTCACGGTACACTTAGAAACTTTTAAACAGAAAATGCATTCATTAAATCTAGAAGCCTGGAATAAGAAGATAAAACAACAGAATAAGATAAAAAGGAGAGTTTGAATTCAGAAAAAAAATAGATTGCAAAATAAAAAATCAGAGAATTAAGAAATATATTAGTAGAAGCAAATTAGAATATTTCTGAAAATTTTGTTACTGACATTAAACAAAAGTATGAGGAAATTCAATGTAAAGTTGGAAATAAGAAATAATATGATTTAAGCAACTAGAAAGAATATAATAGAGAATACAAACAAAACGATGCAGTGATACGATAATTGTCCTGTAAAAAATATAGAACACAACCACAAATGGAACCTCCTTGTAGGATCTTTAGACATGACAAGAAGCTCTCCAAAAATAAGAAATAACTGTGTTAAAGAAAGTGCTAATCATTCTTTCATTCTTACTGATTCATTCTTTTATTCTTCCTTCTTCAGATAGAAAAACCTGGCTTTCCTTGCACAGTGTTGTGGAGTTGGACAATTCTTGGGATTCATTGTAATGATGTGTGACCATTGAGCATGTTTGTGCCAAGGGTGCAAGCAAATGTGACATGCAGTTTTGAGGCCACATATTTATAAACAATATTTTTAACCTTTCCTTTTGATGTCATTAGATGACAGTAAATTAATCAAAACCAATGTAATAATCCACAACAATGAAGAGAATAGAAGTTGATCCAGCAACATAAAATTTATCAAAAGTTTCTGCAATCTGAGAAAGATAAAAGTAAATTAACATAAATAGAGTATATCTAAAAATCTACTACCTAGTAGATTCTCCATGTTTACTACAGTAAAAGGTTACTATCTCTTACACAGTGAACTTGCCACCAACACACACACACACACACACACACACACACACACAGAAAGAGAGAGAGCGAAATTTAAAAAGTAAACTAGAAAATGCTTTAGATTTGAAGACATTTGTAAAAGGCAGGAATGACAAATGTGGCCGAAAAACAGGAAATAATGATTGTATAAAGGATTGTCAGCTCTCTAAAAGTGGGCTTAATAACAAGAAGTAAAAATTTAAAAATTCTTCTCTAAATACATTTATTGAATAGTTTGATATTGAATATTGAAAAATTACGCAAACTACCATGGGTACCATTACCTAAGAATAAAGACCTCCATATTCTGGTATTTTAAGGAAGCCTCTTGTATATTTAGCTCATCTTACTCAAGTGTTGACAGAGGAACAACTTAAATGACAATTTGAGGAAGCAATAAAAAATACTAGCTTGGACATTTCAACATTCAATTCCATAAAAAGATGTAGGTTATATTTTAGATGAAAAATTAAATCATCGCAATAACCCAATGCAATGCGCGAACACTGTTTGTATTCTGATTCATAATGAATACTTGAAAAGATATCCAAAGAGATATGCAATTAAATTATGGAATTATGACTCATCTTTGATGCTGCAATAATGGTACTATGGTTATGCAGAAGAATGTCTTTATTTCTAGGGATGTATGCTTACGAGTCATGGTACTTGTCTTAGCCCATATTTCCTAGAAAACAGAAGCTGAGACAGAAGCTGATGAGCATGAGGATAAATGCAAGCTAGCAGGGAGGATATGCAAAATTAAGAGAGTAGATTAAATATTAGAAACACAGCTTTGCAAAAACAAAACAAAACAAAAAAACAAACAAACAAAAAAACAAGGCTGTTTGGTCTGTTTTGTAGGAAATGTGCAGAGAGACTGTATGAAACTAGTTTCCTGGAATAGACCTTTTGGGCATTAGATGGCAAGCTATTTACCTATTACTTCTTCCTATCTCTAATCTCTTATATCGTATGGGTCAAAATTCAACCCATATGGAGTTAACTCTGTTCAGGTTGTGTTTCATGGCCCCATCAGATAGCTCTTCCTGAAGCAAAATTCTGTTTGTCTAGTCCAGCAGGCCCTGGTCATGGATTTCTTCTGTCACTAGGTAGAACACATTGGGTTCTTTGGTATCTGATGGAAGCAATACCAGCAACATAAACTGGAATCTTACCACTAAAATAGTCAGGAAACTTGTAACCTTTACTCTGACTGGGAAGCAAGGCAAGCAGCCAGGCTGGAGGTGGTTAGGGGGATAGTGGGAGGAGCCAAGCAGATCTGCCGTGGTACATAATTTGGGCCTGGTATGGTCGTCTGCTCATGCTACTAAGAATGTCTCACATAATTTTGCAGTGACTATACATTCTATGCGATCAAGACCTTCTCACTTCTTGGAAGGGAGATGAATATCCAGTCTTTCAAGGTGAAGGGTAGTTATAATCACCAAATTTGCATTCGAAGAGTGTTAGCAAACAAAGCTATTATCCTCATGCTGCAGGTGACTGTGAAGCAAAATTGATATTTTTCACTTCCCATTTTTATCACTTAGAGTTTAATTATATTTCTCCAGATTTGCATGTGTTCTAGGTTGCTTACCTGCCAAGTGTTCTAGTGATCCTTCCCCAAATATTCCGAACTCTTAACTCTATTAAACATATACAGTTTTTATAGCTCCCTATTTAGATTAATCACTGATCATATTCCAGGTCCAACGGACTCCAGGAACACTCTTTTCTGATTAATTTTGCATGGGCAACCAGTTTCTCATGATAATGAGGATTGATTTCTCTACCAGTACTACTACTCATATCATTGTCTGATAACTCAATAGGATAAAAACTTCAAAAGTAGTCAGTCAATAGTGAAATTTTTCAATTAGTAGAATTCTTACTGTGTCTTGTGGTAGAAATATACTACCCACACTTGTGAATCAGAACTTCTAATTTAGCAGAGCTTACATTTCAAAGAGGCCAAGTGACAAAGTGTGATGATAGGAAGAGGCAATGTTAATTTTATTCCTTGATCAGCAAGCTAGTGTTTCTTGCTTTTGAGAACAAATAGCTCTATGCATTTACTATTGAGTGAGTTCATATACCACAATCTCTAGAACTATACTCTAAAAAGGCAAAGTGTTACCTGAGGTTGTAACCTTAGCTGTACCATCAACAGGCCATTTCATCATTTGTTCAAGCTGCCTGTTTCTGGGATTTAGTGTAATGTGGTAAAATCAGTAAATCTCATATTGTGAGTCAACTATTGCATCTCCTTTGCCATTAACAAGCCCTTTGATCTGAGGCAGTTTTCTATGGGATATAATATGGATGTGTCTGTCATGGTGTAAAACCTTCTAATGGTAATACTGCTCAATGTTTCAAAGTCACAGAAGAATAGCCCAAAACTAGAGTAGATATTTATTTGAATAAGGATATACTTCAGAATGGAAGAGATTCAAAGTAACTGCCCTGCCCCAAGATGAGTAGCAGGTGTTGCTGAGAAAGCTTGAAGGGGGAAAACTTAGTTTCCAATTTCAGTTACTTGGGAATTCAGTAGTGAAAACAACTACCTCAATCTTGCTAAAGAGGACTCTATTGGTAGGATAATACACATATTTCTTCATGGATAGCCAAGGTGGAAGGATGTTTGATGTCCATTAGATGGGCCTTCCTGTCTACCTGGTTTTGAGGTTTTCATAAATGCTCACTGGTGGCCACTAAAGTAAGACACAAAGATCAGTACAGGTTGTTCCCATTTTCAAGTTTATCCACACACGTATGTATCAGGGATACATTCCCTGAGCTTCTAGTGTTATTTTCTATGCTTCTGACAAATTTCCTCAATTATCCATCACAGCTGAGGAGTTAGTCCTTATCTCTACCTCAGGCCACCTCTCTCCATATTAGCTGGGTGACCCAGTGTACTGCTGCCAGCTCTGCAATTTGGAGGATTTTCTCTCACTGCCACCCTACATGGCAATGAGTGGAGCTTAATATACCAGCAGCCTTTTCTTCGGTGGCACCAACAGATTGCATCTATTCATCTGTGAGCCTGGCCCAAGTCCCTTCCTCCAGTGCAGTTGATCATAGAGGATGTCCTAAGAGGCCAGTGTTTGTTCAGGGAGCAATACATTTAGGTGACAAGAGAATCCAGGACATTGATTCATCTAATTTTTTCATGCTATCTGGACAGACTTGAGTCTGGTCCCTCGTGTTCTATTTCTATTTTCTAATGGATTGTTGCTGTTTCTACTCCTGCAAAATATCTGACTCAATTCATCTGAGAACAAGCTGATCATTGGCTGCTCCTGCCCACAGCCACTAGGTGTCCCATGTTCAGCTGCTCAGTCTCTGCTAGTGCCTGGTAGCACTCCAGGAGTACAGTCGCTCCGAGACAGCAACGAGACTCCTTTATGTGACTCTCCTTTAAGCTGCCATAGAAGCCCTCCAGCTTTCACTGTATGCCTTTAAGTTGACAACAGCTGCCATTTACCTGTCGTTGTCTTTTGCAGACTTTCACTGCCATCAGAAAATGTCACTCTACATCTATGTCTTTGAAATTATAATTGTGCCAGGCAAGTTACAAGTAGCAGCCACTTATCTCTCACTACATATTTTTCACATCTATGTCATAATGATGTCACTGCATATCAGGATCATGACCTTCCTTTTACCAAGAACAATGTGATTTCAATTGCATTCAAACTGAAAAGCAATCCAACCACAAAATCCATCTCCAAGGGTCTATTTTCTAGTGACTGATATTCCTGGTACCAACTGTACCAACTTCTAAGAAAGCAGAGCCTGAGAAAAAAAGTTTGTGTGCTAACACTTAAAAGGGGTGTGGGGGAAAATTTGAGAGAAGCAAGCATGAGAGGAATGGGGAAGCAAGGCAGAAAAAGAGGGAGAACAATTACTAGAGGCTATGTTCTTGAACTGGCCACAGTTTCACAAATGGTCATTAGGCTTCACAGCCTCTTCCAGAGAGGCTGCCAGTCTACTGCATCTTCTGTCTGTGAGGCGGGAAAAGAGGGAGGAAAAGCAATCTGTCATTTGCTTCTTCCTTTCCACTCCTGTGTCCCATTATCAAAGTCAATCCTATGAATCTTAACTCTGCCAAATTTCCAGTTGTAACACCTGACAACCATGTAGCATATGGTGAAGCCAGAGTCTCTTTAGTCCCATTTGGCCAAGGAGTAGTTGCAGGGCCTCTTCCTGCAGCGACTGGTGTATTGCGAATCTTCAGACTGTAATAGGGGCAGGAGCAGCAGCACCAGTGTCCATAATTTTACAATTCTGGAAGTGACATAAGCCTTTGGCAAGGCTGTTCTGGTAAGAAAATATGACAAAGAGCTGAGGCTTGAGAAAGAGAGAATGAGGATTTCTAGGGTATTCCATACCCTGGATCTGGTAGAAACTTGCAACTAACTTTTAAATGGTTAAAAAAAAAAAGTTAAAGTATGGTAAAATAGTAACAACTGTTGACTCTAGGGAGGATACACAAGCATGCACACGCTCCAAATTTATTTGAAATGTTCCTTACATCAAAGTTAAGAATAAATATGATTTCTGAAAAAGGAAAATGTCAAAAGTAAAATTAAAGTTCTTGAAAATATAGGGAATATATAGTATCAACCTACAAAGCATAACATTTCTTTTTCTAACATTTCAATGCCTTTTAATGTTTTTAAAATTATTTATAAAACATTAAAAAATGTTTTATTTAAAACCAATAGATGCTCTACTTTATTTTACTATGGTTATTTCTATATCTGTGTATATATACATAACAAGTTAACATGAAATTCTTCCAACCCAATTTCAGCTAACTTATGGAGGCAATAGATGCCACTACATTTCAAAGTGAATGGTAAAACAGATAACAATGGAAAATTTTATACAAAGTGGCCACAAACCTGTTAAAAAAAAAAAACTCACTAGCATGGAGATTATATAAGGATAGGATTTTTGAGCCTGGAGAGTTTGGGGGTTTTGAGGGGGAATTGTTTGAAATATCTTGTGGATTACTTTGGAGGGTAGGAGGGAGTGAACTGTCCTTCACCTCAAGTCAACTGAGCAGGGTTTCTATGGAAATTTGTTTTGTACAACCAGTAGACACAGTGTGAGATGTGACTCACTTCTTAGTAAACTGAAAGTGGAGAGACTCACTAGAGCAACCAGGATAGCAGATAAATAGGAGCTTGGGGTCACTTAAAAGTGATGTGATTCTGATCAAGAAGCTTCTGCAAGAGAGGAGCCTGCAGCCAACATTCAGCCTCATGTGAAGACGAGATGACTTAACGTTAAGTCACTTTCAAATTTTGATTATTACATGGCAGTAGGCATTTTTAATTATTGAATTGGGACAATTTTGCTTTTTAAAGTACACATATTATATTACCTTAGAGTGAATAAAAGACTCAATAGGCTTGTGCACGTTATCATTTAAAGTTAAGAATTCATTGAGCATTTAGGATTTTAAAGGGCAATGTGAGACTAAAATAAAATATTTTTATTCTTGTATCTTTTGATTCATGTTTTGTTTAATAAGTCTTTTAAACAAACACAGAATTGTGAGATTCATTTAATAATAAAAGTGGCAACTTTTATGAAGACATTTTTGCTTATTTCTCTGAATTTTGTTTGTCTAATTTTTAATAATTGTACATATAGAACCATAAAAAATAAACACATAATACAAAATAAACATTTTTAAACATTTGATTTTATTTTGGATCCTCTCAAAATAAATGCATATCTATAATATAGATATGTATTTATATATTCTTATTTTTATGGGTTTGAATCATTATCTCAACATTTAAAATTATGGACATTTATAGTTGTTTTTATATTTTATCAAAATCTTAAGGAATGTTATTTTAATTATAACAGCTTTCCTTTCGGAAACTACAGTCCGCTTTTTAAGATATTACTTTATGATTCTAGAAATGGAAGGAAGGAACTGTCTGCTGCCTGTGTCTATAGAGAAGCTAGAGAAATTCACAGGAGTTGGAAACAGTGGGGTACCAGGAAGTTAGGTGGGAGTGGCAAGGCAGATGGAATCTGATGCCCCTTCCTTTCCTTCCTTTCCTTCCTTTCCTTCCTTTCCTCCCTTCCTTCCTTCCTGCTTCTCTCTCTCTCTCCCTCTCTCCTTCTTTTTCTTTCTTTCCGAATTTCTTCTTTTCTTCCTATTCTTGTAGGAGGAGTTATACTTAATCTATGTAATAAAGCAGAGAGGCAAACTTCTGCTTTCTTTCTGCCTCTTGAGAAATGTCACCCTTTGAAAGAATCAGCTCTAGCTGCAGTGCTATTTAGCAGATAGGCTTGTCTTCGTTCTACACAGAAAATTCTCACCAGGCTTTTCTCTTTAGATCAGAGTCTCAATTTCTCTTCTCATTTCTCCCCCCAAAAACGATTGATCTCTATCTGGATTGAAATGTTCACAGGCAAATATCATATGGACTGGTTTTAAGTCTTAAGGTATTCAGTGTTTTTCACCACTTCTGTTAAACACACACATACATACAGACACGGACTTACTAATCGTGTTGTATAGTCATGGCATAGCATTTAATATAGTCAGTCCCAATTTCTATATCTATATATCAATACAACAGGAATAAGTAACATTGGCTCCAAAATCTGTAATATATAGTGAGGAGAACACATGAGATGCTGTAGGTAAGAGTGCATTTAAACAACAAGTCTCTATACATGATTTTATTACAGTGATTCTACCAGTGTTCAAAGACAACAGCCTGTCACTAGAGCTTTAAATTACCTAAATTCAGAACATTATTTTTAATGAACTGAAATTTAGACAAATGTAACTTTTACAGTATCTATTGTTTAAAACTTTCTGCAGTAAAGGAAATATAACAAAATGCAATGTTGAAAGCAGTATAGTAAAAAATATTTCAGGTAAATTAAGCTTTCTGCGTGTATAAAGAGACAAGAAAATATTTAAAATAAAATAACATCTACATATTTGAAGTCGTAATGACTTCACAGTATCAAGCTATCACAACATTAAGGCCATTTATGGCAAAGGGCTGATGAGTCTACAATATACACAAAACAGAAAATCTACTGATTGTTATCTCTACTTTTATAAATTTTAACCTCAGAAAACCTGTGATAAAAGGCTTAAAATTTTTCTGCTTCTCATTTTTGAAATATAATTAAGCTTCAGTCCTATTAATTCATGACAATGGAAAAGTCATTGATTGTGCTGCTTTTGAAATCCTGTATCACATTAGGCACTTTCTAATAATGATGCCCTTGGCTTAAGAAAAAGAAGAGAAAATTGACTTGACCTAATTAAAAACTCTGAAGATCTTCTCTATTATTTTTTCATACAACTTATTTGGGCCACATGCCAATTAAAGAATGAACATTTTAAAAAATCTGTCAAATGGAGATAAAATAAGATGGTATATGTTAAAATAACTCAGATTTTAAGAAGTGAGATTTGTCAGACTACATACAAATTTGTGAGCAGAATGCACATCAGTGAAGTTTCAAAATGAGACCACATTCATCTTTGTTAATCTCAAGTACCTTAGATCCAAGAAAAGGGCATGGCTGTGCCAAGAAAGGAGAGTCTGTAGAATAAAAGCATCTCTTTTCAAGCATAATTACAAACTTCAGTGAATAATGAAGAATCTCTTGTTACCTCGGTACCATCTATCTTCTTTCATTTTCTATTACAATGAGATAACCCCCATTATTATTTCTGAGTGAATCTGGAGCCACGAAACTACAGACAGCTTGGAACGTTTTCAACTTGCAGTTTTCACGCTTAAGTCAGAACTATTTGAATTCACACATGTATTTGAGCAAGTCATCATATGAAATGAAGTTCGGTCTTCTGTTATGCCTTCAAAAACCTAACTAGATTCACTACTGCTTAACATATCAAAATCTATTTTCATGAATTCCCTGAAATCTGTCTTTCCTTATCCCTCTCTCATTTACAGTTATCTCCTCCCTTGTGTTCTGTGGTTTTCTATCACATTGTATGAAATAGTCCAAAAGCTGCTGTTTTCTTGGTTTTGCGCATAATATTTTATGACAACGCATTTTCTTTCTGTTATTAATTCTTAGCTGTGTACATACACACCCATTATCTCTAACATTTGTTTTGTCTCAGAATACTGCTTCATATTTATTTATATGACTTCATAAATGTGAATTATTTAATAATTGATACCGTATCTCTTTTCAATAAATAGCATTTTCTTTTCATATAAACTTAGAAGATACAGATAATTGTATAATGTTTTATTAATATGATCCAAAATTTTAATTGTCTTCCAACTGACCAGATTTAAAAAAAATAAGATTTTGCCAGTTTTACATAAAAGGTTTTCTACAGTATGCCCCTAATTAAGCTACTCTCCACTGGAAATTTCGGTCTTATTCTACACTCCTGCCAAAATAAATTTTCCCCATACCAAAGAATCCTCCTCTGGATACCTTCCTCATTGTCTTTGTTCATGATATTGACCTTTATCTAGTCTTTGATGATCTCTGAATGTCAAATAGCCAACCTTCGGAATCCAATGTAAATAGTTCCTCCATAATTTAATTTTTTCCTATCTGTCTCTGCATGGGACAAACGATGATTTCTCGAGAATTCCTTCAAAATCTAAGTTTATTGGTACCTTTTTTTATGAGACAGCACAAGATTTCATAATTCCTTATATGTATTAGATATTTGAGCATTAGCTGTCCATGTATATATTCAAATGAAGAGACATTATTTTGTAATCTGCACATCTATGGAAAGGAATTTGGTTTCTGTAATGGAAAATGTGGCTCGGTAATCTGCTAGACTTAGGAGGGCTAGATAGATGGGAAAAATAATTCTACGACAAGGTTAACTGGCTTAGTAGAAGAAAATCACCAGGACACTGGGTAAAGTAGGAGAATGGAAAGGTACTTCTTACGAAAAGAAGACTGATTTGGACATTAAAAAAAAAAAAAAAAGAATAGTCTTTCATACATTAAAACAACTTAATAGAAGTTAATTAGATTTTTCTAGAAAACATTATAAAATTGCCTGCACAAACACATACGCACAAGCTATAGCCATAATATTAAAAATAAAGTGAAAAAATAAAATTTTCAGTTGCTGATGACCCTCAGGTTTCTGGGTCAGTGCAACAGCATATGAATAGTAATAGCCTATAAAAATATCTTCAGAAAACCTATATGTATATTAGCAAATGAAACAAATCTTCAAACAAGAGGTTAATGAAAATGCATTTAACCTAGAAAACAATTGTTATTGAGTGGATACAACAGACAGCTTAAACCTTCAACTTTGCGTGAACCTGTTCAAACAGTGATTAGTGAATATAATAGAAATAAAATGAAGAGATACTTCACAAAATAGTCAGTAAACTTATGGTGATCATTTCCAGCAAAGTAATTATGTAAGCTAAAAATCAAATAGTTCACCAAATGTTTGCACTTACCTGAGTGCACAAAATTATATATGCATAATGCATGTCTTACTATCACATATCTTTGCACTTAATATATTTGCTCACGTTCTCTCTTTTCCACTAGTGTGTGAGAGCCCAGTGTCCAGTATAGTTACTCATTAAATGTCTGATAAATCAATAAATACATGAATGAATCAAACAGTGGGAAGTTGTGTGGTAAATGCCATATTCTTAAAGATAACACAAAACCTTGAAAAAATGTCAATTGAAACACTTCGGTTTGAAAAACTTTTTCATAAGAATATTAAACTGTGTGAACAGTACATCAGACCAAGAATTATGTTACTTTACAGTCATTATAACACAGCAATATGTTTATGATACTAACCGTAAACAACTAATCAACCAGAATGACTGCACTCATGTGTATCAGCAGATTATCGGCACAGTTGGACCCAACAAAGAAATTTTTGTAGTTTTATTGTGTGCCAAAAGTCAAAATAAACTTTTCAGATAATGGTTAGTTACCTGGCTTAGCATAGTTAGAGTCTTGGGCTAATAATGCCAAAGCAAATGTTAAGAATTCAAGATAGTTAAATTACTTCTCTTTAGCTTCACTACAACAGACTAAATACTTCTACCCCCTTGTTCAATACTCTACAAAATACCAAATTCGCTTTTGATTTGTGTGGTCAATAAACAGAAGTAAATGAATTAATCATCTTAAATCTTTTATAAATGTGAATAAAAAGAATAAGGCCATGTGTAGTAGCTCATACCTGTAATCCTAACACTTTGGGTTGGGCAGATCACTTGTGCCGAGGATTTCAAGACCAGCCTGAGCAACATGGTGAGACTCCATCGCTACAAAAAAAAAAAAAAAAACCAACAACAAAAAACAATTAGCTGGGTGTGGTGGCACACACCTGTAGTTCCAGCTACTCAAGAGGCTGAGGTGAGAGGATCACCTGAGCTGGGGGAGGTCAGGACTTCAGTGAGCCATGATCACACTATCGTACTCCAGCCTGGGTGACAGTGAGACTCTGTCTCAAAAAATGAAATAAAATTACTCAAAGAATTTTTTCTGTTATTATTGGTAAAATGGAAGAACTGTTGAGTTCTTTTATTGTGTTGTGATTAAAAAGACATTATAAAATTACTATAACATTTCAGAAAATGCCAAGTGTAAATTATATACACATAAATGAAGAATGACATATGAAGGTGAAGAATAACATATGAAATATTGTTGAACTAAATTTTTCCCTACTTTAGGTAAGACTGATAGAAAGAATGCAGGCCAGGCTCTGTGGCTCACGCCTGTAATCTCAACACTTTGGGAGGCCAAGATGAGAGCATCACTTGAAGATAGGAATTTAAGACCATTCTGGGCAACATAGTGAGTGCCTGTCTCTAAAAAAAATTAAAAAAATTGTTCGGTGTGGTAGCATGCACCTATAGTTCCAGCTACTCAGAAGGCTGAGGAAGAATAATGGTTTGAGCCTGAGAGATCACTGTACTCCAACCTGGGCAACAGACTGACATTATGTCTCTTGAAAAAAATAAAACAAAACAAAACAAAAAGCCAAGAACAACAAAAAAGAACGCAATGGCACAGATTGTATATCTCATGTTAAACAAACAAAAACTAATCAACCAATATAAACACATGAAAATTGATTATTTTTCTTTAAACTTTGGGAACTATTGGGAGACAGAGGCAGGAGGATCACCTAAGGTCAGGAGTCTGAGACCAGCCTAGCCGACATGATGAAACTCTGTCTCTACTAAAAATACAAAAATTAGCAGGGCATGGTGGTGTGTGCCTGTAATTGCAGCTACCTGGGAAACTGAGGATAGAGAATCTCTTGAACCAGGGAAGCAGAGGTTTCATTGAGCCGACATTGCACCACTGCAATCCAGCCTGGGCAGCAGAGGGAGACTCCGTCTCAAAAGAAAAAAAAAAAAAGAAAAGAATAGAAAAAAAAAGGGGCAACTAGAAGAAATATATAAATGCGAACATACCCAATTGCTTTGTTACAATTAAAAGCGACATTATTTTTAATATCATAAATTATAAATGTGCTTTTCCAAGGCATCCTGAATGACAAAATATTATATATAATCTTAGAGTGAATTCAGTTATTGTACACACAATTTAGGAAATAGAGTACACCAAAAAATATAAATGCATAGGACCGGAGCAGTGGCTCATGCCTGTAATCCCAGCACTTTGGGATCCGAGGCAGACGAATCACGAGGTCAGGAAATCGAGACCATCCTAACAGGGTGAAACCCCATCTCCACTAAAAATACAAAAAAATTAGCCGGGCGTGGTGACGGGCACCTATAGTCCCAGCTACTCCAGAGGCTGAGGCAGGAGAGCGGTGTGAACCTGGGAGGCGGAGCTTGCAGTGAGCCGAGATCGTGCCACTGCACTCCAGCCTGAGCGTCACAGCGTGACTCCGTCTCAAAAGAAAAAATAAAAAAATATATATTATATATATATATATATATAATATATATATATATATTTCCATTCATAGTTCAGGCTTTCTAATTGAGGGCAGTGTAGTAAGCCAATGATACAAATCCTTACTAGAATAATTAGGTCCTAACTGGATGAGTTAAAAACTATAACAATGGCCTCAGAAGACAATAAGTTAGTCAGAGCCTGAAATATATTAAACAGTTTCAACCTTATAATTTTTCTTAACATGCACATTCAGAAACCAGAATCAGAGGAGAAATTTCATACATGCAGATGAGCACTTGTGAGCAACTCACAAAATAAATGCTATTTAGTTTGAAAAGCCTTGTGATTTGGGAACCAATCTGCTAGATAGATGCCAAAATAACTGATAATTGCCCTAGCCAGAAACTAGCCATACTGTCTGGTACTGATAAGTACTTGAAAAATAACATTTTCATAATTGCATGAATCTCTATTAAATGAAATAAACCTGTAAAAATCATAGAAATAACAAAAAACCAAACATATTGCTAATGCAAATTATTCCTTTGTTAGTGAATAATATCTTTTTTCAACATTGCTTAAAGCGATTCAATTGAAAAGCTAAATCCACATTTATACTGCATGTTATGCTTGGATAAAGTCTCTGTTCCTCATAGCCCATGCTTTACCCACACCAGGATGCTAAATTGTGACAGGGTGTGTGGGTAAAGGTATTTACAAGATAAATCACTGTTAATCGTTGGCATCCACAAATATAATTGGTTTTGCTAAGGATCTGAGTAAAATCATTTGTGGTAATTTCTTTCCTCTCTGCCATTGAAGATTATGCTTTCTTCAGGATATTCGTATAGTGAAATTCCATACAACCTTTGTGTCCTATATTTGGCTCTTATTACTTATTATGAAAAAAATGTATAGACTTTCTATTTGCCTTCAGTTTTGGAGAAATTTTACAGAAATGTGAGATTGTCAAATTAACCAATTATTAATCACCTATAGAATATATTACAGGCATATATTTGCAAACTAGAGAGCCGGAAATGAATTATAAGCTCTTACAGTTTAGAAAAAAAGCATATTTACTAAGAATTTTTAGTGCCATGTTGCCATATTTTTCCTATACAGCTTCACTGTGCAATTCTGGTACCCAACGTTTTGTCTTTCTCTTGAATTGAATAATTGATTTTAAATTTAAAAGAATAAATGCAAACTAATTTATTTAAATTCAAGACAATTTAGCTACAAGCATGTAGATAAAAATTTTGTTTACAGAAAGTACCATTTAAAAATGTATATAAATATATATTTGGTGGTGGAGTGGGGAGATATCATCACTTTCGTTATTTGGACAGAGCCAGAGATAGTTACATAATGTGTTTTTGTTAACTTACGACATAAAATTAGTTTGAAACTCTAACTTGATAACTCAAATAAATTAAGCTACATAATCTCTATGGCCGTGAAGTAAATATATTACATGGTGTAACAATAATGGGATTGTGAAAATTCTAATAGTGAGTTCAGTCATCATCAGAGTAAAAACAAAGCATGGCATACCCTGATGTGATTCTCTCTGGTTCTTTGTTCCCAAAAGACAAAAACGCACACTTAAAAAACTTATGTAAACTTGATAGTATTAGAAAACAATTTTTTCTATGTTGCTGCTCTTACTTTTTTACAAAGATAGCCTGTGATTCCCCACGAAATAATTCAATACATAACCCTGGCTCACTTATCTCCGTAAATCTTTAGACATGAAATAAACATCCAATAGCAGAACTACATTTCTTTATTAAAGCCTACTTTGGTTTCCATGTTGTCCAGGCAGTCAGAAGTTAAACTCTGATTGTTTTCAATGCTACAATCTGCTGCTATCTATGAAAAGATATAGACAGAAAAGATTAGGAATATGATGAGAAAGGAGTGAAACCTAAGATTTCAACTCTGTGATGCTAAGAAATGGGCATTTTGTTATTTAATATCTAATAAGCCTTTTTAATCCAGTAATTCATGATAATCACCATGGAAGGTGATTATCCATGGTGATAATTCTATGGAAATTATTACAAAAGAGAAGGAACACATATAAAATTATCTGTTGAGCTTTGAAAATATGGATAGCTACAGTTCCCCTAGATTATCAAATCTAGATCCCGAGTGCAATACAGTAAAGAGATATGTACTAATGTTCCCTTTCATGATTATGCATTTGTCCATTTTCTTTTTAGTTTTATGAAATTCTGCTTCTCTATATTATGAAGGTAAGCTATTGTATATATGTGTGTGTGCTGAACACCTCTAATTGATTGCCTATTTATTATTATGTAATATACTTTACTTCCTGCATTGAAATTTACCATATCTAATAATAGTATAGTCACACTAGCTTTTTTCAGTGTAGAATTTTTAATGATGTATGCATTTCTAAACTTTCTATTTTCATATGTAATTTAACTGTTTAATTGACAAATAAAAATTGCATATATTTATCCTGTACAATAGGATGTTTTGAAATATACATATATATATGTACATTGTGAAATGGGTCAGTAGAACTATATGCATTACCATATGCATTATCTCACATACTTATTTTTTGTGGTGAGAACACTTAAAATTTACTCTGTTAGCAATTTCCAAAATATAAAATTGTTATTAATTATAGTCACCATGTTATACAATAGATCTCTTGAACTTACTCCTTCTATCTAACTGAAATTTTATATTCTTTGACCAATGTCTCCCTGACTCCCCAACATCTCTCCAGCTCCCAACACCCGGTAACCACCATTCTACTCTCTGCTTCTATGAGTTCAACATTTTTAGATTCCATATATAATTGAGATAATATATTATTTATCTTTCTGTCCCTGGCTTATTTCACTTAGAAAACTTCACTGCAGGTTAACCGTCCCCTCTACCAAACTTTCTTCCTTTGCTCGCTCTCACAAGTTTTCTTCCAAGAAAACTTCTCACAAGCAAAACACCCTCAGGAGGTAATACACATTAAGACAACTACCACCCTAGAATTTAAAAGTAAAAGTATGTAAAGGTATTTAATTTCATTTTCTAAGAATTTTCAACAGCTCTTGGCCTCTATATCTTAGAATTTTTTCTTTAAGCAATATATAGAGATTTATTTGAATTTTGTCATTTAATTAAGCCTGAAAAATCTTGATTTCAGTCTTACAAATGGAATATTTAGTTCATTTATACTTAAATTACTGGCATATTAAGGTTTATATCTTCCATCTTACAATTTGTTTCCTATGTGGCCCAGCTGTTTTCTGTTACTGTTCTTCTATATTGTCTTCTTTCGCAAAAATAAAATATTTTTATTACATTTCTTTTTTTTAATTCTTTTTTTATTTTCATTTCTCATAGGTTATTGGCTTACAGGTGATGTATTAGTCTGTTTAATGCTGCTGGTAAAGACACACCCAAGTCTGGAAGAAAAGGAGGTTTAATTTGACTCACAATTCCACATGGCTGGGAAGGTCTCATAATCATGGCGGAGGGTGAAAGGCACTTATTACAAGTCCCCAAAGTTCATTGTATCATTTTTATGCCTTTGCATCCTCATAGCTTTACTCTCACCTATAAGTGAGAACATACGATGTTTGGTTTTCCATTCCTGAGTTCCTTCACTTAGAATAATAGTCTCCAATCTCATCCAAATTGCTACAAGTGCTGTTAATTCATTCCTTCTTATGGCTGCGTAGTATTCCATCATATATATATGATGGTATATATAAATATACATATCACAGCTTTTTTTTGAGATAGAGTCTCACTCTGTTGCCCAGGCTGGAGTGCAATGGCACGGTCTCAGCTGACTGCAACCTCTGCCTCTCAGGTTCAAGCGATTCTCCTGTCTCAGCCTCCTGAGTAGCTGGGACTACAGGTACATGTCACCACACCTGACTAATTTTTATATTTTTAGTAGAGATGGAGTTTCACTGCATCAGCCAGGCTGGTCTTGAACTCCTGACCTCATGATCCACCCACCACAGCCTCCCAAAGTCTTGAGATTACAGGCGTGAGCCACCGCACCTGGCCTACCACAGCTTCTTTATCCACTTGTTGATTGACGGGCATTTGGGTTAGTTCCACAATTTTGCAATTGTGAATTGTGCTGCTATAAACATTCTGTGTGCAAGTGTCTTTTTGGATAAAGAATTGTTTTCCTCTGAGTAGATACCCAGTAGTGGAATTGCTGGATCAAATGGTAGTTCTACTTTTAGTTCTTTAAGGAATCTCCACACTGTTTTCCATAGTGGCTGTACTAGTTTACATTTCCACCAGCAGTGTAGAAGTGTTCCCTGATCACTGCATCCATGCCAATATCTACTGTTTTTTGATTATGGCCATTCTTGCAAGGGTAAGGTGGTATTGCATGGTGGTTTTGATTAGCATTTTCCTGATCATTAGTGATGTTGAGCATTTTTTCATATGTTTGTTGTCCATTTGCATATCTTGTTTCGAGAATTGTCTATTAATGTCCTTGGCCCACTTTTTGATAGGATTGTTTTTTCTTACTGATTGGCTTGAGTTTGTTGTAGATTTTGAATATCAGACCTTTGTCAGATGTATAGACAGTGAAGATTTTCTCTCACTCTGTGGGTAGTCTTTGCTGACTGTTCCTTTTGCTGTACAAAAGCTCTTTAGTTTAATTAAGTGTAAATGATTTATTTCTGTTTTTATTGCATTTGCTTTGGGATTTTTGGTCATGAAATCCTTGCCTAAGCCAATGTCTAGAAGGGTTTTTCCAACGTTGTCTTATAGAATGTTTATAGTTTCAAGACTTAGATTTAAGTACTTAATCCATTTTGAGTTGATCTTTGTATAAGGTGACAGATGAGGATCCAGTTTCATTCTCCTACATATGGCTAGCCAATTATCCCAGCACTATTTCTTGAAAAGGGTGTCCTTTTCCCACTTTATATTTTTGTTTGCTTTGTCGAAGATCAGTTGGCTATAAGTATTTGGGTTTATTTCTGGGTTCAGTATTCTGTTTCAATGGTCTATGTGCCTGTTTTTATACCAGTACCATGCTGTTTTGGTGACTATATCATTATAGTATAGCTTGAAATCAGGTAGTGTGATGCCTCCAGATTTGTTCTTTTTGCTTAGTCTTGCTTTGGCTATGTGAGCTCTTTTTTTTTGGTTACATATGAACTTTAGAATTATTTTTACTAATTCTATGAAGAATGATGGTGGTATTTTGATGGGGATTGCATTGAATTTGCAGATTGATTTTGGCACTACAGTCATTTTCACAATATTGACTCTACCCATCCATGAGCATGGAATGTGTTTCCATTTGTTTGTGTTATCTATAATTTCTTTCTGCAGTGTTTTGTGCTCTTTCAGTCTGTTTCATGTAGGTATTTAAGGCCACAAACTTCCTCTTAGCACCACCTTTGCTGTATCCCAGAGTTTTTGACAGATTGTGTCAGTATTGTTGTTCAGCTCAAAAACATTTTTAATTTCCATCTTGATATAAGTTTTGACCTGATGCTCATTCAGGAGCAGGTTATTTAACTTCCATGCATTTGCATAGTGTTGAAGATTCCTTTTGGAGTTGATTTCCAGTTTTATTCCACTGTGGTCTGAGAGAGTGCTTGATATTTCAACTTTCCTAAATTTATTGAGGCTCATTTTATGGCCTATCATATGTTCTATCTTGGAGAAGGTTCGATGCACTCTTGAATAGAATGTGTATTCTGTGGTTGTTGGATGATATGCTCTGTATATATCTGTTAAGCCCATTTGTTCCAAGGTATAGTTTAAATCCATTGTTACTTTTTTGACTTTCTGTCCTGATGACCCGTCTAGTGCTGTCAGTGGAATATTGAAGTCCCCCAATATTATTGTGGTGCTGTCTATCTCATTTCTCCGTAATTGTTTTATACATTTAGTAGTTCCAATGTTAGGTGCATATATGTTTAGGATTGTAATATTTTCCTGTTGGACAAGGCCTTTTACCATAATATAATGTCCCTCTTAGTCTATTTTAATTGCCGTTGCTTTAAAATTTATCTAAGAATAGCTACCACTGCTTGTCTTTGCTGACCACTTGCATAAAATGCCTTTTTCCACCCCTTTAAGTTTATGTGAGTCCTTATGTGTTTGGTGAGTCTCCTGAAGGCAGAAGATAGTTGGTTGGTGAGTTCTTATTCATTCTGCAGTTCTGTAGCTTTTCAGCAGAGCATTCAGTCTATCTACATTCAATGTTCGTATTGAGATGTGAGGTACCATGACATTCATTGTGTATTTTTTGCCTGTGTACCTTGCTTTTTCGCTTTTGCTTTTTAACTTGTATTTTTGTTTTGCAGGTCCTGTGTGATTTATGCTTTAAAGAGGTTCTGTTTTGACGTGTTTCCAGGATTTGTTTCAAAATTTAGAGCTATTTTTAGCATTTCTTGTAGTGGTGGCTTGATAGTGGTAAATTCTCTTAACATTTGTCTGGAAAAGATTGTATCTTTCCTTCATGTATGATGTGTAGTTTTGCTAGATACAAAATTCTTGGCTAATTGTTTTGTCCGAAGAAGCTGAAGATAGGGCCCCAATTCCATCTAGCTTGTAGAGTTTTAGCTGATAGATCTGCTGTTAATCTGATAGGTTTTCCTTTATAGGTTACCTGGTGCTTTTGTCTCACAGCTCTTAAGATTCTTTCCTTCAGCTTAACTTTAGATAACCTGATGACAATGTGCCTAGGCGATGATCTTTTTTTGGTGAATTTCCCAGGTATTCTCTGTGGTTCTTGTACTTGGATGTCTAGGTTTCTAGCAAGGCTGGGGAAGTTTTCCTCAATTATTCCCCCAAATACCTTTTCCAAAGTTTTAGATTTCTCCTCTTTCTCAGGAACACCCATTATTCTTAGGTTTGGTCATTTAACATAATCCCAGACTTCTTGGAGGCATTGTTCATATGTTCACATTCTTTTTTGTTTTTGTTAGATTGAGTTAAAGACC
Organism: Symphalangus syndactylus; assembly: GCF_028878055.3. Lineage (NCBI taxonomy): Eukaryota > Metazoa > Chordata > Mammalia > Primates > Hylobatidae > Symphalangus > Symphalangus syndactylus. Next base: position 92,480,841 of record NC_072433.2, read on the forward strand.
TTGTCTTTGAGCTCTGAATTTCTTTCTTCTACTTGTTAATTCTATTGCTGAGATTTTCTAGAGAACTTCGCATTTCTATAAGTGTGTCCAATGTTATCTGTCTTCTGGGTCCAGCCACCAAGCAAGTCTACTGGCTCTGGGCTGGTACTGGGGGTTATCTGCACAGAGTCCTGTGATGTGAACCATCTATGGGTTTGTAGCTGTGGATACTAGCACCTTTCTGGTAGAGGTGGCAGCGGGGTGAAATGGACACTGTGAGGGTTCTTAGCTTTGGTGGTTTAATGTTTTATTTTTGTGCTGGTTGGCCTCCTGCCGGCAGATGGCACTTTCCAGAGAGTATCAGCTGTGGTACTATGGAGAGGAACCAGCAGTGGGTGGGCCCTAGAACTTCCAAGAGTATATGCCCTTTGTCTTCAGCTACCAGGGTGGATAAGGAAGGCCCTTTAGGTGGGGGCAGGGTTATGCGTGTCTGAGCTCAGATTCTCCTTGGGTGGGTCTTGCTGTGGTTGCTGTGGGTGATAGGGTGAGGTTCCCAGGTCAATGGAGTTGTGTATCTAGAAGGATTATGGCTGCCTCTGCTGAGTCATGCAAGCTGTCAGGGAAGTCAGGGAAAGCCGGTAGTCAAGGCCTTACCCAGGTTCCACACAATCCAAAGGGCTGGTCTCACTCCCACCATGCCTCCCCAAAAGTCCTGAGTCTGTTTCCAGGCAGTGGGCTAGCAGGGCTTGAGAACTTGCCCCAGGCTACCTGCCTCCCAGCTGCAAAATAACAGGGCTTTGGTTCTTCCCCTACCTGTGGAGTATGCATATTGGATTCATGCCCTCCCCTGAGTTCTGGCCAGGAGGCTTCTCATCTTCAAATTGTTACAAAGTTCAGCTGGAGACTTCCTTCTCCCTGTGGCATTTTCCCCTGTGCCTCTGACTGCCCTCCCAAATGACACCTGTGATGCCAGGCAGGAATGGAGTGCTTGAGGACCCAGTGAGCTCCCAGGGCCTTTCCCGCTGCTTCCTCTACCCCTGTATTTTGCTTAGCTGTCTAAATTGACTCAGCTCCAGGTAAGGTTAGAAACTTCTTCCACAAACTAGACCTTCATTTTCCCCAGTGTGAGTGTGTGATCGGGGTCAGAGGGTCTCTCTTTCCCACTTCCACAGTTTGGGCACGCAGAATATTTGGGGTGTCTCTCGGGTCCTGCAGGAGCAGTCTGCATGCTTCAGACGGTCTGTGGTTCCTCTTAGGATTCCTGGTTTGCTCTTGTAGTCGTTCTGGAGCTAAATTTCACTATGCAAGCCTCCACATGCTGCTCTGTCTGTCTGAGTCTGAGCTACAATCCAGTCCTACTTCCTGTCCACCATGATCTACATTTTCTTTGATTATCTAGTTTTGTATTCTTTTGTTTTTCATTTTGTATATACCCTAGAGTTCACAGCATGCATAATAAAACTATTACAGTCAAATATATGTTGGTGCTTCTAACAATTAACAGAAAACATTAAGATTGTAGAATATTTTAACTCTATGTGCCTGTTTCTGTTTTTTATTGTTATAATCTTTATAATACATAGATTTTTAACACCCAGAAGACATTATTTTTATTATTGTATAAACTTAAAAGACATTTATATTTACCTACAAACACTTTCTAGTGTTCTTTATTCTGATTTACTTTTTTGTTTTATTGTTGGGAATCAAATCATGTTCCTTCTTCTAATAAATTTCCTCTGTTCCTTTTAGTGAGATATTGCAAGTGACAAATTTGAAGGGGCACAAGAAAAGAGTAAATACCTTTACATCACCTTCACTTCTGAATTTTAGTTTGGCAGCTATCTTAATGTGTGTAATCTCTTGAATGTGATTTTCTTCTGAGATGTTTACTAGGAAGTGTTCTTAGGAGGAATAATTGAAAGGGAACAAAGAAGAAAGTGGCAGAAAAAGAAACTAAATTCCAACAATATTGCAAGAATTGCCTTAGCCAATTCAACAGAGCCTCTGGTGCCATTGAGCCATCCCTAGTTGAGACAAATAAAATGCATATTTGTTCACCCCATCAACCAGTTCTTGAATGTGGGTTGTTCTTGCTGAGGTAGTAGAAGATTGAGTAATGCAGCTAACTTTAGCTGGAGGCATTTCTTATGAAGGCCCAGATGTGAACCAACAGCATTCCTGGAGGGAATTGAGAACTTCAATTCTAAACGGAGAATAAGAACTTCAGTTCTAGCAGGGGATGCCATCCAGTGTTCCACAATATTTACTCAGCAGCTGCTTTCAGGAATTCAGTGGTGGTGTTCCATTGTCTTCCAGTTCCTACTGTTTTGTGGGGATATTAGTTGTAAGTCTTATCACTGGTTCTTTGAGTATAATGTGTGTTTTTCTCAAACTGCTTTATTCAGTTTAGGGATAATAGGGATTTTTAAGTGTGTGGCTTTATTACTGTCATTACCTTTTGAAAATTATTAATCATTTCCTCTTTCTGTTGAAACACTTCTTTTTTGACTTCCTCCTTCTGAACTCCAAATGCTCATATTCATAATATTTTGTGATGTTTCATATATATCTTAAATTCCTTTGTCAATTTTCTAAACTTTTTTTCTCTCTTTTTTTTGCTTTTCATGCTTCAGTATGGATATTTTCTAGTGAGCTGTCTTCAAGTTTAGTAACCTTGTCTTCAATTGTGTCTTAATACAAAGTTAAACCCATTTATTTAGTTCTTAATTGTATTATTGTTGTATTTTTTCCCTACTGTAATTTTGTCTTTATTCTGGTTAATTCTCCATCTTTTTATTTTCCAGAATATATGGTTATTTTTAATTGTTATCTATTATGCATGAAAAATTGTAGCTATCCCAAATGATGTTTTCTTCCTCCAGAAAGAGAAATTACTTCTAATTCTAACAGTTAAAATAGAAGTTTATTTCAACTTAATTAGGGATAGAATTAATTCAAAGTTGAGCTTATTTGTAAAGTTTTTCTCAATTTACTTCTGTGTCACCTTGTCTCTGAGTGTAAGAAGCCATCCAGAGATCCAAGCAGAATTTGTTCACTAGAGTTTTTATTATGGTCCCTCTTCCTTGTCATAGAGCAAACTACAACTTACGTATAATACCAAGGTGCTTGCCAAATAAAAATGGACATAATACATTAAAAACAGCCCTTGGAGTTAACTTTCTGAGTGACTCATAATTTTTCACTGCAACCCAAAGAGACAGTCAGGGCTTAACAACAAAATGTGTCAGTCTCACATGTTTTGAGGTTGGAAGGGGTGTCCTCTGCCTTGGTGTTTGAGACAAGCTCATAAACAAACCTCATTATCTGAGAACCTTTCCAATGTGTATCTGCCAATATAATCACTGTAACTTTAATTACTTCTCACAATACATTTGTTTAAAATGTTTTAGTAGCAATAAAACAATTACTCTCCAGGGACAGTCACATCAGAGGAGCAAGCAATGCCCCTCTTCATCTCCATCAACATACAAGTTCTTGAATCTCACTGCAGCCCTGTATTGGTTCTTCCCACTTTAATTATGGGCCTGTGAATTTCTCATCTTTTGTAGTTAGCTTATGCCAGTTAACTCTGTCAAATAATGTCATTTAAGAAAGAGTAACAACATCTGTGTTTGTGGATGCAGCAACAACAACAACAACAAATATTCTTGCATATTATCTTCAAGTCTGCTGGGTTTTGTTTGTTTCAAGATGAGTTTGGCTGCCCAGGTTGTTCTCCTTGGGCAGTTTGATGAATGGGCTATGGTAGCTCCAGACACCATATATCTTCTTTATGGACTAGAAGACTGGCTATCTAGGGCATATTATTTTCACAATGATATTTGAGTTGCAAGAGAGCAAGCACAAATGTGTGTGACAATTTAATTTGTATTATCATAACTGCATACTGTCAATTCTCTCTCCTTCCATGACTAATGCAAGTCACATGGCCAGACCAAAGTCAAAGAGTGAGAAATTAAAATTTATCCTATTAGTAGGAAGAACTGAAAAATAATAACCTAACAAAAGTTATGAACTCCAGGAAATTAAAGAATCAGGAACAATAATAAATCTACCACATCTTCTTTCATCCCCCTACAGTTCTTATTTCTTTCAATTACTTGAAGAAACTGGAGCTATTTTAGCACTCAGGCAATAAATGGTACTTTGGGTCTCTTTTACATTTATAGGGTATCAAAGGAATGGGCTTTTAGTCCATATTCCATGAAAATGTTAGGGGATAATTTTAATATAAAATAGGATTTATAACCAGAAGATGGTTTTCTTGTTCTCCCAATGAAAATAATTCTGTTTTCTGTGTCATTAACAAATCATATGTACTAATCATATATTTAATTTCCAAAAGTTGCTATCAATTTTCATATGAGAAAAGTTTCAGCATGCCTATCAATTGCATTTCTATTTTAGATGCCGCATACATACTTTATGCTCTTATTTCAAGTCAATTAAAATTCTTCAACATGACATGGCACTTTGTCTATATGTGTGGATGTAGGGGGTATGTTTGTATGCATATTTTCCTCATTATTTATCATATCACCAAGCAAATATACTAAGGTTTTCCTATGTGAGAGAAATCATGCTAGCTACTGCAGATACATCAGGCCATGGTGAAACAGAAGGTTATAAAATATAAGGCCCCCTTGAGCGTCTTGATCTCCAAACATAATTTTAGCAATAAAACTATTGAAACAAGCACTTCAGTTAAATGCTGTAATATCATTATTCCTTGGAAGTAACACAAATGATGTACTTAAATTGAATGACTCTTTTAAATGATCTGCAAAGGAAAAATATTTAAAATTTTAAATAGTGTTGAACCACAAAATAAAAATATTCAATATTATAAATAGTGCTAATTTAATTTTTCAAAGCTCACTGTCTTTGTTGCATGTCAAAAACATGTGGCATTACTTTTACTTTATTACTCAACATAAAATTTAGCTATATCTTTCTGATATTTTAGCTTCTTTGTCAGTGTTAATTTCCCTTATTCAGATAAACCAACTGAAAAAGTGTGCAAATTTTCCCAGTTTAAACTGAGAAACTAAATATGGAAATTGAATCAACCCTCTCATATTTGGGTTATTTTAAAGCAACTGCAGAAATATAAAATACTGAATTAATAAAGTGAAAAACACTGATAATATTCTTGATTCTGAAGACTTTCTAATGTTCTACAAAGACATTAAAACATTGAGGCCATGTGTGGTGGCTCAAGCTTGTAATCCCAGCACTTTGGGATGCCGAGGCGGGTGGATTACCTGATGTCAGGAGTTTGAGACCAGCCTAGCCAACGTGGTGAAACCCCATCTCTACTAAAAATACAAAAAATTTTGCCAGGCATGGTGGTACGCACCTGTAATCCCAGCTGTTTTAGAGGCTGATGCAGGAGAATCGTATGAACCTGCTAGACAGAAGTTGCAGTGAGTTGAGACTGCACCACTGCACTCCAGCCTGGGTAGCAGAGTGAGATTCCATCTCAAAAAAAAAAAATTGAACGTGGAATGTATGAAAACCTAATTATAGAAAACAATTTTAAAAACACTCTTCTCTTTAATATTTTTTGTGTACTAGAAGATATTTAGAAGATAATTCTGTTATGTTAAGCCCTTTATTAATTTTGTCTTTCATTCAGAAATTCTGAAACATAATGTCAATAAAAGCAAAGAGGATTAACTCGATTAGCTCTAGAGGATATATATATATATATATATATATATATATATATATATATATATACAGAGAGAGAGAGAGTACATATTATATTTATATTTATTGTTTTTTATCTCTTTCATCTCTTTCAATATACAAGTGGCTACTTGGATGGTTTTCATATTACATTCTAATTGTTTTTTAATTTAATTAGGCAGAGACAATTTAGCTGATATCAATTTTGGAAAATATAAATAGTATTATAGGGTTTCCAGTGCTTTTTTTGGATGCATTTTAGATGCCCTGAATCACAGATGTTTTTTCTATAATTCACAACTTCAGAAAAACTGTCTTAAGAGTCTTCATACAAGAGTTGTATTTGTATATATATATATATATATATATATATATATATATGTCAAATACAAATTGAGTGTTAATCTGTGACATAGTTTAGGTAAAATCCAAATCTGATTAAGATTCTTTCTTATCTCTATGCAAGAAATAAATATCGTCAATTAGGTAAAAATTGATTATTTGGCACTTCAATTGATTTATATCAGTTTCATTGTTTAATATGTTATGAATTTATTATATGTAATCAAAAACAACAAAAATAGATTGAGTTTTAACCCAAACTACCACATGCCTAAATGAATATATTTGGTAAAGACATCAAAGATTTTGAGTTTAGAGTATACATAAAATATATACCGTTTTATCATTAACTTAAAATCTGTGGTATGATACTCTTCATTTTCTTCAGAGATGATAATATTAAAGCTCAAAGTAAACATCCCAAATTTAGCAATGGGCAAGTGGAACAATCTGAGTTTAAACCTAGGTTTCTTTAAGCCTGAGAACAGACTGTAAACTATGCACTAGCTAACTTCAATCTAACAAACACGTCTGAGCAGGAACTCAAATCTTAATGAAATATGTTTCTAATAGGCACTTTAAACTGATTTCATTTTCACAACAACCTTTCCAGGAGCTATTTCTATCACCAACATGAGGAATGTGAGTGTGTAAGACACTAAAGAACTTGTCCACCTAAACTCATAGCAGAAACATACAATAGACATGGGTCTTCTAGCTACAAGGCATGGATGTTTTCCAAAATTCTGTGCTTCTTGTCATCTGTTCTATTTATAAGATGGGAAACAGTATATCTTTCGCAAGTTAGAAACAAATTAGATAGCTGGCGCTCCTTCAAACAAATTACGTATTTTTATGTCACTTTTTCTCCTCAATAATATTATTATCACAGTGTATGTTAAAAAGATTTTGGAATGGAAGAGATAGGACTTAACTGATGTACTACAGATTGTTTATAAACCTTCACTTATTGAAGGATATTTTATTTCTTTGCAGTTCAGGGCTATTTTAAATAAATCTACTACCATGAGCAATTATGCACAGGTTTTTGAGTGTACATAAGCCTTAAATTCTGTGAAATAAATGCCCAGGAGTGAAATTTCTGTGTCATATGGTAAGTTTATACTTAGTTTTTCAGAAGCTGTCAAAACTATTTTCTAGAGTGACTATACCATTTTATATCCCCACAAGCAATGTACGAGTGGTATAGTTTGTCTGCATTCTCACAAGCATTTGGTGGTGTTACTATTTTTTATTTAAGCTATTCTAATAGATATGTAGTGGTATCTCATTGTAGTTTTGTGTTTTCCTAATGGTTAGTACTTTTCATATGTTTATTTGCCATCTTGTGACGTATTTAGTGGAATGTCTGTGCCCTTTGCCCGTTTTCTAATTAAATTGTTCGTTTTTCTTACTGTTGAATTTTGTCAATTCCTTGTAAATGCTAAATATGAGTGTTTTGTTAGATATATGGTTTTCAGATATTTTTTCAAAGTCCATATCTTTTCTTTACATTCTCATAAGAGGATCTTTCAAACATCAAAGGTTTTCAGTTGCAGTCTAGTTTACAATTCTTTTTTCTTATAGGCATCATGTTTTTGTGTCATGTCTAAGAACTTTCCATCAAGCCTAAGTCCAAAAGTGTTCTCCTTTGTTTTCTTCTAAAAGTTTTATAATTGTAGATTTTACATTCATGATTTATGTTTATTTACGATCTACGATCTATTTGGGGTTACTTACATTTTGACCTGTGAATGCCCACCTGCTTCATCTCTGTTACTTGTAGTCTTTTTTTTCTATGTTTAGTTTAAATAATTTCTATTGCTATGTATTCCAGTTTTCTAATCTTTTCATCAGCAATGTTTATTCTGCCATTAAATCCATTCCCTAGGTTTTTATTTAGGCTTTGTAGTTTTCATCTCTATAAGTTTTATTTGAGTCATTTTCACATCTTCCATGTCACTAGTTCACATGCTCAATCTTTCTTGTAGCTCTTGAACACATAGAATAATTATAACTGTTTCAATGTGCTTATCTAAGAATTATACAGTCTGTTTCAATTCTGGTGTTTTGGATTGTTTGCTTTTTCTCCTTATTAACAATTTTGATTTCCTGCTTCTTCACATGACTGGTGTGCTATGATAGCTTAGTCTAGATGGCCTGGAAATAAGTTTGAGCTGTTCGAAAAGATATATTGTTGTTGTAGTAATTCCCAGACAAAGCTTGAAACATACTGATGATTTTGCTTTATAACTCTGGGTAATACTCAAATTTCAAGAGGTGTTTTGTTATTACTTATTTCATTGGGTTTTAACATGGTTAGTAACATTACATTTTGGTAAATCATAATTGATGGTGTATAACTCCTTTTGCCAAGATCCTTATGGTTTGACACTGGTCACAGTAAGAACCTGACCAGCAGAATACCAAGAGCCTTAGGTGTAGACTGTTTTGGACTTCCTGGAACTGAGGCATTCTGTGCACATAGTGGTGGTTCTTAAAGAGAGAGAAAGAACTTTCTATATAGAGGGAGACAATTCAATCCTTCTTGCAGAATTTTACTGGGAGCTAGCTCTTACCTGTAATGTATATTCTTGCTTTAATGCTATTGCTATATTCTATGCTTTTCTTGCAGTAAACTCAAAATGTAAGCATTGTTATTTTGGGTCTGATGAATTTTCTTTCACAATTGAAGTATGATTTACTATGAGTGTTAGTAAAACTGGTAATTTTTTATCAAATGCCAGATGTTAAAATTTTACCTTGCTGGGTGCTGGATATTTTTATGTTTCTATTAATATTCATGAGATTTTTTTCAGGGATACAGTGATTTTATATAAAACAATGTGATCTTTTTTGGTTATTGCTATAAGATTTTTAGGCAGGACCAAGTAAGTATTTAGTTTAGGGCTAAATTTGTATCCCCTACTGAAGCAAAACTATACAGAGTACTCCGCTTATAAATTATGAATTTTGTTTTACTTCAGCTGTTCCAAATACACACTCTGCCCTGCCCTGTATGAGACCTGAGAGTTGTTCTTTCTAATTTTTTCAAGTAAATTATTTCCCCAGTCTCAGGTATTTTCCTCATGTGTGCTCTCATAAGTAGTCATTCAAACGCTGGAGCCAGGCTATCTGCAGATCTTTAGAGCAATTTCTCTGTCTCTCTCTCTTTCTCTGAGTGTGTGTGTGTGTGTGTGTGTGTGTGTGTGTATGTCTATGTCTATAGCTCTCTCCTTTCTAGTATTTTGTCCCAACTAATCCAGTCACCTTGGCCTCCCCAGATTCCCAGATCTAACTCCTCAATTCATGCATATATTCTGCTTAAATTCCTGCTCCCCATACCACAGTGCCTACCAAGCAGTAGGAGGGAGCATCATTCAGAGTTCACTATCCTTTCTTTCCTGATGTCCAGTGAAATCTACTGGTTTAATATTTCTCTTTTCTTCTTTTCAATGTTTTTTTTTTTCAGATATGAGAGTAATTCTGATTCCTATTACTCTTAACTTGTCTGGAAGTAAAAGTCTCTGAACAATGTTTCTTCACATTTTATGTAAGAAAAATAGGAACACATTACCTCTATCTATCGTCTCCGTTATGACATTTAAGGATTTAGGCAGTGTAGAAAATAAAAATTTTAAAAAGTAGGATTTTCATAGAAGTCAACTACTATCTAAGCTGTGTTCTTATATTTCCCAGTCCTTATGTGTCATATGAGTTACCAGTGTACTTGAATAGCTCTCCTAGAACAGACTTCCCATTATAGTATCTGACTTTTGGGCAAACATTGGCATATAATAGTTGCTGAATAAATATATGCTTGATTAATGAATTAGTGAATTAATTCAATTAGAGATTATAGCCCGATATGGGAATCACGGGGTGATGCATCCTATTACATACAAGTAAATATGACAAATATTCATTATGTTATAGATTTCAACAAACAAGAAATCTTCAAAAAGAGAATTTTGTTGCTGATTTTCCTCACAAAGATAAAGACACGATGGAAAGGTTACTTGTGGATTTACATATCACAAAATCTTCTAGTTTTATTTATACAAGAAAGTTTTAAAGTTTTATCAATAATGTCAAAGATGCCCCAAGCCTTTCTAGTGTGTGTGTGTGTGTGTGTGTTTAGAGAGACAGATAGAGAGAGAGGAACAGAGGGACAGAGATAGAAGGGCATAACAGAAGTAGATATTGCACCTGGTCAGGAGGTTGGTTAATTCCTTAGAGCTCTTTATTAGAGAAAAAAATAATACCAGTGGGCCTCTCAGCATGTCAGACCATTGGGTTGCTTCCAAAGCAATTAATTCTCAGTAGGGTGCAAGTGAATTCATTAAAATAGAGAATTGTATTGCCTCTGAGGATTTGTGGGAAGGTTCAGATCTTTCAGAAGAGTAACAGCTGAATGAGCAAGTAAAGCCAATTGTAACTTTTCTAGTTTCTCAGTTATAATTCAAGTTGATTCAGGGTGAGATGCAATTATGGTAAAGGGTAACAATTGCTTTATCTTTACAGCAGAGTAGAGTCGCTGTAGCTTATATGTATATTTGTAGGAATCTTTCATTTAATTGATGTCATAGATTAAATCAGAGACAAATGAAATAGATCAATTTTTTAATAAGGAAAGTCTGAAGCAGGAAATGAGTTTACCACAAGTTGCCTTTGAACCCTAGTACTTTTGGGATTAGCTCTAAATAGGAGTGGGTTTTGTTTGCAGGAGTGAGTGTGGGAATACCTTAGGAACTGTGTGTATGTATACTGATGAGTGGTTGCATAAAAATGGCCCAGTAAGCTTCCATGTAAACTAGAACCTATTTCTGTCACTTCTGCTTTTCAGCAGTGGTTCTAAGCTTCAGTGATGAAGTTAAAGATGATGAAAAGATATGTCACTGGAGGGTGTGATTCTAATGGTATACTGATCTCTCTTTTAAATCATTAAAATACTGCCTGTTATGGAATCAATGCTGTGTCTACCTAAAATTCATATCTTGAAACCCTGTCCTCTAATGTGATAGTATAAGGTGGGGTCTTTGGGAGGCAATTGGAATTACATAAATTCATGAGGGTGGAGCCCTCATGAATGGCATTAGCATCCTTATAAAGTCTTTGGAGAGCTTCTTCTCTCTGCCATGTGAAGTCACAAGGAAAAGATAGGCATCTATGAACTAGGAAGCAGGCCCTCAGCAGACACAGAATCTGATGATGCCTTGATTTTGAATATCCTAGCCTCCAGAAATGTGAAGAAATAAATTGTTGTTTAAGCCACCCAGTATATGGTAGTTTGTTATAGTAGCCTGAACAGGCTAAGATACTGCCAAAAAGTATCCATGTATATTTTTACATGATTGACTTAATATTAATTTGTATGTAAATACAACTAGTTTTAATTTATAAGTAAAATCTCAATCGTTATATGATAGCAGGTTATATTTGATCCAGCAGTTATGTATATTTAATGCTCTATTAACATCATAGGTAGTATAAAATATTTAATGTTGGCTGGGCGTGGTGGCTCACGCTTGTAATCCCAGCACTTTGGGAGGCCGAGGTGGGCGGATCACAAGGTCGGGAGATCGAGACCATGGTGAAACCCCATCTCTACTAAAAATACAAAAAAAAAAAAAAATCAGCCGGGCGTGGTGGCGGGCGCCTGTAGTCCCAGCTACTCGGAGAGGCTGAAGCAGGAGAATGGCATGAACCCGGGAGGCAGAGCTTGCAGTGAGCCGAGACTGCGCCACTGCACTCCAGCCTGGGTGACAGAGCGAGACTCAGTCTCAAAAAAAAAAAAAAAAAAAAATTTAATGTTGTTCTCTCACATATTTGCTTAAGTATGGCTGCACAGATTCATTCAAAATTATGAAGAAATTCTATGTATGATGAGATCATGTGGTATTTGTTTTTATTTATTGTGATGTACTTACTTGTGATATACTGTAACTAACATGACATACTCCTGGTTTATTCGGGTTGTGGCAAATGACAGGATTTCATTCTTTTTTATGACTCAATAGTATTTCATTGTGTATATATACTACGTTTTCTTTATTCACTCAACCATTGTTGGGCACTTAGGTTAAAAAAAGTTGCTATCATAGAATGAGAGATTAGTAGTTTCCAGATACTGGGAGGGAATGGGCAAAAAGAGAATGAGGAGAGGCTGGCCAATGACTACAAAGTTACCATTATATGGGAGGAACAAATTACAGTGCTCCATTGCACAGTAGAGTGACCATGGATAACAATAGCTAGAAGGCAGGCTTTTGAATCTTATCACCATGGAAAAATGATAAATGCATGAGGTGATCAATATACTAACCACACTGATTAGATTATTATGTAACATAGATATGCACCAAAGCATCAAATTATAGCCCATAAATATTGTAGTTAAAATGTGTTCATTAAAAAATAAATACATACATAATTATTTTAAATTATGGAAACTAAGATATCTTATTTAGGATTTTAAATTTAAACACTGAATGTGTTTGTAATTTAGAAATGTAGAATCTGCCCTTGCAACTTCATAATGCATTTAACCTTCACTCATACCTCCTTTTTATATGGTAATATAGGATTCAGGTAAGAAATATATATATGGCCAGGAGTGACGGCTCATGCCTGTAATCCCAGCACTTTGGGAGGCCTAGGCAGGCAGATCACTTGAGGTCAGGAGTTTGAGACCAGCCTGGACAACATGATGAAACCCTGTCTCTACCAAAAAAAATACAAAAATTACCCAGGCACGGTGGCAGGCACCTGTAAACCCAGATACTCAGGAGGCTGAGGCAAGATAATTGCTTGAACCTTGGAAGCAGAGGTTGCAGTGAGCCGAGATCATGTCACTACACTCTATTCAGCCTGGGTGACAGAGCAAGACTCCGTCTCAAAAAAAAAAAAAAAAAAAAAAAAAATATATATATATATATATATATATATATATATATATATATATTTCAAGAAATGCAACTGTGGTTCTAGAAAAAGCTTCCAATTATACTGTTCTCATTAAAAAAGAAAGTGTCCAGATAAATACGGATTAGACAGGTCTTCCCTCAGTGTCTAGGTAAAGACTGGTAATCTTTTTGCCACTTTCACTGCAATAATTAATTAGTCCTAAAGGGCTTGTTAATCCACTTTGCTGGCTCAGGGCAAAAGTGCTATGTGAATGCAGAATTTATTTTCAGTCTTTACTCATTCTTTTTTCATCATGCAGTGATCTCCCCGAGGCACCCAGTGGTCTCATGCTACTGTTCTCACCTGGCACCCTGGAGGAAAGTGACAACTCACTTTCCTTAAGGAAAGGCTGTAAGGATTTAGTGTACTTATTACAATATCTTACTCTTCCTAGATATATTTGCCTTTTAAAGAAAGATGGCTAGAGTGCTATTTCTTCATTCAATGGATGGTGGAATTTCAGGTATCTGTTTGTGCATGTGTCTAGACAGAAAACTTCCCACTATTCCTTAAATAATGGCTTGTGTTTTTATAAAGTTAATCCAACATCTAATTGCAAGTCATGAGCCCTCCTAGATTTTGGAAAGAGACCAATCTATTACCCAAAACACAACTTTTTATTTTGAAACTCACTGTTGAATTTGTGTTTCATTACCACCTACCTTTTCCATGAATGCATGCCTTGTTTCTACTGGTTTGCTGATAGTCATTTTCTTCTCTATTTAACTGGTGATATTCCCAGTATATAGCACAGTAGGTGTTTGAAAAATACAAGTTGATGAAGCTACCCTGCCCCCATAATACTGACCTAAGTTGTCACTTATGGTTCCTTAGACACTGCTGTTTAATTGCTTTCAATTATCTTAGCCCATGCCTACCCAAGCAAAATGAAGTGTTGAGTCAAGCAATTGTCTTGTATATGTGATCAATACTGAAATTCAATATGGATAATTGAGGTACCCACCCCAAATTACTTTTTCCTTAGTAACAAGTTTTGTTTTTTTTTTTTCAACAGAATTGTTCAGATAATTGGCTCAACTGTCCATTTTATTTTGCATCATAGACACAGGTCTGTAACTAACCTAATGGACCATGGAAAAACTGAATGGTCAGTGCAGTTCACAGGTAGATCAGCACCTAGTTCATTCATCTGTAGTGCTTCTGGCTAAATCAGGTTGACTGGCCTTGGAAAATTCCATTGATTCATTCTGCCCTTTCATGGCTGAGGTCTGTAGGACATAGAGATATGGTCCTGACTTCTGTGTTTGTGAATAGTTTCATATCCATAATTTTTCTATGTCCAATATTTTGTCAATAAACACCAAAGGAAATATATGACAAGTAACTGATTAGTGTTGGAATTTGGATTGTACAGTGGATAGCGAACAGGAAGGTTTAGAACCTCAAATCAGTACTGATTGGAGAATGACAGAATAAAAGTCAAATTTCTTTAATATTATTAGATTGCTAAAGAAACAAATTCAGGTTAAGTAAGGGAAAGCATATCCTTTTTCAGAAAACATTTTATCTGAATTATTGAAGTAAACTTTTGGACATAACATAAACTTACAAAAATATTTATCAAGTGCTTTAAATTCAAACATTTGATAAATGCCCAGATTTTTGAACTTGGTTGTCCTAAGTCTCTTTCTGAAGTTGTAACCTAGATATACAACAAGTTGTGAGGGCCATATGATTGTAGTTTTATCTTTCCCATAACTTTCTGCTTCTAACCAAGTTACATACATCACAGATTGTTTTAGAAGACACTGAAAATAGGCAGTTGCTTTCTAAAAAAAGAGTTGGAGAAGGGGTGTTTAAAGAATAATACAGAGAATATGAAAAATAGTTGGAAAGAACAATGGCAAATGCATAGAAAAAATGTAAGCAGATTGCATGAAGCTTTTTTTTTGTAGCTGTCATAATATTCTGGAATCATATTTGTTTACACTTGGCCCCCAAAACTTTTTTTTATGGAAAAGCAGTTTATGTGTTTTTTGGCTATCTACTGGCCTTTGCAATAGAATATTTTAATGGCATGTTTATAAAAGAAATAGAAACACATACAAGAATTTTCCTTTTGAAATACATCTGCACTTAGATTTTAGGAAAAACATCCTTGAGAAAATATATTCATCTTAAATGAATTCAAACACATTAAACTTAGTTATAGATAATTAATCTCCTCAAAACCTGTCAAAGTTGCATCTTACACACCCAAGGTAAAGATTTTTGAAGGAAGAAATAGAGGAATAACTTTATCAAAGTAAATGCCAAGCTTTAGACTTTAAAAATATTAACTCACCATCTCAAATTCTTGAACTTTAGATAATTTGCTTTCTTATCCCATCTCACCCTAAAAGTCCTAAGTTTACATTTTATTTTCATAGAGACAAGTGAATATACCCAGTTTAAGAAAACCCATAAAATGAAAAATATTGACTCCTCGTAATTCATCCCCAAAGTGATTTATTTTACAAATTAATTTTTCTAAAAATTTCCAGGTAATTCCTTTAACATGTACTTTATTTCGCCTATGTATGCCCTGCCAGTGTTGGATTTTCTGTGAAAGTGATGACTATCAAAGTGCATGTAATATAAGGCAAGGATTGTCTTGGCACAAGCCAGATCATTTCTGTCATAAATAGAAATGCCTTCTTTATTGATTGCTTTAAACAGGAGTCATTTTGTATGTAAACAAACCTCTGCCAAAGTGAAATCATTAAACAAAAGGGCATTTTATTGTTGCATTATTCTGGCAGCTTACTATTGTCAGACAGTATTCCAAATCACTACTGAAGGATGATATGCAGGGTAGTAAATGTTACTTAGTATACCACAGAATTAAAAATGAATGTAAAGGATTATCCACATTAAACAAAGTTTTATTTATTGTAAGTCTATAAATTCACTAATTTTTATTAGCCAAACTCTTTGGTTTGCTGTGTTTAGTAACCAGCTGTGTTTTTGAAGAGAGCAGCCCATTAAAACAATTATGGCTCTAAACAACCTACACACCCTGAATATCAAAGCATACTTAGTATGCCATTCTAGAAAAACCACAGAGACCAGCTGGATAGGATTACTACCTTTAGCAAAACTCAGTAAGTGGTATGTTAAAGATTGAAAAATGCAGGGAGAATAAGCTAATTAGAATTTTTATTAGGGGACTAAAGTAAAAGTTTGAATCTTGCTGAGTGTATGGAAAAAGTATCTGAAACAGTCAAGTTGGTTCTTACAGATGTTTTTTTGATGATCCAGTAGATATCCAGTCTATTCTATATGTAAGGTGCAAATATTTGTTGAGTGATATCACATTGCTATCTTGAAATTGGCAACATTGAGTAGATTTTATAGTGGCAATAAGCAAATGCTACAAATCATGGCTTTATTTTATTTATTGATTTATATTTCTCTTACATATTAATGTAAACCAAATGTAATGATTATTCCTGTCAGAAATACATTCACGAATCAATTTGCAATTATATATTTTCTCTATGTTTAGAGAGGTTGGAAAAAAAAAATCAGTGAAAGCATTCTATAAGAATCAGTTGGCTATATTAAATTTAAAATGTAGAGTACATTTGTCTATATCTTGGCTATGGTAAATGATGCTGCAGATGTGCAGATATCTCTTTGAAATACTGATTTCAATTATTTAGGTTATGTACCCAGAAGTGATATTGTTGGAATATATGGTAATTTATTTGTAGTTTTTCGGGAAACCTCCGTATATCTGTAGATCGTTTATATATTTTCTTTGGAAAAATGCCTATTTAGGTCCTTTACCTATTTTCTAATATAGTTATTTGTGTTTTTGCTATTGAGTTGGGGAGTTCTTTCTATATTTATTAGTTCCCTCTCAGATATATGGGTTGCAAATATTTTGTCCTAGGGCTGAAGGGTGGTGAAAATAAGATAATTTAGGTCAAGGGGTACCAACTTGCAGTTACAGGATGAATAAGTTCTGGAGATATAATATACAGCATGGTAGCTATAATAATAATATATAATATATATTATAGTAAGTTAATAATAATATATTGCATACTTGAAATTTTTTGAGAGTAGATCTTAAGGCTTCTTCACCATTTTAAAAAAAGGTAACAATATGAGGTGATAAATATGTTAATTAGCATTATTGTTGTAATTGCTTACCCATGTATATGTATATCAGAGCATCACATTGTACACTGAAGTACATATATTTAAACGTAGTATATTTTCTTATTTCTTAATTCTGTGCTATACATTATTATGCAAGTGAAAATCCCAATAACTTTCATTACATGCTTACATGTATACATTTTTTGAGATCCCATAATTCAACATTTGCCAGTATACCATTAAGAAAACAATAAAACAAAAATTATAAATCTTAGATTTGATACCCAACAGTATGAGACTGTGCCCTGGAATCTTTAGAATGATAGAGAAAGCCATTGCCAAAAACAGCTTTCCATTCAAATCCTGGGCTGTATTTTGAAGTAAGAGGGTAGAAATAAGAAATTTGAAAGAAATGGGCTATATATTTATTTGCATGTTTAAAAATAATCAGGGCTTTCAAATATTGCTAACTACATTATTTTCAAGTTAAAGCACAGTATCATTAAGTGGTATAATTTATCAAAAAATTCTTTCCTGTGGAATCTGAATTGACTGATGGCAGAAATGTATGGGTTGCAAAGACCTACTCCTTGGGTTACTCAAAGCAGTGACTGAAACAGCATTTAGGGAAGCAAACTGCTGCCCAAGAATTGGGCAGGGAGTGGGAAGTTAAATCAGTAAGCCACTGCTTAAAAGCCTATTTTTGCAAAGTGCTAACATAATTGCAAGACCAAATTGTTAACATTTACTCTGACTTCATTGTGTAAAGTGTCTTTCTATATATAAATTTTTGAAGGTGTTCAAGTGGATTTGCAGTTATTTTAATTAATTCAAAAAATATAAAACAATAAAACTAATATAATCCTTTGCATATGTGAGTCCAGAGAAGGTGCATTAAATGTATTCACGAAATATATGTGGGTTGTTTTTTAACAACAATTTTAAAATGGTCTTAAAATCCAGGTAGAAATATTATTGTCATTTACCTTAAGTGGTAAGAGAACAAGTTTCCTTATAAACTGTCTTAAATGCTAAATCATAAAGGATAACTTAGATATTGTTTTTGAACCATGTTTATATTTCTGAAACAGAGATTCTTAAATGAAAAATTACTGTTATTTCTAATTATTTATTATTCTCTGTTCTAAATTTCAATGTCCCTGCTATTCACATTCAAAGTTCAGATGCATAATAAAAATTTGTGCCTGGAGTTATTACCAAATATTGATGAAATCCTCCAATTGTAATAAGGTGAAGAATAAAATTTTGGATGATACCCATATAGCACTTCTACTAGTGATGTTAAGTTGCCCTATAAATAAATCATAGCTATATATAAATATACTTTATAACTACCAGACAATAAAAGCAGAAAATAAACTGTCATAAAAGTTTACTGCTTTTTAGATTATTGTTCTCATTCTTAGAGATATACTAATACACAGAGAAGTAGACAAAAAACAAGCAATTGAACAGCAAAAAGCAAAGTGTAACTCAAGTAATTGTTAACTACATGGAATGGATTATGAAGGCCTAGAAGAAAACTGAAATGATTGTGGTATGTGAAGTTTACCTGTAAAATGAAAGCAAATATTTTTTAAGTAATATTAAGGTTGGAAAGTCTGATATATCAAATGAGCATAGATTGGGGGGTAGTAGAGTGGCACTTATTTAGTCAACGTTCAACAAATATTTATTAAGCCTCTTCTATGAGCCTTCTACTGTCCTTGGCACTTGTATTCCATCAGCAAGCCAAACAACAATGCTCTGTACTATGATAGAACTTCCATTCTAGCACAAGTAGGAACAATAAACAACCAAACATAACCAAATTACATAATAATATTATTGGGTATTAGTTACTATAAAAAATGTTTAGTAGGTTAACAGTAGAAATCTAGAGATGTGTTGCATTTTAAATAGTGCAATCAAGGTCATTCATTGAAAGGATGAGATATAACGAATGAATACAAGGTAGAGGGAGGATTAGCCATGGTCAGAGCAACAGGCATAAGGTAACAGTATAACAAAGAGGGTAGTCTGACTGGAACAAAGTGAATGAGGGAGAGAATAGTAAGAGAGATAATCTAAGAGGTTATGGGTGTGGACAGGTAAATGAAACTGGGAGCCTTCAGTCAGGTAAGTACAGAAATGATATTATGTTACTTAATATTTTTCTAATTTTTTCATTTTGTAAAATGTATGTAACATAAAATTGGCCCTACTGCGGATTGGTTTTTACTGTTGTATAACCTAGCTTATTCTGACTAATACATACATTAAAAAGAAAGAAGTATTTAGCTGTATAAAAACAGCTAGTGGTTTTGGAAAAAATAAAACTGTATAATAGACAATAGACTTAGCAAAGTGAACGTTGTTGGTGATGTCGAGTAGATTGTTTTGAACAGAAGACTTCTCAGAATGAATGTCTATTTGCTGTTAAGGGGAAATGGGAAGAAAGGAATTGAAAAGATTAGCATAAACAATTCTTCTGAGAAAATATGTTTCAAAGGGCAAGAAATAAGGCAGTAATCGGGAGAGGAAATGAGATCAAGGCAAGATGTTGTTTTCAGAGAGAAAAAAAATGGCATGACACAATAGATGAGAATAATTTAGTAGAAAGAAAAAATACTACTGGAAGAAGACAATAGAATTTTGTAGTGATGGCTTTGAGTTGTCAAAAGTGGTAAGGACCAAGCACAACGAAAGGTACTGTCTAGACACGAGTGTGGGCAGGAGTGTGTGGCTCCAGATGCTTGGAGACAGGTATATAGTCATGATGGAACACTGGAAGTTTCCTCTGTTGCTTTAATTTTCTCAGTAAAGTAAAACAGCAAGGTCACCTGCAAAGAGTGAGAATGGGTAGGGTGATAGGGGGAGGAGGATATAGGAAAATATTTAAAATAGTCATCTAAACCACTAAGACACCATAATTTCAGAAGTTTGGTTTTACAAGAATGCTGAAGTCTCTATTTTTAAGGACTATTGCTTCAAAGGCCAATGAATTGCTAAAGACCACCTTGAAAGCAAGCAAACAAGCTTTAATTTTCGATTGCAGCACAAGCTCCAATCGCATATGCTAACAACTGAGAAAAAATAGTGAAAAAAGAGGCATTGAAGCGGACAAAGTTCCCTTGTCTCCCTCGCAGGGTGTGTGATTGGGGTGTGGCTCGCTTCTTCAATGCCCCCGTGCTCAAACCTCTAGGGGAGCATACAGACAGGCAGGCTGTGGAGTTCGACCCCACGGCAGTCTCTAGGGCTGAATGTTCACAGCTGAAGCCCCAGTGGGCGTTTGTTACAGGATGCTCTTTTAGTTTGCCATCTATAGGTGGCTTGGGTTAACCACCTCAATTATACCCCCTTCCTTATCACAAGGACAGAGAAATTTCTGTATCCCAGGGTTTCTGGCCTTGGTCTACTGGAAGAATGGGATCACGTGTGGGCTTGGAGAATGAGTGCAAGGTTTTACTGAGTAGAAGTAGCTCTCCGCAGATGGGGCCAGAAGGGAGATGGTTTTCCCCTGGAGTTGGGCAGCTCTGAGGCTCAACTCTTCTCTGACGCTCCAGCCAAACCTGCGTTGTTCCTCCATTCAATGGCCTGCTGGCCTGACGGTGCCTGCTGGCATGCTCTTCCGCTGGCGTGCTCTCTACCACCAGCCATTCGTGTCTTCTTCCGCTGATGTGTTCCTCATGACTTCCAGACGCTTCTGTCTGCCTGCTAGGGTCTCGGGGACTTTTATAGGCACAGGATTGGGTCATGGTTGGCCATGGTGGTCCTGGGAAATGCAACGTTTGGGCGGGAAGGCAGGAGTCCCTGTCTTCACCTAGGTCATGGGGGTGAAGCCCTAGCCAGGGACCTGCCTTTCAATACTCAGCACTTTTATTATCATTTAAAAGGACCACGCTCTTCCCTTCCCAGCACTCCTGTATCAGCACGATCTAGGAGCCAGAGAACCTATAGTAAAAAACTGTCTAAACCCCATATAGGCCGTATTTCTTCATTTTGAAAATCAGAAGATTCCATGAATTTGGTAGTTGTTACTTAATGTCTAGAAATAAGACCACTGGAATTGGATGATACACTAAAGGTCTAATCCAGTTTTAGTATTAATAACTATAAAAACATAGGAACGATGATTATTTCTTTTTTTTTTTTTTTTTTTTTTTTTTGAGAAGGAGTCTCGCTCTTTCACCCAGGCTGGAGTGCAGTGGCGTGATCTCGGCTCACTGCAGGCTCCATCCCCCGGGGTTCATGCCATTCTCCTGCCTCAGCCTCCCGCGTAGCTGGGACTACAGGCGCCCACCACCTCGCCCGGCTAATTTTTTTGTATTTTTAGTAGAGACGGGGTTTCACCGTGTTAGCCAGGATGGTCTCGATCTCCTGACCTCGTGATCCACCCGCCTCGGCCTCCCAAAGTGCTGGGATTACAGGCGTGAGCCACCGCGCCCAGCCAATTATTTCTTAAAATTAAGTGCTATTTATAATTATTTTACTGCTATGAAGAGTATATGTATATAATGATTACTTTGATTTGCTTTTTGTTTTAGTTCCAGGGATTTTTCTTATTTCTCTAATTCATAGTCATCTGCAGATGATCAGATTTATGCTCTGGATTTTCTAAATAAATACGGCAGTGTTACTAAGTAGTGGTAACTACTTTAAGTTTCAACCAATAATCTCTCAGAAGTTTCAGCTGAGCAGTTCAATCCACAGTTAAAGTCAATAATGAGATCACTGGAAAGATTCCTTGTTTTAGAAAAAAAAAAGAGCCATATTATAGCTTTGGGTTTGCTGGTAACTCATTTGGGAGCATAAGAACAAAATCACATATCTGTTGTTAACATCTCTGTTTTCTAAAGAGTAAATAACATGTACTCCATCTGTCACTCAGGAATTGACTGGGGCAAAATCCACTTTGTCCCTAATTTCATCTGAGGAAGTTTGTATAGCAAAATACATCATCATATAGTTGTTTCTAAACAGCCCTAAATAAGAGTGCTCTCTTCCTTTGGGTTAAAACATTATTTTAATTATAAGTAAAAGGAAATTTTAGGATACCAGAAAGAAAGTCTATTATAGGGCTCATGTTACTTTAAATTCTTATTAAAATAAATATTCACAACATGCTTACCTAGTATCTGCCTAAAGATTGAAAATATCAAGTGATAAATTTGTTCTGAATCCCAGCTGGCATTGCTTATTTAAGTAGGTGGTTTATGAAAAGGTGTCTGTGATTTCCAGGCAAACTGTCCATCCAGTCCAGTAGAAGGAGATTTTTTATTCTGATGAATAGAATTTCTGAGATCTGAGAGAGCAAGGTTGTGAAATGAAGAGAAAATTGAATCACAGTTCCCTTACTCACTCTACCTCAATCCCACTAAACTTTCTTGAGCCAAGTCCTAAACCAGGCAATCTCTTCAGTTCTGAGAAACAGACTATTTCTCCCCAAAGAGATTAAAAAGATAGTCATTTGTCGATGTTAGGCAGCAGCATGGAGTTTGCATAGGAATCTCTTTCCCTTAATAAATAAATGCAGATATAGTAAAGAAAAAGAGTTACTATGTTCTAAGATACATTTCGTTTAATAAAACATTTCTGATATTAATAGTTTTCCAAAGAGCAGAAAAAAGCATTGCATGGAAGGGATCTGGAAAACCAGCTGCCACAGATGGATGATCTTAAATATCTCAGACAGTATTGGTATTCTGACTTTCAGCAATTATTATGGATTAAACTATGTCCCCTGCAAATTCATAAGCTGAAATTTCTCCAATGTGACTGTATTCGGAGACAGAGAATTTAAGGAGGTAATTAAAGTTATTACAAATGAAGACATAGGGGTAGAGATTTAACCCAACAAGATTGGTGTCCTTATAAAGAAACAGAGAAACCAGGGATGTGCACACAGAGAAAGGCCACATGAGGACATGGCAAGAAGGCAGGAAGAGAGGCCTCAGGAGAGATCAACACTGTCAACACCTTGATCTTGGACTTCTAGCTTTCAGAACTGTGAGGGAAAAAAAATCTCTTTAAGGCACCTAGTCTGTGATATTTTGTGATGAGATCTGTAGCAGATTAATATAACAATTTTATTGATTAAAAATATAAAGAGAGTTATTAAGACCTGTTATTGAACAGAGGAGTTAGGCATAGTGGGAGTAGGAAAGGCCTCTTCCTGAGACTTGAGTAAGTGATCAGGAAGCATAAAGTATAATTTCAAATTAACAAAATGTGAATAAAGTACCCATGTTTGAATAATATTTTTATAAAGATAAATATTTTTATAAAATAATTTAATTCGTATTATATATCACAACATTGCCAAAATTCACGTCCAAGTACAATGCTAGCATCAGTTAGTTTTAAGGCATGTGTATGTGTGCATGTGTATGACAGACAGAAAAAACATATAATGGAGTTATTCATCTTTAAAGGAAATGTTTTTTAACTTTGAAAACAATAGAGAAAATTCTTAATATGTTCTTTAAGTGGTTTTTACATATTGATGGTGTAGCTCAAATAATAGGTACATATTTATTAGGTCAAAAATGAAAAAAAATCTTTTTTTGTGTGTATACCATATTGAAAAGAATTTGTAAAATTTGGAGCAAATGTAGACTTTTAGAAGTGCAAATAAATTCTGATTTAAGTGTGATTTCTCAAAATCTCTCACTTCTGCAGCACAAGTTTCCAGTGGTTCCATAACTTGGGGAAATTCCTTAATTAAAGCA
Organism: Symphalangus syndactylus; assembly: GCF_028878055.3. Classification (NCBI taxonomy): domain Eukaryota; kingdom Metazoa; phylum Chordata; class Mammalia; order Primates; family Hylobatidae; genus Symphalangus; species Symphalangus syndactylus. The sequence goes on from NC_072433.2 coordinate 92,504,684, forward strand.
AGCAATGAATAATAATATATAAGACTATAAGTCTATTGACTTTTGACAAAATATATAAACTTTTGTATGTTTTGGCATCAGTTGCATTTTAAATTCTTTGAAAAACTGTCATTTTACCAAGCATACAAAAAGAGAGTTAATACACATTATAACACTGACAGAATTTCTAAATTATTTGCCTTCTGACTAGAAATAAACTGTAAAATTCAAAGTATGTGATGAATCTTTCAATATATCCTCCATAAAGTCTCATCAACAAAATTTTCTACTCAATTCAATGTTGCAATTTAAATGTGGTCACACATTTTTCTTCAAATAATCTCTGATTGATGTCATGAAAAAAATGAAAAATTAATCAAATCAGATCTTCAATTACCACAAGTCTCATCAATCTGTCATGATCTTTAAATTTGGATTTATATTATAAAAATACAGAAATATTTCTTGAATTTATATTGTTCTATAAATGTTAACTTATTATATTCTGTGTGAAATATTTGTTTCCTTCATTTTTCTTTGATATTCAGAATCTCCCTAAAAAAGGATTCATCATGTTCTATAAAAATAAACACTGTCTTTCAACAATACAATATTTTAAGTATAAAGCCCATCTTTATTCTATTTTTCTTATACTGTGTTTTATAGTGGATTTATTGAAGTCTAATTGATACTTAACAAACTGCACAAGTGTAAATGATACAAATTTTCAATTCTGAATTACTATGCAACAGTGAAGACATCACTACTATTAAGATAATGAATGTAAATATCACCCCAAAGTTTTCTTGGGACCATTTATAATCACCCTCTTCAATTCATTCACACCCAGTTCCAGGAAACTGTCGATCTGTTTTCTGTCATAATATATTAATCTTTACTTTCTAGTAACAAAATACATGAAATCATAACATGCATATCATTTTTCTCTGATTTCTTTTACTCAGCAATGTTATATTCAGATTCACCCATGTTGTGAGTATCAGATGTTCATTCTTGTTACTGCTTAGTACCATTGCATAGTATGGCTATACCATGATTTGTGCATCCATGAACCTTTTTGATAATGATTGGATGTTTCCAGATTTTGCTGAATTTAAGTAGAGTGACTATAAGCATTCATGAACAATCTTATATTACCATATGCTTTCATTAATCTTCAGTAAATACCTAAAAGTTGAATGGGTGGGTAATATAGTGTGTATACATTTAGCATTATTAAGAAATAGCCAGAATGATTCCCAGAATGGCTGTACAATCTTACATTCCCATTTACAGTGCCTGGGGCTTTCTTGTGGCCCACATTCACACTATCACTTTAGTTTACTAACTTGAAATAATGTGTAACTTTGATGACTTTTTCCAATAGTTAACAATTTACCAATTCTTGAAAGTTGGGGATAGAGGCAGCATATTAGTCCATTAAAGACAAAATACACTACCTCTCTAACGTGACAAGTAGCAAAATCCAAAAAGATCAGAGAGCACTAAAAGATAATAAAAATAAGTGGGATTATTTTAAAGCACACTAGTAAAATAGAAATGAACTTGAGATTCTCCCATTAACAATTATATGACCATGGCAAATTATGGTTTAGCTGGAATGAGGAATCTTATTCAAGTGAGAAAAGGAAAAACAAAATTAGGTAAACAGATTTTACAAAAACATTTTTGGGAAGATGACAGAACAAGGGTGGTTATGAGAAAATTCAGTCTGGGGGATGGCTATGAGGAGTGAAAAACCTGGCCTGCCAGGGAACAGTCTACAAGACCTGGATGACTTGACAGCATGAGTAGAAAGAACTGAAGACAGACTTTGCTCTAAAGAAATTATAGCGCTGGCCGGGCATGGTGGCTCACACCTGTAATCCCAGCACTTTGGGAGGCCAAGACGGGTGGATCATGAGGTCAGGAGTTCAAGACCAGCCTGGTCAGGATGGTGAAACCCCGTCTCTACTAGAAATACAAAAAATTAGCTGGGCGTGGTGGCAGGCACCGGTAATCTCAGCTACTCAGGAGGCTGGGGCAGAGAATTGCCTGAACCTGGGAGGCAGAGGTTGCAGTGAGGCGAGATTATGCCACTGCACTCCAGCCTGGGCGACAGAATGAGACTGCATCTAAAAAAAAAAAAAAAAAAGAAAGAAAAGAAAAAGAGAAAAAGAAATATAGTGCTAAAATGCTCTGATTTCTTAGTAGAAAAATACTATCTAAAAAGATAAAAAGACAGATTGTTTCTGAAGTTTACAATAACGGGCTCACCGGTTCAAATTCAACAAATTTAGAATTTAGGGATTTCTTTGAAATTGTGTCACTAAGATTCAGTTAGGATTAGTTATAAGCTCACAGATTCTATGCTCAGAATACTGAGTGGAGACAAAGTTTCTCTCTTTTAGCTTTTTATAAACTTAAAACATTCAAATCAGCCAAGCAAAAAATACTGTTTTGAATGCCCAAATCACAAAAGAACACCTAGAAGGTAATCAATGCTGAGCGAAAAATGGACTCAGTGGGATTTAGACTGCTCTTTATGCTCTTATTCATCTGTTTTTTTCCAGCTAGTAGATACAAAGTGGGAACTCAGTGACACCGCAACAAGAGGTCATTTTCAGCCCAGAGAACCTCTTCATTAAGTTTCAATTATTTTTCCAGTTTGTAAAATCGCACAGTGTTTCCATGTTTCTTACATTCCTAACACATGTAGGTGGTTAATGTCTCTTCACATATGTTTCACAGCAGGATCTGAACTATTAGAACACTTTCAGCTGAAGTTCTTTTTCAATAGAGCATGTAAATGTGACCCCTGATGGGTGGTGTTTCTTCAGACATGATAAGAATCACTGACTCAGCCACCACACGGCGCAAGGAGAACAGTAGCGGAAGATTTGCTTACTAAGTCTCATAGTCAGTGGATAAAGACAAATAGACCACACATGATGTTCTATGGTATGTGTTATGCTTACTTAATTAACATAGATAGATAGATAGATAGATAGATAGATAGATAGATGATAGATAGATAGACAGATAGATAGATAGATAGACAGATGATGAAATTGCCTTCTAGATATGTATGGGACATTCACTGAGCTGCCCTAAATAGTATCTACATGATTCCTATAATATATTTACTCATGGAAATTACCTGGATTTGTCAAAATACTATGTTGCAGAGATTAGATGTTTTCAGTGAAATTAATCTGAGAAAGCTACCTCATTTATTGGATTTCTCCTTTAATGGAGATATGCAAACACATGTGAAATTTCATTCTAATTTTCAGTAAGCAAAAAAAGAACTAGGTACAAGTGATTCAATTACGATTTTTAAAAATCTTATTTATTTTAGTCTAATTAGACCAAAAAGACATAAAATATTTCAAAATATTTAATAAACATTGGTTTTGAAATTTTCTAGGTCTATGTACCTTTACTTCCTACCTTACTTGATTCCCTCAAGAATCCTGCTGAAGGTGAGTACAGCAGGTAGTCAGATGCTTATGTTTTAAATGGGGAAATTGAGGTTTAAGTCACCAACCAACAAGATTATACAGTCAGAACATAGTTCATAGTGGCATTTTATCAACTACAACTTTAAGACCATGGCACATTATGCCATAAAGTTTGTTTTTCTCTACTTCAGGTCATGGAATAGTTATCTGCATACTGTTTTTTTTTTCTATTTTATCTTTTTTACTATCCTTCCAATAGTGAGGCAAGTTCTATCTACCCACAAGCGTAGACTTGCATTCAGACCTTCTGCAGAAAGTTAATTGTTTAATAAATAAGTAAAGTTTTGATGATTGTGGCTAAACAGTGTACCAGTTAGTGATGCCACAGGAAACATATGGCAAAATCAATACAGGATAATTATAATTTCAAGAGGCTTTCCTTACAAGAATTTGTAAAGATATGGCGTAAGGAGAAACAGGAGATAGTGCAGTGGCCAGGTGTTTACCACTTTATACCATAAGGGACTGATACCAGATCCTGGGACTAAGAAAGTAGATGAGGGTCTTCCATTGTGGAAAGAAAATGCAGACTTTGGCAAGCCAACAAACTCTTGTAGAGAAGGTGTAAGTGGATAGATACCCTGCCTTCACTGTCCTCTCCATAATCTCCTGCCAGGGTTACCCTATTGGCTGAATACCTAAATGCATTGTATATATTAATGTAGTCAGGAAAGAATGGCCTTTGGTTGGAGAGATAAACATGGAGAATGGTGGAAAGAGGATTTAGAAGAGTAAAGGGGTAACAGAGCAGACTTCAATGAGAGCTTTATTAAGATGAATAGACTACTTAGGCTACTTCTTCGTAATAGCACAAAATTCTGTTTCTCCTCTATGTCTTTCCTCGTGGTAGATGTTTAGTGCACACTAATTTTTATAACTTGTGTCACACATACATTATCATTTGACTCTAAGAGAAGAAGAGGAAAGGTCTAGGTAATTACCTTTCTATTTCACCTGTCATGCAAATGTACGTGATATTAGAAGAGACTTTACAGGATGGGCATACCATTAGAATTCTCAGGAATATAGTAAAGAAAATTCCAGATGCCTCTAAGAATCAGGTAAATAACACAACTGAGTGAATTATGCTGGGTTTAATAAAACATATATTTTATTCCATTATTTCAAAGTATGAGGTTTTTTTTTTCTCCACCATTTCTTCAACTTTTATGGGGATGTGGCTGTTATTTTATTTTCTTCTCTCTTTTCTATTTAAGAACAAAAAAATGAAAATGATGACAAAATAAAACAAATAAAATTTTAACAACCCAGTAGTAATCAGTTCATATTCAAGGAAATTTGTAGTATCTTTTAGCCGCCTCCTGAAAGTGCTCTGGTTAGGTAAGACAAGCCGTTCCGTTAATGTGTTACAGGAGTGCAGCAGCTATGGGTGATGGGTGGGCAGAAAGTTCTAGTTTTTGCAAAATCTAGCTACTCTGAGGAAGTGACTAAAGGACGTTTTGTTCATCATAAGCTGCGTAAATCAGTCACCTATTGACAGAGTAGTATGGCCTAACATACAATCCACAACTCAGAAGCATACAAGAAATGCTTATGTCTGGCATGTCCAATGACTTTGCTGATCTATATTTGATTGAGCTATTATTGCTCTTGCTTCTGTGCAGTAGTTTGTTCTTTGTAGTGTCTGAAGATTTGTTCTGCTAATTTTGACAGGGCTTGCTCACATATTGGGGCTTGGTAGATTATCAGCTTATCTAAGATGGTCTCAGTTGGGTTGATTGGGGCACACCAGCCCTTGTTTCATAGTTCTTATCTTTTAACATATGACAATGGGCAGGTTTTCCTAGAAAAGAGAGGAGCAAGAAGAGCCAATCTCTCTGTTCAAGTATTTTTCATGTTTCTGCATGTGTCACATTTACTAACATCCCATGGGCCAAAGCAAATCACATGTCTAAACATAGAGTCAGATGGGGAAGACACCAAAGGCTTAGATGGCATTGGTCACATTTGGAATAAGATTAAAGATTCTTTTCTTGTCAGAGCACAACACAGTGACCCTCCAATCAATGAAAGGCAGAACTCTTTGTTACTTATAGCTCTAGATAGGGCTGTACAGGGAGTTACACTCAGGACAGGGAGGAGCAAGCTGAAGCTGTGAGAGGCAGCTTCTGCAGAGCAACCAGAGTGTCTGGGGTTAGCCAGCTTTCATGGACTTCTTGAGGATTGATTAATTTAAATAATTTTTAGGGCTCTGAGTTTCCAGGAATGTCTCCAGTTGTCTGATACCTGTCCCAGGGGTGACTAGGGCGCTGGTTCCTAGTGGTCCAAGAGTATGAGAGTCAGATAACAAAAGTGATGGGGGTGTGGATTTGAGTCAGGGCCACAAAACCAGGGAAAGATTTTATTTCAAAACAAAACAAAACAAAAACTATATTACACCATGAATCCAGGCAGAGATGAAAATCAGAGCTATATTTGATTTCTACCACAGAATGGATTTCAGGTATATCCTAACTTGTTTCAAATTCCTGTTAAACAAAATTCAAGTTCATCTTACCAGACAAAAACCTATTATGTTTCAACTTTCAGGACTGTATTAATTTAGCAAGGAGTATAATGACTGCAAATGATCTTCATTTATCTGTATATAAAGCCTAACAAAAATCTGGACCCAGGGGTGATTTTTCTGGAATTATGCTCCCACTATCATCTTTAAACCCATCCTGTGAGAATTTGAGTTCTCATGAACTTTCCTTTCAGAAAGAGTACAGCAGTCAGTCATTGTTAATGCCTGGTCTGTCTGGCCATTGTTTTCTGATTGAATAACTATACACGTTGCTTATGCTACTCATCAGTTTCTTGTGCACTCTGTTATCAAGTGAGCATTCCAAATCCAATAATCTTTGAGACAATGATTCTTTAAACCTGTGTGATTAAATGTGTACCTGAACCACAGTGAGTTCATCATGCACATCCTGCAGAACCCTGCCTATGTAAGAGTAGGTCTTCTCTGGTGCCACGTCTATACTTGTTCATTACTATGGTCTGAATGAGTCCTCCCAGATTTGTGTGTTAGAAACTGAACTCCCAATGCAATAGTGGTGGGAGATGTGGCCTAATAGGTGGTGTTTGGATTACAAGGGTTCCACTCTCATGAGTGGATTAATGCCCTATGAAAAGAAGTCAGCAGTAGCCATCAACAGTGAGGCAAGATCTTCTGCCAGCAAAGGGATTACAACTCATCGAAGGCTCAGATCTAGCTACTCTGTGGAAGTGACTAAAGGACATTTCCTTTTGTTGGTCATAAGCTGTGTAAATCAGTTACCTATTGACACAGTAGTATGGCCTAACATACAATCCACAACTCAGAAGCATACAATAAATGCTTATGTCTGGCATGTCCAATGACTTTTGCTGATCTATACTTGGTTGGGCTATTATTACTCTTGCTTCTGTGCAGTAGCTTGTCCTTTGTAGTGTCTCATGATTGGTTCTGCCAGTTTTGACAGGCTCACTCACATACTGGGGCTTGGTAGATTATCAGCTTATTTAAGAAGATCTCAGTTGGGTTGACTGGGGCACATCAACCCTTGTTTCATAGCTCTTATCTTCTGACATATGACAATGGACAGGTTTTTCTAGAAAATGAAAGATGATCATTAGCATTTCTTGGCAATAAACCTTTCTTTTTTTTCTTTTTCTTTCTTTTTTTTTTTTTTTTTTGAGACGAAGTCTCGCTCTGTTGCCAGGCTGAAGTGCAGTGGCACGATCTCGGCTCACTGAAACCTCCGACTGCCTGGTTCAAGTGATTCTCCTGCCTCAGCTTCCCAAGTAGCTGGGATTACTGGCATCTGCCACCACACCCAGCTAATTTTTGTATTTTTTTAGTAGAGATGGGGTTTCACCACATTGGCCGGGATGGTCTCGATCTCCTGACCTTGTGATTTGCCTGCCTCTGCCTCCCAAAGTGCTGAGATTACAGGTGTGAGCCACTGCACCTGGCCAGCAATAAGGTCTTTTTTAATTAAGATATGTACATTGCATTTTTAGACATACTATTGCATACATAATAGACTATGTTATAGTATAAACACAAATTTTATGTGCACTAGGAAACAAAAATTTGTGTGAGTTGCTTTATTGTGACATTCAATTTATTGTGGTGGTCTGGAATGAAATCCACAATATCTCCAAATTACGCTTATACTTTTTATCTCATTTCTAACATTGTTTTAATAGTTAGGACCATTGATAAAATGTAAACTAAAAATAGTTGCATTTTATCAATATGTAATTTCACTCTTTATTACCTCTTAATTCCTGAAGTAATTTTTTTTTGTTATATTAGTATATATAGCCACTCCACATTTCTTCTGATTCATTTTGCATGGTATACATCCCTATACTTTTAACTTATCCATAATATTATAATATTTGAATTTCTGATAAACACCTGATACTTTTCCCATTCTGACAATATATGTCTTTGTTATATTTAAATCCTGCTTTCATTTTCTATTTAATATTTTAACCTTTTAATCTGAAATCATTATAAACTCATGAGAAGTTACAAAAATCTGATAGAAATGTCCTGTGTAGCCACCACTCCGGTTACACAATGGTGGTATGTTACAGCATTATAGTGCACTACCAAATTCAGAAAATTGATTGACCCAACACTATTCATTAGACTATGGATAACCTTTAGAAATTACAAATTTGTGTATACAATATTTTTTCATATATTTTAGGAATAATTCTATCATATAATATCACATTGAGATATCAGTATAATCACCACCATAATCAAGATAAGGTACTATAACATCACTTCAAAGGAACCCTATCATACTGCCCCTTATCACATCTTCCTCTCTCTAATCTCTGGAGCCACTTATTCACTCTCCACAGCTTTAATTTTGTCATTTTCGGGAATGTTATATAAGTTGAATTATATGCTATGTAATATTTCTGATAAAGACTTGTTGCAGTCAGCATAATGCCCTTAAGATCTATGCAATGGGTTGTGTGTTTAATACTGTGTTCCTTTTACTTGTTGAGTAGTATTCCATCATACACAATAAGTTTATTTAACTATTTACCCATTGAAAAACATTTGGACTATTTCCAGTGTTTGGTTATTACAAATAATACCACTGTGAATATTTATCTACAACATTTTTATTAACGTAAGTTTTTCTTTTCTAGAATAAATGTCCAAGAATGTGATTGCTGGGTCATAAGCGAAGTGTGTAATTTTTACAAAGCTGCCAGACCAATTTCAGAGTGATTGTACTGTTTTATATTCTCACTAGAATGGCATGAGTGATCAAATTTTTCACACTCTCTTTTTATGCATTTATATGCATAACAGAGCCTTAAATAACTGTCTCCCAACAGAGGAGTGCCCGTGTTGTTTTCATTCCTGCCCTTTTCCTCCTTAAATATAAAGGACCAGTTCTAGAAAACCCGTCTCAAACTTTGTAGTGAAAAGTCTGCCATTGGTCTATAATACAATAGTGCGTGGTAAAAGTAGAAAGCAAGAGTAGCAGTATAAATCTTTTCATTTTACAGGTGTGAAATTTTGTGAGGAAAGAAAAGAGAGAGAGACAGCCAGGAAGGGGGGGAGAGACAAACAGAGACAGAGAGACAAAGAGACAAAGAGAAAGAGAGGAGACAGAGGGCAAGAAGGAAAGATGTCAAACCTGATCAACTAGAATTTTGAGCATTATATTCAGCAGAGCACTATATTCAGCAGAAATGAAATTTTTGCTATGAACAAAGGAACTCATGATATCATGACAAAAATCTTAACTTTATGCTTTGAGATTTCAAGTCCCTTGATGTTCTCCATGAAGTTTCCCTACTGGAGGCTGAGGAAAGAGAAGGTAATTTGATAGACTGAATAATTTTTCCTAGAATAGCAAAGCAGTATTTGAAGGTATTGCTTTTTAATGGACTGAGTTGTTTGTTACATTATACTTTTGGTATGTATTTTTCTTTTGAGAATGACTGTCAGAGACTAGAGGTGACCTATAGACACAATAAATCAATTACTTGTCTGTGTAACAGATTTCTGAGAAGATAAATATTAACTTGCTCAATTAGTTAATCAAATTGTTAATTAAATCATTATTTCACTAAACATTTACTGAAAACCCGAAATGTTCCAGGTAAAAAGTTAAGACGTTGGAGATTCCAGAGAAATGTGAGACTAAGAAACAAGATAGAGAACCTGACCATATTCTTAGTAAACTGTTATAAAGGATGCAAAAAAAAAAAAAAAAAAAAAAAAGGCAGCCAAAGGTTAGAAGGAGATTTTGAGAACTTTCAAATTTAATCTTTAGAATTTGTGGGCTTTCTATCTTGACTAAAAAAGGCTTTTGAATTTTTTGTTTTGTTTTGTTTTTTTGAGACCGAGTCTTGCTCTCTTGCCCAAGCTGGAGTGCAGTGGCGCGATCTTGGCTCACTTCAACCTTCGCCTCTTGGGTTCAAGCAATTCTTCTGCCTCAGCCTCCCAAGTAGCTGGGATTATAGGCAGGCACCACCCACCCAGCTAATTTTTGTATTTTTAGTAGAGACGGGATTTCCCCATGTTGGCCAGGCTGGTCTCCGCCCGCCTTGGCCTCCCAAAGTGCTGGGATTACAGGTGTGAGCCACTGCACCCGGCCAAGACTCTTGAAATTTTTAAACGTGAACTAATTTGTTTTCTAAGGAAAGATGTAAATGCAAAGTTTGAAAAATGCAGGTAAATGAGAGTACAGTATTATCCTTAGTCAGCAGGAGAAAGTAGAAGACAGGAAGAAAGAAAGAAGAGATGAAGATGAATATAGATCTAGATTTCATTGTAGGTATTGTAGGAGCAAATATTAAGATAGTACGTTCAGCATGGCCTCATTTATTTTTCCTGTGAAATAGGTGATAAAGTTTTAGCCTGTGAATGCGAAATGCAGAGAACTGCTAAGTAACTGGAAAATAAAAATGTAGAGCACATGGGGGACATATAAAAAAGGAAATCAGTGTGGATATTCTACACCTTAGAATCTTAGCAGTTGTAGATCAAAGGCTGGCAAACTACTTCTGTAAAAGACCAGATAGTAAATATTTCAGGTTTTGTGAGCCATATGGTCTCTGTTGCAAGTACTCAACTCTGCCATTGTAGCTAAAAACAGCCATACATAATAAATAAACAAATGGGTATGGCTGTGTTTCAATAAAACTCTATTCACATAAACAGGCAGCAGGCCCAACAAATTTCTGATAGAAGATAGGCCTTTCAGAATACATTCACAACAAAAATTGGAAACATTTTTGTTTCAACAATTGGCTACATTTCAAGAGATAAATTGAAATATGCTCTATAAATTAACTTGGATGTAACTTTAAATCACTGAAAATATTTGGGAATGTGGAAATTAAGGGAGAAATTCAAAAGGGGAAAAAGAAGATGTAAAAGGGTTGGGGTTGGAAGAGGAAAACAAAGTAAACAAATGACAACTGGTGTGAAGGAGAAAGAGCAAAAGCAATGTCAGTGAAGAAAGAAGAACTTCCTGCTGTGGCCACTTCTTTCTATTATTTCTGCTGTTCTTCTTCACTCATTGCTGTTCTTTGCTAACTGTACACACACTCTTTTTTCATCCATTTATCAGTGTGCATGAAATCTTTTTATGATATTTTAGTTGGATGGAATATTATTATACTAAAAAATTGTAAGAAAAAAATGCCTCTTTATGCATACAATTGCCCAAAGAAAAAATAAATGAAATCTAAAACAGCATTTGAAAAACACAGAAATTCTAAATATAAAAATTATAATAAATGGATTTAGGTATTATATAAATAATAAATGTTTAAATACATTCAGTACAGTCCAATATAAATCTAATAACTTTCTAATATTACATTGTTTGTAAAGTTACATATACTAATATGTATATGAAAGACTGCAGTAAAGCATATTGCTCTGTGGAAAACTTTTTTTACTTACTGATACATGAAATGAAGTAGTCAAATCTTTAAAAAACTAGCTATATTTATAAAAATCTAGTAATTCTTTTACACAAACTAAAATTGTCATTAGATTTATACCCAGTGATAACAAAATATTTGAAACTTTTAGCAGATTTAACCTGAAGAATGAATTTCTCGTCTGAAAATTTCTTATTCCTATAAAAGAATGCAAAAAGGCATTGAAATTCCTTTGAAATCTTATTAATGCCACTATTGATATGGAAGTGCTGAGAATGGAACAGCGTGGTCCCTTTAAATAAATGATACATAAGCGGGGAACGAAGTGCTGGGTAGAGAGGGCGAGGTCGCTGGCTAGGGCTCTACCCCCACGGACACAGACCTAGCTGACGACTGGCACTCCTGCCTTCATGCCCAAATGTCACATTTCCCAAGACCACCCTGGCCCACCATGCGCCCATCCTGTGCCTAGAAAAACCCAAGACCCTAGCAGGCACACACACTCAAGTGGCTGGATGTCTTGAGGAATCCATCAGCGGAAGAAAACACAAGCCACTGGTCATCAGTGCACACCAGCGGAAGAGCAGGCCAACAGACACCAGCATGCCCGCAGGCCGTCCACTGGTGGGACGAGGTGAAGTTTGGCCCGGGGCAGTCAGAGAAGAGCCTGGATCACCAAGTGGCCCAACTCCAGGGGAAAACCATCTCCCTTCTGGCTACCACATCCAGGGAAAGTTACTTCCACTCAATAAAACTTTGCACTCATTCCCCAAGCCCACATGTGATCGGACTCTTCCAGTACATCAAGGCAAGAACCCGGGATACAGAAAGCCCTTTGTCCTTGCCACAAGGTAGAGGGTCTAATTGAGCTGGTTAACACAAGCCACCTATAGGCAGCAAACTAAGAGAGCACCCTGTATCACACGCACACTGGGGCTTCAGGAGCTGTAAACATTCACCCCTAGACACTGCCATGGGGTCGGAGCCCCACAACCCGCCCGTCTGTGTGCTCCCCTAGAGGATTGAGCAGCGGGGCATTGAAGAAGCGAGCCACATCCCCATCGCACGCCCTGCAAGGGGGACAAGGGAGCCTTTCCCATTTTAGTATCAACTGAAAAAGGTCATGCTAGAACAGTAATATTTATATGTCAACTATCGATGGTCTCCCTCAAGTCAACCACAATTTCAAAAGTACATGTGCTGTTTACATTGATAAACTGGTAGCCAGTACTTTATATATTTTCAAATGTATGAATCATCAAGAGACAAATATTATCACATTGGTACATTAGAATACTCTAAAAATCACCTACCATAAAGACATAGATTGTAGGCATGTTGACGCAATAATGCCTTTTTTAGATTAAGAAACAATTTGTTAATATTTATTATAATTAATATCAACTGACATTATTTATAAACAATTTCATAAAAGCAAATCCCCATTTGCTGTGAAATTCCAGGTATATTATAACAGTACAAGTTAACACAATTTCATGATACCTCTTTCTCCTCTACCATGTAAAGGTTTAATATTAACGCTCCTTAGTAATATATCCCCTAAATTTTCTTTTTTTTTTCAAAGCTTTTTCAAAAGCAATGAATAGTGCATAATTATAGGCATGTTTTATTTAGTACTCAGTAACTGGTTCTTCATAACTCAGTAGCTTTATGCTGTTACACAATTTGCACTGCCCTAAACTTTTTAGGGAGTGAGTGGTATGAAGAGGAAGGTTTGAGAAAATATTGGAATATTACACATGTGTTTTGTATCTTCACATCACCAAATATAAATAAGATGCATAATACTCTTCAAAACAAATAGCTTTGTGTTGGCAAAATGGCACTGAGTTTTTCTTAAAAAATTTTGTTTCAACTTGATAGCAGTCTTTTTTCACGAAGCACTCTAGTTAATTTTGTATTTTCTGGATTACTTAAAGGAGCTGGGAAAGGAATGTGGTAAGTATTTATAAAGAATCTGGAGTAGCTTACCCAGCCGCCTGAGGAAGAAAGAATAAATCTGAGGGAACAAAAAGGATTTCTTTTTTCTTTTCGATTTTTTTTTTTTTTTAATATATGGGCAACCCCCTATTCATTTCAGAGGAATGATAGAGTACCAGTCCACAAAAGCTTACAGCAAGCCCGGAGCAGCAGTTATACATTCTCAACATTTACTCTGGAAAGAAACATTGGGTCTGTCAGGCTTGATGGTCTGAGATTTATTTGACTGACTTCATGACCTTACTCTGGGGCATTATTGCTTTTCTGAATTCCCTCTGTTTCCTTAAATCCTACTCATTCTTTAATACTTGGCTCATTTTCTACCCTCATTCACTCATGTTGTTTCTCCAGATTACTCCAGCTTCTTTTGATTTTCCTTTTTCTGAGGTCCCAATGAATATTTTAAAATTCAAATTGCACAACTCTGCTCAAAAACTATTATGTTTGTTTCTGCATCTCTTGTGCCTAGCTAGGTATTTCATATGTAGTAGGTATTTCAGACATATTTGCTTAAAAAATGAATATTAAACAGTTTGCTTTTGAATTTATTGTTTAATATGTCTTATTTCAAAGATAATTTGAAAAATGAAGATGCAATAAAACCAAACCTATAACATTTTTAGAATTATGAATGAATGGAAAAGTTGTGCTACTATTGAAATTGCTTAATGGGCCGAGTGTGCTGGTACACACCTGTAATCCCAGCACTTTGGGAGGCCGAGGAGGATGGATCAAGAGCGCAAAAGATCAAGACCATCCTGGCCAACATGGTGAAACCCTATCTCTACTAAAAATAGAAAAATTAGCTGTGCATGTTGATGCGTGCCTGTAGTCCCAGCTACTTGGGAGGCTGAGGCAAGAGAACCGCTTGAACCTGGGAGGCAGAGGTTGCAATGAGCCAAGATCATGCCACTGCACTCCAGCCTGGTGAGAGAGTGACTCCATCTCAAACAACAACAACAACAAAAAGAAATTGCTTAATGATGGTAGACAACTGAATCCAGAGAATATAAATATATTGGCTACTATAATTGGCTTCAAATAAATTCTTAAGAAGTTTAGGGAGTTAGCAAAACTAAAAATATAAATAAATAAACAAATAGGGGATTTTAAAGATGTCTAGTCAGAGAGAAAATGCATACACATTTTGGCAACAAATTTCTATTTAATTTCTTGGGAGCTATGTTTTGCCTTCTTGCATACTTATAAGGAGTAAATAATATTGAAGATAGGTATGTTACATAATTTTTTAACTTTTAAATTTATTCTGAGAAATAAAAAATTTATGGTATTCTGGACTGGGACATAAAAGATAGAAGAGGAGATGCTATAAAGTAGGTGGGAAATATTTGGAAGAAACCAGTAATTTCTTACCACATAGTAATTTCTTGTAAATTATACTGGCAGGTTCAGAATATGGAGAGAAGTGAAGTTGCTAAACAGAGGTCTAAGCCTGATGCTTTATGGAGAACAGATCTGACCCATAGAAAGTTTCTCTTCACTCAGTCTTTCTTTGGCAGTAAGGTCATAAAGAGAAACAGATGAATAAGTGAAAGTCATCAAATTTTCTTGAGATATAAGTTCTAAAAGAGAATGTGAGAGAGGAGAAGCATTTTCCCTTGGGATGTTGTTAAAAACAAATACAAGCATTTTAAAAAATGTTCAACTATCTGAGACATTGAATAACATTTGAAGCCCATAACAGGTTAACTAAAGAGCTTAAAATGAAAACTTGAGTAATATTATGTCCGTAAGGGCTTTGAAATACTCTCATACATTCCTGAGACCCTGGAAGGCCACATACATGCGTGGAGTGGCAAACATGCCTAATGTGGTGCGTGCTAAAGAAAGTCCTGAGAGGGCACTGAGCTCTCACTTCTGACTGATCTTGAGGTCTTCACATGCAGGAAGTGAAGGCCAACTCACTGACGAGGTAAGGTTAGAGGTGTGGACCAATATGAAACTAGAGTTTCAACAAATACAGTGAGGCTTATGCTTTCCAACAATTATAGAAAATATTCATCCAGTAGTTAGCTGAACACAAAAATAACCAGGCAGAGTCTCCATAGCCACAAATAACAAAAAATACTGGCTTTACAAAATTAGTTCAGAAAACTCATTAATCAAACAAACAACAACAACCAGCTGCAGGAAGGGAGGAGATTCTGATATTTAGAGTTGACACATGTTGCTATTTATAATGTTCAGTTTTCAACAAAAAATTATGAGCCATACAAAAAAATCAATAAAGTATGGCTCAAACTCAGAAAAGAAACGAATAGAAACAATCCTTGAGGAAGTGCAGACATTAGCCTTACTAGAAACTTTAAATCCCTATTTTAAATATGTTCAAATAACTAAAGGAAATTGTCACTAAAAACTGAAGAATAGTATGTGAATAATGTCTCACCAAATGGGGAATATTAATAAAGAGATAAAATTACAAAGAAAAAAATTAAATAGAAAGTCTGGAATTCTATACTTGCAATAAGATATCACTAAAGGAGGCACAAGAGCATATTTGAGTAGGCAGAGCAATGAATCAGAAAACTTGAAGATGACTCAATTGAAAATATCAAGTCTGAGGAACAGAAAAAAATGAAAATGAAGGGAATAGAACAGTTACTAAAATACCTTTGGAACACCATAAAGTACACCAATTCACGCAGAATGAGATTCCCAGAAAAAGAGTGACAGACAGGGGGTAAAAATGTTGATAAAATAATGGCCAAAAACTTCCCAAATTTAATGAAAGACATGGATCTGTACATCCAACAACCTCAACAAATTTTAATAAGATAATCTCAAAGAAAGCCAGATTATAATTAAACTGTTGAAAGTCAAGACAAATGAAAAGTTTTAAAGGCAGAAAGAACAAAACAACATATCATGTCCATCAACCCATGAACTCTTGATTTTTTATCAGAAATCATCAAAGCTAGAAGTCATTGGGATAACATACTTGAAGTGCTGAATATAAAAGTTTTGAGTGAGTTTCTTAATCCTGAGTTCTAATGTGATTGCACTGTGGTCTAAGAGACTGTTTGCTATGATTTCTGTTCTTTTGCATTTGCTGAAGAGTGTTTTACTTCCAATTATGTGGCCAATTTTAGAATAAGTGTGATGTGGCACTGAGAAGAATGTTTATTCTGTTGATTTGGAGTGGAGAGTTCTGTAGATGTCTATTAGGTCCACTTGGTCCAGAGCTGAGTTTAAGTCCTGAATATCCATGTTAATTTCCTGTCTCGTTTATTTGTCTAATATTGAAAATGGGGTGATAAGTCTCCCACTATTATTGTGTGGGAGTCTAAGTCTCTTTTTAGATCTCTAAGAACTTGCTTTATGAATCTGGGTGCTCCTGTATTGGGTGCATATATATTTAGGATAGTTAGCTCTCCTTGTTGCATTGATCCCTTTACCATTATATAATGCCCTTCCTTGTCTTTTTTGATCTTTGTTGGCTAAAAGTTTGTTTTATCAGAGACTAAGATTGCAACCCCTGCTGTATATTTTTTTTTGCTTTTCGTTTGCTTGATAAATATTCCTCCATTCCTTTATTTTGAGCCTGTGTGTATCTCTGCATGTGAGATGGTTCTCCTGAATACAGCATACCAATGGGTTTTGACTCTTTATCCAATTTGCCAGTCTGTCTTTTAATTGGGGCATTTAGCCCGTTTACATTTAAGGTTAATATTAGGCCTGCCTTACAAGAGCTCCTGAAGGAAGCACTAATTATGGAAAGGAAAAACTGGTACCAGCCACTGCAAAAGCATACCAAATTGTAAAGACCATTGACACTATGAAGAAACTGCATCAACTAACAGAAGAAATAACCAGCTAGCATCATAATGACAGGATCGAGTTTTCTCTCTTTCTCTCTCACAGTTATTAAATCTCCACTTAAAAACAAGCCCAATTCAGAGTCATATTCAGATAATATTGGCATATATATAAAGCAATTAATTTGGTTTTCATTCATTTCAAAAAAACAGACTATTGTTGAGTGCCTTCAGTGTACCAAGACACATGCTAAGCATTATGGATATAAGGATAAATTGTCTCTGCCTCCAGGGATCAAAATGCTGTAGTAATTTGATGAAGCATGGTAATGAACATTATAAGAAATTTTTATTTTTAATAATTTATACTTTTTAAATTTTTTGAATTTGTACAAAAAGCAACGAGATATTCAGTCGCCTATACTAGGACCTAAAGTTTGACTTGAATTGAAAAGACTCTACTATTGTTCAAAATAAATAACAGGAAAAACATTTGATCTTTTATTATAAGACTTAAGAGTTGCTTAAAAGTTTAGTGATCATTAAAATTCAAATCCTTGGAGCTATAAAATAAAATTATTGCTTTTTCACATGTAAATTGGTGCATATATTATTTAAACTACTGCTAATTTGTGTGCCACAATGAAATAATTGCTCTGGAGTCCATAATATCATTTGTTGAGGAATTAAGATACCATTGCTCGATTAGATTTCAATTTAATCTTAAAATTAAACTAAAATTTTCTTCATTTGATTAGACACATGACTAGATTATAACTAGTAAATGTAAATAATATTTTTATATATTTACTAATAGATTAGAATTTGAAATTTTCACAACATTAAGCAGGCTATTTTAGGATATATATTTTTTCACATATTTCTCATCAATATATCTGTATTAAACACAAAACAGTAAGTATAGTTAAAATATAAAAAGGAAAAACAGTGAAAAGATGAATTTTAAAATATTTTAAATAAATGACACTTATTTATTCATTACAAATTATATAAGCAGAGTGGGCCGGGCACGGTGGCTCACGCTTGTAATCCTAGCACTCTGGGAGGCCAAGGTGGGCAGATCACGAGGTCAGGAGATCAAGACCATGGTGAAACCCCGTCTCTACTAAAAATACAAAAAATTAGCCGGGTGTGGTGGCGGGTGCCTGTAGTCCCAGCTACTTGGATAGGCTGAGGCAGGAGAATGGCGTGAACCCGGGAGGCAGAGCTTGCAGTGAGCCGAGACTGCGCCACTGCACTCCAGCCTGGGCGACAGAGCGAGATTCCATCTCAAAAAAAAAGCAGAGTGTGTTATTTTAAGGTAATTTTATGATGTATACTTTACTGAAAACTACCTAGTTATTGAAAATGCAGCTAAATAAAAAGATAATCAGTTCAAAATGATAATGAATTTTTTGGTGATGGTTTAATGCTACAAACAGAAATTAAATAACCAACTGTATTATATTAAGCTAATTGGAACTTTCTACTTTACATACTAAAAAAGCTTACAATTAAAGATTAATATGCAATTTGTCAAATCTTATTTATCTATGTGATATTCTCTGTGTATGTAAAATTTATGATATTTTTGATTAGCTAATAAATACATGGTTTTAAAACTCATTGATTATATACAGGCATTTTCCTCTGAATATATGCTAAACATAATTTGATAAATATAGAGCTTTTCTTGTGTTAAAAATTGTTTCAAGGGAAAATGGCAGATAGGTGACAGAATCATGTGCAGCTCCCACTTAGACTGAACAGCATGGGAAGACACACGTTGATCTTTTGCTCTGAGAAGTACCACAGAAACATACCAGGAAAAAAAAAAGAATTTACAGATACTTTGAAAGAAGCAGTTTGCTACTGCAGACTCCATGAGAAAGCTGGAAAACTATGAGTTCCCAAAGAGTGAGAAGGAAAAATCTGCCCTTAACACACATCCGTACTGGGGAACCTGAAAATCCAGACCACAGGAGAAGGATTGAAACTTATCTAGAGCTGAAACAAATGTGGGAAGCTGAGCAAAATATAAAAGTAGAAGCGGCAGCAGGAAGAGCCCTGTAGGCAATCCTGGTCCCAGTTCGAGCCCAGGGAAGCCATCTCTGGCTTTATCTCACAGGGATCCTTGGGGAAGGCAGCCAGCAGATTCAGGGATGCACCAAAGGGTATAGAAAGCTTCTAGCTGAACTATTTCAACTGAGCATGAATTTTCCTGAGCAGAATTCAGGGGGGCAAAAGGGAAGTGTAAATAAAAATGTAGAAGCCACAGCTGATGGTGCAGGCAGGTGCGGAGGGGTGAGGCCTGAGGGCCCTGCTTGCTTTCTCAGCAGGGAGGCTTGAAGCCTAGGGCAAGATCTCAGCCCTGTGCACCAGCTGCCTGGATATATAATCAGCACTGTTCGCAGGGCACAGTGAAAGTGAGACTTGCCGTGCTGGCTGCATAGGAGATGGGTGAGGCCTGTCACTGCCAGCTTTCCTCCACTTTCTTAGAGACCCGAATGATGCAGCAGAGGCAGCCATAATCCTCCTTGGAACATAACTCTATTGGCCTGAAAACCAACCCCCTACATCACCTTCAGTGGCCACAGCAAGCCCCACCCAAGGAGAGTCTAAGCTCAGACAAGCCTAACTCTGTCCCCACCTAATGGTTTTTCTCCTCCAGCCCTGGTAGCTGAAGACAAAACACATAAAGTCTTGGGAGCTCTATGGCCCAGCACATTGCCTGAGACATCTGAATACTCATATTGGCAAATATATGGCAAGATTATATCCTTTTTCTACTACTGCAGCTAGTGCTCTCTTGAAAGCACCACCTCCTGGCTGGAGGCCAACCAACTCAAGCCATTACAGCAACCCGTAACAGAGGAACCATGCTGCAAAGAAGGAAAAAACAACATCTAATTCCACCACCTATAACATCCTGGCTAACTAGAGGTACTGACTCTGTCCACATGACAACTTCACTGCTAGCATAACCAGCATTCAAGAAAACCAGTGCGCTAAGCAAAACTACAACAAAGGACTCCCACAGAGTCAACTTTGCCCCTGCCACTTTGCCCCTGCCACTTCCACTGGAGCATGTGCTGGTATTCATGGCTTGGAGACCTGAAGATAGATCACATCATGGGACTCTTTGCAGACCTTCCCCAGCACCAGCCCAGAGCCCAGTAGCCTTGCTGGGTGGAAATGCTAAAAGGAGTTCTAAATCGTGAAAAAAAAAAAAAAAAAAAAAAAAAGTAACCTCATAATAAACGAAAATAGAACCTCCTTGAAGCATAAATCTCACAGACTTATAAAACAATAACACAATGAAAAAAAAGGTATTCAGGCCAAAACTAGCATGATGAATAGAACAGCACCTCACATATCAATACTAACGCTGAATATAAACGGCTTAAATGCTCCACTTTAAAGATACAAAATGACAGAATGGATAAAAATCCACCAACCAAGTATTCACTGTCTTCAAGAGACTTATCTCATGTATATAGACTCACATGAACTTAAAGGAGTGGAAAAATATATCCCATGCAAATGGAAACCAAAAGTGAGCAAGAGTAGCTATTCTTATATCAGAAAAAATGACTTTAAGCAGCAACGGTTAAAAAAGCATGAAATTATATAATGATAAAAGGATTAATCCAAAAGGAAAATATCAAAATCCTAAATATATATGCACCTAATACAGGAGCTCCCAAATTTATAAAACAATTACTACCATACCTAAGAAATAAGATAGATGACAACGCAACAATAATGGGGAACTTTAATACTCCACTGATAAGCACTAGACAGGTCATCGAGAAAGAAAGTCAACAAAGAAACAATAGACTTAAATTATACCCTAGAACAAATGGACTTAATAAAATTTACAAAACATTCTTCCCAACAACTGTAGAATATACATTCTATTCATCAGCACATGAAACATTCTCCAAGAGAGACAATATGATAGTCCACAAAACAAGTCTCAATAAATTTAAGAAAATCAAAATTATATCAAGTAAGTACTCTCTCAGACCACAGTGGGATATATTTGGAAAGTAACTCCTAAAGAAACCCTCAAAACTCTACAAACACATAGAAATTAAATCATCTGCTACTGAATGATCCTTAGGTCAACAATGAAATCAAGATGAAAATTTAAAAATTATTTGTACTGAACAATAATAGTGATACAACCTATCAGAACCTCAGAAGTGGTACTAAGAGGAAAGTTCATAGTATTATATGCCTACATCAAAAAGTCTGAAAGAGCACGAATAGAAAATCTAAGCTGACACCTCAAGGAGCTAGAGAAACAAGAACAAACCAAACCCAAACCTAGCAGGAAAAAAAAAAAAGTAACAAAGATGAGAACAGAACCAAATGAAATTGAAACAATAAATAAATAAATAAAACAAAAAGCTGGTTCTTTGAAAAGATAAACAAAATCAATAGACCGTTATCAAGATTAACCAAGAAGAGAGAAGATCCAAATAAGCTAAATTAGAAATGAAATGGGAGATATTACAACCAATACCACAGAAATACAAAAGATAATTCAAGGCTACTATGAACACCTTTATGCATACAAACTAGAAAAGTTAGAGCAGAAAGATAAATTCCTGGAAACATATAACCCTCCTAGATTAAATCTGGAAGAAGTAGAAACTCTGAACAGACTAATAACAAGCAGCGAGATTGAAACAGTAATAAAAAAAATTACCAAGAAAAAAAATCCCAGGACTAGATGGATTCACAGCTGAATTCTATCAGACATTCAAAGAAGCAGTGGTACGATTCCTACTGAAACTATTTTAAAGAATAAAGAAAAAGGGAACACTCCTTAAACCATTCTATGAAGCCAGTATAACCCTAATACCAAAACAAGGAAAGTACATGTCAAAAAAATAAATTAAAAAAAAATCTACAGACCAATATCCATGATGAACACAGATGCAAAAATCTTCAACAAAGTACTAACTAAATGAATCCAACAGCATATCAAAAAGATAATACATCATGATCGAGAGAGTTTCATACCAAGGATATAGGGTTAGCTTAACATATGCAAGTCATTAAATGTAATATACCACATAAATAGAAGTAAAAACAAAAATTACATGATCATCTCCATAGATGCAGGAAAAGCATTTACCAAAATCCAGCATCCCTTTATGATTAAACCCTCAGCAAAATTGGCATAGAAGGGACATGTTTTTAAAAAGCCATCGAGGACATAGCTACCGCCAACATTATACTGAATGGGGAAGAGTTGAAAGCATTTTCCCTAAGAAATGGAACAAGACAAGGATGCCCACTTTCACCACTTCTATTCAACATAGTACTGGAAGGTCTACCCAGAGCAATCAGATAAGAGAAAATAACAAAGGGCATTCAAATCGGGAAAGAGGAAGTCAAACTGTCACTGTTAGCCAATGAAATGATCATATACCTAGAAAACCCTAAGGACTAATTCAAATAGCTTCTAGATCTGATAAATTAATTCAGTAATGTTTCAGAATACAAAATCATTGTACACAAATCAGTAGCACTGCCATACACTAACAGTGACCAGGCTGAGAATCAAATAAAAAAATCAACTCATTTTGCAGTAACTGTGAAAAATAAATAAATAAATAAATAAATAAAATACTTAGGAATACACCTAAACAAGGAGGTGAAAGATCTCTACAAGAAAAACTGCAAAACTTTGCTAAAATCATCAATGACACAAACAAATGGAAATGCATCCCATGCTCATGGATGGGTAGATTCAATATTATGAAAATGACCATACTGCCAAAAGCAATCTACAAATTGAATGCAATTCCCATCAAAATGCCATTATTCTTCTTCACAGAACTAGAAAAAAACAATTCTAAAATTAATGTGGAACCATAAAAGGGCCTACATAGCCAAAGCAAGACTAAGGGAAAAGAATAAATCTGGAAGCTTCACATTACCTGACTTTAAACTATACTACAAGGCTATATTTACCAAAACAGCAGAGTACTGGTACATAAATAAGCAGACAGACCAATGGAACAAAACAGAGAACCCAGAAATAAAGCCAAATACTTATAGCCAACTGAGCTTCAACAAAGCAAACAAAAAAACAAAGTGGGGAAAGAGATACTTTTCAACAAATTGTGCTGGGATATTTGGCTAGCCACATGTAGGAGAATGAAACTGGATCCTAATATTTTACCTTATACAAAAATCAATGCAAGATGGATCAAAGACTTAAATCTAAGACCTAAAACCATAAAAGTTCTAGAAGATAACATTGGAACAGCTCTTCTAGTCATTAGCTTAGGCAAAGAGCTCATGACCGATAACCCAAAAGCAAATGCAACAGAAACAAAGATAAATACATGAGAATTAATTAAACTAAAAAGCTTCTGCACAGCAACATAAATAATTAGCAGAATAAACAGACAACCCACAGAGTGGGAGAAAATATTTGCAAACTGAGCATTTGATAAAGGACTAATATCCAGAATCTACAAGGAACTCAAAACAAGTCAGAAAGAAAAAAACAATCTCATCAAAATGTGGGCTAAGGACATGAATAGACAATTTTTGAAAGAAGATATATAAATGGCCACTAAACGTATGAAAAAAAATGCTCAACATCACTAATTATCAGGGGAATGCAAATCAAAACCACCATGCAATACCACTTTACTCCTGTAAGAATGACAATAATTTAAAAATAAAAAAAGAATAGATGTTGGTGTGGATGTAGTGAAAAGGGAACACTTTTACACTGCTGTAAAGTAGTACAACCACTATGAAAAACAGTATAGAGACTCCTTAAGGAACTAAAAGTAGAACTACCATTTGATCCATCAGGTCCACTACTGGGTATCTACCAAGAGGAAGAAAAGCCATTATATGAAAAAGATACTTGCACATGCATGTCTATAGTATCAGAATTTACAATCGCCAAAATATGGTACCAGCCTAAATGCCCATCAATCAATGAGTGGATAAAAAGATGTAAGAGGTATGTACATTTATACACACAGCATGGAATATAACTTAGCCATACAAAGGTATTGAATAATGGTACTCGCGGCAACCTGGATGGAGTTGGAGACCATTATTCTAAGTGAAGTAACTCAGGAATGGAAAACCAAACATTATATGCTCTCACTTATAAGCGGGAGCTAATCTATGAGAATGCAAAGGTATATGGATAATATAAAGGACTCTGAGGACTCAGAGGGGAAGGGTCAGAGGGGGATAGGAGATAAAAGACTGCACATTGAGTATAGTGTACACTGCTCAGGTGATGGGTGCACCCAAATCTCAGAAATCACCACTAAAAGACTAATACATGTAACCAAACACCACCTGTTCCACAAAACCTATTGACATAATAATAATCAAGCTGTTTAAATTTTTTTCTATCTCTCTGGTGCCTGATATATATCTAGGAATAGAGGTAGATTCAGGAATCTTCCTCTATTTGGAATGGAATGTATTTGAATATCATTAGATTAAGTGATGGATCTGATGTCCCAATTTTTAAAAAAATAATTAGCTTCCTGAGTCCCAGTCACTGTTCTAAACACTTTACCATGTTAGCTCATTTAATAGTCACAGAAACTTTATGAGGTGCATATTATTATTTTCATTTTATAGGTGGAAAAACTGACTTTGAGATATAGATAAAGTTTCTTTTGATCATATGCTCCAGTCATGTTTCTTATACTCTTTCCTTGGAAGCAATCACTAGCATGAGTTTGGAGTATATCGATTGATTTCATTTTAATTTTTTATATTCAAATGTCTACATATATCACAGTATGTTACGTGTTTTAAATATACATATGCTATAGGACTATGTGTGCAGTTCTGAAAATTAATTTTCTAAAGATATAGACATGTTGAAATATGTTTATTCCTTTAAGTTGTTATATTTGAGTTCAACAATTTTAATTTTACAAGTACAGATATGAAAGCAGAGGTATTCTGATTTAATAAAGCTAAGCTAGTGAATGAACATTTAGTTCCCCTTATTGTCAACCCAATACCTCTTCTACCACATAGCAACCACTTTCAGTTACATCCTGTGTGATCTTGCATGATTCAGCACTCTGAATTTCAGCATACTCACAAGTAGACCTGCGAGAAGATGATACTCCTGAACTAGATTATCTTTATTTTCAAAAGCCTAAAAGTCACAACTCTGTTGTCTACCTGTTTCATCAGGGCTATTTTTAAACATTTCCTTATGCATACATCAGCTCCTTTGTGTTACATTTTGTGTGTTTTCTTGAGCTGTCTCATAGTTCTGGGCACATAAATAGGGAGGAATAAAGATTCGTGAAACTGGTCTGATTACTTCTTTTTTTTTTTTGAGACGGAGTCTCGCTCTGTCACCCAGGCTGGAGTGCAGTGGCGCGATCTTCGCTCAGTGCAAGCTCCGCCTCCCGGGTTCACGCCATTCTCCTGTCTCAGCCTCTCCGAGTAGCTGGGACTACAGGCGCCCGCCACCACGCCCGGCTAATTTTTTGTATTTTTAGTAGAGACGGAGTTTCACTGTGGTCTCTATCTCCTGACCTCGTGATCCGCCCGCCTCAGCCTCCCAAAGTGCTGGGATTACAAGCGTGAGCCACCGCGCCCTGCCTGGTCTGATTACTTCTATGCACTGATCTGTCCACAGTCTCCTCTAAAAAGCATTCCCAGGGGAGGGCCTTTTCTGTGCAGTTGGCTTAATCTATTTTTCCTGAGAGACTAACTTAGTGGCACCAAACAAAGGTGAGTAAAATATTGCAAATTATCATTTTTATTTTACCATAGTTATTAAAACGGTTCTTTATACAAACTTTTGTGTGTATGCAGTTTCTTTAGCTTTGTAAAACATTTTCAAGAATCTAATAAATGTAATAAATGAGTTTTCTGTAGTCTTTTCATTATAAATGATTAAAGACTCGCACATTCATTTTAACTTCTAAAACAAACTTTCCAAATTATTTTGTGTCATATGAAAAAACTTCTGATGTCAACAAGCACTAGGATTTTTATTTATTCTTTGAGTATATTCTTAGTCTCCAGTTTCTTTACAGCCTCTAGTCTCTGATAAATAGCCAGAGGATTAATGTTTTAGTGGAAGCTAGCTTGTCACCTTCAAAAGGAAACCTCTTCAAATCAAAGACTCTATGTGCCTTGACTACAAAGTAAATTTTAAATAAACACTTTAAAAAAAGAGAAATTGTTGTCTCAACTATTTGCCTGTTTGTACCAATTTGTACTCATGTCATACATTCACACACACATTTTATATATATATATACGATATACTACATATAAATATATATAATCTATTATATACAAAATGTATATAATATATATTATATATATATTAGTCACATTTGTGTGGTATCACTAAATTAATCCTGGGGGAATATATATTTTATACATATATAAATATTATATATCATATATTTATATAAATGTATTATTTATAATATACTATTATATAATATATATTATTTATCTTAAAGATATTTATATTTTCTTACATATATTTTATATAAATGTGTACATAAATGTACAAATATATGTGTATATATATATATATACACATGTGTCTGTGTGTATAACTATACATATATGTTTTAGAGATCTTTATATATGTAGACATTCTTATAAGGGAAGTCTCTCTAACAACAAAAATGCCAACCAAAGTAACAAATGCATGTTACTTTCTTTAATTAATTTAAACATTTTACTACAGTTCATTTACCTTCAGGTGATACGAATCCATAAATATACCATGAATATATCACAGAATCACTTTGCAATGATTTTTACGGTTATGAGTTCTAATGTCTAAGTTTGGTATCTCTAGCACACTTAGTTGGTATATCCAAAAATTTTATTAGATCTCCCATATGCTAGAAAAAGAGTAATATAAATAACAAATGTGACAAAATTGTTTAATGTCAATAAAGCACTAGAATAATGTATATGAATGTTACTATTAATTTATTCAGACTACTAATTCATTATTTTCAATTTTTTCTTTAATTTGTAGACTCATTACATTCTTACCAAGATCTAATGTGATAGGTAAAATGATATGGTAAACCAATGCTAAAAAAGGGAATTTCTGAAAGAATAAATCAAAACACTTTCAAAAATGTACAGTTGATTAGGGAAATAATGTGGTGATTTTATAAACTTATAATTGTTTACTATCTATTATGTAATTCTGAGACCCTCCTTGGTTTTCTTTCTCTAAGTTTTGGGATAGTTAATGGTAATTCTGTTTACTTTGTCTGAGAAATCTTGTTGGTCTAGAAATCATCAGTTTTCCTACGGCTGCAATAGCTATAGACTGTTGCATTTGTCATCACAATATTATGCTACATAATTCAACATTTATTTAATAACATATCTGACAACTTGCTTTTTAAAATACTGACTCATTTTAATTTGACTACCTCATAATAGCATCCAGGGAAGCACCTTGAATGTTTCCAAATCCATTTTAGGCAAGCTCCTTCTGGGAGGTTTTCATGCTGTTAGCTAATCTCATCCCTAGTGATTTAATTATTGTTTAACACTAAAAAGTATTATTTTCCTGTGATTTGCCTGTTTCACCTTTTTCTCTAATTCTCAGTGCCAAACCTTACAATAAACATAATAGGATGCATAAAGTCTTTGGTAGAGTGAACTTGAGTACAACATGGGAGTACTTTTGCATGTCTGACATTTTAAAAGAATAATGAGAAAACAATTTATAGAACATATAGGTAGTGATCAATCCCATTTTACCATTTTCTTATGTATCTGATTTAAATCCTTCATTCTGGAGAGTGTTAGATTAAGGCTATTTTTACACAAAATAAAAATAATATTTCCAGATGTATTTATAGTTCCATTACATTTTCAAGAACATGCATTTTTATCGAAATGAAATGTTATAATTTTAGTTGCATGGCTTAATAAAAATACGATGGGTAATGAACTAGCAAACACTAAAAAGTGTATTTGACCTAAAACATGAAGTAGAAAGCTTATAAGAACAATATCAATAATGAGTTCCAGCCGGGCGCGGTGGCTCACGCCTGTAATCCCAGGACTTTAGGAGGCCGAGGCAGGCGGATCACGAGGTCAGGAGATCAAGACTATCCTGGCTAGCTCGGTAAAACTGCGTCTCTACTAAAAATACGAAAAATTAGCCGGGCGTGGCGGCAGGCGCCTGTAGTCCCAGCTACTCAGCTACTTGGGAGGCTGAGGCAGGAGAACGGCGTGAACCCGGGGCGCGGAGCTTGCAGTGAGCCAAGATCACGCCACTGCACTCCAGACAGAGCGAGACTGTCTCAAAAAAAAAAAAAATATATATATATATATATATATATATATATATATATATATATATATATATTATGAGTTCACGAAAAATTATAAGAAAATAACAATATATGGTAGGATGGTAGGATGATATTTAAAGTATTTATAGATGCCAATTCTGTTAATTTCATTTCCAATTTTCATACTATAACTGCTCTTTTCTTACTTTGGCTTATGAAGATATGAGTCTGGCATTGTCCGCGCTGGAGGAGGATGGTCCTAGAGTAAGTATTTGAGCAAAATGCCAAATTCATAATTTATGTTCGAAAAAATCACTTTCCCAAAAAGAAAACAAAATAAAAATGAAACAAAATAAGCATGAACTATGTAGAAGATAAGATCAGGGAGAAGGAGCTACCATCCAAGCCTCTACCACTACCATTATTCTGTAAAGAAAACATTACAAAGGAATGCAACAACAGTATTAGATGCTAATGGCATGAACGTGTACCCTTCTTTGTCCTCTGTTCAAAATCCAAAGTTGAGGCTTATAGTATCTATAATATCTCACAAATAATACCCAAGCAGAAAAGACATGTACTCATTCTTGGTATGGAATTCTCAAAAGTGGTGATACTTTTCAGATCATCTTTCTCACTATAAGTGGTGTGGAAACAGTAGAGCAGAAATAGCTGCATAGGTGTTTGCAGCAGGTCGGGCTTAATAGCCTCAGGTAAGCAAAGCACGCATCTGAACGTTCCTAGAGCCAAAGAAGGCTGTAATACACAGCTATAGCTGCAGGGCAGCCTATGACCTGGAGGGCTTTCACTGGTATAAGAAGAAACTAAAGCCATGGTTTCAGAAGGCTGGGTGAAAAATCGGGCATCTGCGTAGATGCATATATGGGAGTGAATGTATTAATTTCTCTGACATCAGATGAACTATTACTTGCTACAGTGTTGCTGAAATGTTGCTGAGAATGTGGTAAAAATCAATCTATAATTAAAGCAAATATATAAATGCTCTATCTTATAGATAGAATTACTCCTGATACAGGCATTATAAAATACATAACTTAGAAGTACATTCAATATCTAGATATAGTGAGTTTCCATATATCTAATGCATAAAATCATCATTGAAAATAGCAAATATTTTAAAGTCAAATACCTATTAATTATCTTTAGATAATAATTATTTGGTAAAATATTGTGGTCAATTTTAAACTTTAAGATAAGTGAAAATTTGGATTATTTTTTACAATTTTAGTTTTATAGGAACAAAATCTCTATACATAAAGAAAAATCACTTTTGCAATCTTTAAAAAAAAAGACTGAAGTGCGTTTTTTCCCCAGTAGCATTTCAATGTGCATGTTAGTGATTATTTTTTTCCAAGCATACTAGATTTAACCTTATTTTTAGCTTTGTTTATTCAAGTATTTCAGATTTTTTAATCTGAAAAAAATCCTGAATTCTAAATTCTAATAGTGGTTAACTCTGAGGGCCATTATTTTAATGTACAAGTAGTGCCAGGCTCGTAGATTACATGCAATAAATTAAGCTTAAATGTGCATTTGTGCAGGACAGTTCTCCAGGCAGGCTTCTACAAACCCAGTTCTCCTGCATTTCTCATTTGTAGTTCTCAAGAATAACT
Organism: Symphalangus syndactylus; assembly: GCF_028878055.3. NCBI lineage: Eukaryota > Metazoa > Chordata > Mammalia > Primates > Hylobatidae > Symphalangus > Symphalangus syndactylus. Next base: position 92,534,854 of record NC_072433.2, read on the forward strand.
GTAAACTGGGAATGTGACATCTTAAGATAAGAGGGAGCTGGCCTGAACAGCTCAGGCTTTGTTCCTCTCCCTCTTCCCCAAAAGAGGATGGTCCTTTATCACTTTAGCCCAATGTTTCATGTGGGGGAAAAAAAAAAAAAAAAAAAAAAAAAAAAAAAACCCAGGGTGGATTGAATTCTGGGGCTTCTCAAATGGGACACACATACTAGAAACTCCTTTCACTTGGACAGCTTTCTTGATCCTTAGGGCACTGGCTCACAATGAATCCTAGCCTTCTGTTGTTTCATGTTGCCTGTATGTCAGTAATAAATCCCCCTCATGAAACTTGCTGTGTGTGGGGGTGTTCTGTCGCATCGGACTCAGACAAGTTGGTAACTAATGCAAAGTGAATCTGCTTCCCACAGGGATGATAGTCTACTAGATATGAAAGATGTTGCTACAGAAGAGTGACATCTGGAGAGCCTGAATGTCTACATGAACTCTGAGTGGTCAGAGATGGATGTCTAATTCTGCCAAGTCACTCTTTATCCCTTTAGATTGTTGGGTATAGGTATGTTTAACAAGTTTACCAGGTTTATCTGAAAATATTAAATTTAACAAGTTAACTTTATAGAATACACCTAACATGGTCAACTTAATTTATTCCTATCGACAAAGCATGAAGCTAGTTGTTCAAAATTGCTGTTTATATATCTCTAGAATGAACATCTGAAAGGAGTGATAGTAAGGGGGTTATTTTAAAAGGATTTTGGAAGGATTTCATTTTTACTTTACATTATTTTCTTTAATGTTTGATGAGCATGTTAATTGTTTAGCTTAAACAAAGTATATAAGAAAACTGTTTTCTGGAGCTATCTATGCTACGTTTCCTGACTAGGAATATAAAATGATTTTCTACTCCTTTATATATATATATTTATATATAAATGAATTATTTCAATTTAAGTGTGGCATTTATGCTTAAGCCAAAGTTACAAGATTCTTTAACCTTGTAACTTTGTTACAAGACCTTGTAATTTCTTATATAACTAATTATATAAGAAGCAGATTGCTAGTGGAGAGGGTCCAACTTCTTTTATGGCATCTCCCTAATACTTCCATACTTTCCTTAGGATTAGTTGGTCATATATACAACTTTTAACTCTCTAAGGACACTCTGTTTACTTTTTTTTCAGGCTTACTGAGGTTAATTGTCATACAATAAAACTGTTTCTTGGTATACAGTTTAATGTGTTTTGACAAATTTGAAAGTGGTGTAACCACCATCTGAATTGAGATCTACAATATTTTTATAATCTCAAATATTTCCTGTGCCACTTTGCAACTGACCCTCTCTCCACACCCATCATCCCAAAATCAGGCTCTGGCTGTCATTTTCCTCATTTTTGTTCCCATATTTTCCCATTTCCAGAAAACCGTATAAATATGCAGTGTGTAGATATTTTGTGTCTAGCTTATCCCATTTAGCAAGGTTTTCTTGAGATTTAGCCCTGTTGTTGCATATACCAGTGATTTGGTATTTTATTTCTGAGTAGTAAGTATGCATAGACCACAATGTTTTTAAATCCAATAGTTATTCATCCAATAAGTTGATGACTATTTGGGTTGTTTTTAGTTTAAGGTTACTGTGAATGAAGCTTTTACAAATGTTCATGTACTAGCTTTATGTGAACATATGTTTTCCTCTTTCTTAAAAAAATTACAGTAGTATTTCAGTGTCTTATAGTACATGTAAGTTCATAAGACATTGTCAACCCCTTTTCCATAATGGTTGCACCACTTTGTATTTTCACCAATGTACGGTATTTGTACTGACGTGAATCCTTACCAGCACCCTAATCTTTTTGTTTTCTCACATATTAGCCATTCAAGTAGACAAGTTTTAATATATCGTTTTAATTTTAATTTGCATTTCTCAAATAACTAATGATGTTGAAAAGACATTTATGTTCTTATTTGTCAATCATCTCATCTTTGATAGATGTCTACTCAAGTCTGTTACCTACTTTTTAATAGGATTGTCTTTAATTAAGTTGTAAATACTTATCATATTTTCCAGATAAAAGTTCTCTATAAAAATGGTTTTAGGAATAATTTTCTCCCATTCTATAACTTGCCTTTCTTATATTTTTGAAGAACAGAAGCATTAAATTTTGACAGTCTAATTTATTAATTTTTCCCTTTTTATGATTTTTGTCTCATGTTCACAAAATAATTTCCTAAACAAATGTTACAAACGCTTTTAAATAATTTTTTAAAGAAAAGGTATAGTTTTAGGCTTTACATTTAGGTCCATTATCCACCTAAAATTGAATTTTATATATGGTGCAAAATATAAGTCAAGATTAATAGTTATCTACCACGATTTGTTAAAAAGACTCCATTTTTACCAATGAATTACCTTAGCACATTTAATTTTGTAAAAATCAATTGAATATGTATGTGTTGGTGTGTTCTCTATTTTGTTTCACTGATCCACATGTCTCTTTGCCAATTATTTACTACCTAGTTATTATAGGTGTGTAAGTTTATTTTAATGTTGTTTGGTTAATGTAGGACCTCTAGCTGTCCACATAAAATATCAAATCAGCTTATCAATGTGTTCAAAAATTCTCGTGATATTTTGATTATGATTGCATTGAATCTGTGTAGCAATTGGGAAAATTGCTACCTTAACAATACTGAGTTGTCCAGTCCATAAACTCATTCTATATTTATCTATATATGTCAATAAATTTTAATCATTTTCATCCATATTTAGTAGTTTAAAGGACATAATTCTTTCACATATTGTCTTTAGTTTTATAACTAAGCATATTTTGCCATTGCTGTTATCAATGGTTTTGTGTTTTATTTCTGTCACTTTTCAATTGTTACTGCTAATGTCTATATACACATTTGATTTTTTATTGATGTTTTATCCTGAAACCTGAATCAAATCATATACTACTATTCAAAGCTGGATTATTTTCAAGATTTAGGGGTTTCAATGTATTTTTTCATGTTTTCTTACACATGCACACACACATTACAGTGTTATTTTTTGTTTTTTATGTTAATGCCTTTTATTTATTTTTCTTACTGTACTTCACTGACTTTCAGTAGAATGTTAAGTAAAAATAGAGAAAGTGAACATCATTGCTTTCTTTGAGATTTTAAAGGAGAATAATTCAGTCATTTACCATTAAGGGCAGTAAGTCTGTTTCTCATAGATTACCTTTAATAGGTTGAGAAAGTTACCTTCCACTACTAGTTGGTTGAAAATTTATTTCGTGTACATATGTTGAATTTTATCAAGCATGTGTCTGCATATGGTGAGATCATTGTTTATTTTTTACTCTGTTGATAGGATGATTCACATCAATCAATTTTTAACTGTTAAATTAATTTTTCATTCCTGAAATAAATTCCACACTGTCAAGATTTATTACCTTTTTGATACACTGTTAGGTAATATCTACTAATATTGATTTAAAAATTGTTTATTCATATTTGTGAAGGATGTCGGTCCATAGTTTCCTTTTCTTCTGTCACTGATATTAAGCTAAGGCTGGCCCCATGAAATGAACTGAAAAGTGTAGATGTTATCTAGAATTAGTATTAGTTATTTCTCAAATGTTCTATAGACTTCATGAGTTAAATCATCTGGGGCTTTCTTTTTGGGAGAGATTTAAAAATATATTTAATTTACTTAATATTTAAAGAGTTGTTAATTCTTCGTGGTTTGTTATTTTAGACCTTTATGGAATTTGCCAATTTTATCTAATTTGATAAATTTATTGAAGTCAAATTACTCATAATGTATTTTCCTTTAGTAGCTTTAGGATCTTTTATTCCTGACATTTGCAATTTATGTCACTGTGTGTATGTATATGTATATATATGATGGAGGTTTGTCCTAGCTATTTATAAATGTCATTGTGCTTTTAAAAGCAAATATTGGCTCATTGATTTTTCTTAAATATTTTTCTGTTTTTAACTTTATTGATTTCTGCTTTTATATTTATTATTTTCTGCCATCGATTTACTTTAGATTTAATTTGTTTTCTATTTTCTTATGGAGGAAGTGTTGAATCTTCATTATCCAGTTGATAATATCTGCATTTTAATGCATATTTTTAGGCCGTTAATTTTTTTTTTTTTTTTTTTTTTTTTTGAGACAGGATTTCACTCTGTCACCCAGGCTGGAGTTCAGTAGTGCAATAATGGCTCACTGCAGACTTGACATCCTGACCACAGGTAAGCACCACCACGCCTGGCTAATTTTTATTTTATTTTTTATTTTTTTTGTAACGACAGGTTTCCCTATGTTGCCAAATCTGGTCGTAAACTCCTGGGCTCAAGTGATCATCCTGCCTTGGCTTTCCAAAGTGCTGGGATTACAGGCGTGAGCCACTGTGCCTGGCCACCATTTACTTTTAATGAACATTTGGTTCTACTTTTTTCATTACTATTGTTTTATTAAATTTACTGTGCAAGACAGCACTCCACAACATAGAATGATCTAACCAAAAATGTCAGTAATACTTGTTAAGAAACACTGCTCTAAACTGATATGCTGTTGCATTTCTGGTCTATATTCATTTGTTAAAATTTCAGTTTATTCTTTGTGATTAGCTTTTAAATCAGCCACTTATTTCTATGCTATGCTAAAAGAGAAACAGTCCCGTTAAAAACAAATTCTAAATGTGTGTTTCCAGGAATGTATCCATTTCCTCTAGATTTTCCAGCTGGTGTGCATGGAGGTGTTCCAAGTGGTCTTGAACTTTTGTATTTCTGTGATATCAATTGTAATATCTCCATCTCCATTTCTTGGTTGATCCAGCTAGTGGTCTATCAATTTTGTTTATCTTTTTAAAAAACTAACTTTTTATTTCATTGATCCTTTGTATTTTTGCTGTCTATTTGAATTTCATTCAGTTCTGCTCTGGTCTTTGTTATTCCTTTTCTTCTTCTAGCGTGGGTTTTGGTTTGTTTTTGTTTCTCCAGCTCTTTGAGGTGTGACATTGTGTTCTCAAATTGTAATCATTCTGTCATTTTATTGTTATGAGGCAGGGGTCTCACTCTATCCCCTGGGATGGAGTGCAATGGTGAATCCATGGCTCACTCCAGCGTCAAACTCCTGTGCTCAAGTCATCTCTTGCCCCAGCCTTCTGAATAGCTGGGCCTGCAGGTAGGGGCCATGACGTCTGGCTAATTTTTATTTTTATTTTTTATTTTTGTAGAGAAAGGGTCTTGTTATTTTGCCCAGGCTGGTCTCAAATTCCTGGGCTTAAGTGATCTTCCTCGTCTTCCAAATACTGGTATTATAAAAGTAAGTCGCCCAACCCAGGCTTTCTCTTTTTTATGTAGACATTTAGCCTATAAACTTTCCTCCTAGCCCGCTTTTGCTGTATCCCAGAGGTTTTGATAATTTGTGTCAAAGGCAAGTCCATCAGACTAACAGCTGATCTCTCAGCAGAAACTCTACAAGCCAGAAGAGAGTGGGGGCCAATATTCAACATTCTTAAAGAAAAGAATTTTCAACCCAGAATTTAATATCCAGCCAAATTAAGCTTCATAAGTGAAGGAGAAATAAAATCCTTTACAGACAAGCAAATGCTGAGAGATTTTGTCGCCACCAGGCCTGCCCTACGAGTTCCTGAAGGAAGCACTAAACATGGAAAGGAACAACCAGTACCAGCCCCTGCAAAAACATGCCAAATTGTAAAGACCATCAAGGCTAGGAAGAAACTGCATCAACTAATGAGCAAAATAACCAGCTAACATCATAACGACAGGATCAAATTCACACATAATAATATTAACCTTAAATGTAAATGGGCTAAATGCTCCAATTAAAAGAAACAGACTGGCAAATTGGATAAAGAGTCAAGAACCATCAGTGTGCTGTATTCAGGAAACCCATCTCATGTGCAGAGACACACATAGGCTCAAAATAAAGGGATGGAGGAAGATCTACCAAGCAAATGGAAAACAAAAAAAGGCAGGGGTTGCAATCCTAGTCTAGGATAAAACAGACTTTAAACCAACAAAGATCAAAAGAGACAAAAAGGCCATTACATAATAGTAAAGGGATCAATTCAACAAGAAGAGCTAACTATCCTAAATATATATGCACCCAATACAGGAGCACCCAGATTCATAAAGAAAGCCCTCAGAGACCTACAAAGAGACTTAGACTCCCACACAATAATAATGGGACAATTTAACACCTCACTGTCAACATTAGACAGATCAGCAAGACACAAAGTTAACAAGGATATCCAGGGATTGAACTCAGCTCTGCACCAAACGGACCTAAATAGACATCTACGGAACTCTCCACCCCAAATCAACAGAATATACATTCTTTTCAACACCACACCACACCTATTCCAAAATCGACCACATAGTTGGAAGTAAAGCACTCCTCAGCAAATGTAAAAGAACAGAAATTATAATAAACTGTCTCTCAGACCACAGAGCAATCAAAGTAGAACTCAAGATTAAGAAACTCACACAAAACTGCTCAACTACATGGAAACTGAACAACCTGCTCCTGAATGACTACTGGGTACATAATGAAATGAAGACAGAAATAAAGATGTTCTTTGAAACCAACGAGAACAAAGACACAACATACCAGAATCTCTGGGACACCTTCAAAGCAGTGTGTAGAGGGAAATTTATAGCACTAAATGCCCACAAGAGAAAGCAGGAAAGATCTAAAATTGACACCCTAACATCACAATTTAAAGAACTAGAGAAGCAAGAGCAAACACATTCAAAAGCCAGCAGAAGGCAAGAAATAACTAAGATCAGAGCAGAACTAAAGGAAATAGAGACACAAAAAACCCTTCAAAAAATCAATGGATCCAGGAGCTCATTTTTTAAAAAGATCAACAAAATTGATAGACCGCTAGCAAGACTAATAAAGAAGAAAAGAGTTAAAAAAAAAAAAAAAAAAAAAAAAGGTAAAATAAAGTATACCCATCAAAAGCTGTTGGTCTGTTTGTTACGAAAACTGAGAAAAATATAAGGAGAAAGAGAATCTGTACAAATAACAAAAGAAGAAAATCTAATCTCTGCCTCCCTCCATCCTCAACCCTTTATAATCTGATTTCTACTCACGAGACTAAAAGAATATCCTCTGCATAAAATAAATAACATTATTTGGTAGCTTGTTTACATCCTGTTCCATTTGACCTCTCAGCAGCATGTGATCTGCATATACTTTCTCTATTTCTTAACAATGTCCCCTTGGCTTCCAGACAATTCTCTTTCCACACTGCATTCCCTGGTGTATTCTTTCTTTCTATTCACCGGCTTAAATGTCCTTGTTACCTTTACTAGTCTTGCTAGTGGTCTATCAATTTTGTTGATCTTTTCAACAAACCAGCTAGTAAAGAAGAAAAGAGAGAAGAATCAAATAGATGCAATAAAAAATGATAAAGGGGATATCATCACAGATCCCACAGAAATATAAACTACCATCAGAGAATACTATAAACACCTCTATGCAAATAAACTAGAAAATCTAGAAGAAATGGATAAATTCCTCGACACATACACCCTCCCAAAAAACCAGGAAGAAGTTGAATCTCTGAATAGACCAATAACAGGCTCTGAAATTGAGGCAATAATTAATAGCTTACCAATCAAAAAAAGTCCAGGACCAGATGGATTCACAGCCAAATTCTACCAGAGATACAATGAGGAGCTAGTACCATTCCTTCTGAAACTATTCCAATCAATAGAAAAAGAGGGAATCCTCCCTAACTCATTTTATGAGGCCAGCATCGTCCTGATACCAAAGCCTGGCAGAGACACAACAAAAAAAACAGAATTTTAGACCAACAACCCTGATGAACATTGATGCAAAAATCCTCAATAAAATACTGGCAAGTCAAATCCAGCAGCACATCAAAAAGCTTATCCACCATGATCAAGTGGGCTTCATCTCTGAGATGCAAGGCTCGTTCAACATATGCAAATCAATAAACATAATCCAGCATATGAACAGAACCAATGACAAAAACCACATGATTATCTCAATAGACGCAGAAAAGGCCTTTGACAAAATTCAACAACCTTCATGCTAAAAACTCTCAATAATTTAGGTATTGATGGGACGTATCTCAAAATAAATAAGGGCTATCTATGACAAACTCACAGCCAATATCATACTGAATGGGCAAAAACTGGAAGCATTCCCTTTGAAAACTGGCACAAGACAGGGATGCCCTCTCTCACCACTCCTATTCAACACAGTGTTGGAAGTTCTGGCCAGGGCAATTAGGCAGGAGAAGGAAATAAGGGGTATTCAATTAGGAGAAAAGGAAGTCAAATTGTCCCTGTTTGCAGATGACATGATTGTAGAAAACCCCATTGTCTCAGCCCCAAATCTCCTTAAGCTGATAAGCAACTTCAGCAAAGTCTCCGGATATAAAATCAATGTGCAAAAATCACAAGCATTCTTATACACCAGTGACAGACAGAGAGCCAAATCATGAGTGAACTCCCATTCACAATTGCTTCAAAGAGAAAAAAAAAAAAACTAGGAATCCGACTTACAAGGGACATGAAGGACCTCTTCAAGGAGAACTACAAACAACTGCTCAATGAAATAAAAGAGGATACAAACAAATGGAAGAACATTCCATGCTCATGGGTAGGAAGAATCAATATCGTGAAAATGGCCATACTGCCCAAGGTAATTTACAGATTCAATGCCATCATCAACACCAGAGCTTTCCTACAAGAAATGCTAAAGAGAGTTATTTAATCTGAAATAAAAGAACAATAATAAGTAATAGAAAAATCATCTCAAGGTACAAAACTTACTGGTGAGAGTAATTACACAGAGAAACACAGAACATCATAACACTATAGTTGTGGTATGTAAACTAATCATATCTTGAACGGAAAGACTACAAGATGAACCTATCAAACTAACTACAACAACTTTTCAAGATATAGACAGTATAATAAAAACAGAAACCACAAAATAATTAAAAGGAGAGGAGATGAAGTTAATGTGCAGAGTTTTTATTAGTTTTCTCTTTGGTTGTTTGTTTTTACAATCAGTATTTTCATCAATTTGAAATTATAAATTATAAGATAGTATGTATTTGCAAGCCTCTTGGTGACCTCAAATCAAAAAACCTGCAACAGAAACACAAAAATTAAGAAGCAGAAAATTCAAACATACCACCAGAGAAAACTACCTTCACAAAAAGAAAGACAGGAAGGAATGAAAGAAGAAAGAGAAGACAATAAAAGAAACAGAAAACAAGTAACAAAATGGCAGGAGTAAGTCCTTACTTCTCAGTAATAACATGGAATGTAAATGGACTAAACTCTCCAAACAAAAGACAAAGTTAAAAAAGATGTTTTTAATTGGATGAAATAGATTAAAAAACAAGACTCCATGATTTGTTGCCCACAAGAAACAGACTTCACCTAAAAACACACATAGAGAGTGAAAATAAAGGGGTGGAAAAAGATATTCCACCTCAATGGAAACTGAAAAAGAGCAGGAATAGCTATACTTATATCAGTCAAAATAAATTTCAAGACAAAAACAGTATAAAGAGGCAAAGAAAGTCATTATGTGATGATAAAGGGGCCAATTCAGCAAGAAGATATAATAATCTTAAATATATATGCATCCCACTCTGGAGCACCCAGATATATTGAGCTAAAAAGAGAGATAGACTTGAATACAATAATACATTGGGACTTCAACAACCTACTTACAACTTTAGACTGATCTTCCAGACAGAAAATAAAAAAATGAACATCACACTTAATCTACACAATAGACCAAATAGACCTAAGATATATCTACGGAAGATTTGATCCAATTGCTGCAGAATAAACATTCCTCTCCTCAGCACATGGATCATTCTGAAAGATAGACCATATGTAAAGCCCCAAAATAAGTCTTTAAAACATTCAAAAAAAGTAAAATCATATCAAGCGTCTTCTCTTACCAGAATGGAATAGAACCAAAAATCAATAACAAGAGGAATGTTGAAAATTATACAAACACATGGAAATTAATAATATGCTCCTGAATGACCAGTGGATCCATGAAGAAATTTTAAAAATTTAAAAATTTCTTGAAAAAAAAAGATCAGGGAAACACAACATATCAAAACCTATGGGATACAAAGATAACAGTACTAACAGGAAAGTTTACAGCAATAAGAGCGTACATGAAAAAAGTAGATAAGCTTCAAATTAACAACTTGGCAGTGCATCTTACAGAACTAGAAAAGCAAGAGCAACCAAACCCAAAATTAGTGGAAGAAAATAAATAATAATCAGAGCAGATGTAAATAAAATTACAATGAAAAAATAATACAAAACAACAATAAAATAAAAAGATTTTTGGAAAGATAAACAAAATTGAGAATCCTTTAGTCAGCCTTATTAAGAAAAAAAGAAAGACACAAACAAAATCAGAAATAAAAATAGAGATATTATAATTGACATTGCAGAAAACCAAAGGATTATTAGAGACTACTATGAGCAAATATATGACAATAAATTGGAAACCTGTAACAAGAAATGAATAAATACCAAGACACATAAAGCCTGTCAGGACTGAACCATGAAGAAATCCAAAACTGAATAGACCAATGACCGGCAATGAAATTAGAGCTTTAATAAAAATCTCATAGGAAAGAAAAGCCCAGGACCCAATGTATTTACTGCTAAATTCCACCACGCAATTAAAGAACTAACATCAACCCTACTCAAACTATTCCAAAAATTAGAGAATACTTCTATGAGGCTAGTATTACCCTGATTAAAAGAAAAAAAGGACACATCAAAAAAAAAAAAAAACCTACAGGCCAGTATCAATGATGAACATCAATGCAAAAATCCTCTCAAAGTACTGAAATATGAATTCAACATCACATTATAAAGATCATTTATAATGGCCAAGTGGGATTTATCCCAGGGATGTAAGGATTGTTCAACATATGCAAACTGAAGTGATACATCATATCAACAGAATGAAGAATAAAAACCATATAATCATTTCAATTCATGCTGAAAAATTTATTTGATAAAATTCAACATTGCTACATAATAAAAACCTTAAAAATGGGTATAGAAGGAAAACACCTCAACACAATTAAAGCTATATACCATAGATCCACAGCTAGTATTATACTGAACTAAAAACCTTTCCTCTAAGATCACAAACATGACAAGGATGCCCACTTTCACTACTGTTATTAAACATAGTACTGAAAGTCCTAACTAGAGCAATCAGACAAGATAAAGCAATAAAGAATATCCAAATTAGAAAGACAGAAGTCAAGCTATCCTTATTTGCAGATGATATGATTTTATATTTAAAATTCTGAAGACTCCACCAAAACTATTAAAACTGATAAAACAAATTCAGTAAAGTGGCAGGATACCAAATTAACATACAAAAATTATTAGCATTTCTATATTCCAACAGTGAACAACCTGAAAAGGAAATCAAGAAAGTGATCCCATTTACAATACATACAAAAAAATTAAATACCTAGGAATTAACTTAACCTAAGAAGTGAAAGATTTCTACAATGAAAACCATAAAACATTGATGCAAGAAACTGAACAGAATACAGACAAAAAAATGGAAAGATTCTACATGTTCATGAATTGGAAAAATAAATGTTAAAATGTCTATGCTACCCAAAGCAATCTACAGATTCAATGTAATACTATCAAAATAACAATGACTTTCTTCACAGAAATTGAAAAAATTGACATAAAATGTATACAGAACCACAAAAGACCCAGAATAGCCAAAGACATCCCGAGCAAAAAGAATGAAACTGAAGGAATCACATTACCTGTTTTCAAATTATACTACAGAGCTATAGTAACCAAAACATCATGGTACTGGCATAAAGATTTACACGTAGATAAGTGAAATGGAATAGAGAACCCAGAAATAAATCCATATATCTACATTGAACTCATTTTTGACAAAAGTGCCAAGAACATACATTGGAGAGAGGACAGTCTTTTCAATAAATGATGCTGAGAACACTGGATAGTCATATGCAGAAGAAGAAATCTAGACCTGTATCTCTTGCCATATACAAAAATCAAATCAAGATTTATTAAAGAATTAAATCTAATACTTCAAACTATAAGACTACTTAAAGAAAACATTAGGAAACTTGAAGACATTGCTCTGAACAAAGATTTCTTGAGGAATACCCTGCAAGCACATCAACCAAAGCAAAAATGGACAAATGTGATCATATCAAGTTAAAACTTCTACACAGCAAAGGAAATAATCATCAAAGTGAAGAGACAACCAACAAAATGAAAGAAAATATTTGAAAGCTATCCATCTGACAAGGGGTCAATAACCACATATATAAGGAGCTCAACAACTCAGTAGGACAGATTCTAATAATCAATTTTTTAAATAGGCAAAAGAATTGAATACACATTTCTCAAAATAAGAAAATGAGAAATGTGTATATAAAAAGGTGGTCAACATCATTCATCATCAGAGAAATGCAAATCAAAAGTACAATGATATTTCACACCAGTTAAAATGGCTTTCATTAAAAAAAAGGTACTAATGAATGCCAGTGAGGATGTGGAGAAAAGAGATCCCTCATACACTGTTGGTGGAACTGTAAAATAGTACAACTACTATACAGAATGGTATGGAAGTTTCACAAAAATCTAGAAATAGAGCTACCATACAATCCAGTAATGCCATTGCTAGATACATATACAAAATAAGGCAAATCAGTATATTACGAGATATCTGCACTCCTGTGTCCATTTCAGCACTATTCACAATAACCAATATTTGGAAGCAATCTAAGTGTCCATCAAGAAATGCATAAAGAAAATATGGTACATATACACAATGGAGTACTGTTCAGCCATTAAATAAAATAATGAGATACTGTCATTTTCAGTAACACAGATGGAACTGGAAGATATTGTGTGAAGCTAAAAATTAAAACATTGAACTCATGAAGATAGAGAGTAGAATGATGGTTACCAGAGTGGGTGGGTGGTGCAGAGAATAGTTAATGGGTGCAAAAATACAGTAAGAAAAATAAGACTATTTGATAGCATAACAAGGTCACTACAGTCAACAACAATTTATTGCATATTTAATAATTACTAAAAGTATATAATTGGAATGTTTGTTAACACAAAGATATGAGGCATGCTTAAGGGGTTAGATACTCCATTTACCCTGATGTGATAATTACGCATTATATGTCCTGCATCAAAATATCTCATGTCCCCCATAAATATATACACCTCCTATGTACCAATAAAAATAAAACAAAGTTAAAAATAAAAAAAATTACTAAGAAATTAGACTAGACCACTGGTTTTTTAATTGGTTGCTCTTTAAATTAGTAGATTTGTGACTCCAGTCCCTAGTACTCTCATTCACTTGTTCTACGGTTGGGCCAAAAAAATCTTCATTTTTAATGAACCATTTGGTAATACTGATGGAGGTGTTTTAAGATTATGTTGTGAGAAATTCTGATTCTTCACTATACTAAAGCCACTGGAGAGAAGGAATCTATTAAATTTTGACTTTATTCCCTAGCAATGAGAATTTTATATATAATATATATAGTTTTATATAATTATATATAAGTTCATATAAATTATATTATAGTTTATAATAGATATATAATAGGTCCATAATGTACACACGTTGAGTTGATCTAAAGTTGTATTCAACATCTCTGCCAGGTATTAGTATATATGAATTAGGTGATTAATAACTGAATATAATTTTTGGGCTTCCTGAATTCAGATTAATTTTATGATGCCTCTGATGCCTGTTTTGTGGAAAGCAATATGGAAATTATCCACCACATGGTACAAAAGCAAAAAAAATGATGAATCAAGAGAGATACATTTTACACTATGGAATCCTTATAGAGACATATGTATTTTTGTTTATTAATTAGATATTGAACTTTTTTATTAATCAAAAAATGTATTTATTTACTTTTTCAGAGTTCACTTAGGATAAAACTGATCATTTATGGCACTTTTGACATTATAAATGTAGACAAGATTAGTAATTTTAATGAAACATGAACAGCTGTGTAAACATAGACACCATCAGCTTTATGGGAGTTAATGTGTTTAATTTTATTTGAAAAACTGCACTGAAAAGAAACATTTTCATTCATGAATATCAAAGTCATATTAATGTTATAATCCTTTTCCTAATTGGCATAGCCAACATATTAGTTAAGCGTGGTACAATCATATCATGTAGGATATATATGTCTAGAAAAAGTTTTATCCAAAAAGCACAGCACAGTTCAGTTTCTTTGAACTGCAAATGGCCAGTCTCAACGATCACTCACTCACTGTGCCAGAGGAAAATTAAATTGAATTTAGTTTTACTTCAATTCATTTGCAACTGAGGGGGCAAACCCTGTCTAGACCCATAACATTTTATCTTTGAACCAATAACTAAAAAGTCTAAAATTGTTAAGGCATCTTGTAAAAGTTGAGAGGTCAGTGAAGGGTTTGAACCTGAATAACACAGCACTCTCAGTATTTTAGTTCAAAACAAACATAGAAGACACGGTAAGCTCACTGATAGAAAATTTGTTTTATTTCTCTGGCGTAGATAATTCACATGACCTGTTTGGTTCACCCCTCTCTTTTCATATAAGTAGTGCACTCCCTTCACCTTCAGATCCTTCTGTGCAGAGGGGCTCTAAGACTGTCTTTCCTGTTGTCTTTCAACAGTACTCAGGTCTGGGGAAGGTTTTTTATTTTTTTTTTTCCTACTGAAATTCCCAACAATTTCTCTAATACTGTTATTCTACACTTATGCTTACGGAGGAGACAAAAATACATCTCTCAAATATATGTGATATTATCATAAATGTCATTCATTTATCCCAAAAATAAACTATGTGCTAGCCAGTATTATAGGCCCTATATGTATAGCGCATTTCACACACACACAAAGACACAAAAACACACATATACTTGCAAAATGCAGATGTTAAACTGAGTGTATAATGAATAAATGTTATTAGAAGTCATTAAGGTCTTGGTTTCTAATTTTGTTAGATCCCCCATGAGCAATGTGTGTGTGCAGATGTACTTACAGTCACTTATTTTGGAAAGTTAAATAATATTATAATATTACATTTCCTGCTTTGTAACATTATACATTGTAGTATCCATTAATTTTTTCTACTTCAAATATCATTCAAATTGAATTATAGGAAATATACATTGTTATGCTACACTGCCACATTTCATATACTCCGTAGACTTATTTTAAAAACATATTTACCTCCTCAACTTTATAATTAATTTTCTGTCCACTTAGCATCCAAAAATGATGTGGTTTCTAATCATTCTGGAGGCTGATGTGTGGGAAAATCTTTGGGACAAAATGTAATTATAAATGCAAATGCCTGGTAACGGCTTAACCCACTATTATCTAAATAGAAGGAATTTCATAAGTTAAAAAATACCTTTCTTTAATCTAATATTAAAATGGAATACTCCACAAAATTAATTTAAACAATAAAATTAACTAGTGTTAATTTTAATTAACTAAATTTTAATTAATTTGAATTAACTAAAATTTTAAAATATTTTCATGAATTATCCCATTAGGTAATACTGGATCAAAAAAATATTTCTTGTAGTTAACTATTAGAAAGAAAAGCACAGGGCAAATATTCTCTATGGAGCAGATATGGCCAAGAAATTTGTTTTGTTGGCTCACATAATATAAGTTATTTGCCTACATTAAAAAATCGTGTATTTTACATAAAATTAGATTTATGTATTCTGTAGAGAAATTGCCTACCTGCCACACAGGCCCACATTCTCACATGACCATGGTTAATTGAATCTGTGTAGTGGCTGTCCATTCATGTTGAAGTATGCTCTCTGTAGCCCAACTCAGCCCACTCCACTCCTATTGCTTCACACTGTTCTTATTCAAGTCATTTATATTACATTTACGATGATTGTTAGTTTTATAATTTGACAGAAGCCCCTGTAACCTACTGTCATCATTTGGTAAATAGAGCTAATGCAATCCAATCATTTGTTTTACTTTTGTAATTTAGTTGCTTATATGGCTGGTTTGCCTGTAGGATAATTTTAGATTGTATTTTTCAGTTGAAGGATAACTTGACATTTCTAAGAGATCATTTAAAAACTTTAAAATGTAAAAAATAATTCATTGTTTAGAATTTTACAAACCTTATTTTGACTCTAACTCAGTAGTTAGACTCACCTACTGTTGCACAAACACTTCCCGGAAGATCTGAGTAAAGACTAGAATAAAGATTTAGTGACTCTAAATACAGCTTAAATATTTTTCACAGATATATACACAATAAATTTTACATGGCACATAAATATTTATATGAATATTATATTGCCATTTTATACACAATAATTCATATGTACTATTAGAATTATTAAATAATCTAAGACGTTTTTATAATACAATATCCTTTCAAATTTTAAAATCTTGCTTAAAATGTATTCTACCAGTTTATATTACTATTAAAATTGTTAAAACTAAATATTCTTTCTATGTAAAAATACATTAAAATGCTTATACTGAGTAAAACTGCTGAGTATAGTATACTTGTATATTATTATACCATTAATAGCACTAAAATAATATGTGGTTAATTTTAATTGCTTAGAATATATGGTTCTCATTTGTTCTCACTGGTTTGAAAAACATTATTCCTGTTACTAAATATTATTCAGTGAATAATAAAAATTTATGATATAATGAATATTAGACATTTTTCAAAATGTCTAACATTTTAGTCAACTGTAGATAGAGTTATAATCTTCAACTAATTTCAAAATTTGTTTTAAATTATCTTTCAATTATGAAGGATTTTTCTAACAGAAGTCAGAGTGAGATTTAATTTAATATAGTCAACAACCTACTAAGTTTGCACTATTTCTATTTTCTCCTCATAATCGTGGTAGGGTGTTAACTATTTTGACCTAATTTGAGATATTACTGAAGATTATCAATCTACTAATTAAGCTATGCACATGCTATTTTTGCAACAATGTATTTGTTAAATATTCTTTAAAGTGGCTATATATTCTATAATTTTAAATAGTTTTATAAAAGATTAGAAACTTAGTGACAACATGAAGTCAGAGGTAATGATCATATTTAATATTATTTTAATAGAGAATCCATAACAAAGCTTATTAACCTATACACATGATTTACAAAATAAAAGAATATAAAAGAAAAATCTCTCGCCCATTGTTAAGAACTAATCCATTCTTGCTCGCAGGTATTTTTAAGTAGGTTTTCTTTTAAGCCATCTTTTAAGATGGCTAACTTCATAACTATGAATAACAAACTCTGCTTTTCTTTCTTGATTTATAAAGGTTAAACATTACCTGTTGTCTGTATGATGTGGCAGAAGAGAATATATATTTATTACACATTTGCATTATCTTTTTCCTTTATATATTTTTTGTCATTCTACTTAGTCCGTAGATCAAATTTCTTATTTGAAAAATAAACTCAACATTTATTTCCTTTTCTATCAACTATAGATAACACTTCTTGACTCTTCTCTTTGTAAAATGAGAATATTTTTATATTTTATGTTTCCTTAAGATTTTCTTCTATCTCATATCTTAATATACAACAACTTATACAAATTTAAATTTTAAAAAGTTTACATAAAATATTATAAGCCTAATATATAAATCTACCAAGGTATATGTATGGATTGATTCTAAATGTGAACAAATCAATACACTCATTGTTCACATCATGACTCCACAGTCTGTTTTCAAAGCACAGACAAGAAATTCACAATGATTAAATATTCTTCTTTAAGATTCTAATACCTTAAGCATCTGCTATTAAAAACATTGTCTTATGTATGTTAGTGAAATTGTACAGATATCTAAGTTTTGTTTCTGAATGTATAGTGTCCATTTTAATATTATTATTTATATTAAAAAATCCAGGTATGGAATGTGTGTACTGAAACTCTTTTGCCATAGATCAGATATCTTTCACTTTATTCCTTGTCTCCTTTCTAAGAAAAGAGTTGAGCAAAAAGAAAGTTTAATTCTATTTATAATGATCACAGTGTTTTTTTTAATTACTTGGGTTTATTTCTACTTTCTTGATCTTTTTGTAAGCTGACTTGATATTAAGATTTTGAATTAACTTTATTTTCATTGAACTGCAAACAATATGGCATGTTTCTAAGTTATATTATTGTTTATCTAGTTAGAATATTTAGAGCTTGTTTTGATTTACTATATTTGTTTTCCATCAAAGTTGATTCATGCAGCTTACAGTATTGGAATTAACTCCTCAACATTCCTTGCTGTGTAAACAAGGATAAGGTAAACATCTTTCATAAAAATGCACCTTTTAAGCTGTGTCATATTTGACTTGTTGAATCAACGTACCCTTGTGATCAAGTGATTAAGCTATTTACTGCTCTTGCACAGAAAGCTATTAAATAGATCATAAACACAAGATTATGGAGTGGGTGTCAGGATCTCTAAATTCTACTCACCCATTAGTTGTGTGACCTTGAACAAGTCACTTAATCTTTTTGACCTCAGCTTCATTACATACATAGCAAGGACAACAATTATCTCATTGGGCTTCTTTGCTTGTAAAGCTCTATAATTTTATTCTACAATTATCTTTGGGATGGATTTAGCATGAGGGAGGAAAGCTTCATTGCAACAGTTATGCAAATTATCTCATATGAATTATGGAGTTAATTTAATAAGCCTCTTACTTTTTGTCATAATTTTCAGAAAAATAAATATTCATTTAAGACGTGTACTAAAGATTACATTTAGCACAAAAGTTGCAAAATATTTCCTCTTATAACTAGCGTTTCTGGCAGCTGTTTATCAATCATGTTTCAAACATATTATAACTATGACTCAGAAAGCTCCACCTTACTGGTACTAATAGCTGAAGAAAATTAGTTACAGAAACTATAACACCATAAACTTTTTATTTTCTGAAATTTTATTATATAATTTATTGATAATAATTTATCAAATATAGATATTAATTAGATTTCGGAGGAAAAACATTTTTGTCATAGACATAATTTTGTATAACATAGGAAAAAAAGAGAGTCAAAATATCTGGGATCTTGCCCTTATTTGGCTGGCTCTTGACTTTCTGGGTGGCCTTAAAGCAAGCTGATCAAGTTACTATTTTGTAAAACTTGCCAAATATTGTCAGAGCTTTGGAGGAGGTAATGAAACCATAAATGTAAAATGCTCTACAAATAGAAAGGTCAAAGACCAGCATATGTGAAACACATTTTCATTCTTAATGAGCAGTCAGATACTTAGTAGGGAATGCCAAAACAACTTCTTTTCAAGAGCCAATTCATTTTGTAGAAATTCATGGAGAAGTAGCAGTATTTATTGAATATGATTCTTGCATCATCATTTAAAATACATGTATTTATAAACAACAGAGCAATAATGTTCAGAGTAATATTAATATCTATAGCTAAAAATAAAAGGTTATTAATGTTGCATTAGAAAAACTGGAGACTGAGGGATTAGATAAACTAGGTTCAAATTACAAAGTTACTACTTATTAACTCTGTGGGTCAAGCTTTTCTGCTCTTCTAACCCAGTTGACAGTGTAGTGGAGTTGTTTGAAAGTCGTTTTTTAAGAGGAAACATAGCTTTGCCAGCAGCTCAGTTCAGGGCAGACTGAGAAGGAGTTCTCTTCAGGCACAAGTCATCATTAGCCTCTGAACCTTCTCAAAAAGATCTTCACTCTTCTCCCACTGTGATTGTAGTACAGTTACATCTGTGAGTCTCTTCTCAACTGGCAATGTGTAACATTGGCAAATGAGGTATTTAAGAGGGTAAAAACTCATGGATAGTATAGTTCAAGAGTTACCTAAAAATCCAGTTGAATGGATTTCACATATTCTAAAATATTACTCTAGATGAAATCATTGTATTCCACAGCCCTTCATTCTCTCAACACTTCCTTCAAAATGTTTGCATTTGTATATGAATAGCAGTTGTATGGAAATTATCCATCTTATACTGATGCTATTGTTAGAAACAAACAAAACAAAGGCTTAACAAAAGGCATATTAAACTATGCTTAAATTATTTGTTGAATGTGTTATCTAACGTTACAAAGATTTTAATGAAGATCTTAGTGAGAAAATTCCTATTGACTTCTAGTCCTATGATCAGTTAAATTTTCTCAATCAATATTCCCTATTTTCAGACAGTAAATTGCAATGGGTGTGCTATAATTTAAATGTGTCCCACAGAAAGCATGTGTTGGAAACTTAATCACCCATTCAACAGTGTTTAGTGGGGCCTAAGAAGAGGATAAGAGAATGAATGAATGTCATTACTGCAGAAGTGAGTTTATTATTGTGGCAATGGGTTTGTTATACAAGTGGAAGTTTGGCCACATTTTAATCTTTTTTTCGTGCTCTTTTTGCCTTTTCACCGAGAAGACCCTCACCAGATTCTGGTCTGTCAATCTTGGACTCTCCAGCTTTCAAACTGTCAGCTAATAAGTTTCTGTTCATTATAAATCACCCAGTCTGTGCTAGACTAATACAGAAAACCAGTACCAGAGAAACGGGGTGATGCTATAACAAACATTGGAAAATATGGAAGCATCTTGAGAACTTTAATGGCTAGAGGCTGGAAGACTTTGGAGGAGAAGGAGGCTAGAAAAAGCCTGTTTTGCCATTAATGGAGTATTAAGGGTGATTCTGGTGAGGGCTCCAAACAAGAGGAATGCTATAGGGAATGTCTGAAACTTCTTGGAAATCACTTAATTGATCATGATCAGAATGTTGGTATGAACACAAAAACAGTAAAGGCCATTTTCTACATGTTCTCAGCATGCATATAAAAAGAGTAACTATGTAAGTTGAGGAATATGTTAATTACCTAGATTCTAGCAATCATTTTGCAAAGTATACATCTATTGAATTATCATGTTATACAACAATGTATACAATTTGTATTGTATACATATTGTATGTATTTATTGAGATGTATCTCAATACAACTGAATCCAAAGAAGAAGATAAGTGTTACATGCCTGGGACATTCCACCTGATTCTCCAGATTAGGTATTAGATTTGCCACAAAAATTACAGATGCTCAGTTAAATTTGAATTGCAGAGACACAACCACAGCT
Source organism: Symphalangus syndactylus (assembly GCF_028878055.3). NCBI lineage: Eukaryota > Metazoa > Chordata > Mammalia > Primates > Hylobatidae > Symphalangus > Symphalangus syndactylus. The sequence continues at coordinate 92,556,080 of NC_072433.2, forward strand.
TTCGTTTTTTGTTTTTTTTTTTTTAGTAAATTAAGTCCCAAATATTGGATAGGACATACTTGTATACTTACACACAAACTTCATTGTTTGTCTCCAACAAAAATTTAACTAGGCATCTGTATTTTGCTACATCTGGCAACCCTACCAAATCCTTCCTTCCAATATTAGCCAACACTCCCCTACCCAATAATAGATGAGGTTTCCAAGGGAGGTTTTGTGGCTTTACCTCACACAGCAGGAGGCATTTAAGTTATATAACATCTCTATTTTATACCCGCAGAGTTGTGTAACATTCTCCAGGGAGCCATGCCTCGTAAATCCGGTGATTGTAATTTTATTTACTATAAGTAATCCTTTAGCCAGGGGCATCCTGCTAAGGGGCTATATAGATAAGGTCTGTTCCTCCTAGCAAATATCATCAGCCTATTTACCCAGAGGTCCAGTTGACAAGGAGATAAGGCCAGGTCACCTGCCCTATTTTCTTTCTCCTGGGGTTGCACTCTGGTTAAAGAATGAATGGATCACAGGCCAGATATTTTAACTATTTCCTTGCAACTACAGTCATGTCTTTAATAGCTAAGGAAAAACATACTTTCATTTATACCAGAAATAAACTCAAAAGCTGATAAAAAATTTAAATGTCCCGTGTATATTTTAGACTTAATGTCCTTCAATGTGGGAAAAGTTGTTTTTCTAATTTTCACAAGTTCTATCCTTGATAAATATTCTGATGTAGTCCATATATTAAGTTTTGAGTACTAAGGGAAGAAGTTCAAGTTGCTATCTGAGAAGAAACATTTAACAGCAGTCTCTTAGTTCCATCAAATAGATATACCACTTCTCTAAAATTGTGTTTAATCAAATGTATGACATCTAGTAAGTATCTTGGAAGGGGTATGACAGAAATAAAAAGGAACAATCTGATGACTAGCAGGCCAAGGAGACCAAGGTATTATTCGCAAACCTCTGAACATAGATGTAATGTTTTCTAAAAGTTCTGACAGCAAAAATTTGAGATTTAACTTGGGCTACATAATTTTTGTCTACAAGAATAAAATAAAGGGCTCCATCATATGCACAATTAGGAAGATAATTTAATCAATGCTTTTACATCTTTTTTAAAGATACACAATTTCATGACTTACATTAGACTCCCTAAATTTGTTTTCAAAAAGTTTCTTTTGATTTTCATTTTTTCATGTTCAATGAGCAGTGGAAAAGAATGTTGACAGTAGAATTCCCAAGTCACTTTAAATGGCTAGTAAACCATTTAAAAATTAGGAGATAATATATCTTGTTTTTCTGAAAAAGCATAATTTTGGCCTTTAAAATTGTTAGTGTGAATATCAAGATAATTAAAACCTTCTGTGTTCCAGGGTAAACATGTAAAAACACAATTTATTACATTTTTCTCAGGTATTTTACCTATGTATCCTCAATCCATGGTTTTCTAGGTAAAACAGATTTCAGCAGCTAAGCCAGGATTTTGACTAATTTGTAGGATTTCTAATGCCATGGAGGTGTATGGCTATGACCTGAAAGCACTGCACCTTATTCTTTTTTTTTTTTTTTTTTGAGACGGAGTCTTGCTCTGTCACCCAGGCTGGAGTGCAGTGGCATGATCTTGGCTCACTTCAAGCTCCGCCTCCTGAGTTCATGCCATTCTCCTGCCTCAGCCTCCCGAGTAGCTGGGACTACAGGCACCCACCACCATGCCTGGCTAATTTTTTGTGTTTTTAGAGATGGGATTTCACCATGTTAGCCCGGATGGTCTCGATCTCCTGACCTTTTGATCCACCTGCCTCAGCCTCCCAAAATGCTGAGAGTACAGGAGTGAGCAACCGTGCCTGGCCCTCCCTTATTCTTATAGAAGTTTTACATTTTCTATATTAAAATAAAATAATAAATACTATTTTAAAATCTTAAGTTAGCACATAGAGCACATTGTGCTGCATATTATAGTTTCTTTTGATACGTTATTTATCAAGTGTTTTTGTTTTTCTTCTGTTTTAGCATAAACTGGTGAAATAAATATTTACATACTTCTACTGGTTTTGAATGTGTGTTCTCATAGTTAGGCACACATTAATCTTACATGTCTTTGTGCAGGTAGAAAATATTTTCTGATATCACAAATGAAGACATTGAAGATTACAGTGATTATTGCTCCAGGGTAACACCCCCAAAATCAGAAGACCCAGGACTACGTTTTAACATCCAGACCATGTTTTCCAGTGTTCTTTTCACCATATACAACTGTATCTCCTGTAACAGCCAATATAGATTTGTTAACAAAGACTCAAAACAAGTGATAGTCCTTTCTTTTTAATAACCGTATCCTGAAGAAAGTTCTGTTTGAAGGAATTCACTTGAACCTATATATCTCTTGATTTCTTTCTTTATACCTTCTCCCAGTTAAGAAAAAAAAATAATCAAGGTATTGAATGCACTCAGTATCTATGTATTCTTCCCTCCTACCCACTCTTACCAACTACCACCCTAACCAATTCACTAAAATGAATATTAGGAATTTCACCCATGACTTTCACATTGCCAAAAACAGTGGACACTTCTCTCTCACAGCAATCATTGTCATAACATATGAGAAACCACCCTCAGCTACATTCCATAACATGGCTTTTCTTATTTTTATCCTAATTTGCTGGCTAAATGTTTTCCCCTTTGCTCTCCTCCGACTTTCCTGAGTGCTCCTCACCATCCATTCCATCTCCTTAGGGTGAGCATATACAGTCATTTGACTTTAAAGAGTATACATAGGCTAGTTTTTCTCCATCCCAGAATTCCTCCTTCACCTACAGACATAAATCCAAATGTTTAATCAGCATTTCCATTTCTACATACAATATCAAAAGTACTGTATCTTAAACCAAATGATTGAGCATCAATTCAAGCTTCCACTAATTTTCTCAATATAATCATAATTATCAGCTACACACAGAGGATCTGGATTCTGCTTAACTCCACATCTTTAGCAGTCTCTGACACTTTAGGCTTCCTCTGTCCTGGTCTTTTTTTGTTATTGTTTCTTGAATATTTTATGTTCTTGCTCATATTATTATTTTTTCTTTGCATTAATTATACCTTCATATCTTCAGAGCTCAGCTTCCATGGCAAAGAGCCTTTACTTAAACATGTCTCTCCCAGTCTATATATCTATTTTCTTTCATCATACACTATGTAATTTTTGTTTAGTAATATGGCTTATATGGCTACTAAATTGGAAAGGGTGAAGAGTCTGAGGTTTTTTTTTTTTTTTTTTTTTGAGGGAGGAGTCTCATTCTATGACCCAGGCTGGGGTGCTGTGGTGCTATCTTGGCTCACCTCTGCCTCATGGGTTCCAGCGATTCTCCTGCCTCAGCCTCCCAAGTAGCTGGGATTACAGGTGTGCGACACCATGCCTGGCTAATTTTTGTATTTTTAGTAGAGACGGGGTTTCTCCATCTTGGCCAGGCTGGCCTCGAACTCTTGACCTCAGGTAATTCTCTTGTCTTGGCTTCCCAAAGTGCTGGGATTACAGGTGTGAGCTACTGTGCCCAGTCTGGGTCTGAGATTTTTACCCTACTTTTGAGCTATTAGCCTGCCAGAATGTTACAGATACATAAACACACACACACACACACTCTCCCAAACACACAGACTAATACATACATATATAAAAGAACAAAAGATTTTGATTTCTGAGTCAAAAACAGACCACAGCAAAAGAACAAAAACAGTAGCCAGAGCAGCTTCTTGTGTAAGTTCCCCATACTCCACATCCCACAGAGGAACATGATGAGGACCAGATGTTTACCTGAACGTACAGTGGGTTGCACCACAGGAGAGGAAGCCTGAAATTAGGAGCCTCTTAGAGTTTATGAGACTGCTGGCAAATCCACCTACTCTCCTCTGTAGAGAGCAAGATTACTCATTTTTCTGGAATATAAAAAAAATCTCCTCCTGGAGGAACAGAGAAAACTGCATACGTTTATTATCCTGGAACGTAAGCATATGTCTCTGGGAAAGGAACAGAGAGGGTTTTATCTTTACTACCTTGGACATCTACAAAATATATCTCTAAATTTGTCCAGAGGGAAACACTCTCTCTAGCTTCTAAGGCTGTTTGCTATTGAAACATGTATTTTGCTTAGAAGAGCCAGCCTGTGCAGAAACCTGAGGAATCCGTGGAAAATTTCATACAATGATAATTTATAAATATCTACTTCATGTATTTGCTTATTTTCTTTTTCTCTTTAGAAATTTTTACTACATGAGTGCACGGATTCTATGGTTGTTGTTCACTGTTATATTCCTAGTGCTTGAAATATTCCTTGGCTCACAATAGGTAAGCAATACATACATACATACATATATACATATAATTACTAAATGAATTAGCAAATAAATACATAAGTCAATAGATGAAAAACTAATTGATTCATTAACTCTTAAAATGCTGGATAATTTAGTTTTTAATTGTTGTTGATGTTCTAATCACGGCTTTCCCTTGTGTATATATTCTTAAAGTTTTTAGTGACCTCTTTGTATTGATTGAGTCATTCTCAGAAACTTAGGAATGTGTAACTCTACATAAAGAATTCAAGATATTGCTTGAACTATTTATTTTTTAAAAAGAGTTGTGTAAATTCTGAAAATACTTAGGGCAAAAATATATGAGAAATTGCAAAGCACAGATTTTCCTAGCAGTTCAGGTATTTTAAGAAATTCTAAAAGATGTAAAACAGCCTTACTGGTGGAGAGACTGTGGTCAGGAGGAGATTGGGGTCATTCTAAGAAGGAAGGCAAGATAATTTGGCTGTGGCAAATAGGACATATAATTATTTCCTTCATAGTGCAGTACTAGGATGGTGATAATTACATTACTTTTACATTAAAAAGAAAAAAATTCAAAATTTGCCACTAACTACTCCCTGGAATCGAGGAAGAAATGCAGTGAAATTTTCAAATGTAGGTACTTTGGGAAAAGAAAACAAATTTCAGTTCAAAATTCTACCCATAAGAACCATTGGAATTAATTGAAATGAAGAAAAACACATGAAAATTAGAAAACCTTGATAGCATATTAATGCCATATGATCACACAATTTAAATCCAAATTCCTGACTCTGCTTCATATAGACTATATGATACAGGGAAAGTTACCAAACTCCTCTTGCCTCATGTTTCTTATTGAGCAAAAGAAGGATTTTTTTAAACGAAATAATACTTAACCATCTAATAAGATATTTATTAGCATTAAATTAGCCAATAGGTACAATGTGGTTGGAATAGTATGTAGAAATACACATGTTCCAAATGATAAATATAGTTTCTATAGTGCAAATGCCAAATAGTGGAAATGTAAAACCAGGCTATAAAGACACTTCCCTTTTCCAATTCAAAGACATAAATACTGAGGAGACATAAAGAGAAAGAAAAACAGAGAAAAAGAGAAAATACAGACAAAGAGAACAAATCTTAAAAAGATGGAAGGAAAAATAATCCCTGGACTCTAGAAAAAAAGAAGTTTCTGAAACCAGAAAGGTACCAACAAATTTAAAACTGTATCCAAGAACGTCATAGTCCAGGGCACACTGGGCTTGAACAGAGGGAAAAGGCAATAGAAAAGTATAAATTGAACAATACTATTATTATGAGAAGTATCAACAAATTTAAAAAAAATTTAATTACTATGCTAAGAACTGAAAAAATACATTTGAAAACGTATGTTTTAATTATTTAAGGCATAACATTAGAAAGATGAATCATATTGCAGCAACACAGCAAAATTCCTCATCACATTATCAAATGGATTTAAAAAGTTACTACAATATTTCCTGGAATTGCTTTGATGTCAAGACTCTTACAATACTGAGTCTTCAGATTCATGAAAATGTTATATATCTTCATTTTAAGTTGACTTTTATATAGCATTTTAACAACATATCAAAATTATGTGTCCTAGGTACATTATTTTCTTCATTGCCAATACAAATGGGAATTTTTAAATCACCCTTTTCAATTGGCTGTTCATTTTAAATTAGATCTGTGTATTAGTTTGCCAGGGCTGCCATAAGTATCACAGACTAGGCGGCTTATACAACATAAATTTATTTTCTCGCAGTTCTGGGGCTTAGAAGTCTGAGAGCAAGGTGTCGGTAAAGTTGATTTCTTTAAGATCTGTTTCCTTGGCTTGTAGATGCCATCTTCCTCTGGTTTCTTAATCTGGTCTTTTCCTCTGTGTCTGTCTGTCTGTGTCCTAATCTCCTTTTGTAATCTTTTCACTCATATTAAACTACAGCTCACTCATATGAATTCATTTTACTTTAATTACTATTTTAAAGGACTTATCTCCAAATACGTTTACATTCTCAGGTACTTGGAGTTAGGACTTTAACATATGGATTGGCGGGGTCGGGGGCGGGGGTGCGGGTCACAATTCAGCTCATAAAAATCTGTATGAAAGGTTTATAAATAATTGAATTGCCGAATTCAATAAAGGTTAATATTGATAGCATGTCCACTGATCGGCTTTAGTTTTCTATGTATAACAGAATTCGCATATTTGTATTCTGCCACATATTGGTATGCCACAAGTAGATTATAGATTTTTTAATACATTGATCTTTAGTTAATATTAAATTGCATGAATTACTATAGATCTATAATAAGTTCAACATCTGGTAGTACATAAGGCATCCAGATATGTTATTTTCAAGACTGTCTTCGTTTCTCTTGGCCCTTTTCATTTTTCTATAAACTTTAGAATTTACTTTGTATACTGCACCTGCCTACACATAAACTACTGAATTTTTGATTAAAATTTCATTGAATCCATGGACTGATTAAGAAAGCAATTACGTCTTTACTATGTTGGGTAATCTATCCCATGAATGCTATGTATTTTTTTATTTATTAAAATATTATTTAATTTATTGAGCATTACATAATTTTTAGTGTATATACCTTGCATACATATCCTTAGATTTATTCCAGGATATTAATGTTTTCATTCTATTATAAATGGTAATTTAAAAATTTTATTTTCTAGTTGTTTGCTTCTGGTGTACAGAAATAAAAGTGATTTTGTTTTTGTTTATTTACTAATGTTTTATGCAGCTATTCTATTGTTTATTAATTTATTATAATATTTGTAGATTATTTGGTTTTCTACATATGCATTCATGTCATTTAGGAATGATTATTTCTTTGGAAACATCATACACACACACACACACATTTTTTTCCTTGCCTTATTGTACTGGCACTGACATCCAGCACAATGTTGAACAGAAGTAGCCATTATTGTTATCCTCTAACTATTTACAATTTTAGGAGCCAAACTTAATAATCTAGTATTTAGCCTGGTGTTTACTCCAGAATTTTGAGCTATTTCTCACACATTTAAGGAAGAGCCTTTCTGTCCTAGATTTTTAAGAGGTTTTAATCATGCGTGGTTGCTAAATTATTTAAAATGATGTTTTCATATATATTGAGACGATGATTTGATCTTGATCCCTTTCTCTCTTTCTCTCTCTCCCTCTCCTCTTGCTACTGTGATGAAATGCACTGACTATGAAATACAAAACATTCCAGCTTTTCTGGAATAATCACCACTTGACCATAATGTACTGCCTTTTTCATATGTCACTGGACTTTATTTGATGGTATTGTACCTATGTACATGAAAGAAAGTGAACTGTTACTTTTCTGAGTTTTTTTTTTTTAATAAATATACTATCATGGTTATTCTGACCTCAAAAAGCAAGTTGGAAAATGTTTGAATTTTATATATTTGAAAGAGTTTAATATTGGTGTTATTTGTATTCTATATTAGACAGCTTGCAGCAGGAATGCCATTGGTATCTAGAGTTTCTTTACTGAAAATAGAATAGTAACAAATGTATGTCCTATAATAGGTGTAGAACTATTCAGCTTCTCCGTTATTTTCTTGTAACATATTCAGTTTGTTGTATATTTATGAAATTTGTCAATTAATATAAAATGTGCCAGGCATAGTGGTTCACGCCTGTAATCCTTGCACTTTGGGAGGCTAAGGTGTGTGGATCACTTGAGGGCAGAAGTTCGAGACCAGCCTGGTAAACATGGTGAAATTCTCATCTCTACTAAAAGTACAAATCTAGCCAGGAATGGTGGCATGCAACTGTAGTCCCAGATACTTGGGAGGCTGAGGTTGCAGTGAGCAGAGATTGCACCACTGCACTCCAGCCTGGGCTACAGAGTGAGACTCTGTGTCAAAAAATAAATAATAATAATATTATAAAATAAATTTTATAATATTATAAAATAAATTTTATAATATTATAAAATAAATTTTATAATATTATAAAATTTATAAATTTATAAAATAAAATAAAATTTATTTTATCTTATATATTATAAAATAATAATATAAAATATATTTCACATGGAATAGATAAATTTATATTTTATATGTGTATGTCTCCTTTTGTATGTTCATGCATTTACTAGCTCTGTCCATGGAGAGGTAATAGAAGCACTGCCCCACAAATAGAAATAAGCATACCAGGCACTCAGATGATTACTCTAACTTTTTTCACTAAAAGGAACAAAGTCTCCTTTCATAAATGGTTTCTTCTGAGCTTGGACAAGAAAAGTGCCAGAATAAAATGTATACCTTTGTGACAGAAAGTAAGAAAATATTAAAGAAAAGACAGAATACATCAAAAGAATACATGGACAACCTTGAGAGTATCATCCTCCACTGACACTTTATGTTTAAGACTATTAATTATAATAAGTGATTATAACCTGTTGACTAAAATTAGAATCCATAAACCCATGCTGATATAAGTAAATCCATATATAAATAGAGGAGCAAAGAAAGTTTTTTCTTGTGATATAATTCCATCTATTAAATGTAAAATGAATTATAGAATTAGAAAATCACCATTTAGCAACCACCATAGTAATAATAGTTACAGACAAGGATCATCAATGAATGATAAAAGTAGTGATTGGAAGTTACTAAATAAAAATGAAAAATTCTTAACTTTACATTGTAATATTCGGTAGACACCACCTTAGCCAAGTAATCCAAGTTAATAGCACCAGTAATACGTTCAACAAACATCATTTACCTCCCGATGTAATACACTGAGAATAAAATATCGCTTCTGTGAAAATGCATAACATAATTCTATTCAGAGATAATACTAGGCACACCCAATTTGAGAGACACTCTACAAAATAATTACCCTGTACTCCTCAAAAATATCAAGTTCAAGAAAAGCAAAAACAGATTGTGAAACACCTCCAGTTTAAAGGAAGCAGAGATGGGATAACTCAATATACCACGGATTGCTTGATCAGAAAAAATAAAAAATACTATTTTGATTGTTTGGGTATAGAGGTGGTTTTGGCACAAGTAATATATTTTTAATAAAACTGTTGCCTATTAGATATATTATTGTATAAATGTTAATATCCTTATTTTGATAATTTTCCTAAGGTTATTTAAAAAGTCTTTATATTTAAGAAACACATTGAATTGTTTAGAGGCACATGGTAAAATTTCAACAAATTATTTTCAAAGGACTCAGAAATTAATATGCAATATAAAGCAAGAGATTGATATGAAATATCACGTGGTAAGATATTTGCATTTGAGTAATGTGGGTAAAAGGATTTATGGGAATTATTTTTATTATTTTTGCAACATTTTTATAATTAAAATTATTTCAAAACAGGTTTTAAAATAATCTTGTTTTCGTACAATGCTATAGTTTATCCTTTTAAAGGCAAAAAAAATTATTTTCACTTTCTCTGTGGTTATAGGAGTATATGAGGTTTGGTGAGGTTTGAGACCAACTTCCTGAAATCGGCATTTAAATCAGCATGTATTTCAAAATATTATGGATATTACATGTTTGCTATGTTTATCATAAACTGACTGCAAGAATTCGGAGTATACAATTTGTGGACTGTCAAAGACCTTATTCAGGCAGAAGCATCAGAAAAGCCTAGAGGCAAGAGAAAGCAAAAACATATATATAAGTTCCCCATTCTTTAAATTTAGCGTGTGAAGTATTTTGGTTTGCAAAGTAAAATGAGCAAGAAGTTTGGACTAACAATAGTAAAAGGCTTAAGGAGTCAGGGAAGTGACTGGAACCCTTCCATGAAGATTAGAAGTTAAAACGATCAATTGAGATAATGAAATACAGTGTGTGTTCTTTGATGTGTGTAGGGAAAGAATTGTGTTCAGGCAAGTTTAAAGAACCCATGAATTGTAAAAATCAATCAAAATGCCTATAGGACACGGAAAACAGCTATCAGTTGAAGCCAGCTTAGTACAGCTATTATTCAAAACAGAGCTATATCTAGCAAATACCCACACATCTATTCAATTCAGTCAAAAAAAAAAAAAAAATCAACCCAGTGTGAAAAAAAAAAAAAGAAAAAACCAAGTTCTTGCTATATTGTCATCTAGAAAAAAAAAAACAACAACAAACTGAGTGATGAATAATGTAAAATTATTCAGTCAAAAATCTCTTAGTGAGTGATTACTAATGCATGCTACCTGGTATAGAATTTGAAAGAACATTCTCTTGCTTTTATACAGTTGCTTTCTTGAGAAAGGAGGAATATTAATATTTACTAAACAGTGTGAAACCAAAAACTAGGGCAAAAGTATAGTCGTAGTGCATAAGAGGGAACAACCATCAATGCCTAGAAAGTGATAGGAAAGTCCTCAGTGAGATAATAGTTTTGAGCTGGTTCTCAGATTTCACTCATTTACGAAACTAATTAGAAATTAACAGCACTTCTTTGTGCTCTGTGCTCCAGCAACCTGAGCCAGCCTTTGAAGGCTGTTTATCATGCAGGCTGCTAAGGCTGTTAGTGTGTATTAGTCCATTTTCACACTGCTTTAAACATACTACCTGAGACTGGGTAATTTATAAAGAAAAGAGGTTTAATTGACTCACAGTTCCACATGACTGGATAGGCCTCAGGAAACTTACAATCATGGTTGAAGGGGAAGCAGAGACGTCTTCCATAGTGGCAGGTGAGAGTGAGGTGGAGAAGAGCCCCTTTTAAAACCATCAGATCTCGTGAAAACTTACTATCACGAGAACAGCATGGGGGAACCGCCCCCCAACCAAGTTCCTTCCTCCACAGATTATAAGGATTACAATTTGAGATGAGATTTTGGCGGGGACATACAGCCAAACCATATCATGATGTCTCCCAGAAACTGCTTTACACGACCCAAGGAATAAAGAAGCCAAACACCCGAATCTCTTACTGCCTAGGGATGAGGGAATATAATTTCAATAAAATGTAAATTTTAGATACATCAAGCAGTGCTACTTTAATTTATTTGATATTAGAATTAGTAATATAGCATGCTCACTATTTGTGGCTGATCGAAATGTAGCCAAGTCAAATCACCATTAAATTATAAGCTTTCCTAAAAACTTTTAATTAATGATAATCTGTGATTTTCAAGACTCCCATATTAATTATTGTATATGTTTTTTGTCAATCATATATGACTGTGGAATCAATAACAACAATACATCAAAGTTTAATTTTTAAAATATGTTTATAATTTTAAACAGTTATATTAGGTTTCCCAAACTTTATCTTAAGCTCCAAGTGAGTAAAAGTAGTAATTCAAATTTTATTTCCCACTAAATCCTAGAAATTATATATTTTTAAATTTATATCAAATATCTGCTTAAATTCTCCAAGTAAAAGTGGCAAGAGTTTACACTAAATCAGTGCCCATGTGAAAACAGAGGTTCTAAGAAAAATATAGGAATTAGAATGGTAAGACTTGATAACTGACTACTTAATGCAAGACTGAGAGATATGAGATAGTTGATAAGAATTCAGAGTTTTTAGTTTGAGTTGCTGAATAGTCAGGGCCCTATTTAACATAGGTAATGTAAAATGAGGATGTTTTGTTTTGGGTAGGAGGTGCATGTACTTCTTAAAAGGCAGGCATTATCAAGCAATTTATATCTTCATAATAAGCCTAATATCATTATGGACTCTTGAAACATGGCAAAAATAAGACTCAGAATCCAATATCACTACATAAATGACTAATTCAAACCAGATGGTTTGATTACAGAGCTACTGCTCTTAACTCTTACTTTCCCTCAGTTGCTGCATCTGTAAATTGCAAATTAAATATAGTATAAAGCAGCTATGTGATCTGAACTATGTAGTAATTAATGTATGTTCTATACACTAATTTTTATATTAGTGAATAACTGAGAATTTTGAAAAATGTATTTAGAAAATCTTTGAAGACTACTTAATGAAGTATAATAGCAGTGACTTTTAATTTATCAAACAGATTCACCTCTTTTCTAACACAGGAGAACATCTACAAGACTCAGGCTTAAGTGCCTAGCAATTAGCATAATGATTGGCACATGGTAAACCCTAATTTTTACCAAACAGACAATGAATGAGTTAATGAATGAATGAAAACGTGACATAGGAGTGAATAGAAAGGATTATTACTTTACTACGTTATGCTTTAGTTCTCTTAAAAGTAGAAATAGTAACATTAATAATAGATATTTATTATAAGAATTAAGTTGATTATATGTGTTTAATAATCTGTTACATAACATCTATACTTGCATGACTTAGCATTATTGTTATTACAATAATTAAGGGTAAAATTAGTGAGATGCTTTTTATAGGTGTATTAGAGTTCAAGCTAGAAGATATAAAAACACATTGGATTAATGATGATTGGGTTCCCCATGATACTTTTTTCCTCCTTTGATTTCATCATTAACAACAGGAGGGCTGTGAATCATAAGAAATGATGGAATTGTTAGAAGCTAATTTTAACCACAGACCTGTATGAATGTGTATTTACATAAATGTAAGATTTTGTAACAAATTGCTTTTGCATGCTATACAATCCATAAGAAAATTCTGAATATTTAGTATAGCATAAATAAGATTTTGTATTTCAATTTTCAAAGAAAAATTTATAACAAAACTTAATTTCTTATCAAGTAATAAGTGTAATAGTATTTCTTACCAAATAGTCAAGATGTATTATAGTCTCCAAAGATGAAAAAAAGTTGAACCAATCTGCAGGCAAATAACAGAGATAAATTTATAGGAACTTTGAAGTTAAATGAATATACAACAGCAAATTAATGTCCCATGGATTAAGACAGACATCACAGAGACAAGATATTTCGAATCTACTAGTTTTATTATTTTTTTCTGAAAACTGAAGCATCAGCAAAAGCCACTTAATAATAATGGAGATGAGAGGGAGAAGCCTAATATGTAATCACTTTTAACAGGTCTAAACTCTAGTGTGGCTGTGCTTGGAGATTACCATTATAACAAAAGAATTGAAATGTGTTTATTTTTAAAAGGTAAGTGTTTATTTTACATACAGAATTGCCATTTGCTTTAAGCTATTTACTCTTGAAGGACAACAATTTTGGCCTTTTAATTTTTCTTCAGTTAGTAAATACTAATCTGCCAATATCTCTGTTTTTAAAAGTATGCCTTTTTTAACTTATATTACATTAAACTTTTTAATATTCCTCTTTAAAATTGGCAGTAGAAGTTCAAAATTAAATTGCTTATTACTCTAGAGAGTAGGTTATTTTTCTGCTCATGGCAAGAGAAGTCTAACGATTCTTTTCTTGCATTTTTCAAGGCACAGACTCTATAATTGCTTGGTGAATGGTGACATCTGATCTCTGACCTAAGAGAAACATATTTGCATCATTTATAAGAGATGCAGATGACAGGTCATGTCTGTTACATTTGACCCTTTCTTCCAATGTTTAAGCCCATGCCAGGTTTAGAAAAAAATACATAAAAAGAACACAAAACAGAGAGTTTGGAGCAAGGAATTATTGCTGGATTGGCAAAGTACAATATATAATCCATTCCCTAATTGGAATAAATTGGACCAAAGTTCACACACCTTTTGAATAAACATACTTTAGGTTACAACAGAGACTGGACATTTTCCAAAACTGTTTTGTTTTTAGGTGTCAAAATCAAATGAATCTTTGTGATTTTGATTGAAATCTTAAGAAAACTAATTTATTCCCATAAGATTGATATTTGGATATCATTTGATTTCAAAAATGAAGAAAATTTTGTTACACAAATTGACATAGATACAATTTTTAAAATTATCTTTTATCATACAATTTCCTATTATAGCTAAGAAGTTTCCCTTGTTAAATATTACTCCTTTGAATAATTAAAATCTACACTTTTTTGATATTTCCAGATTCATAGCTACCTATTTGCATCACTCCTTAGCTTTAACATGTCAACCATTACATTCCATAAATTCTTCATCAAATATAGATGCTAAGTTATCTAGCTTCTATTTATTTCACTAATTTAAGCTGTAATGACTTCATTGTCACAGTTAAGGATGACACCCTCCTTCAAATCTGATGGATGTAATAATATAATAACACAGGCTGATGGTGTTATTTTTCATCTCATCAGTGTTTTGGCATGACCAAATATATCTAATATTAGATGTGAAATTTAGGAGATTATAATTTGTAAGCACTCTACACAAACTCCATGAAATTCCTTATTTACTGTACACTTGCCTGCCTCCAAGCAATTAAAGTTTCCTAATACCTGAAATTGAAATTATTTTGACTATTTTTCTTATAAATATCCTTTATCCTTCTCCAGGACTGGGCCCAAAAGTCTTTGGAAATTTCAGAATATTTCCATTTATGTTATTACGAAGAGTATAATTATTCATAATTTGATTTCTGTTTTTCCAGTGACTTTTGAATCTCAGTGTGCACATAATAACAATTAAAAATGTGTGAAGACCATTGATTAATGTTCTGAATTAATCCATGATGTGTTTCTGTAAATGATTTTGAATTTCACATGTTGCAATACTTTGTAGTACATTCTGTACTTTGTATATTGAAATATAAAAATGAATTTGTTTTCATAAACATTGTTTTAATTAGAATTTTGAATAAGTACATTTAATTATTTTTACTGTTTAGACAAAACTTGGAATTAGTTTAAGTCATATATAGCTGGTCATCTACAAATATATATTAACATTTTATATTTCACGTTAGTTGGTGCATTAGTTTGCTAGGGATTCCATAACAGAGTACCACAAACTGAGTGGCTTAAGCAGAAATTTTTTTTCTCACAATTCTGGAGGCTAGATGTTCAAGATGAAAATGTTGGCAGAGTTAATTCCTTCTCATGGCAGAGAGAGAATCTATTCCACCTATTCCACGCCTCTTTTTTTTTTTTTTTTTTTGGAGTCGGAGTCTCACTCTGTCGCCCAGGCTGGAGTGCGGTGTGCAGTGGCGCAATCTCGGCTCACTGCAATTTCCTCCTCCTGGGTTCAAGCAATTCTCCTGCCTCAGCCTCCCCAGTAGTTGGGACTACAGGTGCACACCACCACGCCCGGTTAAATTTTTTTTTTGTATTTTTAGTAGAGACAGGGTTTCATCATGTTGCCCAGGCTGGTTTGGAACTCCTGAGCTCAGGCAATCTGCCTGCCTCGGCCTCTCAAAGTGCAAAATTACAAGCATGAGCCACTGCGCCCGACCTCCATGCCTCTTTCTTACCTTCCAGTGGTTTGCGGGCAATCTGTGGTGTTACTTCGCTGATAGATAACATCACCCTGATCTCTGCTTTCCCTGTTTGCACGTCTCTCTCTGTGTCCAAATTTCCTCTTTTTTATAACGACAATAATCATACAGGATTAGGGCCCATACTAATGACCTCATTTTAACTTGACTGCGTCTATAAAAACCCAATTTCCAAGTAAAACACATTCTGAAGTACCAGGGGTTAAGACTTCAGTGTATATTTTTAAGGGGACCTAAACAAATAAAAACATTTGGTAAACTTCATTAATAAATTTGTCAGTTTCATATATAAATAAATGTTTGCATTAGCAAACATTATTGGTGGCATTTAATAAAATCTATGAACTGATTAAAGAAAAGCATAGATTGCAGATGCTAAAGGGTTAGTTTAGTGGAAGCTTAAAAAACTAAAACTATAATACAATCAAGCATTTGTTAACATCAGCAGATATTGGTAGGGATAGCATTTAAAATAAGTTTTAGAATCATAATATCTGTATTTATTAATTCCAAATATTTTCTTGCTAGTATGCATTATGATATTTCATGATGACCTACTATGTAGCATTTCAAACTTTGATTCTTGAGCACTTTTTTGTTTTGTTTTGTTTTGTTTTCAGCAAAAAAGTTATCACACTTGGCATAGCATACAGCTGAACATGAACTAGAAATGCTTATATAGATTATACGTGCTAAAAGCAATTCTTAACATTACATGGGTAAAAACTTTGATGAATGTATAATTTTATATGGGCCTAGACAGGCTAATAGTATTATTGCCTAAAAATCATTATTCTTCTAAATTTTCTTTAGTTACCCCATCATGGTAACAATCCTAAAAATTATGGTACAAACTACTATGAAAAGGAGAATCTTCCCCAATCATATACATATATTTTTTTTTTCTTTGAGACAGAGTCTCACTCCATCGTCCAGGCTGGAGTACAGTGGCTTGATCTTGGCTCACTGAAGCCCCTGCCTCCTGAGTTCCAGTGATTCTCCTGCCTCAGCCTCCCAGGAAGCTGGGATTACAGGCACGCACCACCATACCTGGCTAATTTTTGTATTTTTAGTAGAGATGGAGTTTCACCATGTTGGCCAGGCTGGTCTCAAACCACTGACCTCTGGTGATCTGCCTGCCTCGGCCTCCCAAAGTGCTAGTATTACACGCATGAGCTACCGTGCCCGAAAGTGCTAGAATTACAGGCATGAGCCACCGCGCCGGCCCATACTTCATATTAAACTTCTTTAGCCATTAGGGAGCACTAGTTCCTTCCTCTTTGTAACATTTTTCACAAAGTGTCACATACGTGAGATAAGAAACTGATCAATTAAATTCTGTTATAATGTCATTCATGTGGGGAGCAGCAGAATACCATCAAAAACAAAAAGTAGAAACAAATAAGAAATAATAAAATATGGATTCCACTGGGTGTTTCAGTATTACAAAATTTTGAAAAAATCTAATCTAGTGAACATAGCATGTCTTCAATTTCTAGGGAATTTTCAGAATACATTTATACTTGTTGGATAAGTAAGAATGAGAGAAATCCATATTTTATAACTGAAACCCTATTTATGTTTTAATAAAAATATTTAAAGGGAGTTAGAGGATACATTTATTATTGCATATTATTAAAAATTTTATATTATTGGCAATCAAGTTGACATCTTAAATTTGAGTATATAAAACAATTTAAAAGACCATATGCAATATACTTAGTAATAACTTTAAAATAATATTTTTCTTTTTTATAATTATCAAAAAAATTCCTTGAAGAAAGTTTGGAATACTGCAAAAATTGGAAAAAAGAAAAAACTCTGTACTTCTTCCTTGTATAATCACTTTTATCATTGTATTTCCAATTATTTTTCTTCTTAATATTCTTTTATATGCAGAATTTTATGTCAGAATTAGTACGTCAAAAGCTTCTAGCAATGTTAAAAATAGCTTTCGTGTTCGTAAAATTTCTTTGAAATATAGTGTGAGAAGCTTGGTTCATAATACTTCCCTTTCTACATAATTTTTCTAAAAATAATATTTTAATAAATACGTGTAGATATTGCACCATATTGAAAAGTATTACTATCATATATGTCTCTGTTATTTATATTTTTAAAACTTATGTTGGGATATCGTCAATTAAGTGTAAATAGAATTTTCTACAGAGTTTTTCTTAATCACATAACCAGTTAAATTCTAATTGTGGGCAATTACTTAATAAATAGGAAATACAGTATGCCATGTATAGAATATAAAATGATCAGCTTTTGGGCAAGCACACCAGCAACTTACACAGTATCATAAATATTTTTAGATACAAAATATGTAAATTAAACTTAATAATGTAAAAATATTTCTGGTCAATATTTATTTAAGTATGGTTGCTCTACTAGCAAAAGAATAAAATCATTGCTAGTAAATGGCAGCTGTCAAAAGCCACTGTGGTTTTTAAACACTTTTTTCTGATAATATTTGACAAATTCCAGTTATTTAATGGCAGTATAATGTCATACCATCCCCACTTTTTAGTATAGAAGTCTAGGTAATACCCTCTTTATTCTTCTACAGGGGAGAACCGGACTGGCTGGTTGATTGTGAAAGAATTTAAGTGACATCAGGTGGTCTTAGATCCAATGTACTGTTTGGAAATGGATATGCAAGAGAACAAAAAACTCAGACCATGTATCCTGCTCAGAGCATTTTCTTACAGCTCCTGACAATAGCTCCTTATTGCAGACAGAATTTCATTCATTGAATTACAATGGCATGCCTCTAGGAGAAGGATTTGAAAAAGAAGATCTCATGATATAGATGCCAACAACTTGCTTAGATACCCTCTCACAGAAATTTGAAAAGCTATGTTCTCTTACTTTAAATTAAAATCTGAATATTTTATCATATTACTATAAGTTGAAATATGTCTAGATAATATAACTTGGATTTTTTGTAAATGTTGACATTCACAAAATGTTGAAACACAACTTCTTAAAATGCATGTTATAAAATTTATATAATAGAGTTATTTGACACCCCAAATTGTATAATTATAAATATATTTGTATGTATATTTATCACCCTATCA
Source organism: Symphalangus syndactylus (assembly GCF_028878055.3). NCBI lineage: Eukaryota > Metazoa > Chordata > Mammalia > Primates > Hylobatidae > Symphalangus > Symphalangus syndactylus. Next base: position 92,574,810 of record NC_072433.2, read on the forward strand.
TACTTTTCTGTAATGAAAATATTTTTATCAATTAAAATAATTGTTCAAATTTCCTGTAACTCAAGTAAACACGAAAAATTTCTGCATTTTTCGTCATATTGATGGCAGCAGCCACAGCTAAGATGAGGGCTGCAGTGAGGGAGGCGCAGCTGCGCCTAACGTGCTCCATGGAGCCGGCTGGAGCTGGGAACCGGCAGAAGCCCCACCCACTTCCAAGTAGGAGTAGCAGGAGCCCCACCCTACTGGACACAACTGCAGCTGCCTAACCATAGCTGCAGACCCTGCAGACCGGGCATCTCTGCATTCTCGAGGGCCCAATAAATTCCCCTCCCCTGCGGGCTTGGAAGTGCCTACTCCCACTGCCTGGCTTCTCCCTGCTGCAGGAGCCTGCTCCGATTTTGGACAAAGTTGTGGACGAGGCTGAACGTTGACATGACACAGCTGGGTGTGTACAGCTTGGGGCAGCACTGACATGCCAACCCCTGCCGCCTGGGCCCCCATCAGACTTTGGGCACCGACAAGCATGGGAAGGAGGCCGAGTGGGGTCTAGGGGCAGCTCTGCGTGGGTCTGCAGTCGCCTCTCAGCACAAACAGCCTGGAAGCCCTGGGCACAATAGATGGCAGATTAATGGCGGCAGTAGGCAGACAGGCTGCCGGCCAGAAAGGGGCGGGTTCCCAGTGAAATCCCATCTTCCAGCAAGGGGGCCTGAGGCCTTGGGACCAGTCTGCCAGTTCCATGGACTGGAGTGAGAGCCTATGGTGCTTTTTCCAGGCCTGCCCATTGCTGTCCATGGACCAATCAGCACATACTTTCTCCCCTCTGAAACCCATAAAAACCCCTGGACTCAGCCAGACTTGGACAGTGGACAGGATGACCTGTCTGCAGATAGGAGCTACCCACTGTGGGTTTCCTCTCTGCTGAGAGCTGGAGTCTCATCAGAATGATCTGCCTGCAGAGAGGAGCTACCCCTGTAGGTCTCCTCTGAGCTGTTCTGTCACTCAATAAAGCACCTCTTCACCTTCTCACCCTCCGCTCTTCTGCATACCTCATTCTTTCCAGACGTGGGACAAGAACTCAGGCCCCGCTTAACAGTGGGGCTGAAAGGGCTGTAACACAAACAGGGCTGAAACACATCCCTTACTCCCCATTTTGCAGACGATGAGAGGAAGAGAAGAGAAAAGAGCTGTGGCCCTTTGGGTATCCCAAACCAGGGTTGTGACACTCTTTTGGGCTCTGTAGTTCCTGGCGTCTCCAAGCTTCCGGGTGCCACCACATTTCCCTGTGCTAGCCGTGGAAGCTGCTTGTGGTAAACATGGTCCAGCCGTAGTTTGGAAGGGAGCCGACACCCAGGCTGGTGCCTGAAGCTGTCTGCCCGGCCACCGCAGTGGCCAGACCCCATGCTGCTTCTCTCACACACCACTCGCCGCTCCGCACCTGGCTCGCCCTTGGCAGGCATGCGATAGCACAGGCTAAGTGTAGCCTGCCAGGCTGAGTGGGTGGAATGAGCCTAGCAGCCCGAGCAAAACTCAGGCAAAGGAGCCAATGGCCACAGAGATTTCCAGCTGGAAAAAAGCAACATCTCAAGCATCCTGTGACAATATTTAATATTAAAATATAATCATGAATATGAACACACTACATTAAAAGTGATTATTTATAAATAACTTCTTAACTGGAAAAAATTTATGAGATTAAAATAGGATTTTTTCACTCAATTTACATATCCATGAATAGAAATTTACTTATTTTTAGAATGAGACAACCTGTGATAGTTAGAATCCAACCAGAGCAACAGACCCCACAGAAGATATAAATGAGGAGATTAAATGCAAATCTTTGATTTAAATGATTGTGGGGGCTGGCTCAGCAGACTAAATTGCATAGGGCGGTCTGTCAGGAATGATCTCCTGGGACTTTTTGGTAGAACATACAGCTATCAATGGGCAACATTTCTTCTTTAGGGAAGCCTCAGCTCTGTTTTTACAGCCTTTCAGTTTATTGAATCAAGTCCACCAGATTATGTAGAATAATCTGCTTTAAAGAAACACGTTATGGACTTTATTCACATCTACAAAATACCTTCAAAGCAGAGGACACCAAAAAATGGAAAGATTCTCCATGTTAATGGAGTAGAACAATCAATATTGTTAAAATGTTCATACTACACAAAGCAAACTCCAGATTCAATGCAATTCCTATCAAAATAACAACGACATTCTTCACAGAAACAGGAAAAGCAATTCTAAAATTTATATGAAACCACTGGAGACCCAAAATCGCTAAAGATATCCTAAGCAAAATAATAAAACTGGAGGAATCACATTACCTGATTTAAAATTATACTACAGAGCTATAGTAACCAAAACAGTATGATACTGGCATAAAAAAAGACACATAGACCAATGGAAAAGAATAGAGAGCCCCAAAACAAATCCACACACCTACAGTGAACTCATTTTCAACAAAGTTGCCAAGAACATACATACACTGGGGAAAAGACAGTCTCTTCAATAAAGGTTGTTGCGAAAACTCAATATCCGTATGCAAAAGAATAAACCTAGACCCCTATCTCTTACCATATACAAAAATCAAATCAAAATTGATTAAACACTTAAATCTAAGACCTCAAACTATGAAACTACTACAAGAAAACATTGCAGAAACTCTCCAGGTCATTGATCTAGGCAAAAATTTCTTGAGTAATACTCCACAAGCACAGGCAACCAAAGTAAAAATAGACAAATGGGATTTTTTCAAGTTTAAAAAATTTGGCAAAGCAAAAGATACAATCAATAAAGTGAAGAGACAACCTACAGAATGGGAGAAAGCATTTGCAACCTACCCGTCTGACAGGGGATTAATAACCAAAATATATAAGGAGCTCAAACAACTCTATAGGAAAAATTTTAATAATTCAATTAAAAATGAGTCAAATATTTAAATAGGCATTTCTGAAAAGAAGACAAGCAAATGGCAAAAAGGAATATGAAAAGGTGATCAGCCGGGCGCGGTGGCTCACGCCTGTAATCCCAGCAATTTGGGAGGCCGAGGCGGGCGGATCACGAGGTCAGGAGATCGAGACCATCCTGGCTAATACGGTGAAACCCCGTCTCTACTAAAAACACAAAAAATTAGCCGGGCGAGGTGGCAGGTGCCTGTAGTCCCAGCTATGTGGGAGGCTGAGGCAGGAGAATGGCGTGAACCCCAGGGGGCGGAGACTGCAGTGAGCCGAGATTGCGTCACTGCACTCCAGCCTGGGTGAAAGAGCGAGACTCCGTCTCAAAAAAAAAAAAGAAAAGGTGATCAACATCATTGATCATCAGAGAAATGCAAATCAAAACTACAATGAGATATCATCTCACTCCAGTTAAAATGGTTTATAGCCAAGAGACAGGCAATAACAAATGCTGGTGAGGATGTAGAGGAAAGGAAACCCTTGTGCATTGTTGGTGGGAATGTAAATTAGTACAAAAAACTGTGGGGAATAGTTTGGAAGGCCCTCAAAAAACTAAATATACGTCTACCATATGATCCATTGATCCCACTGCTGAGTATAGACCTGAAAGAATGATAATCAGTATACTAAAGAAATATCTAACCTCCCATGTTTGTTGCAGCAGTGTTCACAATAGCCAAGATTTGGATACAACCAAGGTATCCGTCAACAGATGAATAGATAAAGAAAATGTGGTACATATACACAACAGAGCACTAGTCAGCCATAAAAATGAATGAAATCCTGTCATACAGAGCAACATGGCTGGAACTGGAGATCGTTATTTTAAGTGAAATAAGCCAGGCACAGCCAGACAAACATCACATCTTCTCACTTATTTGTAGAATCTAAAAATCCAAATAATTAAACTCATCGCTATTGAGAGTACGGGGATGGTTACCAGAGACTGGGAAGTGTAGTGGAAAAGTGGGGATGAACTGGGGATTGTTAATGGGCACAAAAAAATTAGAAAGAAAAAATAAGATCTAGTATTTGACAACACCACAGGGTGAGTAGAGTCAATAATAATGTAATTGTACTTTTAAAAATAACTAAAAGAGTAGAACTGGATTGTTGGTAACACAAAGGATAAATGCTTGAGGGGATGGATACCCCATTTTTACTGATGTGATTATTATGCATTGCAGGCCTGCATCAAAACATCTCATGTACCCTATAAATATATATACTTACTATGTACCCACAAAAATTGAAATTAAAAATTAAAAAAATACTTTCACAGAAATTAGAAAGTTAGTGTTTGCATATCTAGGGATTGTACCCTAGCCAAGCTGACACAAAAGGCTGACCTTCAAACACAGTTTGGTATCAGCATTTGGGAATCTATTTTCAATCCCAAATTTTTCTTGTGATACATTTCAATATTGAGAAATCTTTTTCACAAATGTAACCTAATGGAAATGAGGCTGTGTGTGTGTGTGTGTGTGTGTGTGTGTGTGAATGTAAATCTTTGTCATTAAATTATTTAAAGCCATTTCATATTATAGGCAAAATTCGCATGGTGACCTCTCTGACCAAAATATATTTTCAAATCTATCTGCTAAAAACTCTATTAGATACTCAATTTATATAAAATGTCTACCATATAAATCAATTGGCAAAGTCCATATATATAGTCATACTAATCAGCCAAACATACTGAAACTTATAAGAAATGTTTTATTTTCAGTTTATACAAATATATTAGTGTATATATATATATATATATTGCTTACAATTTTAGTTTGATAGATGTACAGATGTGTACATATAGACGTAGACTTAGACATTGCAGAGAGCCTGCTCTGAATTTCAGATGTGGGTGATAAAAATATACTTCCATTTTCAATAATTTTTACTGAAATTATTATCAGTTAATAAGCTATTACTCGCAGCTCCAAAGTCACACTTCTCCAGTCAGCTTTGTGAGGGTGGACTAGAACCCTGCAAACCACGCTTTTCAAAAACTAATTTCAACTTTTATTTTAGATTTGAGGGGTTTGCTTACATATGTATATTACATAATACTGAAATTTGTTGCATTATGGGATGCCACAAATTTATGGGATTGTTGATCCCATCACCCGTGTAGTAAGCATAGTACCCAATAGGGAGTTTATCAGCCTTTGCCTGCCTCCCTTTCCCCCTGTAGCAGTTCTCAGGGTCTACTGTTCGCATCCAGGAGTACCCAGTGTTTAGCTCTCCCTTCCAAGTGAGAACATGCAGTATTTGGTTTTTCTGTTGTTGCATTAATTCACTTAGATAATGGCTTCCGGCTGCATACATATTACTGCAAAGGACATGATTTTATTCTTTCTATGGCTGTATTATCTTCTTTGGCTGTTTTTGTTGTTGTTTATTTTTTTCTTTCCAGCTTTTGTGTTCAGGGGGTACATGTGCAGGTTTGTTACATGGGTAAATTGTGTGTCATGGGAGTTTGGTGTACAGATTATTTCATCACCCAGGTAATGAGTGATAATAAGGGAATAATCATAGTACCAGACAGGTGGCTTTCTATCCTCACCCACCTCCTACCCTCCACTATCAAGTATGTTTCAGGGTCTGTTGTTCCCTTAATTATGTCCATGTTTACTCAGTATTTAGCTCCCACTTACAAGTGAGAACATGCAGTATTTTTTCCACCTATGCATTAATTCACTTAAGATAATGTCTTCCAGCTCTATCCATGTTGCTGCAAAGAATATTATCTCATTAATTTTATGGCTGTGTAGTATTCCATGTGCAAATCATATTTCTAATTGGTCAGCTGTTTCCCTGTTATGTTCTACCAATGGGGGCATTATAGACTTATTGGCTAAGAAAGCAGGGATTTTCTGTTTTCTTCATGTCAGCATTACTTTAACTTTTTTTTTTTTTAATAACAGCAACAGTTTGTTCCCATAACAGTGGGTGGAGACAGTGAGAAGTTTTCTATTTATGTACAGAGCCAACCTTACAGCCCCCAACTAAGAAACAACAGAACCAATCAAGTGGCATGACCTTTTGAGAAGTCTAAATTTCAGCTTTTCAAGGATACTCTACTGAAGTTTAAGTTTTCATTATTTCAGATATTCCCCTTTATTCCCTCACACACAAGGGTAGTAACTAGTTTCTATAGGTTGATACCTATATAATTACGATCTTACTTTTTTTCTTTGTTGACCGGTTACCAAGCATTTATATCTAGTTAATACATTCATTTTATATAACTATATCTAGTAAAATACGTGTTTTAATTTTTGTTTCCTGACCAAGCCTAATTAAGGTAGATTCATTTTTCCTTGTGCATTAAAAGGTACAATAGACCTCCGCTATCACCTCATTGGTTAAGCTTGAATCATATGTTCACATCTAGCTACAAGAAAAACAGATAAAACACATTTTCAACTTTGTTAATTTTACAGTAACAGCAGGTAAAGCATACTCTTATTATAAGCACCCTTAAGGAGAAATCTAAATTACTCCAACCAACCTTGTGTCTATCAACGTAAGATTAATTACAATAGAAACAAGTTAGATAAGAGTTTTAAAAATCAAAGAAAGCAAGCTACAATAAAACAGTTAAGTGTCTAAAAAGTAGTAATGATAGCCTTTTGGAAATTGTAATTGCAATTTGAAAAACAAACTTGGAAATTTCTACTGAGTCACAGAAAAGAAAGTAAAAGAGATTAAAGAGAAAAAGAAAGAGGAAAATTGATAAACAAGTAAGTGGGCAACAACTATCTGAACCAAGAATTAAGAGTATATTAAAAGACTACGCAAAACAATAGAAAAGCCATATAAGTATCAAATACCAAATGCGCAATTGAAAAAAAAAGATGAAGAAATATGAAAAGGTGCAAAATAAAATTGTCAACCATATTCTAGGAAAAGGTATTAAAAGTTGAAAAATAGAAAATAAAAAGTATATTTATTAAAGACAACAGAATTTATAGAGATGAAATAGATATTTAAAGAAAAAATGCTCAAAATCGAAAGAAAAGCAGATTAAACACTAGATAAGTGAACCTAAGGACACCGCAGGATAAATTATGTAAAAAGAATCATATAGAGAAAGAAGCCTGTAAAAAAGATTGAAAAGTCTAACAAAGCTGTTAATAAAGACCTAAAAATAAAACAAAATAAAAAATGGAGTGAGAATGGGCTGAATAAAATATTTGGAGAAATAATGGCAAAAAATTTTCTGATTTTAATAAAACTATAATTTTATAGATTCAAGGTGCTAAATAAGCCCTAAGTAGGATAAACAGAAAGAAAATCACTCAAATTACAATCTAATGAAATTCTTGAAACCAATTTTATAGATTGACTTAAAAGTAGCTATATATAAATGACAACAAAAAGATAATGACAAGAGATTTCTAATCAGATACAACATAATTTGGAAGATAAATGTTTTTAATTACTGACAAATATTTTATAGATATTTGAAAAAGGCAGGTAAATAAAAAACTTTGTGTTGTGATATGTAAGGAGCTAAGGGACTGCATCCAGCATAAATGCAGTACAATAAATTTTAAGAGAAAGTACTTACGTAGAAGTAGAACAATGCAAGATGAAAATTTGCCGATAATCAATATGAAATAACAAAGCATGAATAACCAGTAAAACAAAAGAAATTAAAAACTCTAATCTGCACATGTCTATGAAAACAAATTTGAACATACTTAGGAATTTTCTGAGAAACACGAATAACCAAATTGACCCTGGTAGAGTCTGAAAGTCTACGCAGATATTAAGCAGTCACCCTACAAACAATAACCAGATTCATTCATTGTTTCAAAAGGGAATTCTATGAAAACTTCAAAGACCATATGGTTTCAATGTGCCATAAATTGTGCAAGAGCACTTAAAAGGAAAAATCCTTTCTAATTCCTTTTAGAAAGTAGGGATAGCAGTGACACCTAAAGCTGGTAAAAAGAAGAAAGAAAAGAAAGGAGAAAGAAGAAAAGAAAAGAAAGAAAGAAAAAAATAGAAAGAAAGAAAGAAAAGAAAGAAAAAGAAGAAAGAAAGGAAAGAAAAGAAAGAAAGAAAAGGGAAGGAAGGAAGGAAGGAAGGAAGGAAGGAAGGAAGGAAGGAAGGAAGGAATCAAAATCACTCAAGAATATTAATGTAAAGGAGCTTCAAAATGGCTTACCAGAAGCATTTCATGCCCACCTCTTCCACTTAGAAGAACCGAAATAGTGTATAACAGTCACACTTTGAATACATTACCCAAAAGAGAATGTTGGAATTCAACAGAGAAGTGACAGGAAAAACCAAGGCATGGAAGAAGGGAGAGAGGCAGCCTTTCTGGCTGGGATCAGCTGGGAGCTGAAAATGACTTCCGAATGCAGGGAAAAGGTGAGCGAGAGACTTCCAGGGCCCCATGTTCCCACCATGCAATTATGCAATCCTGGCCATGGGAGGACCCCTTGCTCTTCCCAAATCCTGAAACTAACATAGGAAGCTGCCAGGAGGCAGCTTCGTGAGAACTGGACAGAACTTGCTCAGAACTTAGATAGAACTGCTCCAAAGAGGGAGCTTATGCTGGGTCCCATCCCCTTTCTGAGAGCTAAGTGGCTACATCAAAGCACCATTTTTAAATCTAGGCTTTGGCAGACTGCTTGCTATCCTGGGGGTTAGCAGCACTGAAACTGATGTGTTATGGAAGCTCAGGTTGTCAATGATGGAACTGAGGAGTGAGCTGGGAATGCTGCTACAGCTGGGGATAAGAAGCAAGCAAGGTACGGATTGCAGTTACTGGTGCCAACTAGTGAGCACTGCTAGGACAGAGACTTCGACACAGCGGAATGTGAGTTACTGCTGTACTTAGTCAACAGCTTGTTTGGGGCTTCTGGAGCTGCGGTGGAGATGTAAGCTAGGTGCAAGCTCTCACCCCCAGGGCTAGGAGAAAGCCCACTGGATATAGGGCTTGAGAGGAATGTTCAATTCCTCTCAGTGGCCCAGGCTGTGGCCATCAAGAATGGCACCACTCTTCTTGGTGGTGGGGTTTCAGCAAACCTGCTATCACTCAAGCCTTTCACCTGGAGCCTGAGGATTTCCCCACTCCTGCACACCAGAGCTGATGTTGGCTCTTACTATTGGGAAGCCTGAGTATAAGCCCACCTAGCCAAGCTTTGCCCCTCCCCTGAGACAGAGCACATAGCCCGAGGTTTTGGAGATTGCTCCTAGAATTCAACCAAGCCACCCAGAGGCCCAAGAATTGGCCCACTGGTAACTGCCAACACAGGTGCCAGTATACACCACCCTGAGGCACAAAGATAGGCATGCTTATCTCACCACTGCCACCACTGTGTCCTGAAGATTGGCCAAGCTGGCATTCAAGTCCCCAGAATAACTTCACCCCAACCTCCACGAATAATTTTACCCTAACCCACTGAGGGAATTACACATGCAACTAACAAAGTGTACAGTCAAAGAAATCATAAAGAGACCACACTACTGCATGCACACAGAATCAAAGCCAAAATACCTTACCCAACTAACACCATAGATACATCCTTAGGAAAAGGATCCCCACAAAAGTAAATTCAAAACTAAAAAGTAACTGCTACACCAGATACATATGTATCAAAAAAAAAAAAAAGACATAGAAAACATTCAAAAAATCAAGAAAATGTGACACCTCTAAAGGAATCTACTAAAGCTCTCGCAACAGATCTTAAGTGACCAAAAAATTTGAAATCCCAGATAAAGAAATCAAAATATTGATTTTAAAGCTCAGTAACATAAAAGAGAATTCTGAAAAATAATACAAAATCAGAAAAACAATTTTTGGATGTGAATGAAAATTTTGCCAGAGATATTTTAAAAAGAACCAAATAGAAATTCTGGAAGTGAAGAATTCATTGAAGAAAATGCAAAAAGACATTCAAAACCTTCAGGAAGAAGAAAGAATTTTAGAACTTGAAGAGAGATCTTTTGAAATAATTGAATCAGACAAAAATAAAGAAAAATAATAACAAAAAGAATGAGCAAATTCATTATGACATTTGGGATAACACAAGTGATTGAATATCAAATTATTGCCATATAAAGGGCAAAGAAACAAAGAAAGAATTAGAAAACTTATTTACTGAAATAATAGATGAAAACATCCCAAGTCTAGAGAGAGATTTGGACAGCAAATACAGGGGGCTCAGTGATATCCAGGCAGATAAAATGTAAAACAGTCTTCTTCAAGACACATTATAGTCAGACTGTCTAAAATTGAAGAGAAAGAGTGAATTCTATAAATGGCAAAAGAAAAGCATCTAGTCACCTGTAATGGAAACCATATCAGACTAACAGTGGTGAATGTGTTACCACTAAGTTGACCCTACAAGAAATGTTCAAGGAAGTTCTAAACCTGGAAGAGAAAGGAAAATATTTACCATTGTGAAAACACATAAGAGTGTAATACTCACTGGTACCACAGTTACACACAGAAGAAAGAGAAAGAACTCAAATGCTACCATTACAAACATCCACCAAAGCACAATGACAAACAATAAGAGAAAAACAAGAACAAAGAATAAACAACCAGAAAACAATTAGAGATATGACAGAAACAAAGCCTCACATATAAATAATAATCTTGAAAGTAAATGAATTAAATTCTCCGCTTAAAAGATACATTATGTCTGAATGGATTACAACAAAACAAAACAAAACATGATCCAATTACATGCTTCTTTAAAGGAAACTAATTTTTCCAGTAAAGACACATATAGACTGAAAGTAAAGGATAGAAAAAGATACTCCATGCAAGCAGAAACCAAAAGTGAACAGAAGTAGCTATACTTTACTACTACTATTATTATTATTATTATTATTATTATTATTATTTTGAGATGGAGTTTGCTCTGTTGCCCAGGCTGGAGTGCAGTGGCACAATCTTGGCTCACTGCAACCTCTGCCTCCCAGGTTCAAACAATTCTCCTGCGTCAGCCTCCTGAGTAGCTGAGATTACAGGTGTGCCTCACCACTCCCAGCTAAATTTTTTTGTATTTTTAGTAGAGACAGGGTTTCGGGGTTTTGCCATGTTGTCCAGGCTGGTCTCAAACTCCTGACCTCGGGTGATCCACCCACCTCGGCCTCCCAAAGTGCTGGGATTACAGGTGTGAGCCATTGTGCTCAGCCAGGAGTAACTATACTTATGTCAGATAAAATAGACTATAAATCAAAAAGAGTAAAACAATGACAAAGAAGCTTATTTTATAATCATAAAGAAATCAATCCAGCAAGAGGTTGTAAGGATTCTAAGTAAATACAAACCCAACATTAGAGCACTCAGACTTATAAAGCAAGTATTACTCAATCTAAAGCAAGAGATAGGGCTGGACATGGTGGTTCACACATGTAATCCCAGCACTTTGGGAGGCTGAGACAGGTGAATCACTTGAGGTCAGGCATTTGAGAGCAGCCTGGCCAACATGGTGAAACCCCATCTCTACTAAAAGAAAAACAAAAATTTGCCAGGTGTAGTGGAAGGTGTCTATAATCCCAGCTACTCAGGAGGCTGAGGCAGGAGAATAGCTTGAACCCGGGAGGCAGAGGTTGTAGTGAGCCAAGATTGTGCCACTGCACTCCAGTTTGGGGGACAGAGTGAGACTCTGTTTCTAAATAAATAAATAAATAAAATAAAAATAAAGAGATAGACTGCATTACAGTAATGGTGAGAGATTTCATTGCCCTACTCTCAGCATTAGACAGATCATCTAGACAGAAAAGCAATACAGAAATGTTAATTTTAAACTAAACTTTAGACCAAATGGACCTAACAAACATTAGCAGATAATTCTATCCAACAACTGCAGAATATACATTCATTTCACCAGCACATCAAACATTAACCAGGATTGACTATGTTAGGGCACAAAATCAGTCACAACAAATTTTACAAAATCAAAATCATATAGGTATCTTCTCAGATCACAATGGAATGAAACTAGAAATAAACACCAAAAAGAGCTTTGGAAATCACACAAATACATACAAATTAAACAACATATTTCTAAAGGACCATTGAGTTAGTGAATAAATTAAACTGGAAATCAAAAAGTGTTTTATAACAAGTAACAATGGAAACACAACATGCCAAAATGTGTGGGATACAGCAAAAGAAGTGCAAAGATGGAAACATATAGCAATAAATGCCTATATCAAAAAAGTAGAAAAATTATGAATTGATAGTCTAACAATGCACCTCATGGAACTAGAAAAGCAAGAACAAACCAAAACTAAAATTAGCAGGAAAAAAAATAATAAAGATCGGAGCATAATTAAACAAAATAGAGATTAAAAAAACACAAATGATTAATTAAACAAAAAGTTTGTTCTTCAAAAAGATAAACAAAATTGATAAACTGTTAACTAGGCTAACCATGGAAAGAAAAAGTAGATCCAAGTAAACAAAATCAGAAATGAAAGAAGAGACATACTGATATCATAGATATACAAAAGATTATCAGAGACTATTATGAACAACTATATGCTAACAAACTGGAAAACCTAAAGGAAATGAATAAATTCCTGGAAACATACAACCTACCATGATTGAATCAGAAGAAATAGAAATCTTGAAGAGACTAATAATGAGTCGTTGGATTGAATCAGTAATAAAAAGCCTTCTGACAGTGAAATGCCCAGGACCAGATAAACAGTTGAGTTCTGACAAATGTAAAAAGAAAAATCAATACCAATCCTCCAGAAACTATTTTTTAAAAGCAAGATGGAGGAAATTCTCCCCAACTCATTCTTCAAGGTCAACATTACTCTGACACCAAAATCAGACAAGGACACACAAAAAAAACAAAATTACAGGCCAATATTCCTAAAGGCAAAAATCCTCCAGAAAATATTAGCAAATCAAATCTAACAGCACATTAAAAAGATAATATACCATGAGCTAGTGGGATTTATACCAGGGATGTAAGAATGATTCAACATATGCAAATAAATAAATTTGATACAACATATCAACAGAAAAAAGAGCAAAAACCATGCGATTATGATTATCTCAGTAGGCAGAAAAAAAGCATTTGATAAATTTCAACATCCCTTCATGATAAAAACCCTTAACAAACCAGGCATAGAAGGTCATATATGATAAACCCACAGCTAACATTATATTGAATGGTAAAATGTTGAAAGCCTTTCTTCTAAGAACTGGAACAAGACAGCGATGCCCACCTTCACCACTCCTAATCAACATAATACTGGAAGTCCTAACAACAGTAATAAGACAAGAGAAAAAAATAAAAGCATCCAATTAGAAAAGAGAAACTCAAATTTTCCCTCATTATTTGATGATATGATCTTATATCTGGAAAAAAGCTAAAGACTCCACCCAAAACGTCTTTGATTTGATAAATTCTGTAAAGTTACAGGATACAAAATCAATGTACAATTGTTAGTATTACCATATACTGATAATGATCCAGCCAATAAAGAATGCAATCCCAATAATAATAGTTACAAAAAAAATAAAATAAATTACCTAGGAATAAATTTAACCTAGGAGGTTAAAAAAAAAAATCTCTGCAAGGAAAACTACAAAACATTGATGAAATAAATGGAAGATGACCCAAATGGAAAAACATTGCATGCTCATGGATTGTAAGAATATTGTTACAATGATATTGCTCAAAGCAATCTAGAGATTCAAGGCAATGCCTATCAAAATACCAATGTAATTCTTCACAAAAGTAGATAAAACAATGCTAAACTTCAGATGAATTCAAAAAAGCACCTGAATAGCCAAAGAAATCCTGAACTAAAAAAACAGAGCTAGAGTCATTACATTACCTGACTTCAAAATACGTTACATCTTAGACTATGGTAACCAAAATAGCATAATATTGGTATAAAAATAGTAACACAGACCAATGGTAAATAATAGATAACCCAGAAACAAAGCCAGATAATTATAGCCAACTGATCTTTGACAAAGCCAACAAAAAATTGCATTGGAAAAAGGACACTGCTTCAACAAATCGTGCCAGAAAAATTGGATAGCCACATAAAAAGAATGAAACCAGACCCCTATTTATCACTATGGACAAAAATCAACTCAAAATGGATTAAAGACTTAAATGTAAAACCCCCCAAAGTAAAAATATGAGAAGAAAACCTAGGGAAAACTCTGGTGGGCATTGTTCTAGTCAAATAAGCCTAGGATCTCAAAAGCACAGGAGACAAAAACAAAAATAGACAAATATGACTCTATTAAACTAAAAACCTTCTACACAAAAACAGAAACAATCGACAGAGTGAAGATACAACCTGCTGATGTATCAGAGGAATAAAACTATTTTTATGCATGCTATGACAGTATACCTATAAATACATAAAACACCAATGATAGAATTAGCTCAATCAATAAAATAATTCATTGTATAACAAAATATAAGGTCAATACATAGAAATCAATACCCTCCTTATACTAAACAATAAGCAAACAGAAAACACAATAGTAGAGAAAAAAACATTTAAAACATCAACCACACAAAATAAATACACAAACGTTAATAAGAAATGTGCAAAATTTATACAGAAAAACTTTTAAAAACTTTAAAAGATTAAGAAATATATACAATATATTTGTATATATTTTAAAGATATTTAAATATAAATAAATTTAACATATATTCTTATATAGTTAAATGTATATGTTATATATGTGTTTGTGTGTGTGTGTGTATATATATATATAGAGAGAGAGAGAGAGAGAGAGACAGACAGAGACAGAGACATGGAGAAGATGAAAGATGTTTCACATTGTTTGACAGGATAACTCGACATTATAAAGATGTCAGTTCTCTTTAATTTATAAATGATATGTTACCCCAGTAAAGATAACTCCACATTTTTTATAGAGTTAGAAAAATTGATTCTGAAGTTCATATGGCAGACAAACATGTAAGAATGAACACGGAACCATTGAGAGCAGAAGAGAGGTTGTTACTAAACTACTATAGAGATTAGGACTGTCAGACTTTAAAACATACTAAGCTTCTATAATTAAGAAATGTAGCATTGGTATGTGAATAGACAAGAAACTAGTGGGAATAAAATAGATTAACCAGAAAAAGATCCAAGTACATGATGTCAGAAAATATGCAAGCCAAAAGATGATGGAGAGACAACTTTAAAATGGATATTAAAATATCTGTTACTAGAAAAGTACTTGAAAAGCAAAAGACTAGAATAAAAATGTTATGCAAATATTAATCCAAGGAAACTGGAATAATGCTTTCATATAAGACCATTTAAATGTCAGAAAAAGAAATGTTACCAGCATAAAGTAGGACTTTTATAACAATAATTTTTTCAATTTATCAATGGAGACATAACATTCTTAAGTATTTGGAGAAATATGGGTTTCAATGCATAAAGCAAGATTTAATAGAATACAGAGGAGAGAGGGAGAGACAGACAGTAAGGAGAGAGAGAACTGTAGAAATCTACAATTCTATTGGATTTGTGCAGCACTGCTATCTCAAAACTATTAGAACAACTAGAAAACTAATAAGGACATATTGAAGAGCATTATCAGCTAACTTGACCTAAAAGATATTTAGAGAATACTCATATGACAATAACAAAACATACATTATTTTCAATGGTATATAGATTATTCTACAAAACAGACAATATTTCATGCCATATGAAGCATTATTAAATTTCAAAAAGTGCCCATAAATTGGAAAATACCATTTGTATTCTCTGGCCACAATAAAAATAAAAAGAAAATCAGTAACAGGAAGCTGTCTAAAAATTGTCCTTATATTTGGAAATAAGCTAAACATTCTTTATTAATTGATGAGTAAAAAGAAATCACATAAAAAATAGAAAAGTGTTGAACTGAAAAATAAAATATAACATGCTAAAATTTAAGAAATGTCTTTACACCCAGGCTTACAGAAATTCTGTCAAAATCCTCATGTTAGAAAATCACAAAAGTGGCTGGGTGCAGTGGCTCATGCCTGTAATCCCAGCACTTTGGGAGGTCAGGGCAGGTGGATCACGAGGTCAGGAGATCGAGACCAGCCTGGCTAACACGGTGAAACCCCATCTCTACTAAAAATTTAAAAAAAACCAAAACACAAAAACAAAAAATATTAGCTGGGTGTGGTGGCATGCACCTGTAGTCCCAGCTACTCGGGAGGCTGAGGCAGGATAATCACTTCAACCTGGGCAGTGAAGGCTGCACTGAGCCAAGATCACGCCACTTCACTCCAGCCTGGGCGACAGAGAAAGGCTCCGTCAAATAAAAAAATAAAAAAAAAAGAAAGAAAATCACAAAATTTAACTTTCCAAGTGATAGTTAAACTAAAAGCCCAGACTTTGCCACTACATGATATACACATGTAAGAAACCTGTACTTGTACCACCGCAAATACACAAAAATAAAAATTAATAAAGACATAAAGGAAAAATACCAAAGCCTCATATTAATGCTCAACTTTTTACTTAAAGAAACTAGAAATTAAGAACAATACTAAACTCAAAACAAAAAGAAATATCAAAACAGAAACGAAAAGACTCCGGAAAATAGAAAACAATAAAAACAGAGAAAAACAATAACACCAAGTATTTTCTTTCAAAGGACAAACAAAATTTATAAATTTTATCAGGAAACTGATTGTGTAAAAAGAGAAAATACAAAATTACCAATGTCAGAAAATAATGAGAGGAAATTACAAAGCCTATAGACATTAGAACAATAAGGTTATATTACGAACAATTATTTCCAATATATTTGATATTTTAAAAAGAAAAACACAAACTGCCAAATCTCATTAAAAAGGTAGATGACCAGAATAGGCCCATATCTACTATGAAGAAATGGAAAATTTTGCCAAAAAAGAAAAGCTCTCATCATGTCAAGTTGCCTTCACAGTGGAAGTTTAGCAAGCATTTAAGAAGAAAATAATGCCAACTTTATACAAATACACCACAGAATAAAGAAAGAAAGAACACTAATTAACTATTTTGATGATACCATTATCCTGTCAGTGAAATCTTTCAAAGATATTACAAGGAAATGTAACTATAGACCAACATCCCTCAGAGATGTAGATGCAAATGTCTTTACCAAACTTTTAGCAAGTAGAACTCAATAATACATTAAGAAGATAATATTCAACTACCAAGTAGGGTTCATTTGAGGAATAAAATTGTTTTAATGTTTAAAAATAATGGAATTACTATATAAAGGGATGAAATAAGAATCCATATGTTAATTTTTAATGTCAGAAAAAGCATTGAAAATCACCATTCATGATTTTTAAAAAACTCCACAATTCAAAAGAAATCATTTTCAACCTGATAAAGGCAGCTTTGTGAAACCTACACTCAGCATTCTTTATAACAGTGAAAACCTGTATGTTTTCCTATAAGATCAGAAACAAGATGAGGAAGCATTTTCTCACTACTTATACTTGACTTGTAAGAAACGTGCTAGCCAGTGCAGTAGGCAAGAAATAAAAGGAATATAGATTGTATGGAAGACATAGAATTGTCTTTATTTGCCAATAGCATGATCATCTATGTAGAAAGTCCTAAAGAACTTTTAAAGACTATGATAATTTATAAGTGAGTTTAGCTAGGTTGCAGGATGCATGGTCAATATGCAAATATTAGTGTATTTCCATTTCTAGAAATGAATACTTAGAAATTGAAATTTTAAGAAAGACCACTTACAAGAGCATAAAATACAAGAGCATAAAATTTGTGTCCTCTGTAGACAACACAAATAAAGGGAGAGAAATATCATGCTCATGGATCGCGAGGCTCAATATTGTTAAGATGCCAAAACTTAATCTTCAGTTACAACACAATCTCAATGAAAACCGCAACAGGCTATTTCCTTTACTATAAAATTGACAAAGTGCTTTTAAAATTTTTATGGAAACACAGAGAATCTAAGAAAGCCAAAACAATTTTGAAAAGGAGCAAAGATAGATAATTCATACTGTATGACTTCAAGACTTACAATAAAACTACAATAATTTAGAGTGTGTTGTTGTATTAGGATTGCATTGGAATATATTAGAGTCCAGAAATAGACCAAGACATATATGGTCAATTGATTTTTTAAAAAGGTGCCAAGATAATTCAACAGATAAAAAATAGCCTTCTCAACAAATTGTGAAACAATTAGATATCCGCATACAAACAAAAATGCGTATCTCTAGACTTACTACTTACTGAAATACAAAACTAACTGGAAGTGGATTATAAACCCAAAGCAAAGACTAAAAGTATAGAACTAAAAGAAAAAATAGGAGAAGTTATTTGCCATCTTGAATTAAGCACAGATGTTTTTAAAAGAAGTCACACAATGACAAAAAGAAAGTACAGTATAAGCATAAACCATGAACTTTAAAAAAAATAAATTTGACTCCACTGAGATTATTAAAAAGTTTTTCAAAATATAGCATTAGGGAAATAAAAGGCCACTAGGAAAAAAAATATTTGGAATTTATATATTTGATAAAGGACATGAAGACAAGATATATAAAGCAATAAGAGCTCTTATATATAGCTCAATAATAAGAGCAACCAGATCTTAAGTGAAAGATTTGAATAAACTTGTCACCAAATAAGATGTAGATATAGAAATGGCAAATGAAAAGGTGCTCGGCTGCATTGGTCATTAGGAAAGCAGAGGACAGAGCAAATCCCAGGCCTCCTGAGGCTCAGCTGCAGATGGACTATCACCAGTCTCCACTTAGAAAGCTATGGGAATGGAGTCAGTTTGGAATTTGCCTTCCTTTAACAAACACCTTATGCAATAAAAATTAAAAAGAGAAATGTAATAAATTCATCAAAATCCAGTTTGTGATTATATGTTACATTTAAATAATGTAACATATTATCTCTACCCAATATAATGGAAAGTTTTCTAGGGGAAAACTAAATTTAAAATTCTATACCTCTATAAATTCTAGTTTGGTTTTTAGATTGCTCAGTCTTCAGAAAACACTAGGGCAAGACCTACTATATCTTCTATAAATGAAGCAAGCTTTGGTTTCATTAATAAAATTATTGCACAATGTGATTAACCTTAGCCAATAAAAGGTAGTTTTGTTAGTTCATGCTTATTTACTAATAATGTCCAGACTCTGAATCATCTACTGTAAGCACTTTTGGAAGTGAAATAAATATACCTTTGTATTTTAATCCCACACCTGTTTAGGAAACCGTCCCAGAATGATGAAAAAAATTGAAAAACTGGTTCCCTTCACTGTTTAGTGTTCACATGTAGTACTGTTTATTTTCTCTTTGACTTCACCATTAAATATCCAATGTATAAAAATTCATTATGTAATGTGCTTATTTCATGGTTCAGGTGGTATTTTAAGGTGTCTATAATAGACAGTTGTCCAGGAGTATCTGCAGTTCCAGGACCTCTGCTGCCAACCTGTGGGTACCAAAGGATGCTCAAGTCCCTCATATAAAATGACACAGTATTTGCATATAACCATTACACACCCTCTCATATATTTTAAACCATCTCTAGATTACTTATAATTCCTAATCCAACGTAAAAACTATGTAAATAGTTGTTATACTATATTGTTTTATTTTTGTGTGTGTGTTTTTTGTTTTGTTTTGTTTTTGTTTTTGTTTGAGACGCAGTCTCGCTCTGTTGCCCAGGCTGGAGTGCAGTGGCGTGATCTCGGCTCACTGCAAGCTCTGCCTCCTGGGTTCACGCCATTCTCCTGCCTCAGCCTCCTGAGTAGCTGGGACTACAGGCGCCCGCCACCAAGCCCTGTTAATTTTTTGTATTTTTATTAGAGACGGGGTTTCACCATGTTAGCCAGGATGGTCTCGTCCTCCTGACCTTGTGATCTGCCCTCGTCGGCCTCCCAAAGTGCTTGGATTACAGGCGTAAGCCACCACTCCTGGCCTTGTGTTTTTTTTTTTTTTTTTTTTTTTTTTTTTTTTTTTTTAATACTTTCCATCCACGACTGGTTAAATTCACAGATGTGAAATCTAAGAAGTGGAACCCATGAATATGGAAGTCCTTTTTTAAATTGAATATGTAGACAACTTTCTTTTTCTTAGGGAACTACAATTACTTGATTTAGTAACAGCACCTTTTTAAAAATATTTTAACACAGCAATTTTTTCATGAATGTTGTAGTGAGATGAAAAAGTTAACATGTAATGTTAAAACATATAATTAAATTTACTATTTTTCTAGAGAAACAGACCATGAAAATGGGTAAATGATTACTTATATCTGTGATGTTTTATGTGTTGTACTATCTCCTAAATTCCTTATAATGGCTGAAATGTGTTTATTCTTGAAGGTTTGTTATTCTACATGAATTAACAAAAAAAGTACTATTTTAACTGGGCAAGGAGAATTGTACTAGTTAAGCACATTCTTAAACTCTAACGGGCACATGACATTTATATTCTAATGTTCTCATAAAAATTTAATTTCTAAAATTTTACATACAAAGTGTTTTAATTGGCTCATAAATAAAATGCACAGATATATGTAACAATATTCTCTTTTAGATGTCTACTTTAAAAATGTTAATAAGGGTATATAAAGATAAAAAGTTTCACGCAGTGTTTTGTACAGAGTAATATTATTAGAACATTTCTTTGTACTTATTTTTTAAAAATAAAAGGAAAAGAAGGTAACAAGAAAGGCCTTCACTTGGAGCCAGTTTCGATTAGATGCCTTAGCTGCTTAGAGTTTGGTGCTAATGAGGTCAAGGCACAGGGTCTAATCCTCGCATGGGCCAATTAGCATTGTTCTGCTCCAGCTCTCAGACTACGTATCTTGCAAAGTGCCCCACTCACAAAAAGGAAGCCAGGTAATAAAGTGTTGGAGGATCACTGAAATCTAAAAAAATCTCAGCTGAATAACACTCAGGCAACATCACTGCCCCACTGTAGCTCTACTATGTATCAGTTAAACTGGTCACTCTTGGGTCCAAATTATGCTCTGTGTGTGATTGCCAGCCTTTGTGAACCTTTTTTCTTTAATCCTGTGTCATTCATATTTTTACAAATTAAAATTCTTCTTATCCCTTAAGTCTTAAGACATTTGACACGTCTTTTACAAACCATCACCACTTTATTTTCTCACATTAAAGGAATCATGTTTATTGTAATCATGAGATATTGGTCTTATATTTTATACATCTGTATGTGATAAAAATCCACTTGCAAACCTTGAATTAGATATCCTGTGTTACTATTCATCTTTATGTCTCAGTGTGTCTTGAACATATTTCCATAAATATTTGCTGAAAACATGTATAAAGAGATAGTAAATAAGCGAAAAAATGAAGGTAGTTCCCAAGTTGCAATTAATTATCTCTGCTTTAATCGGGAGTATGCACAGCACTTCATAGTTTATGTTTTTATTACTAAAGAAGAACAGTCTTTGTATACAATAACTCCATATTGTGGATATTTTTAAATAAAGTCTAAATTGGAGCATGGTTAGTATTTTCTTTTTTTGTTTTTTTTTTTTTTAACAGCATCTCGCTCTGTCCCCTAGGCTGAAGTGCGGTGGTGCGATCACAGCTCGCTCTAGCCTCAACCTCCTGCACTCAAGCGATCCTCCCACTTCATCCTACTGAGCAGCTGGGACTACAGGCACATGCCACTATGCCTGACTAATTTTCTTTTTTTAACTTTTTGTAGAGACAGGTATCTCAATATATTGCCCAGGCTCAAGCAATCCTTTTGCCTTGGCCTTCTAAAGTGCTTGGATTACAGGTGTGAGCCAACCTTGCCCAGCCAGTATTTTCACTTTTATTAAAAATTTTATTACATACGAATTAGGAATACATTAGTTTCAAATAACAGTATCCGACTTTGTCTTTCTCCTAAAAAATAATTATAGTATTGTTTGGAAGGATATCAGGCTCAGAGAAGCAATGAGAAAGAGGAAAAGCAGATTTAGAAACTAGCCTTTAATTAAATAAAGCAACTTCAGAGGAGCAAAAAGTTGAAAGTCACAAAACCATCTTTTATCTGGAATAGTCTGGCCAGAAAGCAAGCATATTGTAAAAACTACCTTTGCTCTTGCTTCAACACAATTCAACGGCCATGAATTACACACTCAAGATTTAAATTCCTGAGTAGCGGGGTCCTAGTGAAGGACCCTTAGGTGCCAGGAGATGGAGAGAGAAAAAATCTAGGTCTGTACTTTCCGTAGGGTTGTTACTCACCACAAGTGTCCATTGAGCCCCTGAAATGTGATTGGTCCTAACTGAGATGGGCTGTAAGTAAAATACGCTGGGTTTTAAAGATTTAGTAAAAATGACAAGAAAGTAAAATATCTCACTATTTTCATATCGCTTATATATTGAAACTGGTTAAGTAAAATGTATTAATGAAATTAATTTTAGCGGCCGGGCGCGGTGCCTCACTCCTGTAATCTTAGCACTTTGGGAGGCCAAGGCTGGTGAGTGACCTGAGGTCAGGGGTCAGCCTAGCCAATGTGGGGAAACTCCGTCTCTACTAAAAATACAAAAATTAGCCTAGCGTGGTGGCGCGCGCCTATGATCCCAGCTACTCAGGTGGCTAAGGCAGGAGAATCACTTCAACCCGGGAGGCTGAGGTTGCAGTGAGCCGAGATCGCACCATTTCACTCCAGCCTGGGTGAAAGAGCGAAACTCCATCTTAATAATAATAATAATAATAATGTTACCTAGTTTTAAAAGTTTTTTTTTTTATTGTGACCATTAGGACTAACAAACTAATAGTGAGTATTTGATATCATTAGGATCAATCATGGAATGGGCACCATACATTCACAAAGAACTTTAAATTTTGACTTTTGACTTTTTTCCAAGTGACTCAATACATAGCAACACAGAAATCTATTACTATTTAGACAGAAACATAAAGATACTCATTATCCTTTAATGTTCATCTCATTATCAGGTTTTAGAGCCTATTTTTAAAAATCTTGTGAATGCAGAAATTATATTCCATTATATTTGCTTAATGTATTTTATTTTTTCAAGAGATGTACTTAAAATAAAAGATACACATTTACATATTTACTTTTGTGAAGTTCTACTTATAACTGTCAGAGTTTTATGTGAAAAAAATCAAGTGTGAAAGCTCAGTATTTTGTATTAAAATCAGATGAATTCAAGTCCTCTCTGTGTATCTATCTTTCCTATTCCTTCTTTAGCAGTCATTAGTATTTCAAGTAATTCTTTTAATTGCCTCTTTACTGTATAATGCCATCTAGTAATAATGTCATAAATATAAATATTTTATTTTAAATATTTTATGAGCTTTTGAAGGTATCTTAGTTTTATTACCCATATTTCTGCAAAATTAGATATCTTAGTTTTATTGCCAACTCTCTGCTGGGTACACAAAGTATTCTCAGTTAATATGCACTAAATTGGACTACTTGTCAAAAAGAAAAAGTGTAAGCCACTAGTAAAAAAATTTTAAAGAGAAAGACAACAAGAAAAGTCTAAGAATTTTAATCCAAAACACTTTTAGGAATGAAAGTGAATCCCATGTTTAGGATTTGGAGGCTATTTTGTTATAACAAAATGCTTCATATTTAGAATACATCATCAAGGTGAAACTGTTATGTGAGATTTGTATGAATGCTAGTATGTCAGTTTTATAAAACATTTATTCATTCCCAAATACACTGGAACCTGTTTGTAAAGCTCAGTTTTGGAAATAGGATTAACATATACTTCAGTTTAAATATAAAATGACAAAATATTTTTATATGTGGCTTTATTTTAAATGCACAGAATATTTTAGAATTTTTGTTTAGTTTGCAGTTTGAATGGATATAGCAAATCTATATTAGCTCTTATTAAATTATTAAAATGATTTTGTGTTTAAATCAAACAGGTAATATGATTACCCTTTGCATTTTCTTGATCTTCTGATTTTTTATTTGTAGGTTATTTTGGTATTACAGTTATATAATTATGTGCATTCAGTTTACAAATACAATAATTCTATAGGACAATTTTTAGAGAAAATGTGGGTGCATCTTCATTATATAAAGACTGTTAGAGGCCAGGTGTGGTGGCTTACACCTGTAATCCCAGCACTTTGGGAAGCTGAGGCAGGCAGACAACCTGAGCCTAGGATTTGGAGACCAGCCTGGGCAAAATAGTGAGACCTCATCTTCACAAAAATTTTAAAAATAATAATTTATAAAAAAATAAAATGAAAAATAAAGACTGCTAGAGAAAGTGTAGCTATTTATTTATAATATGCTCCAGATTTCTTTCTAAGTCAAGTGATATAGTTAAAAAAAGATAACTAGAAATGGAAGATCTTGAAATTTATTATATTGAGGAAAGAAGTAAACATCACAAAATACTGTAGATATCTCATTTAAAAGATAAATTTAACAGTGAGTTTGTGTCTTTGCAAGCTAGGAAAACGAATGGAAACTACAAATTTAATTAAATGATAGACCAGAAGTATAGAAGCACTTCTAATTTAAAATTGTGTTCGTGTGTTTTTAAGAAACTAATAAATTGCTGTATTTTATAAGAAAAAAAGCATTTTTATTTTAACAACTTAAAGAATACATAAAGTTTGAAAAAATAGAGTGAAATTCTATCACAAATAGCTGATATTACTTTTGTTTCCATATTTCTAACCTTCTGTGCCTATATATACATACATATATGTATTTAAAGAGATACAAGCATGCTAATTTCTGCATATTCTTATTGTATATGTTACTGTCATACTATATATTACAAAGTATTTTGTTACTTAAAATTATATGTAAGTATAATGTATATAAATATGTATACCTCTTATGTCAGATAATACTAAACATTATTTATATTTATAAATATTAGTGTTAACTTTCATACATGAGATAGAAATAAGAAATATAAAGTATCTTATTTATCATCATATGATAAAATACATGCAACATTCCACATAATCATTCTCTCACCATCTATAATTTTATATCCATATATCTGATGTCATCATTCGGGTCATACCCTTAAGCAATTTTCTCCATGTTTATGTAAAATGATTATTGTATGTATACTTCTGTTTATAAAATAAAATTATTGGCCAGGCACAGTGGCTCACGCCTGTAATCCCAGCACTTTGGGAGGTAGGCGGATCACTTGAGATCAGGAGTTCGAGACCAGCCTGGCTAACATGGTGAAACCCCGTCTCTACTAAAAAATAATAATAAAAAAAAATAGTCGGGTTTTGTGATGCACACCTGTAATCCCAGCCACTCTGAAGGCTGAGGCAGGAAAATGACTTGAACTCAGATAGCAGAGGTTGCAGTGAGCTGAGATCGTACCACTGCACTCCAGCCTTGGCGACAGAGCCAGACTCCATCTCAAACAAAACAAAACAAAAAAAAATTAACAAATAAAATTATTAAAATAGTTTATATGCTCAAATTTATTCTTTGGATGTAGATATAAGTAGTCTGTCTTAACTAAAAACACTACATGAAATTAATATTTCATTTGGTTATCTTGTTAATGCATCTTCTGACACTGTTGTTTTTTGTCCCCATAACTCTTCTACAGTAGCAATTTTTAAAATATTTTTTATTACTTTTTAAAATTGTTGTGGGTACATAATAGTAGTATGTATTTATGGGATACATGAGATGTTTTGATACAGGCATGCAATGTGAGATAAGCACATCATGGAGAATGGGGTATCCATGCCCTCAAGCACTTATCCTTTCAGTTACAAACAATCAAATTACACTCTTTAAGTTATCTAAAAATATACAATTAGGTTATTATTGGCTGTAGTCACCCTATTGTGCTATCAAATACTAGGTCTTATTTATTCTTTCTATATTTTTATACCTATTAACCACCTCCACCTCTGCAATAACTCCTCACTACCATTGCCAGCCTCTGGTTACCATCCTTCTACTCTTTATGACCACAAGTTCGTATGTTTTGAATTTTAGATGACACAAATAAGTGAGAACATGAGATGTTTGTATTTCTGTGCCTGGCTTATTTCACTTACATATTGATCTCTAGTTTCATCCATTTTGTTGCAAATGACTGGATCTCATTCTTTTTAATGGCTGACTAGTACTCCATTGTACTACATTTTCTTTCCACTCATCTGTTGATGGATACTTAGGTTGCTTCTAAATCTCAGCTATTGTAAATAGTGCCACAGCAAACCTAGGAGTGCAGATATCTCTGATATACTGACTTTTTTTCTTTTGGGTATATACCCAGCAATGGGGTTGCTGGATCATATTGTTGCTCTACTTTTAGTTTTTTGAGGAACTTCCAATCTGCTCTCCACAGTGATTGTACTACTTTACATTTCTACCAACAGTGTGTGAGAGTTCCTTTTCTCCACATCCTTACCAGCATGTGTTATTGCCTGTCTTTTGGATATAAGCCATTTAATGAAGGTGAGATGATATTTCGTTGTAGTTTTAATTTATATTTCTCTGATGATCAATAACGTTGAGCACCTTTTCATATGCCTGTAGCCATTTATATGTCTTCTTTTGAGAAATGTCTATTCAAATCTTTTGCCCATCTTTTGATGGGGTTATTAGATTTTTTCCTATAGAGTTGTTTGAGCTCCTCATATATTCTGGCTATTAATCCCTTGTCAGATGAGTAGTTTGCAGATATTTTCTCACATTCTGTGAGTTGTCTCTTCACTTTGTTGATTGTTTTCTTTGCTGTTCAGAAAGTTTTTAACTTGATGTGATCATTTTTGTCCACTTTTGCTTTGGTTACCTGTGCTTGTGGGCTATTACTCAAAAAATTTTTGCCCAGACCAATGTCCGGGAGATGTTACTTAATGTTTTCTTGTAGTAGTTTCATAGTTTGAAGTATTAGATTTAAGTCTTTAATCCATTTTAATTTAATTTTGTGTATGGCAAGAGATAGGGTCTAGTTTTATTATTTTGCATATCGACACCCAGTTTTCCCAGCATCATTTTTTGAAGATACTGTCTTCTCCCCAGTGAATGTTCTCGGCATCTTTGTCAAAAATGAGTTCACTGTAGGCGTGAGGATTGTTTCTGGGCTTTCTATTTGATTCCCTTGGTCTATGTATCTGTTTTTATGACAATACCAGGCTGTTTTGCTTACTATAGCTCTGTAGTATAATTTGAAGTCAGGTGATGTGATTCCTCCAGTTTGTTCTTTTTGCTTAGGATAGCTTTGGCTATTCTGGGTCTCTTGTGGTTCCATATAAATTTTAGAATTGCTTTTCCTATTCCTGTGAAGAATGTTGTTGTTATTTTGACAGGGATTACATTGAATCTGTAGATTGCCTGGGTTAGTATGGACATTTTAACAATGCTTATTTTTCCAATCCATGAACATAGAATATTTTCCCTTTTTTTGTGTCCTCTTCAATTTCTTTCTTCTGTGTTTTATAGTTTCTATTATAGAGATCTTTCACTTCTTCTGTTAGGTTAATTCCTAGGTATTTAATTTTATGTGTGGCTATTGCAAATGAGATTACTTTTTGAATTTTGATTTCACTTTATTCATTGTTGGCATGTAGACATGCTACTGATTTTTGTATATTGATTTTGTATTGTTCAACTTTACTGAATGTAATTATCAATTCTAGTAGTTTTCTTGTGGAGTCTATTAGGTTTTTCCAAATATAAGACTACATCATCCTCAAACAAGGATAATTTAACTTCTTCCTTTCCAATTTGGATGCCATTTATATCATTCTCTTGTCTGATTGCTCTAGTTAGAATTTCAGTACTACGTTCAATAACGGTGCTGACAATGGGCATCCTTGTAGCGTTCCAGATCTTACAGAAAAGTCTTTAAGTTTTTCCCCTGTGGGACTATGGGAATGTCATATATGGCTTTTATTATATTGAGGTGAGTTTCCTCTGTGCTCAGTTTTTTTAGGGTTTCTATTGTGAAGGGATGTTAAATTTTATCAAATGTTTTTCCAGCATCAATTGCATTGATCATATGGTTTTTATCCTTTATTCTCTTGATTTGATTTATCATGTTGATTGATTTGCGTATGTTGAACCATCCTTGTAACCCAGGGATAAATCCCACTTAGTCATGATGAATGATCTTTCTAATGTATTATTGAATTTGGTTTTCTAGTGTTTTGTTGAGAATTTTTGCATCAATATTTATCAGAGATATGGGCCTATAGTTTTCTTTGGTGTGTGTGTCTTTTTCTGGTTTTGGTATCAGAGTAATACTGGCCTCATACAATGGGTCTGGAAGTATTCCCTCCTTATTTATTTTTTGGAATCATTTGGGTAGGATTGGTATTAGTTCTTTAAGTGTTTGGTAGAATTCAGCAGTGAAGCCATTATATTCTGGGCTTTTCTTTACTGGAAGACATTTTATTATGGCTTCCATCTCATTATTTGTTATTGGTCTGTTCATGTTTTGGATTTCTTCCTATTTCAATCTTGGTAGGTTTTATGTATCTACGAATTTGTCCATTTTAAGCACCTGTAGCTATAAACTTTCCTCCTAGTACTGCTTTTGCTGTATTCCATAGGTCTTGGTATGTTGTGTTTCCAATTTCATTTGTTTCAATAATTTTTTCAATTTTCTTCTTAATTTCTTTAATCACCCAATGGTCATTCGGGAGCATATTGTTTAATTTCTATGTATTTGCATAGTTTCCTAAATTCCTCTTGTTATTAATTTCTAGTTTTATTCCGTTGTGGTCAGAGAAGATGTTTGATATTATTTTCATTTTTTTAATGTTTTAAGGCTTGTTTTGTGACCTAATATATTGTCTTTCCTTGATAATAATTCATATGCTGAGGAAAGGAATGTGTATTCTGCAGCTTGTTGATGAAATGTTCTGTAAATATCAATTAGATCCATTAGGTCTATAGTGCAGATTATGTCTAATGTTTCTTTGTTGATTTTCTGTCTGGAAGAACTGTCCAATGCTGAAAGTGGGGTGTTGATGTCATCAGCTATTATTGTACTGAGGCCTAGCTCTCTCTTTAGTTTTAGCTATAATTCCTTTATACATTTGGGTGCTCCAGTAACAGGTTCATATATATTTCCAATTGTTGTATCCTTTTGCTGAATTGACCCCCTTATTATCATATAGTGACCTTCTTTGTCTTTTGATTTTGATGTCTTTTGATTTGATTAGAGAGTTCAGTTCATTTACACTCAATGTTATTATTAATAAGTGATGACTTAACTCCTGCCGTTTTGTTATTTGTTTTCTGGTGACTTTGTGGTCTTCTCTTCCTTCTTCCATTCTTCCTGTCTTCCTCTATGAAGGTGATTTTCTCTGGCGCATTGATTTAGTTTCTTGCTTTTTACTTTTTATGTATCCATTGTATGCTTTTTGGGTTGAGGTTGCCACGAGGCTTGCAAATACTATCTTACAATCCGTTATTTGAACCTGCTAACTTAATACTCTCTGCACAAACAAACAAGCAAAAAGAAAAGTAATAAAAACTCACCTTAACTTTGTCCCCCAACTTTTTAAACATTTTATTGTTTGTATTTATATTTTATTGTACTGACTATCTCTTGAAAAGTTGCTGTATTATTTTGATTGATTCATTGGTCTTTCTACTTAGGATAAGAGTAGTTTACACACCACAGTTACAGTGCTATAATATTCTGTGTTTTTCTGTGTACTGATTATTACCATTAAGTTTTGTACCTTCAGGTCATTGTTTATTACTCACTAATGTTATTTTTGTTATTTTCTTTCTGATTGAAATACTTCCTTTAGCATTTCTTGCAGGATGGGTCTGCTATTGCTGAAATCCCTCATCTTTTATTCTTCTGAGAAAGTCTTTATTTCCCCTTCATGTTTGAAGGATAATTTCACTGGATATACTATTCTAGGTTTTTTTTTTCCTTTAGCACTTTAAATATGTGATGTCACTCTCTCCCGGCCTGTAAAATTTCCAATGAAATGTACGCTGCCAGCATATTAGAGCTCCATGGTATGTTATTTGTTTCTTTTCTGTTGATTTCTTTAGGATCTTTTCTTTATTCTTGGCTTTAGGGGGGTTGATTATCAAATGCCTTGAGGTAGGCTTCTTTGGATTAAATCTACTTGGTGTTCTATAACTTCCTCGTGCTTGGATATTGGCATCTTTCTCTAGGTTTGGGAAGTTCTCTGTTATTATCCTTTTGAATAAACTTTTTACCCCTATTTCTTTCTCTACCTCCTCTTTAAGGCCAATAACTCTCAGATTTGCCCTTTTGGGACTATTTTCTGAATCTTATAGGCATGCTTCATTGTTTTTTATTCTTTTTTTCTCTTGTCTCCTCTGACCGTGTATTTTCAAATAGCTTGTCTTCACATTCACTAATTCTTCCTTCTGCTTGAGTCATTCCACTATTTAAGGGACTTTGATGCATTCTTCAGTATGCCAATTGCATTTTTCAAGTCCAGAATTTCTGTGTGATTCTTTTTTATTATTTCAATCTCTTTGTTAAATTTATCTGATAGAATTCTGAATTCATTTCCTGTGACATCTTGAATTTCTTTGAGTTTTCTCAGTACAGCTATTTTGAATTGTCTGTCTGAAAGATCACATATCTCTATTCCTCCAGGATTGGTCCCTGGTGCCTTGTTTGATTCATTCAGTGAGGTCATGTTTTCTGAATAGTTTTGATGTTGTTAATAGTAGATGTTATTTGGCATCTGAGCATTGGAGAGTTAGGTATTTATTGTAGTATTCATTGTCTGGGCTTATTTGTAGACAACCTTCATGGGAAGGCCTTCTTGTTGTTTGAAAGGACATGGATATTGTGATATAAGCTGTTTCTGCTTTAAGGGACAACCCAAGCCCAGTAACACTGTGATTCTTGCAGACTTCTTGATTACCAGGCAGAAACACTTGTTCCTTTTCCTTACTTCTTCCAAAATGTGCAGAGTGCCTGTCTCTGTTCTGAGCTACCTAAAGCTAGGTGTGGAGTGACACAAGCACCCCTGTGGCCACCAGCACATCTGTGTTGGTTCAGACCTGAAACCAATGCAGCTCTGAGTCTTATATAAGGCCTGATGTAAGCACTCCCTGGCTATTTCTTTTGTTCCCTCAAGGCCCTAGGGCTCTAAAATCAGCAGGTGGCAAAGCCAGCCAGGCATGTGTCCTTCCCTTCAGGATGACAAGGTGCCCCAGGCTCCAGGTGAGTCCAGAAGTGCCACTGAGGACTCAGGGACTAGATCCAAAAACCTTAGAATTATAACTGGTATTCTATTATAATGCACCTGAGCTGGCACTCAAACTATAAGACTCAGTCCTTCCCACTCTTCCCTCCCTTTTCCAAATGCAGAGGAGCCTCACCCTATGGCTAACACCTGGCCACAAGGACTATCCCCTTAAAGCCCAAGGTCTCCTAACTCAGCTTGTGATGAATGCTGCCTGGCCTGGGACTCACCCTTCAGGGCAATGAGCTCCCCTTTGGCCCAGGGCAGGTCCAGAAATGCTGTTCAAGAGACAAGTCCTGGAATCAGAAACCCCCAGTATCCCAGTTGGTGCTCTGCCCTCTGTGGTAGTGTTGGTACCTAAGATGTAAGAGAAAGTCCCCTTTACTTTTCCCTCTGCTTTTTTCAAGCCTAAGGTGTTTCACCCTAAAGCCACCACAGCTGGTAATGTGCTGGGTCTCACTTGAAGCCAGCAAGTTTTAGATGTTCACAAGTCCCTCGATGTAGTACCTGGGTATCGATGTAGTACCTGGTTATTCAGGACCAAAGGCTCTTCAGTTAGCAGGTGATAAATGCTGGCAGGACTGGGTCTTTGCCTTCAAGGCTGTGTGTTCCCTTCTGGCCTAGGCTATGTCTAGAAATGGCATCTGGGAATTAGGACCTGGAACCGGGGTCCTCTTGACTCTGACCTATTTCTGCTGTGGCTGAGCTGGTATCCTAGATATAAGATGAAGTCCTTCCCACCTTTCACTCTCCTCTCCTTAAGTGCGAGGAAGCGGTCTCTTTTGGAACCATGGGCTGCGTAGCTTAGGGTTAGGGGAGGGGTGATGCCAGCCCTCCCTTGGCTGCCTCAGCTGGTGTCTCAGTATGTCACATACCCCCCACCCTCAATCCACTGTTTCTATACCTAGTTAAATACTAGGAATCTCCTAAGAGTTGCAGTTCTTATGACCTTGACTGCCTTTCAAGTTTACTTACAGACTGAGAGCACATTGGCCCTGGGAGGTAAGGTTTGTGGGCACTCAAGTTTGGACTGCTGGGATCTGCTATTCCGAACTGGTGAGGGCTGGTTTAAATGTTCCTTCTGTGGATGGGCATCAACTGAGTTTGATCTGGCTTTCCTTTCTGCTCTAACAGGACAGCAATGAATTTGGTGCCTCATAGTTGCTGTATTCTTCCTCCACCAGTGCCCAGAGAGGCTTTCCATGTAGCAGCTGCCAGAGGTGGGGGAGGGTTGGCATCAGCGATTCAGGACTGTTCCGTCTCTTCAGTGTCTCTTTTGGTGATATGAAGTTAAAACCAGGTACTGTGAGTGCTCACCCAATTTTCGGTCTACTAAGATGTTTTTTATGTGTAGATAGTTGTTAGCTTTGTTGTCCTTGTTGCGGGGACGATTGGTAGAGCTTTCTATTCCACCATTTTTCTCTGTCTCCTCCCATTTTTATTATTGTAAGCAAGGCTCTCCAAAGAGGGATTTCTTAGTCAAAATATAGGGCTATATTTAATTTTAATGTACATATTAGAATTTTTCTTTATGAGGCTTTACAAATTTGAAACTTCCTGTCAATGAGATAATCTATTTTCTTTAATTCTTACAACCTAGATATTATGGTTTGTTTATTTAATTTTGAAGAATCTAATAAGTCAAAATGTATCAGTCTGTTTATTTGTCAATTACAGTGACCTAACTTCTAAATAAGTTGAGCATTTAAAAATTTTTGAATAATAAACATTCTTTATTTAGCTGACATTGTAAAAAAATGATTATATTGGTAATTCAAAGGGAATGTTTTATGATGTTGAAGTCATAAACAGCTACTCCTCCAGTTAATAAAACATTGAAAACAATATTTTTAAAATGTTAAATTTGGTATTGTCATTACCATATAAATTTGGTATTTTTGTTGTCATTTTTTCAGTCACTTTTTTATTCTATTAGCTTGTCACTACCAGAAGATTTATTGCTGAACAAATCATAGTTCAAAAGTAAGATAAAGATTATATATGTATTCCATCTTCAGGAATATAAAAATTTAATTATTTCAGATTTTATTATAATAACTGAACTCCAATCTTATACACGTAAGTAAGGATTTTATTTTATTTTCTTTTCATGTCAGTAGTTTAAAGTATTAGAAAAT
Organism: Symphalangus syndactylus; assembly: GCF_028878055.3. Lineage (NCBI taxonomy): Eukaryota > Metazoa > Chordata > Mammalia > Primates > Hylobatidae > Symphalangus > Symphalangus syndactylus. The sequence continues at coordinate 92,608,087 of NC_072433.2, forward strand.
GCAAAATTATTTAATATTAAATATATGTGCTTTGGCTATATGAATTTTCTTTTATGAGTATTGTCTTTCCACATTGTCTTCCCATTTTCTTTTTATCTCTTTTGTACTTAGGAACATTAGTCATAATCAGAGTATTAACACTATCTTAAATTTATAAGCTATAACATAGTTTACTTGCAACTGACAAACTCTTTCTTCTCAGTTACAATATGTAATAGGATTTCAAACACTTTAAAAAGAAAATTCAGACTTGCATGACTATTACATTTTGATAACTGATATGGTTTGGCTGTGTCCCCACCCAAATCTCATCTTGAACTGTAGTTCCCATAATCCCCCCATTTCCTGGGAGCAACCTGATGGAAGGTAATTGAATCAAGGGGGCAGTTATCTCCATACTCTTTTTGTGATAGTTAGTGAGTTCTTGCAAGATCGAACAGTTTTATGAGGGACTTTCCCTTTCCTTCACTCTTGTTCTTCCTGCTGCCATGTGAAGAAGGACAAGTTGCTTCCCCTTCCTCCATAATTATAAGTTTCCTGAGGCCTCCCCCAGCCTTGCTGAACAATTGTCAATTAAACCTTTATGTATATATGTGTGTGTGTGTGTGTGTGTGTGTGTGTGTATATATATATATATATATATATATGTAACCCAGTCTCGGGTATGTCCTTATAGCAGCATTAGAATGGACTAATATAGTGATGAATAGCAACTTTGTCAAAATTTGTCACTTTCTCATGGTCAAAAGATTAGGCAAATCTTAAAAACATATATGAGCTTCATTAATGGAAAAGAGGTGGCAGATCCTGAGGTTATATTTTGTGGAAATTCTAATTTAGTTTTCAAAAAGCTTGAGTCAATAGTTAGAAACTTATTTTTAATACAATTATCACCTTCCTATAATCTACCAGTATCAATAGAATTTTCATAATTTTTTTTGCAACCCTTACTACCTGGTTATAGAGGTCAAATGAATACACGTCTAATTGATATTTGATGGAACATATTACTATGTGATATATAGGTAGAAAGGAGATGGTATCTTTTAGCTCTTGGTCTCATCTCATCCCCTCTTTTCCCTGCAATGTGGGTCACTAGAGCTCATGACATAGGGGGCCTGTGAGGACTGGGGTGATCATGTCATTATAGTGGTTGGTTGGTCCATACTCGGTGATCAGTATGGGATTCTCAGTGAGATTACTCCAGACTGTGTATAGGAAGACATTGGTACATCTTGACCTTTCCCAGCAAATAGAAGTTCTAGTTATCTGTTAGGGGAATACAACCTATGTGGTGAGATTTCAGGGAAATCACTATGTCCTAAAAGGTCAGGTTTCTAGTCTTGTCAGGGTATCTGAACTAGCAAATGCACCTAGGTGTAATTCTCTGTTCTAACTGATCAGTATCTCTTAGCCACTCAAGTGACTAGAATAGTCAGCCCACCTGGTCACTCTAGCAGGGCCAGGGTATGGCTTAGATAAAATGGGGAAAAAAAAATAAAGTGAATGAACATCTAGAGCAACATCAATTCAGCAGATGACACAATTTTTGCTCTACTCAAGGAAAACAAACCACAAATCACAAGAATTTATTGTCTCACTTTAGAAATGTGTGGCCACAACTAAGCATGAATAGTAAAACAGGGAGTATTATGAAAACATGACATTGTATTTATGTAGTCCAATATGTTACTATGTTTACTACACTAGAAACACACACACACACACACGCACACACATATACACATATATATATTCTTTTCCATGACTGTTTAAACCAAACATTTGAAGAAATAAAGAAATAGATGGCTTTCCAAACACATCAGCATTATAATAATTATTTTCTTCTTTATCCTCGGTATAATCATTCATCCTGTGGTTAGGTATATGAAGGTGTCATTCACTATCTAAATAAAATTACTAGATTAGTGTCCCCCATATTAAGTTTCTTTTTAAAAGATGATAATTTGTGGGCATGGAATCCACAATTTCACTTTCTTGTGCATTATCCCTACATCATTCTTACATTTTGCCAGCTACTTGAATTGTAATGCAAATCAAATAGATATTGAGGTTTCTTTATTTTATTTGTTTTGTTTTTACTTTGAGAGTAAGTTTGAGATAAAGCTATTAAACACACAAACACACACAAACACAAAGAGAAAGAGTTATTTATATAAGCTATGTGAGGTCTAGATGTTTTAGAAAAGGGCTGACTTTGGAGGTCAGAATTTTTCTTCTCCTATCTTAATCCAAAAAATTATTTTCTTTTTGGATTAATCAAAGGCAGAAAAATAATAACAGTCTTAAATTCTACTTTCAGCTCCCTGACCAATCTGTATTATGATATTGGGCTGGTTCTTTGTATGTTTTATGTTTCTGTGCCATGTCAATTAAACTTTATCAGATACTGCTTTTGAAGAACATATTAGTTTAAAATATAATATTTGTAATCAAAACTTCAAGGTTTCTGTTTGCAAATCAGAAAAGCTAGGATATCCGTTTGAAAATCCACAAAGATAATAATCAAGACATGAGGTCAATTTGGAATGAAAAGATAGAATGAAACATTCTAAGGTCAATCTAAACCAATCAGAAGATACTTATGAAAGATTTTAGTTCTGATGATGTTTCAACAAAAGAATTTTGATTCTGTTTTTAATAAACAAAAATGCATTTGTAGTTGGGGATACAATGAAATTTATTAGGGAAATAAGTCTGCATTATATTGGTGCAATTGAATAGGAAAAATTTCTAACAGTGAGTTGCTGTTGACAAAAACAAAACAACTAAATTTACCAACTTGCAGAGAAAAAAATTATCCAGAAGTGGCAATAAGGTTTTTCTAATCTATCTACATGTTCTTGCCTGATTGTGAAGCTCATGGCTTTAGTATGTATGTGTGCTTCCACATGGGTAGGTGTTCATGGGAAATAAAAACAAACAAACAAACAAACAGCCACGGTCTAGCTATCATTGAAGTTTCAGCACTGTACAAAACTTGTAAAACATACTTGGAAATTCATGAAGAATTGCCTATGTCTCTATATGTTTATATATATAATGACAATTAATTAAACACATAATTTAAAGCTTGAAGATAAATTTTAATAACAGAATTACAGCCCTGAATAAAAATAAAGTATTAGAAACAGGGATAATGCAAATATAGGCAAAATTAGTAGAATTTAAATGTCAAAATAGTAGCACACAGCACAGGTGATACTTTACTTGTTATTTATAAACTCAAAATATGGCTCTAAGATTTTTAAAAGCTGGAAGAAAACAGATATTATTGCCCCAGATTGGGTTTATGTTACTGATGAAGGTAACTTCCTAGAGAATAAGAAACTATCACTAAGAAATATAGATAAATTTGCGCAATTATCCCCATTATGCTTGAAGTCTCCCATTCTTATGTTAAAACCAGGTGAAAACTTTGGAAATGTTTATTATGGCAATAAAAGAGGAAGTCGTCCAGATTAGTGTAGACAAAAAAAAAAAAAAACAAAAAAAATCCTCATTGAACCAGTCAAGCTCAAGTCAGCCCAAGAGAGCAAGTTCTGCAGACCCATCCAGAAAGAAATATGGCTTAGTCAAGGGATCTTCATGAATGAAATAGATGGCGTTAGCCATGAAGATCTCATCATCTAATACAGCATTGATTGAGCTGAAAACATCAGAAATTTACTTGATTTAGCAACAAGCCACGCTCTCTGAATTTAAAAGTAAATGCAAATCCATGCTTATTAGTGCTGAGCCACTTTCTCTTTTGATGCCCCTTGATCCTTTCTTCCAGGCTAGTGTGCTTCAGCTGCTTCAAGAAAAAACAGGACCAGAGGTGCAGCTGAGATCTCCATTTCTCCAAAGGGAACCAAAAAGCCATACATACTCATCTAAGTGTACTGAAGAACTTTGGAGAGAGGAGGGACCCAAACATTTATGGTTCTGTTGAGTAAAGGCACCCACATCACTGCCTTAGCCACTCTTACTGAGCAGGAAGAACTCAAAGTTAAGTGATAGATTTGGGCTGATGTTTGAAGTATGGAAAAGAAGCAAAAGTTACCTCATAGGTGAGGCCCTTTGCAATGATTCAGTGTCTTGTTGTGACTTCTATGCTGTATGCTTAATTGTGATTGCTGTTTTATATGCATGTAATGTGAGGGCTCTTGAGTTCCAAGGGGACCCATCTGATTGGGAAAAGGTGCATGTAGAGAAGAGCTGGTGGGACACGTTAATCATTCTCTAAACACCTCCTTGATAGGGGTGCCCAAGGGAGAGAATACAGTCATGGGTTCTTAGTTTCTGTTTCTGGTTGGGCTAGTAAAGCCCCTTTCTCATCCCTCTTTTCTGCCTGTCACTAGAGACAAAATAAAAACGATGGCTTCAGGCTGCTAAAATCCTAAAATGAAACAAAACAGAACAACAACAAAACCAAAGCCAAAACCAAAATAAGTCAGGTTGAACAAGCTTGTGTATCCTCTCTGATGGTCCAACAGAAGCAAGATAAAATCCCAGAGGGAGAAATGAAAAACACCGCCTTGATTAAGGACTTAAAGGCAGCAGGAATAGTAAGAGATGAAATATTTCAATGTAACAGCACTGTACGCTAGTGAAAAAGGCTCATGTGATCTAAAGACTTACAGTGGATTTTTGCCACATGCATGTAGTCCTTGCTCCCATGGCCCTGACTATTTCAGACACCGTGATTGACACTGAATCCATTACTTAGACTGATGGCACTGAGTATGCTGTCTTAGACATTGCTGACATTGCTAACAACCTCTTTTATATCCTACTGGCATCTGATGACCAAGACTAATTAGCATTCATGTGGCAAGTTCTCCAATATAAGTTTGCAATACCTTATTTTTGCCAGAAGTCAGATCAGAATTTAATGTGAGAGGCTTTACTCTCTGAGGTCCAAAGCTTTTGTTATATAGATGATGTCATGTTGGCTGGCAGGTCAGAAGTCTTAGACTCAATAGATCTGAATGCAGTGTTATTATCCTATGAAAATTTTTTCAGAGGCCCTCTTGCTAAGAAAGATTTTGTTGGACTGTGTGGGGAGATTCACAGTGCTCAATCCCTTCAGTAGTCTAGAAAAATCTTTGATCTCTTTGAACCTTGACTTTTATCTCTTTGAACCGTTGAATCTTGACTCTTATCTCTGGTTTCTTCGAGTATTGGAAATGTGCCTCACTTTCTTATTACAGTTGTACCTATATATCACATTGACCACAAATTATCATACTTAGAGAGGGGCCCAAATGAAGAGTCAGGGTTGGAAAAGATGTTTAGCAAGCTGCAGCATGCTCTCTGCATTCGAGGCAAATAATCTAATGACCTTTTGAACTATAAAGTCTCTATGACTGATGATTTTGTTTATCAGAAACTCCAGCAAAGGGAGGCACATGTTAGTGTTTGGATTCATCATCTCCCTGGCATAGAGATATGTCTATTTTAAGAACAGTTATTTGTTTGCTACTGAGGCGGTGGGGTTTTTAGGGGTGGGGGTGGGGGTGGGGGCCGCATTTTTGTCAAAATTGAATGTCTCTACCATGGAAGGCTTGTTACTCTTCAGCCAAGTTTTGCCATTTTGAGGTGAGTAAACTTGAATATAGTGACTAATAAGATTGGAAGGACCTAATATACATTAATTGTCAAATGGAAATAACACATTTTTAAAAAACATGGCCCCAGTAGCATGTCAACTTTACCTGAAAGAGATTCAGTTATCCCTTTTGGGAAAACATTATCCTTCTACTTTGTCACCGAAATTAAAACTTCTGGCACAAAGTGGACTTTGATTTATGGGTTTATGGAAGTTCAATCAGTAAAACATGTATCCCTCAGATAAATTGGAGATCCCTCCAAAATGTGGCTACCTTTGTTTCCTTAGGGGAGCTTCCTGTAGGGATAATTGATTTATTCTTATATGTTACCAGTGGGCAGTTATTCCCATCATTGGACTCATCCAATTGCAGAAGTTAATACAACATTGGTTCCAGAATTTACATGAAGAGATTAATGACACTTCTTTATCCCTGGCATTCAGATGGATTGCAACTCACTAGCCAGAATGGTCATAAATGATAGAACAGATTCAGATTTCCTCCTAAGCCAATATGTACCCTGTGAGATGGCTACTACATGGTGCTGTGCCTTGACTAAAGCCTTGGGTCAAGTAGAAAGTCTTGACAGGAACTTAAGTGGAAAGCCATTGGGCTTTTTAAGGTAAACCCTTAAATATTATGGAATTGTTTACCTGGCTATCTCCAGAACCGTGTGGACACAGTTGAGCCCAACATTGAAGGTTAGCCTCAAGTGTTGTTTGGAGTCTTGTTTATAAGTAGTTTTAATTAAATATTGAGCGAGCCAAATTGAATGAATTTAGTTCCAGCCTTGTCAGTCAAATTAATCAATGTGATCTACTGAATGATGTAATTGTGGAAAAATTTGCCAAAAAGCAAGACAGTGTAGAAATGAGGATGAGACATTATTGGGAGAGAATTTTCCATGCTGATACTCTAATTACAATGATTGCTATGCATATTAAAGTCTTTTATCTTTGACCCAAGAGTTTCATGTCTTCTGCTAGTATCTGTTAAACTTGCTAACCTCTTGCTTATAAGTACCATAAAATCTCAGACTATTTACAGCACTTTACATATATGTGTGGTGGGATGGTAAATTTACTTACATATCTGTGTATTTATAGAATTATATACATAATTTTAATCATGTCAAAATCAAGTTTTTCTTTTATTTTCAATTTTTATTTTAGGTTCAGGGGGCACACGTGTTACATGGATAAACTGTGCATCACTAAAGTTTTATGTATGAATAATTCCATCACCTAGGTACTGAGCATAGTACCCAATAGTTAGCTTTTCAACCCTTGTCTCTCTCCACCCTCTCCATGCTAGTAGTCCCCAGTGTCTGCTGTTCCCATTTTTATGTCCATGTGTACTCAATATTTAGATCTCACTTATAAGTGAGAATATGTGGTATTTGGTTTCTGTTTCTGCATTAATTCACTTAGGATAACAGCTTCCAGCTGCATCCATATAGCTGCAAAGGACATGATTTTGTTCTTTTTTATGGTTATGTAGTATTACCTGGTATATATATATACCAGTTTTTTATCTAGTTCACCACTGATGGGCATTTAGGTTGGTTCTGTAAATGTAAGGTTGAATAAAGATACAAATTCCGTCAACATAATTCCATATATTAATAAAGAGAAACAGCCAATGATCACATCAATAATTGTGTGAACATATAATAACCTTTAATATTATTCATGATAAAAAATTATCGAGTTAAGACTAAAAAAGAATCTTCTCATCTAATAAAAGTAATTTATCTCAACCAAGGGCAAATTGTAATTTGTTTGTACAATTTGTACAATCTATATAAAAACTTTGAACTCAAGATTGTAATGCCAGACTAAATGTTTAGTCTTTGAACTTTTGTTAGGTTGTAAACAAACTAAAGAACGAATAAATAATTTAATGAATGCATAAGTACATAGATAAATGACTTTGAAGAAAATTAAAATTATAATCATTTGCATATATGATTATCTATATAGCTCTATATGTTTAATAGGAGATTATATCTGTGTTAGAATAAAATATAGCAGAATATATTTTAAATCTCCAAAAGGGAAGGATTTCTTAACTTAAACCCTTAACCTTTAAAAGTCTGAAACAAATAGGCTACAGGTAAATGAATAATTTTACTTTATCTAAAACAACAAGAATAAATTAAGAATACTAGGTCTATCCTGAGACAATATAGCAGAAACATATAAAACCAACAGGAAATTAGTGTCTAGAATATAAAACGAATATCTAAAAGTCACAAATACATAAATATTTAAGGTAAAAAATGGATGGGAAGTAAGTAAACATACGAAAATGCAATTGACACAAGAGTAAATAAAAATGGACAAGAAACGTATTAAAGATGCTTAACTTCACCAATATTTAGGGAAATGCAATCTAAAGACACAATTACTCATTACTTCAGAATTGTAAAAATTTAAAAATTATAAGCATGACAATGATTAGTGATACTCAATTAATTATGTTGGAGTATAAAACTAGGACCACCACTTCAGAAAAAAAAGCACAACCTAGAAAATATATAGACTCAGTCATTGCTCTCCCATTTTTGAAAAATTATAGGAACATGTGCACCTATTAACAATCCAGCATAAATATGAATACTCAAAGTAACTTTACTTGTATCAAAAAACAAGTTGTGGGGGAGGAGATAATTAAATGCATAGTAACAGAAGAGACAGATGGAATAATACACAGCAAAACAATGAATGAGTGAATGAAAGCCATAGGCATCAACATGGATAAACCTCAGAAAGATAATATAACTGTGTTAAAATTTGAGTTTCAGAAGCATATTCATAATTTGATAGCATTTCAGAGTATTTTTAAATGTAAAATAGTTCCTTATGATTTAAAAATAGATTGATACATGGTAAAACTAAGTATAGGGCTATCCTTGAAACTTTGATTAAATTCCTTTGAAGTCCCCAAATTGTAATTCATAAATGCAGTAGAAAGGGAGGAGGATAAAATAAGAGAAAGGCTCACACATTCTTTAACTTTAGTAATATTTTGCTTCTCAAAGGCAGTGGAAAGACACAGGTGTTTGGTGTGCCATTTGTTTCATGGTTTTCAATACAGTATAGCAAGGATTGAGGACTGTTTAAGTGAGGTTAAAAGATATACTAGCATTAAAGTGAGTTTCTCATTGAAGGATTGCAAGGAATTTAAATGGGAATAACTTTTTCAGTACGTGATTTACTGCTATCTAATGCTGTTGCCATGTAACAGCTAAAATTACCTTGAGAGTTGTAACTCATTCAACAGCCCATATTTTGGGAAACAGTGGAGTGGGACAAGACTCAGAAGACCAAGGTCTTCTGCTCAATTATGCCATTTATTAGATGTGTGATTTTGAGGCAAATCCCTTCACTGCTCTGTCTCATTTTTTCCATCTATAAAATAAAATCTTAAAGGCACTCAATACCCTGCAATAATAGAACCTTCTGATATTAAATTTAACTCATTTTCAGCTTTTAGAAGTTATCTTTCAGAGAGTTTTTTTTTTAATAGGAAGAAATGTACAGATAGTTGGGAGAGAGAGAGAGGACATGAGACCTGTGTTCTCAATTCTTTGTCCTATCTGGTGTGACATACTGTGCTCCTCTTGTCCAGAATATGAGAGAAAGAGGAGAGAAACAAAGTGAAATCTGATAAAAGAAGGCAGAAAAGAGCAGTGAAGAGGAGCCCAGCCAGGCAGAGATGGGCAACATGGTGATATTTGTGAGTACAAGTTCTGCAATCAGCCTAACTGGGTCTGAATCCTGCATCTCTAGACACATAGTGATGTGGCCTTATGCAAGCTACTTAATTCTCAAAGAATTATGTTTCTCTCAGTTGAGATTAAAATACTTAGTATATAAGATTGTTATGTGAATTAAATGAAACATTTTAAAGTAAGCTTAGTTGAAGAAGACACAGTTGGTTGCTCTAGGAGGAATATATATTGGGATGCTCTAAATGATGAATTTTGACCTTTTTTGTACTGTCAGCCCCAATAATTTGATTGTTCCACCTTATTTCTTGTCAGCATCAGGCTTAGAGTGAGTATTGAAGAAGCCATTGCTTTTATTAATGTTATTGTTTTTATCAACAGAGAAATATAGAAATGATACAAATTAATAAACTGAGCGGAAAAATAAAGCTTGGAATATGGTTAGTTCTAAAGGGAAAATAAATGTTTAAAAAATCAAAATTGGCTCTTAAATTTATGTTACAAGTAAGATGACAATAAAAAAAAGTGAGGGAGGTATATTGGCGTGGTGCTTAAGACTAATGCTATAGTTATTAAATAATGTAACTTACAGTGAGGCAATTTAACTCAGTGTATATTAATTATTTTTGTGAATGATAGGAACTGTGACACTGTAAATTGTAGAACTAATACTAAAAAGAAAGGGCTGAGATTGAAAAAGAGTATATTCCACTTCTTCAGGTGACCCTAATTTATATACACTGTGTTGCTGGAAGAAATTAAAAATGATCTACAATAAAATAAAATACTACCCAACTAACCTGTTTCTTTTGATATTTAAATGAAGTAATACATGAAAAGTTTAAAAGAGTTTTAACATTCGCATTAGTTGCAATAATAAAAAAAGGTTATCTAGACATTTTCAATGAGTCGCAGAATCACAAGTGATTTATTTGTAAAAATTGGGGTAACTATAGTATCCACTTCATGAGGTTTAAGTAAATATGAATGATATATGTTAAGTGTTTGGAATAGCACAAACACAGCAAGGACTCACTGTTATTTATTGTCACTTTCGTGTCTTATGAATCATTATCTACAATTTTTGAGGAATCATGAGAAACAAGTGAGATATTTTATGTCACAGTGTAGGTTAACATTGTTATTTTTAAGGGAAAAATATAAATATATTAAATTTATGCCAATAAATCTGGTACTAATATCAAGGCCAAATTATGGAAATGTTTATATAAATAATGATTTGTGGGCTTTTTATATAATTGATATTTTTAAAGTTACATAATTATTTATTTTCATACATCTAGGTATTCATTAGCCTGCAGAAGGTATGACACAACTATTCTTTTGAGTGCAGATTGGTAGTTAAAGAAGTCAGACTATGCAAATTTAAGTCCTTGCTTCATTGTTTTCTAAAAACATTATCTTCGATGAACAATAGAACTGTTAGTTCCTCAGTTTCATCATCTGTAATGTGAAAATAATAAAAGTACCTAGTACACTTTTTGGTGAGATTAGAGCAATGCCTGGCATATAAGTATTCAATAGGTATTAGCTTTTAATATTATTTTCCAGAATTATAACATTTTCTACCAGATTCTTCTAGATTTCTGTGGATGGATTGAGTGTGACACTCACTTTTTTATATTAGTGTTCTTAATCCTAGTCTTTTGTTTTCAATTATATACACAGTATTTTGAGGTGGATTTCTTATTTTCCTTCTAATTTTTCCTGCAGTTCATATTTCATCTTTATCTTATATACATATCTATGTCTTCCAAAACTTAGTTTTAAACAGAGATGAGAGGAAAGGGTGACTAAACAGTGTTGGTGTTGGAGACAAATTTCATTTCTTTTATTTCAATTCCCCCTTGAATTTAAAATTACATAAAAATTTAATTGTTCTCTTAGAATCACAGAACTTCAGTGTCTTAAATACCATTCAGTAACCTGTCTTTATGAAATCCAAATACGATTTTAAATGGCTTAAATTTGATGATGTTTTACCTCACTACACTGCTGGAAAAAATTACCTTTGAATAAAGGAGCAATAGCCCAGCCTCAAGTTGTTGAGGTTGTTGCTAAAAGCAGCTTCATCCAAATGTATGAATGATGACAATATAAATTATTATCTAATCTGGATAATCTGAACACTGGGAAAATTACACTAGGACAGCAGTTGTAAACTGAGACTATCTCAGGAAAACTAGGAGGTGTGTTAAGCCTATCGTGTATTAAACAGTAAAAACAATAACTAGTACATTACGATATAATTGTTTAAGAGGCCCAGAGGTAGATTCAGCTTTCACTTTTATTCAAACAATTATGATAACCTCCCAAATAGAATACTTTTATATCTTCCCCATTTTTATATTTACCTACTGGCAGCCTGCTGGGTATCTAAATCAAGAACCTTCTCTCAGAAGCAAATCAAAATTGCTACGTGTGAATTTTTAATTTTCCAGTTCCAAAGCTTAGAAGAACCAATAAGCATGCAATCAATTTTAATTTAAATTGAAACCCACAGCTGTATTTACTGTAGATGGTCTTTCAGGGAACTGAATCTAATACAATTTCTTCACTTATCTAATCATATTGAAGGGATGTTTGGACCAACCTGTTACAAGGAGAATATATAATGAAATAGGAAGAGATGATGTTATGTTTTATGATGTTTCATATTGTTCTGCTATTCTTTAGTTGTGAGAAGTAGTGAGTCATTTAGATTAAACATGTCAGAGAATGTAATGACTGCTGATAATAGTATGAGAAATAATACTGAAATTGTGGCTATTAATGGAGTCACAGAGAATTCAGGACAGGACTGTTCCATAGGCCCACACAGGTGGTGCATTGCTCAATTCTTAGAGGCATTGTCACATAAATTAAAACGTGAAGGTGCCTCCTCCCATGGAATTATGTGTGTTTCAGGGGCTCTTGATCCAGGTTATAATAAAGTGTTCTGATGGAAAACCAGAAAAAAAAAATAGTATCTTATTTTACTTTTTGAAGTATTTGTCCCAGGATCTTTCGGAAATAAAGTCTTGTATTTGTGGATAAAAGGGAATTGATTTCAAAACTTCACAAACTTTGAAACTTCTCTAATGGGATGAATAGGTAACCAATCTTAAAAAAAGAAAGGCAGCGATGATAGATGACAAACGGATGGGGAGGTAGATAGACAGATAGATCCAGAATAAAGGATGAGGTTTATTTATTTACAGAATAAAGGTACTCAGTGCCCACCATCAGTAGCCACTTGACGTGCAGTACGATTGAAAGGGTTATTCAATGAACTAAATGTAAAATTGCAAAGTCATAATTTGGTTTCTTTTCTTGATTTGCTATGTAATTGTCCACAAATCACTTAACATGTAAATTTGATTGTGTTTTTCACTGGGACTAATCTGTAATCCATATAAAATGGTTTTCTAAAAACAGTCATAATCATAAAATATCTCAAACATTTATTTGAACATTTATGCTATCTGCATGTTTTGATATTTATATAAAGGCAAAATAGTTTGTAAACATTTTTTAAAAAAATTAACCTTTTGCTAATTTTAAAAATAAGGTGTGATAAATTTTTATTTTCAGTAGATGAAACTCTTTGGCTACATATTGATCTAGATATTAGACTAACTTATATAGGCTTGGTTCAGGAGTGTATACTCTACCTCTGAAAGTCATCCAGAAATTTTCCCATATTCCAGTTTAACTCTGCTACGATTTTAATATTCTTTATCAGAGTTCTCCATAACAAAGATGTAAGAAAACCCAGTGTGGGGAAACCAAGGTCTAGGGGTCTGGAGACCAGATTTAGATAAGGCACCAAGGAACACGAAGGTTTGGAAAAGGAGAGTCAGGAAAAGCTGGGATGGACGAGGGATTTATGCCTGTTTTGAATAGTTTTTCTGTAAGCATATTGTATTGTAGATGTATTTTATCTTGTTTTTGAAAGATTCCTCAGAATGTTTGACTTTCAGCTAGGACTTGTTTTGGGAAAGTATTTTGAGAACTCATATTATTTTCTTCTCCAAGTCACATTAGAGAACTGAGATTGTAGGTAGGGTGGAGTTACGAAGTAAAAACTGGGAATTTTTTTTTTTCCAGCAAGTTGTGAGGTGAGAGAAAACAGATCTTATAATTCAGCTCCTGTTTTATTACTTTTGTAGCCACTCCTGAAACGTGGCTTTGTAGCAGACAAACACTACTTTTTTTCACTATGCTCACTGGTAAAGAAGAGAATGTGAGAATGGAAAGGCACACTAAAAAGTTCTGAATGAATGTTACAACATGGATGAAGTTCCAAATCATTAAGGTGAATTTTAAAAGCCAGACAAAATATGTTCATACTGTATAATTCAATTTATATAAAATTCTAGAAAATACAATCTAATACATAGTTTCAGAAAGCAGATCTTTGGTTTCCCGGGGACAGGGAGAAATATAGGAAAGGTGAGAGGAAGGGATTATAGAGAGACAGAAAGAAATTTGAGGGCTGATGAGTATGTTTACTATATTGATTGCTTTGCCAATGTCACAGGAATAAGCATATATGCATACTTTACCAAATTGTACACTTTAAGTACATACAGTTTATTGTATATCAGTTTCATCTTAATTATTAAAAATAATAGTCATTAGATAACAAATGATTGAAAGCAATTAAAATAATAACTACAAATATTAATAGTTATAACAAATACTTTTGTGCATAACTTTTGAGATGTGGGAAACAGTCCAAACCAGAAAAAAAAAAGATGTTCTTCTATTTTCCAAACACTGTTTTCAGTCCTTTCAGTTCATTTTCTTAACATCTCTAAGATTTTGCTTCTTATATCATGATAAAAATACAGGTTATTTAATAACAAAATAGTATTTAAGAAAATGGTATGAGAGTAGTACTGTAACCACGTTTTAAAAACAGTTATTTTCTTAGTTATTTTAATGCCTGTTTTTAGCCAGTTTGAACTTCTTAAATAAAATAAATAATTGTGAATCTACTATTATTCCGTGAATTTGCCGTTATTTCCCTAACTTTTGAGCCTCCAAAGTGTTCTAATATAGAAACATTCTATTTTTCTTACTCTTTTAACATGGAGTTTGTTCTGTCTGACTTTCACTAATCAAATTTAAAAAATGCTTATATGTTAACTGGATTATCAGGCAATTTTTTTGTAACTTGAAAAGTAATAATGATTTTCAGTAGTAAATAAAACTTGCCTCGATGTCATTTCAAATTAAATTATTATTATCAAATTTCCTTTCACTGTTGCGCATTTGCTTTCTTTTGTATGCTTTTTGAAATAATGGTTTAGAGCACTGTATTTCTTTATTTCAATGTTATATCAGAAGTAAATTTTTGAGCCAAGTCAATAATGTATCCACATTTATAGAATTTGCACAGAAGTATGTGTGTATGTGTGGGTGTGTAACTTAAAGTTTTGGACTCAAATATTAAATTTAGTAGTAATGATGGCTGGTGTTGGCCTTCTCATGATTGCCATATGCCTAAAGTATTCAAATATCTTCCAAAAACTATGAGAGGTATTGATTTAGAAACTTAGTACCAATTAATTTAAAATTCCTCATTGCTTAGAGCAGTAGGGTCCCCTAACCAGCAACTTCATCAATACATGGAAATTTCTTAGAAATGCAATTTCTCAGGCCCCACTTAGGACCTACCGATTTTAAATCCCTGTGTTTTAACCAGCTATCAGGTGATTCTGACTCATATAGTTTGAGAATCACTCTATTAGATGAACATCTTTACTTTAAACAGAATGCTTTTGAAAAAAAAAAATAAGAAAATGGTACCAATTTGTGGCAATTGTTAAATAAAGGCTTTGATTTCAAGGAGAATATATACCTATACACATATGTGCATATACCTACACAGATATTTAATATCACTGAGTAGAAAGTAAGAACCTTTTTCTGTTAGTTGCCATAGACAGGGTCAATTAGTTTCCCATTAAGGATTTGAACTGAATTGTTTTTTGCCTTTGACAATTATATAGATTAAACTTGAATCGTAATCCCTAGCCAGCAATTCTAAGAGCTTAACCTAAAAGTAGATTCCATCTAACTAAGATATTTGAGTAATATGAGGTTTGTTTCAGGTGAAGAACACAAAAAGGAAATGGCTACCCTCTCAAATTTCGACAGTTTTGTTTTTCAACAAACCATGGTAAAAATGCAGAACACGGAGGTGAAACAATTGGAACTCATATCAGAATAGATCAGCGTGTTGCAGAGACTGAGAAAATGCTACAAGCTCCCAGCTGGGAAAACTTGTAATTGCAACCAGCCAGAACATTGATATAGAGATAGCAAAATTACTAACAAGGGAAAAAGAAAATTTAGGAGACAAATAGAGGAAGTGTTTTCCTATGTATGACAAGAACCCTAGTAAATATGACAAAGTGCTCGTCAAGAGCAGAATGTTGAACTGGCGTGAAGAAAATATAAAATTGATTACTACAATGACAAGCCACATAAAACGCCGTAATAACAGCACAGGAACTCATTTCAAATAAAAACACTCTCCCAAATTAAGGGGAAAAATGTGAACAAACTAAACTTCTTGCTTTGGGCAATTCTGTAACCAGAAACTGTCGTCAAAAGCAATCAAGACTAATGGTAACATTATCATAACAGAAGAATACATATGGCTCTAGGGATTTCTTCAATATATATACATCTATAGCCTCAGCGTGTAACATCAGGAAAGCAGCAATCTGGGAGCTAATACCCTATTACAGTAGAATTTGAAAAAAGCTATCCCATAAATTCATTTCTAAGCCAAGAAGTATCTCTTCCTTGATTCAAGCATACCAAAATGCAGGGAGGCAGAAATATACTTCAGTTATGTATTCAGAATTGCAACACTACACATATTGATATCAATTCAAAAATGTATCGTTACAGCTGCTTATTATTAATGAAGTCTTGTGCTAAAGTCAGAGAATTGAAGGGATCAGGAAGACTCTACGTCTTATTTGCAATGATTATCCCTGAAAAATTATTCAGCTGCAACTGAATTGCAAGCACTATATGAATGATTGTTAAATGTCTCGTGAGCACAAAGACTGATGTTGTCCTGTGAACTGCTTCCTCTAATCAATCAAATTCTGTTGGACAAGACTTCTCATGTTAGAAGGCAACCAGGGTACAGTTTATTAGCAGTGGATAAACAAGACCCTTAAAAAGTTACTAACAATAGATGTATAGAATACTACTCACCTGTATCAGGTGAGAGAGTTCTGGTTGGTGGGTTGGTGTAGGTGCACCCGAGTTTCAAAGTTCCCCACAATCCCCAAATCAACAAATTGGGCAGTAGCAAATTTGGTTTAATAACCAAAACTGTGTGGGATCTTGGCAGCTCTGTAGAGAGATGCTTCTGTGACTTAAATGGTGCTCTCTGATGTCTGCTCTTTTACACTGTTCCTCATCCTGGCATTCGCCCACATTTCTCTTACACACAGCACTTTGTTTGTTTGGTTTTGGTGAGGCTATTTTGTCCACCTTCCACAAGCATAAGAAAAGAGTCCGCTACAATGGATAGTAAGAATAGCTTGTGCCGGGCGCGGTGGCTCACGCTTGTAATCCCAGCACTTTGGGAGGCCGAGGCGGGCGAATCACGAGGTCAGGAGATTGAGACCACGACGAAACCCCGTCTCTACTAAAAACACAAAAAATTAGCCGGGCGTGGTGGTGGGCGCCTGTAGTCCCAGCTACTCGGAGAGGCTGAGGCAGGAGAATGGCGTGAACCCGGGAGGCGGAGCTTGCAGTGAGCCGAGATCGCGCCACTGCGCTCCAGCCTGGGCGACAGAGCGAGACTCTGTCTCAAAAAAAAAAAAAGAATAGCTTGTTGGTGGGTACAAAAATTCAGTTAGTTAAAAGGAATAAGTTGTAGTGTTCAGTAGCACAATAGGGTGACTGTAGTTAATGATAATTTATCATATATTTCCAAATAATAAGAGTGTATTTGAAATGTTCCCAATACACAAAAAAAGGTACATGTTTGAGGTGATGAATATCCCAGCTACCCAGATTTGATCATTACACATTGCATGCTTGTTTCAGAATATCACATGTACCCCATAGATGTGTACAGCTATTACGTATCCACAATAATTAAAAATAAAAAATAGCTTGTTGATATTTAAAAATAAAATTCTAAATATAACGAGTTTATCTACAGGGAGTTATTTATTGTTAGGGTACAAAAAATGGGCCTACTATTGCTTATTATATATTATTCTATACCAGTTAACTCTTTTTTTTCCATGCCCATGTGTTCACTATTTAAGTAAATTATTTTAAAGTCACATTTAAGCATTCAAAATTTCTTCTCAACCTCATGAATTCATGTGATCTAAAAATCTCTATTGTATAGAAACTCATAAAACTTAAACTGTCTTTTTTTACAAAAGTCATAAGAACAAAAAAGCAAATAGAAAGTGAAATTTCTTATCAAAATAATTTTGTTAAATTAAAATACACATATTTGTACTAAAGCGTTCTGGTTCTGCATGATAAAATACATTTTCATATCCTTCTGCTACTTGACTTTTGGCTCTCCATCTCTACTCTAAAAGGAAGATAGTTAGATATTTATAGAAGATAATATAGATGCTGCCGACTTCTTTTTCCCCAAATGCTCAATGCCTTTTTATTTCTTTTGGACTGTTATTTACTTCTATATATCACCATTTTCCCAAGCACAGAAGATGTAAGATATATATGCAGGGCTAAACTCTCTTCCTCTTCTCCTATAATTTCATGCCTCCAGAAGAGCTCCAGAGGTAGCTGGGACTACAGGCGCGTGCCACACACCAGCCTTTTTTTTTTTTTTTTTTTTTTGTATTTTTAGTAGAGACAGGGTTTCACCAAGTTGGCCAGGATGGTCTCCATCTCCTGACCTCATGATCCGCCCATTTTGGCCTTCCAAAGTGCTGAGATTAAAGGCGTGAGCCACTGCACCTGGCTAGTTATTTTCACCGTGATACGCATATATATATTATATATATAATATATATAATACATATACATATATAATATATATAGTGTGTATATATATAATATATATACATATATATAATATATATAGTGTGTGTATATATATTATATATATATCGTGCCAGTGTTTTGGTTTATTCTTTAGTTTCGCTCATGTGTCCCAATACTTTATTGCAATCTTCCTCCTTCTTTCATCCACTTTAACTGTTTGTATATTTTCATCTCCTGGATCCCAAAGGAAGATCCTAGGAAGTAGTAATGATAGCAAACCCTTAGAGACAGGCAGGAGATCTAGTCCCAATTTTGTTAATCATGAGCAGTGCTCACTTCAAAAAGTTTAAATATGTGAGTCTCAGTTACTCATTCATAGACCAACTTGTGAGAATTAGAGACGCTTCACTCTATACAGAGAGGAGAGAGAAATGCATTATTTCAAAATGTCTGTGAAATGTAACAAAAACTGTGGATTAAGTTCAATGATACTTCAATGTATTAAAAAGTAATACTACACATAGATATTATCTGACTATAATGTAATTATGTTAGATTTTAATATAAAACAATAAACTAAGAAAAAATTTTTTAAACATCTCACTTGATAGCCTGGGTTAAGGAAGAAATCAAATGGTTTTTTAAATTTATTTAGAATATAATGAAAATTTAAAAATATAAAAATCAATAAATTAGGGGACATCTATAACTGCACTGGGAGGAATCTATTACTAAGGTACTCTCATAAACAAGCCAATTAAAAAGATAAGGTGCAGTGGCTCACGCCTATGATGCTAGTATTTTGGGGGGCTGAGGCAGGAGGATTGCTTGAGCCCCAGAGTTTGAGACCGGCCTGGGCGACATAGGCAGATACCATCTCTATGGAAAAAAAAAAAATTAGTCCAGCATGACGGCATACACCTGTGGTCCCAACTACTCAGGAGGCTGAGGCATGAAGAGCTTAAGCCCAGGAGGCCTAGGCTGCAGTAAGCTGTAATCATGCCACTGCACTCCAGCCTAGGTGACAGAGTTAAGACTCTGTCTCAAAAAAAAAAAGTAGATAAAGTAACCCATTGCACAAAATGCTAGAAACATAATAATAAAATAAGTTTCAAATGAAAGAAATACTTAGGAGTAATTTAATAATTCCTTCATCAGAAAACAAAGAGTAAATAGTATTCACAAATGACAATAGACAAACATATTTATAGAACAACTCACCAACACAAAAAGAGATTTCCAAAGGGTGCAGATGTTTAAATACCAACACCTGGAGCACAACATCCTCTTTTAGGGCCCAGCCTTGCAAAAACTATAGCTTCTCCAAAACATTTGGAGAAGTTCTGAACTTAGCATAGTCTGGATATGTAAGACAGGACAGCTTATTTGGGTCAAATGTACTCCATCGATCTCAGAGTAGACAACCCAAAGTAAGACTTTATGGAATCAACGGTTCTTGAGTGAACAATGCTCTGATTTATCAGTATTATACTCTTGGAGAAAGCAGCCTGATCCAAGAACATTCCTGAGGTTACCTCTGTGAAACCAGAACAACAATTATATCTGACATATCTCCAGGAGAATGCCAACAAACCGTATCAGAGAGCTATGGAGTTTATCCCACAAAATATATGCCTTGTGTATTGAAAAATGCGTTTCAAAAGTATTTTGGGCATACTCAAATAAGAAGAAAGAGAACATACAAATCAAAAGTAAAAAATTGTAAAACGTAAGTTCAAAAACACAGGGAAAATATTTTTGCTCAACTGTTTAAAAAATTACAGAATATATAGTGTATTTAAATAATAAATTCATACTAGAAGTTATATAGGACAACAAACAATGCATACATATGCCCCTTCACCCACCCCTATTCACATCCCTACTCCAAATTTAAGAATTTATTCTAATAAAATAATTATGAGAATGTATAAAATAAATCAAAAGAACCATAGTGCCCACAAAGTACCATACATAATAGAGAATATACATATAAATTTCTACCATATGTATATGTGAATATATATAATATGTGCAATGACAATGTAAAGAAGGCGACTCCAGTGTTGTCCTCCATGGAGGAAAGAAACCTTCCTGGTCTTTCAAGTTACCACAAAATGTCCTGTCACAGATTACATTTTCTTTCAGATCCTTTCAAGCAGTAAAGGTACTGTGTGGAGGCCAGCGGAACAGTGGAAAGTGGTTCATATTCATTGAAATATTATGGGGTCCCTGGATATATTTCTGCCAGCCCATTGCTTCAAATAAATGGTGAGGAAGTCAACACATTCCTGAATGCTTATGTGAGGGTAAACACAAGGTCAGTCTCTCAGCGTGTCTTCCTGGAGCTACTGCCCTTAAGAACTGCAGGCTTCAGGCCTACCTGAAGTATGTTCCTGCATATAGTAAGTGTCCAGTTTTTAGAGATATGTAATAAATGATGATGAATTCATACAATGAAATCCCTTGCTGATAAAAATATTGTATTACAAAGTATTTTACAAAGCAAACAAATTTCAACAAGATGTAACTATAGTTTCAATATATTTTTGCAAATAAACAGGCATGGATTACCTCCTTAAAGTCTAAAGAAATAGTCTTCTTGTTCGCCATTATATAAATTGCATCTGTCAGCTCTAATTCCATCCACCTTTCAAAAAATCATTCCCAACTATGCTAAAAATTTATTAATGAGTCCCCGATTTGGTAACCTGGTCAAATTTTGGATAAGTGACTATTTTTATCCGTATCATTTTACTTTTCACTTTATTTTCAGAAATCATAATAGAGATTAGAGTTTAATCTTTGTAGTTTAATTTATACTATAATAATCCATCTTGTATCAATGAGGAGAGTGCCTTTTGCCAAAAGGAAATTGCACTTTTTAATACTTCGTACTTGATATGAACATACTTTTACTCATCTGACCAGGTAGATTTTTGAGGAAAAAGTTCTGCAGGTTTCATCATTTTCTACATTTTCTTTAGACACTAATAGGAACTTTCCTAGATTTTGTAAGTTTTCCAAAGAAAGTTTTGTTAAATATAGAAACTAAAATAAATGGGTGCTTTATGATATAGTTTTAATAATTACTAACCTAGTTAATACAAAATTACATTAAACACCTATTAAATTTAAGATTCTTGTGTTTCATATTATGGGTGATACAGTGTGATATTTATCCTTAAGGAGCTGAGAGTCTAGTCGAATTGAGGAGAGGTACATCTCTATAATACAAAGCAGGGTGTGCTAAGTATTTTGAGAGCTTTACAAATTGCTATTACAGCAGTCTATGCCCTTTGCCAATTGCTTTCAGCTGGGAGGATCAGGGAATTCTTAAGGAAAAAGGAGTCCTAAGACTTGAAAACTAAGCACGCACTGAGCAGGTGAAAATAAGAGAAAGG
Source organism: Symphalangus syndactylus (assembly GCF_028878055.3). Lineage (NCBI taxonomy): Eukaryota > Metazoa > Chordata > Mammalia > Primates > Hylobatidae > Symphalangus > Symphalangus syndactylus. The sequence continues at coordinate 92,629,854 of NC_072433.2, forward strand.
CACTTTACTCTGGGGCAGAGAAAAGACAACCAGGTCAAAGAGGGTTTAAAGGGTGGTGGTTCAGGAGCAGAAATGATGTATATGATATGAAAGAGTAGGGGATAGAAGGATTTCTGGCAAGGTTGAAAATGTAAGTTGAGATACGATTAAAAGAAAGCTATCTCGCATTTAGTCTTGCAAAATTGTTACAGGAAACACTTGGTATCTCATTCCTTCCTATTACTTAAAGTGAAATGCATTGGAGAATTTTCCAGGAAGAGGCTTCACTGCTATCTTTAGGGTTTTATTGTCTTGGTCATCTACTGAGAAATACACCTCAACTAAAACACATTAAAACAAAATTCTCAACTATATACTGAAGACTTCTGATTAGGTAAGTAATTCCTAGTAGCTGATTTTAAAATCGCTATTTACCAACTTACTTCAGATTGGATCTGATGAAAGTTTGCCTGGTATAGAATTCAGAACTTCACATCATTCAGTATTTTATTTAGTAATTCCTTTTCTGAAAACAAACTAGCAGAACCAAATACTACTTTTGTTGTTGCACCATTACCATCACTTGAGGTGTATCGCATTATTTCATTAATATGGCAGAACAGGGGACTGCTTCTCCATTTTCAGAGTCATAGAGGCCAAGATTTCCAACTTAGTAGCTCTTTGCTAACACTTCTGATCCAATGGAATTTAACTCTATTTTCCTTTAGAAGTATTGGAAATGCTTCAGGTCTCACTACCTCATCAACTGTCCTCCTAGCCCCATAAAATAATGAAAAGCAAAACAGCTTTTCATAGACCTTCATTGTAATTGATTCTCCGGGGTATCTTTGCACTGCTCCATTAAAATGGTGTTGTTGTTATGATGATATTTCTCAGCAGGGGTGTTCTAAATAACTGATTAATATGCAAAGCAGTAAGAATGTAACTTTTGCTGTTAAATTGGCCAATGCCTAGAATCTCCAGGCCACTGAAACAAAACAGAATAAAACGTTCCAGGCATTCTTTCTGACAGAAGTATCTAAAATATCAAGGATATTTTATATTATATTCATCACAGCATTGTGTGGTACAATGTATCAGTACATTTATCACTTTTGAATTCTTTATGCCACTGTGTGTGGAGGGTCTGTGGGCATTACACCAATAAGTTTTATAATTTAAGGCAAAACCTCTAAATGTTATGTTACGTCTTTAAAGTGAAGGTTAAAATATTTCTATGATGAATCTTATTTTATACAGTAATTTTATTTTTAGAGCCCCTTTATATCTTGCCAGGCATATTAAGTATTAGAGTGTGTTTTCAAATTTCTTCTTAAGGTCCTATTTATACTTAAAAAAAGGAAAAGAAAAACAGAAACCAGATGGTTTTGTTATTGTCCTGCTTCACAAAACACAATCAAACAAACTATTGAGACAAACAGAATTAAAGAAAAAGTGCATAATATCAACCTTCCCAACCCATATGTTCCAGATACCCGAATTTTGCCAGAGGTTTCAAACAATATAGCAACTCCAAGAAAACGCTTTTAGGAGGGAAGCCAACAAGCTCCCCACCCCTAGTGGCTATGGCACAGGCTCACAAGCCCTGTCCTGAATTCTTCACATATGCTTTCTGGTTTGCTCAGTGAACAGCACCAAATCACTGGAGATTTTATGCCCAGTGGCTTCTCACCAGGCAGATTCTAATTTGGCAATGATTCTAGGATCCTCCTGGTGAGAAAGCTGCTTCTGGCAGGAGCTGCCTCACTGATGGAGGGGAGGTGTTTCCGCCCATGGCTTTGTTCTCTTTAAACCAGGCCTGAGATCACATCTGTTCCTAGGGCTCCCAGCCTAAGGGGACCTCTGAGAGAAGAATCACCACAGAGAACTCTGTATTTTCTGGTGAAATGCCATCCTCTTCCCTATGTCAGAATGAATGCTCCTCATTGCCTAATGACCTTGACAATTTTTTTTTTTCTAGCATGAAATTTTACCTGAGATATATAAAGTAGCATTGTATGTAGGAGAAAGCAGTGTAAATTAGACTGTGGAAACTCATGCCAGGTAGAAGTGACGGGAAGGTATGAAGACGTGCTTTACTTGGGGTAATGTGGCTACAAAATCACCAGCTAGATGAGGTGTTTAAGAAATAAAAGGCAATATTGACAGAAAAAATAAAAGAAAGATGAATAAAAAACATTTGCCCTATCTGTGGAAACAAAACAAAACTTGTTGTCTTCATGAGGAAGTATTTTAGTCATAAAAAATATGCTTGAGGAAACAATGAGACTTGGAATGTGTGGTGTTGTTTCTTATGAGTGCTGTCTGTCGGTTCTTCTGATACTGATTTCTACCAAAGTACCTTCTATATCTGTAAACTTTGAACAGTCAAGAAAATTCTGGCTCAGAAATTTCTGGCTTATATGAATGAAAATATTTTAAAAGTAACATCTTTTTAAAAGTCAAATCAGTCCATACTTTTTAGGAATGTCCCAACAGGGAAAATGAAAAAGAAGAGGCCCATTTATCTGCACACTATTAAGATAAATAGATATCTCCTGCAGCTGGTACTACACAGTATTCCTAATCAAGTCAATGCAAGTGTTTCCAATTCTTCATTTATAGTTTTACGTGAGGTAAGTAAATATTCCTTCCATTTCACTTCATTAAAAACACTTTGAATTTCCACAATAGCAAGTACTGAAGCTAAGCCTTTCCATGGAGACCTCTGCATGAATTAGTAACCACTTGAAACATATTCTTTTCAAAGAAAGATACAATAATTTATGTCATCTCTTTGTATGGTTCATTTAAATAGTTTTGTATGTATGTGAAAGAGAGAGAGAAATATTTCTGAGAGAAATGGCAGACAAAGGATGCTCTGCGTAGTGTGTGTGTGCTGCCTATGGCTATTTTACAAGGAAATCTACCAGCTCTCAATAATGTGAAAATCTTCTTGAGAGGCGCCGTGGCACAGCAAGTCACTGAACCAGAGAAATTCAATTTGCCTACTGTAAAGTATGTTTTGTCTCTCTTAGAAAGCTCTAATTCAATCCAAAATTACTTTCTAGAAGCAGTCATTCTGGCAAAGGAAGGGTGTCCAGGGTCTGGAATAGGACAGAGTATACTGGGCTAAAACTGTCAAAAAGCATTCAGTGTTGCTTCTCAATCCTGAGATGCGGACCACAGACCAACCCAGAGGTCACTGATCTCTCCATGTTGGAAATCTGTGTATATTTGTGATTGAATAACCTTTAGGTAACTTTTATTTTTCATGTATATTTACTCTAACAATGCCAAGGGAGAAATGGGAAACAGATAATAGATGGTTAGATTAAAAATATGTGGATGGGTAAGGAAATACATCTCTACTTGAATTCTATGAATCAATAAGTTATATTTGCAGATAGCTTATTTGAATATGCCTAGAGAGGTTTGCAATACTATTCTAATATATCTTTGTGGCTAACCATTGACTATATAAAGTAATGGTTCACATAAACCAACTCCAAACTTAACCCATTTTCCTTCTAAATTAGATAGTTAAATTTATATTATCAAAACTTGGCAGATTTTGTCAAACATCATGTATTTCCTCTGCTTTGTTTAGAAATCATGATAGTATCTTGCCTACAGTACTATTATTAATTTAATCATACTGTCTATGATATGAATTAGAAGATCTTCATAATAATTTTTCAGTCATTATTATTAAGCATCTCTCATGCTTCCTAAAATAAACTCATTTTAATCTGATTGTTGAGTTCTATATCCAAAGCTATAAGTGATAAGACTCTTAAAATAATCTAATGAGTATATAAGAATATAAAAAATAAGGGTTTGGCAAATATCTATAGGCACTTAGGTAAACTTTGTTTTTTAAACTAAGATTGATTTTACATTTCAATATTTGTAGCTAAATGTAAAAAATAGTTAAATAATTACCTTTAAGTGTTTATTAATCAAATTCAACAAGATTATAGTTGTTATGGTGGTTCATAAAGCATGTAAAAGAATCCCCTGGAAATACATTCAAGTTTCTATATCAATTTAAAAAATAATAAATACATAAATTTGAAGAAATAAAAAATTAAAATAAAAGAATCCCCTGGACATCTTCTTTAAAAAATGAGCTATGTGAGACCTACCCTTGAAGATTCAAGTTTATTGGGTGAAAGAAAACTATTATACCATTATTTTAGCAAGTTTTTCAGTGATTATAATGCCGGTGATTATTTTAGTAAAATTGGAGGAAGAAAAATCACTGCCATGCAAGCATCTTCTAAAACTTACCTGAGAACTTTTAAGCCTGAAATATACGTGTTATGATAACATTTTAGTAAGCTTGATATCTTTTTATGTTATTTGAAATATTTTATAATTTATTTTTGGGGAGGTAAGACTAGTCATCTAAGAAAAAGGATAAGCTTTAAGAAACCCTCTGTTCTTAAAATGCAGCATTTATTTGTTTAAATGTTTACCTTATTAGTAGGGTTAATTCATTTGCCTACTCAGTAGGGAAACTTTAGACTATAGTAGTATAGATGATTTATAGAGACTTGGCTGCATGATTCATTTCTCTATAGCCAAAATCTCAAAATAATCAATAATTTTGATCCATCATTGGTATATAATATATTACAGCAATCAGAGGGAAATACATGATCTTACTTTCAATTTTGTGCAGCATGAAACTATCAAGTATTCCAGATTTTTTTTAACATAAGCAGTCATCTTTATTTTGTTCAGCTAACAAGTAAAATAATTTTTCAATTTTAACTTATTCTAAAAATGTAAAGGAAGTATATGTGTTGGGAAAGTATTACCCCTACTGTGTGTCCTTTCTTAATCAAAATCTGACAAATAAGTCCCTTAGTACTCTTTAATTTTTTGTTTAAATTAATTACTACTTTAAGTTTTTCCCATAGTAGAGAACATATGAAAATCAATAAAGCTATTTAGGCTCTCTGGTATCTCATTGAGTACTATAAAATGAATACTCTGGAAGATACTAATATCTTTTTTTTTTTTTTTGAGACAGAGTCTCTTTTACCCAGGCTAGAGTGCAGTGGCGCAATCTCAGCTCACTGCAAGCTCCACCTCCCAGGTTCATGCCATTCTCCTGCCTCAGCCTCCCAAGTAGCTGGGACTACAGGTGCCCACCACCACACCTGGCTAATTTTTTTGTATTTTTAGTAGAGACGGGGTTTCACTGTGTTAGCCAGGATGGTCTTGATCTCCTGACCTTGTGATCCGCCCACCTCAGCCTCCCAAAGTGCTAGGATTACAGGTGTGAGCCACCGCACCCGGCCAGATACTAATATCTTTCAAGATTTAGAAAAGAGTATTTTAGTTAAATAAATAGTTCAGAAGTATGAAACAATATGATAAAATATACCTAACATTCATGGCTTTTTGCCAAGCGACAGCAGAATCAGCCAAATAGAGGAAGGTAGACTATGTAGCTCATGAAAATTCAACTTCTTGGCCTCTTTCTTTCACGAATCTCAAATCTCCATTTTTCTCATTCTAAATAAATGTTGTTCCCTGTTGAATTCTATAGTCTTAATTTTGTCTCCTTCTTCTTAAAGAGGGTTGCCAAATATATGAATTTCAGGCCTGCAAAACTTGAATCTATCCTTTTATGTAAATGCTTGTAGTTAAGAGACAAGAAGAAACAAGGTTCTTATACCTTCTGTCTCCATTTAAATAGCTCTTATTCTATAGAAGCTATTAAAACGTTTCTTTTTATAAAATAGAAAGAAACTATGTGTATGCATTCAATCGAACTACAAGAGGAAGAAAAGTTCCTTAAAGAAGGGTTTAATTGGTTATTTTAATCATGTGCCACCTTTTCAGCATGCAAAGCTGAGGTTATAATTGCTGATACCGGTGACAGTTAAAGAAGGGGGCTACTGTTTTGGCTGATGTCATGTTAGCCAACTGGCTATAGGATGCTCATCTCTGTGGCTATTCTACTTATTTACTCTTTTTTTTTTTTTTTTTAGACAGAGTCTTGCTCTGTCACCTAAGCTGGAGTGCAGTGGCACAATCTTGGCTCACTGCAACCTCTTTCTCCTGGGTTTAAGCGATTCTCCCTGCCTCAGCCTCCTGAGTAGCTTGGATTACAGGCACTCGCGACCACGCCTGGCTAATTTTTGTATTTTTAGTAGAGACAGGGTTTCAGCATGTTGACCAGACTAGTCCCAAACTCCTGACCTCAGGTGATTTGCTCACCTCAGCCTAGACTAGTCCGCAAGTGCTAGGATTACAGGCGTGAGCCACCATTCCCGACCCTGTTCTGCCTATTTACTTCTTCAAGCTCCGTGACAGCCATTCTGAGTTGTCATGTTGTAGCATTCTTTTTCACTGTAGAAGACCAGCATATGCCACCCCAAAGTAAGCCATTTTGGCATAAGGATTATTTTGAGCTGAAGATATTTGCGATTTACCAGATGGCAGAAAGAAGCCTTTCTTGGAGCTTTCCTTATCTGACTAAAAGCAGAAACTTCTGAGAAATGTGGACTACCATATATCCCATCTCCCAGGGAAGTTTTATGGCCGTGAAGAAGATGAGAAGTGAGTGCTGAGATGGATTTAAACAAACCTTGCTCTATTACTTATATTTGTATAACTTCCCACAGTTCACCATCCTTGGGAGCTTAAACCTCTTTCCTTTGTCTGGTCATGTCTCTACAAAGTCATAGCTTTTGTTAAGATAATATATTAGCCCAAGTTCTAACCATAACTTTGAGTTACTCATCACTGATTTTTTTCCATGTGTATGTACCCCATGTGTTAATAAACTCTGTTTTGTTTTTTTTTTTTTTTTTCTCTATTGTTAATCTGTATTTTGTCAATCTATTTCACAGGACCCCAGCCAGGGAACCTGGGCAAGTAGATGAAAAGGTTTTGTTTCCCCCTTTCCTACACAATCTATTTCTAAAGGCAAATGTGAAAATTGCCTTTACTGTGTTTATAGTAGAATAGAACTTGGGACTGAAGAAGATTTCTGCTATGTCCTTAATAAGTCACACTGACACCCATGCTGGCAAATTTCTCTTCTGCTTCTATCCTGATCACTTACCTTATTTTCAATCTTAGAAAAACACTCAAAGTTGTAATAAAAATGGACCTCATGAGAAAGACTTGTGAAGAAATTGGTTGAAATAGAGGTGATCTATATGAATGTTTTATATATATATATATACACACACACATACACACACTGCTGAAAATAAGAATAGGTAAATGCTTTTGGTGAATTTGTGTGTGCATTTGTGTTTTATTTTGTTTCATTTTGGTTTTGTACTTTTTAGACAGGAAAGCAGCCACCATAAAACATGTCTCCAGAAGAAAAATACAGAGAAAAAGGATTGGTTTGGGAATATACATTTTTAGAATTATCTACAATATGAAGTTGATCAAGTTCACAAAATGTATTAATGCAAAGCCATACTTATAACATATGAGATACTGAAAAGAAGAGCTGGAGGCACAAAGAGAAACTGAAAATTTACTTAGTCATACGAATGTTTGGCTTCCATAATTCCAAATGATTTCAACTATTTAGCTATTCAATTTTTTTATACATCATCATATAGGTAAACAAAACAATATTTTAAATAAATATATAGCAGAATTTGGCTCTACTAATGGCCTTTTCTGGACTTGTCAGATTTCATCTGCCTTCTTGTCATCTAAGTCCTCTTTATTATTTTAATTTAATTTTATTTTATTTTATTTTTATTAATTTGTTTGAGACAGGGTCTTGCTCTATTGCCCAGGCTGGAGTGCAGTGGTGCCATCTCAGCTCACTGCCACCTCAACTTTCCATGTTTAAGTAATCCTCCAGCCTCAATTCTCCAAGTAGCTGGGATTATAGTTGCATGCCACCCACTATGCCCACTAATTTTTGTATTTTTTTGTAGAGATTGGCTTTCATCATGTTTTCTAGGCAGGACTCTAACTCCTGAGCTCAAGTAGTCCACCTGCCTCGGCCTCCCAAAGTGCTGGAATTACAGTCATGAGCCACCACACCTACCCCTAAGTCTGCTTTAATAAAGAGGCTTGACCTATGTAGGTGAAACTTTGGAAAACTGGGCCTTGCTTTGACGTTATAAGCCATTTATATTTTTGGATCCTCTTTTTTTTTCTCTTTTATAAAACGAGGGACTTACATTAGTTTCTAATAGTCTAGCATTTAAAATATAAACGAAACATGAGACATCCATAATTTTAAAAAATCTGGACACAGCCAGCAGAGAAAAGTAAATATTTAATATTTGGAAACAATAATTATATTTATAGTAGTGATTTTATGTTACTCTACTTTTTCCAGATGAATTTATTTTTTAATTTTTTAATTACTTTGTTTGACCCTTTTGTATATACTTTACCCTTCCAGGGGGAAAACAAGGAGAAGAAGAAGAAAAAAATGAGAAGGAAAAAATAAAGTAAAGTGGTGATGGGAAGAGGAGGGAGAGAGAAAAGAGAAAGAAAATTTCCTGTCATTTTAATTTTTTAAAATAATCTTCAGTTAAAAGGATGATAACTTATTGTTATTCAGTTCTGACCTGAATATAACCCAGAGTTAGAAGCTTGAAAAATCCAAACAGCAACGTAATTTTGATAAGGACCTTAAAAAGCCATTGAAAAAAAAATATGCTGAATTATCCCCTTGCAATAATATAGCTTTGGTTTCTGGAGAAATCGTTTCTACAGTTGATTTTCGTAATAGATGAACTCATTTGGAGCTATTTTTCTCCTCCTCTCTTTGCTGAAACTCCAGTTTAAAAGAAAAAACTTACTTTCAGTCAAACTCATTAAAAGTAACACTTCTGTAAAAAATCAGATAGTTATCAGTGTTTATTCTTATTGCTCTCTTTCTTATGCATATTTGATTATAATCACCATAGTAATTATCAACTCAAAATGTAGTTATCTGTCTTACCCAGTATGTGATAAATTTTTGAAAAGAAGAGCTATATTTTGCCCAGTGCCTGGACTAGTAAATAATTTGTTTTCAATGATTATTGAATAAATGAATAGATTACTTGCTATTTTGGTATACTTTAAGCAGACAGGGAAGGTCTCCAGGGATTCTAGGAATTTAATCTCAGCAATCAACCTGTTTTACCCTGTTTTACCCTGTAGGCTGTTTTCCCAAATCCTATGTGAAGTGCAGTCACCTAGTCAGTTGAAATCAGTTCCTGACAAACCCGAGCCACCTACAGATGAACCTGAGTGAACTTTCTGTATTACCCTGTTAAGGTTTTCACCCCAGGAGGAGCTATAGCTTCATTACCATAACATGTCACCTGTGTGCTGGTACAATGACTCACTGCATCTATACAACTGGGACCCCTCCACTACATGCTGTGATGAATGCTTTTCCCTCTCCATTGTCCATTAAACCCTCCTGTCACTTTCGCTTGGAGAGACACTGCTTTGGAGAATACTCCCAGTGCTCTCCTTACTTGTGCCAAGCAATAAGAGTCCTTTTGTTCAAAACCTGCAATTCTTGTGGAGTGTTATTGTTAGCAGGCCAACAAACACCAGTTTTTCAGGTAATCACACCAATAAAATATGCTAGAATTCAGTTTAAATTATTAGGAAAGTAAGATTACAAAAGGTATAGGTTTGGCAATTTGTTGTTGGCAATAAAGACATATTTGAGGTGTTACACATTTTGATAGTGGTATTTTTAAAAATATTTATTTATTTATTTATTTTTAGAGATGAGGTCTTGCTCTGTCACCCAGACTAGAGTGCAGTGAAGCAATCACTGCAGCCTTGAACTCCTGGGCTCAAGCAATCCTCCCACCTCTGATTCATGAGTAGCTAGGACTACAGGCATATGCCAGCACACCTAGCTTTTAGTGTAATTTTTAAAGCAACATCATATATATTTAATTCTGACTCACCATTTTTAAGATGTTTGTGTTAGTCTATTTTCCTACTGCTGAAAAAGACATACCCATGACTGGGAAGAAAAAGAGATTTAATTGTACTTACAGTCCCACATAGCTGGAGAGGCCTCAGAATCACGGAGGGAAGTGAAAGACACTTCTTACATGGTGGCAGCAAGAGAAAATGAGGAAGATGCAAAAGCACAAACCCCTGATAAAACCACCAGATTAGCTGGGCGCGGTGGCTCACGCCTGTAATCCCAGCAATTTGGGGTCAAGGCGGGCGGATCATAAGGTCAGGATTTCGAGACCAGCCTGACCAACATGGTGAAACCCCGTCTCTACTAAAAAATACAGAAATTAGCCGGGCGTGATGGCGTGTGCCTGTAATCCTAGCTACTCAGGAAGCTAAGGCAGGAGAATCGTTTGAACCTGGGAGGCAGAGGTTGCAGTGAGCCTAGATCGCGCCACTGCTCCAGGCTGGCAACAGAGCGAGACTCCGTCTCCAAAAAAAAACCAACAAAAAACCATCAGATCTTATGAGACTTATTAACTACTACAAGAAAAATTTAGGGGAAACTGCCCCCATGATTCAAATTATCTCCCACCAGGTCCCTCCCACAACATGTGGGAACTGTGGGAGTTACAATTCAAGATGAGATTTGGGTGGGGACACAGAGCTAAACCATGTCATTCCATCCCTGGTCCCACCAAATCTCATGTCCTCACATTTGAAAACCAATCATGCCTTCCCAACAATCCCCCAAAGTCTAAACTCATTTCAGCACTAACCAAAGGTCCACAGTCCAAAGTCTCATCTAAGACAAGGCAAGTCCCTTCCGCCTATGAGCCTATAAAATAAAAAGAAAGCTAGTTATGTCCCAGATACAATGGTGGTACAGGTATTGGATAAATACAGCCATTGGAAATGGACGAAGTTGGCCAAAACAAAGGGGCTACAGACCCCATGCAAGTCCGAAATCCAGCGGGGCAGTCAAGCCTTAAAGCTCCAAAATAATCTCCTTTGACTCCAGGTCTCACATCCAGGTCCCGCTAACATGAGAAGTGGGTTTCCACGGTCTTGGGCAGCTCCACCCCTGTGGCTTTGCAGGGTACAGCCTCCCTCACGGCTGCTTTTATGGGCTGGCATTGTCTGTGGCTTTACTGGGCACACACTGCAAACTGTAGGTGGATCTATCACTCTCGGTTCTGGAGGACGGTGGCCTTCTTGTCACAGCTCCACTAGGTGGTGCCCCAGTAGGCACTCTGTGTGGGGGCTCCAACCCCACATTTCCCTTCTGCACCGCCCTATCAGAGGTTCTCTATGAGAGCCCTGCCCCTGAAGAAAACTTCTGCCTGAGTATCTAGGCATTCCCATACATCTTCTGAAACCTAGGCGGAGGTTCCCAAACCCCAATTCCTGACTTCTGTGCACTGGGAGGTGCAACACGATGTGGAAGCTGCCAAGGCTTGAGGCTTGCACCCTCTGAAGCCATGGTCCAAGCTCTACGTTGGCCAATTTCAATCACGGCTGGAGCAGCTGAGATGCAGGGCATCAATTCCCTAGGCTGCACACAGCATGGGGACCCTAGGCCCAGCCCACGAAACCACGTTTTCCTCCTAGGCCTTAGGGCCTGTGATGGGAGGGGCTGCTGTGAAGATCTTTGACATGCTCTGGAGATATTTTCTCCCTGTGTCTTGGGGATTAACATTTGGCTCCTTGTTACTTATGCAAATTTGCACAGCAGGCTTGAATTTCTCCACAGAAAATGGGATTTGCTTTTTTATCACATTGTCCAGCTGCAAATTTTCTGAACTTTTGTGCTCTGCTTCCCTTATAAAACTGAATGCTGTTAACAGCACCCAACTCACCTCTTGAATGCTTTGCTACTTAGAAATTTCTTCTGCCAGATATCCTAAATCATCTCTCTCAAGTTCAAAAGTCCACAAATCTATAGGGCAGGGGCAGAATGCTGCCAGTCTCTCTGCTAAAACTTAACAAGAGTCACCTTTGCTCCAGTTCCCAACAAGTTTCTCATTTTCATCTGAGACCACCTCAATCTGGACTTTATTGTCCATATTACTATCAGCATTTAGGGCAAAGTCATTCAACAAGTCTTAGGAAGTTTCAAACTTTTCCACATTTTCCTGTCTTCATCTGAGTCCTCCAAACTGTTGTAGCCTCTGCCTGTTACCCAGTTCCAAAGTCACTTCCATATTTTCAGGTATCTGTTCAGCAGTGCCCCACTCTACTGGTACCAATTTACTGTATTAGTCAATTTTCATGCTGCTGGCTGATAAAGACATACTCGAGACTGGGAAGAAAATGAGGTTTAATTGGAATTACAGTTCCACATGGCTGGGGAGGCCTCAGAATCATGGCAGGAGGCAAAAGGGACTTCTTAAATGGCAGCAGCAAGAGAAGATGAGAAAGATGCAAAAGGGAAACCACTGATAAAACCATCAGATCTCATGAGACTTATTCACTATCATGAGAAGAGTCTGGGGGAAACTGCCCCCATGATTCAAATTATCTCCTTTTGGGTCCCTCTTGTAACACATGGGAATTTGGGGAATACAATTCAAGATGAGATTTGAGTAGGGACACAGCCAAATAATATCAATGCTAACCTTCATCATTTAAAGAAATCTAAGAATCTAAGACTATGTACCTAAACAGAACATATTCTTATGTATTGTAATCAATTCTTAAACTAAAAAGTACAGAAAATCTTTTTTACAAAATACTATTTTTACAAGAATAAGACAAAACATATATAGTTAACAATGTGTGTATGACTTTAGAATTTTTTTAAAATCAGAACTCACATATATAACCAGTCTAATCTTTTCTCCTATGTTCATTTACATTATTTACTTTATTGTGTTAATACCCCTTACTCTTTCAGAGCACATAAAGGCATATATGGCAGAAAGAGATGCAAGAAAATAGTAAATTCAATGTCTCAAATGCAAATTAAATTATTAAGACATTTTGTCCCATTATATATTCTTCTTCTTTCAATACATTAAATTATTATAATAAACAAATACTCTTCATTCTGCAATATATAAAGTGATTCATGGGTCCTTAATTCCACACTGACTTAGAAATCCAAAATTTTGAAAAAACTAAGGGTTGCCTTTTCCCCAGTTAATTAAATTCATGTTGTTTTCTTACTTTTCTCACTCAATTTACTTATTTCTTTTTAATTTCTGTATGAGGAAAAATGTCTCTGCCTATTTATTCTCTTGAAACAAAAGTCTAATCTCAGATTTTAAATATGTATCACTCACTAACTTCTATGTTACCTTCAATAGAATCTGTACTAGATTTTTAAGAAATTATGTGGCCATGCATTTGACTGTTCAAAACAAAGCTGACCTCTAACCCACTGATTTTGCTTTTGAAACATTATTCTAAAAAAGAAAGTAAACTGGTAAAAGTAATGTTTTTATAGCTTTGAACTTTAACTTCCATAAATCTTTATTATTCTCTTCTACTACCTCACTTTCTGTAAATTTTTTGAAAAATCTCTAAAAGTTATCTCAAAGCCAAAGTAAAAATGCAATAGGAATGATCTGAATCCTTCATTTAAGTGTAATACTGTTCCTGATTTTGTTGAATATTACAGGTTTATTGTTCTACTGAAACCCCAAGCTATTATATTTGACTTTCATTTTATCAAACAGCAAATCATCACTGAATTTACTGTTTTGATTTATAAAAAGTAGAGCTATCTTTTTTGATTCTTCAGTACTTTAAGAGTTTTGTGAAAGTGCAAAAAAAAAAAAAAAGATACAATCCATGGCACAGTAATTAGCACCTCAAAGAATATTAATAAAGATTGTGAATAAATAAGTCATCAAGTAAACACCCTACTATTTACCACATTGGAGTAACTTTTTAAAATTGTCGTTACTTGCTATTTAAAATATAATCCAATGTAAACTCCTCAAAGAGCAGATGCTTTTAAATATGTATCTTTCCCTATAGCTGGAAATGTTGGCTTTTACCTATTTCCTTTTAAGAAAATACATGCTAAATGTGAAATTCTCATAACTAGTGATATGACTGTTTGTTTGTAATGTATCAATTTATGTTGCCTGTTTAGTTTCTTCAAGTATTAGGTGTGTAAAGAGTAAAAAGAAAAAGAAAATCCCATTAATATCTTGTCTGTTAAAAATAGGCTATTCATATATCTCTCCAGGAAGAACTCTAGAGAGAAGCTCTCTAGTTATCAATCAGGTCAATATAGTAAGGATAAATTTGTATCATTATATTGAAAGGTAAAGATATTTTATGACAAATGTGAAATATACTCATCTTTATTTTTAAAGCATTCATTCAAAGAAGAACAGACCAAGAAGTCAAGGAGAACTCTGCAGTTATTCCTTCTTAACAGAAACATCAATATGACAAGTATCCACACACACAAATAAATTCATAAGAGTTAAGGAAACTAGTTGAAAGATCAAAATATCTGGTCTTAGCATAATAAGATGAGATGCATTAAGCAGTGTAGAAAGTACAGTTCTGCATTATCCACAACATCCCTGCCCCAATTTTAGGCAGCACAGCATAGAGAGATACATCATCAACTTGGGGGAAGGAAAGTAACCATAGGCCTTTGGCTTGGACCCCAGTATTGGGCCAGCCACAGAAAAACTCAGCACTGGGCAGAATCCTATAGCTCCTTATACTAGGCCATTACATGTAAAAGAAGCCACTATATCCTTCCTGGTGCCAAACAGGACTCATGGCCCTGGTGAGGCAGGATACATAGTCAAGGAAGTAACCATGTGCTAGGGATGTGGCAACCATGGTGACTGTATAATCAACACACTAAGCCTCAGCATTCACATTATAGTTAATCTCATTCAAGCAAAGCTATCTCCAGAGAGAATTTCCCCAGTAAAGAGAATGCACATTTTGATTCTACCTGCCCTTAATCTGACCCTTTGGTCATTATAATAGTAAAAAACACACCCCTGGGTGGAAAGCAAAGGTGCTACTGAAATGCTATATGCAAACAAACATGCATAGCTGCTGTGCATGTGCACCCAGAGGATCACCCAGAACATACTTAGTAGTATCACCTCTTCCCACCCACTTATGAATAATCATGTAAGGCTCCCATGAAGGGAGTCTCCCCAGTGCCATTTTTTGCTGTCTCATCCTTATGAGCAACAAACCCTGAATCCTCTCTCAGGGTATACTATCTATTCTGCACCTAGCTTTCAAAATATTCCTTCTCCCTTGCAATAAATTGCTGTATGCTGTATCTCCTTTGCTGTGTGTCTCTTCTTTAAATTCTTTTAAATTAAGAAGATAAGAACCAAGGTTTCACAACAGCCATCAACACTGGCACCAGAAGTAGTAACATGCTTAAAGACGTCACGAGTCAATGTGCCCTGAAATTCTGGTCAAGCTGACTGCTAAAAGAGTCTTTCAAATACAGCCAGATTGTCAAGACTTGATTAGATACCTACATCAATGCACAAAAATTGGCACCTGGATACAAGGATCAAGACCAATCAGTGAAAGACAATGTCAACAAGTTAATGTGATAAAGTGCCAGTCACTCACCCTAAAGAGATGGAGATAGATGAACTGCCTGACAAGTAATTCAAAGTAGTTGTTTTAGGGATGCTCAGTGGACTTCAAAAGAATAAAAAGAAACAGTAATTTATCAGAAAAAAATGTAACAAATTGACAGAAATACACATAATAAAAAACAGAGATGCTGGAGCTAAAAATTACAGTGAGCAAAGTGAAAATTACACTAGAGAGCATCAATGGCAGAATTGATTAAATGGAGGAAAGAATTTTTAAACTCAGACAGGTTGATTGAAAATATACAGTCAGAGGAGAAAACAGAGGAAATAATTTAAAGGAATAAAAAAGCTTATGGTATTTATGCAAAACATAAAAAGAGCAAATTTATGGACCAATCTGATTAAAGGGGTGTAGAGAAAAGAAATGAGTAGAATATTTATTTAAAGAAATAGTATTAGAAAACTTTTCAAATATAGATATATCAATATCCAGGTACAGAAAGGTCAAGGGCCTCAGATAAGATTCAATCCAAATAAGACTACCTCATGACATTATAATCAAAATATCACAGATCCTAGGCAAAGACAGAATTTTGAAAGAAGCAAGAGAAAAAAGCAAACATACTAGGGAGTCCCAATATGCCCAGTAGCAGGCTTCTTAGTCAAAACTTCACAGTCCAGGAAACAATGGGATAATATACTCAAACTGTTCTTCAGAAATAAAAGAGAGATAAAGACTTGAATAAACAAAATCTGAAGGAGTTCATCACCTCTAAACCTGTAGTATAAGAAATGCTAAAGGAAATTCTTCAAGATGAAACAAAAGGATGCTAATAAGTAACATAACATCTGAAAGTACATAACTTACTGGTTAAAGTACGTAGTCAAATTGTGAATATACTAATAATCTCATTGTTGTGTGTAAATCATTTATACCTTTAGCATGAAGACTGAAAGACAAAATTATTAAAAACAATAACTGCAACAATTTGCTGAGAGGTATGTAGTTTAAAAAGACATAAATTACGACACGAAAAATGCAGGACTAGGGGAGTGGATTTAAAGAATAGAGTTTACTCTCACTTAAAAAAAGTCGCAATCAGAGTTGTCATTCGTTTGAAACAATCTTTTATAACTAAACTTTTTGCAATCCTCATTGTAACCACAAAACCAAAACACGAAATAAATACACTGAAAATAAAAAGCAAGGAATCAAAACATACTACTAGAGAAAATCACTTAACCATAATGGAAGACAGTAAGGAAGAAAGAAAGAGAGAATCATATACAAAACAATTAGAAAACCAATAACAAAATTAGAGTAGCAAGTCCTTACCTATCAGTAATTTGAATGTAAGTAGATTAAATTTTTCAATTAAGACATATGGTGGCTGAATGGATTTAAAAAATAACCCAGTTATATATACTGCCTAAAAGAGAGTCACTTTACCTGTAAAAAACACATGTAAACTAAAAGTAAAGGGATGGAAAAATACATTTTTTTTCAAATGGAAACAAAATGAGCACAGGAGTAACTATAGTTATATTAGGTAAAATAACTTTGCCAAAAACTGTATTAAGACTTCAAATGTCATTATATGATAAAGGTGTCCATTTACAAAAAGATAAAGCAATGTAAATATATAAACACCCAACATCAAAGCACCTAAAATATTTAAAGCATATGTTAATGGATCTAATGGGAGAGATATATTGCAGTACAATAATAGTAGAAATCTTTGACACCCCACTTTCGGTAATAGACAAATCATCCAGAGAGAGAAACAGCAAGGCAACATTTGAGTAAAACTGCACAAAATCAATGTAACTTTAGCTAGACTGAGAAAAAATGAGAGAAGATCTAAATAAAATCTGAGATAAAGAAGGAGATATTACAGCTGATACCAAATACAATGATCACAGGAGATTATTATGAACAATTACATGCCAAAAATTTAGAACACATAAAGAAAATGGATAAATATTTGGACATATACAACCCAACAAGATTGAACTACGCAGAAATAGAAAACTTGAACAGATCTGTAACCAATAACCAGAAATAAGATGAAATTGGTAATAAAAAGTCCCCCATAAAGCAAAACAAAACAAAAAAGAAAAACTTAGTAACTGATGGTTTCACTGCTGGATTCTACCAAAGATTTATGGAAGAAATAATCCCAATTTTTTTCAAACTATTCCAAAAAACTGAAAAGAACAGAATTTTTCCAAACTCATTCTATGAGGCCAGCATCACCCTGATACCAAAATCAGACAAGGAAACAACAAAAACAGAAAGAAAACTACACTCAAATATTCCTGATAATCATAGGAGCAAAAATTCTCAAGAAAATGCAAGCAAAGTGAATTTAGTAACACATTAAAAGGATTATTTCAATCCATGATAAAAGGATTATTTACCAAGTGGGATTTATAACAGGGATGCAAGGATGGTTCAATATATGTCAATCAGTAAACGTGATATATTACATTAACAGAATGAAGGATAAAAGCCATATAATCATTATAATCATAGTGGAAATAGCATTTGACAAAACTCAAAATTGGTTCATGGCAAAAACTCTCACCAAAGTAGTTACAGAAAAAATGTATCTCAACACAATAAAGGCCATTCATGACAAACCCACAGCCAACATTATACTGAAGAGGGAATATTTGAAAACCTTTCCTCTAACATCTGGGATAAGAAAAGGATGTCCACTTTCCCCACTTCTAGTTAACTTAATATGGGAAGTCCTAGTCAGAATAATTAAGCTAGAAAAAGAAATAAAAGGCATCCAATTTGTATAGATATTGTTAAGCTGCCATTATGTCTGATGACATGATATTATATATAGAGAACCCTGAACATTCCACTACAAAGCTGTTAAAACTAATACACAATTTCAGTAATTTTGCAGACTACAAAATTAACATTCGAAACTCATTTCTCTGTGCTAATAACAAACTATCTGAAAGAGAAATAAACAAAATCATTTACAATAGTTACAAAAAAGTTAGATACCTAAAAATAAATTTAACAAAAAAGGTAAAAGATTTTTATAATTAAAACTGTAAAACATTAATGAAATAAATTGAAAAGACAAAATAAATGAAAATATATTCCATATTCATTTATTGAAAGAATTGATATAATTAAAATGTTCCATACCACCCAAAGCTATCTACAAATTCAATGCAATATCTATCAAAATACCAATGACATTATTCATAGAAATAGAAATAACTATCCTAAATCTGTTCAAAATTACCAGACCCTAAATATTCAAAGCAATTTTGAGTATAAAGAACAAAGCTGAAGGCATCACACTGTCTGATTTTAAAGTACAGTAGGTCCTTAAATAACATCATTTCATATAATGTTATTGCATTATAATGTTAATGAGGAAAAAATCTATATTTCCAGCTGATGCCAGAACTCTACACTGTTTATGTAAACTTTACAGGTTCTCTTTATATCTGCATGAGTTTTCTCAAGGTACACTAGTCTCCTCCCATATCCCCAAAATGTGCATGTTAGGTTAATTGGCATATCTAAACTGTGCCATTATGAATGAGTATGGGTTTGTGAATACACATGGTGATGGAATGGTGTCCAGTCCAGGGATGGTTTCTGCTTTGGCCCTGAGCTTCTAAGACAGGGTTTGGCCACCTGTGACAGTGAATGGGAATAAGCAGGTTAGAAAATGAATAAGTGAATAAATAAAAATTATTGTGAAATAAAATCCATAAAGCATACAATAATCATCCAACTGCATGACAATAAATGATGTGGCATGAAAGGACTCAGTGATCTTGCCATATTTGCTATTATTTGTTTTCAAACTGTGATGGGAGGAGGTACTCCTTAGAATTTTCACTTTGCAAACACTTACTCCTTGATTTAATCCATCACCACTATCACTGCCATCACTCACTACCCACCAAAAATTGGGTAAATAATTATTTTACTTATTTTTATTATTCTTTCGTAAGTGTACATATAGCTCACACTTACTTTAATGTTTAATATTAGAAGGGTTTTTGATCCTTATTTAGAAGTTTGGTGATGTTTTTGTAATGAGAAATATATTGTAAGAACATAACCGTTTATACTAATTAGCCTATGGTAAATTTGTTTTGTTCTACATTGTTTAGCTTAAAGTCACAGTTACCAAGAACCTATCTATAACATTAAGTGAGGACTTACTGTATCCTACAAAGCTATAGTAACCAAAACAACATGATATCAACATAAAAACAGACACTTAGATCAGTGAAACAGAATAGAGAGCCCAGAAATAAATCCATGTAGTTAGAGCCAATTGATTTTTGACAAAGGTGCCAAAAACTCACAATGGGGAAATAACAGTCTCTTCAATAAATAGAGATGTGTCTGGGCATGGTGGCTCACACCTGTAATCCCAGTACATTGGGAGGCAGAGATGGGAGGATTCCTGAGACCAGCCTGGACAACACAAGGAGACTCTGTCTCTATTAAAATAATAATAAATAAATAAAAATAAATAAATGGAGACGTGAAAACCGGATATTCACGTGCAAAAGAATCAAACTGAACTCTTTTTTTTTTTTTTTTTGTAAGATGGAGGAAGGGCATCAAGGAAGACAGGCAGCCTCTCTCAACAATGGAAAATGCAAGGAAACACATTCTCCTCTAGAGCCTCTGGAAGGAACACAGCCCCACTGACACCTTGATCTTAGCCCAGCAAGATCCATTTTGGACCTCTGACCTCCAGAACCATTAAGATCATCAACTTTTGCTGTCATAAGCCACTGAGTTGGTATACTAGTTAATTTGTTGCAACAACAACAGGAAATGAATACACACACACTGGGTTTCCACTTGGAAAAAATACAGTGCCAAGGAAACAGCATTGACCAGACTGTCTTCCTACGGGGATGATTTTTTTTTTTTTTTTCTTGAGACAGGATCTCGCTCTGTTTCCCTGGCTGGAGTGCAGTGGCATGATCACAGCTCCCTGCAGCCTCAAACTCCTGGGTGCAAGTGATCTCCCTGATCCAGCCTCCTGAGTAGCTGGGACTACAGGTACAAACCACCAAGCGTGGCTAATTTTTAAATCTTTTGTAGAGACAGGATCTTGCTATGTTGCCCAGGCTGGCCTCATGCAGTTTGCCTCAGCCTCCCAAAGTGCTGGGATTACAGGCGTGAGCCATTGGCCCAGCACTAGACGGATGATTTAAATTTTTTTTAAATTATACTTTAGGTTCTGGGGTACATGTGCAGAACGTGCAGTTTTATTACATAGGTATACATGTGTCACAGTCGTTTGCAGCACCCATCAAATTGAACTCGTATCTCTCGCCATATATAAAAATTTACTGAAAGTAGATTAAGGACTTAAATATAAGACACCAAATTTTGAAACTAATAAAAAAATAGAGGAATGCTTTATCACATTAGTTTGGGCAACGATATTTTGGATATGACATCAAAAGCACAATAACCAAAAGCAAAATTAGACAAATGGGATTACAGTAAAGTTAAAAGCTTCTGCACAGCAAGGGAAGCAATCAACAGAATGAAAAGAACCTACTGAATAAGAGAGAATATTTGCAAATGACAAGTCTGACAAAGGGTTAATATAAAAAATATCTAAGAAACTCAGACTACTCAATAGGAAAAAAAAGAAAAAAGAAAAAAAGAAATAACACAATTAAAAATGGGCAAAAGATTTGAACAAACATTTCTCAAAATGAAATATACAAAAGGCCAACAGGTATATAGAAAAACGTTCAACATCATTAATGGCCAGGGAAATGCAAATTAAAACCACAATGATCATCTCACATCTGTTAGAATGGCCATTCTCAAAAAGACAAAAGATAAGTGCTGGTGAGAATGTGAAGAAAATGAAATCCTTATATACTATTGGTAGGAATGTAAATTAATACACTCATTATGGAAAACAGCATGAAGATTTCTCCAAAAAAAATCAAAAATAGAACCAGCATATGATCCAGCAATCCCACTACTAAATATATATCCTAAGGAATTGAAATCAGTACATTGAAGACATATCTGTACTTCCATGTTTGTTGCAGTACTATTCAAAATAACCAAGATATAGAATCAATCCAGGTGTCTATTAATGAATGGACAAAGAAAATGTGATATATATACAAAATGGAATATTGTTTAGCCCCCAAAATGAATGAAAACCTGCCATTTGTGACAACATGAATGAACCTGGAGAATATTGTGTTAAGTGACATAAGCCAGACACAGAAAGACAACTACCACATGATCTCATTCTTATTGGAATCTAATAAAGTTGATTACACAGAAGTAGAGTAGAAAGGTAGTTGCCGGAGGCTGGGTGGTTAGGGGGAATGTGAACATTGGAAAATGTTAGTTAAAGGATACATAATTACAGTTAGAGAGGAGGAAAAATTTTGAAGATAGCTGTATTACAGCAAGGAGACTAGAGTTAATGATGATATATTCTTAAAAAGTGTGAAGAGAATGAATATAAATTACATGCTCTTACCACATAAATGATAACAAGGTAACGTAATGCATTTATGAGTAACTTAGATTTAACCATTCCACATTGTATATGTACTTCAACACATCATGTTGTACACAGTAAAACAATTACATATGTCAATTTAAGAAAATAAAAGATATTTAAAAAGACAAACAGGAAAAGCATTCACATAGTGAAAACGGGGGAGGTGTTGAAAGATACTTAGCAAAACACTGGTTTGATATTTTGAAGTATTTCACTAAAAATGGAGTTCAATTTATTACTATTAATAACATCATTTTTGGTGGTTTCCCCCATATTGTTATACATTGATTTGAATAACAAGGGAAGTCCTCCTCTCTGTGAGAAACTTTCCCCTGCCTCACAGCCTCTCAGCAAGAATTATTGTTATTACAAATATGCCTTTGTGTTACATAAGGGCTAAGAAATTTCATTCATTTTCCTACTTCCTGGAACAGGGTTTATTGCTGCCTTGACATTGAGAGGCTGAATGTCGAAGTTTTCTTTTTTTTTTCCCCTAAGAATATGTTCTAATCCAAGTTCAAGGAACAAAGCACTTTTCGCAAAACAAAACATCTAGCTCTTCGGAAAGATTGAGACGCGTTATCTAAGATCTTTCTTCCTTCTCAATTGACAAGACATATTCTTTCCTTAGCCCTCAATTTCTGGGTATGCATTCAATAAACCTATCAGGCCATTTTTTTTCCTTTTGTGAGGCACTTGATAGGTCTTTTTAACCTAAAAAAAAGTCTCCTTTAGTGAGACATTTCCTCTTCACTAGTTTCTTTGCCACATTTTTTTCTCTTCTCTCATCATAGACATACTCTAGAGAATATAGAGCTTTGTCTATTAACACTGAGTTTATATTTATGTTCTACATTGTGAAAAATTTGTTTCCCTTTATCTTCTAAAATTTGATTATTTTTATTAAACTCGATTATTTTTTTTTAACTTCTATGACTATCTTACTAGATTTCTAGTTGTTCCTATTTTAACATACATTTATTCTTTCATGGATACAGGATCTTAAACATCTCTATGAGGATATTAATTGATGATTTTAAATTGTCTTCATTTTGCTTAATCTTAATTCTTTCTTAAGGTCTAACTTTCATCAAGTCTTTATTCTAATGACTAGAGAGTTTTGGCTGACTGTTCACTTAAAAAATAGTATCTTTAATTTTTAAAGCAGTTTTAGGTTCACAGCAATATTGCACAAAAAGTACAGAGTTCCCATCTACTCCTGTCTCACACATGCACAGCCTTCCTCACTATCAACATCCTGCACCACAATGATATATTTGTTACAGTTAATGTGCCCACATTTTAAAGAGTAAAGTTGTAAAACACTGATTAGAAATTCTGTGTGAGTAGTGTAGGCTGACTGATGAGTTTAACAATTAGTTAACAACTGGGTTTTTCATTGGAAACACAAAAATGTTATTTTCCATATGTCTTTTCTATAGTGTAGTTCAATTTCTTCAGAAAAGTGTTCTATCTGGGTTCAAACACAAGAAGTTTTTTTCATAGCTATGCTGGAAAAGAAGCCTGGGGATTCTTGGCATTTATTAAGTAGACTCGTGATGCAACATACACACTGAAGGCAATGAAGTCTAGCGTCAGTCTAACCTGGCCAGATTATGTGGAAATTAGTTGAAACACAATAACTGAGATTTTGACTCTATTTGTGTTACAATACTTTATTGCAGTAACTAATGAATAAAACTATGCAGTAGATGAAATAATGGTTCCCAAAGATATCAAGTCCTAATGATGGAATCTATACATGTTTCCTTATATTAGAAAAAGGATCTTTGCAGATGTGACTAAGTTAAGAATCTTGAGATAGGGAAAGTATTCTGGACTATCCAGGTGGGTCCTAGATACAATCAAAAGTATCTTTGCAAAAGAGAAGCAGAGGAAGATTATATACAAAAGGAATAAATAAAAGGTAGTCAGGGGTGGTGGCTCACACCTGTAATCCCAGCACTTTGGGAGGCTAAGGCTGGAGGATTGCTGAGACCAGTCTGGGTAATGTAGTAAAACTCTATCTCTACAAAAAATACAAAAAAGTAGCTGGTTGTGGTGGTCCATGCCTGTAGTCCCAGTTATTTGGCTGAGGTGGGAGAATCGCCTGAGCCCAGGAAGTTGAGACTACAGTGAGCCGTGTTCACACCACTGCACTCCAGCCTGGGCAACAGAGTGAGACACTCTGCCCTGCCTCAAAAAAAAAAAAAAAATAGAAGAAAAGAAAAAAATGATTAAGATTATTGAACAGAGAGGCAGAGATTGGAATGATGTGGCCACAAGCCAAGGAATGCCAGCAGTCAGCAGAAACTGGAAGAGGCAAAAAATAGATTGTCCCCTAGAGCTTTTCAAGGAAAACTGCTCCTGTCAACACCTTAATTTCAGCCTAGTGATACTGATTTTTGACTTCTGGCCTTCAGAACTGTGATAAAATCAACTGATTATTTTTAAGCCATCAAGTCTGTGGCAATTTGTTACAACAGACATAATTGAATGAAATTTTATTAATTTACTTCAGATTTCTGGATCATATTTGACTTGAAACTTCCTTTTCCTCCTATTTCCCTTGGATATGGTAATCACTTGTGTATTCTAATGTAGTATTCTCTGGGTTCTGAATAAGTTTTAATCTGCTTTAGGAAAAGTCTCAAACTAATTTTTCTAATTACCTTTGAAATATTAGACTCTTTTTAAAGAAAAAATTAAGACAGAAGTTTGAATTAAAATAACACTTTTAATAAGTGCTTATTTTTTAAAGAGATGGTGCAGAAACTGTTCTTCCAGACCTCCCTCTCCTGAGGAGATTCATAATGAAAGATAAGATACTATTCTTATGTGTCAACTTGGCTAGGCTATAGTGCCAGTTATTTAATCAAATGCCAATCTAGGTGTTGCTGTGACAGTATTTTGTAGATTTAGTTAGCAATCATGTATGATCAGTGGACTTTAAGTAAAGGAGATTGCCCTTGATAACGTGGGTAGGACTCATCAATCAGTTGAATACAATCAGTTTAGTGTTAAGAGAAAATACTGAGCTTTCTTAGAGAAGAAAAAAATCTGACTCAATACTGTACCTCAAAATCCTGCCTTAGTATGCAGCCTAAAAAACTGCCATACAGATTTCAGACCTGCCAGCCTCCATAATCACATGAACCAATTTGCTACAATAAACCAATATCTCTCTCCTCTCTCTTTCTCTCTAACTATAGATACACATATAAATAGATATGTATGTATATATATTTATATATGTATACAAATGTATATATATTTATATATGTATACAAATACATATATACACATATATTTATATATACAGGTATACATTCATGTACATATATAACGGATTCTTTTTCTTTGGAAACTCCTACTTGTACAAATGGTCTGAAAAGATATTGACTCAAGCCAAATCCTGGTGATGGTTTGAATCTTTCAATAATAGTATCTACTATGTTTTGAGAATGCTCTCAAAGTCAAACGTTTGTTATATTAGCTTGATCCACACCAGTAATATATAATGAAGCCATTGTATCCCAAGGTACAAATGAGCAAGCAGAGGTTGAGTGAAGCTAAGTACAAAATTCAAGAGCCAGGGTTGAGGTTTGACATTAGGACTTTCTATTCCAGAGCATGGTCTTTAAACATCAATGGATTATTTGCTTCATATCTGAAGAGCTCAATTTTTAATAACAAATTTTTATTCATTTTCAAACTAAAGGTGAAAAACTGCTTGCCCATTTGTCTTATATACTTGGTTTCTGGTTATAGAAATAATATATGTAAATTTGTGAAATATTACAAAGTATGAAATTTAGTGAAGGAAAAACAATCTAACCATAATTACACCATTCCGAGATAATCACACTCAATATTTTAGTATGCAACTTCTGGAAGAATTCAAGGCATAGAATAACAATTTTGGAACTTAGCAAATAAAAAGCTGAAGTTCCATGCCACTGAGTATGATCTTTAATGGCTATAGAATATTGAAATCCAGTTCATCTTATTCATCCAATTAATGGGCCAGTAGTTATTTACACAGACTCCTCCTTCAGATACTTAGTGGAAAGTAAACACATTTTATTGTAAAGAGCAATGCCTAACATCCTTATACATTCATCTGTCTGGTAATTTCTGAATATTCCTTTAGGAAAATATTCTGAAGTTAGAATTTCTGGCTCAAAAATTGTAAACATTTTAAGCTGATATAATATATATTGTCCTCCATAATAATTTTATTAAATTTACTTGCCTTCTAGCATAGAGTTGTTTTAATTCTCACCAATGTTTTGAGATTATTAATTTAGATACTTACATATTGTAATTATGTTTAAGAATTCTCAATTCTGACTAATGCTTTGTTAATATTGTGTAAAGAGAAATATTAACACTTTCTAGAAATTTCTGATTTAAGGAAATACTAATATTAAGAATGAGTTTATATTTCTATTTTATGTTCTGTGTAACATATATTTAATATGTAAGATTCTTGCTTGTATTATTCTTTATAGCTGCGAAACAGAAACTCTTATGCTGAAAGTGATGTGACTTATATGAGGGCACATAGATATTAAATAGTAAAGAAGGAAGTTTTCTTCCATAAATGAAGTAACAAGGATTGAATTTATGCCCCGCCCCCTGCTTCTGAAACAACCAAAAGAAGCAGACAAAATACCTGAAATAATAGTTTTCAAGATTAAACATCAGGCAAGAACAGTGGTGCCTAGAAATGAAAGCAAATGATGCAACCCCTAAAATTGCTCTGTATTACTTACTTGAGAGAGTATACCAACTGTGATGCCAGGAGAGAAGCCAAGTCAGAACACAAAGGAAGTCCTAAAAAATGATTTAAAATTTATAGAATAATCTAAGGAGACTAAAGTAACTAGTGTTTAAAGGACAGAGAATTAGAAAATAAATAGAGCTACATATAGAAAAACTGTTGAAGAGCTGGAAAAAAAATGTCTTTGAGTACCCAGTAGAGTGCATATGCATGAAGAAACTACCTAAGGCTGAGGGAAGAAACTACCTAAGGCTGAGGAAAAAAAACACCAAAAGGGTTAGAGAAAATTATACCTAATGCTATTTTCCAGCCAGAGTGGAATAGTCGTAATCCATAATAAATTACTCAGAAGCATCTTACATCAGTTTGGAGGGTAAATGTTGTTGTGATTCCATTAAACACATATTAAAAAAGAGACCAAAGATTACCAAACTTTTTCCAAATAACAATTATTTACCTTAAGAAAGCTCAAAAATTTTTGTAAAAATAAAAAGATAACCAGGGCCCAGTAAATCAAAATTAATAATGCTTCACAGTCAATAAAATATTACCAGCTACATAGAGAAGGAAGAAAATATGCCCATTATGAGGTGAAGAATTGATTGTAATGGATTCAGAATAACCGCAGATGTTAGCATTAGAAAACAAGAACATAAAAACAGTTATTATAACTGCACTATACATATTTAAACATTTATGTAGAGATAGGAAGATAGAAAAAAAATCCAAACTAAACTTTTAGAAATTAAAAGTACAATGTCTGAGGTGAAAGGTATGTTAAATGTAATTAATGGCAGATTCGATATGGCAGAAGAAAGGAACTTGGACACATAGCCGGATAAACTCTTGAAAATACAA